>NC_080852.1:40010417-41493872 GCF_030435755.1 Ochotona princeps | reverse complement strand
GCATCGGAGATGCACCCACCGCACAGACAGCGCAGGCCTCTGCAGGGAGGGCTTGTGGCTCACATGGGGGAGAGGCTGGCAGGAACTGGCGAGTGGCAGAGGAAAGCGAGAGCGTGTCTGTGGAGACCAGCCTTACCTGGAGGAGCCTCCAGTCTGGCAGAAACCCAGCGGCTGGCGGCGAGGAGGGAGTGGCTGTCTCGCCGTAAGATGGTCCGCACGCTGGCCGACACGCCGCGGTGTAGGGGGGTGGCCTGCCTGCTCTCAGTGCTCCTGGTTTCGTACTACCAATACATGAGAGATGGCCGTTAGGGCAGTGCTGTAATAAACACACAGGCCCTTCTGCTTCTCAACCATCAAACCCAAGAACATCGTCCTGCTACACCACACGAGCACAACCGTGGTGTGACAGTAAGTCCACAGTGACAGGCACACATCAGTCAGACAGTAACACACGCAGCACAGTGGCCAGAAGGACGAGGAGGACCCGGCATCCCGTGTCTAACTCCCAGCTCTGCTCCCAGTCCAGCTTCCTGCCAACGCAGCAGGTGGCGGCTTAGCTGCTCGGGTCCCAGCCACCCAGGGGAAGCCCGGGTTCAGCTCCTGTCTGCAGCCTGGCCAGGCCCTTGCGGCTCTGGGCACCTGGGGAGTGAACCACACAAAAGGACATGTCTCTCTCTCTCTCTCTGTCTCCTCCCTCTTCTCTCCCCCTCCCTCCCTCTCAAATTATACTAATAGAGGAATACAAATTTAAAAAATCAAAACTGTGAGGCTCCAATTCTTGTTGGTCACCACTCCCAGTCCTGGCTCCCTCCCCAAAGGGGACTCTGGATAGAAAACCCTCCAGAATCCCACCTTGGCTGCAAACTGGCGTAGAGGAGCGCTGGCCCCTCGGCTCCCAGCCACAGGCACTGCAGTGTCCGGAGCTGCTGGGGGCCTGGCCCTGGCACGGCCATGTCATCTGACCTGCCTGCTGCTGCTGTCACACGGCACCCTCCAGTGACTGGCTTTGTAAGTTCGTTAATAGTTCCGTGACGGACCAGAGTGATAAGTGGTTGAGAGGGGAGTGCAGCAGCCCCCCTCGCTGGACCCTACGGCATCCTGGGGCAGGTCACGGGAGGGTGCGCTCTGCAAGCAGAGCATGGCTGACATCAGAGCCAAATGCCTTTGATCCCACTTCCCGTGCGCCCTGAGACAGGAATCCAAACTCAAACTCTGCCCCCAGAAACACGCCCGAGTATTGTGTGGACAGCAAAGAGAAGCAGGATCTGAAGGGTCCGGCAGTCAAGGTCTGACTCGGAGAAGGAACGCCGTCCAGGCGCGTCCTCCCCAGCCTCACCTCGTCCTCCTGTGGGGTGTGCATCCGCACGTGGTACTCCAGGTCAAGGTTGGCTCCAGCTCCATCAGGAGGCGGTTGCCACCGCAGCAGGACTTGCGCCAGCCCGGCGGCTTGAATGGTGAAATTGACCGGTGGCAGAAGTAGGACTGGGGACCAGAAGAAAACAAACCACGGGTTGTGCTGAGCTGTGCCCAGGCGGCACAGGGAGGCGATTCGGACCAGTTCTATAGGGGCGTCTGGTTCCATCAAGGCTGTGGGAACATGTAAGACTGAAATGATTTGGGAGGAGGCTGTTGCAAGCTGTTTCCAGAGCTTTCTGGACCCTGCCCGGGTGTTTGTCTTAGTGCGTCCACCTTCCTACCTGACGAATGGCCGTGTTACTGCATCTGTATTGCTAACCGCAGTGGTGTCAGGCTGAGGGTCATTGCCATTCACAAGTTACTGGTGTGTGACCTGCAGTTGTTTCTAGCGGCACAGAGGAAGAGGGGTGGGGCTGTGCCCGACTCCCCTGCTCCCTCCAGTGAGGGTCCTTGGAGACTTGCACGGGGGCTGGCCCAGGATGTAAAATGTGTTCATTGCTCACGAGCAGGCCCAGTCTGAGACAGCCACGGCCAGCTTCCTCAGAGGAGCTAGCCCAGATTTTCCCCTGTGAACCACACGGGCTTAGCTCTGACAGTGAAAGTTGAAATCTAAGCAGAGATTCAGTGCCTACAATGGCAAACATCCTGAAAGCACAGAGGAGCCAAAATGCAGCACAGGAAAATCCCACATCTTCCACGGTGAACCCTACTAACTTGCTATGTTAGCACTGCAATCTTTCTGGATGTATAGCCACATAAATACTGTTTTACTAAAATGGGGAAAATATTGTAAAAATTTTTTAAAATTTGGGTAAAGAACAAAGACATGGAAGATCTATCTGTCCTTATCTCTATAAATAAAACATTTTGGGGGGCCCCATGTGGTAGCCTAGTGGATAAAGTCCTTGCCTTGCACAAGCCAGGATCCCATATGGGCGCCAGTTCTAATCCCGGCAGCCCTGCTTCCCATCCAGCTCCCTACCTGTGGCCTGGGAAAGCAGTCGAGGACGGCCCAAAGCCTTGGGGCCCTGCAGCTACACGGGAGACCTGGAAGAAGCTTCTGGCTCCTGGCTTTGGATCGGCTCAGCTCCAGCTGTTGCGACCACTTGGGGAGTGACCAGCAGACAGAAGATCTTCCTCTCTGTCTCTCCTCCTCTCCGTATATCTGACTTTCCAATAACAATAAATAAATCTTAAAGAGAGAGAGACTGTCCATCCATTCCTCATTCCCCCAGAGTTTGGGGCCAGGCCAAATCCCGGAGTGTGGGACTACCCAGGGGTCCACAGGGGCAGGACAATGGCTGCCACTTCCTGGGGAGGGAATTAGCAGGAGGTTGCGTGGTAAACAGGCAGGGCCTGACACCAGGCGCCTGTGTGGGTACAGGCACCCAGAGCAGCCCCTTAGCCATGCACGCAGCGCCTGCCCCTCCCACGGGCCTGTGCATGTGTCTCCGGGCTCTGTCCTTCACCGTGGCGTGTATCTGAAGTGACATACACGAAATGCCCATCAGCGCCTATATTCTGCTCAGAAGCCGCTGTGGTTGCCGGCCCCCCCGCTGGGGACCACACCACGGGAGATGCCGTGAGACGATGGAGCTGTCCTGGGTGCAGTGAGCCTATCGCACCAGACCCCGGACCCCAGGCAGCACATCTGAAGAGTGTGCACAGTGGAGACGTCTTGTAGCCGGCGGGGGGGGGGGGTACCATCAGGACGGCCCAGGCCCCCACCCTGGAAATGGGAATTCCCACTGCAGCGTCCAGGTCCCCACTGCCTCCAGACACTGTGTGCTTAAGGCCTAATGAGGAAGAACCTTTCTGCCAAAGTCCACACGTAACTCCCCGCCTGAGGATTGGTTAGGAGAAAGGCCATCCTGCAGGCAACGCGCGGGAAGAGGAGAAGCAAGTGTCCCTGGAGAGAGTGACGCTCACGTGTTTCATCAGGAAGTGCATCTGCTTGTGACACGGCCACCGTCCCCAGAAGAATCAGCAAGGCAGGTGCCATGGCGGCCAGGGTGAGATCCTGCAAAACGGGGGAGATGGCCACGGGTGAATGGCACGGGTAAAAGATGCAGTCATCTGTCCCAAGCACTCACGAGGCGCCTGAAATGTCCAAGACACACGTGCACAGATGCTGGACTCTGCAGGTTCAAACCCTGGGAGTGGGTGTACGCATGACACAGAGGAGCCCAGAGATGCCCGGCTTCTCTGCTGGCTGAGCTGGCACCCTGGCACACAGGACGGGGGAGCCAGAGCCTGTGCCGGGCTGGTGGAGAAGGAAGGGGAGAGAGTACAGTGAGCAGGAGGACAGAGCACAGCGGTCCTGAGCAGGGAGGGCGAGGGGCTGCTGTCATCCGGGAGTGCTGCAGCGGGCACAGCAGGTGCAGCGGGCGAGCCGTGTCCTCCTGCGGCAGCTGGGCGCGTGGGGGAGAGCAAAGTCCTTATCCCACACAGAACTGTGGAGTGAGCCTTGCAGAAGCTGGCCTGTGCTGGCAATGAGACCAAATGAGGACAGGATGCAAGCGAGATGAGAAGACAGGCCTGCAAAGAACAGCCCACTTGACCGTGGCTGAGGAGAGGTCCGTGGGCTGCGGGTGGGCGGGGCTCAGCCAGGAAGCCAGGCAGTGCCAGGCAGTGGCTGAGCCCCGGGCACATGCAATCTGGGCTGGCATTTCTCCCAGCAGTTTGCAGGATGGCTCACGTGCCAGGTGTCCTTGGGCCTGCTGCCGCGCTGGCTGCCTGTGTCCGATGGATGTGGTCCTTGCCTACAGAGAATTCCTACCAGACACTGCCCTGCAGTGGAGGAAGGAAACCCCAAACTGAATGCCTTGCCCAGGAACAAGCAGCTGGGAAGCCATCCCCCAGGAGCCAGGCCTGGATCGACTAACGTGGAACATCTATGCTCAGGGGACCGGCCTCGTGGTGCACTGTGTTAAGCCACGACCTGCGGCTCCAGCATCCCATTTGGGTTCTGGTTCAAGTCCTGGCCACCCTTCTGAAGCAGCTCGTGGTGCATCTGGGAGACGCCGAGCGCTCAGGCCCTGCACGCTGTGGGAGACCCGCAGGAAGCGCCTGGGCTCCCGGCTGGAGCTGCACAGGGAGGAAGGCAGAGGACAGAGGACGGAAGACCTCTCACACTCCACCACCTCTAACTCGGCCTTTCAAATACAAATAAAATAAAACTTTAAAAACATCTGCGCTTGATCAACACTAGTGAAAAGGACTCACAAACTTCTGTTTAAAGATTTATTTAAACCTTGGTGTTTAAATCATTTCAATGACTAGGCATTTTCCTTGTTTTCCCTTTTTAAACAGCAAATGATTTTTTTTTAAGACATGTTTGTTTGAACTGCAGAGTAACAGACACACAGAGAGAGGTCTTCTGTCTGCTGGCTCGCTCCCCAGATGGCCACAGGGGCAGGGCTGGGCCGCGCCGCAGCCAGGAGCCGGGAGCTGCTTCTGGGTCTCCCATGTGGAGCACAGAACACTGGCCAGCTGCCTCTGGTTTCCTTGCATTAGCAGGGAGCTGGATGGGAAGCAGAGCCGAAAAGATTTGGAGCAGCACTCGTGCAGGATTCCAGCCCGGCAGGCAGCAGGCCGGCCCCCAGCTTGGTATTTTCTATAAATAACTCCAGGAGAACCACAGAAGAAACCTCAGCTAAACAGCTTCCTACAGAAAATGGCACAGGCTATTCTTGATTCATTTCTCTCCTAATTTAGCCAACGACGAACTTGCTGCGTACCTTCCTATCCCAAATCCTGTAACATCTGCAAAGGAGCACCATAAAATCACGAAATCCCCTGTTCAAACAAACTTCAGCATTGCTATTCAGAACTGGACCAGTTTACATAAAAACCTGCTGCTTTTTTCCCTGACATCTTCGAGCCACCAAGAAATATGTTTACAACGACAACCGTGGCAACCAGAGCCGTGATGGGATCGAGGCCAGCCAGGAGCCACAGAGGAAGCCACCATGTAGCAGCAGTGCCAAGCTGGTGTCTCCCCAGCTGCTATTCAATGCCAGAAAACAAAAGGAAACAGAAGTTGATTTTGGTTCAAGAAAATGTGAACTCCTTGCATGGCTCTTTCCTAATTCGCATTTTCCACAAGCTTTCCGGAGCCTCGTTTCCATGCCTCACCATGACACAGCCAGCTGAACAGGGCACGGCCTCTGGCGGGGTGACGCCATGTCCCTGGCAGCACGGGAGCGGGCAGCTGGCCGCTCTGCCACGGGCTGAGCTCCAGCGCTGGACGCATCCTCATTTCTGAGCCAGGACTGTGTCCTGAGACACCGTCTGCTCCCCATGCTCGGGGCAGCAGTGATCCAAGCCTCCTAGGGACACCCTTCACCAAGGACGCCGGGAGAACCCCTAGTGGCGCCAGGGCAGGCCTAAGTCGCCAGTTTGGATGGAATGTGACCGTGCGCATTGCTCCTCAGGCAGCTCAGTGGGCTGGCACTGCCTCGCTGAGAGCCAGTTCAAGGGGCAGGTGCCATGGCCTAACAGGCTAATCCTCTTCCGGGGGCACCGGCAGTTCAAGTCCTGCATGCCCCACTTCCCATCCAGCTCACAGCGTGTGGCCTGGGAAAGCAGAAGGTGGCCCAAGTGCTTGGGCCCCTGCACCCACATGGGAGACCCAGAAGAAGCTCCTGACTTCGTCCAGCGCGGCTCTGGCCACTCAGGTCATCTCACAGAGTGAGCCAGTGGATAAAAGATCTCGCTCTCGGGCCCGGCACAATAGCCTAGTGGCTAAATCCTCACCTTTCACATGCACCAGGATCCCATATGGGCACCTTTCGTGTCCCAGTTGCTCCACTTCCCATCCAGCTCCCTGCTTGTGGCTTGGGAAAGCAGTAGAGGATGGCCCAAAGCCTTGGGGTCCTGCACCCGTGTGGGAGGCCTGGAGGAAGATCCTGGCTCCTGGCTTCAGATCAGCTCAGTTCTGGCTGTTGTAAGGGAACCAGTAGATGGAAGATTTTTCTCTGTCTCTCGTTCTCTCTGTAAATCTGCCTTTCCAATAAATATAAATAAATCTTTAAAAAAAATCTCTCTCTCTCTTTGTCTCTCTGTAACCCTGCTTTTCAAATGAAAAATAAATGAATGTTTTGTAGGTCAGGTGCAAGCCAGGCAGAAGGAGGCAGATCCAGCTGAGTCGCAGTGGTCAGCCCGGCGCCCACACTCAGCAGCGGAGGACCTGGGGCCTAGGGATTCATGCCCCATCTCCCCGGGTCAGCCCCGAATCCCTCGAGGATCCCTTGAGAGCAGCCGCGGCCTGGCCCCGGGGGAGGCTGCCCGTGCCTCAAGGTCTGCGAGAAGCCGGAGCCGTGGCTTCTAGGAACTCGCTGGCCCAGCTGCTGGTGGCTTTCCCAGCTGTTCCTAAGAAGCGCTGCAGCCTTCTGGGGTTCACACTCCAGAGCCCTGCAATGGTCTTTTCTTTCCACCTCATCTTTCTGCCTGGGGCATTTCCCTGTAAACCCAAGGGGCGTTTGCAGCCAGGCCTCATTGCCCGCTGGGACCCCATCCCACAGTGGACCTCAGGCAGAAACCAAGAAGCGCCCCGAGGACCCACGCTCCACCAGGCCCTTCCAAGTCCTCTGTTCCTTCTTCCTGCCGCAGAGCCCAGCAGCGAGCAGCGTGTGCTGGGGTGCAGAGTGCAAAGAGCACGCTGTCTGGGGGCACTGACAGGCGTCCCTGGAAGCCAGAGCCACAGCGAGCACCCTCAGCCTGTGGCTGTCGACTCTTCAACAACTTCCACACATCCGCCCAACTTTCTGCAGCAGCAGCCTGCCTGGCTGCCACAAGCCTCAGCCGTGTGTGGGGACTGCTCCGCACACCCGAGACTCGGAAGCTGGATGGAGAGAGGACTTTGCTAGAAAAACCCCAACAACCGAGGCTCTTCCCACCTGTGTCGCCATCCCCAGACGTCCAGGGCATACCTGTGTGCAGGCCATCCTGTCGTGTCCACCATGCAGGGCAGTGGCTGCCGGGGCCACGCCACTGTTGTCTGGAGAGCCCCAGTGTCACGCAGCGTGTGAGGCACGGCCGGCCCGCTGGGGCCTGTCCCTGTGCAGAGGCCAATCAGCACGCAGGCCTGACTGGGCAGCCCCCGCGCAGCCGCAAGGAGCACGAGGACCCCCGCGCAGGGAGGGCAGTGGGCCGCCAGCCGGACCCCTCGGTGCCTCGCGTGGAAATTGTCCCAACCGGCATCGCCAAGTCCTGTAAACAAACGAGGTGATTTGGCTTCCGGAAAGTCATTGTTTTCCCGCATGCAAACTTTTAACAAATAGCTGTGGGGATTAGTCTGCTTTGATAACCACGGATGAGAAGACATTCACACCGAGTAGGATCGCACCAGCACTGAATTCAGTAAATCCACAATCCAGCGTGTCGTGGATAGCACTATAACAGCCATTATTTTTCATGTCTGAGTTTTGGGATCTATTGAAGTGTCCGCGCGCACTCTGCTCCCCCCCCACACACACACCTTGTCACTGTGCCCCCTCTGCCGTCGCCATCTCAGCCCCACATGTCCTCCCTGCGACAGCTCACTGCGCCCCACACCCTGTCTTCTTGACTCCTCTAAGTTGTCGCGGAAATACACATGGCGTGAGGAATCCGGAGCAGTGGCACTGCAGGTGTCTAGCTCAGGCGCATCTGCCATGTGGAGTCAGGGGTCAGGCCCAGCTGCACGGCCTCTGCCCATCAGGGTTACTCGGAAAATGCACAAGAACAGAAACCGGCTCCGCGCACCACGGGACCCACCTCACAGCAGCTCCGCGGCACCCTGGGCTGGGCTCCCTGCTAAGAATAGAGAGAGAGGGGTTTTGTTTCCCTTTTTTGTGACTTCAGAGTTTGCCATGTAAGTGCTGTGTCCCACTGCCCCTACCCCGCAGTCCAAGGGGCGTTCAGGCGGTGGGACGCCTGCTGGAGACTGCGTCCACAGTGTCCCCCTCCGGAGGGTCTGCGTGGCGGCCGGGGGCAAGCTGGAGACGGGGCTATCTCTGGAGCCTTTGGCCGGGAGGCAGTTGCTGGCTCTTTCGTCACCACAGCTGCAATGGGTAAAGTACATGGGCAGTTTCCTCTGCGAAGCGGCAAGCTGTAACTTCTCTAAGCACAGACCGAGGGTGTCGCGCAGCCTTGAGTGCCAAGTCCTGTGGCCCCATCGCTGCCAGGTGGCCGGGGCCCAGGGTTTGCCTGCATGTCCAGTTCCTCACACAGGTGGGCACCTGCAGGAGTCCAGGCTGTGGCTGGCAGGTCTGGTGATGTCTTTGGTGGGCCCGCTGTGGTGTGGTGCTTCTATTCTTACAAGCTTGGCTGGCCTTTTAGCTCCATCCAGCACCATAAACACGCAAGCCCCAGGGCTAAGAGCTACACCTCTCTCTCCTGTCCAAAAGAGGCAGGACCTTCTCTGCTGGGAGCTCCCCCACTCCCACAAGGGTTCCTGGGCATGTGTGTGATGCAGGGGTCTGCAGCCCGGGCCATCCAGCGTAGCTCTGTGGTGGGGCTCTGCCCAGCGCGTCCCCTCCGCTCGTCTCCAGGACTCGAGCGGTGCCCTGACACCCTCGCCAGCCCTCCTCCCAGCAACCTACTTGGATTTTCCCGTCCTTGGTTCCAGCTCTCTTGGAATTTCTGGGTGAGTGCCTGGCTGACTACTAATCACCGTGGTTCAGGCCGCGAGGAGATACAAATGACTTGTGCCACCTGCATGGGAAACTTTGGGTGTGGAGGGCCCGAGTTCCTGTGAGCAGGTGTGGGAGGTGGTGCTGAGGTGAGGTCCCCAGTTGCTGGCAAGGGGATGAACAATGTGTGCTCTGGGTGCAGCTTCCTGGGCGCATGCCCAGTGCCAGCCTGGTTGCATGTGTGTTCCCGGGGGGCTGTGCTGGCTGTTGCCCAAATGAAAGCAGCTTACCACTGCTGGGTGACCGCTGAGAAGGTGGTCTTCCCAGGGCAGGGCTGCAGGGGCCTCCCCTGCACAGCTGGACTCCCTAGAGAAGCCCCAGACCTTGGACTGCTGCCGGGATGGGAAGTGCCAGCCTGAATGTTGGTATCGGTGTGCCTAGTGGCTTGCTTTGCATTCAGTGGATGTTTGGGGGCTGTGCTTTGCCGGGCACTTGATCTTCTGTCAACTGCACCAGCAGGAAAAGGGGTGCCCATTCTCCAGGCTGGCACCTAAGCCCAACGGGGATGGGGGAGGAGGGATTCACAGAGCTTGCTACTGGTGAGATCAGTTTGTGATCTTTAGAAGGAAATGTACACAAAGAGCATGCTGGGAGAATTTATACAAGCAGTGTCTTTTGTGTTTTGGTACAAAGTGAAATCAAATTTGTACCAGTTAAACAAAACAATGTGAGCTTAGCCGAGCAGCCCGCGTGAACACATGAGCCGTAATTCCACAGAACTCGGGACCCCACCATGCGCCGCGGAGCTCTGACCCAAGGGGCCTCTGCAAACCTCCGTGAGAGCAACACGGGATGTAGGTTAGGATATGAGAAGGAGAAAGAGGAAGTCCCTGCGCCCGTACTGCCCGAGCAAAGCAGGCATGGTGCCGAGAGTCACGTAACACCCAGGGTGGGAATCTGAAGATTCCTGTCTGGCGAGAACTTTGAACTACACGGAGTATCATGTAAAAGGCTAGGTGGAAATGACCCAGGAGCGTGTGCCTGCATCCACACGCACACACACATGAACACACCTTTACACACATACACAGTCTCTTCTGCACGTCTCACTTGAGTTGGAGGAGCAGACCAATAGGAGCAGCTATCTGTAAGTGGTTGGGGGATTCGATTACCCACACACGTCGCGCTCAGTAACTGGCAGGCGTATGACCAGCTGTGGAGTCCAAGTTGCCCGGCATGTGGCTGGTCCTGGCCTAGATTCAAGATGGGCCCGGGCTTCTCCTAAGCTCCATCACTCATTTGGCCCTAGTGAGCACGGCACGTGTTTGCAGGGGGGCAGTGAGAGGCAGTGAGCGAGAGCCAGGGGCACAGCACTTTTTGGGCTTCCCTTGCCGGTCACCAGCAGCCCAGAAGTCCAGGCACCTGAGGGAATGGAGCAGCCCCTGCAGGAAGGTGTGGAGCAAGGGCAGGTGTGGGGGCCACGCCTGCCACAGGGAGCAAGGAGCTCTCCTGCCGCGGTGGGGTTACCGTTTCTTGTAACGGCACCACAAAAGCATCGTTCCATACAAAGGCAGGTGTACAACGTTACCCTAAAATATTAGAGATACACAGATTAACAGCCTAGAACCAAAGTCCACAGGTACCTCTCATGTCTGTGGCCAGCTGATTGGTGACAAGGATGTGGAACCAGCTCACTGGGCAGATCGGTCTTTTCCTCAAATGGTGCAAATACATAACCTTAAGGAAGACCACCTTGACCTCCCCAGCAATGGACACAGAAATGAACTCAGCAGGTGCAAAGACCTCAGAGGACGCGGCAGAACTGTGAACTCCTTGCAAGAAGGCCCAGGAGGAACAGGGCCTTTGGACTAGGTAGCAATTTTCTTCCTCCTCCTCCTTTCTTTTTTCTTTTTTTCCCTCTTCTTTAAAATGTACTTGTTTAATTAAAGTCGCAGTTACAGCCAGAGAGATTTTCTATCTGTTAATTTGCTCCTCAAATAGCTACAACAGCTGAGAAGGGGCCAGACTGAAGCCAGCAGCTGGGGGTTTCTTGTGGCTCTGCCATGTGGGTGCGGGTGCCCTAGCACTTGTACCAAGTACTTGATACTCTTTCAGGCACGTTGGCAAGGAGCAGGATTGGAAGTGGAGCAGCTGGGACTCAAAGTGGTGCCTGTGTGGAGTGTTGATGGAGGTGGGGCTTTACCTGCCATGCCACAGCGTGGTCCCCTAAGCGGTGATTTCTAAACTAAAACACAGAAGCACAAGTAGCAAAAGAAAAATGTGACGTCACCATAATTAGAAGCTTTTGCTTTACAAAGGACACTGTGAAGTGAAAAGATCAAGAAAGATGGGCATTCACTAGGGCGGTAAAGGTCCTACTGGGAGGCTCCCGTCCGCCGTCAGAGCTGGGATTTGAGCCTGCTCTGCTCTGACCCTGCCTTCCCACTAGGACACACCAGGAGCAGCAGGTGGTGGCCCTGCTCCCGCCATGGGAGACCTACATTGAGTTTCAGGCTCTGGGCTGAAGCCTTGCCCTGACGTGCCATCGTGGGCACCTGGGCCAGAAAGAGAAGATGGACGCTCCGTCTTGGTGAGTTTGCCTCTGACTCTCGAATTTTAAAAATGGTAGAACAAGCCTCAGGATGGAAAAAAATGTCAACACAGCTGCAGGGAGAGACTTACATTTAACGTATCAGGATTCCTCGCTGCCCATTACAAGATGGAAGTTGAACAGGGATGAAGCATTGAGAGGACACATCTCCAAAGAACAGGTATTTGCGAGCTCAAAGCTGCATGATCAACCCAAACGTCCATCAGCCGATGAATACGCTCAGATCCCGCACAGCACAACTGGATGGACGCAGAGCACCTGCAGCTGAGGAAGTCACCATCCAAGGGACCACACGTCACGAGGCCCCAGCATTGGGAACAATTCACAGACACAGCCGTGCATGCATGGCTGCGGGAGACTGCTGGAGGCTGTGGGGGACAGGATTGTTCCGGAACACAGGAAACCAAAGGTGATGGGTCTGCGGCCTTTTTGGGAATAACGGACATGTTCCAAACTGGCGGTGGGGACATTGTGAGCCCTGAATATGCACAAGAGCCGTGGAGTTGCGCCCTTGGCAAGGTGAGCTTTAGCACAAAGTGTATCTCAATAAAACCATCACAGAAAATACTAGAAATACACAGCACTAGTGTTGAGCTAGAGTCCCTGGTGGCCATCGGCATGAAGGCAGACTGCCAGGGTCCCGGGCGGCCGTCGGCGTGAGGGCAGACTGCCAGGGTCCCGGGCGGCCGTCGGTGTGAGGGCAGACTGCCAGGGTCCCGGACGGCCGTCGGTGTGAAGCCAGTCTACAGATTCACCATGAGCAGCGGAGGCAAACCTGAAGAATTTTGGCAGTGTAAGCTTTTTCAGTTCTTTTGTCTGAAAGCCGAGTATAGGCAACCAAGAAGCAAATTGCAAAATTAGGCTTTGTTCACGGCACTCAGTGCTCCGTCTCAGTGAAGGGTGGCCCTCCCAGGGATCTGGGACTGTCAGCTCCTTTATCACATGTTGCGATCCGACTTGCTAGTCCAGTGAGCCCAGGCCTGGCACAGCTCCTGATGATGTCAAAGCCAGGGTCCCTGGAGTTGCTGCTGGCACCGGTGTCATTTTGTGTGCCGCACTGGGGACGTGGAGAGGTGGAAAGGGGTCGGTCTCCTCTGACCTTGAGTCGCAGGCTTGAGTACTATCCCTTCATCTGGCAGGGTTTCACCAACATCTACCCTGGTGTCCAGCATACAGGGTTGGTTCAAGTTCATGGGCAAAAGAGCTCCTTTCTCCACAGATTTAGCCATGGTGGAGCCCACGCGAGGAGCCCGAGTTTGAGCCCTGTTGGCGCCGAGGCCTCAAGAGGTGGACAGCCATTGTGTGCAGTTTTCCCCTTGGACCTCTGTTCCTTTAACCAGCACGCAAGTCCCATCCCTCAAAATTAATGCCCGTGTGAAATTCCGTGGCAGCTGAAATTGGTTTGTCTATTTACCCACCTCTTCTAAATGTAAAATAAAATTGTGCATGTGTGGAAAATCCCCTGCTCCAGTGAGCACTGCGATTCTGCCTTGGCTGAGAAATCTCTCCAAGTGCCCTTAGGGAGATCTTAGACTTGAGCTGGCTTCTGCGAAGCTTTTATGAGAACACAGCGTGTGAGTGGCCCTCCCTTCCCAACAGGTGCTTCTGCCGTTCCTGAGAGGCAGTCTGTGCTTCTCACAGAACCGACTGTGGACGTGACCGTGGGCGGCCCAGGGAGAAGCTCCGTGACAGGATCCTGGGGTTCAGGCTTGGGTGCCCTTCGCAGCCGGTCATGCGGGCGCTGTGGCTTTTATCATTCTGTGACCTTGGTGACCTTGCGTCTCCACCTCTCCCCTGGGGCCTGAAACGCTGTGCTTATTCACTGCTGGTGGTGGGCCTGTGGTCTGCAGTGCTCCAGGGTAGGGCTCTCCCGAGGGGGTGGTGGGGTGAGGCTGGCACACTCCGTGCCTCCCCAGGCACCCGGGCTCAACCCCTTCCAGGCATGGTGCTCCCAGGGCAACCGCATCTTCCTGTCCTCCGTGTGGTCACTGAGACGCCCGTGGGGCTGACCTTGGCCGCGCAGACCTCCCGTCCTGGCCTGTCTCTGTGAGCCCTTCCTGACTGTGCACATGGGAGTCCTGTGAGATTCCACAGTGGCTCGGCCTCCGTATACCCCAGGGACCTCTGAGACCCGGCTGGGAGGCCAGGGCCCTCTGGAGGTGGCCACACACCCTGAGGTCCTGGGCTTCCAGCCTCTAGCCCGAGCTCAGGCAGCGGCCCTGCCTGCCCAGCCTCTCTCCCCGATCATGGGCACAGTGGAGTGAGCAGGCAAAAGCCCCTGCCTTACGAAGCCCTTAGCATCTATTGTTGCCATGGAAACTTCATCCAACTTTCACAGTGTAAGAGGTACCCTGCCGGCCCCCATCGCACGTGACTTGTGTGATCTGAGTCTGAATCCCAGGCGCTGTGTGACCTGAGACAAAAGCCCCTCCCTGGGTGTCGGAGAAGACTCTGTGGGCTAACCGATGTGGTTGGGGGCCCCTCGTTCCTGCACTGCCTAGGCCCTTAGCACATGGTGAGTGCTGATGGACCAGCGGAATGAATGAAGGAATGAACGTGGTGTAGGGGCCACGTCTGTCCCCCAGGCACTGCTACCTCTCTCACACATAAATAACTCACCTTCCAGAAACATTCAGAATGCAACGCATCAAGAGCTGGGCTGACACGGGGGCCACATCTTGCTTGCTGGATGCAGGGGGACTGGGACTCAGCTCTTACGGGGAGTCCTGAGCTGAATCGGTGGTTGCCAGCACCTAGTGTGGGGTGTCCAGTGAACCCAGGTTCTTTGTATCTCGCTGTCTGGAATTTCCTTCTTAACAAGGGGTGAGTAAACTTGAGTCTAGAGTGCCTGTGACCCTGACCTTGGGCTACATACTCCCCCCGCAGGACACTCTCGGTGGGATGCCCGAGGAGGTTCCCCTGCAGGACAGCCATGTGTCCTGCCCCCGCCCCCGCCCCCTGGGTGTTCCAGTGGCAGAGGCCTGGGACACTAGGGCTGGCCTCACTGTAGTTGGGGACAGCAACCACTGGACATTCTGTGCTGCGGCCTTCTCTGCTTCCCACCAGCCTCATCGTCTGGCTCGCTCACGGAAATGTGGTCATGTGCCAGGGCCCCAGCGTCAGCATCCTGTGAGAGCCACCTGAAGTCATGTTTCGAATGTGTGTGACTGGTCTTTACTGTTGCTAGCCAGCTCTTCTCTCTGGGCCCTGTGTGTGCGCGGGGGAGGGGGTGGCAGACACACAGGGAGGGCCCAGCTGGTGGCACAGTCGGCACACGACCTGCAGAGACTGCCCGCCGTGTGCCCTGTTCTCTCCTCGCAGGTGCCAGCCGTGCCCTGGCACACACAGCCTCTCGCTTCGCTCAGGGCCAGCCCTGTTGTGCGGGGCTCCGGGCAGCACTCCACTCTGCGGCGTTGGCGGAGGGAGATGCCGGGTCATTCCCGGTGTGGGAATGCAGGAGAACACGGTGGGTCCCTGGGCTGCCTTCCCCCGCCTGCTCCCGTCCTGGGGGTTTCAGGCTTTGGGGGAGTAAGCCAGCTGATGGCGAGCTCTGGCTGCCTGCCTGTCTCTCAAAAAAAAAAAAAAAAAAAAAGTCAGGAAAAATGTTACATGTTTAACAGAGGCGCTAAGACTGCAGAGGTCTGCCTGTTTCTGGCATTCGCTGTTGAGTCTGCCGGCACCTGTAGGTGTTTCCTGGATGACTTCAAGCGTTTTAACAATGTTCATCTTGAATGGGCGTGGAGCTTTTCTGGTTGGTTGTTTTTTTTTTTTTTAAAGATGTATTTTTTTTAACATATATTTTTATTGCATTTCCTTTTTTTAAAACTAATTACATTGCATTATGTGATACATTTTTTTATGCACTGGGATTCCCCCCGCCCCTCCCAAAACCCTCCCCCCACGGCGGATTGCTCCACCTTGTTGCATTTCCATAGTTCAAATTCAGTTGACATTCTTTCATTGGAGGTATTTACCAAGCATAAAGTCCAGCATCTTATTGTCCTGGTAAGTTCAGTGGTTTCTTGGTGAGACCATCTCTGGTCTGAAGGTAGAGCCGGCAGAGTATCATTCCAATCAATTAAAAGTCCCAACATAATATTTCCAACCATTTACGACATTATGGCATTAATTGACATGGTATTGATTAACCAATATGTTAATAGGAAAATGCAGGTTCTCAACCACAATCTGTGACTTCTTCATAGGCATTTCAATTTTGGTTTACATTCAACCGTGTTCTATACACCTTAAAATGGCTTAGATTGCTATTCAGCTGTCTCATGCCTATTTTAATTTTAGTCTTTAGTAGTTTATAGCATTGAAGCATGATTTCGCTGAACCTGGCTGTTTTTCGGGTGGTCTAACTCTATAATTCTAGCAGGATATATGTCAACAGTTTAGGTGAGCATGTTTAGGAGGGGTGTGCAGGGAAATCTTTCATACCCCAGTGAGGAGTAACTAATCTTTGTGTCCCACCCAGTGAGGTATAAGTGCATCCCCGCTGACCGTTTCCTGTCTGGTTCTAAGCTTTCCTTGTTGTTCTCTATCTATTCTAGTTTTGTTTGTTTGTTTGTTTGTTTTGAGGGGTTTCTGGAGCGCTCCTGATGGTTATTACGAGAGGGGGGTGGGGACCCAAAGTTGGAAGCAGGCAAGGACCAGAGAAAGCTCCTCTCCCTAGTCCCAAAGGAAGTTTACTGTTCTGTTTCTGTGGACCGACCGCTCAGGGATCCTGGTTGTTGTTCCGATGCTGTTGGAACCTGCTAGGCAGGATTTGGGCTTCTTCCATCCCATGTGGTAGATCCAAATGGGGGTGGGTGACCTCAGAGTTCTTGGTCTCCGAAGGCATTCCATTTCCCCGTGGTCTCCTTGGCAGTAGGGATGTAGTCCTCGGTGCTCCTTGGTGAGGATCAGGGAGTCTTCAGGATTGGGATAAAAGCCTCCTCCTGTCTGCCTGCTCCACTCTGGGGTCCTCCCCTGCTCTATGCGTATGACCTCCTGTTAAGAGGTTGTTAGGATTACTCCTGATTCCCCCATATGCCTTTGTAGTTTTGCTATTGTAAAGATGTATTTATTTACTTGAAAGGCTGAGTTAGAGGGTGAGGTCAGGACTCGATCCACTGGCTGCATTCAGGCCTGCCCGTGGTTGTCCCAGTTGATGCAGCAAGGGGCTAGGCTGCAAGGGCAGCCGCTCCGACTCAGGCGCCCACCCCGGAGGCCGGCGTCTAGGGCGGCCTCAGCCACTGGCACCCGGGAATCGCATTTTGAGTGGTCTTTTACACCTGCTGAGTTGCTCATTGAGTTTTCCTTTTTAACCTGACAGTCAGAGTGAAATACACCACTTGGCTTTGGGGCTGTAGCTTCTCCGTGGATCCCCGCAATTAGGGGCCAACCCTAGGTGACCTCAGGCATCCCCTGGCCGGCACTGCTGGGTTCAGGTGGTGAGTTGTGAAGGTCTTTGCTCCCAGGTTCGTGCGGAGATGAGCCACCTGGCGCTTGCTCCGGCAGAAACCTGGGAAGGTGCAGGGTGGAGGACACGCCGCCACGTGTCCCTCACGCTTGACAAGTGTAGTCGCCGAAGCCATGTGGGCCGCGAGTCACTGAGGTGAAAAGCTGACTGCGCAAAAATGAAGCTCTTCAAAACCAAAGACTGTCCTGATTTCAAAATGATTCCCTGCTGAAGTTCTGAGAAAGGCGGAGGTACAGACAGAAGGAGACAGAGAAAGCTGTTCATGCACTGGTTCACTCCCCAGGGGCTGCAACGGCTGGTGAGCCCCCAAGCCAGGAGCCTGGGGTGTCCTCCAGGTCTCCCACGCGGGCGCAGGGTCCCAAGGCTTTGGGCTGTCATCTGGTGCTTTCCCAGGCCACAAGCAGGGAGCTGGATGGGAAGCAGAGATGCTGGGACATGAGCAGGTGCCTGAACGGATACTTGCACATGCAAGGCGAGGATTTAGCCACTAGGCCATTGCACTGGGCCCTGAAAACCTTTTCTAAGATTTCTTTCCCACACTGTTACAGTGCCAAATGGACATACCATCCCTCACATCTGTTCTCAGCCGCCACTACCCCCCCCCTCCCCCGCTGGAACTGGTTTTTATTTTCAGACATTTCGCGATCACAAGGACTTCTCCAGGTACACATACGTATGCACCTTATGGGAGTGTGTCAGAAATTCACAGAAAAGGGCAGTAAGTTGACTAGGTCTTCTCAAACACTCCGGGACACGTGCACAACCTTGGGTTCTTGGGAACTACAGGAAGGGAGCGCGTTTCTCATCCCGGGATGAGCTCCTGGCTTTCTCAGCTCAGGCAGTAAGCTGACTGACCCAAACTGTTGTAATAGACCTGGAAGGTTCTGCTTGCCTGGTTCTGCTGTTTGCTACCGGGTGGGACGCGACTCTCACTGACTGGATAAAGCACAAGGTGTTTAAACTGGGTGCGTGTTCCAGGCTTGCACTGTGCACTGATTAAGCTTGGCTGATCAGGGCTGCTCCCCTCTCCCACACACGGTGGAAGGGACAGTCCACGGGTCGGCCAGCTGCTGAACGAAGGCTCCTGAGCTTCTACGTGTCGGCCTCCGACCCATCTCTAGGTACATTTGGTCAACTCGCAACACCCCACACATACACAGGCAGTTCCCGGGAAAGTCGATTAAAAACACACAGGCAACTTCCAGTTCCGCCTCTTCACACGCTGCGGGCGCCCTCGCGCGGGCGGAGCGGCGAGCTGGTGCTCCGTGTCCCCCCGCGGCCGTCAGGTGGTGGCCGGGAGCGCGCGGGGCCAGGCCGGGCGCCTGGGGGGCCTGCCGGGCCGCGCCTCCCCTCCCAGACCCGAGGCCTGCGCCCTCGCCGCTGTGCGGACCCAGGCTGCACCTGCCACGGCCGCCCGGCCTCCAGGGCCTCCGCGCCCGGCGCCCGGCAGGCCGAGGGCCACGGCGGCCAGCGTGGACACTGACCAGGCCGCCGGCCGCGTGCGCGCCACCTCGGGCTGCGCTGCGCCTGCGCCCATGCGCGTCGGCGGACGGGGCGTGGTGAGTGCCGGCCCTGCCCACGAACGCTGCCCTCCCCATTGGCGCCGGGCTGGCGCGCGCCTTGCGTCAGCGCCTTCCCGTCGGCAGTGCGCGCGGGGCGGCGGTGGCGGGCAGGTGAGCGGGCGTTCGTCAGTCGGGACGGGCGTTTTTCGGCGTTTTTCGGAGCGTTCTGTCCTGGCCCACGCGGGCGCGGCAGGCCGTCGGGCCCGGGCGCTGTCGGCTGCGGCCGGCCGTGCGAGCGCGGTCACCCTCCGTCCCCGAGCTCGCGGACCCGCGTGCTGTTTGGGGCGCTTCCGCTCCCCGCCCCCAGAGGCCCCAGTGGGGTCCCACCTGTTACTCCATCTCCGCCTTCACCCCTTTCCCTCCCTGGGGGACTGCAGGAGGGGAGGGCAGGAAAGGGGCCCCGCAGCGGCCGATTGGCAGCAGGTGGAAAGCCGCGCGGGCGCCCGGGCCTTGCCCTGCCCGCGGCTCGGAGCAGCTGGTGAGCCTGGCCGCAGGTGCGTCTCCCGGGTGCTGATGGTGCGCCCCCCGTGCCTCGCAGGGGCGCGCTCGGCTGGACTCCCCAGATGCTGAGGTGGCTGCGGCCTTGGCCCCGGCGCGTGCTGAGCTGCACCTGGAGCCGCCTACGCCTTCCCCAGCGCGGCCTGTTCACCATGAAGCTGCAGTCCTCGGAGTTCCAGGCGCTGTTCACGGACGGGCTGAAGAGCCTCACGGGTGAGTCGACCCCCGGGGGAGCCGCTGGAGCGGGAGAGGCGGAGGTCAGCACCTTCGGGTGGCGCCCCGCGTCCTCGTCCTGGCTGGTGGGGGAGGGCAACCACCGGCTGCTGTGCTGGCGGTTGGGCTGTGGCAGGGTGGGCCTGGCCCTGCCCGCCCCGTGCCTGGGGGCTGGACACGGGCTCTGACCTCCCCGTTGGTGAGCGCTGCGTGCGCTCCTGTCTGTCGCTTACGTTTCGCACTTAAGCCTGGGTTACGTGGCTAGGTTCACTGTGCGTGAAGCTGGCAGGGTTGTGGCAAGCTCAAGCGGGGAGGGAAGGGGGCAGGCTCTGGGTGCGGTACCGCACAGGTGCGTGCGCAAGGCCGGCGTGCCGAGGGTCGCGGGTGGGAGGCGTGCTTCCTGGCCTGCGCTCCGACGCTGGGCTGCATTTACTGTGGGCACCACTGCGTGCCTTACCGAAGGGTGATTAAGGGGCCTTCTCAACACCCTGAGCCGGGAGGTGTTTGGAAGTGGTTTAATGAGAGCGAATCAGACAGTTAATGGCTCACTCTACCTCCTGGCTCCTGTTCTGAAATGCTGTTAACTTGTTGCGTGACTTTGAAGAGTCTTTGAGTGAAGGGGGCGGGGTCTCAGAGCAGTGCTTCTCCGCGACGGCTCGTGGTCATCTGGTTATGGCTTTTATTCTTTCTAAAGGTTTGTTATCTGAAAAGTGGAGTAGGGAGAGACAGTGAGGTCTCTCCATCTGCTGGTTTGCCCTTGAAATGGCTGCGCCTGCCAGGGCTGGGCTCGGCCAAAGCCGGGATCCCAGAACACCTTTCAGGTGTGTCGGCTGCTTCCCCAGGCACCGAGCAAGGAGCTGGAGTGGGCCTGGCGTGGGCGTCCCGGTGGATGCGGTGTGGGCGATGGCCTGGCTTGCCATGCCGAAGCCCCAGGCCCCCACCCCTTGCTCTGCAATCGGCTTTGCTTGCGTAAAGCTCTCCTCGCTTCTGTGTTCCAGAGCGGCTTGTCACAGTCTTGAGGTGAGAAAACCTAAAACAAGGCTTCGTGGTCCCCGCTCAAAGTTGCTGCAAGCTTTTTCTTTGCTTTGTTCTGTGATAGAGGGCTCTTGCAGCCCCTGGCTCGGGCAGCAGCTGTGTCCACATCGTCCAGGCGTGTCAGGGACCTGGAGCCCTCATGCTGACTCCCGGATCTGTGTTAGCAGCAGGTGGAATTGGAAGTGACTTGGGTCTTGTCTTTTTTTAGATTTATTTTATTTTTTGCAAAGTCAGATATACAGGGAGGAAGATCTTCCATCCAGTGATTCACTCCCCAAGTGACCACAATGGCTAGAGCTGAACCAGTCCCAAGGCTTTGGACTGTCCTCGACTGCTTTCCCAGGCCACAATCAGGGAGCTGGATGGGAAGCAGGGCCACCAGGATTAGAATCAGTACCGATATGGGATCCTGGCACGTTCAAGGCGAGGACTTTAGCTGCTAAGCTACCGCGCTGGGCCTGTGACATGGGTCTTGAAGCGGTGACTTGGTGGCTACCTCAGCTGTGCCCCCCTGCATAGTTAGAACAGCTAGGTGACATTCAGGTGAGCACTGGTGTTGAACCTGAGCACCAGGCAACAGCTGCAGAGGGTTGGCCTCACTGGCCGAGTGGGCACGGAGAGGCCTCACTGGCCGAGTGGGCACGGAGAGGCCTCACTGGCCGAGTGGGCACGGAGAGGCCTCAGTGGGCCAAGTGGGCACGGAGTGGTCTCAGTGGGCCGAGTGGGCACGGAGTGGCCTCAGTGGGCCGAGTGGGCACAGAATGGTCTCACTGGGCCGAGTGGGCACGGAGTGGCCTCAGTGGGCCGAGTGGGCACAGAGTGGTCTCACTGGGCCGAGTGGGCACGGAGTGGCCTCAGTGGCGGCCCCGAGAAATCTGCCCGTGCTCGCCCTGGCGAGGGACATTGCTTGTAATCTGGTCTGGACGGTGGCATCAGGGCGGGTGCCAGGCAGTGAGCCAGCAGGGCCAGTGTGTGGTCAGAGGCAGCCGTGACAACAGGCGGACGAGCAGCAGGCGGGGTGGTGTGCTGTGCCGGGGCTTCGTGCCCTGATGTACCGGCTGAGCACACGGACGCCCCGTCACGGGGTGTGGGCCAGAGGGGGGAGAGCTGGCTCAGGGCTTTGGGGAGCGGCCCTCCCTAGCAGTGAGTTGGGGGGACCTCCAGGCAGAGCCAGGGGCTGCGTGCGGTGAAGTTCCGTGAGAAGAGAGATGGTTGTGGAAAGATGTCTGCGCATTGGGTGTAACGTGGCGCCTGCTGCGATGAGCAGACCGAGGGGGGACGGTGGAGAGGGCTGGGGACAGCAGCGGGGACAGCGGGGGTCGGCCTGGGCCATGTGTCATGCGTGCGTTCAGAACCGGGAATGGGCTGCCTGACTTTGCCATGCTAGTTTAATTTTTTAAATTTGTTTAGTGTTCAAAGGCAGAGACAGCAGTTTCACCCATTGCTTGATTCCCCAAATGCCCCCATCGCCAGAGCTGGGCCACGCTGCCTTTTGTCAGCTGTCCACCTGGTGGCCTGTCGGGCCTTCCCCTCCCTGCCTCCATAGTGGACACTAGCAGAGGGTGGAGCAGTGGAGGAGCGGGACCTGCTCCCGGGACCTGCGGTGTGGAGGTGGGCGAGCCGTGGGTCCCGTGTGCAAGGACTCGCGGAGATGGGGTTGGGAGAACCCGCTGCTCTGTACTGCCAAGTTTTCCTCGTGTGTGCTGGCTTCATGGCTCTCACCACAGCAGATTTTAATTCCACCTCTGTGATTGACGGTTTGAGTGGCCTTGAGGGGTCTGTGGGGTTGGGGGGGACCCGGCATTGAGGACACACGGAGGCTGTGTGGGGAGAGCCAGCTTTCTGAGGGCGGAGGGAGAGGAGGGCGCCCATCCTTTAGACCCCCAGGGAATGGGGCAGGACAGGGTGCGGGGTGGGAGCGGAGGCTGGCTGGGTCGTGTGGAGCAGGGTGCTGGGACCGGGAGCGAAGCGCGCCCAGGCTGGGCCCTCTGCTGGCCGGCCCGGAGGAGAGTTCTCACGTCCTGGCCTCGTCGGTGAGCCCAGCACAGACGCGCCGTTACATGCTCTGATGCGTGTTCAGTTGTGCAGCAAGGTGTCTTGGTGTCACAGCACTGCCCACACAGCTTGGCACGCAGGGTCACGCCTGCCGCACCCCAGCCCGGTTTACCTCTAACCTTCACTGGTTGCATTTGTGGTGTTTGTCCACCCTCTCTTCCCAGAAGGCCCATGCTGGAAAGCCGCTAGTTGTTGAGGTGTTGGGCCTGCTGCCGTTCTGAGTCATCCTCTGAGAGGCTCCGCGTCTGGGGGACCCTGCTGGTCGGCTCTTCCTGACTGCAGTGGTGTCCTCGGGCTCACGCTGGCAGAATGTCTGCTTAGGTGGCAGAGAGCTATGCCCGGCAGTGGCAGGTGTCAGGGAGCTGCACCCAGGAGCTGTCGCCGTGAGCCCACCTGGGCCCTCCCCCATGGACCGCACAGCACAGTCAAGTCAGGCCCTGCATTGATTAAATGCCTGTGTGACTTTTCGCCCCATCAGGCCGCGGCAGGCAGTTGTGGAAGGGACTGATGGCCCCGGTGGCTGAGCTGGTGCTGGGCGGGCTGGGTGTGGTTCCGTGGTGGCCTCTCAGCAGCCTGGTTCCAGTGTGATGCTGATGGGCAGGTGGGAGCCGTCTCCCCTGCTCGGGCGTGGCTCTAGGGCGGTGTGCCCGCCGTGTCCTGCACCCTGGGCTCAGGGTGGCCATGCCTGCCGACACCGTCCTGTGCCGCTGTCTGTGTTCCACAGAAACTCAGGGTGGGGTGGTGCGTGGCAGGCCAGCTCCTGGGTGGCTTGGTTCCCACGCTGTGTGCCTGTGCTGGGGCAGGCGCTGGAGTCAGTGGCTGCACTTCAGCGACATGCCATACACAGCAATTTCCACCCCGAAGATTGATTGGAAAGGCAAAGTTAGAGGGAGAGACAAAAATCTTTGGCCCAAGTTCACTCCCCGATGGCTGCACTGGCCAGAGCCAGTTGCCTGGTGACGGGGGGAGAGACAAACTGACATGAAGCCTTGTGTCTCTCAGAGCTGTTCCACCGCGAGAACCACGAGCTGCGGATCGCAGGAGGGGCCGTGCGGGACTTGCTGGCGGGGGTCAAGCCGCAGGACGTGGACTTTGCCACCACTGCCACGCCAGAGCAGATGAAGGAGATGTTCCAGGCAGCCGGCGTGCGCATGATCCACAACAAGGGGGAACAGCACGGCACCGTGACGGCCAGGGTGAGTGCATGGCCTGCTGCAAGACAGCCAGACAGCGCCCGGGCGGCCCTGGGTCCCTCTGCCCTGCTGGCAGCCTGTGTGCTCTCGCCAGCTTCCATGGTGCCCTGGGCGTCTGGTGTCCTGGTTGCCTCCTGCAGGGGCAAGCGAGCCTCGATTTGGCAAAGGTCATGTGTCGTGACGGGGCTCAGCGTCCAGGGCGTGCAGTGTGTTGGAGCTCCGTGGCAGGTTTATCAGTGCGTGCAGTGTGTTGGAGCTCCGTGGCAGGTGTATCAGTGCGTGCCGTGTGTTGGAGCTCCGTGGCAGGTTTATCAGTGCGTGCCGTGTGTTGGAGCTCCGTGACAGCTGCACCAGGGTGTGCAGTGTGTTGGAGCTCCGTGACAGCTGCACCAGGGCATGCAGTGTGTTGGAGAGCCATGACAGCTGCACCAGGGTGTGCAGTGTGTTGGAGAGCTGTGACAGCTGCACCAGGGCGTGCAGTGTGTTGGAGAGCCATGACAGCTGCACCAGGGTGTGCAGTGTGTTGGAGAGCTGTGACAGCTGCACCAGGGTGTGCAGTGTGTTGGAGAGCCATGACAGCTGCACCAGCGCGTGCAGTGTGTTGGAGAGCCGTGACAGCTGCACCAGGGCGTGCAGTGTGTTGGAGAGCCGTGACAGCTGCACCAGGGCGTGCAGTGTGTTGGAGCGCCGTGACAGCTGCACCAGGGCGTGCAGTGTGTTGGAGAGCCGTGACAGCTGCACCAGGGCGTGCAGTGTGTTGGAGAGCCGTGACAGCTGCACCAGGGCGTGCAGTGTGTTGGAGAGCCGTGACAGCTGCACCAGGGCGTGCAGTGTGTTGGAGAGCTGTGACAGCTGCACCAGGGCGTGCAGTGTGTTGGAGAGCTGTGACAGCTGCACCAGGGCATGCAGTGTGTTGGAGAGCCGTGACAGCTGCACCAGGGCGTGCAGTGTGTTGGAGAGCCGTGACAGCTGCAGCTCTGGCGTTTGCAGTGGTCTGTCTGCCGCTGTCTGCTCCTGCATGAGCCTCTCTCGTTCTTGTACGTGGTGCCAAGACTGCTGGGTTCCCTCAGAGGACTGAAACACAGTGAGCTTCGCTTCATTTTCATTCTTTCGTGAGCCCTCCCCACGATGGCTGCAACGGGCTGGGCTGAGCCGAGCAGAAGCCAAGACCTTTGGAGCTTCGTCCAGGTCCCCCACGTGGGTCGCAGGGCCCAAGCGTGTGGCCCACCCTGCATTGCCTTTCCCAGCCCCGCATTAGGGATGGGAGGGGGTGGCCTGCCAGGACAGGACCTGCACCTGCATGGCAGCCACTCGCACCCCGGGCAGCCTAGTTTCTGACCACTACACTGGTAGGCTGAAGGACTCGCATCTTGGAGCGTGCACTCTCCATTCCAGTGCTGCCTGAGGTGATCCCCTACGACGCCTGCGCATTGGAAACCCGATTTTTTTTAGCGGGGGCAGGGGAGCAGGCTTTCTGATCTTTTGTTTTGATTTTCAAGGATTGGTTTTATTAGGGCCGGCAGGATGATGCACATACTAATCCTTCACTTGCCAACGCCATCAGTACCATGTCGCCTCGGTCATGTCCCATCTGCCCCCTTCCCTTCCAGCTGTCTGCTCATGTCCCGTCTAGCTTGTGTCTGTGGCTTGGGAAAGCGGCAGAGATGGTCCACATCACAGCTCCTGTACCCACATGGGAGGCAAGGAGAAGCTCCTAGCACCTGGCTTTGGATCAGCTCAGCTCTGGCCGTGGGGAGTGTGTGGACCAGAGGATGGATGGTCTCTCCCTGCCCTGCCCTCTTGGAAACTCTGTCTTTCCAATAAATATGTCCGAAAATAAAATTATTTTTTGATTGGAAGGTTAGATATACAGAGAGGAGGAGAGACAGAGAGGAAGATCTTCCATCCAATGATTCACTCACCAAGTGATCACAATGGCCAGAGCTGAGCCAGTCTGAAGGCAGGAGCCAGGGGCTTCTCTTTGGTCTCCCATGTTGGTGCAGGGGCCTGGGAATGGGCCATCCTCCACCGCTTTCCCAGCTGTGAGCTGGATGAAAATTGGAGAAGCCAGGACACGAGTGGGGGCCAATGTGGGAGCAGGTGCCGGCAGGGTGAGGGTTCACTGATTGAGCCATTGTGCCAGGCACAGAAATTTTTTCTCATTAGTAAATTGCCCTCTGCT
Organism: Ochotona princeps; assembly: GCF_030435755.1. Classification (NCBI taxonomy): domain Eukaryota; kingdom Metazoa; phylum Chordata; class Mammalia; order Lagomorpha; family Ochotonidae; genus Ochotona; species Ochotona princeps. The sequence continues at coordinate 41,468,024 of NC_080852.1, read as the reverse complement.
TAACCAAAATGTATTCATAACATTTTGTTAAAATGAGGAAGCGAAATGTGAGGGTCTGTCCTGCACCTCCACGCCTGGGAGTATATCCTGAGGGCTGGCTCGGGGCACGTGGAGAGACAGCAGGGCAGCTTGTCCATGTGCAGGAGGAAACAGTACGTAACTACGTAACTACGTCACTGGGCCCGTGTGTGCTCTGTGGTCTGAGCACAGCCGTGTGAGCTGGTGGTCTGTGCACAGCCGTGTGTGCTGGTGGTCTGTGCACAGCCGTGTGTGCTGGTGGTCTGTGCACAGCCGTGTGTGCTGGTGGTCTGTGTGCACGGCCGTGTGTGCTGGTGGTCTGTGTGCACGGCCGTGTGTGCTGGTGGTCTGTGTACGGCCGTGTGTGCTGGTGGTCTGTGTGCATGGCCATGTGTGCTGGTGGTCTGTGCACAGCCGTGTGAGCTGGTGGTCTGTGTGCATGGCCATGTGTGCTGGTGGTCTGTGCACAGCCGTGTGTGCTGGTGGTCTGTGCACAGCCGTGTGTGCTGGTGGTCTGTGTGCACAGCCGTGTGTGCTGGTGGTCTGTGTGCACGGCCGTGTGTGCTGGTGGTCTGTGCACGGCCGTGTGTGCTGGTGGTCTGTGTGCACGGCCGTGTGAGCTGGTGGTCTGTGTGCACGGCCGTGTGTGCTGGTGGTCTGTGTACGGCCGTGTGTGCTGGTGGTCTGTGCACGGCCGTGTGTGCTGGTGGTCTGTGTGCACGGCCGTGTGTGCTGGTGGTCTGTGCACGGCCGTGTGTGCTGGTGGTCTGTGCACGGCCGTGTGTGCTGGTGGTCTGTGCACGGCCGTGTGTGCTGGTGGTGTGTGTGCACAGCTGTGTGTGCTGGAGGTCTGTGTGCACGGCCGTGTGAGCTGGTGGTCTCTGTACAGCCATGTGTGCTGGTGGTGTGTGTGCACGGCCGTGTGAGCTGGTGGTCTCTGTACAGCCGTGTGTGCTGGTGGTGTGTGTGCACGGCCGTGTGTGCTGGTGGTCTCTGTACAGCCGTGTGTGCTGGTGGTGTGTGTGCACGGCCGTGTGTGCTGGTGGTGTGTGCACAGCTGTGTGTGCTGGTGGTGTGTGTGCACAGCTGTGTGTGCTGGAGGTCTGTGTGCACGGCCGTGTGTGCTGGAGGTCTGTGTGCATGGCCGTGTGTGCTGGTGGTGTGTGTGCACGGCCGTGTGTGCTGGTGGTGTGTGTGCACAGCCGTGTGTGCTGGAGGTGTGTGCACAGCCGTGTGTCCTGGTGGTGTGTGTGCACAGCCGTGTGTGCTGGTGGTGTGTGTGCACAGCCGTGTGTGCTGGTGGTCTGTGTGTGCACAGCAGTGTGTGCTGGAGGTGTGTTCACAGCCGTGTGTGCTGGTGGTGTGTGTGCACAGCCGTGTGTGCTGGTGGTGTGTGTGCACAGCTGTGTGTGCTGGTGGTCTGTGTGCACAGCCGTGTGTGCTGGTGGCAGTCTGTACAGCTATGTGTGCTGGTGGTGTGTGTACACAGCTGTGTGTGCTGGTGGTCTGTGCACGGCCGTGTGTGCTGGTGGTTTTGACCTGCTTGTGTGTGCTGACCTGCTGTTTGCACACTGTCCACCTGGCAGGCTCCTGTGGCCTGGGCCCTGCCAGCACTGTACTTGAATGACCCCTCCGACTGTGGCCTGGGCTGCGCTCTCACCCTCCCGCCGGCCGCTGACCACATGTTGTTATCTATGACGTCTACTTCCTGGCTGTGGGTGTAGTGTTTACTGAGGGAGCGTTGTGAGTTTGGTGATGTGTTTCTCCCAAGCCCCTTTTCCTCAAGTTTTCATTCCTAAATGTGGGCCTGTCAGGTGGAGGGTCTGACCGTGCGCTGGGGCGTCGGCCGGTTCCCTGCCTCGGTGCCCGAGGAGCAGCGCCGTGTGCGCTCGGGAGTCGTGCGTGTCAGCGCGGGGTCGGGGCCAAGGGCTCAGCTGGTGCTCCCTGGGCCTGCCCGTCCTGGTGTGTCTGCTCCCTGGGGTCACGCCTGGGCTCTGCCTGGTGAGGGAGGCTCCGAGAGGCGAGCTCCGCCGGTAGCGCCGTGCAGGTCCCTCCCTTCCCGCGAGCGTTGCTTCTGTGGTAAACACATCCCGCCTGCGCGGACTGGAAACCACGTGGCAGCACCGTGCGCCTCGCAGCCGAGAGCCTGCGTCTTCGCCTGTCCGCCTGTCCGCCTGCCCCGTCCTTGTGTCGTTGGGCATCTGGTTTTTCTCCGTTAGGAATGATGTTCTCTGTGATATGTAGGCAGGTGCCTCTGGTGGTCAGGGGGACACAGAGGCTCTTCTGGCATGAAGGCTCCTGACTTCCCCGGCTGTGTCTCTCCGGAGACAGATGGGCCGTGTGGCCTTGAGGGGCAGCTCTGCTGATTGCCTCCTGCCGGCAGGCCGTGGCTCAGGATGAAGTGCTCGGCTGCATGGGGTCCAGAGAGCCACTGTGTGCTGCCGGGTGTACAGGGTCCAGAGGACAGAGCGCTGCCGGAGGCCTTCTGCCTGTGTCTGGGCTCGGTGTGACATGGTCACAGCCCTGCACGGGGTCTGAGGCCTTCTGCCTGTGTCTGGGCTCGGTGTGACATGGTCACAGCCCTGCACGGGGTCTGAGGCCTTCTGCCTGTGTCTGGGCTCAGTGTGACATGGTCACAGCCCTGCACGGGGTCTGGGGCCTTCTGCCCTGTGTCTGGGCTCGGTGTGACATGGTCACAGCCCTGCACGGGGTCTGGGGCCTTCTGCCCGTGTCTGGGCTCGGTGTGACATGGTCACAGCCCTGCACGGGGTCTGGGGCCTTCTGCCCTGTGTCTGGGCTCGGTGTGACATGGTCACAGCCCTGCACGGGGTCTGAGGCCTTCTGCCCGTGTCCCCATCGGTGAGGCGTCTGAGCCGCCAGAGAAGCGCAGTTTTAACTCATTTGACCAGTTTTCGGCCATTTGTCCTCCTCTGCCACATTAGATGTGTGTTATCAATGAAGACTGTTTTTTAAATTGGGGTCGTATTAGGAAATAATTTTTCAGAACCCGTGTTTTCATTGCAGCTTCATGAAGAAAATTTTGAGATCACCACCCTGCGTGTGGATGTTGCCACCGACGGGCGGCACGCCGAGGTACAGTTCACCACTGACTGGCAGAAGGACGCCGAGCGCCGCGACCTCACCATCAACTCCATGTTCCTGGGTAAGGCTCCACCCCCGCTCGGGCCCGTGCGTGGGAGCGGCCCCACAGGCCGAGGGACGGGCCGCTGGCCAGGCCTGGAGCCAGGTGCGTGCTGTCCCTGCCACGCGTGCGGCCGGTGGAAGGCAGGCTGGAGCGGCGCCTGGTGGCGTAGGCGTGCGGTGGCTCTGGAGTGACACGCAGAGCGCTGTGAGCACACACTGCCAGCCCCGCCCAGGGCCGTTCTCACTGCTCCCCGTGTGCACGTGTGCCCCCATGGGCGTACACACACACACACACACACGACCATACACACGCAGATGTCCCCTGCTCTTGGCCTCGGCACACATTTGGTGGAGGAATTCGGCATCTTGCGTGTGTGTGTTCTTGCCACTGCCCCTTGGTAGCTGTTGGTTGCCATGCTGCCCTGGCGAGCGGGGCGGGAGCCACCTGCGGGTGGAGGGAGGCTGGTGGCGCTGCCTGTGTTTGACTGCCTGCTTCGTGTGTGAAATGGCAGGTAGGCCTTTGATGCTCGGCTGGATCAGGAAGGCAGGGGAGGGTCATGCCGTGAGTCCTGCAGCATGGAAGCTGCTGTGCGGCTGGCCTGTGGGCCTCCTGCCGGTGGCATGTTACAGCTTCCGGCTTGTGCTGCCTGCTGGGTCCCGGGCACAGGCTCCTTCGAGCCTCAGTAAAGCGGTCAGCTGCTCCTGAGGACAGACCGGAGAGTGGCGAGGCTCTCCCGGCAGCTGTGCTGCTGGTACTCGGATCTTGTCCCGTGGCAAGCACTGCGCCCGGCTGGACTCTTCGCCCTGCCTGAGTCGGGCAGCCAAGTGTGTTCTCAGCTCGATAGAGCTGGGCACACACTCGTTTTGTTGCTCCCCTCGCGGAGGCCGCGTGGGGCTGCGTCTGCTCGGTCAGTGCCTGCCCGGTGCCGAGGGGAGCCGAGGGGAGGCAAGGGGCAGCTCCTGGGAGGCTGAGTGCCCGCGGTGGCTGCTCGTCCTTCCAAAGCGGCGGCTCGTGTGCCTGTGGTAGGCGTTGGTCATTCTGTTCAGCATGGGAGCCGCACGGCAGGGCGACCACGCCTGGGGAGCGCTCTCCTGGAAGCTGTGTTCTCTGTTGGACTGTTGTGTTTCCAGGTGTTTACTGTAAAGTTACGGGAATGGCCACGTATCTGCGCCTCTTCCTCATTTGTGGTTTCAGATGTTTTTTGCTTGTTTTGTCCAAAATTAACCAGTTTACTTGTTGCCCTCGCCCGAGGTCACTCAGGTCGTAGGTGGTGTCGTTTTTGGAGCAGCCTTTTCGCTCTGTTCACCTCAGTCACTGTGACATAGAACAGTGCTTTAATTTTTTGCAGACTTTTTGCTGTTTTCTCTCAGATCCAGGCTGTCACACACAGGCCCCGTCATGGCGTCACTATTTCTCTCCTGAGCTGACCTCACACACAGGCCCCGTCATGGCGTCACTATCTCTCCTGAGCTGACCTCACGCACGCGGGCCCCGTCATGACGTCACTCTCTCTCTCCTGAGCTGACCTCACGCACGCGGGCCCCGTCATGGCGTCACTATCTCTCCTGAGCTGACCTCACGCACAGGCCCCGTCATGGCGTCACTATCTCTCCTGAGCTGATCTCACACACAGGCCCCGTCATGGCGTCACTATCTCTCCTGAGCTGACCTCACGCACAGGCCCCGTCATGGCGTCACTATCTCTCCTGAGCTGACCTCACACACAGGCCCCGTCATGGCGTCACTATTTCTCTCCTGAGCTGACCTCACGCACAGGCCCCGTCATGGCGTCACTATCTCTCCTGAGCTGACCTCACGCACGCGGGCCCCGTCATGGCGTCACTATCTCTCCTGAGCTGATCTCACACACAGGCCCCGTCATGGCGTCACTATCTCTCCTGAGCTGACCTCACGCACGCGGGCCCCGTCATGGCGTCACTATCTCTCCTGAGCTGATCTCACACACAGGCCCCGTCATGGTGTCACTATCTCTCCTGAGCTGACCTCACGCACAGGCCCCGTCATGACGTCACTATCTCTCCTGAGCTGACCTCACGCACGCGGGCCCCGTCATGACGTCACTATCTCTCCTGAGCTGACCTCACGCACAGGCCCCGTCATGGCGTCACTATCTCTCCTGAGCTGACCTCACGCACGCGGGCCCCGTCATGACGTCACTATCTCTCCTGAGCTGACCTCACGCACAGGCCCCGTCATGACGTCACTATCTCTCCTGAGCTGACCTCACGCACGCGGGCCCCGTCATGACGTCACTATCTCTCCTGAGCTGACCTCACACACAGGCCCCGTCATGACGTCACTATCTCTCCTGAGCTGATCTCACGCACGCAGGCCCCGTCATGACGTCACTATCTCTCCTGAGCTGACTTCACGCACAGGTCCCGTCATGACGTCACTATCTCTCCTGAGCTGACCTCACACACAGGCCCCGTCATGACGTCACTATCTCTCCTGAGCTGATCTCACACGCAGGCCCTGTGATGATGATCTTTTCTTTCTTTCTACTGACTAGGTTTTGATGGCACCTTGTTTGATTATTTTAATGGTTATGAAGATTTAAAAAATAAGAAAGTTAGATTTGTGGGGCAGGCTGAACAGCGAATACAAGAAGACTATCTTCGAATTCTAAGATATTTCAGGTAAGAGGTTTTAAACCTTGTTTTAAATACAAAATGCGGGTGGTGTCCCTTGTCGCGTCCCTGGCGCCTCCTGGTGGCCTCGTGCTGCCCCAGCAGGGGGCGGTGCCCTTGCAGTGCCGTCTTCAGAGGTGCTGGGCCCCGTGCAGCTCAGCTCTGGATCAGGTGCCCCATGGCACAGTGCCCGCGGCTCAGCACAGGCCGCCTCCCGACCGGGGCTCAAGCCACAAGGCTCCCGCCCCGCGGCGCTGTCGCAGCGGCCGGGCAGCTCTGGCCGCACAGCGGAGGGATGTTGGGGCCCTTGGGGCCTTTTCCAGGAGCAGTGAGCATGCGGACAGAGCAGCAGCTGCCACTGTGGGAACGTGTGTGGATGTTTGTGTATTGATCTGGGAGACTCGAGGCTCACCCGGTCACCCGAGTGGCCAAGGCTGGGAGCAGCACACGCGGGGGCTGGGGGTCGATGCAGCCGGCCTCCGGGGTCTGCACAGGCACTGATGTCGAACTCTGAGGAACTCCTGCGTAGTGTGTTCGCAGCTCGGTGGTTGGGTGACACTCAGAACCCAGTGTAGACCTTCGCTGGGCACCCCGGCGTGGGGGGCAGTCACTGGCACGCTTCTGTCCGTAGGTTTTACGGGAGAGTCGTGGAGAATCCTGGGGAGCATGACCCCGGGACTTTGGAAGCAATTGCAGAAAATGCACAAGGCTTGGCTGGAATTTCAGGAGAAAGGATTTGGGTGGAGCTGAAGAAAATTCTTACTGGTAACCACGTCAATCACTTGATGCACCTGACCTACAGGCTTGGTGTGGCCCCTTACATAGGTAAGAACATGGAGCCAAAGGTTTTCACTTTGCACTGGAACCTCAAGTTAAAGAGGTCTGATTCCTGGAGTCGGAGAACTCTTAGTGCTTTTAAGTCAGGCCTTGGTCTGACAGGAGGGCTCGTGGCTGGGGAGCTGGTGCCTGTGAGACGGGCAGGACTCGAGCCGCGGCTGCCCTGGTGCTGCGGGGGAGTGCAGGCCGGCAGGCCGTCCTCGTGTGCCCATGCCTGCACCCCACCACCTGCTGGGGGGTGGACCAGGAGCCGGTCAGCCACCGGCATTTCTGCACAGACCTGGCTTCGCTAAACACAGGAAAATGCTTTGTTCCCCCAGGCTTACCCGCTAATGCCAATTTAGAAGAGTTTGACAGAGTCTCTGAGAACGTGGCAGGCCTTGCCCCGAAGCCAGTGACTGTTTTGGCCTCATTATTCAGAGGACAGGATGATGTCACTAAGTTGGATTTGAGATTGAAGATCTCGAAAGAAGAGAAGAACCTTGGGTTATTTATAGTCAAGAACAGGAGAGAGTTAGTGAAAGCAGCAGACACTTCGGAACCCCTGAGGCCTTACCAGGACTTCGTCATAGATGTGAGTACATGGCGGGGGACGGCGCGGCTGTCCCGGGGACGCTGTGGCCAGCCTGGGCGTTGCTCCAAGACTGAGCGGTGTTGCTGTGTGCGCCCAGTGCAGGGAGCCGGACGCCAAGGCCCGTGTGTGTGAGCTGCTCAAGTACCAGGGCGAGCCGCGGCTGCTGGAGGAGTTGCAGCGCTGGTCCATCCCGCCCTTCCCCGTGAGCGGCCACGACCTCAGGAGAGCGGGCGTTGCATCAGGGAAGGAGATCGGGGCTCTTCTACAGCAGCTGCGGAACCAGTGGAAAAAAAGTGGCTACCAGATGGAGAAGGATGAGCTTCTCAGCCACATACAGAAACCAGGGAGCTGAGGGCAGCTCGCTGCGAGACGGGCCGCGTCCCTGGGCCTCGGCTGGTCCCCCGCTGCGGCCCAGGGCTTTCTGTGACCTTCCAACAAAAAGGCTTGTCTGCCCAGAAGCAACCACAGGTACTGTGTCTGAACTCCTCGCTAGATTCCAGAATAAACGAGTGCCTGAAAGCCAAGTCAGATGTCCTACCCGAGTGCGTAAGTCATACTGTAGGTGTGCTGCTCGCAGGGGGTACCCCAGCAACAGGTGTCTCCTGTCACAATGGGACATTTGGAAATTAGGGTTTCTTGGGGGCTGTTACTTTGATCGGTTTCCTTTGGTTTGAAGTTGACTGTTTATGTGTAGTGCCTGCCTGTTGGGATGGGAGGGTTGGCCTGCACGGTCAGCTGCTCGGCCCACGCAGAGCCCACGTGCGGGACAGAGCCCCGGCCAGTGAGAACACAACATACGGGAAATAAACAATTTGGGGGTTCACGTTACATATTTTACTTGGATATTTTCAAAATTTACAGTACAAATTAGTATCTCAGACAAACTAAAGGAAACTGAAAACAAAGTCCTTTTAAAATAATGTCACTTTGCCTCTTTCAAAAAGGAACACATCCTTGTGCCTGGCACCTGCCTGTTAGAGCTGGGCCAAGGAGCAGTGGTGGAAGGACCTCAGCGTGCCCGTCCCCCCGGGAGCTTGGCACCAGCTCCTCACGCAGTAGCCCCGCCCCCACGGTGTGCATCCCACACGGCATCTCCTTCCTACAGAGGCATCGCTTCCGAAGCAGATCCGAGAACACCAGTGTCAGTGACTCTGTCCCTCCCATATCTGTTTATAAGCAAAGTATCACTCTGTCTGGGCTTAGTTCATCTTCGGTGTCTGGGATTGTGGGCAGCAGAGCAGATCGGGTTAAACCCCAAAACTTCTGGGGTGCCATGTCTTTCTTGGTGGCTGTAAATTTCCATCCAATGTGGCTTGCGCAGATCTTGCACTGAGCAACAGTCCAAGCATACCTGCCAAGTTAAGGAAAGACGTGAGTTTCGGAAACTTCTCTGACCAAGCCGACTGTCACCCAGGTTGCAGAGGATTTACCACTTGTGCATTTTCTGAAACAAGGTTTCTGTTTGATGGAATAACATACTGAGCTGATTTGTGTATCTTCATTTTCCTGAAGGAAAAGAGCTGCCTCAACTGATGGGATTTCTAACTTTGTTCTGCATTGTAGGTTGCGGCTGCCACCCCACTGCCGGGCAGGTGCACAGGCAGGCGTGCCACCTGGGCCACCTGGGCCTGGCCCCCCGTTCCCCCCCAGCTCTCACTGTGTCATCCCTCGCTCCTGAGACGGCGTGGGCCTGCAGGGTGCTTCAGGTTGGAGCTGCCAGCTCTCCTCTCTGACCTAGCTGAAGGTGGTTTTAGCTACATATGGGATGTTCACGTCATTGTTTCTTATTTAGCAATTTTGCTTAGGACTGTATGGTTGTTATTTTAGATTAATTGGGCACAAAAACAAAGAGGCAACCACCATGCTATTACCCAGGAAACCAGCTGTGCTCCGTGGAAGGCCGGCCGATCAGATTCAAGTTGCAGGCCTTGTACACGGTGAGCGTCTCGTGCACGTATCCGTGGGGGTTCACGTAGGCTGCCATCGGGCCACACAGGGATAAGCTGAAAGAACCAGAGCACAGGAGCCTGCAGGGAGCCTGCCTCTGTCCATTCCACAGGAAAATGAGCCACAGAGGGCCTCTCCGTGTCGTCCCTGGGGAACGGAGCGCGTGGCAGGTCAAGCCAGCGACAGACACTGCAACATGCAGTCCCATGTATCCCCCACTGGTGCCGCCACGGCCCAAAGCTCACTATGCTCATGGTTTGTCGCACACACTCAGAAAGTACTAAAACTGCTTACCTGAATATTTCATTTTTGGTCGTTATTTCTGTTTCTTGACATTGTTTACAGCAAAGTGACGTACACTGGAAAGAGCATTATCCCTGTGGTGACGCGACTCGGGAGCTGCTGCCAGCATCCACCCCTGCGTCACATGCCCAGCCCTCCTGCAGGCCAGCCTCCACCCCTGCGTCACACGTGCCCAGCCCTCCTGCAGGCCAGCCTCCCAGGACGAGGGCCGGGAAGCTGACCGTTCAGAGAGAAAGCCACTGGTTTCCCTGCACCTTGCTAACACAAGCCCCACATCTAAAACATGGGGGGCGGGGCAGGAAGGCTTCAGGCCCCAGGCGTGGCCCCCCGGCACAGGGCTGCTGGCTCACACCTGCTCAGCACCACCCTTCACTCACTTTGTTCATGATGTCTAGTTCACAGCGAAGTCGCTGGATGGCACTGCCAATCTTCAGGAGCTGAATTCTCAGAACATCGTCAATAGGAAGACATGCAGCTACTCTGTAAGAGAAATCTGAAGGACACGGCAGGTTTCAGACAGGGCTCGGGCAGCGTCGGGGCGCAGGCCTGGTGCAGGGCCCCCGCAGTGCAGGCAGGGAAGCCCCGTTCAGAACTCCACCCAGCGCCACGTCACACTTTCCCATACACTTCATGCATCACGCGCTTCCCAAGAGAACAGAAAGGACCCTCCAAACAGATGTAGGTTTAAGTCCAAGCACCAGGGACCCCTGCTTGTAAGGGCACCTAAGGCACAGGGTCTGTGCAGATTTTGGATGGCAGCGTCTCCTACCTATGGGGTTGGAAGGGAGGGAGTCATCCCTTAGGTTGTCGTCCCATTCACGGAGCTGTTTCTTGATTCTGTCCATAAGCGTTTCCTGGTTTAAAAGAAGCCATAACAGAGTTAACAGAACTCTGAACTTTAAGTCCTAGTCCTCTGGTCAGCCTTCAGTGGCAGCCAGCCCCACACCCCCGTCCACCTGGCAGACGTGCCCATCTGGTCAGCTCGGGTGAGCTCCTGGGAAAGCTGTCAGAACCTTCTGCCCCACACCCCAAAAGGAATGCCAGGAACGGCCCCAATCCTCAGGGACGCCATGAGCTGCCGGCGAGGGTGAGGAGCAAAACCTTGAGATAGACCAGGGAGACCAGCGAGGTACATCTGTCCAGGGAAAACCAAGGCCAAACCGCCGAAATGCGACTGCCCCGACCCCGCTCAGTGTCACATGCACAGAAACCCTGCAGCTTCCTGACGCTGCAGCACCACGGGCACTGGTTCTGAAAGCAGCGCTGTTTTGAGGGCAGCTGTGCCATGTGTGACCATACAGTAAGTTCAAGGGCTACTCACAGCGTCGTACAGGGAGTACAGCCAGCGGGGCCACGAGGTCAGATTGGCACAGTGGAACCTTCTCTGGAAGAGCAAGAGCAGGAAATGACTGAGAAATGCACCTTCTAACTTTAGGAGGACTGCCAAAGTACATACCATCACGCCAGATGCTTAAGCCCAACAATGGTACTTCCACGTCCCGTCAGCTGGGAGATTCCAATGCAGCCCTGCCACAGCTCCCGCAGGGGACGTGGGGAGACGTCTGTGCAGAGCGCACCTGGTGCCTGGCCTGTTGGCATGCTGGGCACTGCAGGCCACCACAGAAGCCCCGGGCATCTGTATTCCAGCAGCCCTGCACGTTAACAGGACGGGATGGGGGTGCTGTGCTGGGTGTTCTGAGGACCTGCATCCAACCTGGAGACCTGGGTCAATGATGAGTTAACCCAGATCTGTGCTCAGTGTGCCGTAAGGGCTTTTACTTTCAAACTCCTGTCCAAGACTGAGCTGCAGCAGGAACCAGAGGGGCTCCCGGTGCAGACCCCAGAGTAAACACCATCCTGGAACAGACCGTCAGCAGTCAGCCCACCATACCACCACAGAACCATGCCCAGCACAGGTGGTCTGATGGAAGTGTTCCCACTAAAGAGCCATCCCACGGGCTGGGGTCTGAACAGAGCACCCAAGCCACACCAAAAGGTGAACTAAACTTCGATTCCTGTGGCATTTCCTGTCCTACTTGGCAAGACTGAACTCTGTCAGTTACCAAATGTGCAGCCCTTCAGTGTGATGGGATTTAAACCATAATCCCAAATCCCAGTTTCTAAGAACCAACGTGCAGGGCAGGCATCTGGCACGGTGCCTACAATGCCACCTGGGGCTCCGGCTCCCTGAGGACGTCCACGCGAGTGGCACCGGGATGGGTCAGGTATCCAGGGCCCTGCGACCACATGGGAGAACCATGTGGACTGCCAAGCGCCTGGCTTACCTGGTGGGTAGAATATTTTTGGCTTGTCTCTGATAAAACAGCACCAAGCTGGCAATGACCCGGGCAGCAGTCACCAGGAACACGCTGGGGCGGGCAGACTGCAGCTGACCCCAAGTTAGAGCAGACCATCTTTACCCCGACAGGCAAAACCCTGTAACCTCCCTGCGAGCCAACTGCTGAGAGCCACAGCACAGCCCTGGGAGGGAAAGCCCACTGGAAGGCACTCCTGAGACAGACCGGGAGTGGGAGGGCTCGGCCGGGGCAGGGAGTGGGCAGGGAAGAGAGAAAATGCTACTCCGCCCACGGGGCAGTGGCCGGAGCTGGCATCAGAGGCAACCAACTTGGAGCTGCTTGTTCAGCAAGTTCAGGAACTGCTCCATGGAAACAGTGACTGATGTGGGTAACGCAGCAGCCTTCCTGTACCTGAGGCGGACCTAAAACCCTTGACATCACAGGCACTGTCCCCATACCATTGAAGAATTTAAAACTGCACCAACAGCGTGCCGTCTCCCTGCATACCTGGAAATGAACAGGGTAGCCATTAATGCTTGCCAAAGACTTGGCGCTACACTGCTGAAGCATGAGCACCCGGCTTTAAGGAGAAGCAAACCCAGGCACGTGGGATCCGGCCGGCCCCAGCCAGGGTCAGGTGCGTCAGGGACTCCCCGGTAAGGAAAGCAACAGGGACGCAGTCCTCCGCCCTGGGGCTCAGCACCTGAGATTACCAAGGGCCAGAAACACAGCAAAGCTGCAGCTCGGACATCCTTAGCACGACCCCTTGGTAGCGGAACTGTGGGAGCTGCAGTTCTACCTGGCATCTGCACCGATGAGGAGTCAAACAGGCTCTCCACAGACAGCTGATGTGCCAAACGCAGGGAGGCAAGGATGTGGCGTGCCGGGCCAGGAGGGCCCAACCCCGAGCCAGGTACTGCCCCCGCTACAGTCCAGTGTCTCGGGTCCCCTCCAAGATTCTTCACCTCACTGACTCCGACACTGACTCAGCCTCGGCAGGCGTGGGGTACTGTACCACGACAGGTGCAGCAGCTCCCACCAAGCACTGCCACAAAGCCACTGGAGTGTTCCAAGTCCACGGCCCACTGTGTTCAGACCAACATCTCTCCGGGACCTGGGACGTCCTGCTGAGCTGACGTGACTCAAAGACATCCTTCCACATCACAAACCACAGTCATACTTCAAGAACATTCTAGTACTAATCAGAAAGTTCAGGTCCTTCACCCTGTTCAGGTTCTCCGTGCCAGGACAGGAGTCACCACGCAGAATGGGCACAGATGCCCATGCAATGAACCAGGCCTGCAGGAAAACCACAGGTTCCCCACTTGCTAAGTACCATGAACTTCAGCTCTGCCTCCCCACAGCGCAGATGTTCAAGAACCGTCACCTCCCTCTGGGTGGGTCTTGGAGGTGCAGGGATTTAGAAGGATGACGAGGAGCTGAGCACGGGAGGTAGCCCGCTGTCGCCCAGTGCCCCAGGTGTGCCACACCTGAGCTGAATCTAGTCAGACCCAGCAGTCTCCTCACTGCTTGGTACTGGGAACTGCAACCGAACAGAGGCCCAACCCATTCCCAAGATGCACATCTGCAGGAGACCCTGTGGGGCGGCTCCTGGATGTCTGCAGAGCTGCCTGGCACTGGGAGCCCAGCACCTGCAGACCACTGCTTAACAAACTCAGACAGACACCAAGAATGAGACCTGCAGAGCTCTACTCATGAACTAACCCAGGGACACAGCGTCCGTCATAAAGCCGGTCACAGACACAGACTATCCTGACAAGAGGTGACGTTTTATAAACTCAGACAGTCAGTCACGGGCACCAAGAATCATCTAGAACTGAAGACCACTGTTTAAGCTAGACAGGGACAGCACCAGTGTCTTAGAGCAGTAGGCCACTGCTGATCATAGACTCTGGCGTGGATGTCAGGACATTCCTAGAGCTGCTGACCATTTTTTACCCCAAACCACTCAGGGACCAAGATGATCTGAGACCTGCAGACCACGCTACCTAAATCAGCAGACACTAGCAAGGATTATATCACAAACTCAGGCAAGGACACCAGGATTAACACAGAGCTGCAGATCACCAGCTATAATAAATCCATTCATGGACATTAAGATGAACCTCAACCCGCTGACCACTGCTGAACATGAGCTCTGATGGTGACCCCGAGATGAGACTTGACCCACAGATGGTGACACCTGTAGATGACCCTTCAACAAACTCCTGCATGGACACCAAAATGACTCTGGAGAGAAATTCAGTTCTGAGGGAAAGCTCGCCAGTGCTGCTCAGGAAAACGGCCATGGAAAGGCAGTCGTGAAGATGATCTCTGGCCACATTTCTGTTTACAAAAATCACAGCTTGTTAATAACATACTTTGTAAACAAATAAACCAACACAGAAGAAAAAGAAATTGTTCTGCATATGATAAAGGTGCCACCTGAGATGTAAAAATCACCCAGAACAGTAATGGTACCACGGGAATTATTTGGAAAAAAAACTTAGAAGGATTTGCACTATAATCAACTATATATGCACGAATACCACCAACATACAGACCAGGACCAACTACACACAGAGACCAGGACCAACTACACACAGACCAGGACCAACTGCACACAGACCAGGACCAACTGCACACAGACCAGGACCAACTACACACAGACCAGGACCAACTGCACACAGACCAGGACAAACTACACACAGACCAGGACCAACTGCACACAGACCAGGACCAACTACACACAGACCAGGACCAATTGCACACAGACCAGGGCCAACTGCACACAGACCAGGACCAACTACACACAGACCAGGACCAACTACACACAGACCAGGACCAACTGCACACAGACCAGGACAAACTACACACAGACCAGGACCAACTGCACACAGACCAGGACCAACTACACACAGACCAGGACCAATTGCACACAGACCAGGGCCAACTGCACACAGACCAGGGCCAACTGCACACAGACCAGGACAAACTACACACAGACCAGGACCAACTACACACAGATCAGGACCAACTAACTACACATAGACCAGGGCCAACTGCACACAGACCAGGACCAACTACACACAGATCAGGACCAACTAACTATACATAGACCAGGGCCAACTGCACAGAGACCAGGACCAACTACACACAGACCAGGACCAACTGCACAGAGACCAGGACCAACTACACACAGACCAGGGCCAACTACACAAGATCACTTTCAGCAGGATTATTGCCCATGCACTGTGCTGACTACTCGGGTGAGGATCTACACCTAGTACAAGACTGCCACACACGCAATGGGACTGACAGAGACAGGGTCACTTTACAGGCAGCAGGACAGAATGAATGTGCAACAGGATCTCTACACGGAACGAGGATACACACACAACAAGATCACTACACGCACACCCACATGAGGATGTGCACACACACGACAGACTATACTCGGGAGACTACACCTGGACCAGGCTGACCACCCAGGAATGATACAGGCTTTATCAGGGTAGCTTTGGGCCAGGTGGTTAGGACGCCATGTCGCATGAGTCCTCACCCCAGCTTGCTGCTCACACAGATGCCGGGAGGCTGCAGTGAGGCCTCAAGTGGTCGAGCCCCCAGAGTGAGCCCCAGCTCTGGCTTCAGCCCTGTGCAGTGAGCCAGGACACGGAAGCTCTCTCACACTCCTTCCAGTCAATGGAGAAAGCACTGTGTCAGCTCAAGACGCAGACACGAGCTCACGGTTGGAATCACAGTAAGGAGCGTCTCCAGGCAGAAGTGGGTCGGCGGAGCTTCCTATTAAAGCAGCCCAGTTCCCTGACCGTTAGAGACGGATGGGATCCTCTGGGCCAGCTGTCAGGACACAGCATTACACACTCTTCTGCAAGCTTGCAGTACACTATGGCACGTCACATGGTAAGTGTGGTTTTTGGTAGCAATGTCAAAAGTGTGTACACAGAATGCCACCATGAACCTAGACACCCTGCACCCTAGAAGGACTCCTGCTGAGAGCAAGGTGGCACCTCCACTGCCTTGCAAGAGCTGGAGTCACACGGCCAGCCCGTCCACTCCCTGGTCCTTGGACAGAGGGACTGCCAAGCCACATGCGGGGAGGGAGGCCAAGCTACGATCTCTCCAGACAAACTCCGTCACCGAGTCCAGCTGAGGGCGGCAATGCCAGGCCTCAGGGTAGCACCCTCCTGGGGTCCGTAGGGATTCAGGTCACCCCTGCCTAGCTGGGATGCCACCTCCAGAGGGGCACAGATGGCCTCCAGGTGGTCTCTACACAGAACAGCTGGTGGGGCGCCTGCAGTTCCCTGGCAAGCGCTCCTACTCACGACGCAGGTCCCGATTTTCAGAACTTGAGAACTACACACTTAGTCAACAGGACCCTTGTTAAGGCACATCTGACAAAACCCTCGGATGAAGACACTCAGACTCCCTACGCCCTTTGATGGATTCCAAACCTTGGCAGCCTCTGGGTACCCTCTGGCAGCTCTGTACAAAGAGGGGCTGAAGGCTGAACATCCCAATATGCCCCAGACCAGAAAGCAGGACAAAGTCCCTCTGCAGCTCCGAGACAGCCCAGCTGCAAAGGGAACCTTCAGGATGCAAGGTGACCAAAGTGCTGTAACCCAGAAGCATGTAGCCAATCACACCAAAACCAAACTTTAAATAAAGTCTTACTTAAAGTACAGGATCTGCAGGAGGGACCCAGAACCACAGGAGTGAGCCAGTCGCTGACAGCCTGGGTCCAGGACAGACACAAACAACCTCGTCAAGGATTTCTAAATGGGAAAGAATTTTTATGCCCAACCTTTGTGAGGGAGAACTATGACATAAACTGCACACCTCCTGAGAAACCTGGAGAGTGAAACACACACCTTGTACGTGCCGGTGACAGGAGCTGCAGGTCCTGCCACGTAAAGCAGGGCCAGACTCACTACTGGGTCCACGTGAGCCACAAAGCCCAGAACCACTCTCTGGAGCTGGCATACTGACATAGCAGCCTGTGACAAATCTATCTCTAACAAGTACATGACAACAGGAAGGGCTGGTGTTATGGCTTCTGCAACGTGTGTGTCCCATACAGGCACAGGCTGTATTCCTGACTGCTCCACTCAGCCCAGCTCCCCGCTAAGGACGCGGGGAAGCAGCAGAGAACAGCCCAAGAGCTTGGACCCTAAGAGGGAACATGGTTTAGCCTGAAGGAAACAGCCCAGCACCCACAGCAAGCCCCAAGGCCTCTAGGGTCTCTCGGGGCCACGTGAGTGATGCGCCCCCCTGGGACCTGGGGGGACAGTGGCGAGCATGTCTTCCAAGTCCCACAGCTCTGCAGTGACGCCCCAGGGCTTGGTCAACTGGCAGCAAAGCTGTGCCCCGGGCACCGCCAAGCCTGGGCAGCCCCTGCCACACGGTGCCAGCAGCAGCCTCCAGAACGCAGGAGAAAAGCAAGCCGACTTCACCTTTGGAAGAGGCATAAGAAACGAGTTTCTCACCTTCTGGTATTTCTGCCACCACTTGTATGAACACTGGTCTTCCCACGAGACGGGCTTGGAAGGAGACACCTGGCACCTGCTGAGGGACTCTAACTGCACGGCGGACATGGTTGACGGCAGCACACACTCGGGCAGAATCTGCACTTTAGCTTGCTGGATTCTAAAAGAAAGAACCAGGCACGCATTCATTTTCAACATCAACTCACTCAAACTACAAGTTTCTAAACAAGGACGGTAGCATTATGTACCAAGATTTACAATGTTTT
This sequence comes from Ochotona princeps, assembly GCF_030435755.1. Taxonomy (NCBI): domain Eukaryota; kingdom Metazoa; phylum Chordata; class Mammalia; order Lagomorpha; family Ochotonidae; genus Ochotona; species Ochotona princeps. Next base: position 41,450,482 of record NC_080852.1, on the reverse strand, counting down.
ACTTTTTTTTTTTTTTAAGATTTATTTACTTTAATTGGAAAGTCAGAAAGGAGGAAGATCTTCCATCGGTTGATTCACTCCCCAAGTGGCCACTAAGGCCAGAGCTGAACTGAACCAGGCCAATCCAGGAGCTTCTTCCAGGTCTCCCACATGGGTGCAAGTCCCAAGGCTTCGGGCCGTCCTCCACTGCTTTCCCAGGTCACAAGCAGGGAGCTGGATGGGAGGTGGGGCTGCCGGGATTAGAACCGACCACCAAATGGGAAAGTCACAGACCACATCTGCTGTGCACCCCGACAGTTCCAAAGGAAAGGAGGTGCTCCGACTCCCAGCACCCATCTTCAACGCTACAGCTCTCCTGACACCACCCAGGCCAGGGCTGGACAAGAAGGCAGCGAAAATCACAAACCCATTTACAGATGTGTCAAAACCAACCAGATAAGCCTGCGCAGCCGCATGTCCGTGCGCAACGTTTTCTATTTCTCAAACAGTTAACATGAACATAAAGGGACAAAACATGCACTACCTCCTTTACTTACAAACTGACGAACATCTCACGGTAAAGTCATCACTCTCAAAATGCCACCTGGACTGTGATTACTCTAGCTAGGAGAGCCCCAGGGCTGCAGCAGGCAGAGGCTGTGCCCACGGGCACTCTAGCTAGGAGCCCCAGGGCTGCAGCAGGCAGAGGCCGTGCCCACTGGGCACTCTAGCTAGGAGCCCCAGGGCTGCTGCAGGCAGAGGCTGTGTCCACGGGCACTCTAGCTAGGAGCCCCAGGGCAGCTGCAGGCAGAGGCCGTGCCCACTGGGCACTCTAGCTAGGAGAGCCCCAGGGCAGCTGCAGGCAGAGGCCGTGCCCACTGGGCACTCTAGCTAGGAGCCCCAGGGCTGCTGCAGGCAGAGGCTGTGCCCGCTGGGCTCTGTAGGAACACTAGGAGAAATACTGTTGTCTCTACCATCTGGATTCATAATAAGTTACGAAAAGAAATTCTGATGTTTCTGCCCAATTAGTAAATGGAAATAGCCAAATGTGTGTGAAAATATCTAAGTTTAATCTAGTGTAAATTTAGTCTCATAGGGCTACCTTCAGAACAGTTGCCTGTTATGACCAAAGGAAGTTTTTCAAAATTTAGTATGTTTGGACTGTGGTCAAGTGTTCTTGCATTACTATGTGTAAAACAAAATCTCTTATTTTCTTTACTGATCATGAACTTGATAATGGTCCTTTTAGGTAAATACGGCATTTTACAGAAGCTTGAAGCAATCTGAACGGCTCACCCAGAGACCTCTGAGGACTCAGCGGGATACAGACACTGACACTGTGCAGCCCGCCCGGCACCCAGCACCCTGCCTCAGGCACCCAGCACCCTGCCTCGGGCACCCAGCACCCTGCCTCAGGCCGCCTCCAGCCTGAAGATGCACCTCCAGACGCTGTGTCCATCCTGACATGGTGACGAAGCACAGCTAAACAGGATGGCACACAGAGCTGCTTGGGACACAGCCAGCTGCTGGTGGGACACCCACCTCCAGCACACCACAGACCACAGTCACTGCTCCCTGCAGAGACGCGCCAGCCTCCTCCTGTATTCGCCTGTCAGTTTTTCCTTGTATTTTCAGAAGGCAGCAGACAACTCAGGAGAGGTTCGGAAGCGGCAGCTCTCCCTGTGAGCCGCGGAGTGTGTTCCCAACGCCACTCCATCCCGGCAAGCTGCCAGAAGCTGGGGTCCCCGAGGCTCCATCCCCCACCTGCTGGCGAGGCAGAGCCGGGCCTCCAGGCACTCTCGGTCATCTGCGCTCTCCTCTCCGCCATCTGGCGAAGTTGGCCCCGGGAGCAGAGGGCAGGGCAGCCCGCCAGGAGGCTCCTCACGGAGGCCTTGCCCTGGAGACTTGGTCCTGGCGCCCCGGGCGGAGGCCTTGCCCACAGTGAATCATCTACCAGCATTGTGTATTCCTGCGGCTTTTCCACAATAAAGATCACCGCTCTTAAGCCTCTGAGAATCACACTCTTCCCCAAGCCAGTTTTGCTCTAATGTTTCTGAAACGCAGTACTGGCAAATACTCAGAACTGTCCAAGTATTCCGACAGGAAGCACTACAAAAATGAAACTGTAGGTCTAGCGTAGTGGTGTGGCAGGCAAAGCCATGCCCGAGAGACTGGCATTCCGTAAGTGCACTGGCTCTTGTCCTGGATGCTCCATTCCAAATCCAGCTCCCTAACAGCCTAGGAAAAGCCCGGAGGATGCCCCCAGTGTTTAGGGCCCTGCCCCCCCGACAGGAGACGCCAAGCAGCTCCCGGCTTGTCTGCACCAACCCTGCCCAAAGCGGCCACTGGGGGAGTGAATCAGACATATAAATACATCCATAACACAGACACACCCCCCTTAAAAAGTGGAACTGCAGGCAAAATCCAGCTATCCACAGTGGGAACAGTCGCCAGGCAGAGCCCTCAGCCAGGAAGCTCTGCCACTCCGGCCCAAGAGCAGGACAGGGTCCTTGACCCTGCTCTCAGGGGGATGCCCAGGTGCCCAGGAACACAAGGGTCTGCACAGTGAAGGTTCCGGAGCAGCAGCCAGGAGGAGCCCCCGGTGGCAAGCCCAGCCCACTGCCTGTCCCTCAGCCCCCATCCCCCAGGCTCGCTCTCGCTGCCCAAAGCTGCAGACCCACGCCAGCCCGACCCAACAGCTGGATGAATCCCAGTGCACACACAGCACACAGCTCATGCTCCTCTCTGTGCCCCTGTGTGTTCAGCTACTACCTGAGCCTCTGCTCTGGCTGCAGGCAGACACCAGCTCACAGGGCCGACTGGCAGCGGGAGCAACCTTGACCTGCAGCCAGGAGCCTCCACGCGGGAATCCTGCTGGGCGGAGAATCCTGCCATCTCCCTTCCCCCAGCGTCGGAAGGAAACCCGAGTACCAGTGCCCGGGGCAGACCTGTGCTTCCTGAGCAGTCACTGCGCCCATACACTCCTGGGCGGGGGGCAGAGCTTCACCCCAGAGACGGGCACTAAGTGGGCACGACTTGTACAGGGCGCAAGGTGCACTCGCCAAGTGGACTGCAAGGCCACAGAGTGCACAAGGCCCACAGCTGGGGGGCCCAGCTGCCCCCACCCGCCCTCCCCCTGGACTCCACTGCTCGGGTTCTCACGCCCTGAGGGGCAGAACCAGAAGTGCCTCAGCCCCTGCGAGGTCAGGTGCAGGGCGGGGCAGCACCCCTGCACAGGACAGCACCCCGGGAGCAGAGCCGGGCTCGGGCAGAGCACATCTGGAGGCCGCCCGGGGCGGCGCTGCCTCTTACCCGTCCGACTGAGTCCGGAGCTCCAGGACCTTGAACCTTTGTCTGCCGATGGCTTTCACTTTCACTCTCTCAATCCCAAAGTCCTGCTCTTCTCGGTAGGCGTAGATCTCAGCTGTTGTTCCGAACTGGGCTTCCCTTGCCTGCGCATTACTGCCAAAGGAAATCGTAGAAACGGAGCGCTCTGAGCGTCTGGCTTGAGAAACTGCCCAGCGGCCCCTACTGCCTCTGAACCGGAACGATGCTCAGGCCTCGGGGAAGGAGCCCTTCCGCTCACGGGGGACGGCCTACACTGCGTGTGCCAGTGCTCGCTGGCAGTGCCGCCGCGCTGGGGCATCCCCACTCCTGCTGTCCTGTCGGAAGCTTCCCTCCTGTGCGCAGCTGAGGCCTGCATGGCGGCCAGCTGCCACTCAGCAGTGTTTGTAACGATGCAACTCGGCACACCAGGGGGCTGAAGGCCAGCCCCTCTTCAGGCAGAGCGCTCTCATGTGAGAATACTCAGCTACTTCAGCTATGATCAGGCCTGAAACGACGGGCACCGGCCACTGAGAAACCCCATCCGCCGGTCAGACATGTGCAGGAACCCCAAGGTGCACTCGCACCCTGACACCCACAGGCCCAGGCCCTCCCACCCAGCAGAGCGTAAGGCCCCCAAGGTGCACTCCCCGACACCCGTGGACCCAGGCGCTGCCACCCAAGGGCTCCAGAGCTGCGCATGCTAGGTGCCGGCTGGCGGACCTCCCACAGCAGCCCGCACTCCTACCTGTAGGCGAGCACGGCGAAGGTGCGGTCCTTCTGAATCAGGTGGCGCACCATGCTCACCTCCGGCGGGTGGGAGAGCTGCAGTGGCAGCATCTGGCCCGGGAGGAGGATCACGGCCACCTGCGGCAGCACCGGGATCACCTGGCAGCTGTCGTCGTCATGCAGCGTCCGGCCGTGGAACTCCTCCATGTCCGCGCCCAGGTACTGCGTGGGGGCGGGCACAGGGCCAGGTCAGCACCCACAGACCCCCAGCCGGACACACTTCCAGCCGAGGGGCACGGCTGAGTCCCTAAACAAGCCCGGTGTCACTCACACGGGAGGAGTGTCTGCTCCTTCACGAAGCTTCTCACCCACCAACTCAAGAGCATTCTTTCATTTAGAATGCTCCGATGAACAGGAAACTTGTCCAAGTCCACATACTGCACACCCCAGCATGCCGTGGTCAGCAGCCACCGCACCGGGTGCGAGGGGCACACCAAGTGCCCACCAGCACCAGGAGAGCTGTGCCAGGAACCACGGACACAGCACACAGGCGAGTGGCTCACCAGCTAGCTGCGTCCCCAGGCGGCTCCGGCGAGGCCCAGCGAGGCCTAAGCTTGCCCAGCCATGCACTCGGTGCCCACCTGCAGCTCTGGCAATGCCCGGCGAGGCCCTGAGCACACCTGGCACAGTGCAGTCCCCGAGCGGGGCCTGCTGCGGACTCACCGTGTGGGATGTCGGCAGACTGGTGTCAAAGTTGATGATGTTTGGTTTCTTGGCTTCTTTGCTGTCCTGGTCTTCCCCTTCCATCTCATCCTCGTCCTCGCTCTCGGCTGCAGAAGAACATCACAAGGAAAACAGTAAGAGCACAGGGACGTCCACTCCGTGTCCTCCTCCAAGCGTGCAGTCCCTTCCCGAGAGCTTCCTGTACAGGCCAGCCGCTGCGGCCACCGCCTCACGCGCAGCAGGGGCACTGGGGACCGTCCAGGCTGCACTCTGCCAAGCCACCTTCTCTGCTTAACTCAACTCTAACGTTCAAACTGCTCAAGATGTATCCCGAGCTGCAGCCGGCGCAGCCTTCCCCTCCCCCTCTGGCTGATGTCTCGCTAGGGGAGCAACAGTGACAGTGCTGGGTGTGCTGCCTAACCCGCTTCCCTCAGTCCCTCATGCTTCTCAGCGTCACCCTGTTCTAAGATCCATGAAAGACACCAAGACACTCAGCGCTCCTGGCTCCCTGCAGGCTGGGCTGGGCTGGGCTGCGCTGGGCTGGGCTGCGCTGGGCTGGGCTGGGCTGCGCTGGGCTGGGCTGGGCTGCCTGCAGGCTGGGCTGGGCTGGGCTGGGCTGGGCTGGGCTAGGCTGCGCTGGGCTGGGCTGCGCTGGGCTGGGCTGGGCTGGGCTGGGCTGGGCTGGGCTGGGCTGGGTTGCGCTGGGCTGGGCTGGGCTGCCTGCAGGCTGGGCTGGGCTGGGTTGCACTGGGCTGGGTTGCACTGGGCTGGGCTGGGCTGGGCTGCGCTGGGCTGCGCTGGGCTGGGCTGGGCTGGGCTGGGCTGAGCTGCGCTGGCCGCCCTTTGCTGTTGCCACGCTCTGGGGTGGTAGTGGGGCACCATGCCCAGTTGCTCCCTTGTAGAGTCCCCTGTCCTCTCGTATCGCATGTAATCCCAAGGCACGGCCGCCCTCAGAGGAACAGCCAGGCCCACACCTACATCAACTATCAGAATTCTTTCCCACATTTGCTCTTGTTTTTATGTTGAAACCTTACACTTACTCCACCTGATCAAGCTTTGGTTTTCTCCTCTGAAAAATGGAAACTGAGGCTCTTTCCAGCTCCGAGCCCTCTACGCAAGCAATGGAAAACCAGAGAGGCCGACCAGGAACAGGAAGGGAGCGAGAGCGGCAGGAAATGCCTGCCATTTTCCCACCAATGGCACCTGCCTATCGCCCAATCAGTAACACTGAAAAACAGCTGTAATTTCAAACACAGTATTTTCATAAGGAATTTAACTGTAAATTTAAAGCTTGCTTTAAGAACATGTTGCCCAAGGCATTTGTCAGTGTTTAAACTATGAGCATTAGGTGGTCTGTGTTAAACCTCCCTGTCCCCTCTGACCGGAAAGACATAACCAAGCTGCCTTGTACAGGAGGTGCTGCAAGAAGCGCAGGGAAAATGAAGTTACTTTAGTGCCGAAGAAAACAAAACCAAAACCCACTGTGAAACCCTGGCATAGTTTCCTAACAGCCCTTCTGAGCTGTGGGGGCTCACTGCAGGCGCAACGCCATCGCAAGGGAGCCTGCCCCGTCCCCGCCGCCTGTGAGACGGCTCCCAGTCCCAGTCAGAGAGGGCTGGTGCCCCGTCCCGCCGCCTGTGGGGCAGCGCCTGTCCTAGACCATTCCCAGTCAGAGAGGGCTGGGTGCTCTGTCCCTCAGCCAAAATTCAAGGGGTGTTTGGAAAATCAGGGGCACTTTTGGTGGTCCTGCCGAGGGGCTCCCACTGGCACTGGCGCACACATGCTGCAATGCACGGGCACTCTGAGGCGCTGAGGGCACGCCACGCCACCCCCAACGGCAGGGGTATCCCTGACCTCGCCACTGACCCCACAACTCCTGCGTTTTCAGATGCCCCAAATGTCATCGCCCTGTGTGTGCGCCTCTCCAGCAGGTCCCGACAGAATGGGAACTGCCCCAGACTAAGCCTCTGTTGGAGACACTAACCCCACTGGACACGCCGCAGTCTCCCCAGGAGACGCAGGGGATGACCCTGCTCCAGCAGGTCCGAGGAGCTGAGTGCACGACCCCCTTCAGGCCTCGACCGCAGAGGTCAGACCGGGGGCTGTGGCCAGCACCTTCACACACAGGATACCCTCTGCCGACTCAGAGCCCTGGACACACCGTGGCATTCTCAGGATTCGGTTAAAACCCACTTCCCCCGGCCCAGCGAGCTACTCCTGCTTCTGGGGCTGGGATGGGGCCCAGCTTCCTCGGCACTCACACAGGGCTCCTCTTTGCGGCCACTGACGCACAGACCAAGCTCCGGAAAAGCCCCTGCGAGGCCCGGGGGCACTGTGCCAGAGGCCCCGCAGGCGGAGGACAGCCAACGCCCAGGGCATGGCTCACTCCAGGCGAACAAACTCCACATTCCGCAGCCCCAACCCCACTGGCCAGGGATGCACGCTGCCCAACAACTCCGCCCTTCCCTGGGCACCTGCCTGGGCAGACCTGGGGGTCCCCCTACACCCGACCGGGCACACAGCTGATGCGCCCCCGTGCGCCCTGGCGACCCCGAAGAAACACGCATGGCCCCAGCCGTCCCAGACCCAAGGCTGACCCGGCCAGTGCGGGCTGCAGCCCAGGCTCGGAGGCCTGCGACCTTGGGCGAACCAAGGTTGCAGCCCTTGCTTGCTCGCGGGGAAGGACCCGGTGCCGCCAAGCAGCGGCTGTGCACAGCAGGGCGCACAGGAGGACACCCCAGTCCCGCCCCGGCCCCAGCTCCCCGCAGCCTCCCCTGCAGCCCCCAAGAGGCAAGAGGACGACCCCCTGGCCCCAGCTCGCCGCAGCCCCCGAGGGGTAGGAGGCCGCCCGGCGGTCGTGCACAGGAGGACGGACCCCGGCCCCAGCTCCCCGCAGCCTCCGAGGGGCAGGACGGACCCCGGCCCCAGCTCCCCGCAGCCTCCGAGGGGCAGGAGGACGGACCCCGGCCCCAGCTCCCCGCAGCCTCCGAGGGGCAGGAGGACACCCGGCGGCCCGGCCCCAGCTCCCCGCAGCCTCCGAGGGGCAGGAGGACGGACCCCGGCCCCAGCTCCCCGCAGCCTCCATAGGGGCAGGAGGACGCCCGGCGGCCCGGCGTGGAGGACCGCCGCAGCCGCTCCGACGCCGCCTCCAAGGCCCAGGCCGGCCCCCGCCCGCTGCCCCCGGCCCGCCCCGGGCTCCGGCCCGCGAGCCCCGCCCCGCCGCGGCGGTACCAGGCAGCAGCGGCAGGTGGTTGCCCATGTCGCCAGCGCCGTCCTGCGCGTCTTCCTCCTCGGCCATGTCTGTTTACCCGCACAGCATGCCGGGAGCGGGCGGCATGCAGGGCGGAGTCTCACGGGGCGCATTGCCTACAGCGCTCCCTGCCGGCACCAGGGAGAAGTGCACCGCGCGGGGCCGGCCGGGAGTGGACGACGGGGAGGGGACAGGGCTCCGCCTGGGCCCAGGCCTGGGAGTGGACAGGGCGCCGCGAGGACCTCGACGGGCCCGGCCGGGGAGTGGACAGGGCTCCGCCTGGACCCAGGCCTGGGAGTGGACAGGGCGCCGCGAGGACCTCGACGGGTCCGGCCGGGGAGTGGACAGGGCTCCGCCTGGACCCCGGCCGGGAGTGGACGGGGCGCCGCGAGGACCTCGACGGGTTCTCACAAGCCCAGGGAGTCAGGGCCCCGGGTCCCTGACGGGTCCTCACATTCAAGATGTGCTGAGGCCTGGTTCTTTGAACAAATGATTGATCTGTATAGTAGTTGGAGACACCGTCAGTTTCCTGCCCACTCAATGCAATTCCTCATTCCTAACCAACAACTTTGGCTTTTTTCTGTGACAACAGTGTGCCCAGCCCCTGGGTTCTGTCCTCTCTTCCCCCAAGCTCCCATGCAGAGAGTGGGCCACGTGGCTCTGTTTAGGCTGATGACACCACGGGAGAAGGGGCAGCACCGCAGACAGAGGCAACCAGGCCATAGTTGGGCTACATGAAGGAAGTGCTAGCATTTAGAAATGGAAGACTCCACATGCAAGAGCTGACTTGTTCCTTTCAGAAGTGGGCAGATCTGGCAGTGCTGAGTCACATGCCAGGCCTACCGACCACCCCGGCAGCAAAACGCCCTGCTGACCAGAGACCCCAACCATCCACACTTGACCTGCCGGGACCTAGTCACCACCCGTGCTTACAGCGTCTCCCGTGTGGACAGACACCCGCTGGCTGACGGGCAGAGCACAGCTCGTGTCAGCATCCAGTCCCCAGAGCATGCCCGCCCTGCTGTGCAGATGTACGAGGGTGGCGTGGCAGCAGTGCCTGGGGCATTGAGCAGGGATCCTGTGGGCACAAGCCCTACTCCGGGACCCTGTTTCCATTCAGCCTCCTGTGACGGTGAGGGTCACGGCTGGGGATCTCTCCACCTTGACCTGCATAATCCCTTCCTAAAAGTCATCTACCTGAAGATTCTTTGAACTGTCGGGTTTGTGTGGTCACTGGGTATGAAGAGAATCTGTGTCCCTTGTTTCCTAACACCACAAGTGGCTCATGGCATCCCAGCGGAGCAGCCTTTTCCACCTGCTGGTGGCCTGTCTTTGGGGAAGCGGTGACATGCCCTCCTGGCTATGGGAACTGGTGTGTGTGAACTGGTGACACCCCCCCCTGTGTAAAGTGTGAACTGGTGACACCCCCCCTGTGTAAAGTGTGAACGGGTGTCACCCCCTCCTGTGTGTGGGAAGTGGTGACATCCCGTCTTCCTCCCACCCCTAGCAAAGCACCTTTGCCAGGGCCCTTCCTACCTCCTGGCGCTGGGCCTGGGAGCTGCAGCACTGAGGGACAGCGCCGTCGGCCTCTCACAGACCCGGAGTAAGAAGCAGGGAAAGCCGCTTTTAGCAAGCATGAAACCAGAGCCACTGAGAATATTTCACATCCTTTCAGGACCGCTTCATCAACGCTTCCCTGTGTCGGTATTACGGTGTATAATTTGGGATCTGACAGATAGCTTTGTAAGCAACTTTCATTGCTGTATTAATATTCCCAGGTACTTAGAGTCAGCAGAATTCCCAAAATGGTGGAGTTATTTGTAAAAAGCTGACAATTTGTGACCATGCTTAATGCTGCAACTGTGTGAAACTTCTGACACGACAGGGACATGGGGATTTTCTCAGGTCGGGCAATATGCCACTTTTACACCTGGGTACTAAACGCGCGTCACAGCTCACAGAACAGCCCCTGGTGCAGCCTCGTGCCATTGGCTCTGCCACTGAGCAAGCGCACAGTGCCGGAGGGAGAGACTCCAACCAGGGGTGCGTGGGCTGCGCCCAGGGCACAGTGCCGGAGGGAGAGACTCCAACCAGGGGTGCGTGGGCTGCGCCCAGCGCACAGTGCCGCGAGGGAGAGACTCCAACCAGGGGTGCGTGGGCTGCGCCCAGCGCACAGTGCCGCGAGGGAGAGACTCCAACCAGGGGTGCGTGGGCTGCGCCCAGCGCACGTGTGGCCAGCCGTGCTCTCGGGCCTTTCATGGTCTTTGTGCAGGGCCTTGTAGGCCACGCAGAGTTCTGTGCAGTCAGATACATCCGCGATGCAGACGAGTTCTGCCTCCAGCCAGGCTGGGGCGGGACGCCTCTGTCTCGGAGTTCATCATGAAACAAAGGCAACGTGATCCAGCTGCCCCCTGGACTTGGACACACATGCGTGATGGGCTGAGGCCAGTCCAGGAGCCCATCTCAGGGCAGAACCACTGAGAACCTCCAAGGAACTGCTCATGCGACGGTCCCCACTTTCATGTCTTTCAAGCTGTCTTCTTGTCACACCAAGCCGAAGAAAGTCAACACTGCACAGGTGGGCATATTCCATCCCACTGTTCCAGCCTCAAGTTGGCTCAGTCATAAACGTGAAAACTCACACTTGAAAAGCATTCCTGCTCCGCTGCTCCCCTCACCCACACACTGGCACAGACGCTGGCATCCCGTATTTCAGCACAGGTCTGGGTTTCAACTGCTCTGCTTCCAAGCCAGCTTCCAACCACTGAGCCTGGGAAGCCGGAAGAACGTCCCCAGCCCACGCTCTGGGCCACTATGTGGCAGATCTGGCTTCAGCCCGGCCCTGATCGCCGTGGCCACTTGGGAAGCGATCTAGTGGACATAGGATCTCTTTCTCTCTTTGTATCTGCCTCCCACTCTGTCACTCTGATTTTCAAATAAATGAAGTAATATTTTTTAAAAGAAAATAGGTGTAATAGAGATGTTAAAATTTTATGGTTTTGATAATTAGTTCTCTGCTTCAATGAACCAAACTTGATCATTTTGTGTTGTTTATTGGAAAGCTTGACTTCATATGTATATAGATACAGAAACACACACACATAAGGAGCCTACGGAAAGTTCTTACTGTTCACTGCTGTGGTGGACAAAGCCACCACCTGAGACACTGGCATCTAATATGGGCACTGGTTGATGTCCTGGCTGCTCTACTTCTGACTGGTCAAAAGAGCATGATAATGGCCTGGGAAAAGCAGAAGCTGGCCCAAATGACTGGGCGCCTTCCACCCACACAGCAGACACATAGCACATGGTTTCAGCCGGCCACCTGGGGAAGGACCAGCAGGTGGGAGGCCTCTCTCCTTCTTTACTCAAACTTTCAGAGATGGTTCATGCAGGAGCGGGCACTGGATACTGTGGCTGAGACACTGCTTGATGCTTGTCTAGCCCCTCAGTGGGTCGTGGTTGTGCTCCTGGCCCAGCTTCCTGCTGATCCACACACGCAGAGTTAATGCTGATCACTCAGGTGGCTGGATCCCTGCCATCCACCTGCGACGCAGGTCAGTGGCTTCCAACAGGCCCAGCACTGACTACAGAGCGCATCCGGGCAGCGAACTGGTGGACGAAAATGTCTGTCCCCCTCTGCCTTTCAAAGAAAATTCAAATCCAGTTTTAAAAAATAATACATATTTTCCATTGCATTTTTGAGGATCCCTATAGGCATGGATGGCAAATATTTTTTCACCAAGATCAACATTTCAATTCCATGTCCACAAACTTTTAAAAAAAAACCCAAACATTTATTTGAAAGGAAGTTTGAGCCCCTTGAAGGCAGCTCCGGCGCGGTTTGCAATCTCCAGGCCTGAGTGTGGGCTCTGGCTTTAGCAGGTGGTCAACAAATGTTTGTAAACAGAAAAAACATTTTCCTTAAAACACCCCATTACCATTCTTGTGACTACAATGCCTTGCATGTGGAAAACACTCAAACGTAGCTACCGAGTGCACACAAGTCAGTTCTGAAAACAGTTAACCTGGGCCCTCAAATTCTGTTCAAACATTTAGCAAACTTTTCCAGGTGAAATACAATACTATCCTGCTACACTTTCAGCTTGGTTAGCTTCCTTTCATTCTGCCAACATTTTTAGATACCCAGGAAACCACCCTGTAGCTTCCTGCTCTCTAGAAGTTACACGTTAGCAATCACAGAGCAGCAGCCGTGGTAGCAATGGCAGCGGCCACCACAGTCAGCTCCAGCTGCCCGCCTACTTGGCCTCGGGCCACCCGCCTTTCAGGAAGACGCTGGGCTTGCTGGATGGTGAGTGGCTGCCAGACCAGCCACCATTTCTGCCCCCGACCAAGGCAGGACTCATGACACTGTTCCACTAGAAGCCCACCCTTGGATGTGGCTGGCAACTGGAAGAATGTAGCTGAGTCCTTAACTGTCTGATCCCAGGTGTCTCCCACCCCAAAGCTGTGTGTGCCCATGACCTAAAACAAGTGCCACTCTCTAGGCAGACGCAGACGCCACTTACAGGGAATTCAGAGCCATCAATGAGACAACCTGCTTCATTGCTCACACTTCTCAGAGGAGAGCAGTGAGGGGCATCATCCATCCCGGTAAATGATCAAGTGCACACATCATTCTCTCAGCTCTTCGCTGGGCATTCCACTTGTAGGACGAGCTTTAGAATCAGCACAGGAATCAAGAGCCTGAATGCAGGCACGCCAGTAGGAAATAGCTCCACCCCCAAGCTTGAAGTGGACAGTGCATACTGCCGAGACTGGAGGCCTGGCGAGGCCAGGGTGCGCCTGTCCACAGGGTGACGCCGTGCGGGGTGGGGGCTCCTGTTCACAGGGTGAGGAACTACAGACGGTGCTCCTGATCAGGGGGTGCTCCCGTTCAGGGGTGAGCTTAGAGAAAGCAGGACGGATGTAGGAAGCTCGGGCACACACTAGGTCTGAGATTCCTACTGTTGGAATATTTGTCCCATGCAAATATTCAACTTCAGGCATACACACTAAGGTGTGTGTACGCTTGTTTTTTTTTTTTTAATTTAAGGTTTTCTTTTTGATGATGTTTACAGTTTAATAGGGCAGGAAGGGTCGAGGATTAGGAGGTGGCCATTGTTTCCAAATTTCCTTTTTTCTTCCCATACCTGGGGGAAGAGGGGAAAGAAGAGAAGCCTCACCCAGACTCCCAACTGCCTCAGTACCCAGGGATGGACAATTGCCTCCTGATGGGGTCCCAGCGTCCCCCGTATGGAGCATGCTCCGAGGGTTCTGCTCAAGAGGTTCTGCTAGTTCTGAAATGGTGCTGACCTTGCAGATTCAAGCATGAGAAAATCCTTTTACATTGGACTGGCTGACACAGTCCACCTTAGAGTCTCGTTTGCCCAGATATCTGCTGTCAACACTCGGCTGGGGTAGTTGACCAATTTGTTCTGCCCTCCTTCCTCTGTTATGGCACCAGGTGTCCTCTGCAGGCCCCAGTGGACTGCCACATCCTCCATGTGCATCTGAGCATGCTGTCCACTGCTCTAGCTTGGCCACTGAGGAGGCCCAGTGCTGACCACAGACCTGTGATCCTCCCCCTGGTTGGAGTTCTGAGTCCTCAGTTCAGCTGGGAGGATCCCCAAAGAAACCTCACCCGAGGTGATCCACACCTAACTCTAGTGTATTCCAGTCAGCATGGACTGGCTGAGCCCATCACCCCCATCAGCCTACACACACTGCTAGTTGTAATTGGTGGTCAGTTCTGTCTCCAGTCCTGTCTCTTATGTGAACCAAGCCCAACCACACGCTTGGCACTCACGCACATCAGCAGGAGCTGCAGCCTAGTCGAAGCAATCCCAATAACCCCCACCAGGCCCACCCCCAGCCCTGGTTCCTGTGCTTGCTGCTATGGGTAGCAGACCGGTCCAATCCATCCTACATCCTCTTCAGCTCTCATGCATATCAACGGTCGTTGAAGCCTAGCTCAACCCAATCAACCCCACTATCCAGAGCCCACTCATGCCAGCAGGTGCCACCGTCTGTCTAGCCAGACCTGCCCCAACCCCTGGTTCTCACTAATGGGAGTTGCATCCCGTCAGAGAGGTGCCCATAGTTTTTCTACAGGACCCATTCCCTACCCTGGATCTTGTACTCTCCAGGTGGTTCTGCAGTCTAGCTTGACAGGGCTTGCCCCTGGTCCCAGCACTTACCAACTGAGGCTATGGCAAAGCCCAACCAGCCTGCGCTTACTCTATTGGGACCCTATGGATTCTCTGGGAAGAAGCCGTGTCCTGTGCCCAGAGGGAAGTGTCCTGTCTGGATTCACCCAGGAGCTGGGATTTCCTGACACTTCCACTGGTACCCTGCCACAGGTCGCGGGCTCTGCCCCCAGGAGGGGTGATTGTAGCCAGGAGGTTGGCAGCCTCTCAGGGCCTCCGGGGTTCTTCAGAGCAGGTGACATCCAGGTAGGGAGCAGAGAAGGAGCAGTGCCCAGGGTTAGGGAATGGGGCTGGACCCTGGCTGTGCCACGGACGCTCCCCGACCACAGGGGCCTGTGGGCATATGGCTCATCCTGAGGCTTCCTCCAGCTCTGACATGCCGCATGGCCTGCTCAAGCTATGTCTGTAAAGGGATTCGACAACCATGTCAAAATTACCTAGGGAATTGCAGACTTTCCAACTTTAATATACGTATCAGACACAGAGGAAAGGAGAGCCCCAATTCATTAGTTTACTCCCCAGGTGGCCAGACTGGCTGATACTGGGGTCCAGGCTGTCATCTGAGTCTCCCACCCAGGCTCTTGCTCCGTTACCTGCCACCTCCCAGGATCTACAGGTGAGATCAGGGTCAGACAGGGCATTAATCCTGGGCACTCTGGTGTTTATCCCCCAGGCTAGCTGCCTTCCCTGCAGAGCTTATAAATGGAGGCTGGCTTGCCGTCTTGAGTCCGGGATGCTGACCCTGAGCCGGCATGAGCTGGCTGCCAGAAGGACTGTCAGCTCTCAGTCTCTCGGCTGCTTCCCGCCTCTACCCTGCCCCCCAATCATGGCAGCTTGCTGGTTTGGTTGGCAGCCCTCAGAACAACACACACCAGCTGGCTGTCAAGATAGGCCCGTGCACTGCAACTCTAGCATAGCGTGACCACATTAGCGTTTTGATCCTGCTTTGCTGTTGGCCGGAGGAATGCTCTTTGGGGCAGCTCCTGACCCGCTAAGCCTCCGCCTGCAGGAGAAGCAGGTGGCCTGGGAGATGGCCCTCAACGGCCACCTGCCATGGGTCCAGCTGCTGAGGTCAGCCTCAGGCCGACAGCCTCTCGGGGCCACGGCTGGAGGACAGCACCCTATGCCACCGACAGCAGGCTCACCTGCTCTGGTTGGTGCAGTCTGAGTGATCACTTGTGGTTTTTGATTACACAGTGGCTGTTCAAGGGATGCTGAGAAAGCAATGTCACTGGAAATACCTGCAGGTATGTGTGTGAGTGCAGTCACACGTGTCCGTAAGCACATACATCCTGCACATATACACACACGCTTTTTAAAGGAATAGTTTGACAGATGGGCTAGAATGTCTACAGCTGAGGATCTGGGTTAGGAGAGAGTCATGGCCAATTATCCTTGTGGGGTCCCCTCCTGGGGCTCCCCACTTGCCTGGTCAGCCAAGGCACATCAGATGCCTGCGCGCTTTCTGTTCCCTCAGGACACGTTGGTTAGCTTTCCATGGTTGTGTTGGTAAACTGCTTCACCGTGGCAGCACATCTTGTATCCGAAAGCACTGAGTCCAGATCCAGCTCAGGCCTCACGGGGGCGGTCCCCTCCTGTGGACTCCAGCAGGAAGCGTTCCCTAGCCTTCCCAGCCACTGCAGGCTGCCCAAGGCCCAGGGCCTGGCGCCCTCTTGTCCACCTGCAAGCCAGCCAAGCTGCCCTCCTCAGGCCCCACCTCCATCTTCCTGCCCCCTCTGCCCTCAGTTGGCAAAAGTCTCTGATTTTAGGGGTGTGTAATCAGGCAGGACCCACCTGTGTTACCCCGGGCACTTCCTCCACCTCAATGTCATTGCCCAGTCATAACTACAAGGTCCCCGCCATCACACGTGGTGACCTGGCTGCAGGTGAACATCTCGAGGAACTGTCTACCTCCCACAAGGCCCCCGGAAAATCCCATTCACACCCAGGGCTGAGCATGTGGGAAATGTTCTTCCAGGGGAACTCCTCAAAATGATGCCCTGTATCACTCAGAGTCCAAAGGGCCTGCAGACAACGTGAGCAAACAGGCCCGGCAGGTGCACGGCCCATTCAGGGCACACAGCTGACCATCCAAGGGGCCTCCTGGCACAAAGCCTGGCCCTCTTCTCACCCCACTCTGTGACCACAAAGAAGCATTTTTTGTCTCATAAAATCACTGATTGGAACTTCTGTTCTACTTGCAAGAATGATCCTGAATGAGAATAGAACTTTGTGCAAAGCTTTGTGGATGAAATGTCAGGAGGGTTTACCATTTAACAGGAAGCCATTTTTAATCCCAAGTGACAAAATCACTCTGTTGCCAAAGGGAGATGATATTTAAATAAAGGTCACATAGAATTGGGGTGTGGGTGGGACCCGATCTATGCTGTATTGGAAGCTTGAGAGTAACTTCTAAGTCTTTGGACCTTGACAACTTTTCAGCTTTAAACGGTTCCTCTGCACACCCACTCAGCTGTTGCCCACCCACTCGCCCAGCTGTCTCCCACCCACTCACCCACCCATCCATCAGCCTACCATAGCAACACGCTACCTTGCCCAGACACCATTTAGGAGGCGCTAGGTGTACAACGTGAAGTCGTTGCACTTGGAGAGCTGAGAGCAGACAAAAGCTCACCTGCCACCTACTGCTCACCCATGTCAAAGTTACTCAATTTCTGCATCCTAGCTCCCACACATCTGTGCACAGGAGCAGATGGGCCTGTGGCTAAATTTAGTGACTTCCCAGGTTTTTGCAATACCTACTCGATGTTGGACCCCACTTCCATACATTAAGACAATGAGGCTAGCAAATCCCCACTTCCCTGTAGGGAGTGTGGAGACAGTCGCCAGAGCAGGCCCTCACCAGGCGTCACACGTGCATTCCTGGGAGTGCCAGCCACTGCGCCGTGCTCTGCTTGGTGAGCAAAGGGAATGAGCCCCCCCAGCACATCTGGGAACCTGCACACTTCCTCTCCATCTGGAAAGAAGTCAGCCCGACTCAAAATCCACACAGCCTTAAGCCCCCAGCCACGTGCACAGCAGCTCCTCCCTTCGCTGCTCCTCCAGGGTTCACTGGGCCCTTCGCAGGACAGAGCACACACAGAGGCACCTGCAGGAAGAGGCCCCATCACTTCTCCTGCCCCGACGCGGACAGCTGGTGAGTTGTGCAGCGCTCAGCAGCAGGCTGGGCTTGGTCACTGAATGGCCCGCACAGGGTCACCGGCTGTCCCCCGGGCTGACTGCTGCTTCTGAAAGGCCCCATTTCCTGCCTTGGGGATCATGCCACCTGGCCTCCCTCGAAGACCCCAGACATGAGAAGGGCTGCAGAATGTTCTAGGTGAACACACAGGACTTCAGTCATAGCCTCTGCCACTAGGACTAACTCCATCTTCCCACGGATAGAAACTCCTGCCGTATCGGAGCCCACTGCATGGAATCGCTCCGACAGCTGGCAGTTCACTCCCAGGCTGTGCACGTGTGTCAGGGCTCCGGTCGGGTTTTCCACTAGGAAGCATGGCCGTGTGTCACCTCCCCCTGACCGCGTGCACTGGGTGTCTGTTGTGAGCTGGCAGCAATGCCAAGTGCTGCGGTGCAGTGTGTCGTGCGGGGTGTGGGGTCAGCAAAGCCACCAAGGCAGCAGGGTGACAGGAGGTTGCAAGAGTCCCATGTGGCCTGGAGGGGTGGGCAGGGGGGAGTCCAGCTGCATCCAAGAGGAACACAAAAGCCTCCGTGGCGGCCACTCATTCTTTTCCTTCTACTTGGAAGGTGGAGCGAGGAAGGGGGCAAGGCAGAGGCCACTACCTGCTGCCCTCCAGGACGCGTTAGCAGGAGGCTGCTCAGGAGGCTGAGCCAAGACTCCAATACGGCCACTCTAACATGGGGCATGAGTGTCCCCAGTGGGTACTCGGCCGCTGCGTCAGACACCATTACTTCCAAAGTGGTAAGTGTCCATGCCAGTGACCAGGGTAAGCATTTTTAAAATCACCTGTAATTTTGATAGGCCTTCACCTTACGACAACTTCTGACCAAGAGCTATGCAGCACACAAGCCCTTTTTATCACAGAACCAGAATTCACATTTCATCTAATGACTGGAGGCCGCGAGAAGTCACAACACTGGTGGTTTTCATCTGTGCTCCAGGTGAGCGGAAGCCAGGCGCGCTAGCACCTGTTCGCCATCAGGTGGCAGGCTCGACATGTCCAGGCGGTGCCTGGGGACCTGCCAAGCCTGCTGAGACTCAAGCTGACAGGCTGGGCTGGATGTTGGATTTCACCACCACCGCAACTCACTGCTTTCTTTAATTCCTAAAAATACCTCTTTTCCACCAATTCCAAACACTTCCCCTTGCATCAAAGTCTAAAAGAAGCTATGAAAAGTCGCAAACAAAAAAACAAGTAAATGCGTGCTGTGCTTTGGCTCGAAGCACCTCTTCTGGGGGCATACCCTTCCTTATGGCAGACTTGGACCTGCCCCTCCTTTGCTGCCCCTCTGTGACTGCCCAGCTCTGCCCCCCCGAGCTGACACCCAGCAGCTCCTCCGCGACTGTGGACACTTTCACTTCCTGTGGATAAGTTCCAAGATGAACTTGGGCCGCCCCACAGCTCAGCCGCCCTCCTTCATGGCTGTGGCTCTGACCCTGACCTTGCATGCCGGGATTCCCATGCTCTGGGCACAATCATCCGAGTGTCCACTTCACTGTGCCAGCACTGAAGCCAGTTGCCCTTTCTTGTATTTTGCTCATGGACATTGGGCAGCTGCCCTGCCCTGTTTTTGCCACATGTGTGACCCTGTGCACAGCCTCATGGGTCCCAGTGTCTTCTGTACAGTGAGGCCTGGGATGATCTCACAGAGATACCGCCCAGCACCTGCTGATCCTCGAAGCCCCTGGCTGGCCGCAGGCTGGGCCACCCTACGTGGTTTAGTTGTCTCCCAGGCAACACGGGCAGGACTGTGGTAGGGCTTGGTGATGACAGCTGCGTGGGCCCGGAAGGGGAGGGTCTGGAGCCACCCTGTGAGTTAGGGGCTCCAGGCTGGAGAAATGAAGAAACTGAGTCACAGGAAAGCTAAAGGATTTGCCCAGTCTCACACAGGCGGCGCTAGTAGGACTGGTTCCAATGGGGGCAGTCTTACCCAGCTCACAGACTGCCCCACCTACCTGCTGGCCACTTGGCCACGTGACTCGCTTGGCTGAAGTGACTTGGTCCATGTGAACATGGCAGCTGCCTGCCAATACCACCAGGCCAGGCTGACCCACAGAACTGGTATAGTCAGAGGCTCACACTTGTTCCCGAAGTCACTCTCCACTTCCCATCCATGGAGGAGACATGCCCCACCTGCATGTACACCTCACCAACCAGGCCCGTCGTAAAAGCCAATTGTGGGAAACTGCTCATGGACTCTTCAGGAAGCCCAGGGCTCGGGCGCCCACCCCTCCCTGCACCAGGGGTCGGAGTGGGCAAGCCTTGGTGCAAATTGAGCTGGCAGGGTCTCCCAGGCAGGTCACAGGACCCCCGTTTCAGGAGCCAACACTGAAAACCCAACAAGAGACACACGGTGAAGAACCTGCCTCTAGCAAGTGGCACCAACAGCTGTCTCCCCCAAAGTTCACCGAAAACATGTACTAGGAAAACAGGATGGATTTCAAAATTCACGGCTCCAAAGTAGTTACCCTTTAATTCTATTTCCCATGAGCCTTCTGGAGTCACCTGCTCACTGTCTCTCGGAGCCAACTTCAGGGTCTGCGTTCTGCTCTGTGGGACGACCCTCGGCGAGCGCCCTAGCACTCTGCAATTCAGCAGCTATAAGTCAAAACATGGCTATTTCAGTACATTTTTTTTTCACAGCTATAAAGCAAAAGCACTCAGCCCCCCGCACTAGCTGCGGGTGACGCGTTTCTCTCTCTGCCTCCTGAGTGACACCTTGTCAGAGTTCCTGTGAGGACAGAAGGGCTAGGGTTGGGGCCCTACCCGGCCTCGGGTGCCCCTGAGGACTGGGCCTCACCCTCAGGGAGAGGGCAGGGCTCCCGCACAGGGCGTGGGCTGGCAGCTCTCCTTCAGGATGAGAAAATCCAGGGTCAGGGGCTCCACGTGATTTGGACAATACTCAGTGTCAATGAAAGTCACCTTTCTCCACCTAAACTAGGCGAGCAGATCGTGGCATGGAGTTGAGATCCTGTCACGGTGCAAGGGCACACGGCAGCGGGGCAGAGCCAGGAGCCGAGCCAGGCCTCCTTGGGTCAAGTCCAGGCCAGGCCTCCTCGGGTCAAGTCCAGGCGGTCCCCTCCACCCAACACCACACACACACACACACACACACACACACACACACACACACACACACACACAGAGGCTTCCCCAGGACACAGCTCTGCCTCCTTCCCTGAGTCCCATTGGTCTTCAATGATGACCTAGCAGGAGTGCCTTCCAACTGCTGACACGAGACATAAAAACACAAATTAAAACATCACTACGTCCTCCATATGCCAACTCCCAGTGGCAAATACCCCACATGGAGTCCAAACTGCCAACCAGCTCTTTATTTTGATTCTAAAATTTAAACTACTTGTCATGATTGAAAAATAGTAACTTTTGCGATAAATGTCCACTTCTGCAGCTGGTTTTCGCTTTCAAATCAAAGTTAGCCACAGAGAGCTCAGATTGCCATAAAATAATCCTTGACTAGAGCATGGTTATTTATTCACTTTGCTTTCCTGGTCCACGCAGGAAGGGGCTGCACCACCCACACAGCTACAAGCTTCCAGTCCACTGAAGGCTCACAGTGCACAAAGCACTGACCACATGTGACTCCACACAATGGTCACGCCTGACCCCAGCACGGACCACATCTGACCCCAGCACTGACCACCTGTGACCCCAGCACTGACCACGCCTACCCCAGCATTGACCACGTGTGACCTCAGCATGGATCATACCTGACCCCAGCACGGACCACGTCTGACCCCAGCATGGACCACGCCTGACCCCAGCACGGACCACGCCTGACCCCAGCATGGACCACGTCTGACCCCAGCACGGACTACGCCTGACCCCAGCATGGACCACGTCTGACCCCAGCACGGACCACGTCTGACCCTAGCACTGACCATGTCTGACCCCAGCACGGACCACGCCTGACCCCAGCATGGACCACGTCTGACCCCAGCACGGACCACGCCTGACCCCAGCACGGACCACGCCTGACTCCAGCATGGACCATGTCTGACCCCAGCACTGACCACGCCTGACTCCAGCACGGACCACGTGTGACCTCAACTCTGACCATGTCTGACCTGGTTTCGTAGCGTTTGCCCCTAAAAAAGGGGTTTCTTCTGAAAGCACCCTCTTAGAGTACCTGAAAGTCACCTCTCCTCATGCAGAACAGCCGGCCTGGGGCTCCAGTGGTCCCCGAACTGATGGCATTTTCAGCTCTGTAGAAAAAGCAGTGCCTGGGACAGGACAGGCTACTGTGTCCAGACTCTGACAAACAGTGGGAAAGGGTGAAACACCACTGGTACTGGAACCCAGGCCGCCCTCTGTGGAGGAGTGTGCCGGAGTCCTCGGAGGCCCTGGAGCTTTGATCTGCACGTGGGCTGATTGCTAGGCGGCAGGGGCCCAGGTCCTTGGCCATCACCTGATGCCAGGAAGCTGGATGGGAGGATGTGGAACTCCATCCCAGGCTGTCCTACGGCATGCAGGCATGACAGGTTACAGCTTAACCCGCTGTGCCACCATGCCAGCCCCTGGATTTGTGCCTTGACTGCAGTCTGGGTGGGAACCTTCCCACTCGTGTACTGCAGTTCCCTCTCGCCCCCACAAGGGGGCTGCCCTGGCTTCCCTGCAGTGCCCTACCCTGGAGCTCACCATAGGCAGGCAGGGCACAGTGCTGCTCAGTGTCACACTGTCACCCCCAGGTCCCGCTTGGCAGCAGGAGGAGGAGCCAGGACGGAGGGGTGGCTGAGGCTCTGTCAGGCACGGCTGGGGCGCGTCATCCGTGTGTGTCTGGAGGCTGACTCCATGGGAGAACTGAGGGTTTGTACAGCTGTGAGGGAGAGGGGGAAGCTGTGGTGTGCCACGCACGGGGGCAAGTCCCCTGCAGGAGGGGAACAGGTCTGGCCCTGGGGTGACTGCCATGAGACACAGGGAAGATCAGACATCCACTGTCCGCCCGGGGCCGGGGTGCCGGTGGGAGGCCAG
This sequence comes from Ochotona princeps, assembly GCF_030435755.1. Classification (NCBI taxonomy): domain Eukaryota; kingdom Metazoa; phylum Chordata; class Mammalia; order Lagomorpha; family Ochotonidae; genus Ochotona; species Ochotona princeps. The sequence continues at coordinate 41,428,076 of NC_080852.1, read as the reverse complement.
ATCTGCCACAACTTTTCTGATCCTCCCCTTTCTGCTGCTTGAAGCTTAGAACACTGGCTCTTTCTGCACTCCCTCTTGCAGCCTCAAGTAGCTCCAGTGCTAAGCGACATCTGGCTAGCCCAGTGACACGCTGAGCCGGCCAGTGACTGTGATCCATGGATGAGACGAGCCCCTGGGACTCTAGCTGCCTGTACCTCCTGCTGTGACTGGGGAAGCTGGTGTGAGTGTGACACTTCAGCCCCCAACTCGCCGCCTGAGCGTGGATTTCAACCAGCTCCTATGGCATGGGAGTGCCCGTGCTAACTGCCCCCCAAGACGCCTCCAAGCTGCTTCCATCTTGTGATTAAGGCGTATTGAGATGGCGGTGGGACACACAGCACACGCGTGTCTGTAGGGAACACGCAGTCTCTGTGTGTGGTCTAGGGGTCCCCAGGGACTCCTTCTCTGACAGCCCTTGGCTACCCTGGCCACTCGCCCATCAGCAGCGTCCCTCAGGGTGCCCTGCCCCCTCAGCATGGCCGAGCCCCAGGTGTGGCATTGAGCCCCGCGGGCTCCTGCCCCAGGGGTTTTCTGCAGTGACGCTGACAGGGTGCGCCCCTGATGCTGCCAAGGAGTGCCCAGCCTTGGCGCTGCGTGCAATCCTCTTGTGTCCACTTCCTCTGGCTGTGCTGTCTCCCCACCTGGTGGGATGGAAGGTTCCCCTGGAATAACTACTTCAGAACTGCCCATCTGTGCTCTCTCACAATGCCACCAGGACATCTCCACAACAGAGACCCCAACCTCACCCTGCGGGGTGCAAGCTGCTCTCTTCCAGAGCGGCCTGAGCCCCGAGATCCTGGCAGACAGCCAGTAGCAGGTGACGCTGGCACCAACACATCTAATGGGGGGATACACTGTGGTCTCTGCTTCCCAGCCTAGGCACACCTCCTGTCGGGGGCCACACAACACCCCGTGTCAGACTGATTCATACGGAGCAGGGCCCTCAGGGTGCCATTTGTCATCTGGCCCACCAGGGGGCCCTTATTGCAGACAATCAAAAATGAACATGTCTAAAAATAAACCTGCCTGGTAGACGTGCCTGGGATCTCCCCTGGGGACCTGAGGAACCCGTCCCTGTAAGCTTTCACTGCCAAGGAAGCCCGGCTGGCCCCTGGGCAGGGAGCAGAACCCGGGCTCATGCCCCCTTCCTGGCACAGCTGGCTGCAGGCTGTCCCTTGCACCCATGCAGTGCTGCAGCAGCCAGCAGCCTGCAGAGCCTGTTCTGGCGCTCTGAAGCCCAGCTGCCCAGACCTCACAGGCCCCGGGACTCTCCAGAGCACTCCAGGAGTTTGTCCCTGAACTGTGCCAGAGGCTCCCAAGCTCTGAAGAGAGCCTACATGGTGTTCAATTGCAGCAAAGCACACTAACAGCAGTCTGACCTTCTCGGGGCTGAGAGTCACACAAGCACTGTTAAATACACTTACACCACTGGGCAGCTCCACGGGTGGATAGAGTGGACATCCAGGCATGGACTGGGCACTCAGGGTGTACACACAGCACAGGTATGCATGCTGGGCACCACAGGCACACAGGCTGGGATGCCTGGGATAGGGGTGGGGAGCAGGGAGAGCATGATCCCCTGGTCCCCACTCAGCCCTGTCCTCGGGGTGTCCCACACCAGATAGGGAGGCCCCGCCCCATCAGAGCCGGGCTTACTCCAGGGGCTCGCACAGCTGATCACAGTGTGGGCTGGAAGGCCCTTCAGCTGCACCGTGGGTTCCACCATGAATTATGGCATGGGAAAGAGAGCCTCACAGTCAACACTGGGCTGGAACACACTGCGAGCTGAGCTGATGGTGCCCAGCCCAGCGTGGGCCAGGGGGACACGGCAGCCTTAAGTCCTGGGACATCCTGGAACAGAAACCCAGAAGGGGCAAAGGCACTACCCCGATTGTTCCTACCAGAAGAAATGATTCCCAAGTCCAGAGATGTGGATTGGGCAGGATTGATCCTTTCAGGCGTCCTTGTATGAAGACAAGGTTTCACGGACAGAGCCATCACCCAGAGACTTCCAAGGGCAGCCCTCTGTCCAGGAAGTACTTTATCTGCTGTGAAGGTGTGGGTGGGGGTGTCCTTTGCTGACATGGCTTGAATTCTGGGACAGCTGACTGTTTTAATAACTGTTGGAAGAGGATGTGAACACCAAGGCTGGGACTTCTGGGAGAGACTCTCACAGGAGTGCAGGTTCTACCATTGGATAAGGCGGTGTGTGTCCTGGGAAAGCCAGACCACTAAAACAGGGAATGCAGCGAAAGTGGGGGCCGAAACTCCAGAGTCACAAGTGACATGTTTGATTGGAACCTTGACTTGAAACTAGAGAGGAAAATTACAGTGTTTTATGCCAGTGTTAACTGCCTTGGCCTTATAAACGCAGGGCTGTGTGCATGTCAGACTGAGCCCAGCACGAGTCCAGCGGTGACTGACTGGAGACACGTGTGTTCTTTCCAGGCTCATGGGAACGGCAGCAGACCAATGTCCTTTCTGCCTTGGTGTTGGGCTTTCTTGCGGAGACCGTGCAGAGGCACCTGTGCCCAGGTGTCTAAAGGCTTCAGGAACTTTCCCAAGAGCCTCTGCTCTCCTCACCTCTGACATTCAAGTCTCTGTCCTCCAAACCATTTTTCTGGTCATCAGTCACGTCTATTTCCACCTCAGTTGGGAACCATCTGATTCCACTAGAGTCTTCCACGTGAATGCCCTGTGTCCAATTAGAAGCTTTTTCTCTCTGCCTCTTTCACAGGCTCTCTGAAATCCCATACCGTGGGGACAGATTTCTTTGTGCTGAAGCTCATAACTGACACATGTCCACCAAGGAGCTGCCACCCGCCAGGGACAAGAGCTTCCAGACTGAACGCAGAGGTGTTTTCTAAAGAGTCAATCGCTAGCACGTATCTTGGAGCCTTTATAGATTCCCTGTTTTCTACGAGGCACTCTAGGATAAAAAGCAAACAAACATACCTTGCTAGCTTGCTTTTTTTTTCTGCACTTGAGTGAAAGCAGTATTCACCAGCCCATACAGGATAAGCTTCTTCAGCTAGAACTCCATTTACATGGGGAACTTTATGTTTAGGAAACGAGAAAGTGGATTTGTGCAGTTACTATGGAAATTCAACTTCCGGATGTAGACCATAGTTGACGCCTAACTGATCAAGCCACCATGCCTGTTCTGGTGACGTAGACAGACACAGTCCTAACCTGACATCTGTTCAACTGCACGTGGAGAACTGTCTGTCATTTCACAGCACAACTCCTTGTGCGGCACCTGCACTGCAGCAGGCTGTGTAGGTCATCTAGGTACAAAGCCTGGCTCGGTGTTGGACAGTGTGCTGAGCCGTCACCTGCCGAGCCAGCCTCCCAGATCTGAGCAGCAGCTCAAGTCCTGGCTGCTCTGCTTGCAACTCAACCACCTGCTGCTCCCACACCTGAGAAGGCCCTGGCAGATGGCCCAGGTGCTCAGGGCCTCTGCCACCCACAGGGGACACTTGGGTGGAGTTGCAGGCTCGTGGCTTCAGCTTGGACCAGCACAGGCTGGTGCAGTCATCTGGGCAGTGGACCAGCAGATGGAAGCTCTCTCTCGGTCTCGCCTCTGAGATCGTCCAACAGTCAGTGCTGGACCAGATCAACCCCAGTGGCCAGGAGTGTCATCCGATCTCATGTGGGTGACACAGCCCAGGCACCTGGGCCATCTTCTGCTGTTTTGCCAGCCATTAGCGGGGAGCCAGATGGGAAGTGGAGCAGTCAGGACAGCAACTGGTGCCTAAGTGAGACGCAGGCATTGCAGGCAGTGACTTGACCTGCTACACCACAGCTCCAGCCCCTACAATGATTCCTTCGTTATCAGCGGGGAAGGCTGGAAGCAAACGCCACGGATGCTGAGATGTGACTGTGTCGCATGCTGCACCAAGTGTTCAGTTTGTAGTTCACAATCCTGGGTTGTTCACAAAAGTAAAATTTTTGTACTCTGGGGAGTGGCTCTCTGGACTGCTCTGGGCTTGCATCTCTCCCAGTGGGCATGGTTTCCATCACCCAGCGTGGATGTGAGCTAGCCTCTCACAGTCTCAATGCCCCACGAAGCTGGACTAGAAACGTGAAACAGAGGAGCAGAGTTGACTGAGCAGCTCTCCGGTGCACAGACTCCACACACGTGACGGCTGGCCAGCCCGGCCTCCACTCTTCCTGATGCTGCACCTGCGGGCCCGTGCGCGGTCTCCAAGTTACCCTCAGACGACGGAAAACGCTGGTCTCTGACAATCTGGTTGTGCTTATTCTAACGTGCTGCCAAGGCAACCCACGGTCCAGCCACCAGCTGCCTTTCCTTTGGGCCGCCAGGAGCGGCGGGCAACGGGGCTGCGGCTGGGCAGGAGTCCCCAGCTCAGTCTCTAAGCCCAGTTCCTGGTTTCCCGTTCCTTTCTGTTTCCAAGATACAGCCCACGTGCTGTCTCCACGTGCCCACGGCTTCTGCCTGCATGATTCCGCCAACTCATGGAGGGCAGAGTGACTTCGGTTGTCTCTGTCCTGAACACTGACTCCCCCTGTCATTATCCCCAACAATTCAGCGTTTGCCCAGTCTCTGGCAAAACCAATGCCATCAGATGATTCAGTCTCCAGGAGGGTGCGCACAGGATCAATACAAAAGCCGAGCTGAGCATGGCAGGAGTTTGTGCACTGGGGACCTGGGTGCCCGGGGTGCCCGGCCTGCTTTGCTGCAGACACCGAGGCTGAGTGGCTCTGGGCTGCCCACAGCCACCGGGGCACGTGAGGCCGCTACGGGAGCCACGAGCTTTGCCAGGAAGGTGAGCCTGCTAAATGCTTGCACTCTGGGACAGATGTGCAGCTCAATTTAGCCTGGACATGGGGGTCTGCTGAATGAGAGCCCAGGGGGCTCTGGGCAGCCCAGATGGGGTGGGCACTAAAGAGAAATCAGGATTCCCCTCCCTGCATGAGCCCTGCCTGGCAAAGACCAAAGTGATCCCTGGAAATGACTGAGCCCGCGGTCCCAGGTCCCTTGGAAACAGTAGGAGCAAGACGAATTACCCTCAATTCTAATGATGCGCCTCTTGCCCAAATCCCCTCTGGCCAACTCCTGCTTCTGCTGCCATGTACTGCTGCGGAGTGCTCCATCTTACGCAGAGAGGACGTAATTGAATTAGATTCCCGGTGGCGAGCCGCCCGCAGCCGCAGGTGGCACTCCCAGGGCTTCGCTGCCAAGCCACCACGTCCTTCAGGAGCCTCAGCGGCACCTGGGCTGCCGGTGAAGCCACTTTATCTTCCTGTGCCTGGGATCTCTTCAATCGAACTAAACTGCTTTTTAATGAGGGTGTGAATAATTACAGTGCCTTGGTGCCATTTATGGACACCAAAAGATAAAACTCAAACTCGCCTCTGCCTGTTAGCTAAAGCTGTAACCACACAGTGCACGTAGCCTTACTTGTTAACCACTGGGCAAGCCCTCACAATTCTGCGAACAATTCGGGCCCTCCCTCGCCTGTGCCCCTCAGGGGCGGCAGTCCTGGGAAGCGAGGTGGGCGGAGTGCCATTGTGGGTGAACACCTCCATGCACTGTCTGGAACCTCCACCCTTCCTGCCTGGCTCCACGAGGTCCAATTCCACCCGGGCGTGGAGCCCCAGCACCACTCCCTCCACTGTGCCACCCTTGAACACCACAAGAGTTTGCATTCCAAGCCCAAGATGGCAGAGCCTGAGCTCTTGCCAGGGTAAGGAGACTGACCATAGGGCTACAGTAAGGCCAGAACGAGCTGACGCTCTGGAAGCTGGAAGGACATGACTGCCAGCATCACAGGGCATCTCGCCCACCTGCCTGCTGGGAGCAGCGGGCCCCTGCACAGCACTTCCTCAAGACCATCAGGACCAAGTCACCCCCACAGCATCCATTGCACCCAGGGTACATATGGTGTCCCTCAGAACACATGAGTCCCATTGGTGGACACGACGCCTGGCTGCGTGACTTAAAGAAAAATCTCTTTTCTCCTCTGTGCGCAGCAAGTTCATACTGTTACAATGACGGATGCTTCCAGCTTTCTGAGTCCAATTACAGCAGCACAAATCTTACTGGGGCTCCCGACGTACTGACAGCAGTGACCCTAGCGGAAGCAGCTTGTCATGCCTGCACAATTACTATGCAAACCAGAGCACAAATTCTTTATCTCCCCATTCCACACACCGCGATCTAATTACAAAGAACACTGCAGCCAGAGAACAGCTGCAGGTGGATCTTACCATCTCACCGTTCTATCTTCACCGCGACAGAGTCCCATGGGGCACAGGGGAGCCCTTGGAGCAGGGGCTGTTTCAGCAAGACACTGCCGGCTGGCAGACCCAGAAGGCATGCGGTACACACCGTCAGCCAGCAGGGACAGATCTGAGCATGCACAGCAGATAGCCTGTCCCAGACCCTAGGCGCAACACAGGCCAGCGGACCCCAGGTGAGGGCCCAGGTGTGGGCCTCCACGGCCCTCGCTTCCGCCAAGTCTCCCGTTGTGTTTCATTACACAATGGCACATGTGTGCATGGGAGTGACGCACAGGTGACTCACAATGCCTAACCAGGGTTCAGGCGCTGCGGTCACCACACGGAGGGCAGGCACCCTTCCCCGAGGCAGGCCTACCCAGGACCCACACTGACCTTGGCCTGGTGGGATTTCCCACATGTGGGCGCTGACAGGTACTTGGCAGGTGGAGCAGGGAGGGTGCCCATCCTGGCTCTGCCATCCTGCTGGCTTACAGTTCACTCTGTAGACTTGGCGCTAGCTGTAGCATCGGGTCCCAGTGACTGCCCCTGCGGGGACCTTGTCAGGGTTAGGTGGGATGTCACCGGAGGGGATGACTGCCACACACAGATGTGGACCACACAGCACAGGCCAAGCCCCTCCACCTTGGGAGCCAGGGGCGTGCAGTGTGGCTAAGGCACTGCAGCAGCATGGCCCAGAGCCCCAGAGGTGGGTGTGTGTGTGCGTGTGTAGGGTGTCAGCCTAGCAGGAGACTTGGACGCAGCTGTTGGTTCCTGGCTTCTGCCTGACCCGCTTGGTCCACCTGGCCATTGCAAGTGGCCATATCAGAGACTAGCACGCCCTACTGAGCCGCATCACTGGAAGTTTCCAGCGATTTCTGAGAGCAGGAGGCCCTGTTACTCAATGTCCAGACTGAAGCTGCAAAGAGGCAGGAGTCCTGGGTGTAAGTGTCTGGTCCTGCCTCCTTCAGGGTTTCCCTCCAGTCCCTCAGAGCCCGAGCTGCATCCAAGGACAGGTGGGAACCCAGCCCAGGATGAGACCCTGCAACCCCGGCCTTAGGACCCTGATGGCAGTGTGAGCCTCTTGTCTCCCAGGTGGCAAGGTTGGGGCACCCCGAAGAATGGGGCGGGCATAAAGAGGTAGACAGGACCTGAAGCTGTTGTGGCTTGCACAGGATCTGGCCCCCGCAGTCAGGCAGATGCTGGGCTCCAACACCATCATTTAATGGGAATACCAGGGCAGCATGAAGCTGCCTCAGTGCAGACAGGCTGCGAGCTAGTCTGTGACCAAAATTGGGGGATTTCGTGGGACCCTGAAAGGACACAGGTAGGCAGATCCCACCACCCCGTGTGCTCACAATGCCTGCCCCTTTGTCGCCTGCAAAACCCCCCAAACCGTGAGCTGAGACCCCTCTTTCCTTCCAGAACACTGTCTTGGGGGGTTGGGGGGTCTCAGTACAGCCGCGATCCCCTCCCTAATAAAGCAGGTCCCATCAGCGGCCTCCACCAGGGCTGGGAGGGACCTCCCTCAGGGTCACCACCACTGTGTCACCGAAGAAATGGCACAGGAGGGCCCAGTTCTCTGCTCTCTCTCTCCCCAGAAGTATGCCAGCCGAGGCTGGGAGCCACTAAGACTTCACACCCGAGGGTGCGCCTCTGTACCCAGCATGCTGCCCAGCGCCTGATCACAGAACACCACGAGATGTCAATACATTGAATTCTACAACAGATACAGGGAAATGTGGCGCTATCCCATGCTACAGCAGGAATGCTGGGTGTGCGTGCACACGAAAGGAGACACACTATGGGTTGAGAGGCACTGGCTGTTTATATCGTCACGGGCTGCTGCTCCATCACACACAGCAGCAGGTGCAGAGGCGGCAGCACATTGGCAAAACAAAGCTTCAAATGGTAGACATTTTATGTATCAAGGTTTGTTTTCTGGGAATAGCAAAAACCCAGCAATTTTTTCCAATGTAGTTAACGGGTCATGTCCTTTATTCAGATACCAGACTTTCACAACCATTCTCCAATTCCCTCACACACTGTCACAGTGTGTCACCAGGGCTGCGTTAGCCAGAGCTCCCCTGCATGTGTGGGGGACTAGGGAGAGCCGTGGGGGACTTTGGTCCGGCTACTTGTGTCCCTCGGTGGCTATTCCACGTGGACTTGGCCCCTGGAGCTCCCCTGTCCTTTTTCAGAGTTTCCCCAAAGCAGCGTCTCCCGGAGAGGCAGCAGGAAGGGTGCTCTGTGAAGTGCCGCTCCTTCCTGCAGCTGGCTCCTGCCATGGGGTTCACTGGACAGCAGCCCCTGGGTGACCACCGGGGCACACAGCAGGTGCGTGACCAGTGCCTGCTGGTCAGATCTGAGGTTCTCACAGAAGCATCATCTCCAGCCCTGCCCACCAGGCTAGGGTGATGCCAGAACTTTCCACCCTGTACTGCATCTTCATGACCGGCACTGACGTAGCGCCCTGGGCACAGGAGCTCATTAACAAGGGCGGCAGCAGCTAGTTCAGATTGCAAACGCGACTTCCTAAATTTAATATACTTCCAGATCGCATGATAAAGTAGCATGGACTTATTTTATTACCATATTCACGATGTAATATCTCATGTTTCTGAAGCACAACATAAATTTGCTGATCAACACATTGCAGCAATTAGCAGGCCACTTGGCGAGAAATATTTCCTTCTATTTAAGCTAATACTCTGCCGATAACAATTTATTTATTTTAAGGTTTATTTATTTTTCTTGCAAAGTCAGATATACAGAGAGGAGGAGAGAGAGAGAGGAAGATCTTCCTTCCAATGATTCACTCCCCAAGTGGCCGCAATGGCTGGAGCTGAGCCAATCCGAAGCCAGGAACCTGAAAACTCCTCCAGGTCTCCCATGTGGGTCCCAAGGCTTTGGGTCATCCTCAACTGCTTTCCCAGGCCACAAGCAGGGAGCTGCATGGGAAGTGCAGCTATCAGCATTAGAATTAGTGCCCATATAGGATACCGGTGAGTGCAAGGCAAGGACTTTAGCTTCTAGGCTATTGCACCAGGCCCTCTACCGATAACAGTTTAAAGAACTTTGTGAAAGAAGCCAGAAAATTATCTGGCTATAAGTGACAGAAAGCTCAGAAAATGTACAATTTTTGATGCCTAGCAAATTCGATCTTCTTGTGTTGACAGAGAATGCTCCATGGCTGGCGTCTGAGCAGAACAGATAGGCCCCGAGTGAGACAGCCAGTCCTCCAGGGGGCTTGATCACCTGCAGAACCACTGAGAACCATTTCACAACAGAAAGGAGAGCAGACCCAGGCTCTTGGCACCAAGCAGTCACAACCGAGGTGGCAAGTGGACCCTCCCCGCCGGCGCAGAGGGCTGCCCGAGCGCCCTGCCCCCAGAGCAGTCACATCCTCCTCATGGCAGCTGCATGACAAGTGGAGGGGCCCTGCGGCTTGCCCAGAGCCGCCGGCCAAGGACTGCAGAACCAGGACTTGGACCCAGGAGGTCCAACCAGGGTCAGGGCCCTGAAGCAGTGGGTGCAGGCCGCCCCGCAGGGCACCCACGTGGGTGCGGGCATCTTTCCCCAGAAGGCGCTGCCCTCTGCTGCTTTCCTTGGCTGCAAGTTCTGTCCTGATCTCACTCGGCCTGTGCACAGGGAAGATCCATATATCAGGGACCAAAGGCCAAGAAACCTCCACGTTTCACTGCATGACTCGCCCTTTCTCTAGTGTCAGCCTCAGCAGTTTCTAGAAGGAAGGATTAGGTCTGAAGCCAGCCCGTGTGCAACAACGTATCCACGTCTGGCCCTTTGCCAGGGAGGCAGCTCAGGGCTAGGGGTCCGTGGAAGCCAGCCTGGACCCTGCTCCTTTGCCCTCCAGCCCTGCGGCTGGCAGCTGGGCAGGGCTCTTCCTGGGCTCCTGGCAGCAGAGGCGGGGCAGGGAGCCCCAGGAGTGTGCCCACTGACAGGGAGAGCTGGCAGGAAATGGGGTCAGTTCGTGAAGTCAGGGGCTGCAGCCTGGGAATCCAGAGCTGGGAGCTCTAGGTGACGTACTTCAGAAAAAAGCACGTGATGAACTCAAAGGAAATATAAAAGGGCTACAGCGTGACTTTCAATTTTTTTTATTTAAAAACTTCTAAAATGTAGTTATTTGAAAGCCTGAAGGCCTCGCAGAGCAAGAGCGACAGAGCGAGATCTCCCACGTACGGGTCCACTGTGCTGATGACGACAGCGGTGAGGCCTGGGCCAGGCCTGAGCTGGAGGTCAGTCCTGGCTCCCCAGTGAGTCCCCAGAACACAACCACACGAACCTGTACGCGGGGAGTGAGCCAGGGGATGGACGACCTCTCAACCTCTCTCTCTCCTGCTTTAATAATAAGAACAGATAGTGGGGCTGAATTTGGCATGTGGACCATGAACCACCAAACCCTGAGCGAGGCTGGGGGCCAGAGGCCCTCCTTAAGGGCTGGATGTCGACCTGTGTCCAAGGATCCGGGATGATCTCAGACACACTGTGGGCATGCGTGTCCATCTTCATGTGTGTGTGCCATGTGTGTCCGTGTGCTGTGTGTGCCATGTGTGTCCATGTGCTCTGTGTGTGCCATGTGTGTCCGTGTGCGCCATGTGTGTCCATGTGTGTCCGTGTGCGCTCTGTGTGTCCATGTGCTCCATGTATGTGCCATGTGTGTCCGTGTGCTCTCTGTGTGCCATCTATGTCCGTGTGCTGTGTGTGCCACGTGTGTCCATGTGCTCTGTGTGTGCCATGTGTGTCCGTGTGCGCCATGTGTGTCCATGTGCTCCATGTATGTGCCATGTGTGTCCATGTGCTCTGTGTGTGCTCTGTGTGTGTTGCATGAAGCACAGCTTCAGCCCAAAGGCTGTTTTTGGTCTGAGCATGAGAAGTGACCTTAGCAGCTGGACAAGGAAGGGTTGCGCCAGGCCTTTGCTGAGGCCTCAAGATTCCGCAGCAGGACCAAGAGACACTGGGGCACCAGAGCCTTCTGAGGACAGAACTACGCTGTGCTGCCCAGGGCTGGCCCTGGCCCACCACCCTGGAACCATTCTAACTTGGAGTGCTGCAATGTATCGTGAGCCTCAGGCTGGCTGAGCCAACCGCCCTGCAGCAAGCACAGACGGCCCAGGTCTGCACGCCGACAGCTCCGGGAACAAGGTCTTCTGGGCCCCACGGCTGCTCCTCCCCACCGCGAGGCAGCAAACAGCGAGGGGGAAGCAGCTACCACACGCCAGGGTGGACCTTCTGGGCCAGCACTGAACACAGGGTTGGTCTCAGCATGTGGCCAGGGAGGAACTGTGGACGCAGGAGCCCCTGTACCTCCACGGGTGCCCTCTGCTCAGGCCGGGAGCCGGTGGGGTAGCGGCCGTCTGGCTTTACTGCCATCGTGGGTGGGATATTCATGAGTTTTAGTTGCTTCCAAGAGCTGGAGGGAGCCATCTGATATTTTAATCATGAACGAAATGCAAGACAGCCTTCTGTGATCATAAAAACACATAAAAAGCTTCAGATTATGGACTTTTTATGATTTACACTTTAACTGAACGAGACATATGGTCTATCAGCATTTATTAAAAAGCGTGGGGATTTACGATAAATCACTAGTTTTATTGTCTAATAGAGTCAGTCACCTTGCTGTCATGTTTTGACAGTGACTTGCGAGTGTGGGTGGAGAGGTCCTCTCCTAACTTTACCCTTGCCAGAAAGAGTTGTGCGATGCCTCCTACTCTGTAGAGGGATGGTTACAGTGGAGACCAAGCACGCAATGCTTGTGTCTCCCTGAGGCATTCTGGGAAGAGGAGCAGTTCAGATAGGCCTCTGCGGCTTCACCCCACCCCACCCCACCTGCTAGGCCTGCACCTGCTTCCTGGGGCATCCAGGCCCCACCCACCCCACCTGCTAGGCCTGTGCCTGCTTCCTGGGGCATCCAGGCCCCACCCACCCCACCTGCTAGGCCTGTGCCTGCTTCCTGGGGCATCCAGGCCCCAAACACTTCTGCAGGTTCTGATTGCAGCTGCTCCAACTGCACCAAGCTCCACCCCCTATGCAGGGAATCACTGGGACTTGCGGGTGAGCTGTGCAGGGTATACCATTATGTGGGTGTGCGGGCTACATGAGGGTGTGCAGGGTACATGAGGGCATGCAGTCTACATGAAGGTGTGCATGGTACATGAGGGCGTGCTGGTTACATGAAGGCATGAGTGCTTATGAGGGCATGCTAGGTATATGAGGGCATGCGGGCTACACGAGGGTGTGCGTGTCAGGCCCAGTCAAACTAAGATGGCAGGCGGCTCTCCTCACACTGCTTGCCCCTCATTTCAAGATGGCCCTGGAAGAGAAGTGTCAGCTGGGACAGTCCAATGACACAACTGGAGGGAGCCAGAAGCTCTGTGGGTAAACAGTGATCTGAGCCCAAACCCAAACCCGATCCCCAGCTGGCCCAGGCATTCCTAAATACTGCGCTTTCCTCAAACAGGCACCTGCTCCGTGCCTCGCTGTGCCCCGGCCTTCAGATCCACACACTGAGCCTTTCCCAAACAGGCACCTGCTCCGTGCCACGCTGTGCCCTGGCCTTCAGATCCACACTGTGCCTTCCCCAAACAGGCACCTGCTCCGTGCCACCCTGTGCCCTGGCCACGCTATGCCCTGGCCTTCAGATCCACACTGTGCCTTCCCCAAACAGGCGCCTGCTCCGTGCCACGCTGTGCCCCGGCCTTCAGATCCACACACTGCGCTTTCCCCAAACAGGCACCTGCTCCGTGCCACGCTATGCCCTGGCCTTCAGATCCACACACTGTGCCTTCCCCAAACAGGCACCTGCTCCGTGCCACACTGTGCCCTGGCCTTCAGATCCAGACTCCTCCTGGATCAACTTTTTCAAAAAGCTTGTTTCTTCATTTTTATTGATTGGAATGACAGAGTGAGCAGATGCCTGCTGCTGGTCAGGCTGAAGTCCAGAGCCAGGAATGCCATCTGGGCCTCCCCCCTGGGTGGCAGGTGCCCAGCACCTGAGCAGGAAGCCAGCTGGGAAGTAGGGATGTGAGGTGCCAATGGATCCCGAGCACTGTAATGTGGGCTGGGGCCACCCTCGGGGGGGGGGTGCCTGCATCTGCTACCCCAGTGCCCAGCCTGGGGCAACCCTGTGTCCCTCAGCCCCTGGCTTATCCCTGCAGCCCTGTAGGGCAGCAACCTCCCCTTCTGATGCCCACTGTGTCTCCCAGGCACTGAGCCCGAGCCAGCTAGCCTGTCTCAGATGCAAAACACGCTGAGAGACAAGGGGATGTCCAACCATTCAGTCCCTCAACCACTGCAGACCTGCGCCCTGCCTACAGTGCTGCGCCTGCCTGGAGCCTCAAAGCATGGTGCTACTCATCCTGCTCTGCCCCAGGAACCCTCCTGGTCGGCCAGACACAGGCTGCTCTCGTGACAACGCCTTCCTTGCCAGCCTCTCCCAAGCCACTCCCCCGCTTGTTATAACATGTGGGGTTCACAGAAAGGCCTGGGAGCTGCAGGAACCCCATGGCTCTCCTGCAGCTGACGGCTGGCACTAGGGCTGCCAGGCCTCCCCATGCTTCCTGGAGATCCGCAGCAGGCACCACTTCACCCAGGCTTAAACTCCAGACCTTCCCTAGCGTGAGTGTGTGCCCATCCTCCTTGACCTCCCCACGGTGCCTCGGCGGCTGAACCCACACAGGGTAGGTCAATGGGACTGGCAGTTTACACGCATGTGTAGTGAGCACCTTCAGCCTAGGTCGACTTATTTTGGCTTTTATGTCTCACCATCAGTCTGAAGTGTTCCTCCATTGTGATTCCAAAGTGACATAGAATCCCCTGGTCTGTCCCTCCCTCCAGCTCTGGAGTGAGCCTATTTGGAATGGCTCTTCGCTGAGGACTGTGCTGAGCAGTAACCACACAGTACATGAAATCAGAAACAATTGGAGAGCAAATGTGGTCAGCCGTGGCAGGGGGCTCGCCAGTGAGGACTCACTGGACGGCAGCCCCCGAGAGCTAGAGCAGTGTGGGAGTCACTAACTCATCCGCGCCAGCCGCTCCATCAAGCTGCCCTTCAACGCAGGGTGCTCGGAAGCCACGTCCTCTTGACCACCAGTCCTCAGATGGAGGTGACTTTGTCCCCAAGGGACTCCGTGGCAGTGGCCAGAGCTGTTCTCTGGGGGTGGTGGCCACTGATATCCAGTGGCAGAAACCAGGGCTGTGGCTGCACCATGGATGACTGAGAAGAGAGGCCCCTGAAACACAATTCCCTAGCCCCAATTGTGGACAGCATGACGACCAAGAAACTCCAGCCCCAGGAGTGCGTCCAAGTCACAGATGGCCATGATGTGGAGCCACAAAGCCAGCTTGTGTGGGCACCCGGGCAAGGAGCAGCCCTGATCGTACAAGACAAACGGCCCCTCTGCTGCTTTCGCTGCTTTCGCTGGCTGAGGTCTGGGCTTTGCGGCATAGTGTTATGTGCTCATTGTGAAGGCAACATCAGGACCAGCCCCCAAGCCAGGCACCATGGGGGCTTTCCGGTTTGGTACCAGGCTGTCTGGCTGCAGAGCCTCGGCCCTGTGGCAGGCGGGGAGGGGGCCTGTGGTCCACCGCGAGCCACGCCATCTGGGTGACCAGGCGGAAATGCAGCCCTTCACTCTGCTATGATGTCTGTCATCCAGAAGGCATTGCATAATTTTTTTTAACAGAATCAATGTCCATATTTAATCTCAGTCTGAATCCCCCAAACTTTCCTACTTCTCAAACACCACGCTGTTGTGCTACTAGAAGCACCAATGTTTCAGGGATGTGCGCTCCTCCCTTCCCTCCACACCGAGCAGGACTTTAAGGACACTACAATAGATGGACTGACAGGTCACCCAGGAGATGGCAATTCACACAGCTGCCTAGTGCGTCAGTGACAGCTGTGAGGCCAGTGTCCACACGGGCGGCTCCATCGCTGATCCAGCTCCCAGCTAATGCTCCTGGGAAAGCAGCAGCGCCTGCACCCACAAAGCAACCCTGATGAAGACACCAACTCCTACCTCCTCGCTGTGGCCTGGCCCAGCCTCGCCTGTCGTGGCTGTTGGGAGTGAACCAATGGATGGAAGACCATGCTGTCTTTCCTTCTCTAAGTCTGTGTTTCAAGCAGATTTATAGAGGGGACAGGCAGAGAGAAAAATCTTCCATCTGCTGGTTCATTCCCCAAGTGTCTACAATGGCAAGAGCTGAGCTGATCCAAAGCCAGGAGCCAGGAGCTTCTTCCAGGTCTCCCACATGGGTGCAGGGTCCCAAGGCACTGGGCCATCCTCCACTGCTTTCCCAGGCCACAAACAAGCAGGGAGCTGGATGGGAAGTGGAGCTGCCGGGATGCGATCTGGCACCCATATGGGATCCTGTGCATGCAAGGCAGGGACTTCGGCTACTCGGTAATTGCACCAGGCCTGCAAAAATAAATCTTGAAAAAATTGAAAGGAAAATAAGTGAGGTTTTCAGCTGCTTCTGGAGCCAGTAATTAACTGCTCTGCCCCCCACCCCCCGTCCCAGCCCTGGTGGACAGAGCCATGGGGAGAAGCGGTTTTCAGATTTACCAGGACACGAGAAATGAATGGAGAGACATGGACAAGCCATTAAGTAGGAGTCAGACGCCGTGGTGTCTTCGTGATGAAACTGCTGATCAGCCGCCCTGTCTACCATGTCCTCATGCAGACCCGAGAGATGGAGCCGCTCAGGTATTTAATGAGAAAATGCCAAGATGGGGTATAATTCACTTGAAAGGCCATGCATGTGGAGCGGGGGTGTGTCTGTGCAGCCTGGAGCCACTGACTGTGGGCATGGGCTCTGAGGGTTGGGCCCCTGACGGAGGAGAGCCACGTGGTAACTCGGAGACCGCACAGGCCCCACCCCTCCCCGCCTCTTCCTGGATCAGCCTCCAGAGCTGAAGGCTGGACTAGCAGCCTTGTTCCTTGTGTTTGGCAGTGAACTGAGTCTGCAGAAAACTGTCCCCTCAGCGGGCAGCAGGTGACAGATGCTGCTGGGCTCTGGACACCCTCCATCCTTCCCTCTGACCTCTGCATGCTGGTGTTGGCAAGCCGACTGCTAAGAGTCACCGTTTGATGTCACAGGCCACAGAATCTGATTCCTTTGCCTCAGCCACTTGCACATGTAAAAACCCTTCTTGGCTGCAAATGATACAGAAAGAAGCGTGGGCTGAATGTGGCTCTTTGGCCTTGTCTCAGAAGGCACCTGCTAGCTGACTTGAGCTTGGAACTGGCCATGCTAACTACTCTCCCAGAGCCTCTTGCCAGGGCAGCTCCCACAGTGCCCTGGCTCGTGCTAGAGGGTCAGGCTTCCCCACCCCAGCCCACCTGTTATTCAGCGGCTCTGTCCGTGGGGTATGCGCCTGTGTGGGATGATGGCCCACTCGGGCATGCAGGAACGTCTCTGTGGAATGTGATCCACAGGGCTTCTCTTCTCTCTCTGCACACACAGGCGGGAGAAGGCGCAGCATCACCACACGGGAGAGGGCCCAGACTGCTGCCTGCCTCCAGCTCTGGCATGTCTCAGTCCCAGGCAGGACCGTGCGTTCCCTGACAGCCCTCCCCATGTGAGGGTGTCTGCTGCTCCATCTGCTGGCAGGATAACTCCTTCCCCTTGCAGGTCCCCTCCTCAGCGCCATCTGTGACCAGCACTGCACTGTGCACAGTTCTCACCTGCCACAGGGCTTCTCTTCTCTCCACAGGCTCACACGGTTCCCACCCTACGGGCAGGGTGCAGGAGGCTTCCCAAGAGCTGTGGCTGGGCGCACACCCCTAGCCTGCCTACACCTTCCTCAGTTCATTTCGTGGAGTATGAAGTAATCTACTTCGGTGTGCTGCCGTAGGGTGACCCTGACGGGGGCCGTGTGCCCACCCACGGGAGGAATCCTAGTGCCGTCTCCCCAACTTCTGCACCTCAGCTGTTTGTCACCTGGGGATCCATCTGTTGGCATCGTTGCTCTCGCTGTCAGCTCTTGAGTGAGGAAGTTCATCTCAGAATTGATTAAATCCGCTGCACTGTAACATGCTAAGGAACTTTATCCTGCCCAAAAGCCAGAATAAATGAATCCACTGGAGAAAGAGAAACACTCATGTTTTTGATTTCTGCCACGCGTGCAGGCTCCTGGATGGCGTGGGAGGGCTGGGCTGTGCCACAGTGTCACCTGTGGAGGTGTATGCCTCAGGACGAAGGGCGTCCAGCTGTCCTGCTTTCCAGGTGGTGGAGGCTTGAAGTTGGCATCGGCTGTTATTTACTTCAAAAAATGCTTTGGTTTTCAGTGCTGGGTGGTCTCCACTGACCCCAGAGATGGGGCTAAGAGTTAAGAAACGCTTCCAACAGTAAGAAGGTGGAGAGTGAGTGCCCACTGTCGCAGTTACTCACCGGGCAGACATGGGCTGGGTGCCATGCAGCAGGGCGCCTACTGCTGCTAAAAACCAGCACTCCCCAGGTGTTCAAAATACACTGGAGCTTAACAGGAGGGTCATTGCAGTGCTACCCAGGAGCCAGGAGGCTGTCGTCAGAGCTGGACGGGAGCACACGTGAGCTCCGAGTCCACCCAGGAGCCAGGAGGCTGTCGTCAGAGCTGGACGGGAGCACACGTGAGCTCCGAGTCCACCCAGGAGCCAGGAGGCTGTTGTCAGAGCTGGACGGGAGCACACGTGAGCTCCGAGTCCACCCAGGAGCCAAGGGGCTGTCGTCAGAGCTGGACGGGAGCATGCATGTGTGAGCACGCTCCCATAGTGTGTTTGGGAACTCTTGTCTGAGCTCCATCAGGTGGTACAGGAAATGGAAACATTGAGAAAATACACACTTCCTGAAATCGAATGCAAGTGACAGTAAGCGCAGGCGGGGCATGGGTGCCCATGGGCTCGGCAATGCTGTGCCCTGCTTGGCATGTGCTGATGGGTTGTCGGACTGAGTCCTAACAGAAGGGCTGGATGAAGGCAACATTCAAACTTTGTAACACCGCAGTGTCCTCACATGGCTGCTCTGTCCCTGCCTCTGGCTCCGGTTTCTGTGCACACTAGGTGTGCAAACAGGCAAGTGCCATGCGCCATCTCCCCAGCTGTCGCTGCCTCTGCTATGGCATGGGTGCAAAGCCGCCCCGTGCATGCCGCTGTGAGAACCAGTGAAGCCCTGGGGCCATGCTGCTTGGTTCAGGTATGTGGGTGTCCTCCGAAGGCCCCTGTGTTAACCCGCTCAGGCCTGTGGCAGTGCCACCGGAAGGAAGAGGAATTTTGAGAGGGCATGTAGGAGCACCCATGCCCCAGGTGGCAGGTCTCCCTCAGGAAGTTCTTGCTGGGGTACCAGGTTTAGGCCCAGCCCCTCTCTCTCCTGACTCGTCGTGGGGTCCCTACCTGCATGCCCACCATTGCCACGCATTGCCCTCCCCAGAGGACAGACCTACACCCCTGCCCAGTCTTGAACTTGAACCAGCAAAGCCACAGGCTAAAAATACCTCCTGCCCTTGGCAGGTGTTTGCAGTAGTCATGGGAAGCCAACAGATACGAATGCAGTCCTGTTTGGGGGCCAGCATGGAAACGGCTCCTCCGTGGAGGTCTCCTGATCCACAGACCCCGGCTGCAAAGCCAGCCACCAAGAGCTCAACACGTGCCTGCTGTGAGCGAGGGGGCGCCTAACTCAAGATTCATCTCACTGGCAGGTGCCTTTTATGGTTGATGCACATTAAAGCAAAAATAAGACAGATGGGGCTATACTTGTCCATAAATGTCCTATTTTAAAGGAGCATTTGCAAGCCAAGTACCTTTAAAAATAGTGTTTGCATACACACACACAACCCTCCATTTCCTGTGGCATGGGGCTCAGGTCTGACCCGTCTACACGTGAGGTTCTTCCCAGCAGCGAGGACCCTGCCAAGGCTGCACTGTGCCACAGGAACCCAGAGGCCCCTCAAGAACCTGCTTTGAATCCTGCAAGCTGGGCATCACACTGCAGGCAGGGAGACTGCAGAGGGTGCCAACACTCTTCCGACGGCAAAGTCACAGTGGACAGTGCAAGGAGGCCCTCAGGTTCACCCCGGTCCTCCCTCAGGAACAGCAGGAGAGATCTCACACAGAGAAGGCCACGCGATCATGGCGCAGAGACCAGAGTGCTGTGACCCTAGCCAGCGAGTGGCCGTGGCCTCCAGCTCCCGGGTGAGGTGACAGCAAGCTCTCCCCAGTCAGAGAATATATTGCCCAGGTTAAGCCACTGCCTGAGGGTTGGCATCCCATAGGGCCATGGTTCATGTCCCAGTGGCTCCACTTACAACCCACTGCCTTCACTAGCAGTGGAGGACAGATCAAGGGCTTTGGCCCAGCGTCCACATGGGAGACCTGCGTCCACACAGGAGACCCGCGTCCACACAGGAGACCTGCGTGCCACACGGCAGACCCACGTCCACATGGCAGACCCGTGTCCACATGGCAGACCCGCGTCCACATGGGAGACCTGTGTCCACATGGCAGACCTCCGTCCACACGGGACACCCGCGTCCACACGGGAGACCCACGTCCACATGGCAGACCTGTGTCCACATGGCAGACCCGTGTCCACATGGCAGACCCGCGTCCACATGGGAGACCTGTGTCCACATGGCAGACCTCCATCCACACGGGACACCCGCGTCCACACGGGAGACCCACGTCCACACGGCAGACCCGTGTCCACATGGCAGACCCGCGTCCACATGGGAGACCCGTGTCCACATGGCAGACCTCCGTCCACACGGGACACCCGCGTCCACACGGGAGACCCGCGTCCACATGGCAGACCTGTGTCCACATGGCAGACCCGCGTCCACATGGGAGACCCGTGTCCACATGGCAGACCTCCGTCCACACGGGAGACCCGCGTCCACACGGGAGACCTGTGTCCACATGGGAGACCTGCGTCCACATGGCAGATCTCCGTCCACACGGGACACCCGCGTCCACACGGGAGACCCGTGTCCACACGGGAGACCTGCATCCACATGGCAGACCCGCGTCCACACGGGAGACCCGCGTCCACACGGGAGACCTGCGTCCACATGGGAGACCTGTGTCCACATGGGAGACCTGCGTCCACATGGCAGACTTGCGTGCAGCTTCCGGCTTTGGCCTAGTCCAGCCCTGGCTGCTGTGGCATTTGTAAAGTCTCTTTCTCTCTTGCTGTCTCCCTGTCTCTCTCATTTTCTCAAATAAATTCTTAAAGCAACCAAATGAGCTTCTGCAAGGACACTGCGTGTGAGGCACAGGGGCAGGGAGGTGGCAGCTGTTCACACCACGTGTTGGGAGTGAGCGGCTGGCCTCAACGTCCCTCCCGGTACAAAGCTGGAAGCCCCCATGGCATTGCATACTCTCAGCTGTAGGTTTTTGTTTGTTCGTTTTGAATGGCTCCAACAGGCAAAGAGGACCTTGGTGAGGAGTCTGGATGCCCAGTCGCTGGGTGAGGCTGCTTCCTGACCGGCAGGGCAGACTCGGTCTCTGCCAGCTGGTCTTACACCTGAGACCTCCCTAGGCATGGCCTCCAGGGCTGAGCCCAGAGCTGTCACTCCCCTCGAGGCCAAAGCCCCTGACCCCCGTCTGTACCTGGGCTCTCAGCACTGACTGTCCGAGGCACCTGTGCGTGCAGCCTTCACACCATCGGCAGCACAAAGGGCCACCAGTTCTCACTCCATCAAGTGCCCCTTCCCAGGCCACACCGGGGCTAGGGAAGGGGGATATTTAAATGTAAACACTGACCTCCAGGGACGACTGGGGACTCCCTCTGCACGTGACGCTGTGAATGGGGTTTTAGAGGACGTTGGTCCTCAGAGGCCAGCTTTCCTTGCACCTGGGCACAGTGGACAACTTACACAAGCAGGAGTCTAGGGTTACCTTAGAAAGCACGTAGGGTATGCTGTGGTCCCCACTGATGGAGCCTCCCCCCACACCGCACATGGGACCCTACGCGCTGGTGACAGATTTCCTGCAGGGCTCTGACGTGGAGGAGAGTT
Organism: Ochotona princeps; assembly: GCF_030435755.1. Classification (NCBI taxonomy): domain Eukaryota; kingdom Metazoa; phylum Chordata; class Mammalia; order Lagomorpha; family Ochotonidae; genus Ochotona; species Ochotona princeps. The sequence goes on along the minus strand of NC_080852.1, from coordinate 41,406,781 downwards.
TCAAGGGCTGGACAGGATTTGGGAGGAGCCAGAGGGGGATGACCGGAAGCAAGCAAACCCTGTCGAAACCCCGTCGAAACCCCATGCAGAGTGCACCTGCCCAGACGGCGGCCAACTTTGGCCATCCTTGGGCACGGTGGCCCAGGTGCACTGCTCAGGAGCACACAGTCAGAGGAGGACAGTTCTAAAGGCGAGAGGCTCCTCCATGGCTGGCTTGGGCTCTCCGCACCTGCCCGGAAAGCAAGCCCTGGGTTTGCATTCCCGAACCCAAGCAGGGCTCGTGGCAACGCGGTGACGTGTTCACTGGTTCTGTGCTTGCTGTGTGAGAACAGTGGCATCCAGCTCACCCTTCCCCCCCAGACACCTGCAGTAAGTCTCTACTGTGACACTTCCTTCACAGTGCCACCTGCAGCCCTCTGTAGGACACTTTATTTGCATGTAATGAATTACGCTTCTCAGAGGACACTGGCTTGTGAGCACCTCCCTCAGCTTTCCTGCAAAAAGGGCGCGCAAATGAGAGGGGTGTGCAGCATAAATGTATGTATTTTTGAAACGATGCCTGTGCTACTCCAGGCGCTCAACAGAAGCAGAGCAAAGAAAGCACAATTTGGTTTTCATGCTGCAAAAGTGCTCGCTGATTGGCTGTGCGATCTAGCTTGATTCCACAAACACGAGTGATTCTCTTGGACTACGAAGGAGATGAAAAGCAAAACCAGTTCGGGCAAGGCTCACCAGCTTCCCTGCCCTGGAAGAGTCTGGCAGAGAGAAAAAGGAGAAGTTTAGGACTCACTCACATTGGGATTCTGTGTGCTTCCTTTGTCAGTGTTATAAAATTTATCTGTGTAAGCATTTAGACATTTTACATTCTAGGTTTTTTGTTTGTTTTTACAGCAAGCTCTTAATAAACATCTCACTGGACTGGAAATGAAGTGGGTTGAATTCTTGAATTCTGCACTGCAGGTTAAACGTGGAACGTGCCCACCCACAGGTGAATGGATATGCAAACGCAGCCCATACACACAGCAGAGTACACAGCCAAACAATATAAGCAAGTTCTGACACCTGCTGGCACACGGGGGAATACTAGCCCAAAGGATCCCGATTAAGAGAAAGACAAACACCGCAGGGTCCCAGCTCCTCTGAGTACGCAGACAGCTGCATGGAGACAGACACAGAATGGAGGTTCTTGGGGGGTCGCTTCTGACAGCCGCAAGGTCTCAGTCCTCCAGGAGAGTGACCTCTTAGAGGTGGGCAGTGGGGACGCCTGCATGACCAGACACTTGGGGTCTCCAGCCCTGAGCAGTGACATGGTGTTTAGGATGACAAGCTCCACCTGGTGTGAGAGCTCGAGCTGGGCTGAGCAGCAGAGCTGACAAGCTCCCCAGCAGGGAGCACCTCCCAGACCCATGCAGTCACTTGCAGCCTGCTCTCTGGAAAAACCAGTTCAGAGGAGAACTGACACACAATTTAAGAAAAAGGAGACACACAGAAGAACTTAAGAAGACAGTGTAAAATGACAAAATACATTAAAGAATGCAGAGAGCAGTCCTCAAACCTCAGACCCTGAGCTGGCCTGAACCCAGCGATGCTAACCAGTTCAGAGGGCAGACTAAAGGGTACTCCACAGACAGAGATTTCTAGCCAGTCTGGATTATCCTAAAATCTGCCAAGATCAGCAAAATTTTACTTCAACACAACAACTGGCTAAATACTAAGATGAAATGGACACGAAACAGCTGAATGGTGCCTTATGGCCATTTTAAGGTATAGAGCAGCCGGTCCTGTATATGAACTAAAATTGAAATGTCAATGAGCTAATCATAGGTTGTGGCTAGGACTTGTTTTCCTTTTTTTTTTTCTTTTTAATACACTGGTTACTCAAAACCATGTCAATTCCATAACATTGCAAATTGCTGTTGATGTTATATTGGGACTCTTAATTGACTGTGATGATATTCTGCCAGCTCAAACTTCAGACCAGAAAAGGTCTCCCCAAGAAACTGTTCAACCCATCTGGACAATAAGTAGCTGGACTCTATGCTTGGTATATGTTTGCAATGAAAGAATCTTGATTGAATTTGAACTGTAATAGTGCATCAAGGTGGAGGAATCCACCGGGGGGGAGGGGAGGGGGAGGGAGGGAAGGGGGAGGGAGGGGGGGATTCCCAGAGCCTATGAAACTGTCACATAATGCAAAATAATTAACAATAAAAAAAAAAAAGAATTGAGGAGGAAGTCTCCCCGCCTGGGGCACTGGGTGCCAGGGTGCAGTCCACAGCCGGGAGCACCCGCACCCCCCGGCCACGCGTTCCCCCACTCCGACAATGAGAGCTGCCCGGTCCCAAACACAACTGTGAATGCTTCACCACCGACCTGGAGCAGCTTATCCTAATGTGCATATAAACACATAAACAAGCAACAATAGCTAATGTAATGTGGAAAATGTGGGAGCTAACACTGAAAAAGAAATGTCTTTGTGTACTCTGTATTGCTGCAAATATTGCTTCATCAAACTTTTATGTAATTGTCCAGGACTGGTGAGAATGACGAACGCCTGAGCTTTAACCGTCTGGAAGGATTTTACCAGAGGAGGGAAAGTGGCATGTTTTCATGTGATTGATTACATTATTTGCTCACGGTTCCTGCAGAGTTATCATCTTTTTACTTATTTTTTTATTTGGTGGAAGATTAAGTCATTGTCTATAAAGTAAATTAAAATTTTTATCTCATAAAATAAAGGAAAAAGAAAATGATGTTTTCCTATAAAACAGTAATTCAAGTGGGCATTGCTCAGTGCTGATGGAAGCACACACACTCACAGAAAAATCAGAAACATAAATGGACCCAGGCAAAAAAAAAAAAAAAAAAGACCCTTTTTTGTGACAAATGTAGCACTTTGGAGCAATGAGGAAGATCGCTTCCAGTATGTAGTGTTAGGAAAACTGGGTGTCATGTTGAACAAGGAAGAGAAAAACTTGACCTCTAGCTGGAACTGGCATAAAAACACCACGGGAAACAATACAGGAAGACTTCAGATGAACATAATGACTGCCTTCGTGATGCCAGGAAGGGGCTCATGTTAAAGTAAGACCCCCCAAAACACTAACAAGAACAATGCCGGTAAGTTACACCACATTAAAATTGTAAAACTCTATTCCTCAAAGACACCATTGAGAAAGTGGAAAAACCAACTGCAGAATGCTCAAGGATGTAACGGATGCCATTAACAAGCACCCCCGGGGCAGAGAGTCCTAAAACCTGCCAGTCGTAAGAAAAGAGCAGATAACCCAACGCCAAAACCGTGCCAGGCCCCCCCTCCCCTGCACAGCTGGAAATGCTCTATGAAACCACGCTCAGACCTGCTGTAGCAAAGGCCACACTGTGAACACACCGTGAACCACTGCTCACGCCCCCAGTGGCCGAAGCCAGAAAGACAGCAGCGTAAGGACACGGCAGCCATGCCCACAGACCAAGGTGTCCAGCACAGCTGACTCGGGCATACCCACAGACCAGGGTGTCCAGCACAGCTGACCCGGGCACACCCACAGACCAGGGTGTCCAGCACAGCTGACCCGGGCATAACCACAGAGCAGGGTGTCCAGCACAGCTGACCCGGGCATACCCACAGAGCAGCAGCCACCTGTCTTCCAACACAAGCGGAATGTACACGGATGGTAGTAAGAGCTGGACAAGGACAGCCAGGGCAGCATGAATGAACTGCCAAGAGCACCATCAACAGACGGCTAGATGAACCAGTGAGGACCGACTCTAGGATGAGCGTGAAGCAGATGGTTGTCTGACAGGATGAACGGAGTCTCACTGAGGGGATCTGAAGAAGCCAGGCAAAGAAGTACCTACTGTGTGACACAACACCAGGCAGGTGTAAACACACAGTGCTTGGTGGAAGTGGTAACACTACCAAGGTCAGCGCGTGAACTTGTGCGGACGTGTCATGAGAGGTGCTACTGAGCTCGGGGCAGCAGGATGGGTGACCACTGCAGGTCATCTCGCACATCCATGGGGGCTGTGAGTAAGGAGGTCTTCCTCTGTGTATTAGATGGGCTTTGGTAAATAGATCTCACCAAAGAAAAGCTTCAAACTACCAGCACCAGTCACCAGATGCCAGTGCAGCCTGGCACTACCCTACAAAATACCAGCTTAAGTCAAGAGACTGCTCCTGCAGCCTGGTTCCGTGGTGCCACCCTCTCACCAGATGCCAGGGCAGCCTGGTGCCACGGTGCTACCCCGCAGCCTGCTATGGGGGGATTCTTGGCTCAGACACCTCGTTTGGAGCCTAGCTGTTTTCCAAAACAAGTGTGAACACAGGTAAATGGTTTCTTCTCTTTAAAAACACATACATATATGAGTATATCTTTATAGATATCATATATAGGCATAATATATGCCCATATTTTTATTCACATGTAAAGATTGGACATACATATGTGTGTGTGTGGTTATTTCATTGATCATGTCTTAGTGAAAACATCTGGAATCCTTTGTTATATCTCTATCCAAATGCACAGCACACCCGCCTTACCTACAGTCGCACTACTAGGCACAAACCACCGGATCCTCTCAGTCCTACTCAACCACGGCTGACCACCGGATCCTCTCAGTCCTACTCAACCACGGCTGACTCCTTACCACCTTCCCCATCACACTCCTGAATTCCTGTCTCCACTCTGGTCACCATACTCTACGCTCAATTTCCAGATGACCAATTTTTTTAAGATTCTATATTTGAGTGAGAACATGAGCTATTTATTCTCTAAATTTTCTTCATTTCATTTTAGAGATGGGAAGAAAGGGGGCGTGTGGGAGGGAAGGAACATGCCCAGCGACAGTGGGCAAGGCAGCCCTGCTGTCCACACCCTGCCCGGCACGGACCTCCTGACAGTGGGCAAGGCAGCCCTGCTCTCCACACCCTGCCCGGCACGGACCTCCTGACAGTGGGCAAGGCAGCCCTGCTCTCCACACCCTGCCCGGCACGGACCTCCTGACAGTGGGCAAGGCAGCCCTGCTCTCCACACCCTGCCCGGCACGGACCTCCTGACAGTGGGCAAGGCAGCCCTGCTCTCCACACCCTGCCCGGCACGGACCTCCTGACAGTGGGCAAGGCAGCCCTGCTCTCCACACCCTGCCCGGCACGGACCTCCTGACAGTGGGCAAGGCAGCCCTGCTCTCCACACCCTGCCCGGCACTGTCATCCCCTGGCTGTTTGATAAAAGTTGTTCTAACCAGAGGGTAGCAACAGCTAGGGGGGTCCTGCCTTACATCTCTCTGAGGATGAGTTCTCCATACACCTGCTGGCTATTTTGATGTCTTCTGAGCAGCGTCCATGCAGGTTGACTGCTCATCTTTAACTGCATTAGTCATGGTTCTAGCTTCTTTGCTGTTGATTTTGTTTAAATTCCTTCTGTATTCTAGAAAACATCTCTGGCAGCTGCAGGGACTTGCAGGTCTCCTCCGGAGCTGGTGTCGCCCATCTGTTGCGCTCCTACTGTTTCCGGCACAGCGCTGCAGGCTGAAGAATGAACAGCACCACCATCTCGCAGAGTTTACAGGCTGCGGAGCTCAGCAGCCACACCTTGAACCCTCCAGACCCCGTGACTACAAGCGGGGCCAAGACAGGGAGCAGGAGATGAGCCCAACAGGGTGAGGGGCCATCGCGGCCCCACTAAAAACACGGTGCATTGCTGTCACCTGCTCTGGGTGTGGCATTTACATTCACACTCCTTGAGATTAAACTGCGCTTCTGGATGGGGATTTGTGCTTTTCTGCTAACATTTAAATGGAAACAGCAACCAGAATTCTCCTAAGGTGTTCATCAGATCCCAGCACAGCTTAGAAACTAATCCCCAGCCCAGGAGAGCAGCGTTTATCTCCCAAGCCTGCAGCCTACACCGTCCTCAGTCAGGCTTACCAACGTGTGCCCGTGGGAGTGGCAGAAAGGCGATAGCCTGGTGGGATGGCAAATGCTGTGACTGTGGGCTTTCCAATTAAAACCATCAGGGACACCCTGCAGATGAAGTGTGAAGTCCTGTGGACTTTAAAAACAAAACAGAAACTGTGGGAAACTCAGCAGCCGCTTCCCCCAAGCGATCTGCATGGTTCTCCCAGGTCTCATCTTGGAGACGCCAGGTGGATGTTCCAGGCAGAGGGGACGAGTGGTGGGAGGAGCAACCCCATGTGGTCCAGGTGGAAGCGAGGCTCGATCTCCAGCCAGGGGCTCCCCGGAGCGCTCACTGCTGCAGAGCGTGGTCTCTGGACGTGGAACACAGCAGACAGTGCCTTCAGCAGAGGCCCTGTGGGACAGCGGCCAGGGCAGAAGCAGCAGTGCTGTGAGCTGAGCAGCAGGCCTGTGCCCCCCTCTGCTCAGCTTCACTCCCCTCACAGCTTTGTGCACCTCCTGTCCCCTCCAGCAGGGCAGTCACCATAGACGGTTTCATCACTGGGGTGGGGTGCTTTCAGGATGACTACACTTGACAGTCCGTAAGAGATGAGGCACAAATGGACTAATGGATACATGAACAGATGCGCAGTAGCACGAGGCATGGGGGCTGCAGATCCAAACCACAGGGAGATAACGACTCCCTCCTGTTAGGAGGGCTGCCATCAAATGGGAAGTATCAGATGCTGGGAGGATGTGGAGAAAGAGGGCTTACACCATGTTGGAGGGAATGCAAATTAGCACAGTCATTGTAGAAAATGTATGAGGGTTTCTTTAAAAATAGAGCTGGCATGTGATCCAGCACCCCCCATGAGTATTTCCAAAAAGACACGAACTCACTTATCAAAGGCATACCTGTTCCATCATGTATATTGCACCACCATTCACGATGGGATGAGGAAATCAACCAAAGGTGTCCATCAGAAAACAACAAGAAAACGTGGTAAAAGACACACATTGGAATACTACCTGGCCATCCTAAAGAACGGAACAGCAATATCTGCAGCAAACGGATGCAAGTGGAGACACCACGTAAGGTGAAAAGCCAGACAGAAAAACAAACACTTCTCCGCTGGACCAAGGGCTCCTGCAGGCGCAGCTCTCCTACCGCTGCAAGCGGCCTCTCAGAGTCAGAGGGCTTGAGGCGGCTCCAGGCAGCACAGGTCTGCCTTCTCCAAGCCCACGTTAAGCTGTCAGTAACCACTTCCAGTAACCACTTTTGTAGTCCATTTCCTGGGACTGGACACGTTATAAAGGTCTATATCCTCAGATTCCTTGAGGACATAGACCAAGCGTGGCTGCTGGCTTGTGGCAGGGCCTCATGCTGAGCCTTGACACAGCAGACAAGGTGCCTGAGGAGTGGCCTTCCTTTAGAATAACCGTGTGATAACGCGTCAGCCCAAGCACAGCAAGGGTGTGCCACACTCCGGTGAGGGCTGACCCAAATCGAGGGGAGTCTCATGTACAGTCTCCTCCTCTCAGCACGCTTGCACTGTGGGGAGGAAGTCCAACACCTTTCACTGAGAAACGCTGGCCCAGACTGCACAGCTGAGAGCCTCGGATGGAGTGTGTGCTTCCAGGAGGGACACCGAGCTGTTAGCAGTGTGTGTGATATCAACAAAAGATAGCGGACCACCCCAAGCAAGGTGGAAGGTAAGCTAGAGCCCGACATGAGGAACTCCTCGAGCCGAACTCATGTGAGGAGCAAGGAGGGGAAGGGCTGCCCACGGTGCTGGACAGAACAGGTGGCGGGGGGCAAAACCAGTCAGAGCAGCAAGCGACCCCAGTCCTGTGACCACCCCATGCAGCCTGGCCAGGTACCAAGTCCCTCCCCCACCCCCAGTAGCCTGTAACTCTTCTTCCCACCTCGGTTTCCACTCCTCTCTCCAAAACTCCCAAAGCCTGTGAGGACATCGAGCGTGAGAGAAAGCTGTGGAGCGAGGACCATGGGCCGAGAGCACACACCCTGACTTCCCCTTTGATCGGAGCCAATTAGTGACCCCAGGGCTGGGGGAGAGGCAGTTCAGAGAAGAAACTCCTAAAGGCCAGGATAAAGTCGTGAATGGTTGCCATTCTACATCCTTCACCAGTCAAATGCTCAGAGAAACAATCAGGCTTCCCTCAAATTCTGGAACCAGGCCTGACTCCTAAGAGGGTTCTGAAAGTTTGCTAACACAGAGTAAAAAGTTTGCCCTTGGGCAAAACTTGGGAAACGCATAATCTGTTTTCCATAATCTATTTTGTGTGAATTTTTAGGTGACCCCTTTAATACAGAGTTCAAAATTACCTTTAAGTCCACTTTGTATGAATGTTCAAGGTTCCTTCATGTATGACGGACAGCCTGCAGCCCTGGGAGAACAGAGCTTTTCACCACCAAGTTGAAGACCCCTTCTTCCCTAATGACAGAAAACACAAAGCAAAACTCACGCCCACTTCAGATGAGTGTCAGCCAGTGTGTTCCTTGATCGAAACCACCAATGCTCACCTAGCACAAACGACAGCCTAAACTGTGGCTCAGCCATGCTGTGGAAGGAGGTGGAGCCCACCACGCCACAGCCATGTGTCATGTGAGCGGTATCAGACACACTGTCCTGCTGATGTGAGGTGTAAGCCAGGAGTGGAGTCTGGGGTTGGTCCCTCAGTGGGCTCACAGTGGCTCCTGGGTGTATTCATGGGAGTATTCGCTGCTTGGACCCTCTTCTATCCACCCGCAACATCTTACCTGCCCCCAAAGTAATCCCCCTTAGTGTCAGGCTGGGAGTTGTGAGCCGAGTACAAGGGGCCTCTGGGGTCCCTGAAGCCTTGTGGACACCAGCTGAGCTGCATTCTGGGGGCGCACATGCACCAGCTTGCCAATGCTTAACCTGGAACATTCTGTGCTAACAAACGGGAAAACTTGAATCTGAGCTGCGACGCCTGCAAACGAAAGGCTAAAAATGAGGGCTTTCTTTCTGAAAACAGAGTTACAGACCAGCTGAGAGATCGCCAGGCCCACTCCCAGGTGGTGACAAATGTCCTATCCCACCTTTCATACAATGCAAACCCCTGTCTCGGAAAATCACCAAAACTTGGAGTGTTAAGCCCAGCACCTTGGGAGTGCCACCTGTGAAAGTGAGTTGTGAGGGGGCATTCTGCTTGTGTAGCAGACCAGGCCGACAGTGGGACAGAGTGGACCCCCCTGGCTCCTGCGCCATCTCCCACTCCTGCCTCCCCCCTCCCGCTGTGACGATCACGGCTGGCTCAATTTTATTGAAGTATAGACCTCAGAATACATACAGATGGGTAGGGAGGTGAGACTCATTTCACCCGATAACTGCATCTAAGATTTAAGACAGCTGCAAATGCATCTATGGCTATTGGACAGTTATCATTTTAATCAGGCTCTTTCTAAGGAGGAAGGCAGGGAGCTGCTGCCATTGGAGGCTCAGACGGGCTTCAGCCAACACGCACAGGGAACTGCCGCCTGGAGCTTACGAACGTTCCTTTCCGCACAACTAAATCTGCTCAATGTGGTGCATTTGAAGTCGGGAGCCACCAATTCCACATGAAAAATACTGAATCGTGGACCCTATTTCATTCATAATTACCTTGAAACTGTCACCGCAGGATGAAGCACTCTCGGGCTCTGCATGGTGGAGCTGGGCACACCAGGAGGGAGCCACGGAATAACAAGGACATTCTCCTGCCTGTGCCGTCCACACCGTGTGCCTCGCGTGGGGCACACGTCCACCTAGGCAGCTCAAGTGGCCTCGCAAGGGGGCTGGGACCAGCAGACAGGACCACTGCTTCATTTAGCTTCATCCTGCTTTTCTGTTTCAATACAAATGTCACACTCGATTATATCTCTGGACAAAGGAAGATCTCAGAGTGCTGCCTTTGCGGCCTCTGGAATGTATCGCTAAAGAACACATCTTGCTATTAGGACGAGGGCAAAGCTGACAGGGACAAAAACGCTCCTCTCACATTTCCCGAGCTGTGAGATCCAGGGAGTACAAGCCACAGCCGGCAGGAGGGGCGGTGAAGGCAGGGTGCCACACAGCAGGCTGACCCCTGCCCGGGCACGGGGCCTTGCAGGAAGCCACCGGTGGCCCAGATGCAGCTGCAGACGGGCAGATCAAACATGTTCCACTCTGATAAAAGGTCACAAATCAGCTCCCCAAGGTTCTGGGACCCTCAAAACAGCAGCACGCCTACACCCCGCACGTGATTGAGCCTTAATGCCTTAGAACGGGCAGAGCGGCTTTCCCGAGGAATCAGCCAAAGAGAAGCGGCTCATCACAGGACAGGGCTACTGAGCCCCTCCGGCCTTGGGACGTGGCCCAGGAAATCCCTCCACAAAACCTTCAAGCACGTGCTACCAGCTCGTAAAGCCAGTTTTCCTGAGCCACACTGCACTGAGCAACAGTTTCCGAGGCATCCCACGGTATTCACAGAACAGGAAACTAACAAGCGACTATTCTTAAACCTTGGAAATATTTTCTTCAGTCTACAAGACACAGAATTAAGAGTCCCTGATGTGGGTCTTGCGGGCTGAGGGTCTGCAAGGCCTTCCAGGAAACGTCCACAGCTCACCCTATGCCCAGTGCTGTGGAGCTTGCTTGCTTAGTTGCCACCTGGGAGGCCCCAAGGCGCAGCCTTTCCTGACCGCAGCTCTGCCTGTGCCTACTGGGAGCAGATGGTGGGGACGGTGGGCCTGGACAGTCCCTCTGAGAAGTGCATTTACACAAAGCTCAAAACCAGGCTGCAGCATGATGCTACATATCACCTGCAGACCAGAGCAGACTCCTGGAAGCCCGGCGACCTTTCACTTCCCGGGCAGACTGGCACCCAGAAGGGTCAGCTTCGTGATCCCTCACCAGGCAGCACACTCACAGCGTGTGCACTTTCCACATGAGGTGCACACATTCGCTAAGTTTATTGTGGGGCAGGCACTGTGACAGCAGCTGAAGCGGACCATGTCCTTAAAGGGTGCCAGTTCTGTGCCAGCCGCTCTGCTTCTGATCCAGCTCCCTACAGATGTGCCTGGGGAAGCAGAGGAAGGTTATCCAAGGACCCGAGGCCCTGCCACCCACACGGGCGATTCGCACGGAGTTCCGGGGTCTTCACATCTATCATAAAACCAAAGTACGGGCACAGCTTGCTCTGCACAGGAAAGGGGGCGGTGCCTAGAAAGGGCACCAGCCGCAGAAGCAACAGCACCTGTTCGGTGACCTTTGGTGCCTCACCAGAACACAGCACGCTCCTCCTGTTCCCTGTGAGTGTGTAGGGAAGCTTAGCAACACTCACAAGAACCCTCCTCTCCCTGTGCTGCAATTTCAAACAGCAGAAAAGACAGCGGTGTCAGTGACGCGTGCCACCTTGCAGGTTGTCACTCAGAAGAGGGAACGTCTGGCCCGTGGTGTGCGGAACGGCCACCCCTTCTGTCTGCGCAGGTTCCCAGGGTCTGTGGTACATCGGCAGTGGGCCTTCCACCAGAATCTGGGCTTTGGTGTTTTTGCCCTCCTCATGTCCCCACTGCCACATCCCACTCATGCTGACCACACCCTCCTGTGCACATCTGGAACAAACACCCGCACACTCTACCACCACTGAATATCTGTTGTGTTTTCATCTTTGTGAGCCATTTTCCCGTCTCCGATGCACACTCGTGAAAGTCACATGGCTGTCACTTGGCGACCAGAAGGCAGCACAGTTACCAGCTTTGCCGTCTGTGCTGGGCCAGACATCGGGTGCTGGCAGACAAGCCACTGGCAGACTGGATGCCATCTGTTGCTTGTGGAGGGGGCTGGAGAGCTTACGCCCAAGGCTGCTCTATACAATTACTCACAGTTCTCACACTGTGGTAACCAACATGTGGGCCTTGCTGACTGAGATGTCGAGTTGTTCAAACCCTGGCAGCTGAGATTCGGGCATGCTGGAACCACGCACAGCACAGAGTGCCTCTCACTTTGGAATTCTCTTTTGTGTCCCTGTGTACCAGGAGCCTACCCCCAAACTGCCCCAGCTGCTACACTGCATCCACAGGCCTGGTATAGTATCTAGCACATGCCAAATGCCAAATAAACTGGCAAGGTATGAAAGGTTCCATACCTGGATGCCTCGTGTCAAAACATCAGGCACAGAAAGCATCTGAGCGGTAACTTCCACCTGTCCTGAGGTGCGGCGCCAACGGCCTCAGTGACACTAACGCAGCAGTCTAAGGGAGGATATTCACGGTCACTAATGATGTTTTACTGAGCATCAAGCGCAGGCCAGGTATTTGAGCAGGGTCTGGGAATCCCAGACCCGCAGGCAAGCAGGGCCTCCTTCAGGGAGCGTACAGCCTGCTGGGAAGCAGCCAGGAGGTCTGAGTCCCTGACCCCGCTGGAGGTTCCCCCAGCAGCGTGCCCTCCCACGCTGACTGCAGCCGGCAAGTGCGTGCTGTTTTCTGAAGATCAGACGAGCTTCCATTCCCAAGGAATGCTCAGTTCTGCACGTTCTGGGTGCCCGGAACACACAGCAGGCATTTGGCAGAGTGAAGGAGCCCGGTTCATGCCGAAGCCAGGCTCGCGACAGAAGCATGTGACAGATGAACGCTCTTTGCCTCTGCAACGCATCTTCCGATCCTTGCCAGTCAGCAGGGCAGCACCAGCGTGTGGCGCCGAGGTCTGTCACTGCGTCTCCTCTGACCTCATGCCTGCCCCTCTGCTGGCGGGAACATACTGTGCAGTCGGCAAGGTGGATCTGGAGCCCCAGGTGGCATCTTCCCTCCAGGGCACCACTTCCACCTGGGGCACACATCTGCTCCTTCCTTCCATGCCAGTTATGCCTGGGGAGGCACAGCAGAATCGCTCCTCAGTCCAGGTCCTCCTGCCTGGTTCTATTCTTTGCCACTTGCAAGTCTCCAGGGGGCACTCATAGGTGCCACATCCAAGGCACACCCAGCTACGAAGCAAGGACACCACCTCACCCCTGCTAGACCACCAGGCCGTGAGCCCCAGTCACTGAGTTCCCAAACACCTTTCCAGTCAACTGACTGAGAGCAAGCCATCATCTGCCTGTGCCACTGTCTCCTACAGGGTTCCTGGCACCCATGGGCACCCTTTCCTAGGCTTCTCCCTGGACCATGGTGGGAGGTGCTGTCTGCTCTCTGCTGTCCTGTGGCCACCACACAATTTTTCAAAACTTGGCAGCTGTTCTCAGGGTCCAGGAACCCTTGCCATAGCCCACAAGATCGTGCAGGCCTGACCCCTGCCTGCACCCTGATCTCACTCGACTGTTAGCACCCTGAGCCTGCATCTGGCCTCTCTAGGCTGTTAGCACCCTGAGCCTGCACCTGGCCTCACCTAGCCTGTCAGCACCCTGAGCCTGCACCTGGCCTCTCTCGGCTGTCAGCACCCTGAGCCTGCACCCTGGCCAGCACGGCTCGAGGGTTGCCAAAGTGAGATCTTCCCATGGGATCCATCAGGAGTGTTTCTCCTCCCAGCCCTTGCCTCTGATTCCCCTCCCTCTATATTCCTCTCTCCTCTATATCATTACTAACATATAGTTCTTCATACTCAGTCACATGTCCACATCACCTCCACTGTCACCGAGGAAACAGCCCGTCAGAGCTGGTCCCAAGCGCATGTCTGTGACCCGGTGCCACGCCCTCTACGCTGCTTCCTCCCAAGAGACATGGAGGTGGCCACCCACAGTCAGCTCAAACGCCTGGACACACTCCTGGTCTCAGCTTTGTCCACGTCTCCTCTTAGTGTTCGCTATGGCTGCTGCCGGCCCAGCCATTTCAGCTTCCTCCCTCCGTCCCATCTTCTCTCCCCAGAGCTTCAGCTGGCTGGGCACCCAGCAGACCACACTCAGACCACACCATGCGCTGCTGGCTGAGCAGGCGCTGTTAGCTTGTCTGGCGTGTCACTTTGAGCAACCAACATGGGCTTATAAGGCCTGCGAATCTTTTTTTGGGGGGGGGTTTACCCCTTTTTATAATTTATTTTAGTCACTGAAAGATCAATTCTGTCGTGAAGTTACTGTTCATATTGGTAGAAGCCTTCCAATCAATTCAAGCGGGGAAGTTGTAGATTATTTTTTTTTAGATTGTATTATTATTGCTATCATTTTATGATACAGCTCCATATTCCCTTATCCCCCCAATTCCCTCCCCCCCACCTAGTTCCTCTATATCATTGCTATAGTATAGTTCTTCATACACAGTCATATGTCCATCACTGCGGACATGGACAATGGCAGAGAGCCCGGCATCCTATCATCAACATATAACAAACAGTTTCATTGTAAGTCCATCTTTGTCTGCAAGCAGAAATGCATATCACACTACATCCTCACATCTGGATGTTAGTCTCCATTTGACAGCTACTGTACATCCCCTTAAATGAAAAGTCATGATACAAAATCAACAATAGAAAGAAAAATAGAAATTTACAATGCCCTGAAGTTAAATGACATGTTACTAGATATGACAGTCTCCATTATACAGCTACTATACATCCCCTTAAATGAAAAGCCACAAAACAAAATCAACATCCGGGAGAAAAAAGAAATTAACAACACTAAGAAGTTAAATAACATGCTATTAAATGACTAATGTGTAGCTGAAGAAATGAAAATCAAGAACCTTCTTGAAGAAAATGATGTCACTGCATGATCTACAAGTCATTGAATGATTTAATCAGAAGAAAGTGTTTTGAAGAGATGAAACCAACAGAAAACAACAAAACCCATGTGATATAGTTTCTGCTGATCTTTGTTGAAGTGTGTCTCCTCCAGACAATAAATAGATGGGCTTTTTAATCCAGTCTACTAATCTATGATGTTTGATTGAGCTTAAGCCATTTACATTCAGGGTTTAATATACATGGGTGGTACTTTGGTCCTCTCATGTTAGGAATGGGTTGTTCATTGGTTTAGTCTTCTGTTGTCATTTTACTGGGATGTTCTTCCTGTTTGCCTTTGGTTTTGTTTGGTGCTATTCCTCATCTCTGTCAAGAGAACATCTTGAAGTATCATTTGTAGGGCAGGTTTGGAAGAGGCAAATTCCTTTAGCTTTTCTTTACTGTGGAAGAATTTTATTTCATTTTCAAAGACAAAAGAAAGTTTTGCTGGATATGTTATCCTAGGCCGACAATTTTTTCTTTTAGAATCTGGAATATGTCACTCCATTTTCTTCTTGCCTGTAGAGTTTCCTGTGAGAGGTCTCCTGTGAGCTTAATTGGCATTCGTTTATATGTCAATTGATTGACACCCTGGAGTTTGGCTGGGGAAAGGGAGAATGCTGGGACTTGTGTGATGGGGGAAGGGCAGGCGTGTGTCCTCCTCTGGGAATGTGTAGAGGCCACAGCTAAGCCTGAAGGCCTCAACAGCAGGACATGGGCATGGCCACAGACACGCGTGTGGCTGTGAGAGAAGTCCACTGTGCAAGGTAGAGCAAGAGCGGCAGGCCTTGCTGCTGGCGGCCAGTGCGCTGTAGGGGCGCATGGTGTCAGGCCAGAGGGTGGGCACCCCATCTCTCAGCTTTGAGCCAACCTGAATCCCAGAGTTCTTGCATCCCCCAGATCTGGGGTTGGGTCAGACAGATGGATCAAGGAATTGCTCATTCAGATGAATGACTGATTTATCAGAAAGCAAACACCCACCTTCCTAACACCAATCTGCCAACCTCCTCAGACGTGCAACCAGGGCGCCTCCTCACTTCCTGCTGGGGATCAGGTCCTCCTTCCGCATGGTCAGCACTGCCTGGGGACCACTGCAGGGTGCACACGGCCATGCCACTGTCTTCCAGGCACTGCACTCCTCGGAGCCAAGCTCTGCTTCCATCACTGAGAACTCCCTGAATGGTCACACACACTGCTGACCCCACCCAGTCCACTTGGGTTCACAGTCGCTGGAGTGCCTGGTGACATCACCAGGGCCAAGGTCCACACGCCTGCTTCCCAGCCCCCAGCTCTGCAGCCTCTGGGCAACGCAGGCCTCACTGCCTTCCTAACCCCGCCGTCATTCCCCTGTCTGGGAGCCACACATTTCTGCTCCCTCCCAGATAGATCAGCCACAGGTAGCACCATGGCGAGGTGTCCACACCACGGCACACACTGCCCGCGTCTCAGCACTGCTGGGCCCCCATCTGCAGCTCGGCCGTCCGATGTTTTGGATGGTCACTTTCTACGGCCTGTAAGTGATGTTACAGATATCCAAGAGGCTTGTGGCAGAATCAAGTTTTCCACACTGTGACTTTGGAAGAGCTTGTGGGTGAGGACGTGGTTACTGGACATAGGAGGCACCGCCCTGTCACCTGCTGAATTACAACACAACATGCCCTATCCCCATGCCCCGCTGTGGGTGCTGAGCACACAGGATTCACTACGGCCCAGAAGCACACACACGTGTTTTATGCGGCACTCTGCCCTTATCCACAGAGAACATGCCCCCAGACCCAGAGTGAGCAACTAACATGTTATGTTTTGAATGTTATATGTTGTGTATAAACTAAAATTGAAGTATAGGTGAGGTGGTCACAGAAGGTGGCTGGGAACTCGCATTTACTTTTAACATATTGGTTACTCATTACTATGTCAATTAATTCCATAATGATGTAAATTTTTGCTGATGGTATGTTGGAGCTTTCAATTGACTGGGATGATACTCTGCTGGCTCTGTCTTCAGACCAGAGAGGGTATACCTAAGAAGCCGTTGAACTTGACGGGACAATAAGATGCTGGACTCTATGTTTGGTATACGCTTGCAATGGGGAAATCTCAACTGAACTTGAGCTGTGGTTATGCAACAAGGTGGAGGAATCCACCATGGGGGGAGGGTTTGGGGAGGGGTGGGGAGAACCCAAGTATCTATGTAACTGTGTCACATAATACAATGTAATTACTGAAGTTAAATAATAAATAATTAAAAAAAAAACCCAACCCTGAACCTTACACACACTCTTATTTTGCCTGTACATGCCCTTGATAAAATTCAGTTTAATTCATAAATTAGTCATGGTAGTCAAGATACAGACATGCCTCACAACATATGGGGAGAAGTTGCATGGATGTGGCTTCTCTCTTGAAGGTCCGAGACAATTTTCAACATTTTGGGAAGCAGATGATGTGGGGTGAGGACTTGAACATGCACAGATCACACACAGCTTCTCTCAGCGCGGTGGTCACATCACACCTCACAGACACCACACCTTGGTCCCCCCAAGCCCATCACTCAGCCAGCTGAGTTCTAAATCAACCAACATCGTCTAGAAAGCATTGCTGCTCAGGTCTAGCACTGAGCCTCCTCAGCTGTGGTGAGGGCAGGACACGGCTTCATACCACTCCAGCTCCAGTCAGCCTGCGGACTGACAGATCGCCCCCATCTACTCCAAAGTGCAGGGGCCACTCGCTGGGTGGGTGGGACCCAAGGGGGCTGCCAGGGACCGCCACTTGACAGGCACAGTTGAGCTGGACTGGGTGACTTGGCTGCCGCTGGAAGGAGTGGCGAGCACCAACACTTTGCTGTGCACTGGTTGCCACTCTCCGGGGTCCTCCCCGCTGCCTTAGGTTGAGGCCTAAGGGACAAGAGGCTGAGGTGGCCCCAGGCCAACAGCCAGGGTCAATGTCAGATCGGACCCGGAAGACATGGAAGGAACGAGCCCGGCCACCGAGGGGTGAGCCTGGGTCGGTGTTCTCCCACAGCACCCCGAGGTGAGCCTGCAGCCTTGGGGAGACTGGAGAGAGCATGGGGCCAGTCGAGGTCACAGGAGCCACTATTTTCAGCCATGAAGTTTCCCTTCACAAAATTCTACCTGGTATTTCTAGAGGGCTCTGGAGCTTTCTCATTTGATTTTACTGCACCAATTATCCATTGGACAGCCTGGTGAGGTTTGCGGAATACTCATTATAACCTTCCTATACAGATAAAATGGAATACGCAGGGCCTCAGAGGCAGCACACTGCACAGACATTGCCGGGATCCCCGGCCAGCTCATCCTTCTGGGTCATGTGTTGTGCCAGACTGGCAGTGTTCCGACTGGGTGAGGGCTCTTTGGGGAACCCACAGCAAGAGACCAGTTATTCTGGCGAAACATTTGGAAATTCATTAGTAGCTTTGTGAAGAGCCCTTACACCAGCTATAGGTTAAGATTTTACAGCTTAGAGGCAGTTTACCACTAATAACTGCTTTCCAGACTTTTCCATCCCTTTCTCTTGTGTTTACCCTGTAATAAGGTTTCTGAAATGGCTCAGACTCAGGGGCTCCAGGTAGACGCACTGCTCGCCTGTATTGACCTGAGAGGGCCGGCATTTTCAGATGCCAGGCTTTCTATTTACTCGGATCTTGTTCCCCTAACACCGATCTTCCCTTCGTCTTCCTTGAGTAGTAACTGTAATAATTGCAGCAGTAACAATGACTGGCATGCACTGGAGCACTCGCACAGGCACTGAGCATGCAAGTGCTTCTCACATACCCCCTGGCAAACCCTCCCAACCTTACAGAGTGGTCGCACGGGCCACTTCCAGACAAGGGAACCGACGCACAGCAGCATCAAGAGAGTGGCTGGCTGACCCACCAGGTGGGAAGTCACAGGTTTCCTCTGCTCAGCTGTCCACCCGTGGACTCCAGAGGTCAAAGGCTTCTTGGGTCCTGCAGCACCCAACACATGGACCAGAGACAGATGCGCCTTGGGTCCTGCAGCACCCAACATGTGGACCAGAGAGGTGAGCTGGCCACACTCCTTCTGGAAGAGAAGTTAGCTCCCCTTGTACTGTCTGACTACGGCCCACGTGTAAGCCCTTCCTCTTCCTCTCTGCATTCTGCACATCTCCCAGGCCAGCCCAGCAGGAACAGTCACCCCTGTGAATGAGCCCTCTGCCACCGTCTTCTACCCCAGGCGCCCATGAAGTCCCCACCAGCCTCCCCCTGCTCTCTGCAGGCAGCTGTAGACCCTCCTGGGAGCCCGTGCTGTCCCGCTCTCCACCCACGGGCACCATGAGCTCCAGCATCTGAACAGAACTCTGAGCAAAGACTGAACCTGCTGGAGTCAGCCAGCCATGGCAGTATTGACTGGGTCACGTGCAGCTTTGCTGTTTAAACCCACAGCTCACCTAGAACAGAAGAATTCAGTGAAGGCATTAGACACAAAACAAATACAACACAGAAGCAGCGCCTTCCTTTTACACAATCGATTTCCACTTGATCCATTCCGCCCGAGGGCATGCATGAAATGCCTGCTGTGTAGACACACTGTGCTAGAAGGACATACAAAAACGCTGGCACCAGGTGCTGAGGAAACAGCTGCAGCATTGGGGAGGAAACTTGAACTAGAACTGCGAGTCGAAGATGGGAAGTTTATACGTTAACTCAAGATAGTGTCAAGACACTGTCCTCCATGAAACAAAAGCAGCCCGGAAACGATTAAAGAACTTGTCTTTTATACTGTTCGGATAAATGGAAAGTTTCCTTCTATCGGAACACAGGGAAGCACACGGCTGGCCGGCTGGCTGTTGGCAGTCCCGTCTACACTTCTTGCAGCAACACATGATTTTTCCCAAACCCTATTGCCAAGACAAAGACTGAGGTAGAGCCATAATGACGGGGGAAGATGTAAGCTTTTAATTTCTTGAAATTTCCTTTACATAAGCTTTTGAAATTTTCATTCATACGACGATATGCTAAATATTGATGCTAAACTCACACATTAGCTTAAAAGCACTTGACATGAGTATAAGAGTTGGGTATCAGAGTGTGTATCTCATTTAGTTCAGCATTAGTTACTAATCCTTCATCAAATTCTATGCTTTTAAACTAGGACGTGTGAATTTCTTGGCTCAAGTTATTAGCCCTCCCAACCCTTTGCCTATTGTGAATGTTTTCTTCTATTTAAATTTCTATTCCATTATCACTAATAAAAACAGAAAGCATTGCTCAGGTCACATCTTGCTAGTTCACTGAATTCTCCGGTTACTGTCAGCAGAGCTTTCTCATTCAGAAATATACAACCTTACCGGTAACCTGCTGAGAAATCCAAGCATCTATACCCCTCACAAGACGCTTGTCTTACACACATGCCGGCTGTGGGTAACAGTGACTGGAAGGGCCACACAGCAGCTCCTTCTGTCTTCATTTCCACACCAGGTGGCCTTGCACCCTCCTCCTAGCCCGAGGATGGCTCTGCACTTACCCGAGGTCGAGCACAGCTCTTAGGGAAGTGCTGGAAGGTACCTGACTTCACAGCAGAGTTGAGAGCTTTCCACGCACCTGCTGTCTGACCTGGCTTGGATCCAGGCTCGGACGCCTTTTTATTATTATACAAAGGCTAATGTATTAGGTGACAATCGCTTCTTGTGGTGCCACAGATGGCTCCATGGCAAGCCAGATTCATCAACATCAACAAATTGGGAAAAAGAGCAAATGATATTGAGCACCACTTACACAAGGGCTTCTAAACTACTGTGGCTTGCAAAGGGTAACAAGATGAAACTGCTTGTCTTATCTGATTCCTGACTCATCTTTGAGCATAACTTGAAGCATGATGAACGGTTTTGTAAACACTCGTCTCACTTCATCTGTACTGAAGCAGGATTCCAAATTAATTCACTATTTCTGACACCTTCCCGAAAGTATTTTAAATGTATCTGTTGTCCACGACAACAAATCAACCCAGGGCTGATTCAAGCTGCCTGTGAAATACAACAGGTCCTTCTACATGGAGAAGGCTGGAGGAGATGGCACTGCAGGGGCAGAAGAAGGGCCTCGCCAGGGCATGTGAGCGCAGAGTCACTTCAAGACACTCAACTTCTAAAACCGAAAATGTTACGCGCCTTTTCTCCTTGTCTGGGCCGCCCAGCGGCTCTGGGATAACCTGTAAACTTAACACAGAAGTCAAACTTGACCAAATATATTTATTAAGATGTCACCAGGTGTCTGCATCTTAAAAAGGGCTAAGTTAAGCATGCAGAGTGTAGCCATGGAAGGTTAAGGAAGTTTCCTTAACCTCAAAGGAAGGTGACCCTGTCGCTTGGAATGGAGCAGACTTTCAGAAACTGCCAACACTAGCGAGGTTTTCAGAGTCTAGCAGGAACCTTCCAAGGTCAGGGATGGAGAAGCTGTGGGATAGAGATCGATGGCCCAAAACAGAGCTGGAATAATCCCTGGGTAAATGGGACGGGGATCGGTCTACGTCAGAAGGGAGAAGAATAAACCAGGGAGAAAGGAACAGCTACGTAACAAGGACAGCAGGAAAAAGATTGCAGGTGGAACGTGACCCAGCTGGTCCCTCCTTCCTATTGCTTCTATATGGATCAGAACTAAGAGCGCCCAAAGCAAAGGCATCTATAAGAAAGTACAAGCAAATATTATTACATTTGGCTAGAGAACTATTTTTAAAACCTTACCCATATGTAGGAATTGCACATGCTGCGTTGACAGCGTGGCTGCACACGCTGGTGGGTGTCTCGTGAAGCCCTCGCCCTGTGCCATGACCGAACTAGCAGCTCAGTCGCTCCTTCTGCATGTGATGATATCCCGAATCCTTCCCCTCGTCTTCTGAAATAAAGCCTGGCCTTCCAATAGCTCTACCCACCTGCTGTGGTGACAAACACCATAACAGCCTCCTGCCGCCAGCAGCAGCACACCCAGCATCTGGCTCTCCCTGTCTCCTCACACTTGGATCGAACCAGAGGTCTTCAATAAAATGGATCAAGCCAACCACAAAGCACAAACATTGCCTGGTCTCACAGACACATGGAACCCAAGCTGATCTTGGAATGGCAGTTAGCAGAGGCTAGGGACAGCAGGAGAAGGCTTTCTTAACCCTGACACACGAACACCAGAAAGGGGATTGTTCCCAAGCTGTTTACATTAGAGTAGAGACTGTAGATGAAAAGAGAAGCTCCCAGTCACAACGGACCAACAAAGAAAATCATGGGAAAAACTGTGGGCCAACCAAGATTAGGTAATGTGGAGGGCTAGAAATAACATCAAGGGCTGTGTTGGGTACAGTAGGTGCGATGCTGCTTGGGAAGTTTGCATCCAAGACCTGGCTCAGCTTCCATCCAACCTCCTGCTCTTGGGGAGGCAGTGCAGGATGGGTGCGGGGGCCCCCATGTGGGGTGGAGCTCCTGGGAAGGTGGTGCCCCCATGTGGGGTGGGGCTCCTGGGAAGGCAGTGCAGGCGGTGCCCCCATGTGGGGTGGGGCTCCTGGGAAGGCAGTGCAGGACGGGTGCAGGGGCCCCCATGTGAGGTGGAGCTCCTGGGAAGGTGGTGCCCCCATGTGGGGTGGGGCTCCTGGGAAGGCAGTGCAGGACAGGTGCCAGGGCCCCCATGTGGGGTGGGTCTCCTGGGAAGGCGGTGCCCCCATGTGGGGTGGGGCTCCTGGGAAGGCAGTGTAGGACGGGTGCGGGGGGGCCCATGTGGGGGCCAGGCCAGAGCCATCTGGGGAGTGAACCAGCAGAGAGATCAACTCTCATTCTCATTCTGCCTTGCAAAATAAATCAATAAATCTATTTTAACAAAATTGTTTCCTGACTTTTAATTTTATTTATTTATTCTCTTTTTTCAAAGAGAAGTAAGGGGCAAGTAAGGGGAGGTGGGGAGAAAGAAAACAGATTTCTTCCATCCACTGGCTCACTCACCAAATGTTCGCAATAGCTAGGCCTGGCCAGAGATGGAGGCCCAGAAGTCCATCTGAGTCTCCCATGTGGGTGGCAGGGCACCCCGCAATGCAGCTGCCACAGGATGCCTGCCTACCAGGGCACAGCATCAGCGGGAAGCTGGATGGAAGCAGAGGTGACCAGGATCCTAGGCGGACAGGTGGGCCATGCAGCCATCCCAAATGGCAGCTTAACTGATACTGCTCCAGCAAATGCCTTCCCTGGGGTTTCTGCTGCAGACCTATCGCCTGAGTTGCTGGGGGCACAGTGTGGGAATCTTCTCAGAGCTGATCTACTTCCTAGCAAACCTTGTTTCCTACACTACTAATGCCTAACTGCCCATGGATTCAAGTACCCATCACCATCATCACCATCCTCCTGAAGACCTACTGTGTGTCAGATGCCCTGCTGACGTCTCAAAGCAGGGGTGAGCCGATAACAGACGCAGACACTGGCCCAGCACCTCCTGGGGCAGGAGGGAGAACCAGGACAGAAACCAGGCTTTCTGCCTTCCAAGACCACACGCCTGAGACGTGCCTCGCTCCGCCTGGATCCTCGCTTCCTGTGTGCCTGCAAGCACGAGTTCATCACAATTACTTTTGAGCCTGCTCACCCCTGAAATCAGTGCTGTTTTCTGGTCAAAACATTCTCGCTCCACAACCAACCGAGCTGCGAACCTGAGCTGTCCGGGCGGTGGAAAAAGAGATGGATGCAAAAAACCAAACCAAAACAAGAAAAACCCTGCTCTTACTTTCACAATGGAAATTAAGGCTGACTGGCACTGGTCACCTGAGTTCTGACACATAATAAGAACTGATAGATGGCGACCACTCTGAACAAACGTGCACCTATTCCATGCCCCGGGTGCCTCGGTTTACGAAATGGCAGGTAACAATCACCTTCTTAAATAGTTGTGAAATTGTAGGGCAAAAAACAGCTACCTCTTGTGCCCGCAATCAGTCAGCATTTGTTACAATCCCATTCTCCTCTTCTGAGCAGCTCTGAGAGGTCAAATATCATTGATTCAGATTCTCCCAAGCCAAATCTTGCTTCAGCATGCCTTTCAATGGTATTTGAGTTATGAAACCAAAGCAATTATTTATTAGTTTTCTCGTCTTTCTAAGCAGGTGCCTAAACACAAAAGCAGCTGATGGGGGAACTGACTCAAGTCCGAGAGAGAACTGTGGCAGTTTAACTTCTTCACCTGGTGACCAGGGCAGAGGTCCCGCCTGTGCTGCAACAAGGACGATGGCCTGTCCCCAAACCAGAAAGAGGGCAGGCAGAGTCCCCAGGAGGGTCCAAGACACAATTCAAACAGATGCGTGAGGGAGCTCACTGGCATGTTATCAGAGACAGGAAGAGGTGACTGGCTGGCTCCTTCCACACCCGCTGTGCACATACAGACGCACGCCAGGCACATCACGCTGCACACAGATGAAATGAAAGGCTAGTTACACTGAGTTTATGCCTACGAGGCTTGTTCACGTTTGCCCCTCATAGCACATCTTTGGTCAACCCCGCTGGCCCAAGAGCACAGACTCTAAGCAAGGTTCAACGTAGTTTATAAACCTCTAAAGAAAGGCTTTTTCTGTTCTGGATAGTGCAATGCTTTTTCATCACCAGTAGTACTTGCTTGATTAGTTTATCCAGCCCAAGTGCACGTGCGCCTTACAATACCACGAAGCCGTCACCAGGGAAATGACAAGCGAATCGAGGTGTCAGCACGGTGTTTAGGGCATTTGGTACTTGGAGACTGAGCTTATCTCAGTGCTGGTATGCGTTTTCCACTGGTGAGGTGCTTTCCTGGCAATGACCTGCACGTCAGGCTACTGCCACAGGACAGCTAATGTCACAAATTAGAAGCAAAGCTCTTCATCAGTCAGCTCCATAAAAAGGAAACAGACCTTGACCAGGGCCTGTCCTCGCTGCTGCTTGCACAAATGCTAACCTGAAACAATCCATGTGGGAGGAGCTATTTCTAACTGCTGCCCCGCTGACAAGTCAAAGGTTCGGCTACCACGGTCCCTGCTGCTGCATTGCTTTTAAAGATACGTGTATCTTACTGTTTGAGAGACTGACAGCAACATCCTGTCCCTAGGATACAACAGGCAGGACAGGGCTGGGAGTCAGGACCCCAGCCAGGGCTGCGCTTGGGTCACCAGCCCTGGCCTGCCAGGGATCCTGAAGCAGGCAGGTGGGTTCAGGAGGGCCTGTCCCTTTTGGGTGCACTGACCCACAGCAGGGTCTGAGTGGCTGCAGTGGCACTTGACCCAACCTGACTCGCAGTAATGAAAATGAAGTGTTTAGCTGGTTTTCCTTTGTAATGGATTCAAAAGTTACAGAAAGAGCCAGAAAGAGCCAGACTTTCCACCTGCTGGTTCACTCCTCCTATGGCCACAGTGGCTGGGGCCAGAACCTCCATCAGGCCTTCCCCGGGCACAGGGGCCCAGGGCCTCAGGCCAGCTCCTGCTGCTGTCCCAGGCATAGGAGCAGGCACCTGGAGCAGAACCATAAAAATGAACGTTTTTTCATTCTGTGGACACACTGAACTTGAAAGCCACGTGAGATAAAATTGTACAGGTTTAAATGAGCTCTGATGAAGTTGGGAGAAATGCTGTCTTCTGTTGGGGAGGCTTAAACACAATCTGATATTTGTGTTCTAGAAATAGAAATCCGGCCATGTCTTTTCACACTCTGGTTGAATTAAGCAAGCAAAATAATCACCAGAGGACACGTGCTGACAAGCTCCCGGCTCCCTTTTAAAGGCGGCTGGCTATTTCACAGGAACTCAGGTTTGTCGAAGCAGCCATCAGACATGTCCGGCAGACCCCGCCCTGGCAGACTGCGACACACCACCCGAGGGGCTGCCAGCAGGTGTGGGGAAACAGAAAAGGCTCAGCCAGCATCCCCAGGGTTACCCAGACCCCTCCAGCCCAGGTTTCCCACCTGCAAGCCCTCCCTCGCCTACAGGTCCCTCCCCCACCCCAACACTCATGGGAGCCTCTCCCTGCAATGACATTAGTGTCACCAGCACGCACAGGAGGACATGGCCCCAGGGCAGGGAGCTGACCACATCCCCCTCACCGCCACTGACCACCAAGCAAACAAGCGCATGGGAGCAGCATGTCAGTTTCAAGGCTTACTCTGCACGTCCCTGGGTCACAGCCGATCACTGTCGGCGGCCTGATAGATCAGACGTGGGAGCAGTTGACATCTGCCCGGCCATGCCACGTAAAGGCCTGGCACACTGGGAGGCCCCTGCCCAGCAGCTCCAGGACAGATGTGTCTGGGCCACATCATAGCCTCACTGGGTCTAGAGCCTTTTCACAGCCAGGTGTGGGCCCCAGCATTCACACCGTGATCTCTGCACGGCCCTCCCTTGCTGACCCCTTAGGGATGGCCTCACCTCAGGGATGGCCTCACCTCAGGGATGGCCTCCGCCTCAGGGATGGCCTCACCTCAGGGATGGCCTCCGCCTCAGGGATGGCCTCCGCCTCAGGGATGGCCTCACCTCAGGGATGGCCTCCACCTCAGGGATGGCCTCCGCCTCAGGGATGGCCTCCGCCAAAGGGATGGCCTCCACCTCAGGGATGGCCTCACCTCAGGGATGGCCTCACCTCAGGGATGGCCTCCGCCTCAGGGATGGCCTCCGCCAAAGGGATGGCCTCGCCTCAGGGATGGCCTCGCCTCAGGGATGGCCTCCACCGCAGGGATGGCCTCCGCCTCAGGGATGGCCTCCGCCTCAGGGATGGCCTCCGCCTCAGGGATGGCCTCCGCCAAAGGGATGGCCACGCCTCAGGGATGGCCTCGCCTCAGGGATGGCCTCGCCTCAGGGATGGCCTCCGCCTCAGGGATGGCCTCCCCCTCAGAGATGGCCTCCCCCTCAGAGATGGCCTCCCCCTCAGGGATGGCCTCCCCCTCAGGGATGGCCTCCCCCTCAGGGATGGCCTCGCCTGAGGGATGGCCTCCCCCTCAGGGATGGCCTCGCCTGAGGGATGGCCTCCCCCTCAGAGATGGCCTCCACCTCAGGGATGGCCTCCCCCTCAGAGATGGCCTCCGCCTCAGGGATAGCCTCGCCTCAGGGATGGCCTCCCCCTCAGAGATGGCCTCCGCCTCAGGGATAGCCTCGCCTCAGGGATGGCCTCCACCTCAGGGATGGCCTCCACCTCAGGGATGGGGACCACAAGCCCTTCAGAGCCCCAGCAAAACCAGGGAAGGCAGAGGGCTCGGCCTAGGTTCCATGCTGCCTCTGCCATCGGACTATGTACACACCACTGTAGGACAGGTGCCGCCCCTCCCTGCCACACGGGCTGTACAGGCTGCCCCTTCCTCTATATCCTCTCAGCGACAGCTGGAGGCAGGCCTTGAGGCTCTGTCTCGTGTGGTCACCTCTCTGGGGGCTTCCTATTGCTCCCCCTCCTCCCAACTGCCGTTGCATGGGCTGTTGGGCTTGTTGCAAACATCCATGTAAGCATTTCTCCCGCGTCTTCCTCACTCGTGCTGTAGCTGATGACGCACTCGGGCACCAGGACTTGGGAATGCTCGTTGGCCATAAGACTCACCATCCAACCCGGCAAGCAGTGAGGGGAAGGTGTGGGCTCATGAAGAAGGCAATATCCATGAGCTGTGACCCAAACCAGGGTCCAAGGCCAATTCCAAGTCAGCGACTGGGAGCACTGTGCCACTGGCCCCCAGAATGGATCCCCAGAAGAACTGGTTTTGTCTACCATCAATTTTAGCAATCCTTGAAATTAAACATCTTTACTAACATCAGCACTAGCAAGTCCAGACAGGGAGGCCTCACGGGAAGGAGAGCTGACGACTTTGTGTAATAAAACACTTAAGGATTTCCACCCCCTCCCATCACACACACACACGCACCCACGTCCCACCAGCGTGGCCAAGGGAGAAAGACAACACCAAGAGGATGCAATCCCCCCTCTGGGCCTCCCCCAAGGACCTGCGAGGCGCGGCCAGCTGACGCTCACAGCGCAGCGGGCAGCAGGTGTCCCAGGAGACTGACAGCGCCTAGAGCTGGAAATACAGCACGTACAGCGTGAGCTGCCACGCCTGCACCTGACGGTGCCGCTTTCTCAAGGGCTGCTCCCCGTGTTTCATGTAGAAATGAACATATCTTGATGTGAAGACAGGGTCACAGAGGCTCCCGGGGGCCAGCCTCAAGGCGCAGGCGTGTGGGGAGGTGAGCCGGGAACCTGGTGCTCCAGCTCCCCATCGCTCACGGCTTCTTGAGTGCTGGATGACGGAATCTTCTGGAGAACTGTTTTACTCACCTGTGCTGCTGATAACAGGGTGACATTTATGAAACTAATACAGTCGGCGGTAGCTCTCTGATTCACGAGCAAGAACCCTGTAATATACTCCTTACAACAGCCATCTGAGATACTTGGCTATGATTAAGAATCAGAATGAGCACTGTCCCTGGGGGCTCAGGTGTGAGCACGGGGAGTTAGGAGTTCCCGGCCAGCCTTGGAAGCCTAGAGCTGGACGTGGCAGGATAGGCCACTCCCATGGTGGGCCTGGGTGGGGAGTGTGTCCAACATGGGCGCCCACTTTCCAGGGGAACATGGGGTGGTGGTGGGTGTCTTATCAGGAACGAGCAGTGTTTTAACCATGATGTTGCACCCCGAAGCCTCCTCCTGCTCTCCTCACTGTCCACAGCCTAACCCGCGAGCCCGTCTGCAAGGCAGGCGCAGACAGACACTGGACAGCACTCACGCTGGCCTTCTCATTCCGTGAGGGCACAAGGGCACCTAGATTCCTCTCTCTTGAGGCTGCGGCTCGCTGACCATCTGCAGGTCACTGGTGGAGTCGGAGATGATGTGAAGCAGCTTGTAAATACAAGAACCTGACCCAGGACCCAGAGGGGGCTGAGGACACACGCACCCTCAGAGGCCTGGGATTTTATTTAAGGCAGAATTGCAGACGGAGGCAGAGAGAGAGACAGACTCCTCCATTAAACATTCACTCCCTATGTGGGTGCAGCAACAAAGGCTGGGCCTCGCTGAAGCCAGGAGCCTCCCCTGGTCTCCCATGTGGGTGGCAGGGGCTCTGGGACTCCAGCCATCTTCCACTGCTTTCCCTGGGGCAGACTGGAACCGGAGCAGGCAGCACGTGAACTTGTGTCCTCGTGTGATGTTGGCACTGTAGGCTGTGGCTTATGCCTCTGCACTACAGCACCAGCCTCAAGTGCATTTTAAAACAATTGGTCTAGCCATGCTAAGGCCTCAAAAATAAATCTCCTCTAAGAAACAGACAGCACACAAAGGCACCAAATGGACATATGAGGGAACCAGGCACACGGCATACCAGGAAAGAGTTAACTGGACTGCGTAGTTGCAGGTTGTGGTGGTAAAAGAGCTCATGGTTTCAAATATTCCTTAACAGAAAACACGCAGTTTCAGGAACAAGACACAGATAAAGGCTGGGGCATGGCAAGTGATTCAGTCACATGACACACAGGTAACAATTCCAGAACAGAAGATAAGGAATAGGATAGAAAACAGATGGCAACAATTTTATAAATCAGGCTGAAAAAGAAAAAGTGCATATATTCAGAAAGCACAGCAAACCCTAACAGAGAGAGCCAGAGGAAGTCAACGGAGTCGTGTCCTAATCCAACGAGTGAATTCCTGAAACAAAGGAACCCACACCACACAGGAAGGGACACCCCATGTGCATGTAATGTCCCATCCCATAACCAGGCACGGAGGGAGTGGGAGGGGTTCTCTGGCACAGCCCCACACTGCGCACCTGGTGACACACACCCCTCAAATCTCCAGCTACAAGGGCACGGAGGCCGTGCAAAGCAGCCCTGCCTTCCAAGCCATAGCTCCATGCTGCCAGGCAGGACGGGGGCAGAGGGCAGCAGAAGCGCTAAGTGCTCGGGCAAACCCCAAGATGGAACTTAGCCTTTTGCTTTCATTTGAACACAGGTAGTTACTGGAGACAGCTAGCCACTAGAGAGTCAGGACCACAGAGGCACGGGCCGAGAGGGCTCCAGGGTAGCCGTGGAGGCACGGGCCAAGGAGGCAGTGACTGGCACACGGATACCTCCGCTCGAGAGGCCTCATCCAGGGGGTGCCCATCACCAGCCAGACGGGCGGGAGCATCCCCGCTAATGCTCACCTGCACAGGGCTCACAGAGGAGAGTTCAAAGGCAGGGTGGGGGCTGTGAACAGCTAGAGGGCACAGAAGGGTGTGGGCACATCTGCCCAGTCTCCACAGCAGCCAGGCTGTCCCCATGGCTCCTGCCTATTGCCCCCTTCCAGCTACATCACACCACCTCCCACGCCTCCCTCCAGCCCAAGTGAGCAGCCAGCCTTCTGGAAATCCATGGCAGACAGCTGCACTCGCCCCCTCTTCGCTACCACCCAAGGCCAAATGCAGTCAGCACAGGCTGGCTTAGTCAGGACCCTTCATCTTAACAAAAAGAGAAGCAGCAATTAACGCTGCATCCGAGTGCAGTTACTACTGACAGTGCCCCAGAGTGCCTGAATATTCCTTCAGTTTCCACACTTGACTCAGCTCTGTCTCGATGATGTTCTGTATTGATCTGCTCGGTGCACATTCTGGAACTGTGTCTTCTGAATAAAAGATGAGGCCTGGGGCCTTTGGAGCAGCAGAACACCCAGTTCACTGGCAAGCAGTTGCTGCTCTCTAATGACCTCAGCGCTCTCGCGCTGTTCCAGGCAGCCAGAGCACAGTTCCTCTCTGTGCTCGGGTTAATGGGAAATGATCTTATAACATCACAGCTTCATTCTGCTTGCAGTCGTTCTGTGATCATCTCAGAATTCTAACCCTGGCTCGCCCTCTCCGTAGTCTGCAGTCATGTGGACAATCTGACCTTGCTTACATCCTAGGTCCATTCCGTGGGTGATGGTTTGAAGAACTAAAACACAGCTGGTGTCCTCTCAAAGGACACACAGTCCTACCAGTCTTACATTGAGGGCTACTATTTATAAGATCGCTCTAGGCTCCACCAGCGTCGGGTGGAACACGGCTCTGCATCAGGCAACCAAGAGCTCCGTCAGTCAGACAAACATGGATGAAATAACTTACAGAACATTAGAGAACCTCGGCCAGGCTCTCACAGTGGACTTCTCACGACAGCCTCAAACAGAAGCTACTCAGGAACCCTCAGTCACGCTGCCTGGAGCAACTGGGCACCTGCAGTCCTCCGGCCAGCGGCTACGTGCACCAGCGGGGAGCTGTGTGGCAAGAGTGGGGAGCTGGCATTCGGAACCACTTAAAGTTTGGGAACAAGATTCTGTCAGACTGATACAGTGATGCCTTGGGGCCTGTGCTTTGATCACTGATGTCCCCGACCTTAACAATGGACTAGGGATGCTTTCTATGTCTCCGTTCGTCTGCTCTGTAATACCTGGAAACTCAGCCTCACCTTACGTCAGCTCTCACAGTGAGCAGTTGCCCACATCACAACCACAGCTGGCTGGAAGGGATACCTTCTAATGGCCAGTTCAGAAATGAACCTAACAAAAAAAACTCTGCACCCCGGGGAACTGTTCGGTTTCTCATTTCTGGGGAGTTTCTGGAATGCACAGTGGCCTCTCCGGACCCCCGACACAGTCAGGCTGTGCTGGTTGGGTCATTCTCTTAACAGTACTGGGCAAGAGCTCCGGAATGAGCCCTGGGAAGCAGGATCACCTGCTGTTTGGGGTCGAGCCATGCCACTGTCCCTACATGCTTGATCCAGCTGCAGCCAGCAGAGACCCAAACAGGACACTTACTCCATCCCTCCCCCGATCCTGCACACCCTCTGCGCCTGCGCTCCTACAGCTGTTTTCCATGCCAGGAGTCCCTGGGCCTGGTCACAGCCTGCTACTCCCTTTGGGTGTGACCTGAGCATTACTTCAGGGAAGTGTTGACCTTTCCCGTATCTTGTTCCTTCACCACACAGTTTGAGACTGTGCCCCAGCCATGCCCCAGTGGTTCCCAAGCTCGGAAGCTGCACCTTAGGCAGGGTGCCTGGGCCTGCTATTCCATCGTTCACTCCAGACTCCCACCCAACCGTGGAGAATCACCAGACGCGGCCTTTCAGCACAACTACAGTTCCAGCTCCAGCTTCCCCACGGCCGCCGGGCAGCTCCCTCGCTCAGCTTTCTGAGCCTGCATGCTTGCTGAGTGGCTAAGCACCTGGGATCTTTGGGTCATCGCTCAATGTGGCCCCTGCTCTGCCCCCAAACAAACACAGATCGTTCAGGAGCAAAGTCGTGTCCGATGGCACCTGAGGGGGGCTGCAGAAACCAGGTCACTCCCGCCAAGCGGAACAGGTCCAGCCCAGGAGGACCACAGTTTTCCCACTCCTAAAGCCAAGATATTGTGCAAGTGGCTGCCGTTGTCTACACAACTTTCCCATTTCCTTCCTTGATGCGCCGCACACAGAGAACTCCCAAGTTACTCACACCCACCTCGGGAACTGCACGGGCTTCGGGAAGAAGCAGGACTCACAGGGGCCCTGACACAGGCTGGGTTTGCACGTCCCACAGCCATGCCCAGGGACTGGACCTGCTGTACTTAACGGGGACCCGAGAACAGAGCCACGCCTTCAAAACCGCAGCCAGTGTGGACCCTGCTCCACATCCCTACGTGTCTCCGCCCCCGCCCAGTCTTCCTCTTCAACACTGCCAGCACCCCAGCCTCTGCCACCCACCATGCCCGTAACAAGTGAATCCCTCTTCTGGGAACACCAAGAGGGGTTGGCTGATGAGTGGATGCCCTGTTAAGAAAATAACTTTCTGGTGCTGTAACTTGGGGTTGCATGAGTCCCCCGCCAACCCGGGGCATGGAGGATAGGCCTCTGCCATCCGAGTCTGAGTCGGGCTGGCCCAGGGCGCTGGGAGTCCATCACGCTCAGCCCTAGCCACCTCGGTAGGGGGCTTCATTTCTCCCCCTGCCTCCTCTCCGTTGTGAAGGAGCCCCAGGCCTGGGTTACAAAGAGGATGGGTGGGTGCTGGTTCTTGTCTTCCACTTTGCACAAACGTCCCCTTGGTGCCCGTCACACTGGCAGCTGCTTAAAGCCCTCTTCCCAGGGGCCAGACCCACACGACTGGTACAGCCTGATCCACTCAGTGACCATAACGAGCTCCCTGGGAACCCAACCCCGAGGGCACACCCAGGAGGGGCTCCCTGGTCTGCACAGAGGCCAAACCTCTGTCCCACCAGTCATCTAACACTGTAAGGAGCTGGTGGATTCCGCAACTGAGGCAAGAACGCCATGTAGGTGATGTCACTGGGAAAAGGTTTTTCCCAAAACGGGAAATTACATCTCTCAGTGTCCCTGCTTCCATTTAATGGGAAAATGACTGAAGGCCCAACTCGGCTTTCACCCCAGCAGCCGACACCAGAGCTGCCCGGCAATTTAATTATTTTCCTTTCTAGTAATTAACTGGGAACCTCTAATCATTCAATCTCCATGCATTTTGATTCATTAAAGCACACTGTGCAATTTTTTTTCTCCTTCCTAGCAGTGTGTGAAACCTTCTTCAGGAGGAGCAGAAGGAGGTAACTCAGCAGACGGGGGGAGCTTCACCGAGCTGAGCAGCCGGAAACCGCACACACCGCACATTCACCCCGAGAGCGGCGCTGGGGTCTCTGGCGTGTGAGCGTGGTACCTGCAACACCCACAGACAGAGCAGCTGACCACCACACAGGGACGCCGGGGCGCCACAAACACAGCTCTGCACACACATGAGCTGTGCCCCCAGGACTTGGCCCTCAGCACCACACACACACACACGACCTGTGCCCCCAGGACTCGGCCCTAAACACCACACACACACACACACACATGACCTGTGTCCCCAGGACTCGGCCCTCAGCACCACACACACACACACGACCTGTGCCCCCAGGACTCGGCCCTAAACACCACACACACACACACACACACATGACCTGTGTCCCCAGGACTCGGCCCTCAGCACCACACACACACACATATGACCTGTGTCCCCAGGACTCGGTCCCAGCTCCAAAGCAAGCTTTAATTTTCATGTTACAAATATCATTCTTTTGATTTTTTTAAACATTTGAAATAGAAGAGGAATTTCTAAGTGACATGCCACACAAACCCAGGAGCCGAGCAGGCTGTTTCCTGGCCGCCGGGGTGGGTGAGCTGTGAGCTGACCCCCCGATGGACTCCACCCTGGCTAGTGCCGAGCATGCCTCAGCAGGTGACCCAGCCACGTGATTCTGGCCAGCTCCAGATGGCCGCATCTACAGGCACAGAGAAGTGTCTCTCAGCCCATCCTCTTTACTCAAACTGCCTGACGCCAGAGGTGCCAGTGCGGAGCGCAGTCAGGCCCTCAGTGCCTGCCCTGCAGAGGCGGGCAGCACTGCCAAGCCCGCTGGTCCCGTCTCACCGTGAGCAACGGGCACCATGGTGCTTTCACTGAGCTGCTCCCAGGAGGGAATGGACCAGCCACAAGCCGCCTGTCGTTCCTTCGCTGTGAACTCTCCGTTCTTGTCCTTTTTTCATCATGCTATTAGCAATTTCCAGGGACTTCGCACTCGAGGGTGTCCAACTGTGTCAACTTTGCTACACGAAAGCAGAGGCGGTGCACCCCCACTCCTCGGCTATGTGTGCAGTGAGGGAATCCCAAACCCCTGCTCGGGGCCGGTGTCACGGCACGGCAGATCGAGCTGAACCCTGCAACCCCGGCATCCCATACCTGGGAGCTAGTTCGTTTGCCAGGTTCTCCAGTACTCCACCTCTGATCTAGCTCCCTGCTAATGTGCCTGGGAAGGCCACAGGAGATACCCCAGTGCCTGGATCCCTGCTACCAGCTAGGAGAGCAGGATGGAGTTCCCAGTCCCTGGCTGTGGCCTGCCTCAACTCTGGTTCTTTGGTCATTTAGGAAATGAGCCACCAGATGAAAGCTCCCCCTCTCGATCCGATGCTCTGATTTTCAAAAACAGAACAGAGCAGGGCCAGTGCTGTGGCACAGCAGGTGAAGTCTGCCTTCTGCTGCACCGTCATCCCGTACGGGAGCTGATCCGAGTTCCAGCTGCTCCACTTCTGATCCAGCTCCCTGCAGCAGAAGACGGCTTGAGTGCTTGAGACCACGCTCCTGGCTCCTGGCTTCAAGCTGTCCCAGCCTTGGCCATTTTGGGAGTGAACCAGCAGATAAATAATAATAAATATTTATAAGGAAATGACTCCTACTTAGTCATTTGTATTCTGACTTGGCTACGATGACTTGGGCTGTGCCAAATCCTTCCTTACAAAGGCATGCAGAAGTCATCCCGCCTCCCAGCACCTGAATGCTGAGACAGCGAAGCCCCAGGAGTGAGTCAGCTGGCCCCTTTGGCTGACGCTGGCCTTCCAGCCAAGATCAAGGACCCACGCATTCCTCTATTCCCATTCTACTGACTGCTTCAAATCCCCAAGCAGTCCAACCTGCCATTGCATCCAGCTGGGACAGGCCCTGCCCTGACCCCTAGGCCTCTTTCACTGACACCCCACTCGGCTCCCAGCTCCTCCTACAGAAGGCAGGGTGTGTGTGGCTGGCTGGCTGGCGAAGGCAGGGCGTGCGTGGCTGGCTGGCTGGCTGGCGAAGACAGGGCGTGCGTGGCTGGCTGGCTGGCGAAGGCAGGGCATGCGTGGCTGGCTGGCTGGCTGGCGAAGGCAGGGCGTGCGTGGCTGGCTGCTAGCCCCACCTGGCACCTGCCAGGATTATAGCCCCCAGGCACCTCTGGCCAGCATGTTCCATCACCCACATCCCCTGAAACACAAGGCCCCCAGATTTCCCCTGTTCATACTTCTGCTTTGGCATGACCCCCAGAAGGAAGAGGACAGAGCTGGCACCCACAACTGCACCTGCTCACATGGGAGCTGGCTCCCTGGTAAGGCAGAAGCTTGGCTGGACACACACTCTGGGGCCAGAGCACACTGTGGGGCACCCCCTTTGCCTCTGGGAAGAGGCTGTCTGCTCCCTGTGTCCCCAGCAGTGGCCCAGCCCCTCCTCATTCCCCTAGGGAAGATGGGATGCACAGCTTGTTGGTTCCATGCCTGGCACTGCTGTGCCAGTCAACCCTCCTAGCATAGCTAGTGTGCAGGCACCAGGGAAGCTAGTGGCAGGTGAGGTTAAGAGGGCAACTCTCAAGGCAGAGAACCGGGTTCGAATCCCACCTCTGCCACCTGCTTTATCTTGTGTTGTTCTGCCTGGGTCCACCTGCAGGGCTGTGAAGCCCATTTGTGGGAAGGGAACAGCTGGGTTACACACAGACCATCCTTTGCCATGGAACAGACAACAGAGAGCAGGGTCCCTGGGGCAGTCTGCCACAGCTGGTAAGCAACCGGCCCTCTACTGAAACCACCTGCTCTCCAAGGCCCAGTTCATACACAAGATGGGATTTCCAGGGAAACTCAGGGACTGAACTTGGGCGACTTGCACACCTACTAGGAATCGTCTTGCAGCGCTGGGAGCCAGACTCCAGGCCAAGGCCGACAGGGGACTGTGACGTGGAGGCTGGGCCAGGCCTCCCTGGCAGCCCCTGTGCTCTGCTGCCCAACATGCTCGCTTTGGGCCTGAATCCTGACCTCAGCGCCTGCTTCATGCTCACAGGACTTCTGCAGGCAGGACAGCTGTTGTGCTGCCCAGGGGCACTGTGTGCTGGGACAACTTTCCCCTGGCAAGTGGAGTCTCAACCCCCTGGACTTGTCATCCCGAAAGAGCAGGAAGCCCCGCGGACTGGGATCCTGACTGTATGACGGGGCGTCCCCATGTCCCCACAGGGTCCACCAGCCCCCTCTGTGCTGTGACACAGCACGAACCCTCACCAAAACCAGTGCCTCGATGCTGGAGTTCTCAGCTTCAGAACTGAGAGCAGCAATTTTTTTGTGAACTGCCCAACCTGTGGCATTCTATTTACAGAATAAAGGGGGCCATGGCCTTAAGCAGATCCTCCTGCGATGACCTCATTTTTGCATAAGGCTACATGCTAAGGTGCATCAGTTCAACAGGAGGAACAGACAGGCCAGCGAGGAGCGGGTGAGACGTGGCTGCTGAGCTGACCACAGCCCAGTCCCTGCCCGCCCTGGTCTCACTGCTGGGAAGCCGCAGGAGGCAGAGGGCACTGGTGTCTCATCCACTCTCGATCCCCTCAGGAGGCAGTCATCCTGTCACAGGTAAGTGACCTGGCAGGACCAGGGGCCTGGGTACTCCTGGCACTCCGGCCCCCCAGGAGCCAGCCCCAGCCTGCCTCGCAGAGGAGCCTTCTCCCAGCTGAGGGGTCCCCTCTGTGGGTCCCACCCGTTGCCCACACTGGTGCTGCGTGGGGAGGAGATGAGGCTTGTGGATAGTCCTCAGCCCTTGAGTGATTGGTTCAGGTTGTGACTCTGGGGGCCTCTCAGGACAGCACCTGCCATGGAATCCTGCACTCTCCAGCTCAGTGACCACCTGATCTCAACTTTGGCTCCCACATCAACACCAAACACAGGCAGCCCGAGCTGTCTAAGAACCTGCTTTCCAAGAAAAATCCACCTTATACGTCTGGTTCCTTGGAGTTGACCTAACTCCTGTAGCTAGTCACACCTTTCTCACCATGCTAACATAAAGACTGAAGTCATTAAACAGCCGGAAAAAGCAGCAAAACAAGCTATGATTGCTGATGAGTTACCATGGAAACAACACAGACCAGCATCCCTCGAGGACGCAATCCCAGAGCCGGACCTGGGCTTAATCACACAAGGAAGGAGTGGGATGCGTGTTAGGGAACACCATCTCTCCATCTTCTGCCCATCAGGGAATCATCAGAAACGAGTCTCCTCTGGACCCCACACTTCCGTACGTTTAGATGTGATCTGACAACTGCATCAAGCAGACAGCTCAGCAGCGGAGCAGCCCACGCGCAGGCCACGTCTCTCTCCATCTCTCTCTTGGTACAGCCGTCGGAGCAGCCAGGGTCTGCACCACCCGTCAGAATCTGCAACGACGAACACAGCTCGACCATGCTCTGCCTGTGTAGCGCGCCCCTGGCCAGCAGGGAATAAAACGCAGACACCGAAGTCCTTCTCTGATCACACTTTATTGGAGCGCCGCTTGATTGAGGGAAAGATGGCAGTGGGGGCGCTGGGAGAGCAAAGCAGATGGCTTATATACAACCCTATGAGAGGCGTGTCTGTGGCTCAGTGACTGGTCGTGATAGGACAGTGAGTGCTTACTTGTCAGATTGGGATAGGTCGCTGCTGTTGCCGGGCAAACTAGGGCAGGAAGCTACGTCAGGGCAGAGTTGTTTACTCTGTGCCTGTCGCCATCTTGTAATGGCGGCTGACTGCGCTCTGCATGCCTGCACAAACCCTGCCACTGCACAGGAAGGAAGAACGCCCCGTGCAGATCTCGCACACTGAACATGCAGCCCGTGTGCCATGCTGCCTTCAGAAGAGCAGCTTCTCCGTCACTCCCTCACAGCCTACCAGGAGTCAAGCACCACAAGGTGGGGCCTGGCGATGCTTCAACGGCTACCCTCACCTCGCATGCACCAGGATCCCACACGGGCACCAGTTCATGTCCTGGCTGCTCCACTTCCCATCCTTCTCCCTGCTTGTGGGCTTCCTGGGCTGTGCTGGCAGCCACGTTAGAAAGTTCAGGGTGCAAACTGCAGGCCACACACGTTTGCCTTCTGCCTCACTGTCGTCTCACCGTGCAGTCTTTGTGGATTCTAAATCAAGAGGCCACGGCTCCCATTGGCTTCCCACGAGCGCCCCCTCTGAGCCTAAACCCACCCGCAGACATCTCTCCTTGAGAAACCGGAATAATATCATGGCCGTCAATCTGATTCCATGTGACAGTTTATCCTGGGGACAAAATGATTGTGGGTTATCTCGGAACTCATTTCTGAATTTTACCCGGTATGCACTGCACAGATGAGTGTCTTCAGCAAATCCTCCCGGGACACCACTGGCTGCAGTTCCTGGAAGAGTTTACTGGGCATACATGAACAGACACAGGCCCTTGGCTGGCACTCGGGGTGCCCCAGAGGAGGCTCCAGGGCTGGGAGAGGAACACATTCCGCTGACACTGCACCTACTGCAGCCCCAGAGCGTGCCTGGAGCAGGAGGCCAGTGTGGGCCCCCATCTCCGGAGGTCTCTGCAGACAGACAACTGGTAAACCAGGGCAGCTGCGAGCAGAAATCATGCTGAGAGCCAGGGACCAGCAAAGCTCATCAGCTGCAGAGTCACCTCTCAAACCCACACAGCAGAGATGAGCAAATGTGAATTCAGAGCCACCGGCAACCACGGCCATTCAGATGGCAAACATGGCAGGGTGATGAGGCCTCATCTCTCGCTGGGTTCTGGCACACAGGTCGAAGGCTTGAGGAGGTTTAGTGAGACTGAAGATCCACCTCTGCTCCAGCTCAGGTCTCTGTGCACCCATCACTGCCACCCTCCGCGACGGCCGCCTCTGCTGCAGCTCTGACACTTGCACTGAGGTCAGCCTGCAGGCCTGGCTTTGGACCTGCCTACCTCCTGGCAGCCACCCCGAGAGGGAGGCTGAATCCCTGTGGGCAGCCGGCACGCAGAGGGATGGTCTCTGCTTGTGACTGTGGGTCAGGGTCACAGCGGATGCCCCTCCCCCAGATCCCTGCAGAGGAAGAGCTGACAGCTGCGGCATTTTCCTAGGCCTTCCACAGCCATCACTGCTCCACACTGTCCACTCTCTCCCAGCTCTGCGCAGTCTCAGCTCAGGCACCGGCAAGGGCCAGGCCCCACTGGAGGCACGGGGAACTCACCTGAGCCCACTCCTCCAGCTCCTGACAGGTTACATGCCAGCTCACCCTCCCAGATGTGCGGCTGCTTCACCACCGCCTGCACGCATGAACGTCCCTCCCCTTTCTCATAAGTGGGACTCACGTACTGCCACGCTCCAAGACGACCCCCACTTCGCTGACTCACATCTGCCCTGTCCACTGCCCTGAAGGGGGCCACGTCCTGAGCTTCTGAGTGACGTCAACCTGGGGGAGACGGTCACCCAGCACACCTGGCAGTGGACTACAAACATGCAGGCCACCGACAGCTAGGACAGGTGGGCTGTGTACAACAGACACAGAGCTCTGGTTCCCTTGAGCTTGCACTGTGGGTCTTGGGCTCTCCCAGCACTTCCTGGAAGACCCTGCTAGACAACCCGTAGGGGGTGCTGTCACTCAACACAGGAGTGCAGGAGGCTCCGCCCTCAGCTCAGTGCCCCCTGGGGGAAGCCCTGCTGCCCTGCTTCTCACCACCAGCCTCCCAAGTCCACATCGGGCCCTCCTGGAGCACGGGGTCAACTGAGCGGGAGACCAAGGCTCTCTCCTGTTTGAAGGATACCGCGGCACACGGCATTACAATGCAGGTGACAACATTAATATGATTTTAGTTAGGTCTCTGCACAACAGAAAATAACACCTCTGACATTACGATGGTATGAAGGCACCTGCCCCCAGCCAGGTGGGGCCGAGTCCCGCATGGAATACTGGCCACCAGGCTCTCTGCCCTGGTACTGCTTGGCTCAGGCTGTCTTTACTGACTTGAGCAGTGCTCAGGACTGTGTGAGGCACAACGGCTGAGTCTCTCCTCCAGGGCAAACAGCCCTTGCCAGCTGAGTGCTACACACCAGGCACCAGGGAGCGGTGAGCAGACAGCCCCCTGGAAGCTCCCACAGAGGCCCTGTGGCGAGCTAGCCAG
This sequence comes from Ochotona princeps, assembly GCF_030435755.1. Classification (NCBI taxonomy): domain Eukaryota; kingdom Metazoa; phylum Chordata; class Mammalia; order Lagomorpha; family Ochotonidae; genus Ochotona; species Ochotona princeps. The sequence goes on along the minus strand of NC_080852.1, from coordinate 41,366,501 downwards.
GTTGCAAGATGCCCACCTCAGCTCGCAGTTCTGCTGCCGTACACAGGCCCACATCTGCACCCGCTTCACAACCCTCCAGGGTACCTGACGGGGCAGTGTGAACCCTGCATCCAGCCATCAGGGCACTCAAAGGAGGTTCTTTCATTTCTTTGTTTATTATCTGCTCTCCGGCACGAGAGCTAAACAGTCGTGTGGTCACAATGGAGAGAAGACAGCCTACGTAACCGTCACACATGGTGCATTACACTCTCTGCCTTCTGCAGGTCTGTTCAGCTTTTCTGCACCCCACTGCTTTACCTCAGAATGTGAATGTGCTGTGGTCGCTGAGACGACATCACCTCTCACTGCTGCACTGCTTCAAATCAGCCTTGCAGAGTATTTCAAAGCAAACCAACACGACTTGTTAAGCGTCATCAACACAGCAAATACACCAAATATTTTGTCCCAACATTCTGTGTCCTTTGGAACTTCTCCCTCCTTTCTGTAACCACTCAGTACATTCTGTCACTTTACATAACCCTGGACTTTCTAGAAACACGTATAACTGAAATCATGTCGTCCACAATCTGCTGTCTGACTTCCTTCCCTTGGCATAATGACTCTACGATTGATCCAAGGTGCCTGCTTTGGCAGCTTCCCACGAGGCTGACAATGACAGCTGCACAGTACTGAGCGCTCCGTCCATGGACATGGTACATCCCCACTGCTTCAGTGATCCTACCTTGTTCCTCACCGGGCTTCAGTTCCCTTCACAGACCATGCACACATCTTGTTAGACTTACACATAAGTTTCTCTGAACTGCTGTGCTTTTAACTTGAAATTTCAATAGTTTAGTGTTGGCATGTAGAAAAACAGTTGATTTTTTTTTTTTTTTTGCATAGTGACCTTGTTCCTGAAGTCTTGCTGGAATTGCTTTATTAGTTTTAGGTTTTCAGTTGATTTTTAAATTCTACATAAGCAAGTCTTTAACAAAGACACCCCTGACTCCATCTGGCTTTCACGCCCATCTCATTTTATTCCATTGGTGGGAGTTCCTGTATGAGGTGGGGTGGAAGCGGGGAAGACAAAGAACATGCCTGCTCTTGGCCTCAGTGGGAGAACGTCTAGTCTTAAAATTCTGAAAATCCAACGTTGCTTTCTGTGACTCTTCATTCTTCAGTGGGTCAGCTCATCCTGTTGCTGGTTTCCAAATGCATCCTATTGTGGTTGCATGGCAACAGTTTGGAGGTAGGGGAGAAGGTGTCCCTCCTCCGTTGGTAGCCAAGGTTTGCATTGTTAGGAGGCAAGCTGTCTAGCACTTTCCTCTCCTTGCACAGCTGACCCCTCAGGTCTCCTACACAAAGCCACCTAGGAGAGCGAAGTCACACGTACATGGGATACACAGATGAAAGCTACTACTGAAGCCCATCAGTCACAGCAGCACAAGCATGGCAACAATCCACACGCTCACCAAAAGATCGTACAAAATACAACAGACTGCGCCTGGCCGTGTGGTGTGTCTCAGTGGCTGCATTTCCCATCTACCTCCCTGCTAGCGCCCTGGGAAAAAAGAGTCGCAAATGGCTCAAGTAATCAGGCTGCTATCACTCGACCCGGCCCCACCTGGCCCTGGGAGTGAACCAGCAGATGGGGGCTTGCACTCACTCGTCCTCTCCTCTTTCAAATAAATAAATATTGTTTTAACTGACGGCCAATCTGTTACATGGTCCTGCTGTGACTCTTTGAAATAAAAGCCAGAAAGCAGACACAGGATGTTGCAGGCCTTTAAAAAAATCATCTCAACTGTGCTCTCATGCCTACACAGACCTGCCTGTGGATGACTCCAGGCGACGGCTCATGCTGAGCCACCCAGCACGGCAGTTACTGCTGGAGGGTATGGCACTCTTTCAATAAGCAGAACTAAGAAGCCTTATCCGTGCGAGCTGAGTGATAGCCCGAACAAGGCTCTCATGACTGTGACAGCTGAGTGTGTGTCCATGGTGTGACAGCTGCGTGTGTCCATGGTGTGACAGCTGAGTGTGTCCATGGTGTGAGAGCGGAGTGTGTCCATGGTGTGAGAGCTGAGTGTGTGTCCATGGTGTGACAGCTGCGTGTGTCCATGGGTGTGAGAGCAGAGTGTGTCCATGGTGTGACAGCTGCGTGTGTCCATGGGTGTGAGAGCGGAGTGTGTCCATGGTGTGACAGCTGCGTGTGTCCATGGGTGTGAGAGCGGAGTGTGTCCATGGTGTGAGAGCTGAGTGTGTGTCCATGGTGTGACAGCTGCGTGTGTCCATGGGTGTGAGAGCGGAGTGTGTCCATGGTGTGACAGCTGTGTGTGTCCATGGTGTGATAGCTGAGTGTGTGTCCATGGTGTGAGAGCTGAGTGTGTGTCCATGGTGTGACAGCTGCGTGTGTCCATGGGTGTGAGAGCGGAGTGTGTCCATGGTGTGACAGCTAAGTATGTATTCACAAGTCTGATACCTGAGTAAGTCCTTGAGTGTGACAGCTCTCCCCTGAGGACCAGGGGACAGCTCCAGTGTCAGGTGCCATCAGCACCACGTCCAACCCAGCCTGTCCCACTCAGCCCTGGCACTGATGCAGCTGCTACTGCAAATCCAGCCACAATGGATCTGGATCTCCAGGGCATTCCGGCTAAATGGTAAATTGGCTGTGACCATTCTCCCAAACAGCGGGTCAAGACCCATTAGAGGGCTGTGAAATCCGTTAGTAGGGCATGACCTTTGTGAATGTGCGTGCAAGATCAAACAGGATGACTAAAAGTGACTTGAGAGCATTTCTTATAATAAGGGATGATAACTGTAGTGTATTTCGGCTCTGTCTGTGTACGTTTCACTGTCAGCCTTGGTCGAAGCCATCCAAAAGCTGGTTGATTTTTCTGAGACCTTTTCTCTAATCTCCTGGGAAGCCAGCCAGAGGGGGAACCAGACCCCTAGCCACGGAAGTCTTCCTAAGCATGCTCTCCTGCAATGTGCCCAGCCACATGAGAAAGCGCACGAGCAGCCCCAGTGGGGTCTTGCCTGCCACCCCATCCTGTGTCAGAGCCAGGAAGCTGGGGGTGGGGCATGGAGAACATCCTCCCTGTGCACTTTGAGCTGAGCTGAAATGGACGGAGAAGCACGCACTGCCCAGAGGAGGCTGGTGGCTAGGCCGTGCTGCAGAAGCCAGCAGCTCGAGGCCAGGTTTGCAGAGCAGAGAAGGAAGCAGGGAGGGTGGCAGTGGCTAGTGCCCTGCGATGCCCTTCAGGGCCCCTCGGCCTAGGGCAAGGCGGCAGGGAGCTGTCAGGGGCCTGACCATGCAGCTTCCACTGCTCACCCCTCCCTGCTCCGCTGTGGCTGTGGATTCAGGCCCATTCCCCCGAGCAAGTCCCCAGGTGGGAGGTGGGCGCAGGAAGCAGGGAGCTGCTGGCACAGGAACATAAACCCCCACCCAGGAAAGACATGGTCACCCCGATGGCCGAATTTCATTCCTCGGTGGGGGCAGAGGTGGGAGGATGGGGTGAGAACCATGCTCCATGGGGCCTAGTCCTGGGAAACACCCCCAACAACATCCCATGTGGGGGTGCACAGCCTTGTGGGTGTGCAGGGTGGGAGCTCACCTCTTTCTAGCAGAGGCCCCTGTGGAGCACTCATGTCCTCCTCACTGTGCTGCTGGGGACACCGAGTCCCACAGACACACAGGACAGTGTCCACACCTGCTCCCCAGGAGACCTGCTCTCCTGTCACGTCTTGCTCACCAGGTCCTGGGATGCTGCCTACCTGTCGTCAGAGCCAAGGCCCTGAGGTGGCCTGGGCTGGGCAGAGCACTCTGCAGGAAGATGATTACTGGATAGCAAAGGTGGGCCTGCCATGGAGGGCAGTGGCCATACCCTCTGTCTTCACCAACAAAGAGGAGGGCAGTGCAAGAGCTGGCAAGCCAGGCCTCTCCACTTCTCCCAATGACTGACTCCGGGGTCCATTCGTGCCTTGAGGAAGCCACACTGGGATGAAAACCCCAAACCACAGCTTGCTTCCTGGGTGCTACAGGACCCACCAGACTGAAGCCCCAATGAGCCAAGACTTGGAGCTGACACTCACGGAGACACTGATTGCAGAATGCCAATGGCGGGCCAATGCCATGGTGTAGTGAGGGAAGCCCCTACCAGCGGTGCTGGCAAGCCATGTGAGCTCTGGTTTGTGTCCCAGCTGCTCCACTTCCCATCCAGTTCCCTGTTAATGGCCTGGGAAAACAACAGAGGATGGCCCAAATATTTGGACCCTTGCCTCCACGAGGGAGACCCAGAAGTGTCTGGCTCCTGGCTTTGGACAAGCCCAGCTCTGGTTGGTGTAACCATTTGGGGAAATCAATCAGGAGAGGGCAAGTCTCTCTCCACCTCTGTCTCCTTCTAACTATGCCTCTCATACAAACAGTTAACCTGAAAAAATATGCCAACAGCATCTAGGGCAAGTCCAACAACACACGGCCATTCACCACCAGAACACTCAGAAACAACCACATGGCAGCAGAGTGCCTGGCCGTGGCTGGAGAGGAACCAGCTAGCTGGCATGCTGGCACCATAAGCCAGGGAGTGTCACATCAGTTATTCTCCTGCCTGGTGACAGTGGCTTCCTCAGCTCCACTGCTGAGCCTAGGACTCTGCTGGCCCATGGCCAACTTCAACAGAGAGCCCGGGGACTCTTGGAGTTCAAACAGCAAGGGAGCTGAGGGCTTCTGGGGTCACCCGGAGGAGCTCCCTCTCCTGGGGACCAACATGGAGCCTTGGCCTGCAGCCGAATGCCAGCCTGACAGGGTGACAGGGTGACAGGGTGACAGGGTGAGCGGGCTCCAGGAAGCTGAGGTGGAGCAGTGAGGAGCTGGGGATGCCGAGTCCCTAACTTGCAGCGAATCCTCTCCCCTGGTGCAGCAGGTTTCTCAGCTCTGCAAGCCTGACCTGCCTGTGCCCAGCAGTGACTGCACTTTCCACTGTGCCCAAGGAGACGAACCCTGGACAGTGCGAGGCAACAAATGGGCTGCCCAGGTGCCTGCCTGGGGAGATTCTGCTGGTTGCCCTCAGCAGCCACCCACCCTACCCCTGCCTGTAGCTGTACTTGTCCCAGCAGGTCATAGGACCTGCGAGCTGCTGCATTGCTCTGGGATCCCACACTGCAGCCCGAACCTCCGGTCCTACCACATACAAGAGATTTAAGGAACAGAATTCTCCCTACGAGACCAAGCAGCCCAAGAGGAAGAGTCCAGAACAAGGTCCTCCGGCCCGGGTTTGGTGGATCCCCAAAGACTGTCCAGGTGCAAGACTGAGCAGCTGGGAAACCACCTCTCCCATCTGTCACTACATGTCGCCGACACTGTGGCAAGCAGCCTCACGGTCCAGGGCTGACCACACGGTCAGTGCCCACATGGTCAGTGCTCCAGCAGGAAGATCCTGGCCAAGAATGCCTTCACTGGCTCTGTGGCCACCAGGGCCTTCACAAGAGAGGTCATCTCCTGAACATGCGCTCTAGCTGGCTCTCTTGTCCACACAGCCCACCCTCTGAGAGATGGCAGCTGCCTCGGAGGAGCCACCCCACCGGTGCCCGCCCACCTGCTCCCCAGCCACCCACCCATGCTCGCCCACCTGTGCCCGCCCACCTGCTCCCCGGCCACGCTGCCCACCTGCTCCCCAGTCACCCCACCCATGCCCGCCCACCTGCTCCCCGGCCACCCCACCCGTGCCCACCCACCTGCTCCCTGGCCACCCCACCTGTGCCCGCCCACCAGCTCCCCGGCCACCCCACAGGCCTTGCTGGAATTCCTCATCCACAGCCTCACATCCCTACTCCACCAGGAGCTGACAGCAGTGGTCAGTGTTGCCTGCCAGCTGCTACCCACGGCCGGGGACATCTTGAGGCCTGGGGCATCCTGGCTGCTCCACCACCATGATGTGAAACTCTGCTTCCAGCCCTGGATTCAGGTCCCTGCCGCTGCCCTCCCAGCCACAGCAGGGCAAGTGAGGCCTGCGTGTTCCTGTACAAATGCACCCAGCACTCCAGGACCCTGGCACCTGCCCAGCTTCACATTGCGGCCTTTGCACAAGAAATAGGATCCAATGTGATGAACCCAAGCGCACGGTAACGGCTTCATCATTGCCCACACGCAGCAGCACTCCAAGCTGAGAGCCAAGTTCTCACGTGTCCCTTGCTTTGAATCAGTGCTCGGAGGGATCCCCTTCCACAGACCTGGGAGCCATCCGGCACACCCCCAACGTCTCCCCCAAAGATATCCCTCCAGACTAGACCCTAAGATTCGGGACCTTGGCCTACTTGCCCAGCCCAGGCTTCCTCATGCCAGGGGCATGGCGACCCCTTTCTCCAAAGCAGCTGGGATGGCTGCCAGGTCGCACATCAGGATGGGTGGGAAGGAGCTCATATTTTTTACCTGCCATCTTTCCCTTAAAAATTCATTTTTTATTAAAGCACTTAATGAAACCTACAGAGGATTCTTCACCAATCCCGCAAACATCATGTCCCTCAGGACCGAATCACTTCAGCCAGCGGCTGTATGTTGACTTCAAAACTGACACCAGTGGCAGCTATGGTGAGGAACACGGGAAAACACTAATACCAAACTCGCCTGGCTGTGCTTTGGCATTGCTTGCTGCTCTACAGGGATAGGAAAAAGGTCCAGGTAAAATGCTTTGTCTAAGCCTTCACTGTGTGCTGTACATAGCACAGAAGGGCCTTAGGATCAAATCGCCTCAGTGCTCGACACCTCGCAAGGAATACTGCGAGTGTGTAAGCGCAGGACCATCCGTGCTTGCACGGCGACCCCTTCTCTGACCACGAGGAGCACGGGAGCTTTGTCCACCTGTGTGTTTTCCTGCTACATCAAGTTTTTTCTCCTTTCTCAATCCGTGTTACTCCCCTGCTTTATAAATGGGTTTAAAAGCAGCTCTATTGGGAAACAGCTGGCAACACCAACCCACACATCTCCACGTGTGGAAGTGGGTCAACAGGCGCTGGAACAGGCGCTCTCAAGGAAATCGTGGCAGGGATTAGGACAGCGAGCACCGGAAGGGCCCCACAGCCTCTGGAACTCAGCTCATTGCAGTGGCGCCAGCTTCACGACTGTCTCCTCCCCCGGCTGCCTCCAGGGACCTGTTTCCTTCCCCCCCCCCACCCCCGCCTCTGGGGACCTGCTTCTCCCCACCCCTGCCTCCGGGGACCAGCCGGCCTCTCCTGCTTCTCTGCCTGCAACAGCTGCAGAGCTGAGCAATGCTTACACAAAGAAGGGTTTCTAACCAAGAGACTGTGGTCTGCTTTCTTCCCTCCTTGCTGTGCTGGGTTCATCCGAGTTAGACAAAGGCCCCTGCTACCGCCCGTGTGTGCACCCACTCCAGGACAGGGAAGGCTCCGTGAAGGGATGTCAAGTTCCCCGTGAGTTTAATGTTGTTCCCCAAATCGGGGCCATAAAACTGCACCGGTCTTACTCACCTACTCACACCTAAAGGTCACAGCCGAACGCTGGCAAACACACTACAAGGCAGCCATCTTCTCCCTCAGCTCTCACACAGATCTGCAGGAGAGAAAGCTAATCCCACAGCATGGCTTAGCTAGTACTGATAGCACAACACCCATTTTAATACCTTATTCCCATGTGGAAATCAGCACACGCATGCTGGCGTGTTTTACACCAAGCGGCATGCAGAGAAAATGAAGTCCCCACCGTACAGCTAGGCCTTGTAGCCAGGAGCCATCTACGCGACTCCCTGGCTTCTAACATAGCAAGACGCAAAAGCAAACAGCGAGGTGAAAGGTCACAGGTGGGAATGTTCTATCTTTGATCACCAGCCTCCTTGCAATCTGTTAGACACGACCTCTTGGGCTGCTGGCAAGGACAGATACATATGACAGCTGTCACAGGCCACAGTGTTTGGGCATCCCTTCATGACAGAACTGACATGCGAGGGAAGACATCACGGTGTGAGTCACACCTCAGAGACCCACACACCACACGAGCTGCAGGATCAGTCACAAGCGGAGGTCAGCGAGCAGACCACCACACATGGAGGAGTACTACGCAGCCTTCAAAAAGAAGGGCCCTGCCCTGACAGCAAGCTGGGCACAGGAAGACCAGCACCACGCGGCAGCCCCAGAGGCAGGAGTGGACTGATGGGGCCAGGCTGGGACCAGGAGCAGCAGGAGGTGATGGTCAAAGGCACAGGTGCTCAGTCACCAACAGGCTGGCTCCTGGCATCTGACTCCAGCAGGGGACCACAACTGCCAACACCGACGCATTCCTGGGCACTTGCTGAGAGCAGCTCTGGCGTGGCTGCATCCCCCTAGGGGTGACAGGTGGGCTGGTTAACTTGGTCATGATTATCCCACTCTATCCGTATGTCAGGTCACAGGCTTCATGTCTGCTCTAAGACGACTCATGTACTCATGTCGTCTGCAGTGTACTCAGTATCGCTCCCATCCTGGTCCAGGTTGGCCGGGAGCTGGCCCACCCTCATCAGGGCTAGGGCTCATAAGAAACGGAGGATTGACATTCTGGAGCCGCGTGTCCTGGGAGCCGGGGGAAGGCATCAGGTCCTGGGGGCACGCAGACGGGTCACGTGGGACTCCGCATCCACATTCAGAGAGGAGTCAAAGAGGGTGAAGGCCTAGATGAGCTACACTGCTGAGTAACACCGAAGGACAGATGTGGGTAGGACGGGCGGGGGAGGGCTCACGCGCGGCCCTCCTTGCACCAGGAGTCTACCTTCTAGCACGGTCCCGAGCCCAGCAGGCACCAAGCCCCCACCACATGGATGCATGAGGCTCCTCCAAAAGATGAAATGCCAAACAGCTCTAAACAGACATCCTTGCAGAAGAAAACGCTCGGAGTGACACGAGATGACATGCCCAGCCTCATTCCGTACATCAAAACAGCAGCAAACAGGTAAGGCCAGATGGACGCACTGCTAACAGGACTGCCTTTGCCGGACCGACCTTTTGAAAATAGGATTTTATAATCTTAAAAGTGCCACCTCTTGGGCCCAGAAATTGAGCCCTGGGGAATTCATCTGAAGGAAATACTTTGGATGAAAGCCAGGTGCTCATTGTGAGGTAGTCACGGTCAGAACAACACCACAACAGCCAGAGTTCCACTGAGCCCCGTAATGGAACACAGTGAGATCACCAGGAGTGACGCGGAGACCCCAGTGCCACGAACAGCACCCCGACAGACACCAGGCAGCAGGGGAGACTGGCAAGGCCACGCACGGACAGCAGGGCCGCCATGGGTAAGCACAGGTACCACAGCTTGGCAGGACCTGAGAAGCCCTCAGGTGGTGGCCACGAGTGGCTTCTCTCTTGCCGATGGTGGCCACAGACGATGTGACACCATCGTGAAAGGCAGCTGCACAGCAGTTCAGGCAGTGGCCAGCTGGGCCTTCTTCTGTATTGATACTGTCCCTAGGTGTCCTGCAGGCACCTGCCCTGCAGGTGGGTGGGAGCTGAGACATGGTCACAGATGCCCACCGAGGCCTCCCAACACGGTCCCAGACGCCCACCGAGGCCTCCCGAGACACGGTCCCAGACGCCCACCGAGGCCTCCCGAGACACGGTCCCAGACGCCCACCGAGCCTCCCGAGACACGGTCCCAGACGCCCACCGAGCCTCCCGAGACACGGTCCCAGACGCCCACCGAGCCTCCCGAGACACGGTCCCAGACGCCCACCGAGCCTCCCGAGACACGGTCCCAGGCGCCCACCGAGGCCTCCTGACACGGTCCCAGACGCCCACCGAGGCCTCCCGAGACACGGTCCCAGGCGCCCACCGAGGCCTCCTGACACGGTCCCAGGCGCCCACCGAGGCCTCCTGACACGGTCCCAGGCGCCCACCGAGGCCTCCTGACACGGTCCCAGGCGCCCACCGAGCCTCCCGAGACACGGTCCCAGACGCACACCGAGGCCTCCTGACACGGCCCCAGGCGCCCACCGAGGCCTCCCGAGACACGGTCCTAGATGCTACTGAGGCCTCCCGAGACACGGGTCACAGACGCCCACCGAGGCCTCCCGAGACACGGTCACAGAGAGGAAACACTGCGAGGCCACACCGACTGCCGAGGCCTCCTGTCTCGCGTGGCCCTGGCCGCGCACATCCTACCTGTGTCAGTGCAGGCGCCCACGTGGACTCCACTGCTCAGACAGGGCTGTCCTCTCCGCCCCTCTCTGTGCTCCCGTCAGCCTCCTGGGCAGAGCTGCTGTGGCAGACGCCGCAGGCCCGAGTTCTCCCATGGGGCGGGCTAGAACATCCCTTCCCGCGATGCAGTCGTTTCCTCCAAGTCCTTGCTCCTCACAGCGAGGGCCACCGCCAGTGGAATGCAGAGTCCCAGGCCTGCCCTGTGTGCACTCCTCACGCTCAGGTTTTTGAGCCCATCTTCCCCGCCTGCAGCGCCGCCCCCTCCCCCGGCTTGGGGGTGTGGTGGCACCATCCCAACTCTGTCCTCTGTCCTGGAGTGCCAGGAACAAGGGACAGCTAGGTGAGACCCCATGGAGGCCTTGTCCTGGCTCTGCGACACCCAGCTCTCAGGGCGCAGTGCTGCCATAGGTCACGGCAGGCTGAACACTGCTCCGGCTGCCCCAGGCCCCAACAAGGCGTCCAGGCCCGAGCAGCCGTGGGGGACAGGGCTCCTCGGGCTCCTCGGCGCTGGGGGCGGGCAGAGTCAGTGCTGGTGGCCGCTCGCTGGCCTCGCTCGCCCCCGCCAGGGTCGCCCACCACGTCGGAAGGCCCAGCGTCCATCTCTGGCCCACAGCTTTCCGTCTCTACGCGGGCCCGTGGCCGCCTCGCGCTCGCATCCCTCGGCCTCCTCGCCGCTCCTGCCGCAGCTGCGGGACATTGCGTGCTCAAGCAGCCCGGGGCGAGATGAGGCCCCCGCTGAGATGGGGCCCACCTGAGCGGCCTTCCGCCCTCGCGCCTGGGTCAGGCCCGCAGTTCCCGTTCGCACCTGGGCTCCTTGCCGTGCACACGTGATTCTCCAACCCCTCCCGTCCTTGTGGGGTCACCAGTTCCCCACTCCATTTTGTAAGGATGTATTTCATTTATTTAAAAGGGAAAGTTACAGACAGGGACGTGGAAAGAGATCTTCCATCAGTCGGCTCACACCCACATGGTCTCCCCAGTGCCCACACGGGCAGGGCTGGGGCAGCCAAAGCCAGAGGCCTGGGACTCTGTCCTGGTCTCCCACGCTGGAGCAGGGTCCAAGCCCTTGGGCTGCGTTTCTCTGGTTTCCCAGGCCATTAGCAGGGACTTGAGCCGGTGCCCGTATGGGTTAATACACTGTACTACAGTGCCAACCCCTTGCCCATTCTCATCGGGGACTGACCTCCTGTCCCGTTCCCGACATGCCTTAGTGACCATCCAGGGACCGCCATTCCCCACCTGAGCAGCGTCCCCACCCACCGAGCCCACTGCCCGGGGACTGCGTGGGAAGCTAACGCCTAGATGTACTCAGAGATGAATGTCTATCACACAATCACGGGCTTTATCTGCTAGTTTATGTAGGCAAATGGATTACAATCTAACAGAGCAGCACAGAAAAGCCCTGGCGAGAGGAGACAGGAATGCACGGCCGCTTCAGGGGCGCCAAGGCGGACTGGGCGCAAGGGGCAAGTGGAAACCAGCCGGCTGCTAGTGGCACGGTGGGGACTCACCTTGGCGTCCAGGTTTGAATTCCTGGCTCTTTAAACATGTTTTACCCAAGTTGGCAGCCAACCTGCTCACCGGGAAGCAGTGGGAAAAGCTTTGTCTCCTCCTCTGGAACTCTGCCTTTCAGAGAAATCCTTTAAAAACGCTCCAAGCATGGCCAGAGTTTCCCATTGATGATGCTAATTCTGCGACGCACAGCTCTCGCCAGGGACCGCTGTGAGCCACACGCAGGGCTCCCCAAAGGCCCGTGGGACACGCGTGCTGCGAAAATCCATGCATGACTTCTAAACTGGTCGCATCCAAACGAACGTCCCTTTTATTTCTGCTTTTTTTTCCCATCAACCATTTGAAGCCCCTCACCTGTAATGGAAACTCTTGGTGGGGATGGCTCACATGAGAGCCAAGGTTGAAGACAGCCCGTACCTCTCCCTGCAAGTCTTCCCCTTCTCCTTGTTGTCCTTGCCAAGAAAAAGTTGCTAATCCATTATTATTACATCTCTTCAGTCAATGGCCATCCTAACCCTTACACGGCGCACAGTGGTCATGGTACTGAGCAGCCCCCTGCAGCAGCACAGGCCTGGAGCAATCCCCCTGCTGCCCTTTGTGAATTTCAGTTTGTAGTCAGGTCGTATTCCAGCAGAGAGAGAGCAGCTCAACCCAGGCAGCAGGCATTGGCACAGTGGCTGAGTCACCACTGGGGACCCTGCGTCCCCCATGAGTGCCTGGCTCTGCTTCCCTGGGAAGCAGTGGTGGTGACCACAGATCTGGCCTGGCCTTGAACTAGGCAGCGCCAGCAGCTGCAGGCTTTGGGAGGAGTGACCCAGTACCCAGGAGAGCTCTCTGTCTTTCCCGTCTCCTCTATTTCTCTACCTTCCAGACGGAATATGCTTTTTACGTATCCAACCTAAAGTGGGACAGCAGCACAGGGTGCCCTGGAAAGCAGGTTGCTAGCCAGGAGACCAGTTCTGCAAGTCACCCACTTAGGCTGCCCCAAAGGGTCTCCTTTGGGTGGGCTCTCCCAAGTGGTGAATCCTATTCCATGAGCCCCCATGGCTAAGAGGGTGTGGGAGAAAAGCTATATAGTCAGGGCCTCCAGGCAGGGTGTGGTGCCCTCAGAGGGACCTTGCAGTGTAGAAACAGCCTCCAGACAGAAATGGGGAGTGTGACTACGACATTCAGCGGGGGACCCCCTGGAGGAACCCAGGGACAGCTGTCTCTCACTGGTTCAGAAGGGGCAGCTCCGTGCATCTGACACCTCGGGGTGCTGCCTGGGCTGTCCGGCATGCCCCAGAAGCAGGTGGTCGGCTCAGCCCAGAGAGCTACTCTGACATCCCAGGTCCCACACCAGGCAAAGGCCACGCTTCTGCTTTAGCCACAGGCCAAGTGGAAAATCAGAACTCAGGGCCAGGAAACAGCACTTGCCATCATTTCCAAATTTTCCATCTACCTCTCCGGATGCTGAGGCAGTTAATGAAGGTTTCTGCAGAGTGGCAGAAGTCAAAGAAAGGAAATGTTGTATGTGGCACCTATGCTGCACAGACTAGTGGGCTTCCCTGTCCAGAATAAGCAAGGAGTCCAAAATGGTACAAAAATAGTTATTTTCTGATTGCTCTTTAATTCATTTTAATTCTTGTGTCTTAAAGATTAATTTTCTGTAAGGAAAGCTTTATTTATTGTTATGTTTCTATGTGAGTTGCAAAGTAAAAAATTGGTTTGATTATAAGCAGGCAAATAATAACCTCTCTATGGCAACTGTTTCTTCTAATTAAATTTATGACTCTCTAACTTGGGTCTGACCTTTTGATTACTCAGAATGAATAAAGCCTGAGATAACACGTGGGAACGTTATATTTTGTTGACTCTCCATCACGCTAATGATGGTGATAATAGTTGAATGAACTAGTTTATTCATTTTCTTGAAAGGCAGCGAGAAAAAGCTCCTGTCTGCAGATTCACTCCACAAATGCCTGGGGGGCTGGGCATGGTGTAGATCCCCCCTCCCCCATGACTGACACTTACCCAGCCCCTTGAACCATCACCACTCCATCCAGCGGGCGCAGCAGCAGGAAGTGGGAATCGGCGGCGGAGCCAGTACAGAAACCCTGGCACATCAGTGTGGTGTCCCTGGCAGAATCCTGCTGCTCTGCCACACCTGACCCTGGCAGGATCCTGCTGCTCTGCCACACCCGACCCTGACCCTGGCAGGATCCTGCTGCTCTGCCACACCTGACCCTGACCCTGGCAGGATCCTGCTGCTCTGCCACACCTGACCCTGACCCTGGCAGGATCCTGCTGCTCTGCCACACCTGACCCTGGCAGGATCCTGCTGCTCTGCCACACTCTGACCCGCAGGGAATTAGTTCCAGTTGCATGCTTCACCAACAACCCCCTTTCTCCTATTTCGTTTCATTTATGTAATCCATTTGTGTTTAAACGTTACTTTTAGAAGGAGTGCTGGTTATGCTAAGCCATGTTGGCAGTCCCACTAGCTTATGAGGTAGGTCACACTAGGTCGTGCTAGCAGTCCAGAAGTAGCTTTGTTTAAGTGCCTCTGCTGGGTTATAAAGGTCATGGTGTTGGCAGCTCAGGCCAGCTCAGGTGGTGAGCCCTGAGCCAAGACTCCCGTCACACAGCCCCGCAGGCGCTGAGGGAGAATGGCTACATTGTAAACCTTCCCACAGTGCTTCTTGGAAATGCCCTAAAGGAGCACAGGACGCACTTCTCTCCCTGGAAGCTGACATGGGTAGTAGAGATTTGGAAACAAACAGGGCCCTCAACAGGCACCGCCAGCCTCTCTCTGGGCTGCACTGCACGGCTTCTCACAGACAGAAAGCCAGTCTGTGGGTGTCCCGTGAGGCACAGCAGGTGTGAGCAGTGGGCAAGGCTCAGCCACAGGAAAGGCCCAGCAGGCCACAGAGCAGAGTGTGTGTGGGTCCTCCCCGTGGATCGTGCAGGGGCAGTGATACAATCCCACGGCAGCACCTCCCGGCCAGCACTGGGAGCCATAACTCTTACAAACCGCAAACGACGTTTTATTAAAGTGAGCTCTGAACTACCAGCAAGACTGCGTGACCTAGCGTGACTATTTAGGTTTCTTCCTTGCTACCAGACCCGTTTCCCATATGTCTTCCTCCACTGCTTGCAAACCTTCAGCTTCTGATCCATCCTGGTTTGCTCGCTGGCCCTGTCCGCTAGGCCCTTTGTGCTGCCCTGTGGGGTCGCCTCACCGAGAAGGAGGCAGAGCCAGTGCAGGTCTTGGTCAGGATCTGAGGCCACAGTATGACCCTGCTGTGTCCAGCCCAGGTGTTTGGCTGCAAGGAACAGAAATGCCAGGGGGAGGTTCAGTGAGGACCTGAACCCCACCCAGAGATGCACTGGCCACAGGCAGATGAGGAACAGTCTGAGCTGCCTGGCCCTGGTCCCCTCCTGGCCCCGGTCCCCTCCCTGCCCTGCTGTGCTACCCACCCTGTGTCCCTCCTTGCCCTGGGCCCCTCTCAGCCCTCGTGACATGTTCTCTGCTCCACTGGGTTCCCTTCTCAGAAACACCAGCTTTCTTGCCTTCCTGCTGGGGAGGTCCCAGGACTGCGTGTGTCTGCCAGCCTGCAGACACCTGGCATCCAAGTGCATATGAGGACTCAGTGATACTGTGGCTGACCCAAGCTTCAAGCCTCAGCGTCTGGGGCTGCAAACCCAAGCCAGCAGTGTCTGCCGCACAGCAAGGTCTCTGCAGAGCATGCAGCGCCTCCCTGCGGCTCCAGGCAAGAGCTGTTCCTGACGTCTAGGTGGGCACTGTCAGGCCAGCGTGGATGTGATTTTAAGGTTCTTGCAGCAACTCCGCTCTGAACAGAGGTCCTCGGACTGCTCCACAGGATGGCCACAAAACCTCAGAGAAGCTGAGATGCAGGCTTCCCTGGGGGAGGCCAAGGGAGACTAAGCACCAAGGGCCGTGCACCACAGAGCAGGCGTCTGTTCTCCGTCGGCTCCTCCTTCCACACACAAAATTCAGCTCCACTCCCCCAGGGAAACGGAAGCATCGGGAGATTTCTTTTAAGGCAGAAATGTTTCGTCTTGGGCAGGAATCATCATTGAAGAAGAAGTGATTCATGAGTCAATCATCAGAGAAAGCTCATATGAACACCCCAGGCCCTGCAGTGCGTCTGCCCGCCTGCCCCCTCCAGGCTCCTGGCCCTGGCTTCCTGGGCTGCTGGACGCCAGCAGGTGGACTCCCTCACCGTGAAAGCACACTCAGCTCCAGGTACTTCGGGTCTCACTCAGACAGTAGCACTGCCCTGCCCTGCCCAGATCAGCAGTCAGTTCCTCATCAACAATGTTGCAAGCAGAGCAGGACAGCTGGGCTCTCTGAGAGCTGAGCTCCACAGGCTGAGTGAACACAGCCGACCTGGACCACAGACGCACTTCCCGGAAGAGCTGAGTGCAAGGTGACTCAGTGTTCGGTCAATGGCATCCGTTTGGAATGCACAGGGAACACCATTGCATTATTTATGGGTCTCCTTTGCTAAGTGCTCCGAACAGTGAATGCATACAAAAAGAACAATCACTCCTAATGCGTTGGCTTTCAAAGTTCAACTTGGTGGACACCTTACCTTCTTGGAAGAATACTTCCTGTACTTTCTGTTTCAGGGCAACAATAATTGAAGAACAAATTGCCAAATTGCCCTAACAACAAAATCAGGCCTGCCTGAACAATTTTTTAGCACAGTGGCAGCAGCAGTCCCTGGCTTCCTTATGGTTTCTCAGACCCTCGTGCTCATGTGAAACAAAACCATGAGGCATAATATGGTGACATGCCAAGAAGTGAGATTCTGCAGTGCAGAAGATCAAGGTTAACACCCCTGCTCAGTGACCCATATGACCTCAGCCAAGGCACTCACTCTGCCTGCTGCTGCTGCATGGCTTCCTCCATGAGTGCGCGCCAGCAGGGGCAACGTCCCCGAGTTGGAGGGGTGCACTGGTGGGGCCAGCGTCCATGGGAAAGTGTCCTGGGACAGAGGAGGTCTCCACAAGGTGCAGAGTCAGACTGGAGTGAACTGGCCCTTAAGGAAATCAGAATGCCAATTCTTGCCACCAGGTGCCCCACCTTCCCCAGGGAACCCTCCCAGAGACACGGACACCTGTGTGCCCCTGCATATGCTCTTGCCTGGCATGACAAGGAGCTCCAGGCCCTCCCTGCAGAAGGCACAGCACAGCCCAGTGCCTGGCAGGAAGGACCTGTGTCAGGTGCTTTGTCCCCGTGCCCTCATCCCCTGGGCTCTTAAATCCTGCCACGCTCGGGACACACGGGCGCTGACACGTGCGGGGAGGGGACCCACACAGGAGCACTGGGCTTTCGCAGGAGGGTAAGGAACCCCAAGCTGGGCTCTTCCACCTGCCATGTGAGAGGTTGAGCCCTACTCTGAGGTCCTGCTCACTCTCGCCAGACTGCCCTGACACAGCACAGAAATCACAAGCTGGAACCCCTTGGCATGAAGGGCTCCCAGGAGCCCGGGTGCCATGGAAGCCAACAGAAACGCAGCTCAGTATAAGCAACAGAACACTTGGGCCTAACCAGTCAGGGGAGCATGTCTGGCCTGGTGGGTAAAACGCTTGCATCCCATAGCAGTGGACCAGGGCTCAGCTCCTAGTCCTGGCTCCAGGTTACAGGCTTCCTACCCGTGCAGGTCCCGGGAGGCAGCAGTGAAGGCTCAAGCGGTTTGGTTCCAGAGACGTGGTGAAGTTCCCAGTGGACAGAATTAGCACACGCAGCGTCTGATGATTTATTTCAATGGTGTAAATCTTTCCAAATTATATTAGCTCAGCCCTTGGAACCATGTCTCACACCGAACAAATTAACACAAAGCTTCAGTATAAAAGGATGAATAACCACCCAGAAAGAATGACTGGGGGCACGCAGGCGGGTGCGAGCCCAGGCAGCGGCCCTGACACCCTGCCTCCACACAGAGGCCAGGCGCAGGCGGCCTGTGCTGAGTCGGGCCGAGGGTCATTCAGCCGGAGCTCTCTGCTGTGTGATGGCACAGAGCTAAGAGAATGGTCTCGGTGAGTGAATACAAATGCAAACTTGGGCCTTATGAGGCAGTCTGGGTTGGGTCAGAAATTGATCGTTTCATGTTTCCTTCTGAATCCATGCATGGTTGTTTCTGAACACGCACATCCATGAACTGCATACACTCCTCTCCAATGCATGGATCTGAGGAGGCTCCAGTCCCATGTCCCTTGGGACCCACAGAGCCAGGACCCTCAGGAGTGCTGGGGACAGTGGTGAGCCATGCCCCATGCCCCACAGCCCATGCCCCAGCTGCCTGGATTCTGGGGCATGCACACCCAAGGCTGCCAAACCTTCCTGTGCACCAGAGGATCGCAGAAACCTCAGAAACAGAATTCTATTTTTGAGCAATAGAATTAGAACATCCATGTTCATGCAGGACATTCAAACAGTTCACTGAAAACCCAGGTGAAGAAGCGGTGAGGCACAGCCTGTAGGTTTGTTGCCCAAACACAAGCTTCTCTTTCTTTCACTGGGTTCTTGGTGAAGTCAGGGCAGGGCACTCACGCACCTCACTCCACACTGAGCTGTGTGCGGCGTGAGCATGATGAACTCTCTTGCAATGGGGGCCCTTACCTCACCTCCCTCGGTGGCCGTGTGCTCAGGAAAATCTCAGAACCAACATGCATGTGCCTCGATGGCAACAGGATACAGTCGAGTCCCCTGCTTGCTGAGCTGGCCTAAGGATGTTCAGGTAAGGGAAAAAAATTCAAAACTAACTGGAACAACAGGACTCAGACCCGAGAGTCAGCTCTCAGCTGCCCACTGTGTGCTGGTCACCGTGTGCTGTCCAAGACGCCAGGTGGAGCCAGCAGGGGCTGCGGGCAATGTCCACCCATGGCCTCCAACAACCCAAGGGTGAGGCCAGAGCAGCGCTTCTGGCATGGGAGAGCAGCCACCTGGGCTCGGAGCAAGGGCAGGGAGGCATGGGGACGTTCAGGCCCCAGCAGGCCAAGCAGGGTGCCCACAGCACATCATTTTGGCCTCTGTTCTAACCGTCCCAGCCCGAAGTCCTCCCAGCCCCCACCTTTGCACCAGAGCACTCGTGACCTGCCTCTCCCTGATGCTCCAGGGAGATCTGGGCTCCTCAGCACGACAGTGCCTCCACAGCGGCCTGAGGCCGAGCGCCAGCAGACAGCCACACATGCCGCGCCCCCATGGAGACAGCTGGCATGGAGCTGCGTCCCGCTGCTGCAGAGGCAGAAAAGGACACTTTACACATCAGAGCAGCAGAGATAGTTCCTTCCGGGGCCATTCCAGTTCAGCATGCTCTCCAAAATCCTGACCCTGGGGGTGAGTGGCTGCAGAGACCCATAGTGCCACTCGTTAGCTCAATAGCATCTCCAGCTCTGTGCGAGGGACAGCAGCCAGTGGGAGTTCAGTCCAGCTTCTCCCTGCACGTTGGACTCAGCACGAGAACATGACTGGCAGGGCTGCAGGGTAGTGAATGTTTGCAGCGGAATGTGGCTGCCCTGGTCTGTTTGCTAGAAGACGACAACCAAGGCTGTGTGATGTGTGCAGCCACTGGGCACTTACCTTGGAGCTCTGAAGTTGGGGGAGAGTGGCTCAGCTCCAGTGGGGCCTGGTTGCAGGCAGGCGAGTGAGGCAGGTATGTGTGTGCAGGAGGCAGCAGCTCGAGGTGAGCTGCCCAGGACAGACAGTGG
Organism: Ochotona princeps; assembly: GCF_030435755.1. Taxonomy (NCBI): domain Eukaryota; kingdom Metazoa; phylum Chordata; class Mammalia; order Lagomorpha; family Ochotonidae; genus Ochotona; species Ochotona princeps. The sequence continues at coordinate 41,347,112 of NC_080852.1, read as the reverse complement.
CATAAGGGTGGGACCTCCAATGTTGCAACTATTTACTTAAGAACAGCTCTAGTCCCAACACCACACTCCCTCCTCCCCAGGGACCAGAGTACACAGACTCCACCCCTCAGAACCACCCGCACCTGCCAGCATCACCCCACAGAAGACCAGGCTCCCAGCATGCTCACGCCCTAGCCAGACATGCCTAGCGGGCATTCAGAGAGAGGCCCTGCCCACAGCAGTCGGAGCTGAGGAGAGACAGGAACTTCTCCACACTCTGTTCAAACACACAGGAGCCAACCTCAGCTCTACAGGTCATCCAGCCAGGAGACAGACTCGAGCCCCATGGGCCTGCCAGCCCCTGCCAGCTCCTGGCTCCCCCAGCCTTTCTGATGGCCCAGAGTCTGCCCACACAGACAAGGCCTGAAGCCACACAACCAGCAAGAGGCAGCTGTCATGTACTCACCTGGAGCTCTCTGCCCCAGATTAGGGTCCCCATCCCAGCAGCAGGGTGAAGCTGCAGGGGCCTCCCCAAGGGACAGAGGTGGCACATCTGCAAAACAGAGGTCGGGTTTCTCTACTGATTCAAGCCTGGGGCAGGGTGATGTGAGGACCCCGTCCTGGCAGCTGCTGCACCTGCACTTGTCCGACCACAGCGGGAGCCAGGGGTGGGGCGGCCCTGTGTGCTGATTAGCCTTGAGGACATCCAAAGCCAGGTGCAGCTGCTGTTCACCTTACCTGTGAGTTCAACAGCAATGGGACATACACAATGTAGCTAGTGCTGCCAGCTGGCCCCTCTAGAACACTGCGCCTGTAACCATGGTTGCTGACTGCTCCACAGGGATGCTGTGCCATCCAACCACGGCTGGGTCCACTCAAGTATGTCTGAGCCAGGTGGGGACCCTGCTCGGAGCCCCTGAGCCAGAGGGTGGAGCTCCAGAGCCCAGTGTGGAGGAAGGGGAGAAGCCTCCTGGGGAAATGCGGGCTCCTTCCACAAGTCCACCTGCTTTGCAATCAGCAGCCTCTCACCGCAGTACACAGGGGCATCTCCCTGGCTCCTCACCACAGTAGGTGGGGATGTCTCCCAGTCCCTGGTTCTGCATCGGGCCCTGCCAATTGCCTTGGCCAGGGAGACTGAGCAGGCAGGCATGGGCAGACTTGTGTGGGGCTCCATCTGGCTCGTTGCTGCTGGAAGGAGGACACACCTGGGCTATCCCATGGGTTCCCAGCTCTACGGCCACAGCCATGGCACCCCCGTCCACTCTGACCAGCAGTTCAGAGATGGCACCACGAGACTCCATCCTGAATTCCACTGGCGTCACTGTGAAAGGCAAGTGTTTCCGAGTTTCTGTAAGCTGCGGTCCTGAGCCCAGGGCTTTCAGCTGCCTTAGTGCTGTGGGGAGAGGCAGCCCCAGGCAATCCCCACAGCAAGAACGAACTTGCAGACCACGGGGTCTAGCAACACGCCTGCTTCCCCCTCCCCAGGGACGGACAGCCGCAACGTGGCAAAGCAACTGAATGTGAGGCAGTGGTTTGGGGGGAGGAGGGCAGGCTACTTAGAGAGGCTGACATTTGAGCTAAGCACTATCTGTTTAATGTTTCTTTTCTTTCTATTTTATAATGACTAAAGGGACTTTTTGATTCTTCTTTCCATTGGAAAAGGTAATTTGCATAAAAAGGCCAATGTACTCTGACAAATGAGTTGCTGGACAACTTCCTGGCAAGTGTCCGTGTGGCAATGGGCTAGCTCTGCTCACCCGGCCCTGGGCTGATGGCCGCCTTCCGAGACACTGACAGGTCCCACTGAGCCAGAGGGGAGGCCACCCAAGTGCCAGATGCTGTCTGCGTGTGACACGTGAAGGGTGCCCTGGGGGCCTAGGCTGCGGATTCCAGGTGCTGAGGAAGGTCCCAGCAGGGATTGAGCTCAACTCCGCCCTTCTCTGGGGTGCCCAGCCGAAGTCAGGAGCAGTTTCCCATGAGCACAGAAAAATGGGGTTCAGCCGCAGCCACCCCAACATACCCCGTCTCCACTTCCCCTCAGAATCCTGTAGGGCTCAACCTTCCCTCCCAAACTCCCAGTCACCTCACGTCACTGACTTGGACAGGCCCCCCGAGGCGTCCCGCCAACCCTGGTCTCTCTGCAGGAAGGAGCAGCAGGAGTGGATCAGCAAAACTCTCAATGCCTGGCCTTTTACTGGGGACCAGGAAGATGGATATGGGGCAGGCACCGAAGGGCACTGCCTGCTGAGGGCTGTCAGCCCAAACGGTAGCACAGAGAGGCTGCTGGTGAGCAACTGCGTGGGAAGAATCCAGCCCCAAGGCAGCAACGTAGCAGAAATGCCAGCAGGCAGGAGTGGCCTGGCCAGGACAGATGGCCCAGAACATGGTGGCCAGACACCGCTGGGCACAGCCTGACCTGTGCCAGGAATGGTCTTGGAGGCAGCTGCAGAGGCAGAGGGAAAGCCAGCCTGGCAGGCAATACAAGGGCACAGCAGAAAAACAGGTCACAGAATAAGGCAGCAGCAGGCACAGTGGGAGCGGGCAGCATCATCCGAGGGAACCCAGGAGGCAGGCGTTCCCTGCGGCTCCTCTGGGCACGGGTGTCCCAGGAACAGATGGAGTCAGGGTGACCCTGGCCCCTGGCTGGGATGGTGTGAGAGCTGCTGAGGACCTTGGGCCCAGAGGGGTCTTACCAGGTAGGTGGCTATGGCATCCTCGCAGCCCCCAGGCCCAGCAGCTGGAGGCAGGGCCTGCTGTTGACTACGGGTCAGGACCATGAGCTCCCAGGTCTGGCGAAGGAAGAGGCAGGATGCTGGAAGACAGGAGAGCCAGAAATGCATGATGAGAACTGCAGGAGCAGGGACAGGGAGACTGGCAGGAAGGCCGCTTGACCCGGCCTTCCTCGGATCTTCAGAGGGGTGAGAACCAGGGCTGGCAGATGGCACCAGCATGGAAGAGAAGGGGTAAAGGGAGAGTCTCCTCATGAGCCGGACATTGACTTAGAGACAAACTCCCATCCCCACTTCTATAAGCAGAGGGGGCTCTGCAGAGCCCCAGGAGGCAGCCCCACCCCAGTCCTGAGGGTCAGATCTTCCAGGGGTACCTGAGGGTGGCCATGGATTTCATTTGCAGGTTATCTGACCAGCTCTTTCCACTAAAGAGAAGCTGGGAATTAGCAGCTGTTGGTAGATGTGGGCTTCTGAAGGCGTCTTCCTGCTCTGACGAGTCCGAAGAGACAGGCTCGGGGGGCGGCCAGGATGCTGGGGGCGTCAGCCAGCCTCGGCTCCACCCTGGTGCATCCCAAGTCATTTCCTGTGCCCATGCTTGGTAAAGGACTTTAAATTAAACTTGAAATGCTGTTTTCCTAGCACTGCCTGGACTTTGTCCTCAAAGCCAATAAGACAGCTTGGACCTTGTCTTCAATGCCAATAAGACAGCTTGGGGCCATTTGTTTCCCTTGATAATTTTAGAGCAGTGGATAGGGGTCCTCCCAGATCGATAGAGTCCTGCCTCCAACTGGGGGTCAGCGCTCGTGGACTGGAGACAGGCCGTCTCCATGTGGCACACTGTTTCTGTGGTCACAGGAGAATGTGGGAAGAGGAGAGGAGCTTCATGCCACGTGCAGAGACCCAGGGCACCTGCTGCCGAGCCTGAGGCAGTGGCTCTGTTTGTAGGCCGTCAGTGAAAGGTGTTCACGCTCTGGTGTCCAGCAAGTGCACACGAGAGCACATGAACGTCCTTTTGCAAACACTGGGGAGGGTATACCATCCCTGGGTAAAACACAGCCCGCAGTCATGTTCAAAGAAACACATGGGCGAGAGGAGGCTCAGGCTCACGGTGGTCCCCGCTGGACGAGGGGCACGTTCAAGTGCCGGCTGTCCTGCTTCCCATCCAGCTGCCTGCTGAAGCACCCAGGAGAGCAGCAGACAGGCGTCCTTGTGGAAGACAGGGCTGGGTTCCTGGCTCCCCTTCCTTGGCCTGGTCCAGCATGGGCCGCTGCAGCCACTGGAGAGCAGAGTAGTAGCCAATGGAAGACCTTCTTCTTTCCCTCTCTCTGTTACTCTGACTCTGAAAGAAAGTTGTTGTTGTTTTTTTTTAATAGAAACAGGAGCATGACAGTACAAGAATTTTAAAGTTGAATACCTTAGTAATAAATCTCAATGTGGAATCTAGAAATCACCAGACTGTGGGCCATGACAGCGTCAATCGGGAACAGGGGAACTCGCTTCTGCTAAGACGAGAGGCAATGTTGTCTCAGGCACTGCCTGGCAACTACAGTGACCATAGTGCCCAGCAGAGACCATGAGGCCAGAGGGGCATCAGGCCTCCCAGCACAGCCCCAGGATGCAAAGGCGACTGCCACCCTGACATGTCCTTGCTGACACCTGGACTCGCCGAACCGGCGTCTGTTCCAGTGGAACCAGGAAAGGGAGGAAGTGGCTGTGCTGCCTGCTGCTGCAGGAACCCAACCTGCCGGCCATGCCGCCTGCTGCTGCGGGAGCCCAGCCGGCCATGCTGCCTGCTGCTGCGGGTGCCCAACCTGCCGGCCATGCCGCCTGCTGCTGCGGGTGCCCAACCTGCCGGCCATGCCGCCTGCTGCTGTGGGTGCCCAGCCGGCCATGCCGCCTGCTGCTGCGGGTGCCCAACCTGCCGGCCATGCTGCCTGCTGCGGGTGCCCAGCCGGCCGTGCTGCTCAGGCATGGCACCTGTTGGGAGGCACAAAGGGAAGCACACAGAGGAACCTGGCCCAGAATCTCCCCAGTGAACGCGTGCTGACCCTGGTCCATGCATCATCAACACACAGACCTGGCAGTCCGTGGCCAGCTGCTTCCCACACGGGAGTCTGTCCGCAAGAACCTGGCCCCACAGACCTGTGAGAGCACGGGGCCAGCCCACGACAGCCAGCCAGGCCCGACCCCTGGCTCCCCACACTCCGTGTGACCACAGCTGTGCTGATTCTTCAAAAGTCGCAAAATCACCGCGTCTCAGGGAACCTTGCACATGCAAACCCAGAATATGTCTGCTGCCTTTAAGAGCTATCAACTTGGTGTTGAACATGGAAAATGGACCACAGCCACAAAAAGAAATCTGCACTGTGTACAGCCGTTCAGCCAGTTAGATGCCATTTGGCAGATGCCGCCACGCGCCTTCAATGATGATGAATGTCCCGGGTAGCAATTACTCGGGAAACTGAAACTCAACGACTCACTTTTCTATTTTTTTTCAGCTGCTACATAGGAGAAGCTCCACTCATATTTCAGGGGCACTTGCCCAGCTCCTCCAGTTGTCCCCTACTTCAGAGGAAAACAGCTGATGACTAGAATTAGTTCACACAAAACCCACATGCCTGTATGCCCCAGAAAGCCCTCAGAAACCCACAGAAGCATGCACTTTGAAATGGAAGCTTTTTTAAAAATCTATTTATTATCGCAGCAAACTTCAAACTACGGAAAAGCAGATCACAGTGTGCCAGCTCTTGGTTCACGCAACATACGGCCCCAGGCTCTGCCCACAGCCAACCCAGTTCCAGCTGCACCCACCCACCTTCCTGCTCAGAGAATCTTGGGGTAGATGCAAGACACACAGCTTCAGCTGTCGCCACTGCCACTTGTGCCTCTATAATACATCAGGTCCAAAAAAGTTAAGAGCAAAAGCACGCCACACTCACCAGCAGTACAGTCACTCAGATGGCGGGGAATAAGGGGGCGGCCACAGCCACCTGCTAGCTGAATAACTGTAGGACATTCATTTAATCTTCCTAAGCTTCAGTTGTCTTAAAAATAAATAAGGTGATTAGAATTGTTAAATTAGAGATGGTATAACACACTTGGAAAATTCTTAGTAAATATTTTATTAAAACAGAGCGTAAATGCCAAGAAATGCACATGAATGACTTGGGTCAGACTCATAATTCTACATCCACATGAAGAACAAAAAGTGGGGCTGGCTCCGGCTGGTTCACGTCCCGCTGTCCCTCTCCAAGCCAGCCCCACTAGCACAGTGTCCCTGGGTCCACATGGAGACCCAGCTGGAGCTCCTGGCTCCCGGCTTCAACCGGACACAGCCCTGGCTCTGTGTCAGTCTTCTGGGGAGTCAACAGCAGATGGAAGATCTTTCTCTATCTCTTCCTCTGAAACTCTGGCTTTAAATAAATAAATAAATATTTTTTAAAAGAAATAAAAGTTACTAGTACCCTAGGAGACCTTCTTTTTTGTTAGCATGGGAACAGAGAATATTTTATCATTGGCACGGTTATGATTCAATGAACAATTCTATAAATGTATACCATCCACACAGGTTCCCTACTCTCTATTACCTACCACAAAGAGCAAAAATACGCAGTAGCACAGTGCCTTACACAAAGTATACAATTATAAGCAAAGTGGTTGGAAAAGCCGCTTGTGCTGTAAGAAATTGGCTTAGATGAGTCAGTTGGTGTCTGCGGTGCTTCCAAATCCAGGAGGAACAGACCTGTGACATCACGCAGAGCCACGCTGTTCACGGCTTGTCACGCCCACGGAACCAAGGAACTGGCATCTGCTCCCTCTCCCGTGCCACCGGGGCGCTCCTTGCAACACATGAACTTACAGTTCGGATTCCTGCTAGTCTGGCCCTAAACCCTTCGTGCTTTTTTTCTCTACTAGTTCTTAGCAGCTCCCACAGCCAAAGCCAGCTCACGTGACCACCCAGATGTACATCTGGAGCTCCCATCACCGCACAGCTCCTGACTTTGAGCCCTCCGGCAGCCCCGCCCACCGCCATCCCTCTGTGACTCGTGGGTGTCTCCACAGCACCTGCACCAGGTGTGCACCTGTAGCGCATTAGCCCCGCTGAAGTCCACGGATAAAATACCAGACTGCTGGCTCCCTCACCTCCCTCTGTGTCTGGCTGGATCTGCTGCTCCCTGTGGGACACGTGGCTGGGAAGAGCAGGGGTACATGCTCACAGTCCCCAGAGCCAGTGCTGGCCTCCGGCTAGAGGCCAGCCAGCAGCACCTGCTGTGGGTTCTGGCCATGCACACGGCTATGATGGCACACAGACCCATGGAGGAGACTCTGAGAGGTAAAGTGGTGGTTCTCTTGAGCCTTGTGTTGGATGCTTTGCTACAAGACCAGGCCAAACAGCAGGGGAAGTAAGAGTGGCACTCTGCATTGCTGAAGAGCATTTTGAGAGCAGGGGTGATTCTACTATCCCTGCCTCCCTGCTTCAGTGCTCCCCGGCCATAAGCGATGTCACCGTTGGCCCAAGCGCCCCTCCTGCCTTACCCTCTATGTCTCCTACCCCGACCCAGCCAGCCCAGCTTTGGTCTGGATGCAACAGATGGCTCCTGCTCTCCCCATATCCACGCTGCCTGTCTCTTCATGGAGCAGAAGGAAGTTGGTCTTCTGTGTGGATCCTGGAGGCACCATTCAGTGACAGCCATAATAACATGCAGATCCTCAACCTGGTCCAGAACATTCTGCCTGTCTCCTCCATTTCTGAATCAAGAGAGGAAGTTTGCATTCATTGGTTCACTCCCTGGGCAGCCACAACATCCAGGGCTGAACCAAGCTGAAGCCAGGAGCCGGTAAGTTCATTCTAGGATCTCCCGCATGAGTGCAGTGGCCCGACACCTGGGCCATCTTCTGCTGCCCTCCCAGGCATACTAGCAGCAAGCTGGATGAGATGTGGAGCTGCCAGGATTTGAACCCAAGGTTCTGTTGTGAGGTGCTGGCATTGCTTATCGAGCTGTGCCATTGTGCCACAACTCCACTCGGCTAAGCCCTTCTTTCACTCACTCCCATGGTGGGGCGTGCCATTAATTTGTTTTATTCACCATATAAGCCATTAAAGTGTGACTCATTTAATTAGAGTTAATCCTTGCTATTCACAGTGGTTATTTTCTACAAAGTCACCATGAACACTCAGTCAGCAAGCCTGAAGCAGTGCTCTTAGGGAAAACATGCGGTAAGTGTGACAGCACGGCCACCTGCCACTCCAGGTGCCACCGTGGTCCTGGTGTGCGTCTTGTTTAATGCATGTTGTTAACCCATCAGAGTCGAAGTCGCAGCCAGCACTATAATAACTCAGGAATGGAGGAAGCTTGTGAAACATACATATTTTTCCCCACACAGCACATCGTGTGTAGGATGCCAGACAACATTTCAGCATTACACTGGGTGTTCATCCAAATGGCAAAAGTCATCCACCAAACGCATAGAAGCCCCAAAGCCTGCTGCTACAGCCAGAAGACAGACACCTGTTGGCAGTGCACAACCTGAAACAAGTCGCGTTCCATCCCAGCTGGGGACACGTAGTTTCTTTACCCCAAGGCATGTTCAGAACAAGACGGTGCAAGTGCCACGAGCACAGACTGGCAGCGACAGACTGTGATGCGGGTGGGTAAATGTGCAAACGCAGAATGTAGGAGGCATGAGGGGTCAGGCATCTTGGTTTAACAGGTGCTTCCCTGGCTTCACAAAGGGGGTCCGGTCTGCTTTGCCTTCATGCCGCTCAATATGTCCACTGAGCACATGTCTGTAACTACTTCCTGTGAGGGTGTAAAGCTCACTTCTGAGCTCCAACTTCCACAAGAGCTGAGCCACCAGGATACACTCAGCCAGGGCGGAGGGACAGACAAGGACGCTCTGGCCAGAATGTGGCTGGACGGAGCAGGAGGACTTGGATCCAGGTAGATGCCAAGGGAGGAACGCACCTGACCAGCTACGGAGCCGGCTTCTGCTGCCAAGCTGATGAGCCATAACTGACAGTGAGTCCCTTGAGTCCAGCATGGAATGGGAGGAGACTCGGAGTGGCACACACAGTCACAGGAGAGGCACAGACCTGGCCTGCAGTTACTGGCCAGTCAGCTTCCAGGAGAAGGAGTTTGCATTGTGATACCCAACTCAGATCACAAGCGGCTTGCAGTTCTGGCCAAGGACTGAGTGCTAACTGGGGAAGCAGAGCAAAGCCAGCTCACTGCCATTCATGTGTGGCCACCCTGGGGTGGGCCCAGGGCCATGGGCCCCAAGGAGGGCAGTTCCCAGATGCTAGGCCAGCAGTCCCTGCTTGCCATGAGCTGTGACGTGGACAGGGGCAGGTCAGCTAGTCTTCAGATGGAGGACAGCAGGAAGCAGACGGTGCCTCTTGGCTATTCTGGAGCCTTCCAGAGAATGAACCGGACCAAGGACTGCAGGCTTGACTCTGCAAGATTGAGCCAATGTGATAATTTCAATGGAGCGTTACAGAATGCTCATTCGGTACGGACGACATGGGGCATGCAACTGAGGTGAGAGTGTTGCAAGATGAAGGCACCATTCTTTGAGTGTGTGAAATTCCAGAGTGCAAGCACCGCCAGTTATGTCAATTTCCTGAGATTTCCAGGGACAGCAGAGGCCTATGACTTTCTGATTAACATCTGTGGAGCTGCTGCATATAAAACCCAGTCAAGACACACTGCTGGAGAAGCAGCCAGGGAGTGGGGAGATCAAACCCAGAGCCTAGGCAGTCCCTCTCGCCTTCATGAGAGGTGCAGGCCCAGGCTGCAGAACAAACACACAGCACAGGGCATGACACTCGCCCAGCGCAGCCCTTGGCGCCCACGCCCCAGCGTAGGGGCATCACTCCCAGGCTTTGAGCGGTGTGCACATGTGAACACAAGCTGACAGAGCTGTTTGTGCACATACATACACATATGTTCACATACACTTTAACCTGAACATAAGCACATGCTTACACACCACACAGAGCCTTGCATCCTCACCCACCCTGACAGACCCCAGGCCATCCCCTGGTCCTGTGTGGAGTCCTCTCCAGTCCACACACAGCCCTCCGGGGCATCCCTGGGCAAGGACCATTGGCTTCTTTTCGTGCCGAGATCTTCCAGGTGAATGCCTACAGCCATTGGCACGCCCACCGCTCTAGCTGCTAATATTGTGTGTGCCCAAAGTGTCTACTAGCCGTGAGGGCTGCTGGGAATGTAGCAGTGGGAGAGCTCGCCCACCACTCCCGAGTCCTGCAGCATCTGTTGCTATAATCAAATCCTGAGGCAACCAGCCTTATGCCGAGAAAGGGGCTTTCCTAGCTCATGTTGGCAGAGAATCCAGGCCAGGATCTGCAGTCCTGCTACTCAATGCCCCTGGGGCATGGCGGGAGCCAGGAAGCAGAGCAGATAGGCATCCATTGTGGCTTCCATTTCAACCCTCTTGTGAGAGCCACCTTCAAGGCCATGCTCCAGCCTTCGGAACACCATGCCTGGTTTATGTTTCCATCCTCTCAGTTCCATCTGCTCAGCATGAGTAGGCGAGTTCAGGAGTGGAGTCATGGGAGGCTGTCACGCTCTGGCCTCACTGCAGCCTGGCCTAACCTCCCATGGTCAGTGCTTGGGACATTCCCAGAACAGGGAGCACCCCTTGTCACCCAAGTGGCAGGGCAGAAGGAGCAGTCAGCAGCCCTCCAGCTGCCCTAGGGGAGCTGGGACACTCCCCCTAGCCTCAGTGCGGCAGGTGTGTGTCCTGTCTCCATCCAGCCCCCACAGCTAACACCATAGGATAGAGCCCCCAGGCCCCAGTTCATGGAGCTCCCACGTGGCTGCCAACCAGTCTTCCAATTTGTCACCAGCAAGGTGTCCAGTGGTCAGCTCCATTCTGTCCCCAGGGGAGGTTGGGGTGTCTAACCGACCCCTCCCTGGGGTCTGTGGTTCACAATGACAGTTTACACTTGAAACTGCCTGAGTTTGTGATGAGGCCCCAGGTGGTGGGGCAGGTGCCAGGGGGAGGGGCTGAAAGGTATCTCCACATGTTCACCAGCCAGAAGCCAGTCAGACCCCAGCCGCACCTGCAGCTTAGCCCACGCCCCTCCAACTTAGTCGCTGTGCCCTTCCCAGAGGCCGGTGGGTGGGGCTCACACTCCCGGCTCTGTGGTCCTGGGTCTGCCTAGCAACCCGTCTTGTTCTGAGCACCAGATCACGCCAGCTCAAAGACTCCTTTTGGAGAAGGGGAGGTACTCTTGTCACTCAGCACTTGTGGTGCAGGAGTTCCATGCCAGGAATACAGGGTCACTGTCCAGCAACCACTCTGGCAGCTCCAGTTCCTCCAAGCCCCCCTCACAATCCACACAAGCCACTGGCAACCAGTCCTCCCTGGTGAGGCCAGAGCAAGGAGCAGGGAAGGTCAGGGATGCAGCCTGGACGCTGGTCCACCTGCACAGGGGAGGGGGAGCTCCCAGGAGACCCAGGATGGGTATTGAATGATAAGGACACCGCACCCTGCCAAGAGGAAATGCTCGTGGGACCGAGAGTACAGAAGAGGAGCTGCACAAAGGTGAAAGGCATGCCCAAGGCCACCGGAAACGAGACTTACTTGAAGAAGGACCTGCAGGGACATCTGCCAGTATAGGTTCCAGAGCACCTGGGAAGCAAAGCTTTCAGAAGAACAGTCTGGAAAGTGAGGTTGAAAGGAATAGGAAGGGTAGGGTAGCAACTCTAGCTGCCATTTGTCCAGGATAAAATCCCCAAGGGGCAAATCAAGGGGCGGGGTTAAAAGATACACCAACCAGAGTCCATCAACTTGCCCACCTGTGGTGAGAGCCCTTTCTTGGTCAGGAGGCCACAAGTACCTGCAGCTGAAGTCACCACCGGGAGGGGTTCAAAGGCCACCACAGTGCCTCGGGCCCAGGGCCTGGGATCCTCCAGTGGCCGCCGGAGCTGACAAAGCTGAGTGCATGGCATACTGCAGGTGCCACAGGACATCGGGCTGGCCCCTGCCATGTCTCTCTCGTCAGCTGAAATCCTCCTCAGGTCTTCGCAGAACAGACGTCCATCTGAGAGGCCCTTGTTCTTCATGAGACAGGGAATCTGTGAAAACAGAATCTGGGGAAAATTGAGCACATTCTTTACTACACAGGCAGTATAACAGGTGCACAGCTCAGTGCATTGCAGTCTGCACATCCAACGGCCACCAAGAGACAGAAACAGGACCCTGACACAGGCCTAGCTAGCAGGCCATCAGAACACGGCCCTTGTAGAACACACAGCACAGTGAGACAGATTGGACCCCACTCATTGGCAATGGACAGCCCAGGCCAGGCCAGCAATCTTGGCATCTGCAAGGAGGCATCCTCTGTCATCAGCTGGGACTCACCAAGGACAGTGACAGCACCAGCACCTGGAGGGACAATGAGGCTCTGGTCAGCCCAGACATGACCTGCCTGTACTTTTGTGCAGAGTGAGCTGTTGTCAGATCGGGAGGCTGCCCCCCGTCCACCCGATCCCCGGGGCAACAACAACGGCAGTGGCCTTGGGCCTTGGCTCAGGTGCTATTGTGCAGCCAAGCTCAGCTCTCCACAGGATCTGAGATCCTGGACTCCTGTGTGTCAAGTACGTGCAATTTCTCAAGCAGGAAGTGGGGTACAGGAGGCACTCGTGTTTCCGTGGCGCCTTCAAGCCACTCTGTCCTTTGTGTCCCTCCTCCACAGCTTGACCTGCGCCATCCTGCTCCCCACCGACCCTCTGTGTTCACCACATCTCTCTCCCCTGATCCCTCGCCTGAACCCCAAGAGCTGCCTCTGTGCCACTGCCCAAATCATGTCCCCCTGGAGACTGAGGCAGCAGCAGCTCCCAGGCAGGACATGTGGTGGTAAAGACACGGGCCCATGATGGTTTTTCCCTCATGACAAACCACCACAGAACTCACCACCTTCCAATGATGTGAGCCTTGGGGAAGGACTAGCTAGGGCGGCTCCTCCATCTTCTGCTGGGCTCAGCCATGCCTCCAGGGATGCAGGAATCCGGGCCTCTGCTTGGGACAGCTGTCAGGGTGCTGGGACTACAATAGGAGGAAAGGAGTCAGGCTCCCGGAGTCCCAGGCCTATAGTTGTCATAGCAACATCTTTGTCATCCTCTGATCTGGGGCTGGAGACAGGAAGTGAACCTGCTAGGGGTAGAGAGGCTACGCAAACACACCCAAGGCCACACAGAGCAGTAACGGGGAGGACTCCAGCCATCTGCCATCTCTAAGTGCAGCCCCATAGAAGGCATTCATGCACCCTGAGTGCCACCACGGCCCACATCCAACGTTCAGCAGCAACTGAGTCACTCAGCTCCTTCCCCCATGACTTAGACCCAAAAAACCAACAGCAAGGCAGATCTCTTAGCCCAAGACTGCACAATGAACAGGAGCACTAAATTAAAAAAGCTGTTTGTGGGCCAGGTCAGCGCAGGAGAGGTGAGCCGGCCACACCTTAACTGGAGGTGTCAATTCCTGCCTCAAGGGGAGGGAAAGACAGAAAAACTGCTCAGAAGGAACACACACTCGTACAGGAAGCAGCTCGGGGTGTCATCACCTCTGACTCACTGATCCCCTCGGGGACACCAAGCCCTGCCCAAGATTTCTCCAGGTACAGGTGGGCCAGGTAGGCAGGTGTTCCAGAAGGGAACTTATGCTGTAACCCAGCAACAGGGCCTTGGAGGACAGGGCGGGACACCAGGCACAATGATGCCTTCCAATGCACAGCCTTCCCTGCTCCTGAAGGGACAGACTGCTTGCTTGTGTGGGATCCATCTGACTCGACATGAAGGAGGGGCGTGAACAAACAGGCAGTGTGGGTGCGCTCAGGCACACACCCGCTGTCACCTAGGGCTGCACAGTGCCACCTGCTCCTGCACTTTGTGCACGTCGGAAGAGAAGCTCGGACGGGCTGATAGTGATCAGGAGGTAAAACTACCAGCTTCAGGATGCAAACACGCTCTCTTTGCCGCGGCCACGCCAGGCATCTACTCATGTCCTGCCCTCAGCAGAGCCGATGGCATGCTGGCAGTCTGCAGGAGGCAGGGCTAACACAGTCTTGGGATCCACCAATTCCATGCCAACAGGCTACAGACGGCCCCAGGGTGCCCATGTGCCCCAGAGTGGCACCACAGAATGAGAATACCAGTGTCTTGTGACATGGCTCGTGCCAGCTCGGCTGTCCTCTGACTCACACCTGTAATGAAGATGCTCAAATTATCAAGTTCTTTTTAATTAGCTTTAATGTACGTGAAGGCCGCTTCATCGCATCTTGGAGCTCTTCCTTAGGTATCGGGGAGGCACCGCTGCTTCATCACCATGGAACCTTTATTAAATTGCCCTAGCAACGCACAAAACCAAGGACCCACTTGAGTTCAAAGCTACTTAATATGAATATTTTATGTGGAAATTAGGAAGTTGGGTAAGCTCTGGCAAGTTTAGAATCACAGTTACTGTGCATGGGAGATGCTGAGAGACGGGAAACGGCTCTCGGTTCTGCAGGGCCGCCGATCATCAGGGCGCTTTTAACTGCAGTTGGCAGTGCCTAGGAACCAACTTCACCCTGCCCCCTCCCTACCCCCAGATCTTCTGTTCTTCCTTTGGGGCTTCTAGCGGAGCTGGATAGCTGTGCAGAGCAACACCTGAGCTGCTGGAATGGGGAGGCTGAGGCGGCCCCAGAGCAGGACATGCCCCAGCCCAGCCATGGTAAATACCCTTGGAATTGGGTCCAAGGTTTGGGTGCTATGCGTCTGTTCACAGACCCTCCTCCATGCAACTGCATTATGAAGAGTGGGTTTCCACACTGCTTCTCTCACGAGCTCCCGTTGGCCATCCCAAGCCTGGGGTGCAGCTCTGGGTGCCTGGTCCTCATGGGATCCCTCCTGCCCACGGGACGGGGTGTGTGTCTTCAGGGTCTGCGTGTTGAGATAACAAGCAGGGCACACAGGGCAAGCAGCCTTGTGCCTTCCCCATCTCTCCGCACCCAGCCTCCACCGCCCTGGCTATGAGGCCGTACCATCCACAGGGCCATCTGTATGGCTAGAGGATAATTCACCTTTTCCCCTCAGCCCTTGCCCACCAGAAGCCCAGACTCAGTAATCAGCTGGCAGAAGGTGCCAACAGAGAAATATGCAGTTTGCTTTTCTGCAGACAGGCGAAACTGGGTTAGAAATGGGAGGAGGGATGAAAAAGATGGCTTTGGAACACACAAGTCCAGAAGCAAGGAGCAAGGAAAGAGGTCCCGCCTGGAGGCTGAGTGTGGGCTGCAGGGCCCAGACCACCAGGCACAGGGCGTGCCAGGTCCCCAGCCCTCAGTCTGCCTGAGGTCATTGTCCCTCACTGCCCCGAGGCAGGAAGCTCATGGGTTGTGGGACTCTGGCAGGGTGGGTGAGGACAGGAGCAGAGGGCTGGCCAGCCCAGTGGCCTTGTCACTTGCTATTGCTTTTGCCAACTTTTCCTCACCCACTTCTCTGCCCAGGACAGAAGTGACCTTGTGTCCCTGGCATCCAAGGATACTTTCATTTCAGTCGACTCGACTGCACCAGCCAGGTCAGTAACAGTACCTGTGGCTTACTGAGAGCCAAAGTGCCCACTGGCTCATTCCCCACATGACCACGGTAACCAGCTGGGAGGAGACTTAGGGTCCCCCATGTGGGAAGCAGGGATTCTGTTCTTCCTAAGCCATCACCCACACCCTGCAGGGCCCAGGAGTAAGAGGGCAGTGGGAGGAGACCCTTTGCGAGGGGATACATCCCAGCCGCTGTGCCACCTCCCCACCCTAGAGGGTTTGCAATGAGTGCCAAGCCCAGGCAAGGTACATCAGGCAGCTGGTGTTTTTACCACTTTGAGCATTGGTGCCTGGCTCACAGTATAACTGAAAATAATTTTTAAAACTGAAATACATTGTTATATGTGCAAATGTGGATGGATTTATTTTTGTAATCATAACTACAAATAAATTCGTATCTGGACTAGATGACACACTTTTACAACTCAATAATAAAAAGTAGTCTAACTTACAAAGGGCCTGTGATTGGAGCAGACCTTTCTCCAAAGAACACAACTGAGCAGGAGCTGTGTGGCGAGAGGCTTGCTGTCTTCCCAGGAAGCAGCCCTGACAACTGCAGCACACACTGGGAGCATGTGCTACTGCCCAGCCCTGAGCCACAGCAGGTGCAGGATGGTAGAAGCTCACTCCTGCCAGCTACAGGGACACACCGGGGGCGGGAGTGCCTGTATATCAGACAGATCAGCCCAGAGCTGCCGCACTGCCAGGCACCTGGCCCAAGGTGAGGCTGAACATTCACACTCATGCCCGCAGCAGCACCCCTCTGGAAATGCTCAGACATCCGCTACCCGTGGGTGCGGCCACACAGCACAGGAAGCAGCAGGGAAGGACGCACAGCATGGATTGAACATGGTGAACGAGGCTGGCATCAGAGCAACACACTGACTCACTCCATGTCTATGGAGCTGTGACTGTGCTGGCTTTGCGTCTGGTGGTTCTTAACACACAGGCACAGCGTACAGTAACGGTCATACAGCCCTGCAATCACACTGGAG
This sequence comes from Ochotona princeps, assembly GCF_030435755.1. NCBI lineage: Eukaryota > Metazoa > Chordata > Mammalia > Lagomorpha > Ochotonidae > Ochotona > Ochotona princeps. The sequence goes on along the minus strand of NC_080852.1, from coordinate 41,330,808 downwards.
TCTAGGGACCTGGCTTAAATGGTTTCCACTCCAACTGTGCTCGGGGGGGAAAAGATGTTACTTTCTGCTCACTGCACCTAGAGGTGTTCCCCCAGCCCAGGTCATCCCTGAGGAGGTAGGGCTGACCCCTCAACTTCCGCACTCCCAAGTGTGACCCTCACACAGCTCAGGCCTCTGGTGGGGCCTCCTGGGGCAGTGGTGCCCAAGTGTACAAAGAGGGTCCACTTTGCAGGTGTCAAAGCAGGTGGAGACTGTTCAAGTCAAAATCTTAAGAAAGTTCTTGCTCTAAATGAGTCTTATTTTAGAATTGCCCTTTCCAGGCTCCGATCTGAAGCTTTAACAGGCTCCACAAGGAAATCCCTTTATCTCGCTTGGATTTCTGCAAATCCTCCTGCCTGGACCCAGAAAAGCAAACGACTTGGGTTAAGTAAATTTCAGATCTTCAAAACGCACTAATATGCATGTTGGCCGCTGGAGCACGTGTAAATATTTTATGAGGAGGATGCTTTCCCAAAATAAACATTTTTAAAGGATCAAATGCAACTTTTACTTAGAATGCGTCTTTCTCCAAGGAGTTGAGAAGTGCTTTATCAACGCAGGCTTGATCTTCAATCAAGATCTCTCCGAGCCTGGGGCTCTCTGGCTGCCGCCCTCCTCTGAGGAGTGTCACTGTGGCCACTCGCTCACTCCTTGTGGCTGCGGACAGCTGTAGGGCCAGAGCACGTCAGCACACAGCTCCAAGTCCCCGGATGCAGAACCTGCTGCCACTGTTTCTGGGAGAGACCGACTCTCCTCTGCCCCTCACCACGCACGGCTTGCTGACAGAATCAGCAACGTTCCACCTTGCACTTCTCTTTTTCACACATTTATAGCTTCAAGCCAAAACCCCAGTTGGCATGAACAATCCATAGGAAGTGGGACAAGAGGGCAGAGGGGCTTGCAGCCATGGCTTCACCAGGAGACCTCCTGCCTCCTCCCCGTTGTCCGTCTGGCCTTCAGGTGTCCTTGCAATGAGCCCTGGATTGGGTCAGCACTCAAGACCTCTTGGGGTCTTTGCCATAGCCACATTTTTTCCACGCACACTTACGAGAGTGTGGGGAACCATGGACTGAGCCAAAAGGGGACAGAGGAGTATAGCATAAGCTTCAAAAGGAGCCACACAAGGACAGGGCTCTAACCCCCAGTGCCTTCCAGCTGTCTGGCTCTTCTTGGGATCCTTCTTACAGAGACCAAAGCCTGGGCCAGGCATAGCCAAGGACTGCCTTCCAACAAGAGTCTCTGTCCTTGAGAAGGCTGGAATTGCCCAGCACAGCTCCCCAAAGCCTCTAGCAGTGCCCTGTACAACTCTCTGACTCATGGCCAAACCACTGCACCATTCCTGGGTCCTCCTCAGAGTGTTCATGGAGTGTCAGCCACCTGACAGGGGCACTTCTGCAAGGGAGGGAATAGACAAGGCACTTTCTAACCCCAGGCCATGCTCTTTGCTTGTGTACAGATGCAGTCCCCCAAATCTTTATGGCCATGCCCCTGCCTAAGTCCCCTGAAGTCACACAGCACTGGGCTGAGGTTTGGCACATGCCAGCTGTTCAAATGGTGACAGGTAGCAACGTCTCCCCACTACCACCCCCTCCCCGCTCTACCCCATATCACCATATCACCCACAACTATGTTGTCATTCTCTATTCCAAGACACTCCACTACGGTAAAACTCCACTATGATCCTGGCAGGTAAAAGCCAGAACACAATCCTCCAGACGAAGTACAAGCTCAGGGGGTCTCTTCTAGTCTATGCAAGGCAGCACAAGGAGACCCTGTTATTTCCAACGACGCCATTGTGCTCCAGCTTGGAGCGTCGCGTGCTCAGGACACAGGGCTGGGCCATCGTCCCTGTGCCCGCCTGTCCTGTAGAACATGATTCCCTTCATTCCCCCAGATGGCTTTGGTGTCCCCTGCCCATCTTCAAGCCTCCCACAAACCCATCAGACCCCTTTGCACATTCTCTTGAGTCAAGACCAGATTGCTGCCCACACTGAGCCGCCCAGACTGTCCGTCACTAGCTGGCTCACAGCTGGCACCTGCCCACGTGTCCACTGTGCAGTCACGTTCACCGGCATCACCTGCAGGTGCTCTCCTCAAAGACGCCAGCAGTGCTTTCCAAACGCTTTGCTCCAAGCTGGAAGTCCCAGCCCAAGCTCAGCAACCTCAGCCTAAACCTAGCACCAGGGGAGTGCATGGTATTTTAGTTCATTTAGTCTTTGGTTCATCCCCCAGCTCCTGAGCCCCTCCCTCTAACCAGGAGCAATCACTTCTGACTACACCAAAAAGCATAAGGTTCAAGGAAATGGGTGATGACCTTAAAACACCGTCCAAACATCTCTGGTTGCCATTGGTTAACGCCTCTTCCTGATGCAAGGACTTAAAGGCCAGGCTGCGTTTGTAAGATGGCGTTTAGCTATGTAACGGAGCAACAACCTCAGGAGACATGAGCTTGGCAACCAAGCTCTACATGAACCAAACCTTCTAGAAACTTGGCAAGGGCAGAGGTCCTTACAAGGAAGAGTCACTTTGCCTTTAAAATCACCGAGCCACCCAGACTTTTGGAACACGCTGTCTTCGGCTCTCCAGGCCTTCTGTTTCTCTTGAGGAAACCAAATACATAAATCATAGACTGGCTTTAGAAGATGGCTTCTTTGAGAGGCCGGCATCAGGACACAGCAGGTAAAGCCACTGCCTGCAGTGCTGAATCCCACATGGTCACCGGTTCATGCCCTGGCTGCTCCACTTCCATCACTTCCTGATGGTGAGGCTGGGAGAGCACCCAAGGATGGCCTCTGTGTGCATGTGTGAAGCTCCTGCCTTCAGACCAACACCCCCAGCTGCTGCTGTTGTTTGGGGAGTGAACAAGCAGGTAGAAACTCTCTCTTCCGTGAGTCTGAAACTTCCTTTTGAATAAGTAAATAAATATATCTTTTTAAGAAGGAAAATGTTTCGTCGAGTATTTGGAATAAATCCCAAAGTTCTAGTTTGTCTTTCCACGCGGATTTCTGCAATTACTGAAGGGTCTAATTTTTTCCACACTGGAAGAGGAACATTCAGTGTAATGATGGCCACGTGCCCGCACCCAGCACATGGCTCGTCTTGCTCCTCAGATGCTTGAAGCGCAGCGGAGGTGTCGTGTCAAGGTCCAGCACACCTTCTCCCACAGCTAATTCACCATCTCATCTAACTGGCTATGGCACCGAGGCTTTTCTTTCCAGACACGTGCTTGTTTAGTGTAAATATAAGCCCTCTGCTGCTATGTTTTGCCAGAACTGAAGAGCCCAGGCCGACACTGCGGGCTTGCTGACCGGCCTCCTCAGCACAGAGCTCCAGCCTGGCTCCGTCTTACCGAGGTCCTCCGCGTCACACTCAACAGGGAGCGTTAGAAAGAACGGGGCCCAAACGCTCCATGACACGTGATTATTGGAGTGATGTGTTAAGCATGGTATGTCTTGACAACAATGTTGCTGACATCAGTTATTTAGAAGCCCTCCAGGATGTGCAGCCTTGGCATGGCGTGTGTGGGTAGGCTATCACTTATTCTGCCATGGAACAAGGTGATAAATAGCAAATTACTACACTTAAAGCCATAAATATTCATTAGACCTTGCTCTCCGGTCAATTGGTGCATCTCATTTTAGTCCGTGTTACTCTCCTCCGTACCTTTCTGGTATGTTTTTCACAGGGAGCAAAGTGACACTGTTGTAATTCTGCAGGCTTCGTGTGGCACGCTGCTAGAGCAAATGAAGTGCATCACTTTGAAGGAAAAGGAAACAAAAGATGAAAGAAAGGCTCCGGGCGTCGGATGCCTTCCTTGCTGATTTCAGACACAAATCAGGATAAATTATTGGTTTAATAACATTGCTCAAGAGACTGCCAGTTTTGTGAAAATATTAGCAAAATGACACACAATTGCCAGAGATTATTCTTTCTGCAGCTGAGGATATTTAAAGATTGCAGTCCGTGGGGAGTAAACTGATTTGAATTTGTCTCCGAATCTAGCACATTTACCAACATAAACAGAACAATAAAAGACAGCCTTCAAATTACGAACCATCTTCCCACCATTTACAGCTGAACACGTGACTCTCCGCATGCCTCATCATTACTGCAGCCGGGGAGGCAGCACCCCGACTCACCCCTGCTCCAGCCCGAGCACAGCCACACAATCAGGGAAGCATGCTGGTTCATCTGAGGGGAGCGGATGTGAACATGCCTTCGGAAAATTGCTAGATTTCTACAATAAGAGTTTAATGATATGAAGATTCCTATCAGACTTAACAGACTTCTAGTTTCATATTTTTAAACGTTATTCCAAAGGCAAATAAAGACGGAGATAGATCTCTCACTGGCTCACTTCCCAAATGTGTGTCACGGTAGGACTGGGACAGGGACGCCTGAAGCCAACAACCCGGCCACCTGAGCCCTCTCCAACTGGGCACCACCAGGAAGCTGGACTGGGAAGCAGACTCAGGGTTCAAGGCCCACAACCCTGCCACGGGGTACAGGTGCCCCTAGCAGCCCCTTAACCTCTATGCCCAACTCCTGCCCCTGACCTCTAAGCTTTACGGAATCTTGCTATATTGAAGTTTCTATAAGACAAAAGCCATTAATGGGAAAATATTTTAAGATCTCACAGTGTTGGGCTCGGCGCAGTGGTCTAGCTGCTAGGGTCCTCTCCTTGAATGAGCCAGGATCCCATATGGATGCCAGCTCTAGTCCCAACAGCTGTGCTTCCCATCCAGCTCCCTGCTTGTGGCCTGGGAAGGCAGTCGAGGCCGGCCCAAAGCCTTGGGTTCTTGCACCTGCATGGGAGGCCTGGTGGAAGTTCCTGGCTCCTGGCTTCAGATTGGGCAGCTCTGGCTGTTGTGGTCACTTGGGGAGTGAATCATCAGATGGAAGATCTTCTCTGTCTCTCCTCTCTGTATATCTGACTTTCCAATAAAAATAAATAAATCCTAAAAAAAAATCTCACAGTGTCACAGGAAAGTAGATAACTCCTTTCTCTTATGCTGAGGATACTGACAGGTGCTGGGCACAGGCTGTGTCCAGAAGGAGTTGTGTCCAGTGCAAGAAGAGGAAACAGGCATGTAAATACACATGCCTGGTCATACCTAACACACAGTGGCATAGGTTGAGTTTCTGCTGTAACTCTTCCTAGCTGGAGAGTCTGCCTGTAGGCGAGGGGAGGCAGAGGGGGCTGCAGAAGTGAGACACCGAGGCCGGAATAAGGGAGCTCCAGGAGAACAGAACCGGAGTGCTAGGCGAGCTCGCAGCAAGAGCAGTGGTATCAGAGGCAGAGCCGGAGCAGGCCAGGTCTGGAGAAGGGGTGTGCCTCAGTCAGGGAAGGAGAAAGAGCCTGCTGTGCCCGTGTGGCTGGCAACCTGCAGGGGCTCCCCTGGGGTGGGTTTCCCAAAGAGCTCAAAGGAAGCCTCTTAGGGTACAGCCCTGGGGAGCAGCAGGATCTGTCCAGAGTCTCCCACACTAGGCCAAGTCTGTACCATGCAGGACAAACAGCGCCTTGCGAGAGGGCCGAGCACTGAAGGCTCTGCACAAGCGCCTGCCCACCGCGGAGCCCACGGCCGTGGCAGGAGCAGTCCTTGGGCTCTGGGTGAGCCCTGGCTCTCAGGGCCACAGCTGCAGGCAGGAGATAAAATCCCCTTTCCTGCGAGTCAGGCAGCTGGGCCGCCTCTGGTTAAGCTCAGGGAACCTATCAGCCCCACATCAACCAAAGTTTGCAGAGACAGAATTGGGCTTTACCTACAAAATGTTAGATGAAACACTCCAAATTAAGCCTATTTTAAGGTAATTAAATGCTGAGGGTTTTTTTTTTCCTTATTTAAGAGTAATTCCATTCCACCCACTTTGCCTATTAGCATATCCGCAATGCAAAGGGCGCTTCCCCCACCACGTTTTGCTTCCTGTTTCTCTGCCTTTACTAAAGGAGAAGAGGCTTAAATCCAGCAAGCTCCCCTGTGGCCATCGGCTCTGTGAGCACCTCGCGAGGGCCACGTGTCTTCAGAAGGGACCACGTGCCCTTCTCCCTGGCCCTGAGCTCAATGTCCATCTCACTTACCAGCTGGGGCCACATGGAACCACATGGCTGAGCTGGTCTGCAGTGCCTCGGGAACACTCTGCACCGACCCAGCTTGGTCAAGACACCCAGAGCAGCCAGTGCAGGGCAGAAGGGTACATGGCAGAAGCTTACCCAGCAGGGCTCAGGAAGTGACCCCTCCCCCCCCTGAGCAAGGAGGCAGGCTCACAGGTTTGGCCCTTGACCTTTCCAGGGCTGGGCGACATAATGCTGTCACCTGCAAGCAGGGACTATTTCAAGGATGCAGAAGGGAGGGGCAGTGAGTGGCAGCTTGGGGTGACATCATGTGCCAGTCAGCCTTGGCAGGTTCTGCCGTAGGAAGATGCCCTCGGGATTCCCTCCTAACATCTCTGATCTCACAGCATCTGTCCCCAGCTTGGGGACACCATGTCTGTTCACTCCTGCATTCATCTCCTGGCTGGCACCCCCGTCGCCCTACTATGCAGCAATGTCACTTCCAGGGTCCCACACAGCAGCCACCTTCTGCCTCCCCCAGCCAGCATTTAGTCCCTCACCATGGACAGAGGAGCTGTCTCAAAAAAGATGGCTCCCATTCTGCACAGCCAAGACCCACCCATGCCCCTCCCCACGCACCGCTCCACGTCCTCTGTCTCCAGCTCTCCTCATCCGCAAGGGCTCACCTCTTTCCCATCAACCTCTCCTGAGACCTGGCTGCAGTGCTGTGCCTCCCAGCACAAACTTTAGCATATACTGCTCCTATACCGAGTTCTCTTGGCCCCAGCCACCCGTCTCCACACCCATCAGACACTCATCCTTACTCTGGGTAGCCTTTTTGGGGGAGATTTTGAGAGCTAGAGGGTTATGTCAAGAACGGGGGCTTTTCCACTGCACCTGCTCACAGCAGCTTGAACAGGTGCTTGCTCCTCTGTCCTGAGAAATGAGAAAGCCAGGGTGTAGCAGAGCCCGCAGCTTCGTTGCCTGTTCAAGTTCAAATTGCCTTCCCCACCCGGCTCTCCACATTGTAGACACTATTTAGCTTGAAAAACCAGAGCCGTGGCTATCCCCCCAAGCTTTCCCACAGGAGGCAAAGGGCACAGAAGGGAAGCTCCATCGGCCTTGGGTAGACACAAGGCCATGCTGACTCAAACATCCCAAGTCCTCCTTTCAAACTGAAGATATTTGTACTGCTCTTTTCTTGCACAAATAACACCTGCTCATTAGCAAAAACATCCCAACCAAACGAAAGGCATTCTGCGGAAAGCAAGAACTCTCCCGTCACCTAAATTTCTTCAACAGGCATTTCTGACATACTCACCCAGCTTTTCTCTGTTGAGACAAGCTTTTTCACTGGTACCTTTACAACGAGTTTCCCAAACATGCTACTCAATCACTTCACATGAAAGTCTGCTGAGAAGGGTGATGATGCTGAAGAGGGAAGCTGATTGCTGGTGGGTATGTGCGTGAGACCTGAACGTCCTCCCGTCGAACAGCAGCAATGTCACCTCCTCACCACACATGGTCACTTCTAATCATGATGGAGCAAGATAAAACAAGTCTTTAGAAGGGGAACAATGTGCAGGACCTCACAGAAATGCCCAGACATGCCCTCCCACCCGCCGGGGGTAGCTGTAGCTTCTTGGCCAACTACGGCTTAACCTCACTCCAGTCTCCTACTTGGTATTTTTTTTTATTTAACTCTTTAATTAAACCATATATTTCTTCTTCCCATTTCTGGAGGGTGGGGGTAGAGAGATAAGGAGACAGGCCATACTCAGCCTCCCAACCATCCCACCTGAGGACGGGGAACGGCCACCTGACATCAACCCAGGGTCACAACGCCCCAGATATTGACTGTCATCATTTGGCTGGGGTATTTGTCCATGTGTTCTGTTCTCCATTCTCTGCTATGGTACCAGACGTCCTCTGCAGGCCCCAGTGAGCTGCCATGTCCTCCATGTCCTCTGTGGTCTGCCGTCCAGCACTCCATCCTCTACACCAAGGAGGACCAGTTCTCATAGGTGGGTCCATGGACCCGAGCCAGCCACTCTCCTGCTTGTGAACAGGTGCATGAAACTTGAGCTCATTGAGCTTCCCACTGCTTGACAGCTTCAGTTTGGAGCAAAGCTTACTTTCTCAGACCCTCCTCTGAGTCACCTGCCATGGGACCTGTAAATCCTTCTGCTGCACTCCACAGCTGCCCTCATCACTCTCCCTCGCAGCAATGATCATCAATTCAGCTCGTTTCCCTACAGGGCCGCACAAGAGCCTGATGTCCATCTACATAGATCTACTTATTTCCACACGTGGAACAGGCTTTGTTTCTAATAGCACTTCAGGGAGTACTTTGCATACATGACATCTATACCATTGCCTACTTATGTTCCTAGCAGAAATTGCTGAAAATAGAATAATTGAGTCAAAGAATATGATCATTTTTATCTCATCTTACACTAGCTTCTATAGAATCAAACAAGGTAATTTTTGATGATGCCAAAGTTTGGACGAGTGTTTATTTATCAAGCAAAGTCTTCCTTCTCTTCCCTGCCGTTCCTGATAATCATGTGTGTCCTGCCACAACTTGGCACTCGTGAGAAATAAGTGTGTTTATACAATGCGCGTATTCACGCACACACCTGCATTCGTGTGTTGATTTGTACATGTTTACATGTGTGCACGGGGATACAGATCTTCCTTTTTGAAGCTGGCTGCGCTGGACCTGTGTTCAGTGTTGATTCAGGCTGCAAAGGGACCTGCTGCAGACATTGCGTGGAAACGGTGACTTTCCAGCCCGTGAATTTCAGGCGTGGCATATTAAGCAGGAAAAGTGAAGGCCAGTTCGGCTTTTCCTCATTTTCAGAAGTCAGCCAACAATTTCCCTTTGGCAAGTCTGTTTTGGGGCACTCAGTAGGCTGGTACACAGACAGGAGCTGCAGGATTTTCCTGGCTCTCCAAGTGGGCATGAAGAAACGACAGAGCAGGTGCTGCCATCGCTAATATTGTTCATCTGCTTCGTCTGCCGCCTCTGACTCCCTTCATGTGGTATTTCTACTTCTGTCCTCTACTGTCAGGAAGATGAGCCTGACTTTTCCAACCCCGAGACCTTGAGTCATACTCTTTAACCCACCCTTGGTGGAGCTTGACCACCACCTTGATAAGGAAAGCCACCTCCTTGCAGGCTCACAGTGGTCCTGGCCTCCCCGAGGGAAGCTAGAGAACTCTGCCCCTCAGAGCCCTGGAACCCGGGCACCATGCAATGTGGGTGGAGATGAACCAGAGTTGAGCCGGGGGCTCTGAGGGTGAAAGCACAAGTGCAGGGCCCATGCACCCATCACAGAAAGACTGACAGCCACAGCACAGCTGAGGGGCAGGACCTGGAAACACCACGGAAAGGCAGATGAGGTCCTGGTGCCGGCCCAGCACCTGGCACTGGGCAGGTTCAGCCTGAGGATGGAAGTAAGCCTGCTTTCCAAACAGCAGCTGCCAACCTATCTCCATTCCTCATTGCAACCCTTGGGCAGGAGGGGGTGGAAGCGAGGGGAAGAAGGCATGCAAGGGACAGGCTGGGTGAAGGCCAGGAAAGGCATCTTGGCTCAGGGTCCTGCCCACCAAGGGACCTTCTCTGCCAAGGAACCCCCTGGGGCCTCTTCCCATTCAGCCTGAGCTTTATGCTTGCAGGCCTTACAAGTGTCAGGGTCATGGGCATTAACATTCCTTCCTTTAGCCAAGCTCTTGCTCTCAATTATTTTGATTTCAAATGTGTGGCAGGTAAAACTGCCACCTGCGGCGCTGGCACCTTATATGGGTGCTGGTCTGAGTTCCAGCTGCTCTACTTCCTACCCAGCTCCCTGCTAATGGCCTGGGAAAGCAGCAGAGGATGATTTGGAACCCTGTACCCATGTGGAGACCAGATGGAGCTCTGTCTGTTTTGGCCAACGCGGGAGTGAAACAGCAGATGAAAGAGTTCTCTCTTCCTTTTTCTAATTCCCTCTTGTTCTCTCTCTCCCTCCCCCTTCTCCCTCTCTCCCTCCCGGCCCCCTTCCCCTTTGTCAGTAACATGGAAGGAGTAGCCTGGTAAGCCGGGCTGGCCTTCCCTCAGAAGGTTCAGTGTTAGGACATCGTCCTGCCTTGGCTGTGTGTCCTTGAGCAGGGTCCTGGCCATTCTCCAAAACGTACACACCCAGCATGGGGGTGAGAATACCCACCTCGCAGTTATTCTGAAATTTCCACACAAAAGAATGCTCAGCACGGGCTTGGCACATGCGCCTGGAGAGGGCCTTACGGACCAGGGGAGGCACTCAACTTGACGTGAGTGAACCTGCGTCATCTCGGACAGCCACAACTTTGTGCTCACATGGAAGGCCCTGGCAAGGGCATCCTGTGACCTCCTGGATTTTTATGAGACTGAAGACCAGGTCAGGGGGCAAACCAGGATTGGGTTCTTTCAAGTACTCAGGTCTCCAAAGACAATGGGACGCAGGTGCCCAGACTTCCATCTTTCCTGGAGTGAGCTTTGGGTTCCTCCAGGGCAGGGAGGTAGAAACCACCAGGCAGAAAGTTCTTCCATGACTGCAAAGGAGGTGATGGAGAGGAAGGCCCCAGAGCAGGACCCTGCGTCCTTAATCTCAGGCATGTCCAGCTGACCGATGGGGAATGGGAGGGTCTGCTCTAACCCATTCCATGGGCGTAGTAGTTAGGTCACAAGCTGTGACAATCTGAGGGATGACTAAAATGAAGTAAAAAAAACTAGAACCTTTTGTAAATTCTGCTTTCTTCAGTTTAAAAAAAAAGGGGGGGGCAGAGAAAGACACAACTAACCCAGCCAGCCTGGCTTTGCAGGAGCAGAGGACAGCCCCCACCCCTGCCTGCCTGGCTTTGCAGGAACAGAGGACAGCCCCCACCCCTGCCTGCCTGGCTTTGCAGGAACAGAGGACAGCCCCCACCCCTGCCTGTCTGAGCTGGGTCCATCCCCCCCCCCCCCCCCCCGACACACACACCCTCTTCGATGGCATCTGTTGTTCCCTGTGCTTCCAAAGGCAGCAGGATTAGTAGTCTGTGGAAAGTGCTCAGCCACAGCTGTCCTCAGGAATGTCACTCTGCTAAGAATAAAAATGTCACCAGGCACTTGCTCTTCTGTGGACACCAGTGCGTCCAGAAAGGGAGAGGCAGATGTGGACACCAAGCCCACCTAGGAGGGCCGAGGCAAAGAGGTCCTCCTCCTAGGGGGCGGACAGGGTGGCCCAGCCTCTGCTGACCACACATGGCTTTCCTGGCCCGTGGGCCAAGTTTCAGGGGAGGAAAAGGAGGTTTCGCTGGGCAGCTTCAGTCCCTCCCTCCCACCTGCACCCCCAGAATTTGCCCTCAACCAAATGGCAAACACACAGCTCAGCCCAGGAATGTGCCTGAACCACAGAATCACAGCAGGATTACTGAGATGTAACCAGGTCAGAAACCGCTGAAGACGGAGGGATGCCATGAGAGTTCACTCGGCTCTCACTCACACTCTCACTTTCTGCAGTAACAAGGTTGCACTCACTCGGCTCTCACTCACACTCTCACTTTCTGCAGTAACAAGGTTGCACTCACTCGGCTCTCACTCACACTCTCACTTTCTGCAGTAACAAGGTTGCACTCACTCAGGCCCGGTGAGTACCTAGAACACAGCTTACAACGCACAGCTGAGCAGAGGACAAGCTCCAGCAGGCAGCAGAGGGAGGACACAGACAGTCCCGTGCACGGGACTGTCCCCCCGCTCCCCGCTTCCCTCCCCTCCCCATGGGCTCCAATTCTCTACCTTCAACAGACATGAAGAAGAGTTCAGTGGCCCTGTCTGCTGACACATCACTAGAAATTCGGAGGCAGTGCTGTGGCACAGGGAATAAAGCGACTACCTGCAGTGCTGGTACTGCATATGTGCACTGGTTTGAGTCCCGGCTACTCCACTTTCCATCCAGCTCCCTCTCTGGGAAAGCAGCAGGGATGGCTCCAGTCCTCGGGGCCCCTGTACTCACATGGGAGACCTGGAAGAAGCTCCTGACTCCTGGCTTCTGCCTGGCCCTGGCCTCAAAATAAGCCATTTGGGACTGAATCAGCCCTGGGAAGATTCTCTCTCTCTCCTTTGTGTAACTCTGTCTTTCAAAGAAATAAATCTTTCCAAGGAACGCGGGGCACTGGTGTCCCCTGAGAGTCTCAGTAGGGGCCTGTGTGTGGGTGATCACAGGGCGTGTCACATCTCCCTTAAAGGAAACAAGGGGACCAAGAGAACTCACCAGCACCTCTCCTTTCAACAATTTTTGGGCTTTTTTTCATCTTGGATTCATGAACCAATGAAAGGGAAAAAAACACAACAGCCCAGTCACCTCCCTGAAAGATCTGCTCCCAGCACACTTCTTTCACACTTGGCATTTTCTGAGTTTTACATTGTGTTATTATCATTAACCAACAACTGGCAGGCAGCTTAATCCAAAAGAAAGTTTTAATACTTCAGATTTCAGTCCATATGCCTATTTTTGGCAGAAAGATCAATAAAAATTCCAACTCAAACACATATCACTTTAGGATATAATCTTGTAGAAAACAGAATAGAAATGTAAGTTCAATGAGAATAAAAACAAACAGCTTATATATTTTTTGGCTAGGTAAGAAAGGCTTGTTCACATCTACTGTTAAGCAGATGCCAACAGATTCACCTCACCGGGGCTGGCAGGTCTGTGGTACAGGTCTGGTTACACACAGGTACTTACCATTTCATTTAAGACATGGACAGCCACCACAGACTGGAAATGGTATCCTCTATAGTTGTTTACACAGAAACATTTGCCCTTGACAAAGCTGGCAGGTGCTTTGGAAGCAACAACCCTTGTGGTCCATCACTCTGGGCATAGTTGCAAGAGACACTCAGCCTCACCAGGGAGCCAGTGGGATGGTGGGTCCCAGCTCCACCCAGTGCCAGTGGAATTCCCAGGGATTCCCAGCAAATCAGGGCTGAAAGAGCAGTGCCACATGCTCCCTGCTCTGGAACACTGCTTCCAGGCTCACCTGCAGACACCCTGACCACCAGACAGCTGTCCCTGCCTTTGCTCTGCCATCCTGGTTCATGGCGCCTCACATGTCATCATGTGGAGCCTTGCAGAGTAGACCTTCTCCAGCAGTCACAGTAACCCTGGCCTGAGAACGGAGCACTAAGGACTTAGCTGTGCCATGCTTGTCCTCAGCAGCCTGCCAGCACCCACTCTTGGGCACACATGACGCCCAAGAGCTAGTGTAAGCAAACGGCAGTGTGAGAGCCAGACACACAGACAAAGACACTAGCTGTCTAGCGGCTAACAATGTGGAGCTGGCCCCAGGGACCCTGCCTGCTGCTGCCTCCCTCCCACGGACCCTCTGCTCACCGGTGACCTCAAAGTGGGGAAGGCAGGACCAGGCCACTGAGCTCCCTCGTGCTGCCCAAGCAACCTCCAGGGGCAGAGCAGAGCCTCTGGCTGACAACCAACAGGACCAAGCTCTCAGCACCACAGCAGCAAAATAGACACCTGCAAGTTTGCATGAGTGCACACTCACAAACACACACACTATCACACAAATACACGCATGCACAAATGCTCTGCACACGCACAAGTATGCATGTGTATGTAGAGCATGCAAATACACATCCGTGTACAAATTCACACAGGCATGCCTTCGCAGGTGCACACACTGCAGGCACACAGGCACGTAAGTGCACTCATTCGTGCATATACAAGCACACACTTGCCTACAACATACATTTTGCCAATGACCCAAGGCCTCTTGGACCCAGTCCACTCCACTGAGGAGGCTTCAGGAGAGACCTGCGTCCAATCACAACAGCCAGCTGTGCCTTCCTACACAGCCACCAGGAGACCACACGGGGCATGCCCGCAGCCTTACAGTTGGGGACAACAGCTCAGCACTGTAGAAAGCCACACGGGCCCATCAGTGTCTCTCTGCCCACTGCTCCTATTGCAGCCCCACCAGCATGGGAACTACATGTCAAATCCACGCTCAACACACCCCGATGGCCTAACAGCAATGCCCAGAACTTGGAAGGCTTTCAGTGAATGTGTGTCGGATGGCAAACATACAGAAGCATCACCAGTCACCTGTGTATCACATGGTCGCCTGCCACAGGATGGCACACAGGCCCTCAGAACCACACGCAGGCCTGCAAGAGGCATCTGATCCCCCAGCAGGGCAGAGCATGAGCCGGGTACTGGTTCCCCTGCTTGAAGCCCTGAGCCTTTTGCATGCTTTACAGAGGCACGTGTCATGCTTGGCTGACCTGTCCTGCAATGGCAACAAGCAGGCAATTTGAACACCAGGTGGCCTGTGGCCAGTAGCTGAGAGCAGGGACCCTCGTGTTACTGGGCTGTGAGCTTGCTACCGCCCAGTGGCTCCCTGCCAGGCGCAAACTGCCCGTGGCCAGCACACATGCTCCCAGAGCCACACCACTCTCATGCCTTGCTTTCCACATTGCTGCGTCCAAGCGTGTTGCTAAGAGACAAGGAGACAAACTTCCCCTGTGGATAGGGAAACAGAATCCCAAGCAATTGCTCACAGCTTCATCACCCAACTCAGTGACCAGCCCAGGAAGCATCAGTTCCCCCGGCAGTGATTGGGAGGAAATGGCAAGGCTGGCCCTTACTCCCTGTGGAGATGGTTCCTGTCCCTTCTCCTGCCATGGTACCTCCCGCCTGCCCACCCCTGTGCCTCCTGCAGTTGCCACCCGTGGCCTTGCGTCTGCCCGTCCATGCTGCACATCTTCGTAGCTGAAAACCTCAGCTATCTTCCGGTCTGCAGCAGAGCTTGGACTAAGACCCACAGTCTGCTGCCTCAAGACCAGAGAAGTCGGAGGGGCGCTGGCAGAAGCACACCCAACTGTGAGGACAGGCTAGGAGGAGGGTCCTGCAGGACACATCTCTCTGGGGCCATGGCTGAGCTGTCCATGGATCCAGGAACAAAGACTGAGAGAAGAGAAGGGCAGCAGGGCTCAGCACTGGGCAGACAAAGCCCTTCCACGTCCTGATTCCAAACTCTATTTCCTGCCTGAGAAAAGCCCACCATCCAATGCTGCTCTGAAACAGCCCCCGCCTTTGGGCAGGTGTGCCTGTCCACTTGGGTGCCCCTGGAATGCCAGCTGTGCCTGCAGGGGCTCTGGAAGAGGTAGCTGGGCATTTACGATCCAAACATCCAGGGTTCCTCTCTCTAAAGCCCCCATCCCCGGGAGAGGAGCTGTGAATTTGCCACCCGGATGGCAGCAAGGACGAGATTCACTCAAGGCCATGGGCTGAGATGTGACAAGCAGCTGGTTTCCGGCACTGGCTTGGCCAGAAACAAGACGAAGCAGCTCAGTGTGGAAAACAATCAGACAGACCGACATATCCTGCTGCCACCCTCAGAACCCAAACCAGCCTGGAGTGACCAAGGCAGGCCACGATAGTGCTGCAAGGCAACCACAGATACCCAGGGTCATGGTGTTCAGCTCACTCATGAAATAAACATCTGGGGGACACCCATCAGTGTCCCCCACTGTCAGGCACAGCCTCCAAAATGCAGCCTGTGTGTAAACATACATAACTCACTGACTGATCATAAAAGAATCGTGAGTAAAATCCAAGAGTATAAAAAGGAGTTCTCATCAGTGAACGGTAAACTCCCTGCAGCCCCAAACCTTGACCACAGTTTAAAATAAATGTTTTGCTATTTATTTGAGAGACACAGCAACGAGAGGGCTGCCCTACCCATGGTTTCACTCCCCAAACACCAGCAATGGCAAGGGCTCTACTCCCACCAAGTCAGCACAGGTCGTGGGCCAGCCCTGTGCCACACACATCACCTTGCAGTGGGCAGAAGATGGCATTCCTGCTGCCCCTGGCCACACCGTGTCCTGCTAGCCTGCCATCCCCTGCCTGCGCTTCTCTCAAGACACAGAAGTGAAAACTGTGGGGCTTTACAGCCAGTTCTAGCTGGTTACTAATTCTGTGTATTCTAAGATGCTATGCAAGCAAGCTAAGGTCAACTGGGACCAAGCAGCTTTTATAAACCTAATTAATAAAAGCATGTTGCTCTGATCTGGGGTTACAGCCGGTCTCCAGCGCCCTTCCAGCTAGGGAGGAAGCAAGCACTTCCATACTGGGGCCCACCTGCCTCCAGAGTACCAATGACACCAGTGGTGACCCACTTACTCTAAGGTCACTGGGATGTCCCTTCGCACCCGCTGGCCGTGTGGATGCACCAGAGAAGGGGCATGGGCGCTTTGCAAAGTGCTATGTGCTTCCCTAACTCTGAGTGCCCTTACTGGCTGACGCTGACTTTCCGAGCTGACAGCTCAGACCCATGCTGTTGACTGACCTGATCTTAGACCTGCCGGCAAACGGCCTCACCACTTCCTTGTAAGTGATTCTGGTTTTTCAGTAAATGCTATTTTCTTCTCGTATATTGATTGGCATAAAATGTCTCGACATGTTTAAATATTTATATTATGTGGATTAGTAAGAGCTCGATTTTCCCAAAATAACAAAGTACATTATCTTAGCCTGTGGACAGGAGTCGCTTTCTCGAAGTCACTCACCGCCTGCCCCCATGTTCCCAAGATGGAACTTCTGTAAATGGACAAATGGACTAATGGCCAGAAGCGGCACTCGGGTCTGTATGTTGACGGAGCTGGACTCAGGACTCTAACCCAGGCACTGAATACAGGATACCCGTACCCCGTGCCACTGCCGCCTACCCTGCTGAGCGTCTGGCCGACATCCTATGCACTGCTTTCCTGTAGGATGGTGACTCTCTCAACCAGAACCCACCACTCACTCTCAGAGGACTTCCGTCAGGGCTTTGAGTCCACCAGTCCCAGGGGCGCCCACTGCCCAGCATGGCTTATTGCACGGAGCTCCCCCTGCAGGTTGCCTCTGAAGGGTTTGGCCTAAGACCTTACCTTGGCTTGGCTTTCTCATCATGTGTGGGTCCTTGCCATGCCCACCAGTTCTCCCTTGGAGCCTTCCTTCAGGGTGTCCTCCCTGACAACTGGCCCTCAAAGAAATAACGGCGCCCAGCCCTCCCCACCACAGCCCGCATGTCCTCACCCACATTTGCTGTCTGTCTTGCATGCCTGGGGCTGCACTGCAGCTTAGGACCTTTCTCGGGGAAGGGATTGTGGCACACACCTGCCACGCTTCCATCTGCTGACTTCTGAGTCTACTCCAGGCACTGAGGGGCGCTCGCTGAGGAATGAGCAGCTGCTCTGGGTGACAGTAACCTGAGAGGTTAGGAAAGGAGAGGAAAAGGGCTGTGGGAGAAGAGAGAGGAGAGGGAAGATGAAGGCAAGGGAAGGGTGGGGAAGGAAGGGAAGGAGGGGAAGGGAAGGGGAAGAAAGAAGGGAGTAGAAGGAAGGGAGGAGGCAGAGGAGGGAGGGGAGGCAAGGCAGGAGGCGCCTGCCTTCCCAGGCCGGGCTGGCATCTGGAGGAGGGGCTGCTATGAGTAAGCAGTTGGCTGGGAAGAAGGGCCCCTCCAGGCCGGGCAGCTCTCAGCCCCTGGGTCTCACTACTGCACGCCAGGATCCCACGTGACAGATGTGAACCATTAATTAGACTCCTGGGCTGTGTTTACGGCTCATAGCTTCAATCCCTGCTAAGATTTCCTAATAAATCAAACCCTTCTGAAGCCATCTGCCAGCACAGGCAGGAGAACCTAGGAGGCAGCGAGTTGAAGGGCAGGGCTGCTCTGCATCCATGGTGCTGAGCCTCCAGCAGCCCTCCCAGGCACTGGCCTGACCGCCTAATGTAAGAGCGAAGGCTAATGACTCTTGCTTTCATCAGAACTGCTCACAAGGACAACACACCTCAGTTCTCATCCCTGACTGCCCAGTCTCTCGTCCGACTCCCTAAGTTTTCAGGGAGGGAACCAAGAAGGCAGCTGCTGCCTCAAGCGGACAGCCCAGAGACAAGGGTCTGCGAGCAGAGAGGGGAAATCAGGCCGCGAAGGGCAAGGAGCTGAACCAGACGCCTGAGACTCAGCCCAACGGGATCCCCCGGGAAACCCAGCCTCAGGGTGGTCCCAGGGAGGTGAGGGGGCTGCGGTGCTGAGAACTCAAGGAAGATGGGCTCCACAAATGGGTGGGAGCCACCCCCAGGGGCACCAGGCACCAACTTTAAGCAAACAAGTGACTAAAGCCATGGGCCAGACTGCAGAGTGAGGAGGGTGATAAGAGGGCAGCCAGGAGAGGAGCCGTGGGAGCGAGGGGCTGTGGCGCTCTCACGCTGCCCAGCGATGCCCGATGTCCACAAGAAGCCCTCTCGACAGGCCCGCAGTGACGGGCAGCGTCCTGCCAGGGTTGCAGAGTGATGGGAGCAAAGCTCTGCTGTGTGATCCCACAGTGTCTTCTCTGACCACCCCTGCCCCCCAGGCCATCCTGTCAATGACGGAGTGACAACAGGCGAAAGTGAGATGGACAGATGTCGCTGGCCTGTGCAAGGGGACAGAGGCTGGCTGTGCTCGTGAAGATGTGCAGCTGCTTTCAGGGCAGTGCGGGCCACCTAGCAGCCCTCTGACGAGAGACTGTGTCCCTGGGCCATCCAGCATGGTGGGCATGGATGGCTGGGCGTGGTGACCAAGGCCCTGAACTTGATGCTGTGTGCAATGTTAATTCAAGGGGATTCAACGTCCATGTGCACACATGGCCTGGGCTACCATGAGAGACATCACTGTTCCAGACGATACTAACAGCAGAATAACAAGAAGTAACTTCTGTCTTTTTACAGCTAGGTGCATCCTGCCATAGACGTCCGCCAAGGGACCAGATAGGGAGAGGATAACCAGGGAGGACTTGTTCCTGCTTTGCCTTAACAGTGACTACAATCCATGATCATCAGGATAAGCAACCACGAAGCATCCCCCCACCTCACACCCCCCACCTCAGCGTAGCCAGCGGAGAAAGGTGATCCAGCGAGACATATCGGCGGCCCTCCATAATGCATTCTGAAGATAACTGTGTGCACGCTGCTCCCTGCAAGGCCCTTAGGCAGCCTCGAGAGCCTCTTACTGTCACTGAATAATAGATCAGCATTATTTATTACTTGTGCTGTTGTATTCATTTTCTCCTAGAAATACCAGCACGAGGTAGACTTAAAAGCCTTCCCTTCGACAGAAGGAAACTTATGAGACCCTCGAAAAGCCAGCCTGTTCCTTTCTGCGTAGCTGGTCAGCACAGGACTACTGCCAACGGACCCAGCTCCCACTCCCAGCATGTCTGTGCTTCATCTGGCCCCCGAGAGGGTCTTCCCACCCAGCTCTGCAAGTCGTTCCAACTCCAGCACACCTAGTCGATGATGGGGCCAACGACCAGGAAGGTCCATTAGAAACTCGTGGTGGCCTTCTGCCACACATTGGCCTCCGCCTGTGCTGTTACTTGGCAAGGCAGGGCTCCCAAACTGACTTCCCTCTCTGCCACCCTGGGCCAGAAGAGTTAAATGGCGTTTATCGGGGTGCGGCATGCTCTGTCCTGGTGGGGTCGCCCCACCGTTCCCAGGTCTCCTGCCTTCCTCTCTTGCTGCTTTTCCTTCCCTCCTTCCTCATCCATTCTCGAGTGTTCTCCCAACTGCCTGCTGCACACAGCTACTCTGGCAAGTGTCGGGAAGAGGCATGAAGACAGGAGGGTCCTCATGCTTGGGGAGCCCTGGCCAGCCACCCAACATTGGGCGCCACGCAGGGCAGCACGGAAGTCCTACCAGCATCCAGGTTGAGAAGGAAGAGACACACAGCACAGAGGAAATGACAAGAGGTCTCTGTGAGCTGCACACTGGGGCCAAATGTCACCCCCAAAGCCTGAAAAGGAATGAATCCCCAGGGGATTATCTCAAAA
Source organism: Ochotona princeps (assembly GCF_030435755.1). Lineage (NCBI taxonomy): Eukaryota > Metazoa > Chordata > Mammalia > Lagomorpha > Ochotonidae > Ochotona > Ochotona princeps. The sequence continues at coordinate 41,310,844 of NC_080852.1, read as the reverse complement.
TGATCACAAAGCAAAGAGAAAATCCCTGCATCCTTGAAAAGAAGTTGCAAACGGAGGAGACAGAACCTCTGCGCTTCGGGGAGCTGCTGGTTTGAGATCAGCACCTCGCTGCTGAGGCTCCCAGTGGCTGAGAGAGTCCACAGCCTGCCAGCACTCACCTCTGCGGGCAGGCACACCTGCTGACCACCTGGTCCCCTTGCTAGGCAGGCGCGTCTGGCGACCACCTGGTCCCCTTGCCAGGAAATCTGGAGCCTCTGTTCCAGGTTTTCTTCCCAAATTCCTAGCGTTTCTCAGTTTAATGGAAGGCTCAGTCTCTGATAGCAGCTTCCCTAGCCTCGCCAAGGCATCAAGAACGCTTCTGCTCTGAACTGCCAAGCAGCTTACCAACATGAGAGTGTTTCTACAACAGGTTGTCACCTTGCAGCCGGCCAGCTTACGAGGCTTCTAAGTCACGAGCCTTGCAGGTGTAATCTCTGTTCTTCACTCGGAAGTCACTGGTGCAGATGTGTTCATGTGCATACAGCCAAGCAACCAGGCTGAAGTCCAACCAGGCAGGCATCTTCCTTGCCGGCAAAGACAGACAAGACAACAAACAGCTGGCAGGCCGACTCCTTGAGAACGCACAGATGGCCAGCTAGACAAAGTCAAGCTTAAAATGAGAACTTCTGCTTCAAAGCCAGTGCGCCTTCCCCAAATCAGCCCAAGGCGGCCCTGGCTACATGCAGAGCACCCGGAGCTGTGTCTGCTCTGCAGAGCAACAGCCAGTACTGCATCAGCAAGGCTTCTTTGGAAATCAGTATCACAAAGGCGTGAGGATGAGCATTTATCTTGATGGTGCCCAAGAAATGGTTACCACAGAAGGTGGCCTGTGCCCCAGGTTGTCGTGTTCTGTCACGCATCCCATGTGTTCTGCTGGGCGCTTTCTCAGCAAGCTCAGGCCAAGCCACAGCTCCTGCGTGTGTGGAGACGATCAGGACGAAACATTTACACCTGGCAGGCGCAGAGCCTCACCCTGGAGTCCGCAGCAAGGCTAAGCTATCACAGAGCCCCGAGTTTTCACCAAGAGAGGACAGCGAGAGGAGTCAGAAGGCTGCGTCTTTGGGGGAGCCTTTTCCTCCTGTGTGACTGCAGGTCCTTTGAACAGCCTCTACACCTGACATGAGAATCCTGATTGGCACATGAGAGGTGACCTCCTGGACCCTGTGTGGCAGACACCCAGCAGGCTGTGAGCTCTCCCTCAGCCGGCCTGCCCTCTGCTAGGCCTTGGGTGGGACCCTGTCCTTCCTGCAGCCACCTGTAGGCTGTGGGTGAGCAGCGTCGCCCCCTGGAGGAGGCAGAAGCCCCTCACACTGACCACACAGGCAGAAAATCAAGAAGCAAAGCACTAGAGGCTGGTGGAGAGTCACGCTTTTTAAAATTTTGTTTTGTTTGTTTTATGATATAGTTGAATCAAGATGAACTCATTTTTCTAAGGGGAAATAGGCATTTTCTGTTTTTTATTCCTTCAACGGATGACCCTCCTCTGCCAGTAGCACCCTAACCTGTCAGACTCTCAGGCACGGCGTGTTCCTGAAAGGACACCTGACTTCCTGGGCTGTGGCTGACCAACCCCCAGCCCCCACCCTGCTGCCTCATGGAAGCGAGAGCATGCAATCTGGGGTTTGGCCCAAGGATAGAGTCCCCACCCTTCTCCAGGAAGTTGGGAATGTGTGCCAACTTCAGTAGAGGTCTGTCTGCTGCACCAAACAGCCAGGGTGGGCAGGATCTGTCTGTACCCAGGAACCCACGCCAGAGAGGACGGCGACAGGAGTCCTCCACCCGCCCCTCCACCCTGGGCCTGTGGGCCTGTGGGCCTGTTGATTGCACAGCAACTACATCGCAACACCCCCAGCAGGGACACTCAGACCACGGCAGCCCACAGGGACACTCAGACCATGGCAGCCCACGGGGACACTCGGGCCACGGCAGCCAGCAGGGATGCTCAGACCACAGCAGCCAAGAGAGGGGGACTGTTCTGCTGACCCAGCCCTGGCAATGGGAGCTCCCCAAAGAGAAACGTGGTCACACCTAAATGCAGCCAGTTTGAGTCTGTGGGAGAGCATTCTGAACACAACTGGGGGCAGTGACCCACCAAGTGATTGACCAGGCAGTTCTGTGGCAGGAGGGGGCGGGGCAGGGAGGGGCTATTTCTTCATCACTGGTTCTGAGAGGTCACACACAGCCTCCAGTCATGTTTCTGCATACCCATTCGGTAAGTAGAGACAGGTACTTTCCAAATGAAGGATCTGAGAGTCAGCCACCTGGTTCCAGGAAACTTCGGAGCAGAACTCCAGACCAGGAAAGCATCCCTGTGCTCACAGGGGCCAGCCCAGGTGGGTGAGGCCTGGGCAGGGCTCGGATTTGGGGACCCAACAGAAAGAGGACCACACAGCACGTCCCAAGGTAACTGCTGAGCTGACCAGCCCCACCAATCACAATAGTATTCCAACAAGTGGCATTTATGAACATCTCAGATTCTAATAAACAGGCATGTTGCAAATACTATTTATATGACAGGGCAATTTATAATCATGGACAGAATAATAACGAAAAGGTTCTAGCCCCATAATCCTTTTAAAAGCATGTCTTTCCCTTTCTGGGGAGAAAAATTACAAATTGCCACTGTCCTAATCTTTGGGCAACTCTGAAACCATCTCCCAGCGCAACAGAGGAGGATTTTAGAGGGAACGGAGCCGAGGTGGCTGTGAGATGAGCTGGCACGCACCAAGGACCCACTCGTGGATCAGACACCAGGCGTTAATCCAGGCGCTCTGCATGGCAGAGGGCAGCGCATGGCAGAGGGCAGCACATGGCAGAGGGCAGCACATGGCAGAGGGCAGCGCATGGCAGAGGGCAGCACATGGCAGAGAGGGCAGAGCATGGCAGAGGGCAGCGCACGTCCATGTGTTGCTACAGACATTCATAATCCTGGGGTAGCATCTGCATAAATTCTCATATAATTTTAAAATCAAAACAAATATCATCACTCTACAAGCATGTTTTAAAACATACATAGAAGCAATTAGGAAATTAAATCAGGGCATTGGTAATTGTGAATAGTTTACATATATTTATGGTAATAAGTTTAATAGCCATCATAATTATAGTTTGTTTTGTCTATATTTTAAGGTATGTGCAGTATTCTAAAGTTTCAGTCACATTAAAATTATAAATACAGTTTTCACATTCTGAGAGCTTAATCACTTGCGTTTCTAATGGGTTTAAGATATCTAGGTACTGGTTCTGTGGCACAGCACGTGAAACCGCCAGCAAAGGGACATCCCACGCTGACACCACTGTTGGCTCTACTTCTGATGCAGTGACCTGATGGTGGCCCTGGAAAAGCAGCGGCAGATGACCCAAGTGCCCGGGCTGGCCATCCCCGTGGGAGAGCCTGGGAAAGCCCCTGGCCTCAGCCTGGCTCAGCCCTGGTGACTGTGGCCACTTAAGAGCAGGAAACCAGAGACTGCTTCCCTCTGAACTCTGCCTCTCGGGGCCTGCCTGGCACAGCTGCACCTCATGGGGCTGGCCATGAGAAGCCCCAAGCTCTCGCTGCTCCACACAAGCAAACCTCTCTGACACTGTGGTTTCTCTCCACCTTCCAGTCTTAGGCCGTCTGGACTGTTCATGTGACAATCCTTAGGACAGCATCTGGCTCAGTCCACGGAGCACTGACCAGGGAGCACAGTCCTGGGAACACAGCCTGAGGAGCACAGTCCAGGGAGCACTGACCAAAGAACACTGACCAGGGTGCTGTCCGGGGTGCACAGCCCACGGTGCAGTTCAGGGAGCACAGTCCAGGGTGCACTGACCAGGGAGCACTGACCAGGGAGCACTGACCAGGGAGCACAGTCCATGGAGCACTGACCAGGGAGCACAGTCCAGGGAGCACAGCCTGAGGAGCACAGTCCATGGAGCACTGACCAGGGAGCACAGTCCAGGGAGCACTGACCAGAGAACACTGACCAGGGTGCTGTCCAGGGTGCACAGCCCACGGTGCAGTTCAGGGAGCACAGTCCAGGGAGCACTCACCAGGGAGCACTGACCAGGGAGCACAGTCCTGGGAACACAGCCCAGGGAGCACAGCCTGAGCAGCACCTAAAGGGTTTTGGCAGAAGCAGCTGGAGCAACGCAGCAGAGCAGGCACACTTGACTTCCTTCCTCTTGCTCACTGGGAGGTTGGGAGAGAAAGAAAACTTCCCAAGGACTGCCATGTTGTCTGATACATTCAGTAGCACTGCTAAGGAGTATTTAAGTTCAAATGGGCTTAGAGTGTTCAAAGATCTTGCTTATGGACAGCTATGCCTTTGATATGAGCAATACCTATAATCATGATGTATTAAATAATTTTTAAAGATTTGAAAGGCAGAGTTACAAAGAGGGAGCTTCCATCCCCTGGTTCACTGCCCAGAGGACTGCAATGACAAGGGGCTGAGGCAGGCCCGAGCCAGGAACTTCAGCCAGGTCTCCCAAACGGCCATCTTCTGCTGTTTTTCCTAAATCATTAGCAGGGCAGCCACTACATAAACTGATGCCCATGTGGGATACTGGCATCAGGCAGCTTCACCTGCTGGGCCTCAACACAAGCTTGAATCATTTTATCAAACAAAAACAGCCACCGTTTCCAGAGCCAAAACCATGTCTGCTGTCCTCAGGTGCTCCGAGAAAGAGCGACCATGACTGACGTGTGGCAGATCCCACACGCTTTCTCGTTTCCTCAAGGCGCACCTGCTTCCTCCCAGGTGAAGTAACCCGGTGGTTGTCAATTGCTCTCTTTCGGCTGGTAAATGGTACCTGTCACGTTTCAGATGGGTTCACTAAATATCTTCATTTTAAAATAACAGACTCTATTTGCAGCTATTCAGATAAGCAGAGCCGCGAGCCTGTCGGTGACTGAGTGTGGGTCATGGGGGCAGATGTCCCCAGGATCGGCTCACGGGCAGAGGCCGACATGGAGACAGAGCAGCCTGGCATGTGGCGTGGGTGTGTTTATTTGGGTCTGAATGCATCCTAAGCACAAATAAGAAAATAAACTTTAACTTGGACTCCTTGGTCGGTTATTATTATCCAGCACACGTGGCTCAAGCTGGCAGAGATATTTAAGCGTTGACTTGAAATACATTTGTCACTTTGATTCCCTGCTCAGAAACAAGAGCAAGGCGACTATTTTTAAAGCATCCAAAGAAAGCAGCACACAACCAGGAGACTACAAGGAGCTGGCGGCCCCCCAGGCCCAGGGAGCAGAGAACCGAGTTGGAATGCAGAGAAGGCCACAGACAGACAGAGCCAGGGCTGATCTACCGGGTGACAGGTGCTCCTAGAAATGGGACGTGGGCCTGGTCCAGAGCACGCTGCATGTCAGTCATGGCCACACTGACTCTTCCCAGTAGCTGCTCTGCTGCCGCAGTCCCGCAGGCTTCCACCCACCTCTTCACTTGCAGGCCCAGAGGAGCGGGCCTTGTTGCCACCTGCACCTCTGAGGTGACAGCCACCCTCCTGGGGCCCAGCAGGAGCACCTGGTCAGCTCCTGGTGTGGCCGCTCTCTGTGCGGAAGCTCCAGCAGGCCAAGCGAGCTGGGCAGGCGGTGTCACCACTGCCTGCCCACTCAGGGCAGTGGGCATCCTGGGAGGAGCTGCTGAGTGAAGGACAGGCCACCGCCCACTCCCACCCATGACAGATGGAAAATGCACAACCCTCAAAGGAAAATGGAGCACATTGAATCGCGAAGTGGCAGGTGGGAAAACGTGACATGGCAGGTGCAGGTGAGGTTGACAGGTTCCGAGTCCTGCGGGAGGAGGGTAAGCGAGCACACACGGAACCCACACACCCGCCTTCCTCCTTGTAAGTAAATGGCCTTTCCAGAAAAGGCTCAAGTTGTGTCAAATGAACAGAGGAAACAAATGCCAGAGAACAAATGCGCAAGAAGTGTTTGGGCGGAAACACCACACCTGTCTTCTCTGTACTCTCACTTGTGGCCGAGGAGAGAAGACGTCTCCACAGGCGGAGAGCGGTGAGCAGTGGCCTTCCTCCAGGACAGGAAGAGGTCCCGACTAGGACACGAGGCCCTGGCTGCTGTGCAGGAGAATCATCCTGCAGCCCTCCAGCGCGTGGCCGACCTGTCCCCAGCCAGCCAGCCTGCAGAAGCTTGCCACGTCCAAGTGGGCAACCTCAAAAGAGAGAAACTGGGCCAAGGCACTCAGTGTGTCTCCCTACAACACGTCATCCGCGCCCGGAGCATGTGTCCTAGTTCCAGATCCGCCAAGCAAAGGGCCTTTCATGCCAAACACCTTTCATACCTCACAAGGCTTTCTTCCAGGTACTTGAAACCTGTGAGGGAGTTTGTGGGAATTGGGAGCCCAAGGTGAGTTTGTCTCAGGGAGGAACACACCGCACGCCTGTATCCACACTGCTGCTGCCCAGCACATTCTGAAGGACCCTCACACTCAGCACTACTTGTTCTGCTACCTTGGTGTTGCTCTTCCCGGTGCCCACTTCTGTCTACAACAGTAGGTGACAGGGACAGATGAGGGACAGAATGCTGCCCAATCAACTGAAGCAGCTGCGCTAATCCTGTGACTGGATCAAGCTCACGCCAAGGACTTTACTACCTCGGCTGGTAGAGTCCCACTGAGCAGAGGAACCCTCCTTGTCGGTCTTTCTGCTTGCTTCTCTCCCTCTTGCAGGCTCTGTGCTGAAGTGCCAGGTCCCATAAGCAACTTCACCCAACACAGAAGTGTCAGGGGACTCATGGAGATTGGACGTCTGTTATATTCATTTGACAGTTTGGAATAATTGTTCTCCTGCCCAAAACTCCTACAGGAATGCATTTATCTTCAGTTACTCCTTTTAATAATTTTTGGTACATTTTGAGATTTTATTGTATAATTAAATCCTTGCAGTTAATCTGTGAAAATAAATTCACAGGTTCGACCAAACAATGCTACATTTTTGTATTTGATACATTCCTGCCATGCCTAAGCAATTTTAATAATTAATTTTAATAATTAATCTCAAGTGACAAAAACCGTCGATGATGTGAGGTAAGGATTTCCAAGATCACTCCGAGTCTCGGTGTCTTAGGGTTTTTCTAACAGGTTGGAATTCAGAAGTCAGGTACTGTGGAGGACTGCCAGAGGTTGTGAGAGTTTTACTTTTTGCCTTGAATGTGACTGCTATGGTCAGAAGACCACATAGGCCTCCGTGGTCCCTGTGTGCTGACTGTGGCCTCCCCACCTCCACAACACACACACACAGACACACACACACGCTGACAACCACACACCCTCCGGAATGGTCTCAGAGAACTTAGCAAAGTCTGGGCTGATGCCAAGGAGGGATGGGCAGAGGAACCTCTTGTCCACTTGGGGCGGGGTGGTGAGCAGAAATCATCAACCCAACACACTGAGAAGTGTGTGAATGGCTGGCAGCCCATCTGTCACCACCTGCAGCCTCTCTCTGGGTCAGCTTCATCTCACTCTGGATCAGCAGTGAGCAATGAGCAAGCCACAACAAACAAAAATGCAGGCCACTGCCCCCAGAGCGGGGATAGCTCTGGCCAGGGCCAGCCTGTCGTGTCCCCCTCTGGAGAGGACAAAGGCTGGCCAAGAAAGAAAGACTCTGCACTGGCAACTTCAGGCCACACTTCCTTACAAACTCTACTCGTGAGGGAACACCAGGACCCAGACCTCTCGAGGCATTGCCAAGCTACGGATGAAGTTCCCAGTGGATGATCTGGGGCAGACACAGTTGAACCCAAGCAAGCTTCTCCCATGCTCTCCCCGCAGAACCAGAATCCCAGAGCACTCCCTTCTGATCAGCTACAGCGCCCACACAGTATCCTCTTTCATGGCTGCCATCTGGGATCCACGAAGGTCCTGAATGGTTCTGTGTTCAACGGTTCCCTCCTCACTCCACCTCAGCATTTCCTGCACGCACTGGAAGTTGCTTGCAAATGTGGGCCTCCACATGAGGAAGAACCGTGGCAAGGACCAGGTGGATGCAGTGATTGACAAATGCTGAGAGAGGCTAGACACGTACCTACCAGGTCATGTGGCTCGTGGAAGGGCTGAGGAGGCCCTGGGATGTAAAGGTTTTCATTCCTGACCCTGAGCTCCTAACCCCAAAATAAATTTTGTAGCTAAAGACAAGACAAGCACAGCAGAGTAATGCAGAAACTCCTGGCTGCCTCCGCGTTCTCCGGTCCACATGCCCACCAAGCACATTGCACACTGGGAGATCTGAAAATCAAAGTCACCAGTGATATCTAAGAATCTAAGGAGACAGGAGCCCTGCTGGAGGGTGAGAATCGGGATACGGGGCAGTTCAGTTCTGCCAGCAGTGGATTGCAGAAATCCCAGAACAGAACTGAGAAATGTAACTCATTTAGAAACCAACTTGTGGGGGGGCCTAGTGCAATGGCCCAATTGGCTAACATATCCTAGCAAGGATCCCTTATGGGTGCCAGTTTGTGTCCCAGCTCCTCCACTTCCCATCGAGCTCCCTGCCTGTGGCCTAGGAGAGCAGGAGAGGACAGCCCAAAGCCTTGGGACCTGTACCAGCTCAGCTCAGGCCATTACAGCCACTTAGGGAGTGAACCAGTGGCTGGACGTCTTTCTCTCTGTAAGTCTGCCTTTCCAATGACAAATGAATAAATAAGAAAGAGATGAGAGAGAGAGAGAGAGAGAAAGAGAGAGAGAGAGAGAAGGAAGGGAGGGAGGGAGGAAGGAAGGAAGGAGGAGGGAGGAGGAAGGGAGGGAGGAGTTCTTCTCCCCTGGAGGCCAGCATGAGCTGACCAAGTCATGCTAAGTCCGTCTCCTTCTCATCTTGAAAATCTTATCATTGGTGATAATTACAACTCCGGTGGGGAGCAGCTAGGAATGCCGCATGCTCATTACTCTATCAGTGTCCCCTTGTTCCACGGAGTTGTCATCAGCAGGGGTGGGAGGAGAAGTATTCTAAGGGGAAAGACACAGTCACTGAAGCCAGGCCTGCCTGAGGTAACACGTGTCGTCTGCACCTCCCTACTCAGAGGGCCTAGCGAGAACCACTGGCTACTGCTCATGTCAGCGTTGGCGAAGTACTCGCCAGTCTGCTGTCATCATGTGTTGTTCCAGGGATTAGCAATTATTTGAACAGACTATTGCCAATGCATGCTCTAAAGATCAATACAGAACAGCCGAGAACTCGAGATTGGTGCCACAAAATTCTATCTGGGCTTCAGTGTTCTTGAATGTTTTAATCAATACACATCAGATTAAAATGTAGACTTGTGTCTGCAAGAAAAAAATGAAATCAGAAGAAATTTAGCAAGCAGTCAGTAGGTTTCTGTATGTAAGCTTTTAAAAAATACAAGATGAAAGAAGCCCAGATTTATTTAATAATTTTTAAGTAAAACTAATGATATTTATCTCATCATTGCCTAAGCAGACACAGAGCTCTTGGGATGGCAAAGTGGCAGAGAGGCTGGCAGTGGGGGAGGAGCTAGCCCTGGGCTAAAGATTTGCCCAGAAGGGAGCACACATGGAATCGAACCCTGCTGGCCCCAGTGGCAATGCCCTCCCGAGGGCCTGGGCAGAGGGAGCGAGACTGCGCGCAAAAGGCAGTGGAGTACAGCCAACTGAGACAAGAGGCGTGGATGACCTGTCGGGGAACTGGGAACTTGAGGCAGGGGCCTGCCCAGGGCTGCCTACTGCAGAGATGGGGGCCCCATTCCCAAGCCCTAAATGAGGGCACTGGGCCTTGCATGCCCACAACACAGCAGTGCTGATCCAGGTCCCTGTCTCCCACGGAGATACAAATACCAAACTCGGACCAGCATCACACACAGATAGGACAGCACGTCCAACAACGAGGCAATAAACACACACTAACATGCGAGTGTGGGCCGTCCCATACAGAGAAACATGCTATACCACACAGCAGTGCACCAAGACATGCCAGTCAGCAAGAGGGGGAAACTAGGATCATGGTGCCTACGGGTATAAGAGTGGGAAAAAGAAAGTGAATGGAGCCATAGCTCCATGTGCCCTCGGTGCTGGAAAGCCTTCTCTCATTTCTGCCTCTTTTATAAGGAAGGGGTGGTACTGCAGTTGGATGTGGGTTATAGCACTCACGTGGCCCAGGGTGTGACAGGTGCACCCTGGGAAGGTGGGCCTAGTTAAAGGGGCAGCATCATTAAACAGCGCTGCAAGCATTCCAGCTCACCTGATCTGGAAATGAACTTGGACCTGTCAACACCCTGCACCCTTTGACTCTTTTTCAACAACTGAACTAGGCTACTCACCTGCAGAAGGGAGGCTGAAGCCGCTGCTCATCCCAGGGCTGAGGCACTGAGAGCAGGCCCCAGCAGGGAACACACCACACTGCCATTCAGCTGAGTCGCACCTCTGCAATGCCCAAGTCCACCCCACTGGGCACGTGTTTCTGTCTGATGCCAGGGCCTGTCTGCAGGCTTTTCTGCGACCACAGGCCTGGTCATGGGCTCTGTTGGGTTCTCGGTCTGAGCTCCAGGGAAAATCCTGGACTCACCTTGCTGCCCAGAGGTCAGTGGCTGGGTGTTGCTCTGCTGTCCTCCTGAAGCTGAGGGAAGGACTTGCAGGTGCAGGCCTGGGGAGTCCTGTCTGGCTCTGGCTTTTACATGGGTGTGGAGGGTTGGTTCCCAGTTCAGCTCTACATTCAGGGCTCAATTCTTCCCCCTCCCACCTGCTTTGCTGTTTGTAGTCTGGGCCGCTCCTCCTGCCTCCTTGGGCAGATTGTATCACAGCAGGACTAAGCAAGCTGCTGGTATCTCACCTGGCTTCCTTAGGTCTTTGCGAGGTGGTGTGGCAGGAGATAAGCAGTTTCAGTCAGCATCCCTGTGGGGAGACCTTCATGGCAGTGTCGGACCTAGTGGGCATCTTGATCTGTCCTCAACGCACTCTCAGCTCTGAGTCATCTCCCTAAACAGAAGCCATCCAAAATTAGGGCAGCCTGAAGAACAATCCTGGCATATGCACACTATGCCCAACTGTTGTCCCCTGGGAGTCCTGCTTTACACGGTTGGACCTCACACGGTTCTACAACCCCCGAACCTGCAGAGGCCCCTCAGCGAGTGTACAACACCTGCCGTCTTTACTAGCCACATGCAGCATGCCCAAACGGTAACACACCCAGGCACACCTTTCTGTGCACTCTGATGTGTACATTCTCTTTGAGGATTTTGTTCTGGAGATTGTGGACCATAACTCAAGAGAGGTTGTGTTAAACACACACACACACGACCAGAGCATACACATGGCTCATGGAAGAGCAGAAACAAGCAGAGGAGGAAAAGACAGAAGGTATTGAAAACATGAGGCAAGAGCAGAAATCCTCTACTCTCGGGACAAAAATTCCAACACATCCCTTGTTCCTCACGAGGCCCTCCCATGTGAGCTCTTTGCACCTGTCCACCCCTACGCTTGCCATCTTCTCTCTGCTAGCCTCTATCTCCCCGCCCCTTCCCCCGTGGACAAGCGGCCGTCTCAGCCTCGTAGACAGTCCCAGACCTCAAGGGCTTCACCTACAAAGTCTTCACATTACGTTGGTGTGAAAGCCACACGCATCCAGTGGAGATGCATTTGTGTGGCAAGAAGGGTGTGGCGCTCCAGGCTGCAGCAGTGCGGGCAGCTGCCAGCTGCAGATGGCTGAGCCGCTCATGGGGACTCAGCGCATGCTCTGCTAGAACGTTCCCAACTTGTGATGGGTTTATCAGAATATGACTACATCACAGGACACAGAGCACTGGGCTTTTAATTGTTATTTTTTAAGTTCTTTATTTAACAGGCAGACACATACACACAGAGAGGAGAGGAAGGGGAGAAAGAGAGAGAGGGAAAGAGAGAGATGGAGATAATGACACAGAGAAGAGAGGGAGAAACTGCCTCCTGTGCTGGTTTAGTCCTCAAATCCCTGCAGTGGCCCATCCTGAGGGGGAAAGCCGGGAGCGGGGAATCCAACCCAGGCTTCCCACACAGGCAATAGGACCCAAGGACTTGAACATCACCTTTCCCCACACCTCCCAAAGCAGAAGCTGACCGAGAGCCGGGGCCCGGTTCGGAATACCCAAGGCACCCCAATGTGGAGGTAGGCGTCTGAACCAGCTTCCAGCTCCTGTATTCATAAAACATTCTGGGTTTTCAGGCACTTTTGGCAACACAGGCCCTGTGTCGTCACAGCAGGGGATCTGAGGGACTGCCCACTTGCATCAGCACCATTCCTCCAGCAGCAGGCACGGCTCCGCAGGCTTCTCCTTCCCCTCACCTGCGCACACCTGGGCCTGAGCCTGGCAGAGACCCTGGCAGTCCCGGGAGCCAAGCGGCAGCGCCCCCGCAGCCTCTCGCTGCTGCTGACTGAATCTGGGTTGCTGTACTACTTGTTATTTTTGTACCCACACGTGGCCTTCCATGGCGCAGGTGTCACAGCCCCGAGGGAAATATGTGAATAATTCAGCCTGAAGACTGTGGCTGGCACGCAGCTGTGACTTCCCCTGCCCTGTTTCAGGCCCAGCGCTGCTTCACACACTGCTTAGCTCCCAGGTACACTTCTGGCTGCTGCGAGCCTGCCGCCGGGGAGCCCCACTGCCCTCTGCCAGCCTGGAAGCCAGTTCAGGAGCAGCCATCCCTAAGGGGGTGTTACTCTATATAAACTCTCTCCTCTCTGGAAAATCTGCCTTTCAAATGAAAATAAATAAATCTTTGTTTAAAACACTTTCCTTCCAAGCAATCCCACCTGCCACACCACCACATCCCCTCCCACCACCACGCAGGAGCTGTGTGCACACCTCACTGGGGAACCCAACCATCTACACAGGCAGCTACAGCCACGCTACCCGACGTTGGAACACTCACCTGCTGATCACTCAGGACCACATACTAGAGTCAGCCAAGGCCTGCCGGAAAACGCTTACAACACATCTCTACCTCACCTAACCTTGGGAACCTCAGCGGTGCCGAGTGGCGTGGGAGGCACTGAGCATTCGGGTGCTGAGCCGTAGAGCTAGGGGAGTGGTACTGTGACTGGTGGCCAGCAGAGCCCCTCCCTGCCAGGGCTGGAGGAGGCAGGAAGGGGCTCCTGCATTGGCCACTTTCAGTGAGCAGGTCATACAACAGGCAAAGGGGGGCACATGGGATCCATGCCGTGGCATAGTAGACCAAGATACAGCCTGCAATGCTGCCATCCTGTATGGATGCCAGTTAGAACCCCAGCTTCCCCGCTTCCAGTCCAGCTCCCCACTAGCTAACACACCTGGGAAAGCAGTGGAGGGCAGCCCAAGTGCTTGCGCCCCCGCAGCCACGTGTGTGAGACCACCTGAAGCTCCTGGCTTTGACTTGTCTCAGCTCTAAATAAAACTGGCCATTGGGGAGTGAGCCAAGCATGGAACATTTCTCTCTCTAACTCTGCCTTTCAAATAAATAAAATAAATTATGGAGACAGGTAAATACACAGACGTATTGCAGCACACCCAGTCAATAGAGACACGTTGTGACTGCACACACCAGAGATGAATCTCAAAATAACTCCACTGGGACACAAATGACACACCGTGAGCTAAGGAGGCGGCAAGTGGGGCTGTGGCTGCCAGAAAGGCACAGAGAGACCAGTGAGGGCTACGGAGCTGGCCAGACACCTGCTGCCGACAGGGCTTCAGGGGCGCACCTGGGGTCAGAATCCCAGCATTGCCAGTCACGTGGCTGATTGCACAGCCATGGCCACAGTGCCCCAGCTCGGCCACACCAGAGTCCAGCGTCCTCTCTCTCGGCACAGGAGGCTCAAAAGTCAGCTCCATGGCACTGCAGGGCTGCTCGCCTTCAGCCTGCGGGAAGCTCTGCTCTGGCCTTCCACCTCTCTTCCAGGACTGCCCGTTGTACCTGTGTGGGGTTGAGGTCTGCGTTCTTACCTCTACACAGGGACCCCAACCACACTGGCTTGGGGCCACCCTCTTCCTCCTAGTTCTGAGGTCCCAGAGACCAGCACCTCCACCTGAATACAACGGGGCTCACCCCACTCCATTGCAACACCCATCGCACAAACAGGCCTCCACAACAGTCATCGCTCTCAACGTCTGTTACAACTGAATTCTCTGCAAAACCAAGCTCCCTCTTGAAACATGAATGTGGTTCAAATGTGCTGTCTCTCTCTCGCCTATGCGTTTGGACTGTGTGCTTCTCTCCCTTCCATCACTTAAGCACATTTAACTTAAGGGACACAGTGTTCACACAGGAGTGCTTGTGGGTGTGACCATGAACTCAGGATAACCAGCAGATCCATCACCTTGAATGCTGTGGTTTCTTTGGGGTGTGTACATCTGGAACCCTCTATTTTGAGATACACTGTACCCATCATGCTGTGTCAGTAGGACATCTGAATTTGTCATTTTCAGCTCATCCTGCTGGTGTGGAACCTCTCTTCTCAGGTGGAGCATGGGTTGGTTCAGACCCCTCACCCAACCCTGCCCTAGGCCACACTGCTTCCTCCTCGTTGGCCCTGCCAGGGATCAAGGTGGCCCCAGACACACTGGGAGACTGCCCGGGTCATCAGGATGGTGCTCAGATCAATTACAACAAACTCCCTCTGAGTGCACGGAGGGCGCCTACATCTCAGGCTGGCTCCGTGTTTAGTCCTGTAGGAACAGCACACATGCCCACCATCAGGTGTCCTCCCGGGCCCCTCTATCATCTTCCTTGATGACACTCCTCAATCTGTTGTTTGGTGACAGCCATGTTCACATCATGAGGTGACACCCCCCCGTGGATGTAATTAGCTCATCTGACAGTGAGTTTGAGCATTTTTTTCACATCCATGTTGACCATCTGTATGTCTTTTTCAATCTGTTTGCTCATTTTTTTAATTGTTTTCTTGCTGAAACGCCTCACCAGTGCATAGGCCTTAAGACTCCTCCCACCTGGCTGTCTCTGCTCCCATGGTGGGGCAGTTGGTCCTGGGCCACAGCTGGTGCTTCTGTTGCTTGCACCCTGGGGTCCCGTGCAGCAGCCCCAATCCTGCTGCCAGCTGCATCGACAGACCCCTCACAGGGCTGCGGGTCACGGTCATCCCAATGGCAGGGAGGGATCCCTGACCTGACACCCAGCAGAGTGGGACTCTAGCCCTGGCTGTCCCATGAACCAGCCACATGAACAGCACACCGTCCAGGCCAGCCTTGCTGCCTGGCTGCTCTGCAGCCCATGGAAGCGTTAGTGTTCCGGACACTCCAGCCTGGTCCTGCGTCCCACGATCCAGGCCGTCTCTCACTCGCTGACACACCGTGGTGACGCTGCTGCTGGGTGCAGGAAGCCCTCAGTGACAGATGCCACAGCTGCACCTTTCTCCTGTCCCAGCTCCAAGCCACACAGGCCTCGTCCCCAAGACAGCGCAGGCATGGGGCATGGGGTGGCACAGCTGCACACCCCGGGGCACACTGTGAACGGAGTTCCACGGGATGGGACTCCAGCCCAGCAGCCTGGCCGGTGAATGCTCAACCGTCTACACAGAGGGTGGGCAAGGCTTTCCTTGGGAGAGACTGTTCGCCTGCCCAGAGGTAAAATGGATGTGAGGCCTGTGTTAGAAAAACAAAATGTATCCCAGGGAAAAGAAAGCAAGGCTGGGCAAGGACAGACTAAATGCAACACCAAGGGACTTCTCTGAGCTTCAGGGTTCCTGTGGGAGGCCTGTAGGCCACTTGGTCTCCTCCATCTGCCAATATTTCTTTCAAAGCCTTGCAGGCCTAGGATGACAAGTGTGGATATTCAGTTTATGATAATGAGAGCCCTGGGTTTCAGCACAGTGGGCCCAAAGCACCTCCTTATGGGGAACAATTCTGAATGACCTTACCGTTTTATGGCTCCTGGGAGAAAAGGGAGCTCCAGGTGCAGACGGGGGAGGCTGCCATTACTCCGCTCCTTGCTGAGCTCCCTAGGAAGCTGGGGCAGAAAACGGCGATGGTCACCAGATCAGCCACTCACCAAACTAAGCAAGAGCCCCATGGAACTGGGGACAACACCACACCACTGCAGTGACAGAAAGTGGGGTGCGGGGGGGGATTGAACTTCTTCACATGGTGGCTTTCTGGAGGCATCAGAATGCACTGTCCCTTTAAAGATGGCCCAAACACCATCCCCTCAGTAGTCCCCTCTTTCTATTGCCCCTTGATTTGCTGTACAGGTCAGCGCAGGGAGACTAACACCAAGCACGTCCCTGCAGACCCAGCATGCTATGAGAGCTCGAGGGGAGCGTGGTGGTCCCTGGGGGAGTCCCCAGCCAGGAGCAACCGCTGCCTCATCACCAGAACTCTGGCTTCAGCCCTGGTCCAGCCTCCTTCCAAGACTGACATCTCCCTGGAGGCCCAGGATTCACACACAGCAAGATCACATCCTCTGATCCCGTAACTGCTGGGTAAATCCCAGGCCCAGGCCCACCACGCTAGCGGGAGCAACCCCAACAAGCCCTGCTGTTTGTTCCTGGGTGTTGCTTATTCACCCCAGGAGCTCGGAGTTCTCCAGGAAAAGGGGTTCAGAAGATGTTTTGGAACTCCCTCTGTACAAACAGGGGCCTACTATGGGGACCCCCAAGATGATGGGTCACATTTCCAAGAACTGCTGGGGTGCAGGTGCTGACCTGGTTTGCCTCCAGCACACAGAGCCCGTGTCTCAGACAACCCTCCATGCGCCTTCCCTCTGCAGCCAAGGAAGTGCAGGCATCGGGCCAAAGCGGTCAGAGCTTTCTCTCCCATTCTCACCTGGGGAGACACGGCCTGGTGTCAATAGGAACAGGGAGCAAGGCAGTAAAGCTCACTTCTTTCTCTGGGCACTGGGTTCCCTGACACTGGGCTGAGCAGGTGGCTGGAACCTTCTTCTAGACCTGGCTAGTGGGGTGCTCTCCTCACCCCGTTGCAGCTCCGGCACCTCACATCCACCTTTCCCTAACCCTGCCTTGTCCTGCGGGGCGGGGGCTGTGACCTCACTCCAGAGCCGGGAGACCAAGGTTTAAAGCCGGCAGAGGGCAGCGTGCCCAGGGGCTGTAGCTTCCACATGGGGGAATGGGTGTTTAGGGCAGTGGGCCCTGGGTAGTGCCCTATCTTGAGTTCTCTACCCCCACCTCTGCCCCTTTCAGTCCTGCAGCCCCCTCTCCAGCTCCTACTCAATCCTCCCCCATAAGCCTCAATTCCAGGCCAAAGCCTACACCCTGGAGGGTAAGTTCCCCCATTCCCTGGCCCACACTGCTCACCTCCTGTCCATGCTGTGAACAGCAAGAGAAGTGATAGTTCTTTGGTCCCTTGATTCTCTTTTAGGCACCCTGGGGCCTGCCTTCCTGCTCCCGACCCCACCCTCCTACCGCTTGGTCCCTTTCTAACCCAATTCCAGTGCCCACTCCCCCGGGGTCTGCCTGGTACCTCCAGGACAGAAGCCCAGGGGCGCGTTGGACCAGGACGCGTAGTGTAGCTGGAACCAGGGCACGGTCGCTGCGGGGGTTTGTCCCTCGGAACTCTGCAGACCCCGCAAACCGAGTGGAGGCCACCACCGCAGCCTCTCCCTACAGCCGCCCACACTTGGGCTCTGGAGCGCAACCCTGCACCAGTGCCTCGCAGCGCCAGCAGCAGCTCAGTCCCCCGTGTGCCTCGCAAACTTCCCTCGGAACGCGTCGCAAAATCCCCGTTTCACAAAGTTTGGGGACCATTTTCCGGAAGCCGCCTACCTCCCCTGGTCTCCCTTCGACCAGGGGTCTCCGGCCCGCGCTTGCGGTAGGCAACGTCGGAGCCCAAGCCGGGAACGGCCCGCTCCCGGGCGCGGGCAGCGTCCTCCACTGGGCCCGAGCCGAGTCCCGCGGGGCCGAGCGGGCCTCCCGGTGCCGGCAGCTTCTCCTTCCCCTTTACGGGTCTGTCTAGTAGAAGCGGCTGCACCGGCCGCCCGGCCGCGCTGCCCGAGACACAAAGCGGCGGAGGGGGCCACCGAGGCTCGCGCGCCGCGCCTTTGTCGCGCGGACCCCAGATGGTGCCCAGCACGGGGCCGCGCGGGGCGGGCGGCGGCGGCGGCGCGGGCGGGGCGGGCGCGGCGCGGCGGCCAATCGGCGCGCGGCCCATCAGCTGACCGCCCGTGCTTACCCCAGGTGCACGCCGGCTGCGGGCGGCACAAAGCGGGGCGCAGCCTGCGCGCCGGAGCCAGCCGCGACCGGGGGAGGGGCAGGCGGCGTCAGCCTGGGTGGCGGCATAGGCGCCAGGGGCGCCGTCCCCGGGACCTGGCCGCGCGCCGCCGCGCCCTCTGAGCCCCGCTTCCAGACCCTCCTGCAGCTCTGCCCGGGCCCCGCGCCACAGCCGGCGCTTGTGCGGCCGCGTCTCCGGGCTGCGCCTGGGTTCCCCCGGGAGCCTGTGCGCGCTGAGGGCTGGGAGGGAGCGCAGCCGCCACCCCGGCCTCGGGTAAGTGCACGGGGGCTGCGACGGGCATTTGGGGGCGTGAAGGATCCCTCCCTCCCTCGGGGTTTGGGCGCCTCGGAATGAGATCGTGGGCCTTGGGGGACCGAGGGGGCGCGGCTCCCGGGTCAAGGAAGGTGACGGAGTCGGGAAACCTGGGGATCCCGTAGTCCCCCACGCCCAGTAAACGCAGGGTGAGGACGCGGTTATTGGAGTGGAAGCACACAGCAATGGGAGCCCGGCCCGTGGGGGGTTGCGGGTGTGGGAGAACCCGGTGTGCTGGGGACCACGGGAGAGGCACGGATGGGCCTGGGGGGGCTGCTGGGACTCGGTGAGGGGATGGGTCTGGGGCTAGCAGGAGAGGGGTCCATGGGCCGACTTGCCTCGGGCTGTGGCCCGGGGATAGTCTTGTTCGGTGTGGGGCAGGTGAGCACAGGAAACAGGGAGCTGGAGTGGGTGGTCCTGGCTGGCTCGGGTCAGGAGCCAGAAAGTTTGCCAGTGGAGTGTCCTTTGTGCGGTGTGGCCAGGGCGTGGGCGGCTACCTCCCGGGGAGTCCCTGCCTTGTGTCACAGATCCCTGACCTGTGCCCAGGAGAAGAGGCCTTGAGGGCATGTGTGGCTGGCGGTGGGAGCCCGACTGCGATAAAAATGGGTGAATGACCTGGACAGAGGGGTTTGAGGTGCGTGAACCGCCTGCTGGGCGTAGGCCCCCTCACAGTGGATCTGGTCCCTACCCCTGCAACCACAGCAGCCCAGGGCTCCTGGCCACGGGGCTTTCTGGAAGCCTGTGTGTTGTGCCCTGTGGTTCCTGTGACCGGAGGCACCAAAGGTGGCTGGTTCCCACTCCTAGCAGCCACGGCTGGAGCTGTGAAAGCTGGGTCCTCGCTGGGCTAGGGGGACAAGTGGCCTGGCCTGGTCTGTGTGTCCCAAGGCTGTGATTTGCATGCAGATGTGAGCACATCCCGGCAGATGTCTGGCCTCCTCCATTCACACGGAGGCATCAGGGAACAATAGCCCTTAAGAGAAGGGCATAAAGGCGCAGTGTGAGTGGCTCTGTTTGGGAATTCCCTGGCTGCTGGCACCTTTATTCAGGAGCCCAGCCTTTGCGCTTCTTTGTGCCCAGAGCTGCAGGGCAGTGTGCTCCTTACCTGGCAGCCTCTGCTTGTGCCACGCTCCAAGGAGACCACTCAGCCCGGTGGCCCAGGATTCCCAGCCAGCACAGGGCTCTGCAGACTGCTCTGGGTAGTTAGAAAGTGAGTGACTTCTGAGTCGGCTTCTTAACTTTCAGAGCTCTGTTCTCCTCTGAGTGACTCGTCCTCATGCTCAAGCTTGCTGGTCAGGATGGGCGAAGCCCAAGGGATGAGCCCAGTGGAGGCTCACCACGTGACAGCCTGCTCATCTTCAAGGTGCTGCAGCCTGTAGACCAGGCCTGTTCCTGGCAGTGGGAGTGAACAGTGGGTCACAGGAGGCAGCCCACGGCCAACCCCGATGCAGGGCCCCCGCTGCCTGTCCAACATTAGCCAGTCTACTCGCTGCTCCGTTCACCTCCCGGCATCTTGTGGCCCCTGGCCAAGAGGCAGGCAGTGTGGGCCATGCACGAGGCCACGGTCCGACCCTGACACACTGGCCCCCGGGCCGCCTTTTGTCTCCAACGCCATGGAAGGCAAAAGAATCCATTCACTGTGCAGCTCTCACTCCTGCGCTCTTGCCCCTGGAAGGAAGGTTAGAATCCAACTCCCATCCCCCCAAAAGAGGACATTGTTTTGGAAGGCTCAATGTTTGGGGGTGGGCGGACGACAGATGTCAGTCTGCCGTTCTACATGTGTCCTGAAGTTGTTTTTGCTGGTTCAGTGCCTTTTACACAGAAGGCAGTATTTTCCCAGGAGGAGAGGAACCAACTGCATCCACTTGAAGGAAGAAACTGTTCGGGTTCCTGAGCTGCCCAGGAACCAGGAAGCAGCTCTGGCAACCCATGGGCCTGTGTGCGGCCGTCCTGCGAAGGGATCTGGACCTTTCTCATGTAGACTTCAGACCGTGTTGTTGCCGAGTGTGCGTCCAGGGACCTGTGATGCCTGGAAGTGGTCAAAGCCTCAGGCTGATGAAAAGTGACCTTGGGCTGGCATCTTGCTGCACCCTCTGTGCTCAGAGCCCTGTGAAGGGAAAGTCCTTGGTCAGGGAAGGTAGCGAGAGCACTGAGCTGTAAGAGCAGCTGGCCCAGGCACGCATTTTGCTGTTTCCAGGGGCAAGGGGTGCTGGTGGTGCTGAACTGTTCCGAGGCAGGGCCCTCACCAGGTCTGAGAGAAGCCCGCCCCTGCAGGGTTCCGCTCCCTGGCCACGTGCCATGCCAGCTGGCCCTGAGGAGCTGGAAGGGTGGGCTCCCCAGCCACCATAAATAAACCATCCCCACCAATAAAGCAAGACAGTTCACAGGACAGGGATGCCCTTTCCCTGGCTTCTGCATAAAAGTTGCTCAAATACTGTATGTAATTAACAAAGACTATTACGCCGAACATCTATTTTGGGTTAAGCAAATCTGGAGATAAAAGCAAATTCCATTTTAGAACCTTATTTTGGTTTCTAGGAACAATGGGAATATCTTTAACTCATGAATAGAGCTGTGATTAATATTTTATTGCAAATGAAATTATTATAATTATATAGATGAAGTCAGAGAAGCATATATTCTCTGCTGTTTTGGCTCAAAGCACAGAGACACGAAAGTTAAATCCTACCTGTGAGATTCAGAATGTCAGAGAACCAAAGGAACCGTTAATACGGAAGTCTTTTGAGTGAGGTTTGGTTTCTAAATTCCCTTGTTTGACATGCTCCCGTTAGATTTTCTTCTGCACTTCCGGCCACTAACCTCGACACCTCAGTGACACCAGTGCGTCCCACATGACTCATTGATAGTCCACGGTAACACCACTTCCAGTAGGGTCATTATGCATTTTCCCCAGTGAAACACTGAGAATTTTGTCACACTATTTTAAAAAGAGCAGGAGCGTGTAGCCTTCCTATACGACTTACTGCTTTTGTGTTCGAAGCTCCAGCGAAGGCAGGGTGTTGTGGTCAGGGATGTGAGGTGCACAGCAGGTCGGCAGCTGTCATCCTGCAGTGTGGCACTGGGTGGCCAGGGCCATCTCCAGTGAGAAGTGGGAAGGTGTGTGAAAGCCGCAGAGCGGCCACGAACACCTGACCTGGAGGCAGACGCGGGCTCCCTCCAGCACGGGCACCAGCGCTGGCACACCCCAGCTGTTGACCCGTCAGCTGCATCCGCTCGTGACACTTGGTCTCGAAGGCTGTGCTGTGAGACGTGAGCACTGCCTTGTGTCACACTCCATGTAGCTCAGAGGCAAGAAGTCGTGGAAAATCTTGCTTAACCCAAGTGGGCTGTGGATTTTCTGGCCCCGGCCATCCTTGCTCACATCTGTTTTACCGCTGGCAATCGTGTGGACTGCACAGCTGACCCTCATTTGTATATGAAACACACACTGGTGGCATTTTTTTGGTTACCATAGTTACGCTAGCACTATACGCAGGGCATGAGATCCTTGTACGTGAAAGGTTTTTGTGGCGGGTGTTTGGGGGTCCAGGACATCCACTGGAAGTTTGGAGAAAGGATGGCCATAATCCTGTTCGGTTCATGTGGGAGAGTAGGCTGTGCGACCCGGCAGAGGAGCCCCTTCGCCTAGGCTGACGCCAAGGGCTTGCCTAACTTGCCTTCACGCCTGTAATTTTCTCCTCCAGAAAGAAGACAATTTTAGCCTGGCAATAGGAATGCCGTTAACCTGCATTGTTATTTCACGATAGTAATAAGTCCTCATTTGCATCCACCATAACCAGCATCATCAAGTACTGCCTTGGGTCGGGCAGGGGCAGGCTCAGCTCATGACGGAATGTCTGACCTTCTGGGTGCCCTGGAGCCATCCTGGGGCCAGCGGAGTTGGGGTGGAGAGGACCCAGGGGGTGGGGGGCTGGAGAAGCTTCTGGCATCATGGCTCCCGATGCAGGCACAGCCACAGCGTCTCTGCGTCCTCCTGGCCCCTGCCCCTGCCCGGCGAGGCTCCTGCTCATCTCCACCCTACAACCCCATCTGGGCCCTGAGGAAAAGCAATTCTCTGAGAAAGCAGGGAGCTGTTTTTTGTCCAGATGAAGTGCTGGCTCACCCAGCTGCATGCCAGGAAGCACAGAGGCAGGAAGACCAAGTGGAACTTGTTGGGGTTTCCTGCAGTTTCCACATGCAAGCCACCCTACTTACGTTGTTTCATTCATCCATACGCTTGCATTTTTTCTGCGAATACTGCCCATAGGAGAAAAACACTCTGCGAAGAGGAGTTAACCATCTGCCCCGTCCCCGGGGACACTTTCTTCAAGCTCAGTTGTCATAACTGGGGGTGGTATACTACTAGCATGTCGATGCCAGACGCAATGATGAAGCCTCTGAAATGCATAGAACAGCTGTCCACAAACAGAATTTTTGGCCTAAATGGTGATGCTGACTATGGAAGCCTGCCCATGGCAGACATGGCCTCTGCCCTCAGCAAGCTTAATTCGGGGAGGGGCTACTGAGGAGATGGACAGGGTGGCAGAAGCACCCCCAGAACAATCTCGGAGGAGAAGCCTTGGGGCCCAGAGACCGTCAGTGGGGGTGAAGCCACGGGCTGGGCTCTCACACACAGCAGAACCAATGTTCACCAAGTGGTAATTTCTGTTTGCTCTCATGGAGCACAAGGAAGGTGAACAGTTGCTTGCCAAGGCAGACCCCTCCAGTCTGGGGAGAACCCTGAATCGGGGATAGTATGTGCCTCTCCACCCGTAGCATGCTGACCCGCTGCGGGTGGGCGGTCACCGTCTCCTCTCTGCTTGTTGCAGGAACTGAGCAACTCATGGCCAGGACAGGTTTGCTGTGCCCTTGCACAGGTAACTGAGTCTGTGTCCCTCTGACTCTCAGAAACAAGGGGTTGCAGCCTCCTTCATGCCAGCACAAGGAAGGCTGCCCTAGCATCTGAGTCTAGAAAAAAACAGGGCCCAGATAAGACCCAGGCCCCGGCCTCCCTCACCCTGCTGCCTTTTACACTGAGATGAGGCTGGGTGGGGGGTGGGGCGAGGCGGCAGGTAATGAGGTACAGTGACTCAGCACTCTAACTCAGGGAGATTACCTGCTTAGAAGGTTTCCATGCGCTTGAGGGCTCAAAAGGCCCTCTCTACTACCGTGTGCTGTTGTAGCTGCTTTAGGAAACAGGCCTGTGACAAGCTGGGAAGGAAGGCTGGCTGCAGTGGGAGGCTAGCTTCAGGAAACGAGAGAACATGAAAAGAACGGAGGGCATCCTGCCTGGGGAGGGTCCAGGGGGTGCGGCTCTGCTTCTCTTGTTCCTCTCCAATGGGCATGTCTTGGGCTTTCCTAGCGGGGGACAGCGACCTGAGTGTGTGCCCACACGCACACACACGAAACAGGGCACACCGAGAAGCTGGCACCTGCCTGTTCCACAAGCCTTTCATGTTTCATGTGGGTTTCTGGAGACGGCTTTCTCGCAAGGGCTCTGGGGTTCTGATTTTTCTGGGATGACGCTGTGAGACACGAACATTAGGCCACATCCTACAGGATTGTGGGATACTGGTGGGATCCACCTTACCTCCTTGGACCAGCAGAGAGCCACTGAGGAGAGAAGGTGGGAACTCTGGGAATTACAGGCTGTGTCCCCAGCAAGCCCTGGATCTGGCAGTGAGGCCTCTGCATGGCACTTAGCTCTCTCAGGGCACACAACCAGATGTTCCACAGGACATAGTTGACCTTCTCACGCACTCAGGGGCTCTGTGCTTCTCTCAGAGCACACATAAGGAGGTGGGCAAAGGTTGCCGGAGGCATATGTCCTGGGGCATGCAGAGCAGCCCTGTCGAGATGGAACCCCAGTAAAGAAGATTCCAGATGTCTGTCTTACTGGCTGCCGGGAGGCGTGTGTCCTGGGGCACTCAGGGCAGCCCTGTCGAGATGGAGCCCCAGTAAAGAAGCTTCTGGATGCCTGTCTTGCTGGCATTGAGTGAGAAAGGCAGGTTTGAGCCTCATGTAAGGGAGATGCTTCGGCTCCCATAGCAACCCCAGAGCCCCCGTTTCCTGACACAGCGGAGTGGTAGGAGCAAAAGGACAAGGTGTAGTGACCTCCCTGTGCCTTCCCAGGTGCCTGGCAGCAGTAACACACTGTGTCCCGGCATTGGGCTCTGGGATGCCGGCATCCATGTTGCAGGAAGCCATGTGGCCATGTGCACTTAGTCAGGAAGGAGTGAACAAATTTTTGTTTTGAGTTCTTGGTTGACAACCCCCAGCTTTCCACAGGGTACTTTCAAGAGCTGCATCTGTGCTTGAGACTGGCAGGTGCCAGGGCAGGGCTGTCACAGAGACCCATCGGGCGTGCCCAGCCCCTCGGGCTCAGATCCTTGCTGTGGCTCCTCTCCTTCACAGCACTTGAGCAGAGGGTGGTCCTGGATTCATCCGCATGGCCCACCCATACTCTGTAAGACTTTGTCATTCGATTTGAAACGGCGTTTATTTAATAGAAAACATCTTTACTACTTTGTCTTGAAATCTAATACTTAATTCATTTGACCAGTTCTGAGGGTGTACGTTGTAAGCACTGCAAGCATATCTAAGATCCTTTAAAATGTCTAAAAGTGCAGGCTGAGAGATTGCGGTCTCAAGAACCACGTGTAGTTCTGTTATCATTGGTTAAGTTCAGAAAGTTGCTGGACATTGGCAAGTGTCTGCTACACAGACGGAAATCAAAAATGATTAATTTTGAGAAAATCATCATCTTTGGTGTTTGCCGAGGTAAGCGGGTTGCAGAATCTGATCAGACTCCTGAATGGTTCTTGGAAGCTTCGAGCTTCGACATCAAAGCCTCTTGCTTGTGGAGGAAGGTTTCCTTCTGCCGGGCAGGTGCTCCTCAGGACAGTGTGTCCCTGCCGCCCTGCACAGGGATATCTGGCCCAGCGTGGGGACAGAGCACGGGTGGGAGAACAGATCGCAGGGTCGGGAACGGCTCATTTTGATCAGAGGCAGTTTCCCGTTGCTTCGGTTTCCTGACAGAGGCTGGCCAAGGCGGACTGGGGCCTTCCGTTGAGGGAGCCCTGGGGCAGCTCCGCGCCGGGCAGTTACCTAGCACACAGTGCACATGCTGCTGGCCTCGGAGCCGATGCATTCTGCGAATGCTGGGTCTGAGGCAAGTAGAGAGATTTGGAGGGGCAAGAAGACTTAGACTTGATATTTTAGGGTGTCAGTTCGATGCCGAGGGACTGC
Source organism: Ochotona princeps (assembly GCF_030435755.1). Classification (NCBI taxonomy): domain Eukaryota; kingdom Metazoa; phylum Chordata; class Mammalia; order Lagomorpha; family Ochotonidae; genus Ochotona; species Ochotona princeps. The sequence goes on along the minus strand of NC_080852.1, from coordinate 41,285,097 downwards.
TGTGCTTGTCCACACACAAGGAGTCTCAAGTCGTGGCTGTGAAGAACTGGCCAACAGGTGGAGTACGCTGAAGCCGTTGTGGCTTGTTTCTGAATTCTGCTCTGTATTCACTCTTGTTCTGTCTCTGAAAATATTTTAATGTCCCTAATTTGTAATTCATAGAATCACATTTTCTAACCAAAGAAAGTAGGTTAGATACAGAGCCAATCATTCGCAAAGAGCTAAACACAAGACATTGTAACTCACAGACCCCAAACAGCTTCCCCTGTAAGTGTCCATGGCGGCACTCAAGTTGTTGGGGGGCACTTCAGCTGTCAGAACAGGGGACATCTTGTAAGTGCTCCACAGACAACAGATGTCCACACGTCATTGTCATCCTGCTTCTTGATCACACGCAAGTCTCTTGGGAGCAATCTAGAACATCACAACCCTGAGTGGAACCAAGGATCTCATGCTCCCCAAGCGCCAGAGACCCCTGGGGAGTGCACACAGGGCAGGTCCCCAAGGCTGAGCCTTAGCAGTGCTCCTGGGCCAGCCAGCAGGCTAAGGGAGGAGTTGAGAATGCTGTCAGTCTCACCATTGTCTAGTTTCTACGGAGACAGAAATAGTTATTTACGGGGAATTTCATATCCATCTAAGGTTTAGTTCTTAGAACCTGGGCTTCCCAGCTGACGGTTGGTGGAAACACCTAGCCGAGCGGCTGATCAGTGTAGTTTACTACATACCTTGGCAGGAGCGCCTAGCAACCTAAGGATAAAGTCTTAGCTCATCTTAACTATGTGGGCAAATCCCAAGACAAGGATCCTGCTCAGGACCTTAGAGCTGGTCACCGTCCTTGATTTTCCACCTCCTCATCCGCTCCTCAAGTTCAGCATGTGTTGTTTTAATTTAGGATTATTTATTTCCATCACTGTGACACCGCCTCCCCCCAAGAGCTAGTTCCTGAAGGGAGCAGAGGATAAAAGCAGTAGGCATGTGGACAGTACACTTTGCAAATATTCAGTGAATGAAAGAAGAGAGGGATTTGTTTCATTCTGTCAATAGTAAACTTTAAAAATGATTTTTATAAGTTTATATCTTCTATAGCTTGAGATAAAATGAGTGGTTTGTAACCGAGTGTTACACTCAGAGATGCTAATGTGGTACTGTTTTAGAGGTTACTGTGGAAAGTTGAACTCATGTGGGGTGCTTTTATGATATTATTGTGAGGCCAGAATAACAAGGGCTATTAGAGGCGTTAAGGGAAGGATTAGGAAATGTGCATGGCATTATTTTCGTCCAAACTTGCAGACTTGTTGAGGAGGGAGAATGAATAAAGGAAAGATAAAATAATTAAATTAAGTGATCATCTTTAGGAATTCCGTAATACAGCAGAACAAAACACAGGTGCAGACCAGATGAGCCTGGTCTGAGTCTCTGTCACATGCTGCACTCCTGGTGATAATGGTCACTGACCCGAGATGCTCCCACCTGTGGGATGCCGTGGAACTGTTACGGGAAAGTTCTTGGTAGAATTGGAGTCAACCAATCTGCGGTTCCTGACAGCACCATTTGTACACACGTCTAGCTCTGTGAGCAGCACGGCTAAGATGTGCCTCTGCACACAGAGCTCACCACGTTATGAGAGCGCGAGAGAAAGGCAGTAGTTCAAATATGGCAGAAGAAAAATGTTACATTGTGGCTGTGCTAAGAGTGAGAAGGAAATACATCCTGCCTGAAGAGTGACATTGTGGAGGCTCTGGATGGCCTCTGGAAGGAAGTAGCAGCATTTAAACCAGACTCTGCTGGCCAGGTGAGAGTCAGCCAGGGGGAGCTGTGCAGAGCTTGGAAGGAACTTGCTGTGTGTGAGAAGTAGCGAAGACTCATGTGGCTTAGGACAGGAACCAAGGAAGGCTTCCTGTGCCCTGCTTCCAGAGAATTCCTGGAATCCAGAGAAGACGACTGGTCCAAGTTCAGCAGAGTCAGGGCTTGTGTTACCCATGGAACAGGTGTACAGTCCGTCGTCCTGGCATGGGCAAGTTTATCTCAGCTGTGTGGGTGCACGGGCAGAGGATGAGCCCCAATAGCAAAGGGTGTCCCAAGGAGAAAGTCTTGCTCCTTGTTTCCGGGTGACCCTAAGCACATTGGTTAGCTCCGCTGCGTCTGGGCTCTCTGAACCTCGGGTATTGTCACGGGACTGTGAGAGTGAAGATGGGCGTCCGTGAGGGCGGGCCCAGGGCGTGGTAATGCAGCTCACTCTCCTTCGTTTTCCTGCTTTCTGTCACCGTGCCCACTGCCACTGCGCGTTTTCCTTTTGCTAGGGTTGAGCCTGTGACTGAGGTAGAGATGTGGCTGGCAGCACACCACCTGTGCTTCTGTGGGAGTTTGTGGATGTCTCATAAACCTGTCTTAGCGTGTGGCACACAGTTCTTGCTCCTGCCCCTCTGTGCCATGCACTCAGCCACATCAGCTGGTGCCGGGTGTGCAGCACACTCACTGAGCTGTAGAGGGCGCTGCTTGGAGGCTCTAGTGGCTGTCACACTTGACCATCAGTGATTGGGCCTCAGTGGACAGATCCACTCTTTTGCATAGTCCCAGTTTTTCTGGTTCATGGTACTGAGGTCACTTCTACACCCAGCTGGCATTTTGTCTCATAATAATCTGTTTCCATTCCGTCTCGGTTATTTACTTGCAACGAAATTTAGACATTTAGACAGTACCACAGGCCGCTATCAAGGGAGCCAGCGGGGTTGAGTCGGTCATTTCTCAGCAACATGTAGACTTAACCTTCGTCCTTGTCCTGTGACGTAACAGCAGTCAGTCTCTGGTTGCCACCTGCTGTCTCATTTCTGACCTGCTTTTCTCTCTCTGTCTCTCTCGACCCCTTGAGAACTGAAGTCTTGCACTAGATCTTAAGATGAATGCTCCCCAAGTCCTCCTCAGCCATAACCTTCCCACCAAACTCCATTCCTGAACACGCCTGAAGGGCTAAGCGGGGGTGGGGCTTCCTCAGCCCTGGGGACCCTGGACTGCGCTGCCCCTGCACGCTGCCCCTGCATGCTGCTCCAGGCTGACTCAGCTGGCATGCAGAGTCGGGTTTAAATGCCATCACTTCCTGATAAACTTCAGTTGTCCAGGGTCAAGTATGGCCTCCCGCAGGGGAGCGGGACCAAAGCAGGGGGACTTGAGCCTCTCTCCACTGTCCCTTCACCCAGGTGGGGACACACCTGGCCTCCTGGGTGGGCCCTGCTCCTGGCCGGCCCACCTGGCAGCCACCCCACACAAACTTGGCACTGTTTCCACTCTCATTTCCCAACATTTGCTGGCCCAGTTGCGGTTCCCCAACCCTCCCTTTCTGTTCCTGAGCCCGTGTTCCTCCTTTAGTTCAGCCATGCAACATCTGCTCCTGGTGCTCCTGGGGCAAGAGGTGGAGGGCACACTCCACCCCCCTTGCCCTTCCATCTCCTCCACCACCTGCACTGGCAGGGAAGCAGAACACGGCCCAGTCCTGACCAGAGACTAAACCTTTGGTCTCGGATTCCTAGCTGAGAAATGTGAGAAAATTAATTTCTCTTTTTACATTACCCCGTCTTGGAGGGTATTTTGTTTTAGCAGCAGGATGGGCCACGACACCTTGCAAATGGTTTCTTTTAAAACCTTTCTTGGTTCTTCCCCTTTTGATGCAGCATCTGATTGCTTCTAGACCTCTAAACAAGAATATGAGAGAAAACAAAGAAAAAGCTCTTGCTCTCCAAGTGTCCAAGTCACCGTCTGTCTGGGCACCATCACACCGTTCCGTCTCCATTCCTGTTCCCATCCTGACATCCCTGGGATCCCTGATGCGCTGCTCCAGGACTGCTGCTCTGGGGCCTTGACACCAGGGCTGTGTTCAGGGCTGGCGCTCCCGGGGACAGCCTGGCTTCTAGGACCAGCCTTAAGACACCAGTGTGATGTTTCTGAACTCGGCCACCATGAGCCAACGCCTGTGCTGTGCCCACTGCTCCCTGCCTGCACCTTTCTGGTTGCCATCTGCCCCGCCCTAGCCCCAGGGCCTTGCACAAACTGCTCAATGAACTCATTTTAGTCACTTTCATTGGGATGGTACAGAAACCCAATTCTCAGCCACACATTTTAATGGTGAGTGCTCACTTGGATGCTGATTAGATGTTGGAGATTTCAAAGCCCTAAAGTGAGAGTAAGCTGCTTGCTCAAATTTTATGCCAAGTTGTTAAGCTTACTGTTTCAAGTTGCTTAATTCTCCAAGAAAATAATTCTCATTTGTTTTCAAATCATATAATCATTATACTTATTTAAATATAATTCAAAGTAATAAGTCATCATTAAAATATGCTTTCTCACTAATAAAACCATTTGCATATTCCGTAGTTTATGTCTCCTGCAGCCTTAAATTCTATAGAAGACTTCTAAGGTACATGTTGGCCCGAGATACGTAAGACTGCACTGTAACGCAACTCTTCTCGGAACAAAATAGCTCATGCATTTCTGTGTCAGTCAGCCTACTGATGCCAAGCACACGAACAAAGCGTCACGGTCTGAGTGAAACGGCTGGCATTCCGGCCTGCTCTGCTAAGACAGTGCTGACCTGAGACAGCGTCAAGGTGTGTGTCGTCTCGCACATGGTTATCGCCTGCCAACCCCGGCCGGATTCTCCCGCAGTGTCCCCTCCTGGTGTTGTGCCTGGTTTTATTACCGGTTTTCCTGCAAACCCACCAGGGAATGGGACAATTCTTGGAGGACACTGTGCTGAGGAGTGGCGTGAACCACACACCCCAGAATGGAGGAGATGGGCAGGGGAAGGGAGAGAGGCCCGCAGTTATTCCAAGTCGCATTAAGGAAAAAAAAAACCCTTTACTGAGCAAGGCTTTCCAGGAGACAACTTTTAGTTTTTGCTTCATTAAAAAATAACCCTGTAATTAAAGGTCAAAGCGTAATTATAATTTCAACTAGAAAATGAGGTGATAAGTACAAAATGGGGTGATCTTACACTAGCTCTGTGTCCTTTTACGGGGGAGTTGCTAAGAACAGCAGGATGAGTATCCAATTCTGATTTATAATGCCTGCTGGCATGCCAGTGCTGCCGGTCGGCTGTTCCTTGACACCACTGGGTTACACACGGCCTGGACTGCGTTACGGAAGGCCAGCCCACTGATGTGCACTGTTGGATTCACGAAGCACAGGCCATCCAAGCCAAGCATCGCGCAGGTTGGCCTCATGAGTTTCTTTGTACCCCAGGTGGGAATGCACTGGCGTCAAGGAGACACTGTAATAAGAAGCTGCTTCAACTCGGGGGGCGGGGCTTCCACCTGATTCTAATTTACCAAAACAATTTAAAAACCTGATGAACAGAGATCCAAATTAACTAGATTCACCACCTCCACCCCGCCCCGCCAACTCCCTGCCTCGAGTCCACTTTTAAGAGAAAAGGGAAAATTCGAGGGAAATAAGCTAATAACCATGGCTTCAGATTTTCTTTTTTTAAACAAGAAGTCCTATATGACTTCATCACCAGGGCCTTAAAGAAATGTATGTCTCACCAGAATAAATAAATAAATAAAACATCCCAAAACTACGAGCTTTCCAGGAAACTTTCACTAACCAGAAAAATTAAGTGTGCACCTTCCCTGACACCAGTCGTGCTGGGCCAAGGTTCAGGCAGCTGGGTGGCGTTCTCCTGTGCCCCTCAGAGAATGCTGCCCTGTGCTCCCACTGTTCCTTAGGAGAGAGAATACTCGCTGTTCACCAAGGGCCCTCTAAGACGGCCAAGGCAGCTGGAGTCCCAGGAAAGGGCCCTGACTCCGAACCCAGAACCCTCAGAATGCCCTCTGCTTGCAGCTCTGGCACCCGACTCGCCCCTCTGCCAGCCCGACTCGCCCCTCTGCAGCCCGACTCACCCCTCTGCCAGCCCAACTTGCCCCTCTGCCAGTCTGACTCGCCCCTCCAGTCGCCAGCTGTGACGGGTTCCGCAGGTACACGTCAAAGGGCTGCCAGGACAGTGGAGAGCAGGGCTGCCTGGGCGGGTGGCGCGCAAGGCGCTGTTGCTAGCGCGAGGTGGGCTCCCTGCATTGTGGCGTCCATGAACCCCTCCACCTGTGAGCTGATGGAGCCCTTTTCTTCACCAAGGGCCCGGCCCAGGTATTCCCTTGCGGTCTGGTTCTGTCTCCAGCTGCGCTTGCCTGCCTGGTCTGAGAACGCGACCACAGAACCCCTGCAGCCCAAGCCACAGGGCTGAACAAACAGGCACATCTCTCCCTTCCATCCTGTGCAAGTCCCTATTAGAGTGAACTGTCATACACAATAGTTTAGAAAAGGAATTTAAAACCAAGTGTCAGAGCTTGGGGACAGAGATGGCTTCGTTTTGCCTCTTTACAATAGGCGGCGTTCCGCGTGCTATCAGCTCAAAGGCCTGCCATTCACCTGGACACGGTGCCTTCACCCGCCTGGCAGGGAACTCCCAGCTGAGGATGACACACACTTCCCCAGCCCTGTCCTCAGACTTTACAGGAACGTTTTCATCTGGGAGGGATATATTCTTGACATTTTCCCAGTCCCAGGTTTAAACAGAGCTTAGGCTTCTGATTGGTGAATTCTCAACAGTCAGACTCTTGAGAGAAATATCCATGGAGCAGAGCCATGGGCACCCATCTTATATATGCTGGGTATGTTTCTAAAGCAAATATGTTAACCTGTCATACTCACTAAATATGCACAGCTAATTAAAGATGATTTCCATATTTAAAACATGGAGTAAAAGGAACAAACCCGCTGAGCAAAGCAGCTTGCCGTCCACGGCCTGCAACGCGTGCGCATCTGCTTGCCGTTTCCGTGAAGGGGAAGGTTATTTTTATGGTTACAACTAAGCTTCAGTTTGGTTTGGAAGTAAAAGCATGTCTGATGGAATCTCATGATGTCCACGGCTTGGTTTGCCCAACCTACACAGTGGCACTTCCGGTACCAGTGAGAAATCTTGTTGTTTTCCTTGGTTCTCAGACAGTGCTGAACGTCCAGTCCACGGCCATGGTGGGACGGCGCTCCCTCTGTGACATTCACAAACAGCACTCTGCAATCCACGACCGAAGCAAAAACACTAAGCAATACCCTGGGCAGCACTTACCAAAAGGAATCAAAAAGGGCCTATGCTTATGAAGGGCACCAAAGTGAAGATTTAGCCTTTAACATCTAATTATGCTGGTAATTATAAAACAATTATTCCATATAGATGCTTTATATGAAGAGAATTAAAATAATCTGTAAAAAAACTAAAATGAATTGATTTCATGGTAGCTTTTAATGTCCCAGCCCTGGCTAGGGCTAGGAAACAGCCACAGAAACAGCCCTGGGTAGGTGGGGGTTTCCTTCTGTCCCTTGGTGGTTTCAGTCAGGAGTTGCTACTTTAGGATTCCAGCTATGTAAATAGCCTGTTCCCACAAAAGAGAAAGACTAACTTTCTTGTCTCTACAAGTAACTTAAACCCAAAATCAAGCAAAACCCAAACCACTTTTTATTTTCATCTCCTACTTTCTTTTCCTGTCTTAGAGCCTCAGGTATAAAGGCCCAACAATTTCAAACTGCTTCTGGTGTGTGGTATTCAAAACAGGACAGGCAAAGAGCTCCTGGCACACAGCTTAGCCAGGCCCCAGTGCCCAGTCAGAGGCTTACAGACGGCAGTCCGAGCAGAAGCCCTCCGTGGTCACTTACGGTGACTGGGCAGGCAGCAGGAAGAGGGGGAAGAAGGCCTCCAGTAGTCCATAAATATGCTTTCCTGTAAATATCACTTCGAAGGTGGTTAGTGCCTAGGTTGGCAGCTTCAAAGTCATCCTCTTGACTGGTTTCGTAGGGTTGCCTGACAGAGGACCCCAGGCCTGACAACTTGAGCAGCCCAAGTGTCCCGTTTCACTGTTGATCACTGCTCTGAGGGCTGGAGGTCCCAGCTGAAGTTTTCCTGGTCTCCCAGCTGCACATGCGCTGATGCGGGTCAGGAAATCGGCACCTTCTTTAGGGTGCCAGCAAAAGTAGTTCGCCCTATGACTTTCTCTTTCAGGTTATGAACTTTAAAAAAATTTTTATTTGATTATTTGAAAGGCAGAACATGACAGAGAAGCACAGAGCTCTTCCCCTTGTTGGTTCAGTCTTCAAATGGCTGCAGAAGCCACGTCTGAGCCAGGTTAGAGCCAGAAACCAGGAAATTCATCCCGGTATTCCATATAGGTCACAGGGGCTGTGGCTACTGCCTTCCCAGGAGTGCTGGCAGAGCGCTGCATCAGATAGCCCGTGGCAGCACCACCTGTGGTGCCTTGATCCGCTGCGTCACCACGCTGGCCCCTTCAGGAATAGCCTTTCTGATGGCGTGCTGGCTTTCCTTCCCTGGCTTTTGACACCCAACACCTGTTCAGGAGGCTGTTGTGCTTTGCAACGTGGCAAAGTGCTGGAGGCCGAGTGTGTCAATGATGTGGGAAGCTTGGCTCTAGGCAGTACCTCTAGTAAAGTTAGAGGTAAGCTTAGCCTGGTCACCTCTGAGAACTGACAGCTGCGTGTATGGAGGAAGGGAGCGGTGGCTCAGCAAAGCCAAGTCTGGTTTCCTCTCTGGACACCTGGCCTGGCCCACACACTGATGGTCTGAGTCCATGAGAGATGGCATCTGGAATGAACTTAACTCTTGGCCCAGGTTGGAGCCTTCCGCGGAGCTTTCAGCAGTATGAGACACAGGAGTCCAGATGGTGACTTGAGGTTCCTCAGCTTCACAGTGGTGTGGGACAAACTTCAGATTAAGCCCTTCCTGAGTCTCTTAGGGGAGAACGCTGACCCGTCACCCCTCAGCCCCGAGAGAGGTGGACAGGGAGGCAGCTGCCACTCAGCAGCCTGCTGCTTGTTGAGCTGGGAGGCCATGCCCACTAGGTGTGTTATGTGCATTTACCCCAGAGAATACTTTCAATGGCTCTACTGGGACTTGATGCCATGGAAGCTGAAGTGCATAGCCCTGTTTGTTTGCAGACTCATCCCAGACCCACGTCATCAGAACCACCACAATGCCTAAGATTTTTAAGGTCTTCAAGAGATTCCTAGTGGCACCGTATTGGTTTAATGGCCAAGGGGGCAAGTCGATGGTGCTGTTCTTGAAACTTACATGAAATCAACCGAAACAAAAAGACTTGTGATCCTGGTCCCCACCAGCCACATCTCTGGTTTACAGTGGTCCCTCAAGAGCTGCTGCCCAGGTGGGGTGGACATGGGACACTACTGTCACTGACCCCAGTGGCCATGGGCAGGCAGCTGTCGTCTCCACATTCCTTCTTTGATGTCCATCTCTGTTAAACACTAGCTGGCCTGTTCTCTCTGCGTGAGGTGGTAAGCTCTTGAAGGGCAGGCCTGCAATACTGCAAATATTTTTAATTTCGTGAACTTAATTTGCCTCAGACAGGGCCATTTCAGCAGATCTCTTTGCAAGTCAACCGGCTGCGATTCCCAGCCGGGTCTAGAGAAAAGGATGGATACAAAAACACATCTCGTCACAAGCATCAGGATGGGACAGGAGCAAATCTGTGCAAACTGAGTGGGATTTTTTTGTTTTCGTTTTTAAACAGCATGACTTTTTTAAGCATAGGGTTTGTAACATCCTAAGTGTAAGAAGGACCCAGCACAAGTGCAGAGATTAGTATTCTTGGAACCACTGTCACATCTGGGTATCCCTGTTGGGGCTGTGACTTGGTCTCTGTATCGAGTGCCCATTATGGAAAGTGTATTCTCAACGGCCTCAGGGCCTGACCTGCACAGAGCCTCTCCCACGTGACTGCCCTGAGACCTTGGCCAAGTTCTTTCATTTGCTTGAGTTTCCATTTCACAATCTATAAAGGTAGAAATTATTGTACCCACCCCATATAGAGTTGCAAGCATCAAATAACCTGTGTTGCATAGTAACAGTTGAATCAGCACTAATCACTATTGGCATTACAACTGCATTTAGCTGCAGGAATGTGAAAATGTTAAAGATGGCAAGTGTCTACAAGGTTAGCAAAATACTTCATTATTCAGAAGCACTGCCTCCCTCCCTTCTGTGCTAGCAGTTAGCTCGTTCTTTACCCTGTGCCACCAGGTGACCAGGGTTGTGGTCGATGCCTATCTCTGGTTTTGTTCGTTGCTGGTGTGTTTCTCTGGTAGAGAACTCAGCTTGCTTAGAACAGGAACAGGGCCTCCTAGGAGCACTGCAAGCAGGGGTTCAGCCTCATGCCAGCAGAGGGGAATCTTAGACAGCTCCCCTCAGTTCTCCATCAGCAGAAGCTCGGGTTTCATCAAGAACCACATGACACTGCTTTCCCTTCAGACAGGAAGTGAGTTGCTGAGTGAGCTGGGAGGCGAAGGGGTGGATTTTGAAGGGAGTCTTGTGATAGCTGGGGAGTTTGCAGTTTGAGTCATTCTGAGTCTTTTATCAAACAGTAAATTAAAATCTGGGGTCTGCCACACTCCAACTAAAAGTTCAATGAAAACTAAATCACCTTTGCTTTAAAATCCTGCTGATATTCTGGAGGTACACTGCGTGCTTCCCAAGGGACACAGGCTCTCTCTGAGGTGCCCAGGCTCTCTGGCAAACACACAAACATTCTTAGATCTTCACGGTGACATGTTGGGCTCACACTGTCCTGGAAGACTGTGAAAGCTGCAAATGCCTCCCAGGCAACTAATGTGTTCTTCTGACTCCCCACTGATGGTCCCATTCATCCAGTGCGAAAGCGGGATGAACAGGAGGCCTTAGGAGGATGGCTCAGTTTGAAATTGCCTCTCTGCTTCCTAGCCATGTGTCCAGAGCAGATGACTGCTTATCTCAATGCATCAGGACCGAATGTGCAAGTTAAGAATAAGGCCCACAATGAATGATTCTGAAAGCTGATCCAGTTAATTGTAAGGAAATGCATTAAGTTCCTTATTGGAAGAGTAGATATTAACTTAGATTTTCAGCCTGATTTTCAGGTTTGGAACTTGAGAATCTCTGTTGCTGAGATCTGCCAGTGTTTTCTTATTTAATCCTCAGAATGCCCATGCACGGTGGATAGAGATACAGCCTCCTCGCAGGAAGCCCAGGGCCAGAGAGGCAGAGTAATTTGTCACAGCTGTCTGCTGCTTCAGACTGTGCCTCTTCTGAAAAAAGAAAAAAAAATACAATAATCGTGGTCTCTCTTAAAAACCAGGCCCAAGTGTTACGCTCCCAGTCGTGACAGTCAAACTCTGAAAGAGAAGCCCCCTCGTCCTGCAGCCTGGGGCCAGGTGGGAAAGACAGCAGAGGTAGAGGCAAAGCCAGAGTCAAGGCGTGGGCCCCTGATGTTGGTGCAGGAGCCAGGCAGGAAAGACAGCACAGGTAGAGGCAAAGCCAGGGTCAAGGCGTGGGCCCCTGATGTTGGTCCAGGAGCCAGGCAGGAAAGACAGCAGAGGTAGAGGCAAAGCCAGGGTCAAGGCGTGGGCCCCTGATGTTGGTCCAGGACGTCAGTTCCTGCACTGCCTGCCTTCTCTAACCACCAGAGAACCAGCACTGTGTCAGAGCTGGATCACGTGTATCCGTGACTTCTGGCCCTCCCTGAAAACTAGGGCTGATCATGTTTCATAACACAGATTTAGTGTAACAGTACATGATAAGTCTTTTTACTGAAGTAAGCCAGTTAGTAAAGTTAGCGACCTTGGAATTACTCACGAGGCTTCTCCAGCCCTGAATGCTCACTTCCAGCTCTTGCTCTGTTCCAGATTCTCTTTACACTTCTTTAATTTGAATTTCTATGCTCTTATAAAATTTGTAACACATGACCTATAATCAATCTAGGTTTAATTTATGCATTTTACAAATTAAACTTGTAATTTGGCTCTGCTTATATAGAATAGATCAACACGACAATTCACTGCATGGTATTTTTTTTAATCGATGAATATTGTTTAGCTGACTTGACTAATTTTTTGGAATGACTTGGCCATTAGCATGATTGATTGAGCTGCCTGGCCCATCTTGGTCTACCAGTACAAAGGCTTAAAGGGAGGTTAGCACAGGAAGACAGCCACTGTACCACCCCTAAGCTGAACGGTGCTTTCCCATGTTCCTAATGAAGAGTTGATTAGTGAGGCACTAACGGCCACTGTCCTTGACAGAACTCTCAGGCTGCCCTGGTGACAGGAGCCATGTCTGGAAGCAACTGCAGACCGAGTGGAGCTGTGTGGGGTTCTGGAAGCAGATAGTTCGGTTGCAGGTTGGGAATGGAGTCAGCCTTGGCCTACAAACATGTGGCCTTGCATGTCTGGAGCATCCTCCTGTGGAAAGCCAGAGGCCGTGGCAGAGCTCTGAGGCCTCTCCCACCTGAACCTGGATGCCACTGCACTGTTCACAGGCAGGCTTGCCTGCTTTGCTCATTTGGTGTTGGTCAGTTGAAGCCCATGCAGAAGGAACTGGGCGGGGGGACTGGGGATCCATGTTGTTCCTAGGGTCTTATACAAGTACCCTTCCCTTTCATGACAAGCCACCTTCTTGTGTGGCTTCAGGTTTCCACTCTGGATTCATGCCAGCTAGAGTTGTGGCTTTTGGGTTTTCATTTTTTTTTCTGTTAATTTGCTTTTGTAATTCTAACCTGATCTAAGCCCTACTATGTTTACCATGCATGGTCAACCCTCCTGAAAAGGCCCATGTGCTGGCCTTGCCAAGCTTCTGTTAGGAACTGAACCAACTGCGGCCCCAGCTTTGATGCACAGCTTAGAGACCAGCTGTGCTTGTTGCATTTTCCCAGAGCCCCTGGCTGAGACTGCACCTGTCCTGCCCTGGCCTGAGAAGGGAAACAAAATGAACACAATCAGTAGACCTCGTCTTTGCACACTGGTGTGCTTATACCAACCAAGTACACCCAAGAATCTGGGGCTATTATTAGGGTATCTATTAACTGATAACAACAGTAAGTAGGACAAGAAGAAAATAAAACTAGAGAAAGAACAGCCCACTTTTTCTGTAAGAAAAAAAAAATGATCAGAGGAGGCTAAAGGGTGTTTAGTGGGAAACGCTGGGCTGGACCGGGGACTTTCTTCTGTACCCTTCCTGGCAGCTCCCTGGCTCTGCTTGGATCACCTAGGGAGCTCTTACGTCCCTTCTGCCTGTGTCAAAATCGTGGTGTCTTTAAAAAGTGGCCAAGTTTTCTTCAAAACCAAGATTCAGACCTTATTAAACTACATTTGCAATGATGTGTTTTTACAGGAAACAATTGCCAGTATTATTTTGGGATGTATAGATAATCATCTGGTTATCAAATACTCCCTTTAGGTCAGACGTATAAGTGGCAGTCACATAATTCAGAGAACACGGCGCAGAAAAGGCCTCCGGAAGCAGATTCTGTTTTTGGTTCCCACAGCTAAAGCATACTGCCCGTCTTTGGGGACGCACACAGTCTCCAGCATTTTATGTGAGCATTTGTTTTCAACTTCCCTTACCACCTGGCCCCTGATGTTCCTCCATGACAATTTTATAATATGGAAAAAGAAAAGAAAAGGAAAGAAAATGGCTAGGGAAAGCAGACAAGGAGGGAGGACACTCTGGCTGGCAGTGTGGTTTGGCATGACACCAAGGGAATGGGTTGATTTGGCCTTGAAAAGACTTCCCTTCACAACTGTCTCGCGACAAGATAAATAGGATGGAAAGTTACGTGACAGGCACAAGGTCACCCAGCAAGAGTGTGAAGGCAGAACTCGGAAGCCCTTTCCTGGCAAACACCGTCATCCTGCCACAGAAGGCCTGTCGATGCTCGGGTGGGCTCCCAGGAGCAGCTCTTTATGCAAAAGAGCCTCAGCCAGCCGCCTTAGGTCCTTGCAAGGGGATGCACTTACTGCTTCCTTAATGCACAATGGAGACTTTTACAGCTCTTACTCCCATTCAGACCCTCCATCTGCAGTCACTTACACACGCGACGGGGGGTTGGGCTCTGGAGACTGTAAACTAAGAACGTAATTTTGGAAAATGGTTACAGAAAGAAACCGAAGAGCCGGGAAGGTCAGGGGCCAGACAAAAGTGCCAGAAATCAATGTCGTCAGACTCAGAAGCCATGCGCACGTCTCTCCTCCCTCCTTTCCTTTGGCCCCCTCCCTCTTTGTCTTTCTCGCCCCACCCCACCTCAGTCTCCCCAAGGGGTAATAAAACCTACCCTACATGAAGAATTTGCTGTGATCTCTGGGGATCCATCTTCACCACCTATCTACATGGAGGTTCAGAACTTAGCGTGGATAATACCAGAAAAAGCCTCTTCTGCTGATTCAACCACCCAGCATTCTCCTTCCTCCTCGCTATCCATAAACACACTGAGACTCAGTAGGAGACATCAGACCTACACACAGCCACAGTCAGCATCAGGGCACGACTGCTGTGTGCCAGGTGCCCTGCCAAGCCTCTGCATTTACTGCTGAGTGCCGGTTCTCTCTCCACCTTCAGAAGTCAGCTTCATGATCTCGGCTTTCTAAAACAAAAGTGGAAACTGCTGCTTAACAAACTTGAGGGTCACAGAGCTGAATTTGAAACCAGGTCTGACTCGCCAGATGCCACAGGCTTCCTGTTCTGCTGTTTCCTGTTTCAGAGCACACACAGGCCTTCCAACGGGGGGCTTAGTGCACCTGCAGGTGGTGGGAAGGTGGTCTCCAGTCACTCTGACCTCTGGGACATCTCTCCAGAGTAGAGTCTACTTCCACTTTGACCCCTGCTCAGCAGTGGGAGTGGGTTGAGGCTGTGCCTTTCCCACAGTGACTGGGTCAGAATGAAAGCTTGCTTGAACAAAAAAACCCATGTCTCCATTACTGAGGCAAAGCAAATTTGAATGCTGCATTAATCTTGGATCTATTTGAAGACCAACAAAGTCAAAAGAATGACTTTTCTGAACATTATCAACACAATGAAGATTTGTCTACCAAAGAAACTATGCATAAAAGCACGCATCCTGGGCCCGGCACGACAGCGTAGCGGTTAAAGTCCTCGCTTTGCACACGCCGGGATCCATATGGGCGCCGGTTCTAATCCCGGCAGCTCCACTTCTCATCCAGCTCCCTGCTTGTGGCCTGGGAAAGCAATCAAGGATGGCCCAAAGCCTTGGGTTCCTGCACCCGCGTGGGAAACCCAGAAGAGCTCCTCGCTTCGGATTGGCTCGGCTCCAGCCATAGTGGATGCTTGAGGAGTGAACCATCGGACATACGATCTTCCTGTTTCTCCTCCTCTCTGTATATCCGCCTTTCCAATAAAAATAAACAAATCTTTTTTTTTTTAAAAAAAGCACACATCCTAAGGCGACATTTTTCTTCAGATGTTAAATTTTTGATCGTTGTGATTACACTGTCTTTAGATGATGTTACCTTCTGGGTTGGAAGTTTGACTTTTGTAATTTGTTTGCCTGCATAAGGTTTTAATTTAGCTCTAAAGCAAGATTTGGTCTCCAGGTTTCTAATGCTATTAATTCCAATAAACATGGCATGGAACTATAATGACAATGAGAAATAATAATAATGATGACTGCACCAAACACCTGCCGTGCCCACGGGTCTCCAGGAAATTTGCTCATTCATCATCTCCCAGTAGCAGAGTGAGAAGATTTAAAGGTGAACTTGATGGAGTTCAGTAAGTAGCTGAAGGTACACCATGAGGCATCCTCCCTCCCAGTCCATAGGCTGAATTCTGTCACAGGGGTGATTCTGCTGGTTTCCATAATGCTCACGTCTGGACAATGCACCAGGAGCATAATGTGCCAAGACAGCACACCTCACTGGAAGTCAGAATGGGAAGAGAGCTGGCGTGGCCACCCAGGAAGAGGCTGCTCCTGGATATTTGTATAATTTTTTTTCATTTTTTATTATATTTTTGACAATCTTTACATAGTTAATTAGGGTAAAGAGGTTCAAGGGCTATAGGAAAGTGGGTAAGATTCTTATTTCCATATTGTTTCCATCATGTATCTGAGGTAAAGGGGGATATTGAGGGAGAAGCCCCACCCAGTTTCCCACCCACCCCAGGTCCCGGATGTGGGGCATGCTCTGAGATACTTGCTCAAGTGGTTTTGATAGTTCACCAGTTCTGAATCACTGCCAATCTCGCCACTCCAAGCACGATGAGGTTGTTGAAGAATCCACTGATTGACATAGTCCATCATAGAGTCTTCATTTGCCCAGTATTTCGCTGCCAACATATAGCTGAGGTGGTTGATTGACTTGTTCTGTCTTCTGTTTTTTCTTGGTTAGGGTTCTGAGTCTGGCATTTCGATTGGGAAGATCCCCAAAGAAACTTTGTCTGAGGTGTTCCCAGACCAGATTCTTGTATGTACTAGCAAGTACAGGGCCCGGCACAGTCCATTGCCCTGATCAGCTGGTGGTTGCAATTGCTGGGTTGGTTCTGTTTTCAGCCCCGACTTCTACTGGAACCAATGGGTGTTTCAGTCCAGCCTGGTTCTGCCCAGCACATACTTGGCCCTCACATAAAGCAGTGGGAGCTGCAGCCCAGTCAGAGCGACCCACAATAACCCCCACCAGGTCCACCCCCTACCCTGGTTTGCCAGTATGTGTAGCAGACATAGCCACTGCCACTGCAGACCATATGAACACCAGTTTGTGTCCCGGCTGCTCCACCTCTGATCCAGCCACCTGTTAATAGCCTGGGAAAGCAACAGAAGATGGCCCAACTGCTTGGGTCCCTGCCACCACATGGGAGACCCAGAAGAAGCTTCTGGCTGGCTGAGTTTCAGCTGTTGTAGCCATTGAGCTAAAAAAAAAAAAAAAAAAGATTAGAACCTCTCTCTCTCTCTCTCTCTCTCATTCTCTCTGTATCTTTCTTTAACTTTCCCTCTCTTACTGCAACTCAGATTTTTCAAATAAAGTAAAATTTTTCAAATAAATTAAACTTCTTTTAGCAATGTGTTGTAGTTTTCCATGTACAAGTCTTTCACTTTCTATGTTGGTTTCATTTGTAAGTATTACTTGTTTTTTAAGGTTGTTTACTGATTTATCTATCTGTTTATTTATTTTAAAGTCAGAACAACAGAGAGAGTGAAGGGGAGACTGAGAGAGCTCTTTCATCTGTTGCTTCACTCCCAAAATGACTGTAATGGCCACACTGGAGCCAGGCAGAAGGCAGGAGCCAGGAACTCTGTTCTGTCCTCCACAGAGTTGGTGGGAAACGCTTGTGCTGCCTTCACAGGGCCAGTAGCAGAGAGCCGAACTGGAAATGGAGCAGCCCAACCTGTAGCTAGCATTGCACTTGGCGCTCCCAGCACGGGTCCTAAGTGTTGCAGATTTGATGCTGTTGCAAATGCGGTTGTTTTCATTTCCTTTTAGAGTTAATGATTGTTAGTCTATTAAAATCCAGCTAATTTACATGATAGTCTATTAAAATCCAGCTAATTTACATGTTAATATCTGTGTCCTGCTATCTTGCTGAAATCACTTACTAGTTTGAGCAATTCTTATGACCTCTTCAGAGTTTCACATACTGAAAGCTGGTGTAAGAGGTGAATGAAGGTATTTTTGCTTCTTTTGGTGCCTTGTGTTTCTTTGTCTCGCCTAGCTGCTCTGACGAGGGCTTCAAGGACTCTGCGGAGTACAGTGGCAAGAAGAGACATCCTTTCCTCGTTCCTGGTCTTGGAGCAAAAGCTTTCCATCTTTCCCCATTGAGTATGACTTGAGCTGTGGTCCTTTTGTGTTTTTATTATGTTGAGACAGTTTCGTTCTAGTCCTGATTTATAGTGTTTTTATCATGAAAGAATTTGGGATTTTGTCAAATGACTTTTTCTCCACCAATAAGAGGATGGTATTTGTTCTGTCCTTCATTCTGCTAATGTATTCATTGGTTTTCTTCAATGGAAACTCCCTAAAGTCGCATCTGCAAGTCCAAGCTGACCATGATATATAATATTTTCAGTATGCTGCTGAACTAAGTGTTCCAGTATTTCATTGAGATTTTTATGCCAGTGTTCATCGGTGCTCTTGTGAACAGCTTCTGTGAAGTGCCCTGCATTTTTAACATTTCAGATGGCTTAAGGACCTGGTTACGCTTGGCTGTATGTGGAGTGTCACGTTCAGGCTGGTGCAACAAACTCAGGAGGGAAGACAAATAGGGGAACCTTGAACATCCTCTTCTCTGTCAAGGAAGCTTCACTCTCCAGAAGGAGTCAGATGCAGGTTTGGGCAAGGAAAATAGCTTTCCCCTATGTTTGGAACAACTTCTGATGTTTTGGATTTCAGTAATTGATTGGTGAGTGTATCTAAAGAATGTATGCCTATGTCCAGGAGAAATCTGAAATTATATAGGAGACCAAGACATGGCGCCAGGTATGATGGCTCAGTGGCTAAATCCTCCCTTGAACACACCAGGACCTCATATGGATACTGGTTAATGTCCCAGCTGCTCCACTTCCCATCCAGCTCCCTGCTTACGACCTGGGAAAGCAGTAGAGGATGGTCCAAAGCCTTGGGACCCTGTACCATGTAAGAGTCCTGGAAGAAGCTCCTGGCTCCTAGCTTCAGATCAGCTGTAGTCATTGCAGCCACTTGGAGAGTGAACAGTGGGTGTGAGGGCTTTATCCCCTCTCTGTAAATAAGTAAATATGAAAATATTGAGAGAGAGAGAGAGAGAGGAAGGAAGAAAGGGAGGGAGGGAAGAAGGAAGGAAGGAAAAGAAGGGGAAGGAAGAGGTAGAAGGAAAAGAAAGGGAGAAAGCAACCAAGACAGGGACATTATTTGTACCCCAGAAAAGCCATTTTTTTCAGGAATGAAACAATGTATTGGGAGTGTGCCATACAGCTGTAATTTTGTTTATATGTTTTCTCGAACTCAATCAAAACTCATCAAAATGAGTTGAAATTTCATCTCTGAGTTGTGGAAAGCAGGTTTTTTTCTTCAGTTTTTCTGTTTTGAATTTAAACCGAGGAGTAGCTGGAGGCAGAAATGCCCTCCACGCTTATCATGGCCCTTGCACCTGCGGGAGGATCACTCTAAGCACAAAACAGTGGAATAAATGTGTGGAGTTGACACTGGTAATACAGGGGAATTGTATTCTCTGGGGTATGTTTTCACTTTATAGCATTTTCTGATAAAAATTGGAGTCAGTTCATAATGCTGCAAAAGTTTTACAAACGCATGAAAAATGATAAAAGCAGGCAGATTTGGGCGTGGGGGAGGCGGGGACAGGGAGGACAGCACACTGCCCACTATCACCCCTCCTGCTGCAGGCTTGCCAGCATGTGCACCGACTGCTTTTATCTGTCAGGCCAATTAACTCAGTTTGCATTGTGTAAAAATATCAAAAAAAAGACCTCTCCTTTTTTACATTAAACGTGGCTAAAACATGACTTGACTATGTAACTTAAACTCTGCCTGGCCGTCAAGGATGAAGATGCCATCCTAGCAACAGGAGAAGGCCGTGAGGGCAGCGGCATGACCTGGGGACTCTTGCCAGGCTTCTAGCACGTTACTCACTCTGGCAGCTTTACCAAATCTGTACGTAATATGGGAAGGTACAGACAGCCCGGTCATGGACCGCCCCTCGGAACTGGAAGTTTCTGCGCATTTAACAAGACACATAGTAGAAATATGCAACTCCACTTAGGACAACAAGCACTGGCCCCACGACAGCTTCTTGTCCTTGACTGGAATCCAAAAGATGAACCATTAATCATGAATCTGAACTTGACATATCTGACCTCATGCATTTCTCAAAACCAACAGACACTGTAGTGCAGAGGGTTAAGCCACCTTCTGTGACACTGGCATCCCATGTTGGGATGCTAGTTGGTGTCCTGGCTGCTCTCTTCTGAGCTAGCTCCCTGCTGATGTGCCTGTGAAGGCAGAGGAAGATGTGTGCATTGTCAGATCCCCTGGCAGCAAGAACCGTAACCATGCAGAAGGTGGCTTTGGTGTATGTGGGGAATGGGGTGGAGGGAGAGGCCCTGCAGCTGAAGCCCATGCTTGGTTACTGCAACTGCATTTTGTAGATTTCCTTATCACTCGTGGGACAGTGCCACAGTCTAGTATACCTGAGAAAGCAACACTAACGAGGGACGTGTGTGGGATACATGTAACACCTGTCCTAATCTGATTTCCAGGCACATCTCCTGGCTTTGATTTGGCAGCAGGAACTCATGCCATGGAGCTGCGCGCATGCCTGGATTTGGGCGACCCAGTGAAAAGAGTACAAATTGCAGCCTGTGTCTGAGTACAAGTTTGGATGCTGACATGCTGCCCATTTCACCCGTGCCCTCGTGTGACTGCTGACAGTCCCTGCCTGCATCCTGTTGGTGCTCCCAAGGGCCTGGAGTGGACCTGGCTGCACAAGCCAGCATGGCTGGCATGGGCTCCACTGTAGTGGTCTGCAGGGTGGCGCTGGGCTTGCTGCTGGCCTCTCTGGCTGGTTCTTCCTCACTGAACGGCGAGTGCCCGCAGCTTTGTGTCTGTGAGATCCGCCCCTGGTTTACCCCCCAGTCGACCTACCGAGAAGCCACCACGGTTGACTGCAATGACCTCCGCTTAAGCAGAATCCCCAGCAACCTCTCCACCGACACGCAGGTGCTGCTCCTGCAGAGCAACAACATCGCGAAGACGGTGGATGAGCTGCAGCAGCTCTTCAATCTGACCGAGCTGGACTTCTCCCAGAACAACTTCACCAACATCAAGGAGGTGGGGTTGGCCAACCTGACCCAGCTTACCACACTGCACCTGGAAGAGAACCAGATCGCCGAGATGACGGATTACTGCCTGCAGGACCTCGCCAACCTCCAGGAGCTCTACATCAACCACAACCAGATCAGCACCATTTCCGCTAACGCCTTCTCAGGCTTGAGAAATCTCCTGAGGCTCCACCTGAACTCCAACAAACTCAGAGTCATCGACAGCCGCTGGTTTGACTCGACACCAAAGCTGGAGATCCTCATGATTGGGGAAAACCCTGTGATCGGCATCCTAGATATGAACTTCAAACCCCTCTCGAACCTGAGGAGTTTAGTACTGGCGGGGATGTATCTCACCGACATCCCCGGCAATGCCTTGGTGGGCTTAGACAGCCTGGAGAGCCTGTCTTTTTACGACAACAAACTCATCAAAGTCCCCCAGCTTGCCCTGCAGAAAGTTCCAAACCTGAAATTCTTAGACCTCAACAAAAACCCCATTCACAAAATCCAAGAAGGAGACTTCAAGAACATGCTGCGGTTGAAAGAGCTGGGCATCAACAACATGGGGGAGCTGGTGTCTGTGGACCGTTATGCCCTGGACAACCTGCCGGAGCTCACCAAGCTGGAGGCCACCAACAACCCCAAGCTCTCCTACATCCACCGCTCGGCGTTCCGAAGTGTGCCTGCCCTGGAAAGCCTGATGCTCAACAACAATGCCCTGAATGCCGTTTACCAAAAGACGGTGGAGTCTCTCCCCAACCTGCGAGAGCTCAGCATCCACAGCAACCCCCTGAGGTGTGACTGCGTCACCCACTGGATCAACTCCAACAAGACCAACATCCGCTTCATGGAGCCTCTGTCCATGTTCTGTGCCATGCCCCCCGAATACAGAGGGCAGCAGGTGAAGGAGGTCTTAATCCAGGACGCAGGGGAGCAGTGCCTGCCCATGATCTCTCACGACTCGTTCCCCAACCACTTAAACATGGATGTCGGCACCACGGTCTTCCTAGACTGCCGGGCCATGGCTGAGCCAGAGCCTGAGATTTACTGGGTCACTCCCGTAGGCAGTAAGGTAACTGTGGAAACACTTTCGGATAAATACAGGCTGAGTAGCGAAGGCACCTTAGAAATAGCTAACATACAGATTGAAGACTCGGGGAGATACACGTGTGTTGCCCAGAACATCCAAGGGGCAGACACTAGAGTGGCGACGATTAAGGTTAACGGGACCCTTCTGGATGGCACTCAGGTGCTGAAAATCTACGTCAAGCAGACGGAATCTCACTCCATTTTGGTGTCCTGGAAAGTTAATTCCAATGTCATGACGTCCAACTTGAAGTGGTCCTCTGCCACCATGAAGATTGACAACCCCCACATAACGTACACGGCCAGGGTCCCGGTGGACGTGCATGAGTACAACCTGACGCACCTGCAGCCTTCCACGGACTACGAAGTGTGTCTCACGGTATCCAACATCCATCAGCAGACTCAGAAGTCGTGTGTGAACGTCACGACCAAAACTGCCGCCTTCGCACTGGACATCTCTGACCAAGACGCCAGTACAGCCCTCGCTGCAGTCATGGGATCCATGTTTGCCGTCATCAGCCTCACGTCCATCGCTGTGTGCACTGCCAAGCGGTTCAAGAGGAAAAACTACCACCACTCATTAAAGAAGTACATGCAGAAGACTTCCTCTATCCCACTCAACGAACTGTACCCACCGCTCATTAACCTCTGGGAGGGAGACAGCGAGAAGGACAAGGAGGGCTCCGCAGAGCCCAAGCCTGTGCAGGTGGACACGTCCAGAAGCTACTACATGTGGTGACCCCCCACAACCGGGCGTTCTGCTTCTGGTAGGAAGGAGCACAAAGACGTTTTTGCTTTATTATGCAAAAGTAATAAGTTGAAGACTTTTGTATTTTTGACTTTGCTAGTTCGTGGCAGAGTGGAGAGGACGGGTGGATGTTCTGGATTTTTATTATTACTATTATGATTATGATTATTATTATTATAGCGCATTGCAAGGGTTTGGCACAGCCGGCAGCAACTCCAGGCTTCCACGCTGTGTTCGGTTTTTATTCTTCTCATTATTGTGATTATATTATGACGATGATGACTTTAGGTGTCCTCATTACAATGCTCCAGAACTCCGGTCAGTGCCAGGCCGGGCTGCCCTGAGCTTTCGCCAGTAGCACAGCCCTACTTCTGAAGCCATCCCAGAGCGCAGCACGGCCTCCACAGAGCTGCCCTGCAGACGGCAGGCCCGCAACCTGGTCTGTGGACTTGTATCTCAAGAGGCTAAGCGTAGGCTTGCCAACCTCCTTGATGATGTTAGTTGACTGTACTGTAATGTTGTATCAACTGAACTGAATTTTTGCTTTTCAGTATGATTCTTCTCTCTCTTTCTCTCTTTAATAGTTAATGAGGCTTAGAATAAGCCATCAGGCAATAGAAATATGTAAGCCAGAGTTTTTTTTTTAATGTAACAGACTACATGTTGTTACCTTATTCTTTTTATCTTTAGTAGACACTTTTAAAAGAAAAGACAATAATTTCGTTGTGTTTCACTCACCAACATGTGGTGTGTAATGAAGACAGAACTATAATAAATTAGTTTTGTTCTGATTTTTTAGAACAGTTGCAATAATGTATCATTTATAGTTCTTGCTAGTTGAAGTAGTAACATTTTTCACATTTAATGAAAACAACCAAAATAAATCAGCTACAGCATGTTGCTTTTTAAAACTAGGCCCTAAGACGTTTTGAACTCATTTTCTAAAGAAAAAAATATATATTTTAATGAAGATTTTATTCTAGTGAACAGGATTTCTATATTTTAAATATCACTGACCAGAACCTAAGTGGGGGGAGGGGGTAGGTGCGGTTCATATCAAAAAAGGTATATTATTGTAACCCATGCATAAGTAAACAAACATGGTGAAATATATTTGAATACTTTGGATATGTCCTTTTCTGCAAGGCTTTTGTTAAAATCTGGTTTTATTTGTTAATTTTTTAGTATCCACATTCTTTCCAAGTATTAGACAGAGCTGTGGAGTGCTGTAAAGGCATAGCCCATGTCAGTCTATATATCAGCAAGGGGTATCGACGCAGAAAGTCAGGCACCAACAGGACACACACGACTCAGCACAGCTGGCATCTTCTTCATCCGAATATATAGAATAGATAGACAGTTCCACAGAACCCAGGGTTTCAAGATGACATGGGAAACTGAAATTTAGTGCCAAAGCAGCTAGATTTGGGTGGAAGGCCAGTTCCACAAAGCATAGAGAGACAGCTGAAAAACACCTTGGGCATCAAAATTGGGAAGGCCGAGCAGGACACCCGTGTGCCTCAGGTGGCGGCTGGGGACTGAGGGGAAGCCAGTCCAGTGTCAGAAGCCCAAGGGAGAGTTAGGTTAGGAGTGCCTCTGCTGCATCCTGGAAATCATGGCACAAAGAAAGCTCTAGGTTACTTCCCATTTCCAAGGGCTAGGGACACACACTGAAGCAGCAGCCTGCCAGCAGTTGAGAGGGAAACCAAGGCACCAGGAAGGCCTGTGGCTGGCCCAGGGTGCCCACCCAAGTGCACGTCACACTCTCAGAATTGCTCTAGCCCAGGAGCCTTCCAGAGTCCAGGGCAGGGCTGCTTGATAATAGCTCTAAATACACTCCGATCCCCAATGTACCCCAATTCCACTGAATCCATTGCATTCAGTACAGGGCAGCCTGGAAGGTCAGCGGTATTTCCACAACACTGGCACCACCACGTACCCTGTGGGATACACGACACGTGGCATGCAGCCTTGCTAACAACTTCCCTGCAGCATGGGGCAACGGGGGCACTGGAGTGCTGGACCCTGTCGGCAGTCTACTCCAGAGAGCAGCAGTGAAGAACAGGACTGGGCCATTTCTTTGACTAGACAGCAAGCACCTGGAAGTCAAAGTACCGTCTTTGGCTAAGCCAGTCTGGGGACAGGAAGCCCTTTTCCTGGGTTCCCCCGGGAAAATGCTAGCACATGATTTCCCCAGTCTTTGCTCAAAGGGTTGTTTTCAGTTGATTAAAAACAAACAAACAAACAACAAGATGGCAGAGTTCTTCTCCCTGCCCACCCCTAACTAAGGATTTGCTCGTTTGTACTTAATTTGATAAATCAGACAGCCAGTGAAGTTGGACACCAAGCCTGGCCACATTAATAATGGAGGTGACATGAGCTTTCCCAGGGGAAGGACTGCTGTAGGTCACCTTCTCAGCTCATCTCTCCCTTTGCTTCCCGCCATCTCCAGGCATTTCTATTTGGTATTTTGGGGGTGCTGCTTTTTAAAAACAGGCATTCCCTAATATACCCATTGAATTAACAAATCAAGCTGATGCCAAGAATATGAAAACAAATGTAAAGATGGGGAATCAGTTTTCTGATTTGCCTGTGCAACTGACGAAAAAGCACCGTCTCCCTTCTTTGTGAACAAAGTCTGGGTTTTCTCCATCGTGGCTTCTGTCTGCTCACTCCTGTGCTGAGAGCATCAGAGTCAGGCCTTTCCTTAGCGTTGGCTTTTACGTTTTTGTAACCATTTTCTAGTTGGTTTTTTTTTCCTTAGTCACTGCCTTTACTATTAGAAGAAAAACAGAAAGCAGTTCTTTCTACCTGCCCAGTTCCTGAAAGGGGAGTTTAACTCCACGTGCACTCATGCATCGCTAGAGTTCTTCGGCTCCAGCTTTGCTTGTGAAAGACTTTTGTTTTCAGTTGAGAAGGGATTGTCTTGACCAAGCCTCGGAACCACCATTCCTGAGGAGGTGACAGGCATAGTCACCATCAGAGCCCTGGGGAGGATTCTGCCCTATGCTCCGTGTATAGATCCGAGTGGGCTCCTGCCCCTCCCACCATGCCAGCCCTTTGAGCTCGAAGGGAATCTGGAGACGGTGCAGGAACAAAGGTTCTTGTGGTTGCTAGTCAGGTGCTGCCCTGCAGGTTCACAGAGTGTTCCAGAACCTGGACATTGCTTATACAAAGTATGCAGCATTTGACAACTGGTGTGTCTCAGGCCCTACTGTGCGCTGCATACAGGAGAATCTGAGAATTCAGTTTAATCCCGAGAAGGCTGATAAACTGGCTGTTGTAACCTTGGCCCCCGAAGTAACCATTTGCCTGACAGCATGCAGTGACAGAGCTTCCTGCTTCTCCCTCCTGCCAGCATCCTGGGCAGCGTAAGATGGGGGACATGTGAGAAGGGGAGACAGGTGCTTGGAGTCACCGGGCACTGGGTGTAGGCACAGCACCGCTGTAACAAAGACACTAAACTGCTTTATGTCTTACGAAGCACTGCATGCTGGGAATTTGCGAGTTACTTAGGAACGCCTTGCTTATATCACCCCAAATTTTAAGTCTAGGCTTCAACCACCCTGCATACCCACCTCTCTGACACACATTTATGAAATACAAGAATGTGAAAGTTTTCGTGGAGGAAATTCCAAGTTTGTTCTTTATAGGAAACAGTGAAAGGCTTTTATAAAATTAAAGCCACAACTTAAGTGGTGAAATGGGAATTCATACAGCTGGACAGCGGCCAGTGTGGTGTCTGGTGTATCCTAAAACACCCCGACGGCCAAGCACTACTGGCCCTTGCAAAATTACCAAGTTTACGCAGTCTGAATGTTGAAAAGACCATCTCCCTCACCAATAATGGTGCCAGGAGACATTAGAATGGTGTGGGCTTTTTAAAAAAATAAATGTAACTGCCCTCCAAAGATACTGTTTTTTCAGAGGATGAACAGCACTGAACATGCCGCTTCCCTTAGGGAACACTAGAAACTGCATTCTCCCCGGATGATTGCCCTGACACCCAGGTACCATAGTCTTGCCAGCAAAGTCCACTCCCTTCCGACTTGCCCATTAGATGCTACTTCCTCTGAGGAGCCACCAGCAGCACTGGGTGCATGCCAAGGGAGCCTGTCACCGCCCCCACCTTGGCCTTCTCCTTTCTCTCCCATAAGATTACACTGACAAAGTCAATGTCAGCCTGGTCCTGATAGAATGTTCATGAATTTCCAATGAAGTGTGTGTATGTGAGGGGGTGTCCCTGAATTAATAAGGTGGCATTTTATTTCACGGTCTGTGTATTGACTTGTCCACGAACACAAACAGATAGGTGGCCAGGAGTAGAAAACAGACCCTGTCTTAGCAGGCTGGACAGCGTCTTAGGAAGGAGAAGAGAGACTAATGGTGCACCCAGCTCTGTGCTGGGAGCTTCACACAAGTCGTGTACATCGGATCTTCCCCATTGCCTGGGTACACGAGTGCCACTGTCCTCCCCATGTCAGCCAACAATGGCTACTCAGGCTTGGACAGCCAAGCAGCCTGCCTGAGATCATGCCGCTGGCAAGAAACTAACAGGACCTGCGATCAGGTGTGTTCTAGAACTGACAGCTCCCAACCCCATGATGATCCGCAGAAAATACAGCCCGAAAGAAGAGCTGCCACTTGAAAGGGGGAAGGGAGTAGAGGAAGCCATTGCCCATGACCGAGACCTCAGTAGGCTCCAAGCGCACACTCAAAGCTGAGATGAGCACAGCAGCTCCCACGGACACCGGCTGTGCACCTGCAAATTCAGCCAAGCACTGCACGCTCTCCTAGCCACAATGTCTGTTCACACACAGACTTTAGCAGTTAAAGTATCTGTAACTTGAAAATCTGGAATCCTACGTGCTCCACAACCCCCCAAATATTTGGAACATTATATTGGTGCTCAGAATGTTTAAGATTTCAAATGCTTAGAGAAGGAATGCTGAACCTGTATTTGAAAAACAAACACCTGTACTGAACGTGCACAAATGGCTTTCCTGTCATCGCTTCCCACGTCATACAATGCAATGACTATTCACAAAGCTTTGACGTGTTAGTAGGTATTACAGAGGGTCTCAGAATGGCTTAAGGCTGCCGGAGAAGGTGAACAGACCACAAGAAAGCACAACATTAGAGACTCGAGCATCCTCAGATTTGGTCACAGTGCTCGCTGTGGTCCTGACTCCCCAAGCTTGTCAAGGGTAACTACATATGGAAATCACAGCAAGCCAAGAAGGAACAAGGAAAGGAGGACTTCTCCAAGTCTGTGATGACTGCGCACAGGCAGCTTCAAGTACCTGAAACTGAACAAGGAAAAGCAGCAATAAAAACTTAAGCCCAGTGACGGTCTGGGTGGCTGGGACACTCAGGAGACTACACTGAGCACGTGGCTTGTAACACCATGGGATCCTCTACAGGATTGTGTGCAGATGTTCGTATTCCCGGTTCTCACAGGGAGGGACACTCGGTCCACTGTCACAGTGATGGAGCCAAAACTGACCCATGGCTGTGTGACTCCTGCTTTAAGCCTGACCACTAGGCCACTTCTCAGCTTAGAGGTCCCTGGGAACAAGAGGCTGGTCATTGCATCTGCGTGACTGACTGGACTTCCCTGATCCTGCAAGGACCGCTCCACTTCATGCCACAGGTGGAGAAAGAACCTGGCCTTCCTCTACTGCCCTTCTGAAGGCTGTCCCACACCATTCACTGAAGTCATGGGTTCCATTCTGTAGGCCGTGCCAGGAGGAGGTGGTGGCTGGGCAGTCAGTGAATACCTTCTTGCCTCATCTGAGCATCACTGTGACCTCAATGGCCCTCAGTTTCAGAATATCCTAGTTCCTGTGTCTCAGAGAAACCCAGAGGTATACATTTCCTGGAGAGAAGTCCCCTCTGAGCCCTGTGAGTACACCACACTGCCTGTAGCACCGCTGACTGCTGGCTCCTGTGTGCCTGCCCCGTCACGCCTGATCATTTGTAAGACAGTTCCTATCTGCCAACTGTTTAAGAATAGCATGTTTCCTTCTCATTCTATCAGTAACATATATTCATTGAAGAGGATCTAGAGAAAAATCTTAGGGAAAAACAGCATATTATTCCATGAATTAAAAAAAAACAAGATACTGATGTTCATGTATATTTACATAGGTGTATTTATAGACATACGAGTATAAAACCACATTGTATTATTATAGAATAAAAATCACAGGAGAATCAAGATGGAGGAATAGGGTAAGGACACGTTTAAATGGACAGAGAAACATTTAATCAGGATGAAGCAGAGAGGACACATTCGCGGAAATAGGAGAGGACAGAACAACAGCAGAGGGTTACCTGGAGACCGACAGACACAGGAAAGCAATACACACAACGGTGTGCTGTTGCAGTGACTGATACTCCAGCACGGCGATCTGAACTCCATCAGCAGCTAGAAATCCACCAGCAAAAAAAAAGTGGGAAGGGACTTTCACTGGGAGCTTGGGAGGTGAACCCAGACAAAGAACTTTCCGTCCTGCTGGTCTGTTTGATTTGACCAGGAGTAGAGACAGAGCAGCAGATCCCAGATGGGCAGTGTGAGAACAGGGTGGATTTCACAGCCCAGTCTGGCCCCTAGAGCCGAATTGGGCGCCATTTTGCGTAAGGAGGCAAAGGCAAGGGGAAGGACTGAACATACGCTTAGCTGGGAGTGAACTCATTTCTGACTCAGTGAACCACAGCAACGTGGCATTCTACAGGTTCCACCCAAGACAGGTCTGGGTAGCCCTAAGACCTGATGGCCAGCAGATCAAGAACTCCACTAGTGGCAATAGCTTTAGGCCTGCAGGGGACAACAGTGAACTGCGCATGTGCTGAGCTTGATGAGAACTCACTGAGGTCCGTGGGTTGCACTGGTCCCGCAGGAAAATAATACTGACTGTGGCATCGTACGGGTCAAAATAGCTCCGTGTGGCACCCAGACCTAACGTCCAACAGGTTCCGACAAGATCAGCACCACCAACAACCTACCTATATAGGACACCTGGTGTCTCACTAATCCTGGTTCCTGCTCCAACTGAACGTGGGAGAAAGGTTGCAGAGACAACGGTGTAGCCTCAGCACAGTATCATAGGAGGTGGAGAGTGGTGAGCCAGGAGCTGTGGCTGTGGAGACCATGGCGGAAATCTAACATAAGAACCCAGACCTGGAACTTGCTGGAGGTTGTGGCACAAGTGGCTGCGGGTGACAGAGCTTAGAAACCGGCCCCAAGGAGAAGACTCTGCTAACCAGAAGTACAATGACCAAGAGCAAAAGAAGAGACAAAAGCACAATGAATATTACTGAAAACTCCCCTGCAAAGGAGCAAAACCCTATGCCAACCTCAGAGTTAACTGAGGAAGACATCGAGAAAATGGGGCACACAGACTTCAGAAAACTCATTTTAAAGCTTCTGATCAACAATGAGAAGCACCTACAAGAGTTCAAAGAATTTAAGGAATATTTTACATAAGCAATAGCAGCAATAAAGCAAATCAAGGCTGATATTTCAGAAATTAAGAACACAGTAGAGCAAATTAAAAGTACAGGGGAGAGTTTCCAAAATAGAATGAAGCAAGCAGAAGAAAGAATCTCAGAATTGGAAGATATTTCCTGTCATCAGGGGGAAGCAAACAAAAAGCTGGAAGCAGAGCTGGATCAGGCCAAAAAAAAAAAATATTCAAGAATTGAAAGATACTATTAAGAGGCCTAATATAAGAGCTAAGGGAGTCCCAGAAGGTGCAGAAAGAGACACTGGTTTTACAAATATATTTAATAAAATAATAAAGGAAATTTTCCCTAATCTAGAGAAAGAATTGGGAAACAACATCCAGGAGGGGCACAGAACTCCCAACAGGCCTGATCAAAAGCAATCTTCATCAAGACACGTGATCATCAAGCTCTCTTCAATGGACCATAAAGAAAAGATCCTGAAATGTGCATGTAAAAAAAAAAATCAATTGACATATAAAGGAATGCCAATTAAACTCACAGGAGACCTCTCACAGAAAACTCTACAGGCAAGAAGAGAATGGAGTGACATATTCCAGATTCTAAAAGAATTGGAATTGTCAGCCTAGGATAACATATCCAGCAAAGCTTTCTTTTGTCTTTGAAAATGAAATAAAATTCTTCCACAGTAAAGAAAAGTTAAAAGAATTTGCCTCTTCCAAACTTGCCCTACAAATGATACTTCAAGATGTTCTCTTGACAGAGAAGAGGAATAGCACCTCCCAAAACCAAAGGCAAATGTGAAGAACATCCCAGTAAAATGACAATAGAAGACTAAACCAATGAACAACCTATTCCTAAAATGACAGGACCAAAGTACCACCCATACATATTAATGCTGAATATAAATGGCTTAAGCTCAATCAAACGTCATAGATTAGTAGACTGGATTGAAAAACAAAACCCATCTATTTGTTGTCTAGAAGAGACACATTTCACCAACAAAAATCAGCGGAAACTGTATCACATGGGTTTTGTTGTTTTCTGTTAGTTTCATCTCTTCAAAACACTTTTTTCTGATTAAATCATTTAATGACTCATAGATCATACAGTAGCATCATTTTCTTCGAGAAGGTTCTTGATTTTCATTTCTTCAGCTACACATTAGTCATTTAGTAGCATGGTATTTAACTTCATGGTGTTGTTAATTTCTTTTTTCTTCCTGATGTTGACTTTGTTTTGTGGCTTTTCATTTAAGGGGATGTATAGTAGCTGTGTAATGGAGACTGTCATATCTAGTAACATGTTATTTAACTTCAGGGCATTGTAAATTTCTTTCTATTGTTGATTTTGTATTATGACTTTTCATTTGAGGGGATGTACAGTAGCTGTGAAATGGAGAATAACATAGCCGGATATGAGGATACAATGTAGTATGAATTTCTACTTCCAATGATGGACTCCCAGTGAAACTGTTTACTATATCTTGACAATAGGATGCTGGACTCTGCCATTGTCCATGTCCGCAATGATGGACATATGACTGAGTATGAAGAACTATACTATAGTAATGATATAGAGGAACTGGGGGGGGGGGAATTGGGGCTGGGATAAGGGAAATAGCAGGAGCCTATGGAACTGTATCATAAAATGATAATAATAATAAAAATGTAAAATATGAAAAACAAGAATAAAAATCATAGTATATGGGGTTCTGTACATGTTTTTTTTTCATCATGCAAAACATAAGCCTATTTCCTATAACTAAGTTTTCTTGAAAAACATGATGTAAAAGACGCTCCAGGTGCCTGGCCAGCCAGCGACTGACTGCTCCTTCCTTTGGGGGCATTTTGTCTCTTCTGTGTCCTGTCCAGTGCATTGTCACTGAGGATGAGAGACCAACCTGGACGGTCACTACCCAACAGGAAAGAACAGTGGGCAAGCTCGGGAGGAAAAGCACCGACCACCCGGGGCACCCACATTTCACATCCCTCATCTTATAAGGGCTGAGAGTTGGACAAAGCAAGAGTTCTGCCAGTAACCACGCAGAGAACGAGGGAGTGATCGCCATAACTATAGGATCTGCAAGGACACAGCAGGAGGCTCCCCAGAGGACTTGGGACTCTGGAGGTGTTCTGAGCGTCTGAGAGCACAGAGGAAGTGAAGAGAAGCTGTGCCAAGTTAAAGCGAGCCTTAGCTGACAGAGGAGCAAAGTCATGCTGGAGTCTGCGGTCCCAGAAACTCGCAACTCCCTGTTCTTTTTCTTTTGGTTTGGTGCTTCGTCAGAATCACCAAAGGAGTGCCTTCCTGGGAGGATAAGAGTTGGTCCCAAGAGTAGCTCACTAAACCTTTCCAAGCCTCGGGCCTCAGTGTGGGAGCTGAGCTGTGGTAATGTGGAAGACACAAGCATTATACGGATGTGAGGTTGTTCAACTGCCCAAGTGGATCCAGCCGTGCCTGCAGTGGCACAGGTCCCCTTCGGTGTCTGCTGGAGGATCTGGCCGTGCCTGCAGTGGCACAGGTCCCCTTCGGTGTCTGCTGGAGGATCTGGCCGTGCCTGCAGTGGCACAGGTCCCCTTCGGTGTCTGCTGGAGGATCCGGCTGTGCCTGCAGTGGCACAGGTCCCCTTCGGTGTCTGCTGGAGGATCCGGCCGTGCCTGCAGTGGCACAGGTCCCCTTCGGTGTCTGCTGGAGGAAAACAGGATGCCCACCTTTGGAAAACAAACTGGTCGTGTGTGACCTTTCATGCATGATTGTCCAGCTGTGCCTTACTCTCTAGATATCAACGGTTTGGGTGTGCCTGCTCAGGCAGAGTTCTAGTTCTGTGTTCTTGGTGTGTTGGGGGTGGTTATTGAAATAATACAGGTCTCGGGCTGGGAATAGTAATAAAGACCAAGCCATATTTGATCTATGTACCCCCAAATTCACCTATTGCCTTCACTGTGTCTCAAAGTAAAATAAGTAAAATAAGTAAAACATTGTGGCATCACCTTACATAAAACGCTACTGTATCCAGACCTTCATCTGACAGCTTACTCAGTTTTGTTGGTGACATGACATCCAAACCGTCAAGAGAGGAGCCGGTGGCACACAGACCCTCCTCCCTCCTTCCGGCCTGAGCAGGTTCTCACAGCCTGGCTGACCTGGATTGGTCTTGACACCCGTGACGAGCATGTGTGTGTCGCTGTCTGCTGTCTTCTTCATGGCCAACTCCGTGGTCAGGGGCACCTGATGGCAGCACAGTGGATGAGCCTGTGAGCTTGTGTCTACTGGGGTCCTCATCCGAGATCTGAGCTGGAGTCCCCTGAGGTGTGGGTGATACACAAATCTCCATTTTGTGGTGGTGGACGCCTGTTAGCACTGTCTTCTTGGCCTCAGAATCTTTGCTGTGGCCTTGCGTTGGGAGGGCAGGAGCTTGCCTTTTGGCCTTCAGGGCCCTGTTGGCTTCTTAACTGAATTAATTCCAGATAGCAGAAATGCGGGCTAGCAACAAGAGACTGGTAATCTATTGGTTGATATGACAATGGCTGGTGTGTTTTGTTTATCACAGGAAGTTTTCTCAACCCTTCTCTTGGATTCCATCAACCCAACCTTGGAATCCTCAGCTCTCTTTGAGAAAGATTCAGATGGCCATCCCACAGATCTCAATTCCATTCCATGTAATTTCTCATTGGCCACACAGATTAAGAAGGTTTGTGAGCAGTGAAAAGTACTTGACAATCCGAAAGTCTATAGTGCTTGGCTAAATGAAAGGAGACTTTTGCAACTGTGACTTTGAAATGAGTAATCAGCTGTGTGGAGGCAGATGTGTCCTCTCTGGTAGATTTTGTTTTGTCTGGTAATGGATTTTTGGACCATTACAGAAAGCAAGCTGGCATTTGGATGGTTTGGGGAACAGACTGCACTTCTTGAATTCTCTCTCTCGCTCGCTCTTTTTTTTTTTTCCTTACATATTGAGGCCTAGGAAATGTTGCCTTAACTCGCTGCCAAGTTTGTGAAATCCTTCAGCTCAGGACATCTGCTTTAGCTGGGTCGTTTGTAGTCATCTGGAATCGTTTGCACTTGGCATTTTACTCCCCAAGGTGCTGCCTGAACACACCAAGCAGCAGCTTATATTTCCTGGGCCTCTAGCAGCTCGCAGTGGACCCGGTGGCCATGGATGCGCTGACACAGATGAGCACATGATCTCACTGTGCAGGGGGGGACGCTCTCACCAGACCCTCAACTCTGGAAGCCTCTTTAAGATGGTTTCCCCACCAAATCGTGCCCTTTGAAGATGACTCAGAGGAATTAGTCTTCATCATGTTCCACATCCACCAATGACCAGGCTGGGGCAAAGCCATGACACAAGGGACAAGTAGAGGCTCCCCTGTGTGCTCACTGAGGCTTCCCCGATGCAAGCAAGTCGGAGGAACCTGTATAGACTATGTCGTCCAACACCTGTCTTTATTAGATGGGGAAATGGATGCTTCCTTTGACCACTGAGCGGGGAAGCTGAAAGTCAAACTAAGTTTTTCCAAATTTCAGAGATAAGAAAGTATAGCTCCCACATTTTCCTATGTCACACAGTCATCAGGAGGCCTGCTGTTAGTCCGTTCCTCCTCTGGAGACAGTGTGGTCTGCGGTGAGCACCGGGAGCACACAGGGAAAGCTCCTGTCTGTCTCCAGCCCAACACTCCGCTGGGCACAACCACAGCGAACCACACCCACGCCGCCCCCATTTCTACACCTGCTTCAAAGTACAAGGACTTCATCTTCATGCTGCCCCACTGGGAGGGAGGAGGACATCCACACAGAAATTATCCGATCTACTCGCCAGATGATCATTCTTGACCTTGGCTACGGGGAAGGGGTGGCCGTCAGCAGAGACAGGTCAGTGCTCTGGAAAGGCCAACCTGAACTTAAGAGCCAGAAAACGTGCCAAACGTGTCACCATCCCCTACCACACCCCATAGCCAGAGGTTCCCAGGGCATGGGGGTGGGGGTAGTGCACGCACTCCCCAGGGAACCTCAGGGTGTGCTGAGGCTGGGTGTTCTGAGGGAGGCAGAGTGTGGCAGCCAACGACGGCTCCTTCACCGAGTCCATTCCCCAAGCACCACTGTTCCGGGCAGGACCATGGTGCAGACCCGTGATGCCTTAGCCCAGGCGCTCGGGAGAAAGGAGGGGCCAGTGCCTGGATTCTGGCCACCTAGACAGACTCAGGGGAGTGTCTGATGCCAGCAGCAAGAGCTGCAGGGGATTGCAACAAGGACACACCGCCTGCAGCTGTGCAGAGCAGAAAAGAAGGGATTTCCATAGATGGGAGCCTCAGGAAGGTGTGAGAAAATGGGGGCAATTTGAACTTGGGAACATGGGGGAAGACTGAGGAAAAGCAGGAGGCAAAGGGAAATTTCCTGTAGGGGAATGCTGGTCCTGGGTCCTGCAGCAGCCATCCAGGAGAGGTTTTCCTGAGCTCTCAGGATGCTCTCGGCCACTGAGCGCTTCGCATGCACACTTCAATCTTCAAGACAGCCTTTGCTGTTTTTCCATCTTAGGTCCAGCAATTTTCTCAAGGTCACCCATGAGACAGAAGTGGTTATCTAACCCAAGAATCTATGCTCACAAGAGTGCCGCAGGGAAGGCCGAGCCTTCATTCTGCAAGTGCGTCACAGGAAGGTTCAGAACACCGTGTCCTTCTTCTAGAAGGCCAGTACAGCTACACAGTGACCACCGACCAGGTGGCCAACACACACGCAAAGCACATCACCCCAGAATTCTTACAAAGAAAAACCATAGGCTTCAAGAAAAAAGATTATTTCCTGTCTTTAGCTACCACAAAAGAACAGGTATAGTCAACACTGAGGAAAGGAGCCTCCATACTCCGCCCTCCAATTCGCACATGGAGAAGGGTCCAGGTCATCAGGCTGTGGGGCTGAAGCCCAAGACGGCTGGAGGGACAGGGACTGGGTCCTGGCAGGCAGCCTTTGCAAGGTTTAACCCAGGAGTCACTTCCTCTTTGCATTACTGTGAAAGCAAACATCAGTTACCCACACAAAGCCAGGGATTATCCACCGCAGCTGATCTTGCTTAGTCCTCCTGCCTGCCCACTTCCTTCTGCCTTCCTTCAACTGCTGTGGGCAAACACAAGATCTGGACCAAGGCAGCCAGATCTTGCAATGAGCCAACAGGGAGACTGTGGAGCCCGGCGCCTACTCCTTCCTCACTAAGTCATCTCTGTTGAACCCCTGCTCTTTATCAGGGGTCCAGGATGGGGGAAAAAACGGGCTAGCACAATGACTCAACTGGCTAATATTCTGTCTGCAAGCGCAAGCATCCCTCTGATCCAGCTCCCTGCTCATGGCCTGGAGATGCACTAGAGAATGGCCCCAAACTTTGGAACCCTGCACCCGTGTCGGAGACCGGGAAGAGGCTCGAGGCTCCTGGCTTCTGGCTTCAGATCAGCTTGGCTCTGCCTGTTGTGGCCATTTGGAAAGTCAACCAGCAGATGGAAGACCTCTGTCTCTTTATCTCTCCTTTTTCTGTAAATCTACCTTTCTAATAAAAATAACTACATCTTTAAAAAAAACATAACTAGATAATAAATACATTAATCAACTCCTTGATAAGCATGGCACACAGTAAGTGAGAAGGGCAAGCGGTGCGGTTAGGGGAGCGGCCCTGCGCATGCCTGGCTCAGCGATCTGCAGTGCATTCTAGGTCACACTGATACACAAAGACTGTCCCTAGGTGCTGGCTCTGCCGCACTGCTGGCCATTCTCTGATGAGGATGCTTTGTTACTTAAATATTCTCCCTGGCAGAAGACTCACAGCAGTTTGCCAGTGGCGTTTCCATTCATCACAGCGGGCACTCCTGAGAGCAGCAGAGCTTCAAGCCTCATTACCTCTATTTAAACCAGAGGAGGAAGTGACTGCAGAGCTACCTTCAGCCAGACATTCGGAGCCAGCAGCCCAGCAGCCGTGGGACATGGGGCGGCTGCAGCCTAGCAGCCTAGCAGCCCAGCAGCCCAGCAGCCCAGCAGCCCAGCAGCCGTGGGACATGGGGCGGCTGCAGCCTAGCAGCCTAGCAGCCCAGCAGCCCAGCAGCCCAGCAGCCCAGCAGCCCAGCAGCCCAGCAGCCGTGGGACATGGGGCGGCTGCAGCCTAGCAGCCCAGCAGCCCAGCAGCCCAGCAGCCCAGCAGCCCAGCAGCCGTGGGACATGGGGCGGCTGCAGCCTAGCAGCCCAGCAGCCCAGCAGCCCAGCAGCCCAGCAGCCCAGCAGCCCAGCAGCCGTGGGACATGGGGCGGCTGTAGCATCAGAGCTCCTAGCTCCAGCTCGCTCCTGCCATCGGGCTGTACGCCCCTTCCCTCAGAGCTTTTGTAAATAAACTGGCTTATTCCTAACTCAGCAAAAAAGGAACACGTTTGTTTCACGAAGAAAACCGCTCCAAGCAGTCACTAATACAAAGTATATTTACCCAAACTTAGAAAGTTTCCTATGTGGGAAATTTAGTAAAAAGACAGTGAATGGTTCAGATGACTTTTTCCTTCTCTGTGACAACAAACAGCCATTCAATGGGAACTTCTTTGATGTGAATTCAGTCTCTGCTTCAAACGGAATTTGTTACGAGGGAAAGCCGTCATCACCCACTGTCAGAAGTACAGATTGCCCAAGATCACTTATAAGGCAGAGTGGACATTAGAAAATCATAAGCGAAATGTTCTGGAAGGATGGGAGAAGAACGCAGAGTTCTTCTGGAGACCAGGGTGGCTGTCACTCAGGATGCCCACGTTCCACATCAGTGCCTGAGTTCGAATCCTGGCTCAAGAGACTCTGCCTTCCCCGTGGCAGAGCTGCAGCCTGCCCCGTCGCTGGCCACTCCCTGCCATTCTGGAAGTGCACCATGGACTGTCCATCTGTGTCATCTCTGCTCTTCAGAGATCAGTAACACGATAAACTTACTAATCCAACAGAGGCATGCCCCGCGTGCTCTGACTCAGAAACCAAAGGCAGACTCCAACGAGAGCGGCTTGAACCAAAGCCAGTGCTCTGTCCCAGGGCCGCCAAACTGCAGCAAGCTCAGCACCCCACGGACGTGGCCAGTGGACACAGGGGCTGTGCAGCTCAGGAAGGCTGAGGATCCGACTTCTCTCCTGAGGACAGGAAGATACCCTGGAGACTGAGTGCCTCAAACGCCTTACACTGGTTATGCGTTTCAAGTTTTATCACACACAGGAAGCATTTAAATAAAACAGGGCAAACAAAACAGAAAGGAAAGAATAGTGGAAACAATTCTCAGGAAGTTTTTGCATCGATCCTTCAAATATTCTTCTTTCACTTCACTGCTGTCTCTCCACTCTTACTGGAACCCGAAGTTAGGGACACAGTGTCACTTTATCAGTAAGTGGCTCAGCATACATGCCCTAAAGCCAAGAATATTCTCTTATCTCACGCCAGGATATTTACAAAATCAGGGCAATTCATATGGATAAATACTATTACATAGTTAACATGCTCTGGCTTGGATTTTTCCTGGATTTTTTTTTTTTTTTTTTTTTTTGTAGCCTGCATTTCCAAGAAGAGTGATCAGTTATTTTTCACAGTGCTCCTCTACGCGGTCTGGTCATACTCCTTCATGATTAGATTCAAGAATCGCAGGAGAGCAGTGTGGCGTTCTTACAGCGCATCATGCCAGAAGGCACCCCGCATAGAAGAGCCCACCAGCTGACCGTGCACCTGGCTAAAGGGAGTGACTTCTCCCTGCAAACTTGTTCTTTTCCCCTTGTAATCTCTACATTTTGTGTCAACTGGGGAGAAGGGCTTTGAGACCATGTCAATCCTCTGTGATTCCTCAAACTTCCACCCATGCATTTCCACTGAATCCTGCACCAGGGTTGGTTGTTTTTATGACGATTTGCTTCAGGACAAGTCATGATTGAGCACGCCGGCACAGTGCTGTATCACTCTGTGTGAGCATTCTGGTTGGCCAGTTCTGCTTTCCTCTTCTGCTTTCTCTTCCCCCTCTACCCAGAAACATAGCAGCTCTGGAATTTAAACATTAAGTTTTTAAAATGAGATGAAAGGAAGTGACTTTATTTTGCCTAAATAAAAAAAAGTTGAAAAGCAGTAATAACCATATTGGCATGAGAGAAGATGCCAACTTCTTTGCATATTTTCAACAAATTTTATTTTTCAATAAAATGGGTCTGCAAAGTTGGACTCCTGAACAAGG
The DNA here is from genome assembly GCF_030435755.1 of Ochotona princeps. Taxonomy (NCBI): domain Eukaryota; kingdom Metazoa; phylum Chordata; class Mammalia; order Lagomorpha; family Ochotonidae; genus Ochotona; species Ochotona princeps. Next base: position 41,245,952 of record NC_080852.1, on the reverse strand, counting down.
AAGCTGACGCGCTGAGGATGCGAATGCTGGGTTCAAACCCTCACTCCATGGCTACGCTCTCAGCAATGTGGGCTCTGGAACCAAACGGTCTGAGCTTAAGTACAAGCTCCGCCACTCACCAACTCGGAGCTTGGACAGGAACCAGCCCACTTCAAGTTTTTCCCTCAAATGCAACACACATTTCCACAAAAGAAATGCGTATAAATGCTGGAAATACACTGCATGTAAAGTCAACACGGGTGTGCGCTCGTAGTCCCCGCACTTAGCCAGCATTTGCTGAATGTGACCTAACTTAGGGGTGCTGCCTTAGCCGCAGAGATGGGGTCATGAGCAGGGCTTTGTTCACGAAGAGCCTGTTGCTAACAGTGAAAACATCTACATATACACATACATGATGCTAAAGGGAAATCGTCTGTGCACAAACTGCAGGGACAGACGCTGCAGAGAGGGAAACCCATATGCAAACAAAGTTTATTGAAAATAATACGATTTCAAAGAGGATATTGATCATTTTGTCATTGATGCTTTTAAAAATATTTATTTAGGTTTTATTGGAAAGTCAGATGTACAGAGGAGAGAAAAGAGCAAGGTCTTCCATCTGACGATTCACTCCCCAATGGCCACAGCGGCCGGAGCTGGGCTGATCCGAAGCCAGGAACCAGGAGCCTCTTCTGGGTCTCCCACGTGGGTGCAGGGTCCCAAGGTTTTGGGTCATTCTCGACTGCTTTCCCAGGCCACAAGCAGGGAGCTGGATGGGGGGGGGGCAGCCAGGATTAGAACTGGTGCCCAAACGGGATCCTGGCACATGCAAGGCAAGGACTTCAACGTCTAGGCTATCACGCCAGGCCTTATCATTGATTCTTTAAGAAAGGTAGAATTTTCCCACTGTGGAAAAGCAAAGATAAAATCCAAGCTGATAGAACAGTGAAGCCAAAATACAGAGGTATGGAAGGAAATGATGTGTTCTCCGAAATGCAAACAGTCTGATGGGAGTGCAGCTGTATTTTGAGGTAGAGTGGGTAGAAAGCAGACAGGCTCATCCTCCAAGCAGTGCCCTATCAACTCACAGGCTGATTGAGTCAACTGCTGTGTGTTAGGCACTACCTGGGACACCCGGGCACGGGCACCTGCTGTGTGTTAGGCGCTACCTGGGGCACCCGGGCACGGGCACCTGCTGTGTGTTAGGCGCTACCTGGGACACTCGGGCACGGGCACCTGCTGTGTGTTAGGCGCTACCTGGGGCACCCGGGCACGGGCACCTGCTGTGTGTTAGGCGCTACCTGGGGCACCCGGGCACGGGCACCTGCTGTGTGTTAGGCACTACCCGGGACACCCCGGCACGGGCACCTGCTGTGTGTTAGGCACTACCCGGGGCACCCGGGCACAGGCACCTGCTGTGTGTTAGGTGCTACCCAGGGCACCCGGGCACGGGCACCTGCTGTGTGTTAGGCACTACCTGGGGCACCCAGGCACAGACACCTGCTGTATGTTAATTGGTACCTGGGACACCCAGGCACAAGTACCTGCTGTATGTTAGGTACTACCTGGGGCACCCGGGCACGGGCACCTGCTGTGTGTTAGGTACTACCTGGGGCACCAGGGCACAGAACACAAGACGGGTAATAGGACATATACACTGTCTCTCCTCATGGAATGTATCTTCTAGAAGCATTAGCTACAGGGATGCCATCAGAAATTTTGTCTATTTGAGATTTTACTTGCAAGTTTCCTAACAGGACACAGGCAAAACATGGAGCTCATCTTACAAAAAACATCAGTTTAATAGGATTATTTGAGGCTGTTAAGCCACTAGGCTCGTGTAGGGAGAGGGACTTTAGGAGGGTCTACAGGCCATCACTCCTCCAAAGATACTGAATTTTAAGTACAAAACCCAAGAAGAATCAGCCAGTACCCAATCTAAGGAGTGATTGTATCTTGCAAAGTAAATCTTGCCGAGTAAAGATGAACCTCACAGCCTGAATGGTAATTATAATAATTAAAACTTCCCTAATGCAAGTATGCATGGATTCAAAACAATATCGTAATAAAATAGACATCTTTCAATTCCATTTTCCATTAACTTTAAAGTCTCCTGATACTCCCTACCACTCAAGGTTCCTAACCTGGGTTATTTTCCTTGTTCCTCACCACAATTTCATGGAATAGGTCAACTCTTAGATAAGATGGAAAACAGAAATGGGCTTAGTGACCTGCCCAATGTCACACAGTGAGAGGGGCCATGGGAGAGGAGTCCAGTGTTCTGATTCTAAGACTGAGATCTCCCCCAGCGATCTCAAGGCTGTCTACAGGAATGGGTCAGCTGACCGTGACACCTGGGAATGCAGTACGCACATGGGATTGTTCTCAGCTGACAGCCATCACGGCAACGCCAGCTCTTATGGGGCATGAGTCAGCCTTCCCCTCACCCTGAAGGAACTTCTGACTTAACAGCACTTCGGTCACAATGAGGACATAGAAGCAAAGGAACGAGCAGCGTTGTGAGGCAGTCCGCGCTCCACTCAGCTGAATGATCATTCTTTCCCTCCAATACCCCTTTACCCAATGCCCCAGCACCTCTTTCCACTGCCATACCCGGGCCTCACCACTTCAGGAAAAGGACACTCGAGCGATGGTCTCATGGGATCACAGGCCCTGAAGGTAAGCAGAGAGCTGGCACTACCCCTGCCTGCTGCACATGACGAGGGGCTACAGCCCAGAGCTCCATTCCTTCACTGTCCTGTGCTGCTTTTGCGTGGTGGTTTTGAGCAATAGCTCTGAAGGACATTCTGTGATCTCGCACCTGGCAGTCTTGTACAGCCTTCCCTCGCCCAGCGTGCTTCTTCCTCTCCCGCTGGCCACAGCTCCAAGGGGACAGTCCCCCTAACGGCCGCAGCTCCAAGGGGACAGTCCTGCTAACGGCCACAGCTCCAAGGGGACAGTCCCCCTAACGGCCACAGCTCCAAGGGGACAGTCCCGCTAACGGCCACAGCTCCAAGGGGACAGTCCCCCTAACGGCCGCAGCTCCAAGGGGACAGTCCCGCTAACGGCCACAGCTCCAAGAGGACAGTCCCCCTAACGGCCACAGCTCCAAGGGGACAGTCCCCCTAACGACCGCAGCTCCAAGGGGACAGTCCCCCTAACGGCCGCAGCTCCAAGGGGACAGTCCCGCTAACGGCCACAGCTCCAAGGGGACAATCCCGCTAACGGCCCTTCCTTTTTTCACCACAGCAAGCTGTAGGAAGTGGCAGAGACAGACACTAAGCTGGTAGTAAACTTAACACTGCAAGTTCGTAAAATATGCTTTACTATTCTCAGGCAGTGGGGAGTTTTCCTTCTCGCTGGTCAGAATTCTCACAGGGATTTAACATTTCCTAAAAGCACCTCACACTCTCCCAACAGCTTTACCATAAAACACAGGCCCTAGGATTATCACCTTCACTCCCTTCATCATGACCTTTCAGTCACCTGGCATTGACTTTGTTCTTGTGACCAGAATGATGCTAACAGAAACCCGTAACTGAATGGATGTGTGTGGCACGATGTTTCCTTAGGGTTAAAATCTAAGTTGTCTTTACTTTGGTAATTTGTGTTCCTGATGCTGAGCTGATGATCTCATAGCCTACTGTTCTACCAAAAGCCTGACATTTCAAGGGGCCAAAAATTTGTCTTTGATGCTACCTTGATGTATTGCACCGTAAGTAACCATTGTCAGAAGCAACAGAAAACCATCACTTACACACACCCATCTCCAAAAGGTCCCAGCTCACTCCAAAAGACCGAGTGACAGCCTGTGCCCTCAGACAAGCTCAGGGACAGCTGTAGGATGCATCCTGAAGAACACTCCCCTGTAAATCCCAAGGAGGAGCCGGGCTGCCCTCAGTGCCTGCCTGGCAGAACACTGCCAACAGTGCGCTAATCATGGGCTTGGGGGTGGGCAGCGGGAGAGAGTCGGCTGCAGCCCTGCTCACTGCTGGGGGGCTTTTACCTACAATGGATCCTGGGATCCTCCACTGGACTGCTAAGAAAAACTGCAGTGAAATCTCAGTGCACAACATGAATCTGAAATGCAGAACAAAATCAGCTAGGCGGAAATCATGAATCACAGGGATCGGCTCATTTCCCGGCTGCTTAACGACACAAATGGAAGTTCTGACAGTACTGTTGGGTGCTGGCCATGATCAACTCTACTGAGATGAGAGGCTGGAAGGACAAACAGGACTGCAATGAGGGTGGTCAACAGGCAAAGGTGCCGCTCAAGAGCAACAGCCTCTAATGTTCCACAGCACTCAGGCAATGAGCATGATGACAATTCACTGCATTTTTCAAAATAACTAGTAGAGAAGATTTTGAATATTCTTAGCACAAAGAAATATAAAGTATTTAAGGTGACAGATAAGCCAATTACCCTAATTTTGTTACTATAGATTGCATGGATGCATTAAAATATTGTACTATATCATATAAATACAATTATGTATCAATTACATTTTTAAAAAATCTATTGTAATGAAAACTCAAGAACTGTCTGTGGGGCCGGCCTTGGCACAGCAGTGTAAACCATGACCTGTAATGCTGGCATCCCAAAAGAGTGCCAATTTGAGACCCAGCTGCTCTACTTAGGATGCAGCTTCCTGCTAATGTGCCCAGGGAAAACAGTGGGGCCTTGGTCACGGCAGACCAATATGGAGTTCCAGGCTCCTGGCTTCAGCCTAGCCCAGCCCCAACCATTGCAGCCATTTAAGGATGGAGGATTCCTTCTCTCCCTCTCTCTGTTTCTGTAACTCTGTCTTTCAAATAAATATCTTTCCTTAAGAAAAGAACTGTCTGAAATTAGAGAGTGAGTTTTCTAAAATCCTTTTCCAGGTTCTGAAACTATCATAAATTCCCTCGCTGCTGGTAGCGAATGGCAAGGTTTCACTGCCCGTTACATTAGTGTCTAGGTATGTTTTCTGATTGGACTGGCTGCCCAGCTGGCATCTGTGTCCCCTTCAGCCTGAGACAGGCAGCTGCAGAGGGCACAGAGGAGCAGGCTGTGGGAACGAGGTCAGTTCAGATCCGGCAACCTTGAGCTACTGACCCTGTCTCCTGGGCCTTTCTACTCCACTTTCATGTACTGTATCAGAGGAGAGGGTGTGGTGGCTTAGAGTCAGGAGACCTCCACTCCGGCTCCTGTAAGCCCCTAGTTACCATGTGACTCGGCCAGTGTTCGGCTGTCTTATCCCTGCATTCACTAAATCAGGAGGGCTGGAGAAGCTACTCTCCAAAAATCTATGATTCAATGAAATATAATGACTCATGTAAAATTAGAGAGATAATTCCTTCAATCAAGTCATATTGCCTCAATCCAAATTATTTTTGGTTTCCAAGTTCAAACATAATTACAAAGAAATGAAGGGCACCGAAATGAACTGCCACTCGATGCTGGCGGGCATCACAGGCAGCTCATCTCATTCCTTCAAGGCACACGTTGACCTTCAGCAATTAGCATCTCCACAGAGGGGCAAGCGACCGGAAGCCTTCTGGCAGAAGGGAGTCGTGAGGTATCAGAGTAGCACCTAACAGATATTTTATCACAATAAACGGGCCTCCTCTCTAGCCACTGCAATAATGGGTTCCCCACAATAATTAGAGATGACTCAAGGTCTGATGTGCTCTGGCTGAGCCCAATACTTAGTCCAATTTTGGTAGGTTTAGGTAAAAAACAGTATCAACAGCAACGATGACCTCTTTATGTTTTGGTGGGCAGTGACAGCACTGCGGGCCCAGAAGGAAAGCACTGACCTTGGCATCTGCAGGTCCCGGTCGGGCTGGGCACCTGATCATGTCACAGGACCAAGTCTAACCCAAGCACTGTGGTTCAGTGACACAGCATGATGACCAGCGTGGTCCAGGGTGCCCACTGTCGACGAGCAGGCAGTAACAGAATCAGCTGTCACCCCCTGTCCCCCAACATGCCCTGCAGAATAATGAGGGTGAGAGTGGTTGGTTGCTTGCAACACTGGCTGGTAAAGGCAAGGCTACCAACTGCAGACATCAGCTTCTTGTCTGAAATCCCACGAGACATCAGAGGGCTGTCACAGAGAGCAAGCTAGAAATCCCAGGCCCTCCTCTTGAGTCAGAGGCAGTGAAGAATCATAGTTAAGCTCATTGACTTTGGAATCACACTGGCCTATCTTTGATAATGGTTTTGTTGCCTATTAGCACTGTGACTCTAAGTTACTTTACTGATCAGAGGGCCTCATGTTACTCGTCTGAAAATTGGACCAGTCGTGTGCCTACCTCACAGTGGTGATGTGAGCACTGGATGAGACCACAAATGTACAAGCCTAAATAAAGCACCCAGCTGTCAGTGAAATAAATGACTGCTGTTGTTACCAGCAAGAGAAAAGACTTGCCCAAATCCATACATCTAATTAATGGCAAAGCTGGATCTAAAATTGAGTCTCTTAACTTCAAGCTCAGAGTTAGAAGTGAATCATGATGAAATTTAACAGCACACAAGTCAATTATATTGAAACTATCACAGAAAAAAAAGACATAGGCTTTCCCCCCAAATTGCTTTCTGGAGCCTCAGGAATCCCATGTCACGCCAGGATCCGCGGACTCTCCTGAGAGGTTTCAGTGCAGCCTGGTCATATCCCAACCCACCGGCTGGAGAACACAACCGACTCAGCCAACACGAGCCGAGACCTTGGGGGAGGGCGGGCTGCCTCCTCCCTGGCCAGTGTTTGCTGAGTCCTCTCGGCATATCCAGGACTGCGAGGACTTGAAAACAGAACACCCATTCCTGAGTGTGGCCCCTTCCTCTCGCTGGCAGGTGAGTCAGCTGCAAGGAGACGGAAGTGCCGGTCATGCTCTGGGTGACCGCGGGCAGGCTGGCTGGGGTACAGGTGCAGAAGGAGAAGGTGGAGGGCAGGGGGCTCGCGGAGAAGAGCCGAGCTTGAGCAGACGTGCTGGGGGGCAGGAAGAGAGGAGTAGGCACAAGGCAGCCAAGTGGGCACTCCGCACTGACTGCGCAGCCTGCCTGTGGTGAGTGCACAGAGCACAGCTTGCAGGCCCCCATCTATTCAGGAGGCTCATGGGGCACCCGCTCTACCTCGGTCCTCAAGGTCTTCCATGCACTGGCCACAACCCCTATTTAGCCTTTCTGCATTCTCTAAGCATTCCTCAGACTCTTCTCTGACCACTCTCCTCTGCAAAACCTTCCTGAAAGGTTCCAACCGGTGTTCATTTCTGTGAAACTCTCCTCTCTCTTGCCTGGCTGAATTTCATGGGCTGTAAGCCCTTATTCATTCACGACTAGCCAGTTCTGGCACTGGCAATATAAAGTACTTTCATGAAGGAATTTTACAAGCATTGTATCACAACAGAATCCTCTTCCTGGAGCCTGCCGCATGTCAGATGGACTGTGAACTCCTAGCCCCATGTTGGAGGACCAGCAGAAACAACAGTAATGACACCACCCTCTCTGGGCATAAGCAACTTAGCAGCACAAGCTGGCTCAGTATTTACCACAAGTTAATGGGCATCTGTGGCATTCTCATTTTGTGGATCAGAAACATGAGTTTCCCAGAGAGCCACAGAGCTAGTAAGAGGCAGAGCCAAAACTGGAACTCTGAAGCCTGTGCCATATCCCCCTGCACTCCCAAGCAGCCGGGTCCCCTCTGATGGCACCTGCTGCCTTGGACAGCATGGACTTTTGTCTAAGCTTCAAGCTCCCTGGGGCAGAGGAACTGGCATTATTCACCTGCAGAGGGTGCTGCAACAAGTTCATGGAACGGAATTAAAAGTTAAGCTTTCTATAGCGCAAAACATTTTTGAAATTACATGTAAAGAAGTCTTTAAAAGGTTATAAAAGTATTATGAAAAGCCTATATGGAGCTGTTACACCAAAATAAGTGTATGCATAGTAATTAATACATAGATAACATTTGTATAGTAACGGCAACTTACAAAGTGCTTGACAAGACTAGTGCATGAAATGCTTTAAAAAATTGTTTGGGAGAAAGAAATAGACAGAGTTTCCACCTTCTGGTTCACTCCTTAAGTTCCCTCAACAGCTGGGAGAAGCCCAAGCAGAAGCCAGGAGCTGGGGATTTGGTCCAGGTTTCCCACATCGGGAGAAGGAAGCCCGTGACTCAAGCCATCACTGCTGCCTCCCTGGCTCCGCATGAGGGGGAAGCTACGACCAGCAGCCAGAGCTGGGCATCAAAACCGGGTGCTGCAGGGTGGGACCTGAGTGCCTTACCCTGCCCCTAGTGCGTGGACTCTCACTACACCCCTGGAAAGCTAAGGCTGCCAACCCGCATTTCTCCAGTTGGACAGCAGTGGCCACGCGTCACATAAGCACCTACTCCTCTCATCCCTACAGGAGCTCCCCGGTGGGTCAGATCTCCGGCTACCCACAGGGTAGCCCCCATCTCCAGACAGATATTCCTGGGATTACTTCCCAAGGAAATTACTCTTACTCCATTCCCTTTCAGAGTTTGCTTCCCAGGGAAACCAAGATGAAGGCATTCCTGCAACACTCTAGAAGGAATGCAATAATCAGGAACTTTAAACTGTGTGATTTAGATTTTCAATTTCTTAAACAAAAAGCAGAATGAGCTATTATAGAGAGGAGAATCATTTAATAGCCTGCAGCCGGTTAAATTCATTGCAAGTCAAGCCCAAGCATTAAGGGGATCCAGTAGTAAATTGACAGTTGCCTTGGAATCTATAGCAGAATTGGTTAGAAAGGTCTAGAGAAAGGTTTTTCTGCTTTGCATTTCTCTCTGGTTATTTCCATTCCAGACAGCAATGCTCTGACCCGTCTCCTCTGCTCTTGATCACAGCTGAAGGCAATTCAGAAACCCTGGGTCAAACTGAAACCCAATTCTGTATCAAGCAGCAGGGCGCTTCCTCAGTGTCTACAAGCCGTAACACGGCCAAGAATTTTGATGTAGTCAAGGAATATTAACAGAAACAAATGAAAACACTTTAATTTGATGAAGACATGTCCAAGGAAACAGAACTACAACTTCATATACACAAATGCACACACAGCAATGCACAAAGCCCGTACAATAACCAATGTGATTTTGACTGGTGGGGTTTTTGGTCTAGGGAATTATACAAATCCAGTGCTAGCTTCATTATGCTTACAACATCTCTGGCCTTCTCCCCGGAGGCAAGAAATGGAACACAGAAATTTTAAGTCAGTGGCAGAGTTGGGCTGGTACTGTAACAGCCAGATCATGAATAATATTTTAAATCTGGGAAAGCATACTCCTTAAAATATTCACTTGGTGAATGAGAAAGTACTTTCATATCTTTAAAAATGCCATATAAGTACAAATGCTTCTGCTTGATATGGTTTTTTGAAGTTATCTGTCCAACACAGAGGTGGGAGTGTGTTAGGAGGTCTGGTGAAGACGTGGATGATGACGAAACCTACGTTAGAGACACAGTCTGGCCCAGAGGTGAGAAGTGGGGCTGAGTGGAAGAACTTTTCTCAGAAAGTGCCAGGGACTTGGAGCTAATTCTGTCAAGTCAAATGCCAGAACTACCTGGAGAGTGCATAATCTGGGAGTGAGTGTGGCCTAGAAGGGAAATAGTGGGCACCTCCTTCGGGGCTACCACTCTCAGTGGACAGCACGAACACCAGGACAGGGACAGGGGCAGTCGTACAGAAGGGCCCCTGCCAGTAGGTGTGTGGGCTGGATAGTAGGTTGGTTGGGTTGAGCTGGGCTTCAATGCCCATCAACACGTGCGAGAGCTAAACAGGATGTGGGACAGACCTGACAAGCCTGCGGTGCGTACTGGCAAGCATGGGAACCAGGGTAGGGAGCAGAACTGGTGGGGGTTATGGGGAGTCGCCCCAACTAGGCTGTAGCTCCGACCGGTTTGCGTGAGGACCGAGTATGAAGTGGGCAGGATCGAACTGGACTACAACACCCTTTGGTTCACGAGGAAGGCAGGGCTGGAAACAGAACGAACCCAGCAATCCCAACGACCAGCACAAGCATAAGCTGACTGGTGTGATGGACGGTGTCGGACTCTGTACTAGCAAACCCGCGTAAGAATCAGGCCTGGGATCATCTCAGATGAAGTTTCTTTGGAGATCCCTCCAACTGAACTGCTGATCTTAGAACCCCAACCATGAAGAGCCAGTGGATTCTGAATAGGGTTCATTGCTATTGGAACTGAGAGATTGGCAGCAATCCAGAACTGATGAACTATCAAAACTGCATGAGCAGGACCCTCAGAGCGCACCTCCCGCTGGGGATCTGGGATGGGTGGGAGGAAAAAAATAAAAAAAGAAAAAGAAAGAGAAAGAAAGTGCCAGGGACAGCTCGGCACAGGTGAGTGGGCCACGCTGGGCTTCTGAATGTTTGCTAGGGCAGCAGGGACCACTGTCCTGAGGGTTATCTGCACCAGCAATGGCCTCACTTACCCTCAGGTACCACTGGGTGATGTGCTGATCAAAGACACTGCTACCCCCAGGCAGGGTCAGAGAAAAGGGGTGACAGGCAGAATCAGGGTCACCAACAGGAGTGTGTTGGACGGATGGCTGAGTTCTGAAGGTCTTTTTGCTGCTGACATTCCCTGGTGCCACAAACTAAATTCCCAATTCGAGGGAAGTTAGAAAAAAAAAAGTGGAGGACTTGGGAGTCTAGAAAAGTGGAGGTAGAAGAGTAATTTGTTTTTCTCTCTGCATTCTTAGGGGAGCAAAGCGAAGGTAAGGGAACTCTGACCCGCTCAAATAAAGGACGCAGCAATTCAGGAGCTCAGCTGTGCTCGCCCAGCACTGTTTATAATGGGCCTGTCATGGGCAAAGCTAAGCCCGTGCTTGGACAAGTCCTGCTGAACCCTTGGGCACATCTGTTAATTCCTCTCACTCAATTACCCTAAGCTGATCAGGTTAAATAAGTGTGACCCAAAGCTCTTTCTCATCTAAAGTGAGGGCACTCTGTCCTCCACATCCTATAGAGACCTGGGAGACAGGGGGCAACACTGTAACAGTGCAACTAAAAGCTACTCTCATTTAAAGAGGAAGTTCCAACAGAGTTACAGCGTTTCAAATAAAACCTATATGGTTTTCTAATCTTACGGTTTGTTAAACTTAGGCCTCTCATAGGAAGGCAACTGGGTAAGTTAATCACTTTCTTCATACCAATGGTGAGACTATGGTTCATTCTCAGTAAACGACAATAAGCAGTTCTTCGGGTTCCAAAACAGCTACACGCATGGAAACGCCACTCACTGCAGAGCGGAAAGGGCACTGTTTCCTTGGTCCCGATGCCATTTCAACCAGAGACGTCACTGCTGGTCCCAGTTGCTGCATTTCTGTTCCCATTGGCTTCCGCGCAAGCTCTCTGCACCGCTGATTTCCCCAGAAGTTTTCAAGGGAGTCCTGCAGGCTTGCTGGTAATTGCCAGGACAAGTCCTCTGTTGTCGCTCTGCTTTGTGGGTGCTCTTTTCCACAGTGAAGGTCTATTGAATCCACTAACCAGCAATACAGGAATGCCCTCCAAGTTTATATTTGAAGTCTTATGTTAAAGTGAGTCCTCTTTTGCAACTTAGGATTTTTAAGTAGTTTCCTCAAGGAAAGAGTTTTGTGGATTTTTTTTTTAAGTTAGAAGTTTGCAATTTTAAGTGAAAGACTTACAGGGTAAATGTTAAGGAGACCAGATACTACGGTCTGAATGTGCTCCCCAAATTCAGGTGTTGGAACGGTGAGCTCCAGTGTCCTGACACAGAGCCTCGTGAACAGATCCATTTCATTGTAACAGGGCTGGCAGAGGGAGCCTGGGCCCTGCTGCCTTCAGCCACCTGGGCATCCATCACTCCACAGCATGCAGCTTTCAAGGCAACCATATTTAGAATCAGAATGCAGCCTTTGCCAGGTGTGGTGCCAGACCATGGACTTGGCAGCCTCCAGGCTGTGGTATGGATGAGAACACAATGATTCTAATCCAAAACCTCCCACTCACAGACCACAAGTCACTGGGTAAGGCATTGAGTCACTTCAGTCACAAAATCTCTCACTGCAAGACAAGGAAAGCAATTGGGATGGGTGTGCTTCAAAGTATACTCTAACTGTAAATCCATTATAAAGTTGTGAAAGGTAGTATTGAGCTACATTTTTTAACTAAGAAAAATACTTTACGACGGACCCTAATGAAATGTTGACATGAGGAATCATCAACTGTCTCCTGGGCTTGAAGGCGTTTTGTGAGTAACTGGCTTTGATCCATGGACAGTGAGTCCAGGGAAAAGGGACAGTTTGAGGTTGGATAAAAACAACAATTTCTTTTACTCATCTTGGTTACCAACCCTCTGACTTACTGGAAGGTGCTTCATTCACGTTGGATAAAAGGCAATCAGAATAAAAGGCAATCATTCGGGGACAAAGATAACCCACCCATTACATAAAACATGGGGTGCTTTGGAAAAGAATGCCCAGTCAAAACCGAGGGACCTATCCCCCACCCCAAAGTCCCTTATGGTCAGATATGCATTAGAAAGGGGTGGTCCCCAAAATAGGTGCTTCCCAAACCAACAAAGGCAACTCAGGCAACTCTGGAGATTCATGAAGAACAAACTGATGGAAGGAAGGCATCCAGCCAAGAAATGAGGTGAAACAGTGGTGGTGACTGAAGAGACCTCCCCTTCCATCTTTGTGGAGGACACACAAGCTCCTGGTCCCCAACCAGCTCGAGAATTCTATGATCCTGTGGCTCTAGTGCATTTTTAGCTTACTTAATAGATAAAAGGATAAAATTCTTTGCAACCAATGCCTATTAGCAATAAATCCCTTGTTTGCTCAGACGTATACATCTTTGCTGGGATTTCTTTGTGGCCATAAATTACTAGAATAACAAGACAAGAGACTAAGGCACATGCATTGATATTCTTGGTTTTCAGGTCATTGTGTAAAGTGGAAGGTACAGGGAAGAATCATTGATCCACGCTGACCTATCATGTTTACCGACTCCAATGATCGCTTCTGCTCTATTTTTATCCATTGTACTAAAAATCTAGTGGGTATGGGTGGTTTTTTTCCTTAATTAGCTGGAAATGCAGTCAGAACAAAAGCTCATGTTACAATAAGCTTGCTTCAATCAAGTGGACAGTTGTCCTTTGGACATTAACTAACATGAAATCTAGTCCAGTTTTTCTGCACTTGGGCCTAATGAAGCAACACGGTTTCCGTTTTTTAGTTATTTTTTTTCCTTGGGTGTTTCTCCATTTTGCTCATTTATTTCTAAGGCTAAATTGATTATTAAGAAGTATTTTAACAGTTACAAAGAACGTATATTTCCTAGTCACTCCTCAAATGTGCATGACAGAACAGCCAGGGCTGGCCAGACTGAAGCCAGGAGCCAGGGACTCTGTCTGCTCCTCCCACACAGGCAGGCTTATCTGCTGCATCAGAAAGAGGAGGTGGGACTCCAGGCCAAGCACTCTGATCTGCAATGCCAGGCTGTGCTCCACACCTGCCCTAATGTTTCAGTAGATTGTCTCTATAAATAGTTAACAATAAATGTGCTGCATAATCAGTGGATTATTATGAAGAATAAATGAGGAATAACATGCAACAGACTTACCGTAAAGTCAGCCTGAAGCCCTATTTCCTTGCCTCTAAAAAGACTCCATCGTAAGGTAGCATTACCGTGTGTACCTCAAAGGAAAATATTCTAGCAATTAATTGTAACACACCATCAGCCATTAGATCGTCCCTTTGACAGAGAAGTAAAATTGTGGTGGGGTGGGGAACATACCCTAGCATCAACAAAACATAATAGTCTAAAATAAATAATAGTAAAAAATAAGGGAGAGAAAGTAAAGGAAAACAGAAATCCTCATCGCTTGGCTTTCCAGGGGTCCCAGAGCTGCGTGTGAGTTTTTCTTTGACTCACAAGCTCCCACCTGTAATGCTCCTAGTGGGAAACACCAATGAAGGCATCAGTCAGAGGGAACCACTAGGGAGACCACAGCCTGAGGTCACAGGGAATGCCAATACACCTGTGGGGACACTTGGGCATCCCTGCAGATCACGGTGCTCTGTCCTAGTCTCCTGTCCCACTCCCTGCACATGTCTGCGACACGGATGTTGGTTAGGCCGTGTCGCCTTCGAGGGCCCCTGGCAGGGAGTCCTGAGTTGTTCTTAGGGGATGTGAGTGTCCTCTCCAGGCTAATGCCAGGGCCGGAGGGGCCGGAGGGGCAGGATGGCGGGCACTGTAACCACACTGCTAACTTTGATGGGAAAGTGGGTGACACTAGTTCTAAGGGACAAAGGCAAAAGCAGCATTGGAAATGCCAATTTAGACAGGAAACAGAAAGCAAGTGACACAAAAGTGTGTAGCTTTCATCTGTTTTAGAAAACTTTCCCCAGCACTAGCAAATGGTGAGGGAGAAGAGGTTGAGAAAGACCTGAGGAAGAACGCAAAGGAGTTGAGAAAACCAATACAGTCACAGCAACTCTGGAGGACACTCAGCAACTGTGGAAGGAAATGAGACTTTTCCACCTTGCCAGTCAGCACGTCAACCTTAAACAGACCCCATGGTCAAGCAGACTAGCATTCCAATTGAAGCTAGATTTAGAATGTTAGAAACGTTGGGAGCCACCTAACACAGTGCTTCCCACTCCCAGCTGTTCCTGAGAACCACCTGGAATGCTTTATAAACTTATCAACATTTATGTCCTCGTCCCATGGATTTTGATTTGCTCATCTTTGGATGAGTCGCAGGCAGTTTGTGTCTGTGACAAGCTTTCTTTTAGGTGATCCTAATATCTACCTAGAGTTGAGAACTGGGAATCTAATCCAACCTCTCCACTTTCCTGCGGCCCAAAGAGGTACAGTGACTGACGCATGAACACACAGTCAAAACCTTCATCAGATCCACATGCTGCTTATCCAGTCATCAATCTCAATCCGCCTTTTCTATGCGGCTGTGTTCTATATCATGTTCTTGCCTCATGGGGGTGAAGTGTATGCCCCAGCCCTTTGCCTGGGGACTTGACCAGGCATTCCATGAATGCAAACGAGTAATGGCTTGAGATGCACCTGCACGGTTGCCTTTGTGTCTTGTGCTCCTGCTTTTTGCCATGGTAACAGCAGCTGTCCAGGGAGAATAACAAGATCATGGCACAGACTTGGGCCAAGCAAAGCCCAGTTATCCTAGACCTATGAACCAGAAGTACACACCCATGGTAAGTCACTATGAACTACAGGCCATGAGGAGAGTGATATGCAGAATTACTGCAGCATCATGGGATCAAGCCTGACTCCAGCCCAGGCTTTCGAATGTGGCTCACTTCCTCGCTACAGCTGGCCTTCTCTACACCAGCTGTCAAGTACAACCTGCTGATGAGTTGCCACTGCTTCACAAGCACATCCCTCCATTATGGAGCAAATCTGAACACAGGGAGACGAAGGGCTCCCTGCTTCCTCTCCGCGGGAAATACTTCTTAACCTTTTCTGTACTTTAATCACCCCTGAATAAGTAAAACCAACTTAGAATTTTTGCTACATAGAAATGTTTTGTTTTTGATCCTAACTATAGAAAATCTCTGAAATTGGTACTGTTTTAGCCCCCATTTGGGAGGCGAGGGAACAAGGCCCTCTGAGACAAACAACGTTCCCACAACCGACCACCCTCTGAGCCTGATGACACACTGCTTCAGCCCACGCTCCACTTCTCGGGTCACTATAACTCCTGCTTTGCGCTAACTTGGCACAAATGCACACCACTTCTTTAAGTGTTAATTAGCACTACACCTGAATTATTCCTTCTCTTAAACTGTCTAACATTGAACTATAAGATGTCTATTAAGTCTAGAAATATAAAAAGTATACAGGTATTTATATATATATATTATAAAATACAGATTTGCTGTTTGGTTTGGTTATGGTGTTGGTAAACCACTGAATACACCACTTAACAACATTAAGTTCATCCATCCCCTATACTTCCAGATTTATAGGCACTCTGTACCAGTTATGTCATAAATACACCAGGATTGGGGGAGTCAGAAGAGCAATCTGACACAAGCACTGTCCTTTAGCAATTGTGGAATGTTGTCTCAACATTTCACTATTTTTAAACTCAATTTTTTAGTGCAATTGATAGACACAAAGGGAGAGAAGATGCCGGTGGGAATCAACAACACTGCAGCCTCTTGATTTGGGGAGGAAAATGTTCTTACCTCGTTCTTATGTAGAAGGCAACATCGGCCGCTGCAGAGTGCTGACCCCAGGTGCATACGGCTGACCGCCTGAGCAGCCAGTGTCTGCCATGGGAGTCTCCAGGAGCCTGGAACCAGCAGTTGGTGCTTGGCTTTACTGTTTGACATCTGAACCTTTCTCCAAGGTTGGGTGCTTAAGCAGAAACCAGACTGGCTCCCGTAATAGGAGGCTAGCATTTCCAGCTGCTCGTGTTTTGGGCTTACCTTCCTACCAGGGAACTGGGATGTGGCCTAGACTCTGCCAGTCATGCCAAGGGAGTTCTTCCTTTTCTTGTGAGGAAGGTGCAAGCTCTCTTTCATGCCAGCACACTTCTGTTCACTGCCACGGACTAGAACTGAGGTGCACGGCTAGTCACAGCTGCAAGAGAAGTTGAGAATGAGTCACAAATCTTTGCAACTCCCCAAGGGATCCAGTAAAGGCATGAGAGCTTGGGGACACGTCTGTCTAACTCCTTAGCAGGGAGGTACTACTATGCTCAATTCATACATGAAGAAACAGATGTTCCCAAGGGAGATGAATTTCCTTAGGTGACATAGCTAATTAGTAGAAGCAAGCATCTGAATCCAGCATTTGTTGGACTTAACAGTCAACAATATATTCCTTGTGTCATTGTGATGACTTTAAAATACATCAGTAATGATTCTATAGCTCTTGATCCAAGAAGAGGAACTTAATTTCTCCCATCTTGAGTGTAATATGGAAGAGTTGGCTAGTTTCTAACAAACAGAGGAAAAAGGAAGCTGGGGTTCCAGATTTGTAACGTAAAAATGTAAGATGTCCAGTTAAATTTGGATTTCAGATTAGCAGTGAATATTTATTTCCAAATGTTCCAAGGGTTATACTTAAATAAAATAATCATTTTATATTTATCTGAAATTTAAATTTAACCTGGTTGGAGAGAAAGTGGTTAAGACACTGTATCAGAGCACGCTGTGTCAGAGTGCCCGGATTTCATTTCTGCCTCTGGTTCCTGACTCCAATGTCCTGCTCCTGTAAACCCTTGGAGGCAGTGGTGACAGCTCAAGTAATTGGTTTCAGTCCATCCACTGGGAAACGTGAATTGCATTGCCTGCTCTCAGCTTGAGCCCTGGGCCAGCCTTGGTCACTGCAAGCAGTTGGGGTGAGTAACAAATGGAAGGGCTGTCCCTCTATTTCTCTGCATTTTCAATTAAACACAATTAAAAAAAACATTTAACTGTTTACTTTGTATTGGATCTGGTCACGCTTGTGGAAGTAGCAGATGTGATTCTATCCACCATGTCAGAACGCATCGTGGCGCTCTCTCTCTCTCTCTCTCTCTCTCTCTCTCTCTCTCTCTCCCTCCCTCCCTCTCTCTCTCCTCTCTCTCTCTCTCTCTCTCTCTCTTTCTCTTCTCCCTCTTTCTCTCTCTTCTCATCTCCTCCCCTCTCTCTCAGCGAACTCACTCTGGAAATCAGCTGACAGGCAAGTTGAGGTTTCCAGAGACCTGTTGCCTGTGACCCTGCACTCCTCTGGTGATGGAAACCCAAGCTGACAGTCTCATCACAACCTCATCAGAGACCCTGGACCAGCACCTCCAATGAAACAGTTTCTGACCTAGAGACATGTGGAGATTGTGAACACCTGCTGCCTGAAGCTGCTAACTTGTAAACAGCAAGCAGTGACTAACACAGATGCACATCCAAGCATTCTGGCATCTTTGGTTCAAAGGAGACTTTTCTCTGAAAGGGTCACATTTCCTCTTGAATATCCCCCTAACAGTCCTCCCAAAGGCAGGTCCGATACAGCAATGATTGAACTCATCAATGGAATATTTAATGAAGAATAATTTTTATGGAAAATGCTAAGAAAAAAATGATTGCAAAGTTTCACATGTATCATATTAACTGAGCACTGAAACAAAGCAAGATTATTTCCTGTCTTCTCCAGGCAGAAATCTTGAGAACGAACCAAGGAAGGCTGTAAGACATTTTTTTTTATTAATTACATTGCATTATGTGACACAGTTTTATAGGCACTGGGATTCCTCCCACCCCTTCTCAAACCCTCCCCCCATGGTGGATTCCTCATTACCACAGTTCAAGTTCAGTTGAGACTCTTCCATTGCAAGCATATACCAAGCATAGAGTCCAGCATCTTATTGTTCAGATAAGTTCAACGGCTTCTTGGGGAGACCATCTCTGGTCTGAAGGTAGAGCCGGCAGAGTATCATCCCGATCAATTAAAAGCCCCAACATAACATCAGCCACAATTTATAACATTATAGTATTGAGTAACCAATATGTTAAAAGACAAAGAAAGAAAGAAAAGAAAGGAAAGAAAAAAATGCAAGTTCTTAACTACATCCTGTGACTTTTTCATTGACATTTCAATTTTAGTTTATATACAACCGGGTTCTATACACCTTGAAAAGGTTATAGATTATTATTCAGCTGTCTCGTGTCTATTTTCATTACAGTTGATATAACCAACGTCACACAGGTAGGTTTCCAACCAGAATGAACTGATGCTCTTTCATTGTGACACAGTTGTTGGCATCACAGTGTTCTGCTGCACGTGGCTTTCAATGCCCAAAATGCTTAATGGTGGAAATCAGAAAGTGAGACTTCTGAAATGTGACTTTTAATTTTCTTCACTTGAATTAATTGCAGCCACAGTTGGTCAACATCATTGGTGGTCAAGTGTTGACTCAACTTTTCTGCAAGCTTTGTCACAATATTTTCCTGACATTTCCCATCACAGGAAATTATCCTGGACAACAACAACAAAAGGACAAACAATGGAACAGGTCTACCACCAGGCAAAGACAGAGAGCAACACCTTGAAAAGGGGACTCCTGTCCTTCCAATGAGCAGAGTAGCACAGGGCTCCTCCACTTGCTATCCAGGTTTGCTGGTACTGAGCCAAGGCAAACCATGTCCATTATTGCCCCTGAATTATACCGCTCAGTAACCCCTAAGACTCTACGCTGGGAACCTATTTTACAGTTACCTCTAGGTTTGTAAAAAGTGTTCACATGAATGGACAATAATTATTAATAGAATGTATATGAAATGCATTTTGGATTTGGTAAGCAATGATCAAGAGTAAAAATTGAAGCCAGAGGGAACTAATACAGTAGGAAAAGTCAAAGTAACTCTGGAGTGGTTTGCAATTTGTTGATTAAAAGAGGAACCTATGGGGCCAGCGGCATGGCCTAGCGGCTATAGTCCTCGCCTTGAACGCCCCGGGATCTCATATGGGCGCTGGTTCTGATCCCGGCAGCTCCACTTCCCATCCAGCTCCCTGCTTGTGGCCTGGGAAAGCTGTCAAGGACAGCCCAAAGCCTTGGGACCCTGCACCCACGTGGGAGACCCGGAAGAGGTTCCTGGTTCCCGGCTTCGGATCAGCGCAGCACCGGCTGTTGCGATCACTTGGGGAGTGAATCATCGGACAGAAGATCTTCCTCTCTATCTCTCCTCCTCTCTGTATATCTGACTTAGTAATAAAAAAATAAATCTTTTCTTTTTAAAGAGGAACCTAGAGCACAACAGGATTCTGAACTGCTGGAAATGTGTTTTTTTCCAGAATGCATCAATCTGGATACTTCATGCCTGCTTGTCCTGGCATTAAAATCCGAAAATCCACAAGCAGAGAAAGCAAACAGCAATGAAAACTGGAGTCACAACATTCCAGTGTGTTCAGCTTCAGAAAGGTCTATGCAGGTCTTGGTGCTCACCAAGGCGCTGCAGGCAGGCGTTCGGCATGGCAGTTAAGAGCCTCTGGGACACGGCTCTCGCATCAGAGCACCTGCATTCGAGTCCTGCCTCGTTCCTGACTTCTGTTTCTAACGAAGCTCACCATGGGAGACCTGCCGCCCACCAAGAGACCCATGTTCAGTTCCCGGCTCCTGGCTTTGACCTGACATGGGCCTGGCTTTGGCAGGCATTTGGGAAGGAGAACCAGTAGACAGGAAGTCACTATCTCCACATCTCTGCTTTTCAAGTAAATGAAGGAAATAAATAAAAAGGACTCTTACATGTCAGAAAGCAGAACTTACTCATAAAATTATTTTAATATTATCCCACTAAGTGGGTTTCTAGATCCTTACTTTAAAACGTTCAGTATATGACCTAAATGCTCATTTTTCATCTTTAAACAAATGATCAGTGTTTATAGCCTTTGCCCATAACCCTGCCGACCTAAAACCATTTCACTTTGTACTTGTTCAACTCTCCATCTGGTGGAACATTACACCCTTGACTGTAGTGTAAATTTAAAGTGTTACCCTAAAATGAAAGAAAAACAGTGTAATGTTATTATAGTCTTGAACTGTACCTATGAACTATACTGAATTTATTCTCTTTTAATTAATATCACATTATCATGAGGAAAATAAAGTGTCACATGGTTAAAAATCATCATTCCTATAAAAAATCAGTACATGACCAATCTGTTGTTTCTCTCACAAATGCTGGTCAATTCATTGCAACCAAAAATAAACCAGGGGCATATTCAGATTCTCTCACCTGCTCTACTTACTAACATCACTTACTAGGCAATCTCAGAATCCAGGATCAGAAAATGGTGAACGCTTACTTACCTGGTTTCCCAAGTAAGGTGGGCAACCCAGAGCCACTGCATACCCCACTCTCAGTACTTCCCTTGAATGGTGTGTCTGCCCCAGGGTCAGGGATAGCGAAGTGAGTCCACATTGGCCTCTACCGAGTCAAACCATCATTGACGTTCCCGCCTGGAACACCACCCCTCCTAAAAATGCCGTCTGGGGGGATGCTCACCTGCAGGCGCCCTGGCTTCTCCCACTGGTGCGACTCAAATCAACTCTGCGTGGCTGAGTTGGAGTCCTGTGTGCTTGAGAACTGTCTCCAATAGGAAGCCTCCATATTGGATGGTGACCACGGAATTCCATCATCCTGTCTTCTGCTTGGAAACTGAAATGCAAGATGTACAACCAGAATTAGCAATCTGCTCAGGAAAGGAGTAAAAGTAATTGGGGAGACAAAAAAATCTGAGTCCTGCAGGAGCTGACTGGGCACTGCTCTCGGATGAATGAAGGCACGCAGAGCAGCTGGACTCTGAAAGGCACAGGGGTGTACAGCTAGCGAAATCTGCTACTGTTTCCTTACCTCCTGCAATATGCTAACAATAACATCTCTATCAATTAAAGTAAAATAAATGCACACACAGAAGAAAACATGCTAACAAAAAGAATCGTAATTTTTATTGTTTGAATTTTTGTCCTGTGTTTGACAACTACATTCACGCCAGCAGTTAGAGCGTTGATGCCTCCTTTACCCTCAGCTCCACATTATACCTTCCCCATGTATAGACTGCGTGTGTGTGTGTGTGTGTGTGTGTGTGTGTGTTGTACATCAGAAGGTTTCTGAAACTAGTTTCGCTCTTTGAAGGGTCAGACAGCTAAGAAACCAAGGCATTCGATTTAGAGGGAACCTCCTAAAAGCTACCTTTTCAGCTATTTTTATGATAACCTTCAAACGTCAACATCTTTGGCTTTTAGCAATTTCTAATTTACTTCACAAAGAAACTGAACCAAGAGAACCAAACAGCTGTCCGAAGTTCAGTTGCAATTATACATGAACAATTCAGACTGCAAGACACAGACAGCTACAAAAGCTCTCAGGTCTTGTGTCTGCTTTTCAAAGGCTGACAGTGAGAAGAGATGCTCTTCCAAGTGGGACAAGTATCTTTCTATTCTATGGTGAGATATTAATATGACTTCCAAAAATATTCTGCACTTTCTTTACTCTTTGAATTTTAACTCCAAATCCCACAAGGTAGATGAAGTCTACTGAAATTAGATCAGTGGAGGAATACATATTGACCCAGAAGCCTCCTGACCTATCTTAGTTACACACATAAACACACACATCCCACTCCATTATTCTCTACCTCTCATTCTCCTCCACCACGTGACCATATGAGAAAATATCCATAGAAACAAAAGTAGCAGCCAACTGGTTTGGAAGGCATGGTTGAACACCCTTAGTTCCTCTTGCTTCACCAGCAATTCAGTTTTTCTGTCTTCCCTCTCTCCACACCGGCTCCAAACAAGAAGCAGTACTGTGCTCATCAGCAAAGCATTCTTTTTAAAAAGATGTATTTTATTTTGATTGGAAAGTCTTATTTACTGAGAAAAGGAGAAACAGAAAGATCTTCCGCCTCTGGTTCACTCCCCAAGTGGCCCCAACAGCCGGAGCCGAACTGGGCTGAAGCCAGGAGCCAGGGGCTTCTTCTGGGTCTCCCACGCGGGTGCAGGGTCCCAAGGCTTTGGGCCGTCCTTGACTGCTTTCCCAGGTTACAGGCAGAGAGCTGGATGGGAAGTGGAGCAGCCGTGATAAGACTGGCACCCATATGGGATCTCAGTGACTGCAAGGCAAGGACTTTAGCCACTAGGCTACCACACCAGGTCCAACAAAACATTCTTTTATGAACACTGCAGATGAACCTGGCAGTGGGTGGAGGAAGAGGAACACAGTATTGAGCCTGCCTTCCTGGAAGTTCTATTCCTCCACTGGTACTTAAAATGGTCAGCTGTCCTTTACAATACTAAAACGATGCAAACAGCCTGCCTTCAGAGGCATAGGTTCATTCTGGCTCAAGGTTCAGAGGCCACACTCTGAGACGGGGTGGGGTGCACTGGTTGGTCTCTGATGACGCTGGCCTTGCTGACAGCATCACAGGACCAGGCATAGGGAGCCCAGGTGCCTCTCCCTGTCTCTGTCTATGTAGTTTCTTATACAACAATCAATCACAGGGCATCTGCCCTGGATCCCTAATCCAAACCAATCGTTTCCCCAAAGCATAATTAACCTGTGTCTACCCTCTTACTACAATTAACTTACAACCATGGAATTTAAAGTCACACTAGATTTTGAAGGCCAAAATCATGCTGACACTGAAGCAGCTCCTCAACAAGAGAAACACCCAGCCATGTAGAACCTTTGGAAATGTTGCTGTCAACCTACAATAACAAAGACATGGAAACAACCCAACGCCCGTCCAAAGAGGGGCAGGTAAAGGAACTGTGCTGCCTCTGCTCCATGGAATACTACTCGGCCATTAAAACAGGGAAATCCTACCATCTGCAACCAAATGGCCCCGATTAAGGACATTATGCTCAATGAGATAAGTCAATTTCAAAAGGACAAATACTATATGTTCTCTCTGATATAAGGCAATCTTCATGCAAATTATAAGACCGATAGCCATTTAAATACTGGATTTGCTGCAACTCGTGGTTTTGATATTTTGTTTTTATTTTTAGTTTTCCAATCTAGTTTTTCTCATCAAATTCTTTACTGACTCATAGATCATACAGTAGCATCATTTTCCCCAAGGTTTTTTGCTTTCTTTTTTATTTCTTCAACACATTGGTTATTCAGTAGCATGTTACTTAACTTCATGGTGTTGTAAATGGTTTTTAACTTTAGTCTGTGGTTGAGTTTGTTTTATGGGTTTTCATTTAAGGGAGTGTATAGTAACTGTGTAACAGAGACTATCATATCCAGATGTGAAGATACAATGCAGTATGCATCTCTATTTCCAAATCAAAGATGGATTCCCAATGAAATGGTTTGCTATATCTTGACAATAGGACGCTGGACTGTCTGCCATTGTCTGTACCCGCAATGTCAGGATACACTTAAATAGCAAAATGATGGACTTATGCCTGCTTATGAAGGACTATACTATTGTAATAATAGGGGGAGAACCACTTGCGGGGGAATTTGACAAGAGGGTAAGAGAAATTCCAGAGCCCATAAAATGTTATCACAAAATTTAAAATGAAATAAGACTAAAAATTAAGAAAATGTTTGGTGCCATCTTTGATTCTCAAATGACTGGTTCTCACTGTCATTTTCTGAGCAATACATGGGCTAATTCAGTACAAAGAAGAAATGTGATAAAGCAAAATACCGAAAGTTCTCTGAGAAGAAACAATCATGATACCATGTGTGAAGTGTAAGATCTGTCTAAGAACACATGTGAAGACATTAACACAATGTGGCGACAGAGAAGCTTGCTGACAAAGAACCAGCTGGTCGTGAGCTAGGGGAGCTGATCTCAGAGAAATTTCTAGAACTATTAAATGGGAAGCTGAAAATGCCAATGAAAGATGGATACTTGTTCATCTCCCATTCTTAGCCATTAGGTGTCGAATTGAGGTCAAGAGGTGCTTGCAATGCTTTCTTGGCTACAAATACCAGGCACTGGTTTATGTTCATGTTATGCACTGCTCTAAGGAAGACAGTAAAATCCCCGAGAAGCTAAAAGGTTTACACTAACACTTTCCATGGACAAGATGAGCTTTTTATAGTTCACCTTCTGTCTTTGCTGTATCTTTACACATCATTTGATTCCACATATCATTTATTGGAGAGCAGGGAGTACTTTATCACCCTCTAATGTTCACAGCCTCCTCATTAATAGTCATACCTAAAGGGGTGATTAACCAGATCTGAATAAAATCATACCACACACTCACAAAAACTCACAAATTCTCAAGTGCTTTTGCTAGACAGGTCAGCTGTTACCTATTCTCAAGCTTTAGCACTACCTTGGCTAAAAACACTCTGCTCAACAAAACCATTGTCTGGCTTTAGCCATAAATTGTCCAATACCCCCAGAATACTGGCCTCCGGCATCATTGAGAGCACGGTGTCCCTCAGGGCAGGATTCAGACACAGAACCCAGCAATTTTCAGAATGTAGAGGTGACCTATCTGGACCAACTGACACTACAAGGCAGGCAGGCAGGAGGGATGGAAAGCAGAAAACACCTGCGTGTGTATTTCAGAATCCATCCCCGGGCAATCTGTTGGAAACCAAAAGAAAGAAAAAGGCATTAAGGAAACGAATTTCATGCCTAGGGATTCTGTTTTTTTCTTTTTAAGATTTATTTGTTTGTATTAGCAAGTCAGATTTACACAGAGGAGGAGAGACAGAGGAAGATCACTCCCTAAGCGGCCACAACGGCCAGAGTAGAGCCAATTCAAAGCCAGGAGTCAGGAGCCTCTTCTGGGTCTCCCATGTGGGCGCAGAGTCCCAAGGCTTTGGGCCGTCCTCGACTGCTTTCCCAGGCCACAAGCAGGGAGCTGGATGGGAAGTGGGGCTGCCGGGATTAGAAGTGGCGCCCATATGAGATCCTGACACGTGCAAGGCGAGGACTTTAGCCATGAGGCCACCGCACCGGGCCGGTGCCTATGCATTCTGCTACTATTTTATTTAATATGAGGCATTCAGCACACCAAGATCATAGATAAGCAGAAGAGTCCAGTGTCTCCACTTAGAGGTGAGGAGGGTGAACCCAACAGCCAGGAAGAGATCAGTCTATACCACACCAGGCACAGCCAAGGCCAAAAATACTGAACATGGCACTGAGTAGGAGCTTTGGGGCTGCATGATCTGGACAGGGTTTCCACTCTGATCTGCCACCTCCTCTATCCTGCTTAGCTGCAATTTCTCCCCAGGGGGAAAAATGGGATTGTAAATGTCTGGATCATAAGGTGAGTACAAGGATTAAATGAGACACATGCAGATAGCACTGAGATAATGCCAGGCACATACAAAGTGACCAACAAATACCAACTATCTGAATGGGTGACCATGAATTCTGCGAAGAAATCATTTCACAGTGCACTGCAATCCTGAATTGATGGGAAGAATAATCTACACAAACAGAAAGACCATCTAGCCAGGTAATGGGCAGATCATCTTCACACAGCTAGCCAGACAGCACTACCACTATTCCCATGGCAAGGATGGCACAACACAGATCAGAAATCACTCATCCAGTGGGCACACACCATCCAGCACTGATGTCACCATCCAGCACTGATGTCACCCTCCAGCACTGACGTCATGATCCAGCACTGATGTCACCCTCCAGCACTGATGTCATGATCCAGCACTGATGTCACCCTCCATTCAGCACTGATGTCACCATCCAGCACTGATGTCACCCTTCAGCACTGATGTCACCATCCAGCATTGATGTCACCCTCCAGCACTGATGTCACCCTCCAGCACTGATGTCACCCTCCATCCAGCACTGATGTCACCCTCCATCCAGCACTGATGTCACCCTCCATCCAGCACTGATGTCACCCTCCATTCAGCACTGATGTCACCCTCCATCCAGCACTGATGTCACCCTTCAGCACTGATGTCATGATCCAGCACTGATGTCACCCTCCAGCACTGATGTCACCCTCCATCCAGCACTGATGTCACCCTCCAGCACTGATGTCACCCTCCAGCACTGATGTCACCCTCCAGCACTGATGTCATGATTCAGCACTGATGTCACCATCCAGCATTGATGTCACCCTCCAGCACTGATGTCACCCTCCAGCACTGATGTCATGATTCAGCACTGATGTCACCATCCAGCATTGATGTCACCCTCCAGCACTGATGTCACCATCCAGCACTGATGTCACCCTCCAGTACTGATCTCATGATTCAGCACTGATGTCACCCTCCAGCACTGATGTCACCCTTCAGAACTGATGTCATGATTCAGCACTGATGTCACGATTCAGCACTCGGTCATCTTGAGATTATGCTTTTAATACATTTGGGGTCTCTACACATGATTGTAAGAGTTGCAAATGTCCCTCATTTCCCACTATCCTGGCACCCTGTTGCAGTCCCATCACCCCAGCCAGAATCTCTAACCTCTCCCAGTACAGTAGGCAGTTGATGCTCCAATCAGGGGTGGTTACTTAGACTGCTCATGTTATGTGCCGTGAGCATGGGTCCCAGCATGTGGTCATGCTGAAACCCAAGACAGAAGACATTAACAATCATATCTACAAAGTGTCCTGCAGCAAAGGCAATCAAGCCGAAAGAGCTTGTGAGGTCAGGGCAAAGCCACCAACACATGGGCAAAAGGAAGTCTCAAGTCAAGACCATGTATCAGACATTAGTATGTAAGGCACGAGTGCTGCGCCAAGTCCTTGCAGGCTTAACAGCCAAATTAGCAATAAATTCTGACAGCCTCATCTATCAGCTCCATTCAGCCAGTCCAGCAGCAGCACTGTGCTTCTCTGCAGGTCCAGGGAACACACACCAGCTGAGGCAAAAAAAAAAAATACATTTGATTACATTTGCTTTTGAATAATTGGTTTTTAGAAATCCTTGTGCTGAAGAAAATGGCATTTCTAATTTATAGAAATCCTTATTTGAAGTATAGTTATGCTGCTCAGAGAACCCCTACAACTAAACACATTGCAGTTGGCATGTCTACAAAAGCAATCAAGAGGTAGCTAACAACAGCCCCTTCAGTTATCACTCCAACAGAGCCGACGTGGACATCTGCCAAGAACCAGCTCCTCTGCTCCCCAGCTGAGGTGTGCGTGGCTTGATGCCTGGAGCCCAGATGGATTCACCGAGGCCTCTCCACCCACCTGGCACGCCCGGAAGCCTGTGGGGCCCAAAAGAGGGAGCAACACATGCTGGAAAGGAAAGGCGGGGAAGAAGGAGCACCAGACACTGCCAACTGCATGACCTCTTTGGGAGTATTTTTTCGTAGTTGCATAGTACCTACTTGCTGATACAGCCACTCACCTACATGGGATCTGCCCTCTCACTGAAAGCTAGCCCAGCATCTTGGGAGCCAGACCTGACTGAGCACGGCAAGGCGGGTTGGAATACTACTGCTTGCAACCCCTCTATGAACAAAGAGAATGCACACTTCTCTTCCCTAACTCTCAAATTTTACACTAAAATGTAGGCAGGCAGTGTGTGAGAGAAAACATGCCCAGGTCACTTTGGTGACCAAGGGCTCTGCAAAGGAGACAGGGATTCAGTCAACACCCCATAACAGGAGTCAACTTTTGACCTCAACAAGCCTGTCGACTACCAATAATTACCTTAGCAGAGCCCAGTCCTAGAGACCCACCAACTTCAGATAAACAATGAAATTTGGTGACCTGCTTTGACCCTGAGAAAACACAGCTCTTGTTTTTCCATGTTCCACTGAAGCAACTACTTTGAAAAGCAAATGAGACTGCTTTGAAAGAAATGAGGCTAAACGGAGAGATCCTAAAAGATTGCTGCAAGCCTGGGTCCTGGGGCCCGTCAGCACTGTCCCTGGACACACGCAAGGGTGCAGGTAGAACTTGTCCAAGACCTCACCAAGCAGGATCCCATTTCCCGGCTGCCAGGAGTAGAGCCAACACCCAGCCTCCAGCCGCCAGTCTCCGACTGCAGAGGGCTGGCTCCCTGAGGCCTTGCCCTTCCCAGGGGGCCCACGCCCAGTGGCTCAGCAACGTCAGGCTATAAAGGCCTCGACCACAGGGCTGGCACTGTGGAACAGCATCCCATATGGACACTCTAGTGCAAGTTCCTGCTGCTCCACGTCCACGCCAGCTCCCCGTTAATGGCCTGGGAACGCAGTGGAGGATGGCCAAGTGCTTGGGTGCCGGCAACCACATGGAGGACCTGAAGACCCTGCTCATTATGGCCATTTGGGGAGTGAACCAGCACATGGAAGATCTCACTCTCTTTCTCCTTCTCTATAACTCTGTCTTTCAAACATAAATAAATAAATCTTTTTAAAATTAAGGCCTTTGCCCTGAGCCTGACACAGAAAGCAGGGCAGGACAGGATGACCTTGAGGGCGGACATCGGGCTGTTTCTTGGTTCAGCTTTTTCCTCAGCCCAGTTCTGCTGGTCCCTCCCTCTGTGCGAGTGCTGAGGCCCACCGAACTTCCGCATCAATCTCCACTTCGGCTTCTGGGGAGCTGAGCCGTGACAGTCCTGTGACCCGGCTTCTCTTGAGCATACCCCATCTTATTCTAAACATTTACTTTATTGTTTTATTCTAAAGTCAGACATACAAAGAGGAGGAGAGACAGAGGAAGATCTTCTGTCTGATGATTCACTTCCCAAGTGGCTAAAACGGTTGAAGCTGTGCCAATCTGAAGCCAGGAGCCAGGAGCTTCATCCGGGTCTCCCATGCAGGTGCAGGAACCCAAGGCTTTGGACTGTCCTTGACTGCTTTCCCAGGCCACAAGCAGGGAGCTGGATGGGAAGTGGGGCCACCAGATGAGGACCAGTGCCCATATGGGATCCCTCCACGAGCAAGGCAAAACCTTTTGCCACTAGTGACTGGAGGTTTCTGACCCTACCTCCATGCAGTGCCCAAACCATGCAGTAGAGGCGTGAGCAGAGGGCTTGTGGCTTTTCTGCAAGCCCTGAGGGATTGAGGGTGTGACAGTGGCTCTTTGAGCCTCAGTTTTCTCCTCCATCAAGCGGGCACATCACATCTAACTAATAAAGTTGTTGCAAGAATTAAAATATAACCACACACAGAAATAAGCTAGCAGAGGCCTACTGTACAGCACGTGCCAGGTAATCAGCTCGTCTCTGTCAGAGTTTCTCTGGTGTTTGACCAGAACTTTCCTTGCAGGCTAATCCACCTTTCCTGGATATTGACTTCTCATTTCTTGCACTATGGTCTGAATTACTAGGCAGTAAGGTCTATGTTCTCTGCTATATTTACTTCATCTTCCATGATGCCTAGAGTGGACTGATGGTGTACAAGATAAATCAATACAGTCTTTATCTGTCAATTTAAAATTGGATAAATAAGAAGAGATGAAATGGAATATAGTGACTGTGCCCCCCAACAGGAAGCCGGGTTCTCAGCGTATCAGTTACAAATCAATGTGAGGCAATGCTTACTTGCGTAAGCAGTTATGCAGAGGCTCCTGCCTACCCCTGCAAGATCAAGCGCCTTCCGGTTCATGATGTATACCAAGAGCAGAAGCATTCAGTAACCCAGGCAGACACTGCGAGCCACTCCGGTGACCACACGGGTCCGAGCACCCTAGGGAAGTCCTCTGAAGACTTGGCTCATGCAAGGAGGGGTGCACCTTTACCTGGACCCAAACAGACTGTGTGGTTGACTAGATGCTCCTTCTTCTCTGACTGGGTGATGAAGGCTCCAGCCTACAGTCACCCAGAGGACTGGCACAGAGCTGGAACTGCCATGCAAGCCCACAGGACAGAGAACCTGAACGCCTGGGGGCCTCAGGGCCCTGGTAAGCTGCTGAGTCACTGAGACATGAAGCCTGCACATCTCGCTGTTCAGAACTGATATGTCTCTGTTTAAGTCATTTGAGTCTGGGATTCTAGCACCTTAAATCTGTGGCGAGAGCATCTTCAGAGGTGTAGTGAACACTCCAGACAGCCGCAGCCCCCAGCGTATCAGACATTTCAATGCTGTCGCCTTTTAAGGCTCTTCCCTGAAGGACTGGGAAACAGGTCAGTGAGTTTGAGGGAGTTCCTCGGAACAGAACATGGGTACAGCAACCAGGGCTGGCCCTCCCAGCAGGCACCACTCCCTCACCCCACAGTGTGAACCAGGGATGGCTGCGTGCCGGGCTATGTGTCCATTCCTCAGCAGTGCCCTGGTGCCAAGGCACAGATAGGAATCCTGCCACAGCATTTGTCCCCTGTCCAGGGACAGTGGCGAGGGCTCCATGCATGCTGCAGTTGTCAGCAACCAGGGAACAAGGTGGGGTTGAGTGGGAGAGGGGAGAGTCACTCAGGTTTATACAAAATTCCAAGGACCTCAGGGAAGGGACGCACTGAGTGCGACCACATTGAGTGCAAGAGTGTGAAGCATGTGCCTATAAAATCAGACCTGAGAAAAGGAAAGAAAGGAAAACAACTCATTTTACTCTCGGCTTGTGTCAGGAATGCCACTGTCCACCAATGCAGCTAAAGAAGGACTGAGGGAGGTGTGAGGTGAGGCGAGGCAGCTTTAACCTGCAGAGCTGCACGTGGCAGGCTGAGGGGCCACACAGGAACAGCCCTGTGCCAGCAGGGTGAGCTCAGGCCCTCGGGAGAAGCAGGGCGGTCTGCAATGACAGGACCCTCAAGAGGCAGCTGGGTGCCGCGGCGCAGGGGAGCGGGTCACAGAGCCTGCAGACCACAGCCCTTTAAGGAAAGCAGGCCCCGAGCAGGCAGGCCATCTTCTCTGTACCTGACTCTGGCCTCACGTTTTGAACTGGACCTAAGGGCAACCAGCCCTTGGGGTGGTCGTTGTCCGTGGGCGAGGGTGGATGTGAAAATCCGCATTTCTGGAGAACTCGTGAGGTGCTGTGAGCAGCGACCGTGCCAGCCATCTCGAGCAGTGGCAGTACGCGAGGCCGAGTGGCAGGAGCGCTCCTACGACCCATGAGGGACTGGCCGACTGAGTGCTTCCCCGTGTGCTCGCAGTCGAAGTGCCCTAGAACCACATGTGTGCTTGCGAAAAATACAGATCCGCACCTCCGCCCTCAACTGCCATGCGAGACTCCAGAGAAGCGCTTCGGTGAGGTTACTACACACAGCGCCACAGCTTCAAAAGTGTTCACCTAACTCCCTTTGCGGACGAAGGCCGAGGGGGAACGGAAACCTGGGATGTGTTACACCGCTCTGCTGGCGGCTGTGTCAGGGCAGCGAGACAACTTGCTGTCTGTGTTGCACTGCGTCCCCTGCTCTACTTGTTGTGTGTTCATTCACTCTGCACACACATATTTGGAATGCCCCTTGTGGGTGAAGGGTTTCCTGGGTACGTGGGCACAGAAGCAGACTCCCCTAATCTGTAATCAAGGAGTACTGTTGCTGCCTTGAATACAAACAGCATTTATTTCCAGTCATTTGGATCTGTTTAAACACCCAGATGCGTATCACATGCTCATCAGCCAGTCAATGACAAACCGTGACAGAACTGACCTCTTCCTACTCGCAGCATCTACTCAAACCAAAGATTCAAATCTAGCTTTGGTTCTCCTAACCCTGCCATGAGGCCTGAGCTGCAGTGGCCCGATTTCAAACTGCTGATCTGGATCTAAGACCCCACAAAGCTGTAACAGCCCTGGCCATTACAGCTGGAGTGACCACCCATGCACAAGCCAGTCTGCATCCGACAGGGACTCGGCAGCCTCTGTGGCTTCCTTTGCAAATGTGTTAGTCTGCTGTATTATGTGAAGATTACCGAGACGCGTCACAGTCAGAAACAGTGCTCACTGACATAGAGCACACACAGGGGTTACAAACAAGGAAAAAACTATCTCCCAAGGCACAGCCCCCAGGGATGGGAGGCCACTGGGAGGGGAGGACTCACCAGGCTGCCGGGAGAGGAGGACTCAAAGGGCCACTGGGGGGAGAGGACTCACTGGGCTGCCGGGGGTGGGGGAGAGGACTCACTGGGCCACCGGGAGAGGAGGACCCACCGGGCCACCGGGAGGGGGGCGGAGGAGGATTCACCGGGCTGCCAGGAGAGGAAGACTCACTGGGCCACCGGGAGAGGAGGACTCACCGGGCCACCGGGGCGGGGGGAGGACTCTCCGGGCCGCTGGGAGGGAAGGACTCACCGGGCCAGGATATGGGAGCAGACGCCAGCTGCAACTCCAACAAGAAGGTCTGCCCGCAGGAATGGTGACAAAGGTATCAGGCAAAAAGATAACCAACGGGCGGCCACCAACATACTCCAGGTTAGATGATTGAGGAGCTCTGCCCAGACCTTGCAGCCACCACTTAGGGGACCTCCTCGTTAGAGATGGAACAAGATGCATCACACGAGGAGTTTAGAGAGGGCAAGGGAAGGAAGGGAGGAAACACAGCCTGGCCTCTGGCACATTTTCAGAGAAAGCCCCGGTTATTCAAATTGTCAAAGCAATGAGTTCTGCATCTATATGTCCACATGTGTCTGCAGCCCCTAGACGCTGCACTTCACGTTCTGCAAAGTGTTCCACAGCGATCTTGCGTTGACTCCACCTCCGCTTGCCACGCTCCCTTGGCCTCTGTGCAGACGTGTCCGTCAGCGGAGCAGGCACAGTGTCGGTCCTGACCTCCCAGCTCTGCACTTGCCCTGCCCACGGGCAGAAGCCACTGGGGGCAAGCAGCCCTGGCCTTGTAATTCACAGTTCTCAGCATAAAGGACACTTTCTCCACCATGTGTGCAGGATGCTCCCACCAGAGCATCAGAGAAATAATCCTGCACGTGATCCGGGGCAATCTGTCGCACAGTCTGGGCTGCCGGATGAAACACTCGCCATTGGTGACAGGAGCAGCCCCAGGAAAGCAAGCCTGTGTGGGGGAGAAGGGAGCTCCTCACCAAAGGGCGCCACAAATGTGAACGTCACCAACAGCAAACACCCGAGGGACAAGGGAAGGCTGGCTCGGAAGAGAGCCAGGCGGCGCGAGCACCATGAACAGTGAGTGAGGCATCGGGACGTTTAGAGATACAACCAGAGTCTCCATTCAGCCTGTAGTCGCGTGCAGTCAAGACGCAGGGTCGCCCATGAGGACTGGCAGGCCCTGCTGGAGTGTGAGGCTCCCCGCTCCGTGGATGACAACAGCACAGGTCACACATGGAGAGGCCTGCAAGCCACTCACGTCCTGCCACGTGAACACAATACACTGCTCTGTTCTGTAACTCTAATAAAATCCCACTCCCAAACTGGGATACTTCCTTCTGACTTTCCTGTTTTTTCCTACTTTGTGACCCTAGTAATGATATTTCTGTACTTGAAATAATTGGATAATCTCAAACTGAGAAATAAGCACTTTCTTTCCCTCATTGTTTTTCCTTTCTTTATCTCTGGCAGCCCCCAGGAGATCACAAACATTTGTCCACTGGGCAATATCAGTAGTTAATGATTCATGTTCAAAGGCTCAAAGTCGTCTAATTAAAAAAGCAATGTTTTACAGAAGCCGTTTTTGCTTTCAAGTTAATAGCACACGGTATATGCAAGCGCTAGATTGATGCTTGTGGTGTGTTAGTAATTCAAAACTTTTCAATTCCATTTAACCTGACCCAAACTTCAGGCCATTAAAAATGAACCGGTTTCACGTGTTTCATTCTGACACAGCAGTGCCTGTGCAACACACCATCCTGTCAACACCTCACAAAAACCACGTTTCGATTTCCTCTTAAAATACGCACCTGGCCAATACAAACAATGCTGGCACCTTTCCCGTTTAATGAGTCATTCACGTAAGCCCAGCGTTGAGAACGTCCCGTCACCCTCCCCTGCAAAGGGCGGCAGTGGGAAGCTTCTGAAGAGCACACATTGTGAGCAGCTCCAGTACAGTTTCACCAAGACCTCACGAAACATTACAAAGAGGGACTGACATTTGCAAAATCATGGCATGTGCAGTGTGTTTGTGATGTAAATGCCTCTGAAATAACCCAAAACATCAGATAAAACTTCAGATTCAACTTAATCTTGGATTTCAAACCAAAGTGGTTGCAAGGACTGCAGTGTGGATCCTTCCCAGCCCCCAGCCACTTGGCTTTGCTTGTCTCTGCGCAGAAGCAGTCGGGGACTGTGTCAAAGCCCCAGCTCTCAACTGAAAGCTGCTTGCTTTGAATTAGGCTCCATACTTCCTGGTTGATGTAACTGCAACAAGTTAATTCATTCATGTGCAGCTTCTTTATCTGTAAAATGAACATGACAGGATCTATTTCTCTCAGTTTTAGTGGAGGAATAAAGGAGGTACATTATAAGTGTCTTACCCATGGTTAATACTCACCAAATGTTAGCTATTATTATTTACATCTCTAGAGTTCACAAACCAAGAACGAGAATATAGTAACTATGGAAACCTTATTAACAGAGTAGATAAACGAGTCGATAAATTAAACAGCAGATCTCTCCTGATAGGCCAGCTAAACCAGTGTTAGCAAAGTGAAGGGGCTTGGCCCACTGTCAGTCCGTCAGTAAGTGACAGCACTGTTTTTCAGGCTTTTCAGAGATGTCTCCGGGATCACTACTGGTTGAGACAACACCTACATTTCAAAAGTGAGCCAAGGGATTTCTGTTGGTAGGTATCAGGAATACTGTTTAAAAATATTTAACAGAAATGTTATGAACCTTCCTTCCAAATCACTGCCAATTAATCTATTAAGAAATAATAGCTATGAAATTGGGACTTGCTTCTTACTACTCTCGTGAATTCAGAAAAATGGCGGACAGATGAGATTCCGACAGCTAACTTTCCCTCTTAAATACCAGCCACTCTCAATCTTTGTCAAGTGAGCTTCTCATAATTAAGAATCATGATTCTCAGAGGCGACAACAGCAACTCAATAATTCAAAATTTGCTGGAAAATTCCATAGCATCCATTCCCACGTCTGCAGTCCCAAGGGTTTGGTGAGCGCAGAAAGAGCACCATTTTGAGGACATACAAGAGAGTTTTAACTAGATGTTTTCATTCTTCAGTGCTAATGTCCTGCACTACGACCTTACACCATGGCAAGAAAGAAAAAGAACTTTTCTTCATGAAAAGAAAATGAGTTTTTCTCCTACCTGCGAGAGGATGAGAGCCCACAGGTCTGTTCCTACTTGGGGGATTCCTCCTCATCTTTCTGACCCTGCCTCCTCTCCCTCAAGGACAATCACAGGAATCAAAAGGAAGGATGATCTTGAAGCAGCTTCTGCCTTAGATCAGGCGATGTGGTGCGTTTTTATTCTTAGTTTCTTTAAAGGTGAGGAAATCACAGAAGCGCATCCGATGGCAGAGCGGGCGGGGGAGGGAAGGCAAGAGGGGGTGGACCACCTGTGTGGACCAGGGGAGCTCGCCCCTCTCCGCTGACTGGCTTCTCGGGAGCCTGGGAGGGGCGCAGGGGTGGTGGGCACCATCTCCAAGTCCCCAGTGAGAGCGAACACATGACAAGGAAGGGGTCATTTGACTGACCAGCAGGCCAACTC
Source organism: Ochotona princeps (assembly GCF_030435755.1). Taxonomy (NCBI): domain Eukaryota; kingdom Metazoa; phylum Chordata; class Mammalia; order Lagomorpha; family Ochotonidae; genus Ochotona; species Ochotona princeps. The sequence goes on along the minus strand of NC_080852.1, from coordinate 41,210,002 downwards.
TGTTACACAGGGCTGGGGAGACACTCAGGATTGCTACCTGCCTGTCCCATTCCCTTCCCTCCTAAGACTTCCAATCTCCATTCTTGAGGGTTGCTGAAGGGCACAGAGTCGTCTCATTTTCCGTAGCTACTTCCTGCTGACTAAGGGTATGGGCTTTGCAGGTCCCGGGTTCAGAAATCTTCCCTAGCTCATTTAGTGGGTCCATCTCCTGAACCTTAGAAAGGCCTGGCGCTGTGTCCTCTGCATTATCACAGGGGCTCAGAGAAGCCACTGGTTCACAGAGCAGGCTGACTCATCCTTCTGTGCACCTGGCATGATCCTCCCCCTGCCCAGGAGTCAGCATGGGAGACGGTACAGCACGCACTGTGTGTCCTGGTGGCAGGACACAAACCCCACGCTGCTCCCTCAGATCAGAGAAGCTGTTTGGTCTGGGACCGACAAGACATGAAACTTGAATTTCTTGGCAATGCCAAAGCCATCAAAGGGGATCTCTCCCAGGACCACGGCCTCAGGCCCCTGGCCAAGCACAGCTGTGATCACCTAGAACACATCAGAACTTGGCCTGCTTTTCCCACACCATCGTGGTGCTGCTGAACAGAGGACATGAACCTGGTCTGCCAAAGGCCATCACTGTCCCCCACCACACATCCACAGGAGCCCAGCTTCATGCTTCTGGCCAAACTCAAAGCTGTGCTGCAGGTGTAGCCTGCACAGGCTCCCTGACCAGAGCGAGCAGCCCACCCACGACACGTGCGTCAGGCCCTGGTCTGCCCACTCTCAGAGCTGTGCTCTGGTGCAGCACAGGTGCAGGCTTTCTAGGACGCATGGGACCCTTGGCCTGCGACTCCCACACTGGTATACTGGCACGTCACAGGTGTGTTCTGCATAAGCTGGTAAACATTTTTGAGACAAAAACAAACAAACAAAAACCGGTCTGGTATCATCTTTGAAGGAAAAAAAAAAGGCCAAATCTTCCCTAATCCCAACCCTAATCCAGTCATTCTAAATTTTCTGAAAGAAAATTGGCTGAAAGATGTTCACACAAGACTGATGGAATCAAGAAACAGCTACATGACATACACCAGGTGTCACAGACCGGGGGACCGTTCTGTGAAGAGTTAGTAACCAAACTCCAGTGACTCACATTCTGATGGTCAGCCAGAAGAGTCACAGCGCTGGGAAGCGCCCAAGCCTTTCACAGTCGCTCCCAAACACCTCTGTATTTCCCCACCTCCTCCCAGGCCCTGCGTATAACTGCTGGTCAACCAGCAGGCCTCGCCGGCCTGAGCTCTCAGCTGTCTGTCCTCTGCTCACAGGGAACTTCCAAGCTCTTCTCTCTCCAAAAATAAATCTGGTCACTGCCCAATGGTGTGTCCATTAATGCTCATATTGCTACATGTAAATTCACTCCTAGGTAATTAACTATGAATTGGATACTTCTCTACTGAAATTGAAATAAACAACAGGCTGCTTCTCTGACTAACCGATGCACAAGCCCCCTCTAAAAAACAAAACCACAGGAATGCTACAAGCTGAGTCTTGTGTTCATCAGTAATATTCTGAATGAGTCTGCATGGCATCACGTTCCTTCTCTGTGCATGGACACGGTACTCAGTGTAATGGAAGAACTGCAGGCACAGGTGTTATTATCCCCATACAGCAGGGCTATGGGAGAGGGGCTCACGGCAGGGCTGCGGGAGAGGGGCTCACGGCAGGGCTGCGGGAGAGGGGCTCACGGCAGGGCTGCGGGAAAGGGGCTCACGGCAGGGCTGCGGGAGAGGGGCTCACATCTACTGTTTTTTTTCCAATCCCAGCTCTCTTTTCTAATTGTAGTAACACATAAAAACCTACAACGTATATTCTATATTCTTTCATTAATATGCACTATCGATGAATAAACAGGACAGGGAAGATTATTAGAAACATGCATAATTTCCAGCACTGACTTTTCTTTGTACGCAAATGCAACTTGTACCTCAATCATCCATCCCTCAGGAATCAGCTACAGGACGTTTCAATATTATTCTCACTGTGCAGAAATAAAAGGAGGAATACGTTCTCTTGGTTCTAATAGGCAAAACTGAAAAGCCACAGCCTTTTCCATCTTAAATGCTCCACACAATAGGTCCAAATTGCTCCAGAATTGTTAAACTTTTTTTTTCAAAATCCATAATACTTAGCTTCAGCTCAGTGTTAGAGTTCAAGTGAATTTCCCACTGTCCCTCACTGAGGTGATGGGTTAAGGTCACTTATCACTCGAAGGACTGGGATTTGTGGGTCAAAAGATCAACTGGAAAGTATCAGGAATGATGAAAAGGTGCATCAATCCACCTGCGAAGTACAAAGGCGTGCTCCAGAATGATGAATTAGATGTTTCCTTCTCTGGAGCGGAGGCGTCACATTTGCCAAACCAATGAAAACACAGGACAGCAGGCCTTTCCGACAGCACAGGAATGTAAACAAGCAGAGGTGTGAATTCTATTTTCTTCAAAACAGCAGCTTCAGTTAGTTCAGCCTTTTGTTATGTGTGAACAGGTCACTCTTGGTGCACACCTGATTCACACCTACACCTTCTCTCTTCGTGTGTGTGTGTATGTGAGCAGTACGGACAGAATCTAGGCTCCATCCACGTGCCAGGAAATCACTGCCGAGCTGCAGACATCAGCAGTGAACGCGGTCAGGGCCTCGGGCTGCCCCCAGGAGACCGTCAGTGCCTCCTCCTGCGTTTCACCTCAGTGTACACAGCGCTGCAGGGGGAGTGGCCTTATGCATGACTGGTGGCTGTCCCCTGGCCATGTTCAGCTTCCCTCAGCCCCCATACGTCCCTCTCTCTGCCTGCCTGCCTCCTTTCATCATTACCACTCTAAAAAGCACTTGACATCTGTCATCTACAATTTAGCATGACTTTCCACCATAATTAAGATTTCATAAATTCCATCATAATTAAGAATTCATAAATTAAGATTTTAGAACTACAAAGGATGATTAACAATCATCCTTTTCTGGCCTCATCATTTTACAGGCTTAGGGGAGACGGCCCAGGGAGGTTCCGGGACCTGCTGAACTCACAGGGCTGGTGATCTGCAGAGCAGAGGTCAGAATCCACCTGCTGACCAACAACCCAGGGCTCTCTACTCACTCACTCACAACCTCTTCCTGAAGATGTTCACCACCAGAGCTGCTCTTTGTTTCAGAAGAAGGGTTCCAAGTGGAAGGAATTCACACGTCAAAGAGAAACAGTGGCCAGCAGAAAGGCAGGACCCCAGCCTGCCGCCCGGACTCCACTGTGCAGGGGATGCCTTGCCCCCGGGTACGTGAGACCAGCTCAGCTGAAGGAGATCACAGGCCAATCTGGCAGACCCAGCTCCCCTAGCAGTCACAGGCAGAAGATTCTCCCTGCCTTCCCATTCACATCCCTCTTGCCTTCTTCTCAGACAAGCACTTCTTTCTCCCCTCTCTTCCACAGGAATCACTGCATTAAGGCCTCACTGGAAACGGGCACTATGTAAGAAAAACAATAAAGTTTTCAAACTGATAATTTCTAGTTGCTAAAGAATAGACTTCCCCTTCCTGTTTATGTTCATTATCATAGATTCAGATTTGTCTCAAAATACAAAAACAATTAGACGGGAATCTATAGCTGGATCCCCAGGTGTGACATTCCATTTTTTAAAAACCAGAATGTGGGCCCGGCGGCGTGGCCTAGCAGCTATAGTCCTCGCTTTGACCGCCCTGGGATCCCATATGGGCTCCTGTTCTAATCCCAGCAGCTCCACTTCCCATCCAGCTCCCTGCTTGTGGCCTGGGAAAGCAGTCGAGGACGGTCCAATGCACTGGGACCCTGCACCCAAATGGGAGACCTGGAAGAGGTTCCAGGTTCCCAGCATCGGATCTGCGCGCATCGGCCCGTTGCGGCTCACTTGGGGAGTGAAACATCGGACAGAAGATCTTCCTCTCTGTCTCTCCTCCTCTCTCTCTGTGTATATCTGGCTGTAATAAAATGAATAAATCTTTAAAAAAAAAAACCAGAATGTAAGGGGAGCAAGCCACGTTGCCTGAAGCACTTGTGGCTGCAGCTCTGAACCACACGTTGTCATCCAGACTCAGCCGACACTTGGTTGGCATGTCTCAGCCTCAGGGTTGGATGCTGTGGCTTCTGGAAGCTTCCTTCTTGTATGAACAACTGCATAGTCTGCTCCAGTTGGGTTGTTTCTGTGTCTGTTTCTATAAACACCAATAAACGGGGAGGATAAGGCAGAGAACCTGGAAAACTGGAGAAGCCCGAGTAGAATGAAGGGGAAATGTCCAGGGTCTGACAACTGACTGAGCATTCTCACCATTCTAGCCTCATGTGTCATTCTTTTTTTGTTTTTTCAGAAGAATTGCATAGAGTTACATGAAAATCAGAGCTAGAAGGAACTAAACACCTAATTTTAAAAAATGCATCTGTTCACTAGGAAGAGTTATACAGAGATAGGGAGGGACAGGGCAAAATAGAGACCTTCCATCCACTGCTTCACTCCCCAGATGGCCACAGCAGGGCAAAGCAGAAGCTTCCCCTGGGTCTCCCACACAGGTGGCAGGGGTTCAAGTGTTTGGATTATCTTGCATTTTCTAGGCCATTAGCAGGGAACTGGATCAAAGTGGAGCAGCTGGGATGTGAACCATGGATGCTGGTGCAGGTGGTGGCTTCAGGCACTCCACCGCAACACCACCCCACTCCCCTCTTGTTTCAATGGCACGATGCAGGGACCAGAGGAAGGAAGTGACTGGGCCTGTGTCATAACTCAATTCAGCACAGAGCCAAGGTTCAAAGCTCTGCATTGCAACTCTGAGTTCTATACTTCATGACAATCTCTTGATGATTTGGCAGAAAAAGAGCACTCCCAAGTCTTGGTTCATTTCTTAAAACCTGCCAAAGTCTGGCTGAGGACTGGATCCAGTCTCCCATGTGGGCGGCAGGGATCCGTTACCTAAGTTCATCATCACACACCCCCAGGAATCAGAGCTGGGAATTAAACTCAGGTTTTACTTTTCATTCTAATGTGGGGTGTGGCATTTTAACCAATGTCTAGATCAAATGCCACCTCAGTCCTAGTCTTTCTAGTTCTTAAAAGATTTCCCCAAAAGCAGAGCCTGAGAAAAGACTTGAGTGCAGACGGCTTATGTTTGAAGCGAGTCCCAAGAAAGAGGGGTGGAGGCACAGCAGAGAGGCAGGCAGATGGGTAGGGAAGTAGGGAAGGGAGGTGCTGCTCTGATTTGGTGACCACGGTGGGCACCTGAGAAGTTCCTCTGGGGTTATTGGGGTCCAAAGATTCCTCTGAAACATGCCTTCACAGGATGGACAACCAGGACGTTCATGGGTTTAGCTGCCACAACCCCAGCTTCCCTGAACTTCACCCTCCAGAACAGAAAGCAACAGCAGGGAGCTGAAAGCAGGCCACCACAGCATCCCTCCTTGAGGGCTCCTGCTGGAGGCAGGTGGAACAGGTGTGTCACAGGTCACAAGGGACTCCTCCACACGACTTTCAGACTCGCTACCCGGAGCTTGGGGCTTGTTCTGCAGAGACTCCTGGGAGCTCTCTAATAGGCCTAGCATTCTCCAGAGAAAAATCATGAACATGTTTATAGATACGCAAGAGGGTGTCATGGGAATTGGTTCACGCAGTTATGGAGGTGGGGAAGACCTGACACACTTGTGTGTGAGCTGAAAACCTGGGAGAGCTGGCCATGTACCCCAGTGTGTAGCACAAAGCTTGAGACCTGGGGCGGTGGGTGTACTGCAGGGGTCTGAGGCCCTGAGAACCTGCATCGCTGACTGCAAGGGCAGGAGGAAGATGGACGCCCCACCTCCGGGGCAGAGGGCAGATTTGACTCTTCTCCACCTGTGACTTCTGTCTGGGCCGACAAGCCAGGAAACGTGTCCAGCAATTCAAACACTAACATGTCTCACAGACACAACACACCTGAGCAGCCTGTAAGCCCAGGTAACATGGCACAGAAAATTAACCATTCTAAGTGTACATTTTATCATACACACGTCTTCAAGTAATACCCGACCCCCAAATAAAGACAATGTCAAGTTCATAGTTCCACCTAAGAGGATACAACTATTCTACATTTTTACTAAAAACACTCTAATCTCTTGCCCAGAAGGAGCTGGTGCTGTAGCATAGTGGGTAACATCACTGTCTGCAATGCTAGCATCCCGTATGTGGGCACATTAGCATGCCAGCTGCTCCACTTCCCACCTAGGATCCCGTATGGGGGTACGTTAGTGTCCCAGCTGCTCCACTTCCCACCTAGCATCCTGTATGGGGGTACGTTAGCTTGCCAGCTGCTCCACTTCCCACCTAGATCCCTGCTGATGGCTTTGGAAAAACTGCGGAAAAGGGCCTAAGTGCTTGGGCTCCTGCACCCATGTGGGAGACCTAGAAGAAGGTCCTGGCTTCAGCCTGGCCCAGCCCAGCCATTCCAACCAGGAGAGTAAATCAGCGAAGAGCCCCCTCCTCTACACACACACACACACACACACACACACACACACTTCCCAAATATATAATTAAAGTAAAAAATGGGAGAGAAGGTAGTCTTGAATGATGTTTACTCTCCTCCTGGTAGCTCAGAAGTTAAATACTATGACATAAAATTAACAGTTCTTGAATATTTATATTAATTTGAAACAAATGATCTTCAAAAAATTCATGGAAATGTGTACTATGGGAAAAAAGGGTTTCCCACAGATATATTTATCTTTTAATTCCATTAATTTTTGAAACTAGCCTGAATAACTTATGTGCATGATAAATAACTAAGAAGCAAAGAAAAGAGTTTGCTTGATAAATGTATGTATACACACACAAGTATATTTATAACAAAAACAGAGAGGAAATATTGCTGACCGTTCTAGTTTCTGCTTCTGTAAGCGGTCACAGTCATGGCTGGTGTTTACAGCAACCTCTTTTATTCACTCTTAAAAAAGAAAAATTTGAAAGGTAGAATTGCAGTAATAAAGGAAGAGACGGAGTGAGGGGGAAGAAAGAGAGGGAACTCCCACCCTTTGCTTTCCTTCCCAAATGGCCACAGCAGCCAAGGTTGGGACAGGCCACAGCCAGGAGCCAGGAGCTTCACCCAGATTGCCAACACAGGTGACAGGAGTCCAAGGACTTGGAACATCTTCAATGGCTTTCCCAGGAGCATTAGCAGGAAGTTGGATCATAAACAGAGCACCTGAGACCCAAATTTACATTCATATGACATGCTGGGATCATGGTCCTTGCCCCCATATCCCAAAGCCATCCCCTTATACCCATTTTGTATTCCTTTTGTCTTCAGCAACTACGTCAGTTGGTTGCAATTTTATCAGGCATGGTTACCTTCAGTCCTGAAGGCCTGAACCACCTGTAGTCTTTCCTGGATAGGGCTGAGGCAATTTTCCTTTGGCCTTAATCACAGGACATGGCAAAGTCTAGAAACACAAGACTGGTCCAGACACAGTCCCCACTACCTCTACAGTGGAGTAGCAGCCAGTCTCCACTCCGGCCTCTCAGTGTTTATACAGTTTGTCTGCAAGAGTGTTGGCACCTTAAGTGCAATCAAATTACTGACAGGACCAGCATCCCATAAGGACACCAGTTCAATTCCTGGATGCTCCGGTTCCGATTCAGCTCCCTGCTCATGGCCTGGGAAAGCAGCAGAAGATGACCCTGGGGTTTGAGCCCCTGCACCCACAAGGGAGATCTGGAAGAAGCTCCAGGCTACTGGCTTCAGAAGAGCCCACTTGCAACCATTATGACCACCTGGGGAGTGAACCAGCAGATGGAAGATCTCTCCCTCTCTCTTCTCTCTGCAAAACTGCCTGTCTAATAAAAATACCATTTATCTGTCTTCAAGTTCCAGGGGCAGTGCTTTGGATCACATCCGGGGAAGGAAGCAGAGTTACTTGCATATTAACATGTCCACACAAAGAAAAATGTATAAAATGGAGATAAAGCTATGCTCACAAGAAATTTTTTGTTTTAAAAAGATGACTGAACATTAAAAATCTAAGTTCCTATGCAAGAAATTAGGAAAACAAACACACTCCAAGAAACTATAAGGTGAAATTCGTGCAATGCGAGTATCAGAAGAATAAGGAAGAGCTAAAGGGACCAAAGAAACGCTCAAGACAGCAGTAATTGAGAATTTCCCCTAAATTACATCAAACCACAGCTTTAGGAAGCCCAGAGAACAGGCAGGATGAATGTCACAGAACTAAGACATGTGACAGTCAAACCACGGGAAATCAGACACAGCAGAACCTTAAAGGGAACTCAAAAGAAGAGAAAACCACTTTGCTTATACGGGATAAAGTTAAAAATTATATCCAAAGGCTCCTCAGAAACCAGGCAAGCAAAAAGAGAGTGGAGGGTATATTTAAAGTACTGAGAAGAACAGAAAGTCCTAAACCTAGAACTCATGGGCCTGTGAAATTAGCCTTCAAGAATGAACAGAATGCAAAGACTGTTGGACAAATAAAAACAGAAGTTTACTGCCAATAGTCTCATCTTTTGAGTAATGAAAAGGTTTTCAGAGAGAAGGCAAATTATGTAGATCAGAAACTCAGATCAACATAGAGAAAGGAAGAACACTCGGAAAAGAGTAAGTACATGTAAAACAAAAACTTGGTTTCTTCACTGTTAGTTCATGTCTCAGATAAATGTGTCGAGAATAACAGCTACAAACATTGGATGACTGTGTAAATGAAATGAATCACCACAATGCCAAACAGATAAGAAGCAGGAACTACAAATGTTTTTATATTACAAGGTCCTTGCATTATCTCGAAGCATTAAATGGTTATATGGAATAGCTGTAAATACGGAGACCTGTAGGCAAACCACCAAGAAAAGTTTTGTTTTGCTTTGTTTTGTTTTTAAGGTGTACTTATTTATTGGGACGGCAGAGATACAGAAAGAGAGTGAGACCCGGGATAGCAAGAGGTCTTCCATCTGCTGGTTCCCTCCCCAGATGTCTGGAGCGACGGGATCAGGCCAGGCTGAAGCCAGGAGCCAGGAAATCCATCTTCGTCCACCCTGTTGGTGGCAGGAGCTCAAGTCACCAGGCTTTCTTCCTAGTTCATTAGCAGAGAGCAAAGCATTCTATTTCAGAGGTTCAAGTCCCGCTCCCTTCTCACGTCCCTGGTAAGGCAGCAGATGATGGTGCCAGTATTTGAAGCCCTGCCAACCAGGTGGGAGACCTGATGGAATTCTGGGCTTTTGCTTCAGGCTGACCTGCCCCAGGCATTGCGGCCATTGGGGGAAAGCACCCGAAGAGGAAAGACCTCTTGTTGGCCTCCCACCTCCATCACTCTGTCTTTCAAATAAAGAAATACACCTTTAAAAAGAAAAAAGACACAGAAATCAAAGAGAGAAAGAAAAAAAGAAAAAGAAAGAAAGAGGGAGGGAAGAAGGGGTAGGGAAGGAGGGAAGGAAGAGAGAACCATAATGTAAAGTATAAACGATGAGTGAAATGGGCTCATCACGCAGTTTGAGTTGTAGCAAACGCAGCACTCTGCGGGAGGAATCTGCAGTAGGGAGATGAAGCCATGAACGCAGAGAAGCGACTGTGTGAATCTTGTACCTTCTTCCCAGTTTTTCAGGAAATGCAAAACTGGTCCAAAAGCAAAGTTAATGTTTTAAACATCAGAAAGATATTTTACATAAAACTAATTAAATGGAAGGCTATATACAATGTTGATAAATTCGAAGCCACAATACTATAAAAAAGTCAATTATATTTAAATCTGTCTATAGATTCCACATAATCCAAATTAAGTGTTTTTAAAATAGAAATTGGTAAGCTGTTTGTAAACATTGTACACTAATATGTCAGGAATATCTTGGAGATAAACAAAGCTGGAGTAAGTAAATGATCAGAATAAGGATTTATTCAAAACTTTACTAATTAAGATGGTATGCTTTGGTTTAAGGGCAGACATAAAGATCAACAGAATAGATTAATAACAGTCTCAAGCATATGTAATCACTTGATTTAATTTTAGACCTTAATATAAAAGTAATTTTTCGAGGTCTAAGAAATGTCATATAAAAATATTTTCATGACTGTACAATAGGCAAACATTTTTAAACAGGACACTAAGCACAAATCATAAAATAAGGCCGATGAACCAGCCTATTAAAGTAAATAGTAATCTAGCATTTTTAGTTGTAAATTATATTTAGTAATTTGTTCATCAGTTATATGATTCCATTCACACAATGATCAAAAACAGGAAGAGGTGACCGTGGGCATGGAGTGGGCAATGGTGGGGGCTAGGCGAGTGGAGAGGAGCCAGGGTGCTGCCATAGCCATATTCAGATCCGAGTGGCGGTGAGGTGGGCATGCTCACCTCCAGTGGACAGGAGGGTCACCGGGGTGCTGCCATGGCCGTATTCAGATCTGAGCAGCATGAGGTGGGCATGCTCACCTCCTGTGGACAGGAGGGTCACCTGGTGGGCATGCTCACCTCATGAAAATTTACTGAGCTCCAAACACACAACTTACACAACACATACATCACTTTTTACTTTTCTACTTACCAGATTCTGCACATTGTACACCTACGGACAGCTATCCACATGAATACAGAAAATTTTTTCAAATACTATACTGATTTGCAAACTACAAAATACTTTATTAAAGTAGTACTATTCATAATATAAACAAATAACAGAAGATGCCTTTAATATGCAAATATTTGGTAATTTGTCCATCTTCGTATTCCATCCCAAAGTTCTTCACCATTTTGTGTTAAGTAAAATACAGAAATAGATGCCAGCTTGCTTTCGTAGACTGAAGTGCGACTAAATTTCCCAGGCAGAGTGGAAAGAAATGAAAAGAACCAAATGTGACTTCATTGTTGAGCAAACGACCTTGAGCTGGAGGTTTGGCATCTATTTACCTAGTCACAAAGTCATCCTCCACAGCTTTGAATAGAATAATTACTCATTTATGATGCCAACTCAGTCTTGAAAACATCGTTCTTTTAATATTTAAGATCATTAACAAATGTAGAAATCAGCAAATGCATGTTTACTGCTGGGACATTATAACTGTCAATGACTCTCCTGTATTCTGTATCTCAGACCGTGTTGTTATTAGAACCTCTTTTTCCATCGTATTTTCAAGAGAGAAAATACAAATAATATTTCCAGAGCAACACTGTATCTCTCATCTATTGCTGACAATGCTGACAAGGAATTTGGTAAGAAACACAACGATGGAGGAAAAATAAATCCAAGATGCGTCCATAGGACAGCCCTTTTCTCAGAAACACTGTGTTATTTTCAAATATGTCACCAATCTGTACAAGTTATTTTCAGGAACCATCTATCTCGGTAGCAAGCAGCAACATTAAAGGAAGCTGTTACCCTTCAAATTCCGAGAGCCCAAGGTGAGAGAATTTAAAGCAGGAGTCGCATGAAAGACACCTTGTGTCAAAAGTAAACAGAGTGTCTCAGAGGGCACCAGGCCCCCAGCCATCTGTCACACAGGAGGGCGGATTCACTGCTCAGCCCTCTCCCTGGCTGGAGACTCTTGGGCCAGCGCAGTGTGCCACATTCCCCATGGGCACAGACAGCAACATCACACACTTGAGCAAGAGCCCAGCACTGAGACTGGAATCATGTGACTATCCATGCTTCTCTGCCCAAAGTATTTCAGTGTTAAGATGACAGTGACCTAAAAAAATTCCCAAATAATAATAAAAAATGTGTAACTAAAAAAATAGCTGTGTGGCAAAAACTCAGAAAAGTAAAGGGCCTTGCCCAAGGTCACTCTCCAAAGTCACAGCCACTTGATGCAAAGCCCGGGACAGTCAGCTACCGCCAAGTGGTCAGTAGCCAAAAGACAGAAACATCCCAGGGACACATTTGGTTTCCAAGTAATTAAGAGACATTCCTCATGTATTTCACAAGGGATGACCAAGTTGCACCACAAACTCTACCTACAGAATCTGCAGATGTGTGTAAGTCTTCTATTACCACCCCGCAAGCATGACTGTATCCTTGTCCCAGTTACAGCCTTAACAAACCACACACTATAAAAGGTAGAGTCAGGGCCATTATCACAGGAGGCAGAGTTCTGGGGAGGGCACTTGTCCTAGCAGTTACGATGTCCACATCCCGTAGTGGAGTGTCTGCTCACCAGTCTAGCTTCCTGCTCATGCTCACTCTGAGAGGCAGCAGCCATGGGCTCAAGTAACAGTTCTTGCCTTCCACATGGCGGATGGACCTGGATGGAGATTCTGGCTCCTGGTTTCAGCCCCAACCTAACCCTGCTTGCTGTTGTAGACATTTGGGGAGCAAATCAGCCCATCAAGGATCTCCCTATCTCTGTCTCTAGCTCTCTCTCTCTCAATTCCTTCAACCTTTGTCCCTCTCAGGTGAACAAGTCCTGCTTTAAAGATGTCTTCGCTTGTTTGAAAGGCAGAGCCACAGAGAAGACAGAGATGCTTCAATATTTGACTTCCCTTTTTCAAAGATCTAAGAGTTTTATCCTGTAGAAGACTGACATGCTTTCCATGACACTGTGCAGTTAGGACTGAAGAAACATTCAGGTAAATCCAAAAAGTTGTAATTTTCTAAATCAGACTGGTCACTGCATGGACTCCGCCCCATCCAAAGACAGCATTATGGAAAGCCCTGAATGACATGAGCCCTGCAAGACCCAGAGAGTCAAAATGAAGAATCCCAACTCTGGCTAAATCACTAACTCCCAATGACAAAAGACTATAAAAATATTCTGTGCAGAAGGGTCTGCAAGTTAAGACCTCACTAGAGGCAGGAGTACGTTCAGCCAATTACAGAGGCCAGAAGAGCACCCACAGGGCACACCAAGACCAGACATGGTGAGCAATCCAGACCAGCTTCTCCCCATTACAGCCAGGCAGCTCCCTCAATCTAGACCAGCTTGTCCACACCACAGCTGGACTCAGCGGGTAATCCAGACAGCCTTGTCTCTACCAAGGCCAGACACAGCAGGCAATCCAGACCACTGTGTCTCCACCACAGCTGGACACGTGGCTCAATCCAGACTAGCTTGTCCACACCACAGCTGGACCCATTGGGTAATCCAGCTGTACTGATGATATATCTGTGCTGGAAGAAGACAGAAACATCCCCCCTGAAAACACACGCTTCCTTGCGTTATTCCCAGAGACGGTGTTCCAGGAGCGCATGGACGATCTCTGACAAAGTCACAGCGCCTCGCAGACAGCAATGCCATCAGCGGATGGTCACCTCCACAGGCTATGACAGAAGTTATTAAATGCATTGTCTGTGCAACCATTAGCCAAGAAGCCAGAGAACCAGAAAACTTTCAAATGCTACTTCATCACTGTTACAAAATAAAACTGCAAATTCCACGTAGTTAAAATAATCATTCATACATTTACATTTTAAAAGCTGGACAGGTTTATACAGTTTCAGTGTTGCATATAATGATATCTACAGGGTTTTTAATGGCTGTTTACAGGAATCTTGATCTTGCTGTAAAATGTGTTACCATAGTGCTCTCAGCAAATAATTAGCTCCATAGGGAAAATCCAACTCTTCGTAACTCCTAGTTGAAATAGAAAATAGCCTTTAGCTCTTCTTCCTAACTTATGTTATATTTAATCCTGATCCATTGTTACTACAAAATATGGAAAACTAAAATCTTTTCTTACTTTTGGACATTGTTCTGGATACTTAAACATCAGAAACTAATTTAAAGTCAACCATTAATAACTTCAGAAAAATTAATACACCATAGACTTTACAACTTAGTAAAATATTTGAGAAATAAAAAAGCTCTGTGCTTTTTCTCCATTTCATAATCCCGTGTGCAAAACAAGGGGGAGAAAATTCTTCCTCTCCCTAGGGACGAGTGACTATTTCTGGCATCAGAGTATTAGCTGCAACACTAAATATCTCACAGGTAGTAATATGAAGATAAATATTGAAGCTAAGGTAAATGTTCTATTGTTCATGCACATTACGTTTTAATATAAAAAGGATTTAAATTTACCTGAAAGATACCAGAAATATAGGAAGATGAAATAGGGGCAGTAAAAGGGAATTCCGAGTATCAAAGCAAGTCGAAGGTGGTACTGGAGTCTGAACTCTGTGCACGTTCCTGAACTCCACTGACTGCTCCGTTCACTTTACTCCCAAGACCTCTAGACTAAGCAATCACAGGCAGTTGTGATCCAAACTAAAACGCTGACCAGCAAGCGAGAATCCTATATTGAAGAAAAGGAGCATATTTGTCAATATTAGCACTTCCCACATTGAGTGGATGGTGTATACATGTACATAACACACATGCAGGTGCATCTGAAATGGTACTGCAAAATAAAATCAAAATCAAAAGATAAGCTTATTTTGCTAAAAATTTTAAATCCAGGTATAATGTTTTACTATACTTTTTGAAAAGTCATTAGATTGACTGATTGATTGATTGATTTTGAAATTATTCATACGAAAATAAATTTAGCTTTCAGGCACATTTGTCCAAGAATGTTCTGAAGGGCCTTCCCTCTTGTATGCTGGGGAGGGGAGTGCAAAGGTGACAAATTCCTAACACTTGCATTTGTTCTAGGTTCGTTACTAATTCCAACAAACTCGAGCCGTGCGGTTTCTGCATTTTGTCCCACTTTAGACCCCTTTCAGCACTGGAAACAATGAAAGCCAGGTTTCTAAAGCAGCAGCTACAGTGCAGGGGGCAGAGCAGGCTCAGGGCAGCTCCAGACAGCACTGGACACTCAGGGCTCAGTAGGTGGAAGGTGGACAACACAGGAAGCCACACGGTCCCCAAAATGGGGGACACATGAAGGACCTGCTAGGAGAGTGAGGTGAGTTGAGATCACAACATAAAGAAATGAAGCAAAGCTCTCAAGAGGGCAGTAAGGGAACTGGCCGCACATCCTTCAAGGCTGTCACCTGAAAGGCAAGCTGAGCTCCACTTCAGGTTCAGATGAATTTACTCACTTTGCTACAAGTAGCCTAAAATAACCTCATTATTTTTCATAGCAGGTGCCTCATACTTGACCCAAAAGACTAACATCTTGAAATAAGACACACGATGGCATTCTGGCTAGAACGCATTGGTGTCGGCAGAGGCACACAGGTTAAGGCAGTTTCCAAGCAGTCAGGCTTGGGAATGATTCACCAGCACTGCTAAACTGAGCACGTGGTCAGACTTCTGTCACGCTTCCTGACCCAGGCTCTTCCAGGCACCCTCCTCATGATACTGCCAGCACTAAGCTTTTCGCAAGTGCTACTGCACCTTGGTGTCCAACATACCTTAGCTGGACCTCCAATCCATTCATCGACAGGCAAGTTACGCAGTCTTAGTTCCAAAACTTACTAAACAGCAGTTGGCATACCGATCATAGAAACTGTTATGGAAACCAAGTGATACACCCTGCAAGCTTCCTAGCCTCGTGCATGGCCATCGTGAGTGGCAGGTGTCAGAGGCACAGAGGACTGCATTATGAGCACTGGTAGTAGAGGATGGGACTGTGTCTTGGCCAGAAAAGAACTTTTTGGTGACAAACAGCCTTGCCTGTGGGCTTCTTCCTCACCACAGGAACCTACTATGCTGTCAGGGTCTCAAACTCAACATCTAAGAAATGTTGGCTTATGTGATGGAACATTCCTAAGTTACACTGTCCTTCTACAAAGACTGCACAAACGTCTTAAGTTAGAATATTTCTAATTTAACGTATATTTGGGACCATTACTTAAAAGAAAGAGAGAAGGAGAAACACACACACACACACACACACACACACACGTCCCATCTACTGGTTCACTCCCCAAATGGCTGAAACGGCTAGAGTTGGGAGGGTTGCAAGCCAGGAGCTAGGAGCTTCCTGTGGGTCTCCCAAGTGGGTGGAGCCCAAGGACTCTGAACATCTCCCACTACTTTTCCAGACACGCTAGTAGGAGCTGGGTTGGAAGTGGAGCAGCCAGGACTCACATGTGAAGCAGATGCCATAAGACCCCCTGCCATGGAAACCGTCATGACCATCTGCCTCCTGCTCTGTAAAATACGGCCATTAAATGTGTCAGGACTTTCTTGGCTTCAACTAGATGTTCAAGATTACATTTTCTCTTTTACCTTCAGTGATTTGACAAAAATAAAAAAAATTTAACAGTGGAAATTCCGACTTAATTCCTGTTATGGTTCATACATCTTTTGATAAAATTTCATGGCAAATATTTTATATACATATATATATATATATGTATATATATATAAGATTTATTTATTTTATTACAAAGTCAGATATACAGAGAGGAGGAGAGACAGAGAGGAAGATCTTCTGTCTGATGATTCACTCCCCAAGTAAGCCAACGGCCGGTGCTGTGCCAATCTGAAGCCGGGAACCAGGAACCTCTTCCGGGTCTCCCAAGTGGGTGCAGGGTCCCAAGGCTTTGGGCCGTCCTTGACTGCCTTCCCAGGCCACAAGCAGGGAGCTGGATGGGAAGTGGAGCTGCCGGGATTAGAACCGGAGCCCACATGGGATCCCAGGGCGTTCAAGGCAAGGACTTTAGCCACTAGGCCATGCCACGGGGCCCTATGGCAAATATTTTAAGAAATTTTTGTTTAAAAATTCATTTGTCACTTAAAATAACAAAAAATATGAGCAAGAGTTTGGCTGCTTGGGAAACCTGCCTCCCATCTCAGAGTGATCTGGTTGACACACCGGCTGCGCTTCTCATTTTGATTTCCAGCTAACACACAGTCTAAAGAGGCTGAGGGTGCTGGCTGGAAGCCCTACTGTGTGGGAGACCCAGACAGAATTCCAGGCTCCTTGTCTGAGCTGCCCAACCCTGGCTGTTGTGAACATCTGGAAATAAAAGAGGAAACAGGAGTTGTCTGTCTCTCTCCCCTGCCCTCCTTCTGTCTCTCTCTCTCTCTCTCTCTCTCTCTCTCCCTCTCTCTGATTGTCTCTCTACCTTTCAAGTAAGAAAGCTAACTGATTAATTATTAAAACAACAATGAGCTATGAAATGATTTACTTCACTTTACCTTAGCCAAAAGGCTGAGAAGTGACTGAAACACTTTAACAAACTTTGGTAGCAAATTGTGAAAAGCAAATATTTATGCACACCTGACACAAACCTCAGATTGAAACATCAAGAATTACAATCACACTGAGAAATGCATTTCAAATTTCTATAATGAACACACACTAGTGATGAGACACAAACTTTTGTTCACACCTGAGAGACCCCAAGATGAATATTTAAGTTCTCTTTCAAAATCCATTTTCATAAATGCATTAAAATGTTGGGGAAGATTATTTGTGAATAATGAAATACTGTTTCAAAGCCAGAAGGAAAACTACCGATTGACTCACTTTTCAGCTCTCATACTGTTAGTTCAACAGACTTACTTAGAAATCCTCCTGCCCTTTTATTCGGCCTCAGTGAAAGCAAATTTTAAAAAGCAAAAAATCTATAGGATTTTTTATTTCCTATTAAGCATCATCAGGATAGCTAGGATCAATAAAACACAACATCCCTGACCATGTTCTAGTGTGTTCTCTACGCATAGATTAGTCACTAAAATCAGCGGGAAAGAAGATCAATCAGGAAAAATACCTGAGAATACTGAGTTCCATGCATTCCCAGTACACATTACCCTTCGTTAAAATAAACACATGAGTGTCAAGGACTTTATGAAGGTGATGATAATGTTTGCATTGTTAGGCACTGGAAGAATTTGCCTAATAGCGACAGCAATGCTGAAGCGCTTGCACTGAATGCTCAAGGCAGCTCTGCTCTCGGACAGGAAAGTGAGGCTCCGCAGTCTCCGTGACCTGCGCGCACTGCACGCTAACCGCGTAACGGAGCCAGGCTTCAGAATTCAGGGTGCTCCATACCTTTTCATTCATGTCAACTCAGGGGTTTTGTTTTTTTTTACAAGATCATCCACTTTTTTAAACTCTAGATTTCAATGAGATGGTGTGAGATAAGTCTTTTTGTGTTTGGTTTATTTTGTTTGCCTGAACGCCCTCCAGTTTCATCCACGCTGTTGCAAATGATACAATTTGAAAATACAAAGGCGATGACCTGAAGCTGGGGAGGCAGGGAGCGAGGCAGCCTGATGGGTGGCAGGCACGAGCGAGGCAGGCCTAAGAAGGTCTGGGGTTCTACCGCACGCTACAGTGACGTCCTTGCTTAAAAGAAAACCTAGAATTTAGGATTTGGGGTGTTTCTTTTATAAATAATACTAAAAGCTTGAAAGGATAAACATATTTGCCTTGATCGGATCCTATGTAGAGTATACATTAAATGAAACATTACATAGTATTCAATGAATACATGCCAATTTATATGCTCGCTATTTTTTTAGTTAAAAAATTTTAAATGTTGGATTATGCTGATGATTGCTCAACTGTTCAGTCTCACTAAAACATACCTGGTTCCACACTTAAAGTGGGTTAACTTCAGGCTTTACATAAACTGTACCTCAGAAAACTATATTAAAAAGAGAAACAACCCTTTTTAAAAAGACTATTTTTATTTGAAAGGCAGATTTACAGAGAGAAGAACACAGCTTGAAAGAGATCTTCCAGCCACTGGCTCACTGCCCAAGTGGCTCCAACAGCTGGAGTTGATCCGAAGCCAGGAGCCAAGAGTCTCCTCTGGGTCTCCTGCATGGGTGCAGGGGTACAAGGACTCAAACCATCTCTACTGCTCTCCCAGGCCGTAAGCACAGGGCTGGCTAGGAAGCAGAGCAGCCAGGACTAGACCCAGAGCCCAGGCAGGACACCGGAACTGCAAAGTAGAGCATTAACCTGTTCAGCCTTGGTGCCAAGCCAGAAATTCTTTTAACTAAAGATGTGTCACTATAGTAGCAATAAGGCCATGTTTTCTTTGCCCCTCTACTCACTGAGCATGCAGAACTTATCTCTCCCATTGAAGCTATGGTTGCCCTGTGTTTTGCTTTGACCAATAGAATGTGGTGGAGATGACTGAGCCAGCACTAAGAAAATTTGTGCTCCTGGCATTCTATTTTCAGAACATCCTTGGAACCATATTTCTGTGGAAGGAGCATCCCAAGCCATAGAGGTGACCACCATTAACAAGACTCAAGCATCGCAACATCGGCAGTAGTAACTAGTAACAATGTCAGTCATGCGTGGAAGGCATTTCACATACCACGGGCCAGTCAAGGACCAGGGACACTGCACACATGGAATCACTCGTTGGGGCACCAACAGCCTTCAATTGTCTTGGGGTGACAAGTGCTACAGAAATAGATAAAGAGCCTTAACAGTCTTCTTGAAGTGAAGGCCTCAAGAATAGGACAGCAAAACACTGCTTCACGGGGTGAGGAAACAAATGGAGCAAAGCACTTTTCTTTAGGGACAGGGCATTTCTAATGTACCCACAGTCTAGTTAAATTTGAAAATACAACAGACTATGATCTATGTCAGAGAGCGAGATCTGTCACCCCTTCTTGACATCCCTTACCTTCAGGCTAAACCCACTTCTCGCTTTTAATCCCCCCCCTCCAACACTGGTTTTTCTCTTACCCTGTCTTTGGACTCCATTTCACAAAGTGACATTCCTCTGGGATGCACAGACATGAGCTTGAAGACAGTGGAGCAGTCAGGAAAGGGGGGATAAAAGTTATCTGATGGTCTGTGGACACAGAAGCTGACCCCTCTAACCTCAATGAATGCTGTCTTGGGCCCAGAAGGCTGTATTGATTCCATCAGGGAAATAACTTTAGCTGGTCAGCCATTCTGGACATGTTAGGTTGGAAACATGCGGAAGGGAAAAATCAGCTTGAAACACATAACCCCCTTGCACTCAGACATCAGTACCTAACAGGTACTGAACCACCACAAGCAAAGCAGGCTTCAGACTCAGATGTCACCTTACACCATTCAGCATCTACTGCTTCTTGCAGAACCCCAGGTGTCCAGGGATGCTGCCTGCTGAACCTGAGGCTGTGACCAGCATCACCAACTTGAGGCTGGATACCCCCACAGGGTGAGGAGGCAGGCTGTTAACAGATAACAAGCAACCTCAAAATAACCTGCTTAGTGTGGGCAAGCCAGCATCTACCTTTCCCTCACCCCTGGCCCTGGGAAGAGCATGCTTCCACGGTCATTTGACCTTTGCTTCCCTCCAGAGCTGCTGAGGGCTGAGGAAAGGCTCTGAGCAGGCCGCGGTGAGCCCCTTTTATCCTCCTACTGTCAGAGATGAAAGGTGCCAAGGCTTAAGAGCAACAGAGCTGCAGGCGCTGACTTTTCCAAAAAAATCAAAATCCAAAAAAGACCACAAATTCACTTTGAAACTCAGAAAGACCAGCCTTCACAGAGTGGCTACTTTCCAGACACACAAATGCTTTCAAGATAGAAACAGGCTGTCACGCTTGACAGGAAGAATAGAAAGCCTGGAGCAGGGCTCTGAAGTCCTCCTGTCCCCATGGAAGAACATCTTCCCAGCTCCTTGCAGCCTCCAGGCAAACCAGGGCAGAGCTGTGAGGAATGCAGAATGGGCCCTGCCACGAAGAGGCTCAAGGATAGGGCTGAGCCCAGAAGCGCAGCCCAGACTCTTCCTGGGGTTTCCAACCTTGATTAACTGAGGATCTTGTCATTCAGTCAAATATGTATTGAGTACCTACAATGTATTGGACATGACTCTAGACTCTGCAGGTGCATTCGCAAACAAAACAGAAAACTACCCACATAGCTGTTCATGTTGGAATGGACACAGGGAAGTCTAAATGACCGCCATGGTGAGGATGTCAGGAGAGCAAACGGTAGGGTTATCAGAAAAATTTATGTTAAATCCGTGTGCAGAAAACACAACAC
The DNA here is from genome assembly GCF_030435755.1 of Ochotona princeps. NCBI lineage: Eukaryota > Metazoa > Chordata > Mammalia > Lagomorpha > Ochotonidae > Ochotona > Ochotona princeps. The sequence goes on along the minus strand of NC_080852.1, from coordinate 41,189,136 downwards.
AGAGAAGCTGAAGCTTGAAAACAAGGATCTGAACCAAAGAAGAGAGAGTGAGCGAGCGAGCGAGAGACCAGCAGGAAGGTGGGCGCCTGCCAGGTTCCAAGATCGGTAGGAGGCCTCCGGGCAGAGCAGAAGTGTGCGTGGGCACAGGGGACAGGGGGTCAGTGAAGCAGGGTGGAGTGGATCAGGCAGCACGCAGGTGAGGAATCTCTGCTCTTCCTCTGACATGGGACCTTTCTGGAGAGGTTTCGGCAGAGGCACGGTAGGATCTCACAGACACATGATGAGTTCAGAGGCTGTTACAGGAACAGTCATCTCCCCGACCACTGTGTCAGCTACCTAAAAACATTCAGTTCCAGAAATAGAACACATTACGCTTTAAATATGTTTTGTGATAGGATATCACTATGCCTATTTCATTTTAGGAAGTTTTGTTTCTTTCTGTGCCAAATTTATAAATTACACCTGATACTGGGCGTGCATGTGTGAGAATAAAACATCGTAAACATGCGGTTTAGGGCTCTCACTGGCTCCGGGCATCCACCGGGAGAACGGGGCAGTAGCAGCTCAATAAGCGCATCAATCTTTTCCATCTTCAAATACACCTCAACTCCGCCACACGCGCGGTGATCAGCTTTGCATGAAAGCCTCCCCTTCCTCCCTCGATCCTCTGTGCTGTTATCATATTGTAGCCTCACTCTCAAATCGATCAGTATGCCATCACTTTGCTAGAAATGAACGGGGGAAGCAAGTCATGTTTGGTGTGCTCTCAGCTGCACGCTTCCCCCTTTTCAAGAGGCCCTAGTTTCAATCTGGTACCATTGTCTTTTCCCCTGGAAATTTCCTGAATCGTTATAGTACAGATACGCTGGGAATGGGCTCGGTCTGCAAGTTCTCATTTTATTCTCATTGTTGTAGAAAATTTTCATTGGATGTAGAGCAGTTTTATTTCCTGTCCACCATATTAGACATTCCAGTCCACTGCCCTCTTGATTTGGTTCTGATAAATCAGGGCTGGTTTTTACTTCACTCCTCTATAAATAAGGTATCTTTTCCCCCTTGGCTGCTTTTCACACGTCTCAAAATCACTAGTTGCAAAAATGTTTTTGTGATACAGGGTGGTTCTGCTTTCCTCACGCTTGTTCCGTCTGGTGTTCACAGAGCGCCTGACACAACTGGAGACGTTATGAAATGTTGAGATTTCAGTAACTTACTTTATTAGGATAAAGTGGACAAACTTCACAACACAGATTTGGGAGCACAGCCTTGCAATCCACCCTGCTCTCCTCCCACTCACGGTCCCTGACTAGCTTCCTCTCTTCATCTTTCTTTCTTTTTAGATTTACAATGACATCAATTCATTTCACTTCACAATCACAAGCTTAGCACTCCATCAGTAAAGATTTTAACACATAATAGGGAAAAATGTTACTATTCCTCAAAGGCATAAACAAAAAAAATAATTAAATCTCAAAATGTATTTTGTGTCTAAGTTACCACAGACAAGGGAAAACATACATCTGCCTTTGGGGACCATCTCATCTCAGCCTTTTTGTGGTTGAATTGTATTCCATAGTGTATATATACCACATTTTCTTTATCCAGTCATCTTTGATGCATATGCAGGGTGGTATTTCCCCCCCAAGCTATTGTGAATTGTGCTGCAACAGACATTGTGCAAGTGACTCCCTCATACGCTGGTTTTATTTTGTTTGGGTGAATCCCAGAGCAGGATGGCTGGGTCATGTGGTACAGGTATTTTCAGATCTCGGTGCCACCTCCACACTGTATGCACTGCTGTATCCTACTCTCTCCACTGTCCGTCTTCTGGTTCCGGGGCACATTTTTCTGCAAGTATCCTTTTTTAGAAAGCTTATCATGGATACTTCATTATTAATTTCCATTTGTGTATGTGAGAGAGAGAGATGTATCTTCCATCTGTGGATTCGCTCTCCAAATACCCACAAACCCAGAAGCTTCAGTGGGAAGCTTCAGCGCTCCCACTCGAGCTGTCGCCTGCTGCTGCCCCAGGAGTGCACAGAAAGCCACGTCCCACACGCACACACTAGGATATGCAAGGAACCCAGGTGTGCACAGAAAGCCACGTCCCACACGCACACACTGGGCTATGCAAGGAATGGGAGCCGCATCTTCTGCATTGGCCCAAACATCTGACGCTACTCTCCTGTACTTCTCATCCGACTATGAGCACCTGAACATCTGCAGTTTGTTGTCTCCTTTTCAAGGGAGTTCAAGTTTGCTTTGGCTGGCAATAAAGATTACTTGCAAATAGATGGATATTTTCAAGGCTCGTTTTTATGCCTATTAAGGTAAGTCTAGCATAACCTGCACTTAATTCTTGTTTTGTCATCCTGCCAAAACATAGCTTTTCTGGAGTCCCTAGTGAATGCGCCAGGTGTTCAACACAATCTGCCGACATAACTCAGCGCCCAGCACTGTTCGAGAGCACCCTGAGCTCACAGTCGCTCAGCACATTGCCCAAAGCAGTTTCACCAACACGAACGTCCTAGAAGAGTTTCATGACATTTTCTGGAGCTCTGCCTATGCATCCTTCTCTTGTTGGTACTCGAACCACAAATTTCCAGTGCCCTCATTCTCTGCTCAAAGCCACACAGCTATGGAGGCAGCATATAGTTGAGAATCTTTGTTTTCCAACATCTTCGCTTTTCCTATTCCAGCAAACCTTCTCCTACACAGTAGCTAATAGAGGTTAGAGGTTTAATTTTGCAGGGACAACAGGAACTGTGGTAGAGATGAATTTCAGGCACACCCTTATCTGTGACAGGAAGTATGCCATGTATGCCATCATGGTAACAGTTGTGTTTGCGGCGTTGCACCTTCAATATCAGCACATTTGATGGGTGTCAGTTTGAGTCCAGAGCAGCTATCTGCCAGTGGGGTTTAGCAGAGCAGTGGAAGACAGCACAGGTACTTGGGCCCCTGCCACACGCGTGCGAATCCGGGACAGAGTCCTGGGCTCAGGTCACCTGCAGCAGCTGTGGCCTTTGGAGGAGTGAGCCAGCGGATGGAAGATACTCCTCTCCCTCTCTATCCATCTTTGTCTCTTCCTCCCTGTCTCTATGTAATTGTGACTTTCAAATAAATACAGCAAATCTTTTACAATAAATCTGTAATAAGTTGTGTTTGTAGGATGACCTAATTCTGGCTTCTCAGTCTTTGGGGATAAAAAGGGAAGCTTATCATGAGCTATCTAAGCAAGAGTTCAGCTGTCACTTTTCACTAACCAATGGCCTTTATGTTTTGGCATGAACTCTATCCCCAACTCTGTCTGCAGGTGCAGACGGTTCACTTGCAGGCAAAGCAGCAGGGATCATCCCCTGGTAAGGAAAGCTAGCAAGGGAGCACTGGCAGGACAGCAAGGCGCTTCCAGAAAAGATGATTTCCACATCAATCACTGGACTACGCAGTTTGTTTAGGAAAAAACATAGAGACCAAATCTGTCTCTGAGATCCTCAAAGAGCTCTGAAGTTTCATGTTCTATAAACACATCCACTCAGCGGAAATCAGAGCAGATCCTTCAACCCACATTTCATCCGGGCTGGAAGCCCTACTGGGTACTGAGCAGAAGTCAATTTGCTTTGCTTTATAATTGGGACCAAACACAAACATCAAGTGAGGTCAAACAGAATACCCAATGGCACTTCTCAAATCTCTAAAGCTGATTAAAAAGGAACTGGGAAGTTGAGCTGAATAGGAATAGCAAAATAAAGAAAGCCATGTTCTAACATAAAAGAAAGTCAACCAATTTAAATAGCCATTGTGCCATGGGAACCCTTAGCTGGATTGCAATGTGCCAGACAACAGGCATCGCAGTTCCCAAAGATCATAGCTCATCTAAGCTAGATATGAGAGAGGATGTTCTGAACAATAGGCAGGACAGAAAAGAAGTCATGTGCATGAAAAAAGAAACTGGAAAGTAAGTCTTACACCAAGCGAGAGGCGAGCCATGGAAGACTGCTGCTGGGAGGGACTCAGAGCCAGATCTCCTCGTTGTGTGTGTGTGTGTGAATGACTGTGAGTGTGTGAGCGTGCATGTGTGTGAGTGTGTGAGTGTGTGAACATGCATAGATGTGTGTGACTGGCTATGTGTGTGAGTGTGTGTGTGTCAGGAGCCGTGCACTATAGCCACACTGAAGCCATTTTGAATATAGACCTATGGGATAGTGGAAAACCCCGGTTGGCTAGATGCTTGGGAAAGAAGTTATGAAACTAATCACACGCTTAGCTTCAACTGTTCCTAGCAACTGTTTCAGAATGTGATTGATGCTGTACTTACCAACATCTTGTTACTGATTACCTACGCTATTGTCGATATGTTGGTTACTATTGTTGATATGGTGGCTGCTCAAGAACAATCGGTCTTGAGACCATGGCTTGCATTCCAGCTTCTCTTTCCCTGAGCCTTAGTTACTGAAGAATATAAAAACCCTCAGTTGAAATCAATAAACTGACAGCTTGATCAGACCTACTGTCTTGCTGTCCATTCTTTGTGTCTCTTGTCCCTTCATTCTCTCCTAGGTGGCTGCGACCCCGTTGACTGTCCTGCTGGACGGGACATGTGTGTGTGGCTGTATATGAGTGTGTGGGCATGCACATGTGTGGATGTGTGTATTTGTGAGTGTGTGAGAGTGTATATGTGTGACTGAGGGTGTATGTGTGCATGTGTGAGTGTGTGTGTGAGCATGTGAGTGTCGTGAGAAAGTGTGTAACAGGGACGGGGGAGAGAGAGACAGGAAGAGGGCTGGTTTGCTGTCGAGGTCATGGCATTTAAGACGGGAATGAGGCCTGAACCCACACCACTTCCAGTGTGGTGCTCTTTCTTCTCAACCAGCCACCCTCAGGACTATTGAGTGTGTCCAGTTCACCCCAGCCCTGCCTTTCTGCCACTGCTGATGGTCTTCCAATCTGTCCTCAGAGCTTTAATCCCTGTTGGCAGAGTAACACCCACATGTGCTTCTCCAGAGCTGGAGACTCCCCACTAGCCTGACCGTCAACAGTGGTGTCTGTATGTTTCCCAAACACAGCAAACCTGACTCTTACACACATAAACTTGCAACCCCACCTGTCCTACTAGCAACATGTTCCTCTCAGTTGTTCCCCATCGTACCATTTCCTGCAGTCAGAAACCAAGAGGTCAGCTTTCCTCTCCCTTGCACCCCGTCCATCAGCAAGACCTCCTAAGCATATCTCAAACAAATAAAATAAATCTTTATCTGCTTTCCGCATTATCATTGTGGGCCAAGCCACCAGTGTGTCCCCCGGAATCGCCTTCCAACTTCCCCTCTGCTCTAATTGTTCCCCTTCTATTCATTCGCTGCACAGCAGCCAGGTGACTTTTTAAAACCATCTCATTCACAGAAGAAAATCCGAGCCTCTCACCTGGCCTGCAGCCTCAACATCGTCGGGCCTCTCACTCTAGGCTCACGCATGCCAGTCTCTTTGCTGCACTTTGCCCACTCTTCCAGCCCCCCATGCTCACTTTGCTTCAGGGTCTTAGCACCCACCGCCCCCTCTGTGCAGACAGGTTGGCTCCCTTGACTCCCCGTTCCCTCTCGGTGTCACGCCCCCTCTGCCCACGATCCGGCTGCTTTCCGCAGCAGCAGCACCTCGCTTCCTTCACGGCACTTCCTTTAAGCCATGTTTGATTATTGGTCAGTCTTCCTCACAAGTCCCACAGCTAAACGCCAGCCAGGAGCAAGTCTGGCTTCCCCACTCTACCTGCACTGGATCATCAGCATCTGCTCCACACTGAAAACTTGATCAGGAGTTTTTGAAATCATGAGAATGACAGCTATTTAGAACACAAGATTGTGGGTTCCCATTCTGTGTCAATGATAGTAGAAGGAATATTGCAATTGAGGGTTGTTAAAACTCTGAAAGTTGCCAACTTCTCTCCTTCAGAAAACCTTGTTAAACAAGTTTCCATCCATCAAGGATGAACTAAATTCATCCCTTGCTCAAAGACAGAATAAGGTGACTTCATCCTGCCCCCTACAAACGTATGATTTTATGAAAAATCTATAAGCTCTTATCCTTACAGCACTCTGATAACAAGGTAATTACTCTTGTAATGAAAAGAGAACCCTTTTATATCTGTCTCCATTGAATTATAGACCTCAAAAATTGAATCAGAGTCTAATTGACATCAAGCACAACTAGCTGCCAGTTCCCAGCAAAGACAGAACAAACGTGTGGTGCTCTCTGGGAATCCAGGGGCAGTGCTGACATTTTTGTGTAGCTCTGTGAACACACGTCTGCAGGTGTTTCTTGGGTTCATGCCTCTGTGCAGCACAGACCTTAAGAGCAGAAGATGCTCACTGCCCTCACTGCTCCAGTCTGGGGGCAGATCCTCCCCAAGAGGTTATTCTCCACTCAGTCTATGCTGAAAGGTCTGCACCCCATCCTCATAGCACCCCCATCCCCACACCACAGCAGACCTGCTCACTGACACACATCAAATTCTCAGGGTGCAGTTCCCCTCAGTTAACCCAGCTCTGAAATCAGAGGAATAGTGACTGGGGTCCACAGTGCTGCTGCCCGGTTTGAGTTGCACACACAGCCCAAGGGCCCCTTCTTCAGGCCCCTCCAGCCAGTCCACACTGCTGAAGTGCCTGGAGCAACTTCGATGAAGCCCCACCGTCCAGTGACCCTGTCCTGCCACCAACACTACCATCCCCTACCTCACTCCTTGGTCTTCTGGCTTTCTTCCCCTTTGCAGATGTCTTATAACTGAATCTGCCCAAACTACCACGCTATGTCGCTTTTCTGTAGCCTTCCCATTGTGATCCTCTGTGATTTCTTTGTATACAATCGCTAGTTTGGAGGTGTGGTCTTGTAAATCTTTACCTGTGCCAAGTAACACTGGAAGACTCCACTGCATGCATCTAAGATACGACACAGAGTGCAAAGCGCAGGCTCGGAAAACAGGACAGCTTCTTTCCCCTTGAAAGCCTGTGCACAACTCTTCCCATGCAATACCCAAGGACGTTGCCTTTCCTCCTCTGCCACATGGTGCACAGCAAGGTTAGGCCAGCTAATAAAAGCCTTCTGCTGACAAAAGACACTTTTGAAAAGCTACTCGAAAAGGGAGCTCTGTCGATAGCTTTATTAAAATAAAATGCCACATCTTTGTGAAGTTAAAAGACTCTGGATTGTGCTTTAAAGTCTGGTCAGCTCCAAATACAATAGAAAGTCGTTCAAAAGTCATGTTTCGCTCAGCTGGTCTCACCTTGCATAATGGTTGGACTATGAATGCACACTCTCCCAGGCCCATCCAGCATCTCCCTTCCACATCATGCAGGGGCTTTCAGGTGAAAGAAAGATACAGAATACCACAGAATTCAAACAATCAAAATTATGGAAGCAATCACATTAAAATAATTCCACACAGGTTAAAAACATTATTTATGGTCTTCACCTACTTTCTGCCATCATTGTTTTCAAGCCATGCTAAACAGCTTGTAAAGGACGGCTTCCCTTGGTCCGTGACCACGGAGGGGCATGCGAGAGCATGGCACGGCCCCTGCTCAGCAACAGCTGCAGGCTTCCTGCCGCATCAAGACACGGCTGCGCCCAGCCAAGAGGACACGGAGCAGGTGAGGCAGCATGGCTCAGGCTCACAACAAAACCCCCTAGCTGAAGGCAGTCCCTCTTGGACCAGTCACCCTCCCAAGGCCCCACCTCCACAGGCCACTCGCTTAATGCATTTGGGATTCAGTATCTAACACACACACAACACATGGAAGGCATCCAAACCCTAACCAGCTTGGTGAGTCAGACAGCCCACAATGCTTCAACCTGAATGTTGGCCAGCATTTAAGGAGTTTCTATCCTCACAAATTGTTACTGGAGCAAGACATCTGAATAGCCTCTGTGATAAGTATTTTGATAGTCTGTTCTAAAATGCAAAATGCAGAAGCCATAAACTCACTGGGTCCTCCTCAAGGTATTCTAGAGGTGCTCGGGCGGGTCCAGAAAGAAACCTCTACAAGGACTTTGGTTACATTATTTTTCATAATAAAAGCACTGAGATTCACTACATGTTTATAGTAATTTGAAAGTATCAGATAGATTTACATGTATATTTACATGTGCCTACAGAGATATTTATACAACATTGGCAGAACAATCCCACATGCATAAGAAAGAGAGGCCTATTTAGATCTCTATACATAAAAAGCATACAAAAGGAAATATTTAAATGGATATAAAAATGTTGTAAAGAAAATATGTATAAATCATATTACTTGATTCACTAATTACATCTAATAACGATATTATCAAATATACTACTTTAGTCAATATTTTATTTATAAGTTATGTATCTGCTAATCATATTTGGTCACGTGTCTAATAACAAATAAAACACTTATATCAATCAGAGGACAAAAGATCCTTCTCTCTGCCTCTCTTTCTAAATCTGACTTTTCTACGAAAATGCATAAATCTTTTTAAAAATGTATATATTATTAAAATGTTAGCGTTACAGAAAGAGCAGGAGAGAAGCAAAGAACTCTTCCATCTTCTATTCCCTCCCCAGATGACCACAATGGTAGGAACTCTGTTGGCCAAAGCCAGGAGCCGGGGGCTTCTTCTGGGTCTCCCTCAGAGGTGGCAGAGGCCCAGGCACTTGGGTCATCCTCCACTCTACCTTTCCAGGCCATTAGCAAGGAGCTGGATCAAAAGTAGAGTGACCTGGACTCAAACTGGCACCACTATGGGATGCTGGGGCAGCAGGCAGCAGCTTTACCCACAGCACCACAGTGCTGGCCCCAAGTAACCCAATTTTAAAATGGACAAAGATTTTAGTAAATCTTTCTCCAGAGCCCACTGATGTGACATAGTGGTTCGGCTGCCATTTGCAGCATTAGAATAGCACGTCAGAGCCCAGTACTGGCTCCGGCTGCGCCACCTACAATTAACCTTCCAACTAGTGCACTTAGAAAGACAGTAGTAGATCATGCCCCTTTCCTTGGGTTCCTAAAAACTAAAGACGAGACTCATAAGAAGTTCTCGGCTCCTGGTTTTAGCTTTGTGAGCTTTTGGGGTGCGAACCAACACATGGGAAATCTTCTCCCTCAACTGAACACTCTGTCTTTTTAATATATAAATGTATCTTGGGCCTGGCACCATTCCTAGTTGCTAAAATCCTCACCTTGCACGCGCCAGGATCCCATATGAGCACCAGTTCTAATTCCGGCAGCCTGGCTTCCCTTCCAGCTCCCTGCTTGTGGCCTGGGAAAGCATTTGAGCACGGTCCAAAGCCTTGGGACCTTGTACCCACATGGGAGACCCACAGGAAGCTCTGGGCTCCTGACTTCATACTGGTGCAGCACAAGCCCATTGCGGCCACTTGGGGAGTGAATCAGTGGAAGGAAGATCTTCCTTTCTCTATATTTGACTTTCCAATAAAAATAAATAAACCTTTCAAAATGCATGTTAAAAATATCTCTCCAAAAAATGGTACATAAATGATCAGTGGGAACATAAAAACATGCTCACAGTCATTAGAAAGTGAAAGTCAAACCACAACGAATTCCTTCACACACCAAGATGCTTACAGCCAAAAAGAAAAGAAATCAAACAAAATAAAAGTCCATAACAACAAGCACTGGCAGAAACGTGGAGAAGTCGGAATCTTCATGCACATACTTTCCTGGTGAAGATGTGACATGATATGGCTGCCACAAGAGTTTGGTAGATCCTCAAAACGTTAAACACAGAGTTAGACATGATTCAGCACTTCGATTTCTGCTGGAAAGAATAGAAACGCAGACCAGATAAGATCCTACAGACATGTCCCTGGAGCGCTATTCAGAGTAGCCGACCTGGAAGCAGCCCTCGTGCCCGTCATCTGAGGAGTGGGTAAGCACAGCGCTGTGAGCTGCTGACCGAACCCTCTTCTGCTACAAAAAGGAACGAAATGGCCCAACTTGGAGAAACCTCACAAACGTTGGGCTACATGGAAGAAGTTACCTCCATCTACCAAGTGTACAGCAGTGACAGCTCCACAGAGGGAGAAAGCATGTCCTGACTGCCAGGAGCTGGGCAGCCACAGGGAGCGATGGCCAGCGTAGTTGCTCCATGGTGTACAAGTGCACACTCAGGAAGGGGTCATCCCAACAGAGCTGTTGCTTAAAAACAGAAAAGGAAGAATGGGAAAGGCACCTAGAAAGCTAACAGCAATGGCTCCTAAAGGAGAATATATTTTCAAAGAACCACACAGGGCTGGGACCAGGGCTGCAGCCACACACAGTTCTACTAAAGAACCACACAGGGCTGGGACCACGGCTGCAGCCACACAGTTCTACTAAAGAACCACACAGGGCTGGGACCAGGGCTGCAGCCACACACAGTTCTACTAAAGAACCACACAGGGCTGGGACCACAGCTGCAGCCACACACAGTTCTACAGCACTAAGAACCACACAGGGCTGGGACCAGGGCTGCAGTCACACACAGTTCTACTAAAGAACCACACAAGGTTCTGGCACAGATAGTATCACTGGGAAGGCCTTAAAATATTCATACCCTTGGACATACTCATTCTGTTTCCAGGCAATCAGCCTGCCACAATAAAAATAATAAGCATAAGCAGATCTGTGTGGAGAGCCATTATTACTATAGAATAATCAAGAAAATTTAAAACAAAAAGTTTTTAAGCGGAAGAAAGACAAAGATGGGGGTTGAGGGAGAAAGATCTTCCATCTGCAGGTTTGCCCCTAACGCCTACAGCAGCAGGAGCTGGGCCAGCCCAAAGCCGGGACCAGGGACGCGAACCAGATCTCTGTGTGTTGCAGAGACGTTCTGAGTTATTGAGCCATCACTTGCTATCTCCCGTGGTCTGCTCAAGCCAAACTAAGACCCAAGTACTCTTGATAATGTTGTAGACATCCTAAATGGTTTAAGCCAAAAACAGCCACCACAGCGAGGACCAAGCTCGGATCACCTAAACACCCAGCACCAGAGGATGCTATATGTACTGCAGATCTTCCATGTAAAATGATTCTTCAAAATAATGCATAAGAAATATTTAAAGGCTTAATTAGAACCTGCAAAGTAATATTCAGCAGCAAGATTTATATACAAATTATGATCTCAATTGTGTTAAAGTGCAGACATTATTAGCAGTGGTTATTTCTGTGGGATTTGGGTGGTTTTCAGTTTATTATTTATACTTTTTATTATCCATTTCCCAAGTTTTCTGCAATAAAAATTTATTACTTCTATTATCACAAATATACTGAAAAAATGCTTTAAATTATGCACCTGGAAAGATGCCAGCTAGAGTCACTGTAGCTAGACAGGCCAGGCTGTCAGGGGTTGCTACCTACGGCCTGAGCAGAGCCAGGTAACAAATCGGCAGGCAGCAGAGGAGCGCAGCGGAGCACCAAGACAAAGACTTGTAGGCTGCCCCCTGTGCCCAGGGGAGACCAGAAGACCTGTGCTGTGAGAAACCCACTCTCTGCCCGGAGGAAGAGGAAAACAGAATACCCAACAAGTCTCACTCCTTCAAGCTGTGAGCTGAGTGAACCTGCCAGCGACATATGGCAGATTTCTCATTCCTTTCACCTTCAGAATTCCCAAGATGTCCCCCGTGAACGCTGACTGAGTGATTTAAGATTATTCTCCTAGATCCTGGCCATCGATTGGCAACTCAATTCATTAAAACTTCAACTCTTAAAGGCAAGCACCCGGCGATGGAATGTTAATGTGCCTGCGATGAACTTCAACGCAAGGTCTGCAAGCAGGGAGCTTGAGAACCACCTAGAAATGGCACGGAGTTCTGAGGCTGCTTCAGACACCCTGGCCGACCCAGACCTGTGACTACTCTGAGCACAAACTCTGGATCTCAGTTTAACACGAATGGCGAAAAGAAAAATAATCTCCATGCATTATTTATGAGAACAGTTAAGCAGATAAATAGTAAAGTCTCCTGACATGTCAAAGGAAAATGAAGAAAATGTGAGTAAATAGAAAATCAATTCACCAGTTATACTTTAAAATTACATCTGTTAAAGTCCCAGGAAACTCAAAAGACCATTTCTCCCGAGCTGCTGGCATCATGCTCTCTCCACACAAGCCAAGAGGCAGCCCGTGGAGGCGGAGGAACATTCCCGGGGGAGCACCACGAGGCCCAGGAAAGGGACATTGCACTTCCAGTATCCTTGTCTGGGCCTCTTCCCACTGTGCCAAGAAACTTTTTTGCTAAAAGCTCCTGCAGCTGCAGCACGAGTGGGTCAGTCCTGTATCATTCTACAGTTCGGAGTATACACTGTTTCCAGTCATTGTGCTAGTTAGCAGGAATGCTGAAAGAAAACAGTGTAGTGTCAGCCCTTCAAGACCTCACAGGTCAAGGAGAAAGTTAACAGCAACAACAGGCAGGTGGCCTTCACACAGCAGTCGGAGCAAAGTGCAAGGGCGCACAGGAGAGGCAGCAGAACATCCTGCTCAGAGAATGAAGAGAAGGTTCCACAGGGGAGCTAAGCCCCACGAGTGAGGAGGAGGTGTGCCAGGCAGGAGGCCCTGTGAGAACAAAGGCGTGGACACTTCCCAAGTATCACAACTCCAAGAAGGCGGCCCAGGCGACTCGACATGGCACAGTGCCCCACAAGGCCCAGCAGCGGGCCTCCTGAAGGGCACTGCTGGCACCCTCCATCCAATATGCCATGGCCCTTCCTGACCTCCCACGTGACTCCTTCTCTAACTTCCCTCGGGCTACGACAGGCTCCACATCACCAGCTCCTCAAGAGAGCATCCTCCTGATCTGTTCACGTGCACCTCTGCCTCCCACACAAGTCTGTGCGGTCTTTTACATCACTGCATGTCTGATAATGACATAAATGAATGAGTGACCCTACGTGTGGCAGCTGAGCACTTGAGGTGACAAAGAACAGCCCTGCAGGAGTTCTCCAGGGACACAGACACGCACACAGAGATAACTCACCAATGCAAGAATAATGTCCAGAATTGGAACCCACCCCCAGGAAGCACTTCCACTCAGCTAGGTCCTAACTGGCTTCTGAAGATTTGCACATGCAATTCATTGGCCCTGATCTAAAACTTCATGCACACAAATTCATAAACCCAGATCCTTTTTCTGGCTACATTCTTTGAGCTCACCAAGGGGGCTTAAAAAGGTAGCTCACTCGGCTTTAGACAGACATGTAAGGGAGAGAAAAAGACACTTGGCCTTCCTTTTACCACTGGCATATAATCCATCATAAAGATACCAAACTCACTGCGAAGATTGAAAATGACAGGAAATGAGTCTATTGATAAAAATAAGACACGAAAAGACAGTAAACTGGAATCAGCGTTCCACAAGTCCCCGTCTCAGCCTCAGCCTCAGTTTGCTGTTCTCATGAATGCCCAGCCCTGCTCCTAAGGACTTCATCGGGCTTCATTACAGTGGCAGTGGCCTAGAAGCTGTGGGTTACCCCGTGCCCTCACGAGCTGCTCTGGGACATAGCAGGTGAGGGTCCTGTCACCCCACATGGCTGACAGTCACAGGACCAGCATACCAAGATTCAAGACAGCAGGAGACCACTGAGGGCAAACATGGCATGAGGGACACGTACAGGAAGCTTAACAGTGGACATGAATCCCAGTGTGAAGGAAAACGCAAATGTAAGACATTATTATTACTTGGTGGGCCAGTATTTTATGAGGCAGATCATTCTGTTTGAAATAATTCCAACTACTGAGCCAACATCATTTTTTTTTCTTGAAATGTTTTCCCAGTACTTTCAGTTCTACACTTGTCACTCCCTTCAAGAAAGAAATGTTGCAGGAACAGACTTACAGTGGCTTTGCTCCTTAAGCATAGTCCTATTGGGTCCGTGAGTAAGTCGGACCAAGACGACTAAGCTGAGCTCACAGCACTTCCCGAGCTCCAAGCTGAGGCAGCGGCTGGACATGTGTGTGGGTTTCTTGGTCTCCACAGAATCTCTCACAGAGAGACGCTGGTTGAACAGACGCTGTCCAGCCTGGGTTCCTATCCCTGCATATCAGCTCAGTGGTCAGGCTGCTTTTTTTTTTTTTTACACTTGACATGCCCAAGTTGCAATATCACTTCCTGATTTAAATCACATACTCTTCATCGGGGTGGCCTATTTTAGAATCCACTGGTAGATGTGGCTGCCACAACAACAGATCTCTTTTACTGACACTGAGAGTGTCAGAGCCAGAGAAAATGGAAATCCCACCACCAGTGCACTGGGGAGTTCACCCAAGGCTGAGGCATTTCACATCCCTGTGGGCATCTACACAAATGAAAAGCCTCCCTGTGAGGCTCTGAGCTTGGATGCTAGCTTCCCAGTTCCATTGCTCAACAAATATTCCAGTACAATCCATAGCCCATAAATTGAAGGAAGACTCTACTCAACAACTTTGTCAAGAACTGTTCGCCACCCCTAAAGCACTTCTCCCAGAAGACGACGACGCTTTTGGTACTTGAGTCACAAGCACAAAGCTTCCAGATCAATCTTCATTTGAGAGTCCCATTCTTCACACAGGTGCAAACTTCCTGCTATTTCATCACGTCTTTTGGTGGAATAAGACACACTTATTATGCCCAAATATATATTATATTACTCTTAATGACATTGCACTGCTAAACTGCTATGTCAAAATCAGATTTGTTTTCTATGTGAAATTATGTATGTAAATAGATACTATACATGAACAATGTTATCTTAGAGTGTGAAGAGAGCATTGCAAATACAACAGGAAAAGGAGAGGCTAGCTCTGACAGGCTTGAGAAATCAACCTCCATCTTTATTTAGAATAAATGAGAATTCAAAGTAAACCCCGTGAATCCCTTACGCCCACTTTTGGGGCCGGGCCCTCACAGCCGCCTCAGCTGCTTCAGACCAGCTCCCAGCAAGGCCCCAGGCCAGCAGCGTGCTTTGAGGCCAGCAGCGTGCTTGTCAACACCTGCAGCCTCGTCCATCTATTGGCACACACCATCCTCTGACTCAAGGAGGAATTCCAAAGGCTGCATGTGTCGGTCCTTACAATTAAAAGTGAAATTCTTAAAAATGACATTGAAAAGAAATTATTATTTTTAAAACCTATGCTTTCAATCATGCATTTACGTGTATTGATTTCATTTTATATTCTCAAGAATGACATGATTGAGAAGATTGCATTTATACCTCTGTTTAAAAAAAAAATCCTTAGACTGTGACGTTGGCTGGCTCCAAGCCACAGAGCCAGCAGCAAAGTTGGAATTCAAGTCCACTCCTTCCAAAGTCAGAACACATCACTGCCTGTCACGGGAGGGAGGGGAAAACCAGAAAGAGCAAAATAAGCAATACCAATCTCAATGCTAAAATGTAAATACAAAAGGGGGTCGTGATTAATGAACATCTCAAGAGGAGAACTCAACACCACAGCCAAGGAGCTTACACAGAGCCTCTATGACCCTCTGTTGCAGCACACCACAGCCCTGCCTTTTGGACCCACCGTGCAGACAAGGCCCTTGGACACTCACGCAGGCTCCCCCAGCTGCAAAAACCGCTGCACTGCCCTCTACTGTTGAGAAACGTGGCCTGAAAATGGCAATCAGATTGGCTACTTGTGACTGAGCTGTTAATACAAATGGACAGTAAAAAGGTAGTGCAAATATCATCTTACTTTTATCAATAAGTGGCTCAATTGCAACTTCTTCATTGAAATAAATATTGGCAACATTAAAGAGATCAAACGGTCTCTAGGACACAACAGTGGCAGCATTATTTTAACGGATGTTATTATTACTATTTCAATTCTCTGTTCGAGTCTAGTTGAATCAACATGAATAAAGAACCTCGAGCTAGTTTTCAGAGTCTCACAATGCTGGGTTTCGATGAGCCTCACAGGTCATATAGAAGCAAATGGATGTCTTGCATGACCGTGCTAGTCCCAGCAAGTAGCAGCGTGGGAAAGACAAACTCGAGGCTTCTGAGGCTGTGCAGGCTGTGAGAATGAGCGGCACACGCAGTCAGCGGCATCCTCCAATGCAGGGAACGTGAAATGAGACTGCATTTACAACTCCCTACACCCTGGGTCAAGGGTTCAAGCACCCTATGCTCTGGGTTCTCTTCCTGCCGTTCTCATCAGGCCCCATAAACAGCCACCAGGAGGCTCAGCTCAGACTCTGGAACAGAGAGAAGCGCACGCGTTGCCCACAGGCTCTAAGAGAATTCTTCACCGCGGACACGGATGTGCACATGGTCTTCAAAGACTGAAAGAAAGTCTTTGTGAAAGAAGAGAACAGGCAAAGCCTTTTCCCCTGACAATTGATCTTTTTGATGATTTGTTCATAAGGAACTAGAAGTTCCCACTGTAGTCATTTCCATGGTTACCCATTGATTTCCTATAGGAAGCATGCTGTTGACACAGCCATCCGGTTTTTACTGCCCAGGGTGAATCACCTTCCGAGTTCTGCTTTATCTGCAACCTGAGGCATGCAAAAATGAACTCTGCAAAATTACCAGAACAAGATAAATAAGTGATGCACGTGGATTGGTTTTGCATGAATAAGTGATTAGTCTTTCAACCTTGTTAAGAGAGAAGCAGAATGAATGCCATTCTATGCAAATGGAAGCCCACTTTCCTGAATTCTGATCTAATTATAGGTGTACGTAAGGCAAAATACATGTGAAATTTCTTGTATTTTAAAAAAAACTAATAAAGCTGCCACTAAAAATCAGTAACCAAATGTCTTTTCACAAACCTTAAATGCAGGGCCCGGAGCGGTAGCCTAATGGCTAAAGTGCTCGCCTTGTAGGTGTTGGGATCCCATCTGGACACTGGTCATATCCCGGGTGCCCCACTTAAATTCCAGCTCCCTGTTTGTGGCCTGGGAAAGCAGTTGAGGATGGCCCAAAGCCTTGGGACTCTGGACCCACGTTGGAGACCCAGCAGAAGCTCCTGGTTCCACACTGACTCGACTCCAGCCATTGTGGCCACTTGGCAAGTGAAGAAGCAGATGGAAGATCTTTCTCTGTCTCTCCTTCTCTGTAAACCTGACTTTCCAATGAAAAAATTAAATAAATCTTTAAAAAAAAAACAAATCTTAACTGCAGATGTGCATCCATGAGATTATAATTTAGCCTAGAGCTTTCAGAACATTCTCGCAGCATTCCAACGGCCAGGACACGACCTTTCTCACACACACAAACTCATCCTTGGCTTAAATCAGGATCGATGAGGTGGCCTTGGCACTTGATCTTCTTACACTGTTGGAAGCAACATGCCCAGCACACCAATGTCTTGACATAATGAGAAAATACGTGGCCCATTCAATAAATCGATGAAAAATAAGAACCTGAGACAGCATCAACAGAATGAAAGATCCTTCACTTGGTGCAGAGAACATCCATGCCATTCTAGAATGGCTCTCGGCGGCATGCCGGAGACCTGGGCCTTCAAACCCAGCAGGATTGGACCTACAGATGGGGACTTGGAAGACAGCCTCTAATTAACCAAGTGATTCCAGAGGAGGAAGTAACAAGTGTATCGTGAGGCACCTGTGTGGTAAGTGGAAAACTGTCCTAGACAAGTGACTATTTCCTGTAGACCAGGGACTCCACCAAACTTTGTTCACTCCACTGCACTTCATCTTTGCAACTACGCCCTGTGGTGGATAAGCTATGGTCACCTCCTTCCCACAGGGGAGGGAGCAGAACTATGGTCACCTCCTTCCCACAGGTGAGGGAGCAGAGCTTAAACTATTCATGCCACAGAACTAGCAGCAGTCACTTCCACGCATTCTGTCCCCTGAGTCCAGTCAGGATTCTGCAGTTCTAAGCAGAGAAGCAGCAGAGCAGTGCAAGGATGGCAGAGGCGAGCCACCCACTCAGGGCATGCGTGGCAGGGAAGGGGCGGGGCAGCCTGGGGGGGGGGGATGGCACTTTCACTGATTCCGGGGCAAACCATGCTTCCACCAGCAGCACAGTTCTCATGCCTTTCTGTGTTAGCCGCACATTTGTTAGACATAGTAAAAGCAGTCTTGGCCAAGGCACCTAAGGCATCATTAATTGTGACCCAACTTCATAACTCCGTGCTCTGAGCTGACAAGTGTAGCCATTTTCACCTGCACTGATTTGGCCAGATTCTGTGTAGTTATTCATATGTTAACATACATAATCTTCGTATTGTTTTTATGAATAAAACCATAGTTGGTTTTATTATTGCATTATGTTAGCAAGACATATTTTTATTTATATAAAGGGATTTCATATATTTCATATCTATAATTTAATCTCATCATGATCCTTTACATCCTGTCTCCTTCTCCCTTCATTCATTCCTTTTTTCTTTAGATTTGTGTGATAAAACACTTTCAGTTTGCTTTATACTTACAGGCTTAATCTCCACTAAGTGGAGAATTCAACTTGTAGAAAGTAGAAAGACCACTGTTCTGCAGACTGCAGACAAGAGCTAACCTTGACTTCACAGTTTAAAATAAGATTTATCTTTGCATAGAAAAGGATTGGAACAGGTGATAAAACTGAAATCACAACATGCAGAAAAAAATATTGAAGCACTCACACATTTTCCAGATTTCTTCATGACCTGCAGTGAGTACAGAATAACTTCTCTTCTTTATTGGGGCCTATCACAGAGTCCAGCTCACACGTGGACCGTCCACTGCCCTCTGAGGACTCTCTTCCTGACACCTGCCTCAGCTCAGTCGGCCCGAGGATCTGATGAAGAGACGTGAAAAGGGCGGCTTCCGTTCCTCCTCTCCCTGTATCCTCCGTGTGCGCCCAGGCACAGACCCCGCTGCCACTCGGAGCCACAGCCACACTCCAAGTGTGCAGAGGAGGTCATGAATAAGACAAACAACTACTTAAAGATGGAAGAGAAATTAAATGAAATTTGACCTAAAAGTGCAGAGTAGCTGCATCTAATAGAAGGCACAAAATTAAGAAACAGAAAGCCTGGGAGCAAGTTCTTACTCTATTCTTCCTTGCTTAGAAGCATGGTCAAGCTCTCTTAAGACGTTCAGGTCTCACTTCCAGATCTAAAAGGAGGAAATCATTCATTCATTCACGCTCCCACAAACATCAGAAGTAGCACCAGCCACAAGCGACACAATGCTGGGCCAAACCACAGTCAGGCAGTCCCCGCTTTCATGGAGTTTGTGGTCTAGACGGTGAGCTAAGCACTGATTTCACATACTTCAGGAGAGTACGTTACCCATTCACGGAAATGCATACGTGTAATTTCAAAAAAGTTGAACCCTATGAACTTTTCTAAGACCTTTCATAGAGAAATGACTATCTAAAGACAAATAACACGGCCCTGTAGGGCATGTCAGAAAAGTACTTGGCCTCATACTGAGTGAGTGGTGCTTCAATCTAAATTTGATAAATAAGTAGTTATTACTGTGACGGGATCAAGAGGTTGCAGCGTTATGTCCACGGGCCTGTGGCAGCAGGAAGCACAGATGGTTTGAAGAACTGAAGGAAGGTCAGTGAAAATGGCCGTGGAGAATGTTCAAGCATGGAAGTAAGGATTCCAGGATAATGAAGAGATGCTCGGGAGCGAGCCACAGCACCATGCTTTCATCATCAACACACGAGGTCGGCGAGGCTTTAGCAGGAAGTGATGTTCCCAGTACGGAGCTCCAGTGCCTGACTCAAGCCTGACCCACACACACTACTGCAGGCTTCTGTGGAGCTAACCAGTTGACAGGAGACCTGCCCACCACTCTGTGCACCTCTTTGCATTTAAAATGAATAAACTAATAAATAAGTCAAGGGATTAAAGGAAAGCAGACTTCCAGTGCAGAACCAGCCATAGATGTCCATTCTTTTCACTCCGGGTGAGGAGGCAGAACAGCAGTCGTCGGCTGTGACCAGCTGCGGCCACCTGGAAACACTTCCAAATGCAGACATCTGGACTTCTAACAGTTGGGACAAGCTCAAACTGCAGAAAATATAGGAAAATTTTGTCTCAAACTTCCTTCCACAAAATGGATATTTTCTTTGGAACTTGCATGAAACACAAATAAATGTATCAACAGAACCCAGAAGTCTATTTCACGGCTTACGAACATTGCTGAGGAACTGACCAGCAGATTCCTAAGTGAGGGTGATGGAATGTCAGCTCCAATAAGGATACCAATTAAAACAAAATTAGCTGCTGACATTTCTGCAAGTTCATACGAGTAGATCAAACACAAGCCCAAAGGAAGACAGAAGGCCAAGGTGATGGTCCACACACCAGAACGTGGGTTAAAAGCTTCTGAAAAGCTGCCTGTGTGAGGTTGCAGACCTGAAGGCTCTTACACTTATAGAAGATCTGAAACAGAACCACCAAAAACCTAACTGGTAAGGAACTTGCAGAAAGACTATATCAGACAGTAATCAGTATGACAACACAGTAGATAAATGGAAATTATGTTCTTTAACTTTTTTCATTTAATTTAAAAAGCAGAGAGATGCAATGGGGGTGAGGGAGCCTTGCATTCATTCCCCCCAAGTGTCCACAATAACCATAGCTGTATAAGGCAGAAACCAGGAATCCAGAACTCAGCGTGGTCCTCCCACATGGACGGAGCACAGGGCGGCAGGGGAAGCTCCACACTGAAGTCACCATCTGCTCTCCAAAAATGTATGTCGGCAGGAAGTGGGCCCAAAGTGGAAGAGCTGGGAAACCAAGCACCCCTAGGGATGCAGGCATCACAGAGGTGCCTTAACTCTGGGCTCAACACTGGCTCAAGATTCTCTTCCTCTACAAAGCAAAAGATTACGCAAGGATAGGGGGACCAGAAAATGCAATGCATTGTAAGTTTAGCAATATTTTAAATTCTACCTTGCAATATACAGTTCTAGACAAGTGAAAAATAATCTAATTGTACATTAAAGGAGTGATATATTATGTCCAAAACACAGTTAGAAGAAACTATACTAAAAGATTTACATATATAAAATAAATCCATTTTTTAAAACAATTACATATTTATCAAAGCTTTGGAAAGCAAAATTGGAAACTGTGAAAAAAAAACCAGAAGGAAAGAAAATGAACTTACTATGTCACTTATAAATGAACACTTGTGAATACTGAAAACATAACCCAAAATATACAAACAACAGATTGGGCAAAACATGGCAAACAATATGGCAGACACCACTAGGTTACCGCTTTCAATATACAACAAGTTTACTAAGATACTAACAGGAGAAAAGCTAGACACAGGCGATGGACTTAAGGTTTTGTTTCTGATGAGGTTTTGCTTAGGTTGTTCCTAACTGTATTTGCTATCTACTGTCATACTTGTATAACATATTAGACACTACACTGCACACCTAAATGGTCTCACAGACTCTAAATCAGGGACCCAGAAGTAGCTGGCCCAGAACTAGCCTACTAGCACATACGAGGCGGCAGGTGCTATACTGGGCCTCTGGAAAACACACTGTTTTTCTGGGACAAATAGGCAGGGAACAAACAAATGGAAAAACGCAGTTTATTAGCAGTTCCCCAAGGCACCAAGCAGAGGTCAGGGGTAGAGACTGCCGTGAGGAGGCCAAAGAAATGAGGATGGAAGCTCTTCTGAGATGAACTCAGCAGGGACCTGGAGGGGCCAGCCATGCAGGAGGCCAGACAAAGCCCTCTGAGTCCAGGATTTAAGAGTGGCAAGAGCCAAGGCACAAAAATGCCTGACAAGATCTCGACTCTTTCGGACGACTGGCTGGAACAGGCAGCAAAGGGAAGGCCTTCAGAAATGAGATAAGAGGTATGGGTCACACCGTTCCTGGCCTTAGGGCCCACGGTTGGGAGTCTGAGCTTTATGCCAAGCGCAGCGACAGACAGGCGGGCGGTTTTCATCAGGCAAGGCACAAGGTCAGATTTAGATTTGTAGCTTGTGGCATAATCCATTAGATCCATGTGCGTGTGACAGCTGCTGGAGAGGGCAAGGAACCACGCAGCCCGACTTGGCCGGCATCGGGGTTAGAGCCCCAGCCTCCTCCTCATTAGAACAGCGCCATTTGCACGGGGCATTGAAATACATGCAGCAATTGCAGCTGATGTTTATTGAGGGTGAAAAGTCTTCAAGTCAGGACTCACTCACAAATCCTGCTGATCCTCCTAATTAAAAAGTTTTCCAATAAGTTGCTGCATGCGTTACCAGCAGCCTAGACACTGCAGGCATCAAGGCTTTCCGCAGCCCACGCACACCACAGGCCGTTCTGCTGCACCTTCCATCGTTACAAGGGGTGCTCTTCAACGTGACTTTCATGACATCATCTGCCACACTCTTCTCTCAACTTGTGTGGTGGGGTGTCTGCTCAGCGATTAGGAATATCACATAGCACATACTTTAAAAATAAATCTGATGGAGTCCCAAGGGGAAGGAGTCAGAAGTGTGTTGGCCAGGAGCACGACAGACCAAGACTCAGGAAGGCAGTGCAAGTTAGTGGGTTTGTTTTTTTTTTTTTAATACCAAAATCGATCATGCAGTTCAGAATGGAGGGAATTCATGGCCACCTCAGGTTTCAGGAAATTGACTGACTTATGCTTATAATTGGTTACACGTTATGAACTATTACAGCTGGAAAGAGCAATTCTGAGCATCAGACTGTTTCTCCGCTCACCTTAACCCTCTCTTCACCTCCACAGCCCAGCTCGTCTGAGATGACTTTCTCATTAATCTGACTGCATCCTGTATGCATGTTATGTGACATCAGCAAACAGGCATCTTAGTTGGATTTTCATTTACCTCCAGCCCCAAAAATAAATAAATAGGCAGAGGTAGGGACTTGGATATATTCCCAGGAAGCAGCAGTTAGCAGTAGAGGGAGCAAAACAAAAGGAAGGAAAAAAATATAATTACTGGCAACCACTCTGGGCACCTAGAGCTGAACCTGCTAGGGGTCGGTCTCGGGGAGCACCAGTGGCGTGACTCCTTCTGGATGTCAGGAGGGCGTTATCTAACCTTGCAGAGGCCACCACCCCAGTTCTGCAATGACCAAAGGGGCCTCAGACAAAAGCCCAAGGCAGAAGAGCAGGAAGGTGAAAGGTGCTGGCAGTGGGCCGCAGGCCTCCGTCCAGGAGCTGTCCAGCACAGCTACAGCTGAGAGCAGTGCTGGAGCAAGGGGATCCTGGCATGGGGCACAGAACGTGTCCTCTACAGCCCTGAAGATGACTTTTCCTGGTGTCTCAGACAGCCTGGCTGGCAGGCTGATGAAGTCAGACTTCCCCCGTAGGGCAAATGTGCACCTGCTGAGCAATGCAGAGCAATGCAGGAGTTCAAACCGACTTGCCCAACTACCAAGCTGCTTCCAATATTACAGGGACTATCAATAAGCACGAGCTAATGTGCAACCTAAGTGCTGACAGTAAACTCATGAGAAAGTAAAAGACAGTGTCATCACACGGCAGAGAAGTCACATTCTGGAGTCAGACAAACCAGGTTTAAAAAAAAAAACACAGAATCTTCAGTATATTCTAGATCAGGCATTCTCCCCTCCCCTCCCTACCCCCAACATAATTGCTTCATCTGATGATTCGAAAAATAATAGTATCTGCTTAACAAGGTTTTTCTGAGAATTAATCACAGCACCTGGCACGTAAAGATTCTATAAGTCTTGATTATACTTTGTGAAACTTGAGAAGGAATTTAATAATACACTGGGTTTTAGGGGATTCAGTCCTTGGTAGGCCCTCTGTTAAGTATGAATTTCTAATAGCCTCTGTCCCCTGCTCTAGTGCATCTTTTATTTTTTTTAAACTATATTGTCTAAATAAGAACTACGTATGTTAACACTGGAAGCCAGACATTGTAAGGTGCATGGGTCTGATTCTACTCCACACATCTTTCCCACTAGCTGACCTTGGGCAAATGCCTCTGGCCGTAGTTAAACGTAAGTGCTCTGTCATTTAGTTTCCCATTTACAGTCTGGGGATGACATTGTCCAGTACAAGGACACAATGAAGAGTCAATGAGAGTATCCCTGGAGGGTGTTCAACATATTTTAGGTCCTCAAAAGTCTTCACCAATATCGTCCACTCTCTGCTCAGTACACACTTGTTCGACCCCTGCTACATAGGTGTGCAGTACGTGCTACAATCTGGGAATAAAAGACGAGAGGCATGAATAAAGCACCACAGCAAATGCCAAAGAGGTTTACACGTTAATGTTATTAATACTTAAACAAATAGAGCCATTCCAATGGACCCAAATGTGTAAGTGACCATTTATACTAAACAATACTATCATATAATCCTATTCTCAAAGAGAAAAAAAGAGACAGACAGGGAGAACACTAACCCAGCAACAGGGTTCCTGAAATCGCAAGACAGTGAAATCAAGTAAATTGACATCTACTCCACGGTAACAAGAAGCCCACACTGTAAACTTCTAAACAAGCTCCCTAGACGATGACCCAAGCGCTTGAGCCCCCTTTCACCCACTGCAGACCCCAAGCCCTGGCTTTGTTCTGGCCAGTCTCAGCCATTGCAGCTGTTTGGGAATTGAGCCAGAAGAGTCAGTTTCTCTCTCTCTCTCTCTCTCTCTCTCTCTCTCTCTCAACCTCCCAAATACATAATACATGCTTACAAAAACAATTCTGCCCTTTTGCAACTTTTGCTCTAGGTGTAACTAGGAATGTCCATCAATGACTGGGCAGAGGGAGATGATGTCATACATTTGTGTAGGAATAGGGGAAAGGAGGTTATGTTTTGGACTAGTCCACCAGTTGGGAAGCATTCAAGGCCACTTTTGTCCCATGTCACTAGGGAGGGGTTACTCCAAGTAGAAGAAGGTAAGATAGCACCCCACTTTCTCAGGACGGACATGGTCCTCACAGGTATATTGCCTTCCTCTGCACAATGACATTCCTTCCGGACACTTGACAATTCACAAACCAGTTACTTTTTTAATTCCCACAACCACATGGTGTTGTTACTCTTACCCACATTTCACAGATGAACAAGCTGAGATCTGGAAAGCATAAGCAGCCCCCTGCTGAGGTCCATCAGCAGGACAGAGACTCAAACACCAGTCTGTGGATGCTTATTGATAGGGCACTTCCCTCCTGTGGGCAACCCATGGGCACCGGGAAGATGGCATCAATGGAACTGAAGGTAATGGAACAGAAAGCAGATTGCTCTCAGAGACCCTGGGGGACCCCTTCAAATCAGAATTTCCAACTAAAGCCCTGGCATCTTCACCTCTGCCGGCCCTACAGGCACTCAGATGTGAAATGCCTTACAAACATGGGGCCTACTCCAGGAACAGCACCATTAGATCCAAGACAATAAGGTTCATTTGAAGTTAAATGATGAGCAATGAAGCTACTAAGGTTGATGAGCCTTGTACCCGCAGTAATCCAGAGCAGAGTCAACAATGAAGCGTAGCCACTGCAGCAACCGGCCTTCTGCAGAGAGGAAGCAGGCCCTTCTCCTGGACTTGAAGACAGAGCAGTGCCAGACGACTGCAGGAGGACGGAGAACAGCTTCACCCTCAGAAATAGCCTTTGGTCACCATATAATAGGACAAGGAAAGAAAGGCTTAGAAACCTGCTGTTGGCCAATTTCAAATATTTATACAAGTGTTGTTGTCTACAATAACGGCCTCAAAAGCAGCCACGCCCAGACAAGAGAAGAACAGAGACCCTTTCTGGCTAGTCTGTACTTGACCTTGCTTGTTTATTCGCACAGAGTGGCACAGGGGTGTCTGCAAAAACCATGGGAGTGCTCAGGCAAGGACCGACCCCCAGAAGGATGTAGGCACTGCTACCCTCCTGTGCACCCCCTCCTCTGAACGGCAGGATGAGTACACTAAGCAGAACAACCCCGTTGCAAAATGTGTATCCTGGTTCTTGCTTATCTAAATTATTTAATAGATTGTAAAATTAATTTTATCTATTTGTTTAAAATGTGACTACTGGAAAACATACAATTACAAACAGTTTACAGAAGCCAATTGCATCCTATTTCTATAGCACTGTGCCTCTCTGGAGGGGACTGCACCCTTAATCCCCAATCCCTCTCAAGACGTTTCGATGCTTTAAAAAGGAAAGGTACAAATGTCATTCTTTGATGACCTAAAATTCAGGTAAATTGGAAATGGCCTACTCACGCTTCAAAGTGCTCTGAAAGTAGAAGAATGCTAAGTAGTGGATTTGTTTGGCTGTGTGTGTGTGTGTGTGTGTGTGTGTGTGTGTGTGTGTGTGTTTGATTTTTATTACCTCCAGAAGGAGCAGCATCTCTTTAACTGAACTACAGGGATTGAGCACTGCCTGATGGAGCATGTGGGTGCCCCACTGTGCTGCTGGAGGAGAAATGCTGACAGCCCAGCTGTTGAGACGAGCTACTAATAAATCTAAGGTCAAGTGTCCACTCTCCGTGCAGGCATACCGCTCAGCGTGACCAGGGACACACACCCCACCAGGGCTTGCCTTTTTGGTTACAATAGGAGCAAGTGAAATAATGGTGCTGTACCCTTGACCAAATCCATCACCACTGCTACAAAAAGCCACCCAGCTCTCTCTCTAGGACAACATCACTTGGACCATTTTACATAAAGGAAGGCATGTTACTTTCCTCTGTTTAAAAAAAAGAGTTGTTCTGAAGAACCATACGGATTAAGCTTTAAGAGTCAAGCAAAGGCAAAACCTTAGCATAATAATCATGTTTGTCCCATGTTTGCTTATAGAGAACCTAAGGTCAAGTATCAGGAAGTCCACCCAGGTCTGGGTGAGCTAATCCCATGTGTCTAGAAGATCCAGATGGTCAGAGAATGAGCACTTTCTGGACTGTGGCCTCACACCATTTTTTAGAACGCTACTATTGAGGAGCCCCGTAGCCTGGATTCTCACACGGCTTTCAGCACTCACGCTTCAACAGGCAGCAGCCATGAGCACTGTGTAGCAGGCACTGGCGAGCTGAGATGCAGCCCACAGGCTGACTCCAAACTGAGGGCTGCAGGATGCAGGGCAATCCATCTCTGGCAAAGTGAGAACACACAGCTCGCACTCTAATTTCAGAGCACCTGAGCTGACAGTGTGGAAAAGCCAAATCAGACTTTAACTTTGCTCAAACACACTTTTTCCTGTTCCTCTCTGAAACAGGAGGTGACACCTCATGAAGTCGGCTGACCTTCGTTTTCAGCATCTGTGCCAGACGGCTTTGGAACCGATTCCTGCCTCCAACAGCATCTGCACCTGCAGGCTGGCCGCTGTGAGATTCTGCTGTCTGCCTTCCCTGGCACAGGCTGGACTGCGAGCAGTTGCCCATGGTGCTTTCTGAGCCCCCATCCCTGATGATGGAGCCAGCAAATAACTAAGGGGCTGTCAACAGCTCAGACTTTTTCTTGGCTCAAAAACAGTTCTGGGAGTTTCAGATGGGCCTGGCTGGAGATCTGCCTTTTAAAGATTGACCTTGTATTAAACACCAGCCTACAAGAGGAGCACGAAAGCAGCGGCATCACATCTTGCCATGAGCATTTAGCCTAGCATTTAGCCATCAGAGTAGCTGGGTCTGATACCCAGAGTTGGCTGCTGCCTCCAGCTCCCTGCTGATGCAGGGGTCAGCACCAGGAAGCAGTGCTGACAGCTCAGATAACCCACCACTCACACGGGAGAGCTGGAGTAAGTTCCAACCTCCCAGCCCAGCAATGCTGTTGCAAGCATTTGGGGAGTGAATGAGCAGATAGGAGACTGATGCTCTCTCTCTCTCTTTCTCTTTCTCTTTCTCTCTCTCTTCTCATCACTACAATAAATAATTAAATAAGATTAACAGATTCACAGTACTGGAAAAAGAGCTGCTAAAAAATTCACAAGGCAGAAGTTTGACCATACACAACAGATTACACAGTGTTTATAGATTTCTAACTTAATCTTTAGAGTCTATGCAATCAGTGTTAGAGTTGCTCCTCATAATCACGTGGGATTTGTTCCAAGATCCCTCACGCATGCCAAGGTCTCCAAAAGCTCAAGCTGCTTATAGCAAATGCATCGCACTTGTACATGACTTAGTCACCAACTCTGGTGTACTTTAAATCCTTTAGATGACTTGTAATACTTGGTGCAATGTAAATACTATATAAATAATCATCATATTCTACTGCTTAGAAAATATGACAACAAAAATGTCTTTACATATTCAGTACAGATCCAATAGCTAGTTCTACTTTCAAGTATGTCCCATCTTGAATGCTCAAATCTTCAGGGGTATGACATGCTCTACAGAGGTGGATTATATTACAACTGCCATTTCACAGGTGAAGAAACTGAGATTAAAAAAATAAAGCAAAAAATGTGTGGAATTGATTCTGGAGCTTTGCCATTGGAAGATATTCTGGAACTACTGTGACACACACACACACACACACAACATGATTATTGCTCTGCCCAAGTTTATCTGAATGCCCTGAATATTGGAAACCACTGGAAATCAGTTCAAATCCACTGAGACAGGTACCAAGATGGCCAGATGTCACTGTTTCTATCAAGTTTATTCCTGTTTCCTGTTTTCTTCTTTTTCGAAGCTTCCCTCATTATTGCCACTATTATTTCATTTGAAAGGCAAAGAGGCAGACAGGCAGGGACCTACTAACCAGTGCTCCACTCCCCCAATTCCCACAAACGTTGGGGTTGCGTTAAGGCAAAGCCAAGAACTGGCACTCCGTCAAGATCTTAGACATGGCTGTCAGGGACTCATGACCCTGAGCTACCTCCCACGGTGTGCGTCAACAGAAAGCTGGACTGGGCTTGTGCAAAGCAACATCCCACCAGCCACGGGCTACCTGATCCAACAAGCTCTACAGGAAAGACTGGCAGGAAGAGGCACCCGCCAGCCTCAGCATAAAGCAGACCGTTCCCAAATGCCAGTAGCCCTTGCCCTGATTGGCAGGTGTGCTTCTGAAAATCTCCTGGCGACTCTGAGAAACGAGGCCATTTCTGAACCTGTGCTCCGTTTACCCGCATCTCTCAGTTCACGTGATACCTGCCCCTCCATGCAAGGGGGACTCAGTACACTACACCACGGTACCGGTGTCTCTCTCTCACACACACTCACACACACACACACACTCACACACACACACACACTCACACACACACACACACACACACACACACACACATACCTGACTCTGAACCTGTAAATAAGGAACTCGGACATGTCCCAGTGTCCTACCAAATGCCTGTTGCTCTGCACTGGGGAAGAAGACAGCCCCACTGTCCCTACAATCCTACAGACACCACTGGGTGTCCAGAGGGATGTGCTCCTCAGGTCACGTTGCTTAGCTTTGCTAAGAATCTTCTGGGGACTCTGGAGGTGAGTTGGGAAACGTAGAAGAAATGCAGGCTCCGGGGAGGCAGGGGAAGCAGGGGCTGCAGCCTGCGTCTGTGCCCATGGGCTGCAGGACGGCTGCTACAGCAGAAGCGCTCTCTCCACCGCTTCCAGTTCCTTTGTTAAGATCTTCATAAATAAACCTACAAGGAAACAGAGCTGCCAACCAGCAAAGCTACCCAGAGCCACCACGTTAGTGACGGGACACTAACTTCACAATGTATTCTCATGACAAATGTCCAGCTCTAACGCAGTCTACTAGAAGAAACATGCAGAGTGTCAAAAAGAAAAAAGACTAAAAAGCTAATTTATTGTCAGGGTGGCCAGGTGTCCTGTCCAGTAGGACAGTCAACGGGGTCGCAGCCAACCTAGGAGAGAATGAAGGGACAAGAGACACAAAGAATGGACAGCAAGACAGTAGGTCTGATCAAGCTGTCAGTTTATTGATTTCAACTGAGGGTTTTTATATTCTTCAGTAACTAAGGCTCAGGGAAAGAGAAGTTGGGACGCAAGCCATGGTCTCAAGACCGATTGTTCTTGAGCAGCCACCATATCAACAATAGTAACCAACATATCGACAATAGCGTAGGTAATCAGTAACAAGATGTTGGTAAGTACAGCATCAATCACATTCTGAAACAGTTGCTAGGAACAATTGAAGCTAAGCGTGTGATTAGTTTCATAACTTCTTTCCCAAGCATCTAGCCAACCAGGGGTTTTCCACTATCCCATAGGTCTATATTCAAAATGGCTTCAGTGTGGCTATAGTGCACGGCTCCTGACAGCCAGGCACAGTTTCCATTTGGTGCGGTGCCAGTGAGGCCTAAAGCAAAGGCTAGGTGAAGCACAGCATGAGTCACCCTGATGAGGGGCTGATGTCAGAAACTCCACCCGGTCCTGGGCACACTGGGAGCTTCAGCATAGGAACAGCATGAGGTTCTAAGGCAAGCACAGCTAAAAATGTCCAAGTAGACACAAATGCAGAAGGCCCACTGCCACAGAGGAGAAAACAAGTGAATTCAAGAGTGCAAGCTGCATCTAGAACTAGTCCAAGGGTTAGGCGCTGGCAGACCACACGGAGGGGAGGACAGTGACCCAGACCACACGGACGGGAGGACAGTGACCCAGACCACACGGACGGGAGGACAGTGACCCAGACCACACGGACGGGAGGACAGTGACCCAGACCACACGGACGGGAGGACAGTGACCCAGACCACACGGACGGGAGGACAGTGACCTGTTGGTCTGAGGGAGACAGAGTAAGAAACTGATGTGGATGGGCCACTTTCTTTCCCATGAATAAAGCCCTATAGCCAAGGGGAAACTAAATCTGGACTTTAAGATAGCTCTGACCTAGTCCCTCCCTCCTTACTCTGACACAACTACCCCTTCTTCAACTACTGTAGCAGTTTCCCTTTGTTATGCTCATCCATCCGCAGTTGCAGATAACCCTGCCAAAATTCACCATCTTAGCATTCGTCTTGAATTAACAGGGGCTAATATATTGGGATGTCACAAGAGTAGGAAGAAGGCTAGGGGTTGAAGGAGGAATGGTGAGCCCACAAATCACTTCACTTTTGCTAGAGGAAGAACATTTCTCTTTTAAAGTGTGTAAGTTTAGAAAACATATATGGCATATTATTTAAAAAAAATAAAACCTCTGGAAGAACTAGCAATATAAATCTGCCAAATTCCTGGTGATGATTCACTGATGC
This sequence comes from Ochotona princeps, assembly GCF_030435755.1. Taxonomy (NCBI): domain Eukaryota; kingdom Metazoa; phylum Chordata; class Mammalia; order Lagomorpha; family Ochotonidae; genus Ochotona; species Ochotona princeps. The sequence goes on along the minus strand of NC_080852.1, from coordinate 41,158,081 downwards.
TACTACTACTACGCACATACACTAATCAATTCTTTCAAAGATTTTTTTAAAACCCACAGGGAATCAGGATGCTGTGTGCCATAGGCTAAGTCTTGGCCTGCAATGCCAGCATCCCATATGGGAGCCAGTTGGAGTCCCAGGGGCTCCAATTCTGATCCAGCTCTTGATAACATACCCAAGAAAACAGTGGAGGATGGCCCAGGTGCTTGGGCCCCTAAACCCAAATAGGAAACCTAAAATAAGCTCCATACTTCTTGATTACTCCCTACCATTGTGACCATTTGGAGAATAACTGACTAATGAAGGATCTCTCTCTCTCTCTCTCTTTCTCTCTCTGCTTTTCTCTCTCTTTAATATGGCCCTTTAAATAAATAGATCTTTTTTAAAAAAGAGAAGGAAAAAAATGAAATTGAAAGGGAAAATGAATATGTCTGCTATGCCAACAAACACAAGTGACACAGATTCAAATATTGAAGGCAAATACTTTCAACTGTCATGAAAAGTTTAACTCCAACTAAAATAGTTCCCACAGTCTGCAAGATACCCCCTCCAACACACATTTGACATGCTGGACTTACAAACATTTAAGGGAAAATGAACTTCTGTTCTTCATGAAGTCATTATGCACTTGACAATTTTTAAATAGAGACTATAGAAGAAATGCTATCTCTAATGGCAACTCTAAGGGAAGTGACTCAACAAAGACTGACAGTGAAAACATGTGTTATGCTTTGCCAGGCAAATGCAAGTTAGAAGAGTTTAGGGTTATGATATTAACAACAGAAGAATCATTAAATGTAAATACATACTTCATGAACTACATAAATCATAGCTCATATCCTAAAAATAGAGCTACAGTTTCTTCCAAGCATGCATGAAACATTTATTTTTAAAAAATCATACATTAAAAGCAAAGATAAGCTCAACATTCTAAAAAATAGGTCACAACGTGTATATGACACATGCCTGAAAAGGTGCTGAAGGAGTAAGTTCAAGATCTTCAGTGTTCTAACAGAGAAGAAAAGACAGGGTGAACAGGTACAAGAGCAGCAGCACTGGGTTAATTGTTATGCTAATTAGCTTTATTATGGTAATCATTTTACATTTCACACATACATCACATTTTACTTTTTACAGCTTACGTTCTACAAGTACAATTTCTACTTGTGAATTATACCTCAATAAAGCTGGAAAAGAGGGAAATCGCAATAGATGAAGTGATGTCCTTCAGACTGGGAATGAATTCCTTCATGGGCTTTCATCATTCTATGTGTCTTGCGACTCAGTCATTTGATTAACACGACAGCCATTCCTCATAACTGACCTTCCCGTGTTTCCCCACTGGCCGTCCAGCAAGGTGCCGGACCACCCTCCCTCCAGCCCTGTCCGGTGTTTTTACCAATGATTAGATGAAGATATAGAGGATGCATTGATCAAACACTTTGGAAATTTGCTGAAAAGGACACCACATGTCTGAATGATAAAATCAGAATGAGACTGGCCGTAGACACTTGGCGCACATGGCTGTCATTTTGGAGGACCACATCTCGCAGCAGACTGAGACCGGCCGTGGACACTTGGTACAAGTGCCTGTCACTCAGGATGACCACATCCCACAGCAGACTAGAGACTGGCCGTGGACACTTGGTACAGGTGCCTGTCACTCAGGATGACCACATCCCACAGCAGACTAGAGACTGGCTGTGGACACTTGGTACAGGTGCCTGTCACTCAGGATGACCACATCCCACAGCAGACTAGAGACTGGCTGTGGACACTTGGTACAGGTGCCTGTCACTCAGGATGACCACATCCCACAGCAGACTAGAGACTGGCCGTGGACACTTGGTACAGGTGCCTGTCACTCAGGATGACCACATCCCACAGCAGACTAGAGACTGGCCGTGGACACTTGGTACAGGTGCCTGTCACTCAGGATGACCACATCCCACAGCAGACTAGAGACTGGCCGTGGACACTTGGTACAGGTGCCTGTCACTCAGGATGACCACATCCCACAGCAGACTAGAGACTGGCCGTGGACACTTGGTACAGGTGCTTGTCATTTGAGAGATGCTCTCATCCCACAGCAGAGGGCCTGACGTAGGTCCCACTCTGCCCCCCATCCCACCTTCTTACTGACACATGTGCTGCTTCAGTCCCACACGGGGAACCTGGCTCAGGTTACGGGCTTCTGGCTTCAGCTGCTGGAGACAGTTAGGAAGTGAACCAGGGCATGGAACATATCTGAGAATTCCATTACCCATTACCCCTGTCTTTCTCAACTAACTAAATTTCAAAAAGTTTTTTTAAAAGGAATTTTAACAGACATAAATACATGATTGGAATTTCAAAAAGTTTTTTAAGAGGAATTTTAACAGACATAAATACATGATTGGATATAAAACCTAAAGAAACAAAGGATGTCAATTTAGCAGTGGAATATTGTATAAGAATAAAAACTGAAAACTGGTTTCAGTGTGCACAGAGCTTGTTGTAATTCAACTGTGCGGAATGCTGCCAAAGGCAGATGAGCCTGTGCACTGGATATGAGCAACAGGAACGAGAGAGGCAACCTGCTCCTCTCTCCACTTGGCATAAGAAACCATACTGAACTCGTCACGGGCCGACTAGGCTGCCTCAGAGGGCACTGGGTTCCCTTGAGCTGCGGGACTACAGCAGAGGCAGAAGGGTGCCAGTGGACTGGCCGACTCAGACCTGGCAGGTGCCCGCAGGGGCTGAAACTACAACAGTTCCCAAAGGGCATCGCCCTCCATGGCATACTCAGATTCGATCAATGCCACTGGTTCCTACAGGAGTAGTCAACACTTTCATTCCCCTTTCACACTAACCAGACAGAAGCTCCGTTTTTGTCGACACAATCTTTCCGAGAGCCTGAACACTCAAAATCCTGCACAGGGAGAGCTGACTAAGGTAAAAGAAACACCACGGAAAAGCAGCAGATGGTGAAACTTCCCTAACGCAGCGTGTGTCTGAGCTGTCCCAGGTGGCTACACTTTCGGGGACAGACACGAGTGTGGAAGGAAAGGAGCCTCTCCCCGCAGCCTGCCTGCAGGTGAGTGACACTGGGCAGCAAACAAACCCCGTCCTCTCCTTGTAGGACAAAGACAGAGAGCTAAGGCAGTTGCAGCTTGCTGCTGTGTGGTCCGCACGAGCTTTCCTGTCTTTCCTTGAGAGGACAGGCACACAGTCTGAAAACAGGCAGCAAGGCCGGCCTGGCCCCTGGTTTCATTCCCAAGAGCACACTGAGATAAGAAACACTGAGATGAATGAGTCACCTGTGCTCTTCTTCCCACCGGCAAAGGCTCTGTTTCGGGCCCTGCTCTGGAACCTCTGTGGCTTACAGACTGCGACAGGCCCTCAGAATTACCCCTAGGGCTGAACCAAGCGGCACTTGAGTGCAGTCACACTGACAGGCGTGATTGAGCCAACAGCTCTGACAGTCCCATGACCTTGGGGAAGACACCTACTAGCACCAACTTGATCAGAAGTGACAAGCACGACCTTGACTCCACTTCAAGCTTCTTTGGAGCCGTGGAGGAGACTAGAGACCAGAGGAACACTCAGAAATCACAAAGTGCAGTACCAGTCTAAATGGATATACGAGAGGATCCACCGTGTCACCTGGCCTTTAGGACAATGGCAGAACATGGACAGATTAGATCCCACACATTGGTAAGACACCTTTAAAAAAACACTTGTTTGTTCTTCACCTACTCAAAAGGCAGAGCTGTGGGAAGTGGACAGCAGGACAGGAGGGTCTTCCATGTACTTGGTCCGTTCCCCTAATGGCTGCAGCAGCCAGCACTGCATCAGGCTGGTATCAGCACCGGGGACTCCCTCTGAACATTTCGTGTGGATGGCAGGAGCCCACGCACTTGAAAAATCCGCTGCCTTCCGGAATGTGCTAGCAGGAAGCTGAATGGGAAGTAAACTAGCCAGGACTAGAACAGACACCCAGACATGGAATATGGGCATTCCAAGTGGTTAACCCACTGTGCCACGCGATTCATAACCGGAGAACTATCAACACCACTCGAGCACATATCTCAGAGCATGCCCCACATCCGGGACTCGGGGTGGGCGGGAAACCGGGTGGGGCTTCCCCCTCAATATCCCCCTTTACCTCAGATACAAGATGGAAACAATGTGGACATAATAGTATTACCCACTTCCCTATCCCCCTGAACCTTTTTTTTTTCTTTTCTTTTTTTTCTTTAACTGTAATTAACTATGTAAAGATTGTCAACAACACAATAAAATAGATTATAAAAAAACAAACAAACAAACAAACAAAAAAAAAAACCCACTGTGCCACAAGGTCTGCCCCTTAATGAGACAATTTGTGATAAGGCCTTGGGCAGGTTGGTGATGCGGGTCAGCTTGGTGCCCCGAGTCCCCTCAACTCCTGGCACTTCACCTGCACTGCTTCTCCTCTCCTGCTCTCCCAGCATCACTTTCTGCATCACACAGCACCTGTCACCTCCGATTTCAGGTTGGATTGATCAACTGAAAATTAAGAAGGTGTGAGGAGAGATTGCCAGGATGCTTCTTGTGCTGGTCTCGCCTCGCCTCAGCTCCGGGTCTCTGGCAGTCTCTGGATCTCTCAAGGGCTGCTCCCCTACTAGGGCAGTGGTTCTCATGTATTCTAATGCTTGCCCCTTGAACTTCACTGAGACCATGTGGCAGCGGCCTAATGCTGCTCATCCTGGTGTCCACACATCTCTAAGCGGTAACCTCATTGAGCTGTCTGGGACATCCAGTCACACACTTTCTGCTTCCCTATGGGTACCTGACTGAGAAATTACCCTTTCCAAACAACGGGTTCACAGGCTGCCAACAGAACCTATACCCCTTGTCTCCAGTCACTCACCCCTTGCCGCTGACCCTCTGCCGCATGGGACAGGTTATCCCACCCCTTGCCACTGACTCTCTGCCGCATGGGACAGGTTATCCCATCCCTTGCCACTGACTCTCTGCCCCTTGGGACAGGTTATCCCATCCCTTGCCACTGACTCTCTGCCCCTTGGGACAGACACCATCTTCTCCAGACACCAGCTTACCAAGGGCCAGGACCTGCCTCTCCTGTTTTCACTCCTTCGGAAGCTAGGGAGCTCTCTCCTGGACTCCTGTCCGTGCCCTCCTCCCACCGCCAGCCCCTCTCTGCTATCTCATACTATGCTCCCCACAGTAAAAAAATGAGTTTTGTTGGGCCCGGCGGCATGGCCTAGCGGCTAAAGTCCTCGCCTTGAAAGCCCCGGGATCCCATGTGGGCGCCGGTTCTAATCCCGGCAGCTCCACTTCCCATCCAGCTCCCTGCTTGTGGCCTGGGAAAGCAGTCGAGAACAGCCCAAAGCTTTGGGACCCTGCACCCGTGTGGGAGACCCGGAAGAGGTTCCTGGTTCCCGGCTTTGGATTGGCGCGTACCGGCCGTTGCGGCTCACTTAGGGAGTGAAACATCGGATGGAAGATCTTCCTCTCTGTCTTTCCTCCTCTCTGTATATCCGGCTTTCCAATAATAATAAAAAAATCTTTAAAAAAAATGAGTTTTGTGAATCTGTTGGATATAAAATTAGGGTGAGAAAAGAGCAACAAAGCATTTTTCAAATACCTCAGGGGAAACACGTTCTACTCAAACTGTGCATTTATTTGATGCTCTAGTTGTAAATTATCCCTTTCTACCTAAAATGATAGAAGACTGTTAATCCTACCTAACCATCCCATTTCCCTACAAGGAGGTGCCATGAAGTACATCCATTTAAGGCCAGGAGTAGAGCATGGGCCACTCGCTGCCTTAAGGTACCACTCTTGTTGCACCACCAACAGTTACAGCAGCCACTTTGGCCTCTCAGCGCCTTCTCACTAAAGACCATGAATTCTGTGGTTAGACATAATCTACAAAAGTCTCTTTATAATTGGAGGGAAGAAAAGAAATATAAAAGGCCTTGCCTGATTGATCTGGAAAGCATGGAAAAGCATCCAACAGCTGGCATTCAACTCAGGATTCCGAGCCCTTTTCTTCTCTCCTTTCTGTGACAAAGATCAGTTGATCTCTAAAGCTTGTTCACACCATGGTCCCACAAAGCCAGTGCTTGCTTCTTATTGGCCTTTTCTTCCCTGAATGCACTGCAGTCACCAACACTCCCTACGACACTTTCTAAGCCATGTTAGTCATGAAGCATGGACAATAATTACCTACCAATTAAAGCGCTTTCCCAAACGATGATGGCAGAGGCTTACAATATCACTATGTCCACTACACTTCAAGAGTAGAAGACATTGTGAGTGATTTTATGACATTTTGGCTGCTGATCACAGGTACAAATTATTCATGCTCAATTAAAGAAAGATGAAAGTTCAGCTTTCTATAATTAAGCCAATAACTTGTTCAGCCTCCAGGCTGGAAATAGCTGTTAAGGATTTGTGTCTCTTGCAATACTGCATGAAGAATTAAAGAAACAAATTCTACTGTCACTGAATTACTTAAAATCAAGGCTTTATCCATATCAGAAATAATTAACAAAGAGAGTCTTAGATAAGGAAAATGTAAGTCATTCTCTTATGAACATCAACTGAAATTAAAGGTCTTGAAAATACACTTTAAGGAGATGTCTTAGCACAACAAACAAAACTTATGCCCCTACTTGATTTTCTAAAAAAGAGGTTGTTGTGGTCAATCTTGTGTCAATTTAGCCAAACCATGTGTCAATTTAGCCTCAGCCAATCCAATGTTGATCTAGGTGTTTCTGTGAAGATAATCAGGGTAGCAATGATTCAATAGTTAAAATTCCTCCAGAGCACAACTTAGGCATCTCTAAAGAAGAAATTATTTCTATGGTTCCTGATAATTTCCCAGTTCTATTCCCATTCCTGAAAGCCTGTGAGATGACACAGCAGTCCCCCACTTTAATAATCCAGCATTACTGCCAGAGATTTACCTATCAACGCATCTATCTATCCAACTACCCATCCATCCACCCACCCACTCATCCATCCATCCAATCATCCATCCGCACACCATCTATCCATCTACCCATACATCCATCCATCCACCAATCCACCCACTTATTCATCCCTCCACCCATCCATCCATCCAACCATCCATTCATTAATCTATGCACCTATCCATCCATCCATCTATCCATTCTTCCTACTGGATCTACTTCTGTGGTTATACTATGACTAACAAATGTAATAATTTATCATTCTGCAACAGCACTGTAAGAATTAAACTGTAGGGCCCGGCGGCATGGCCTAGCAGCTAAAGTCCTCGCCTCGAACGCCCCGGGATCCCATATGGGCGCCGGTTCTAATCCCGGCAGCTCCACTTCCCATCCAGCTCCCTGCTTGTGGCCTGGGAAAGCAGTCGAGGACAGCCCAAAGCCTTGGGATTCTGCACCCACGTGGAAGATCTGGAAGAAGTTCCTGGATCCTGGCTTCGGATCGGTATAGCATCAGCCGTTGGCTCACTTGGGGAGTGAATCATCGGATGGAAGATCTTTCTCACTGTCTCTCCTCCTCTCTGTATATCTGACTTTCCAATAAAAATGAATAAATCTTTAAAAAAACAGAATTAAACTATACACATAAAAGCAATCATAACACAAAATAACAGTAAGGAAGTGTATTACTACTCATAATACTTTGATTTTAAAAAAGTATATTGTTTATATGAAAGGCAGAGAGAAATCCTCCAACTGCTGGTTTACTCCCACAAATGGCTGCAATAGCCAACTTGCCCAGGCCAGAACTGAGAGTCTGGCAACATCTGGGTCTTCCACATCAGTGGCAGGGGCCCAAGCACTTGAGCCATCTTTGGTGCTTTCCCAGGGATATTTACAGGGAGCTGGGCTGGACATGGAGCCATTGGATCTGGAACTGGTGCTCACATGGATGCCAGCACTACAAGCGCCAGCTTCAACTACTGGGCAGCAGTGCTGTCCTCTCATGACGCTATTTGGCATGACTAACTCAAATCCAGCTAATGACTCCCTGTAAACACTGCTCTTCCTTCTCAGGCTTTTCTAAGCCACTCTGCTGTCTAGACGGTGTAACTTCTGTTATATGCTAGAGCCACTAGGACAGATGATCACACTCCAAGCCGCAAGCATCGAGACAGGGAGCTCTTCAAGAGAAAGTGATAAACAGATCTGAGCAAGCACCTTGCGCGGTAGAAATTGAAGCACAGTGGTGATGCTCACGTTCAGACAGGAGCCTGGAGACAGCTGAGACAGTTCTAGAATCAGAGCTGGGGAATAAGAAGCTCATGGAGGGCAGGAGGGGAGGGATGCTGGTTTCAAACACCAGCTCAAATCTTTAAATATGGGCTGCCCCTCTTTCCAGTGGCCAAGTAAGAGGCTGGGAAGAGAGAACCCCAGCCCATGGTATGAGCCCAGTGAGTAGCAGCCTTATCCCACCTGGTGCCAGCTGCCTCTCTACCACCAAATCATCTCCTTCAAGGTCATATGCAAATTTCCCTTCACACAGCACTTCTAGAACTCTCACCACATGGTAATCTTTCAAAAGTACCATGTAGGACACCGTTCTGTCCACTATTTTTCCCAGAAATTTCCTAATTATGCCTTACAATTCTTTGAGAAGACAGCTAACCATCTGTTCATCAACTTTCTCTCACCCATAACACAGCCCTGGAAGTGTTTAGTGGACTTTTATTAAGAGCTGAAAAAGCATTTCATTCACTCTACATTTCACAATAAGACAACAGAAAAAAGAGATTGTTGACGAAGAAAAGGCACTAGAGGACGCAGTGGGAATGGCAAATGGACATATCACTTCAGCAGCTGTGAGGGTGGGAGGATGGGGAGGGAAGAGGTGGCTCTGCCTGGTACGCTGTGACAAGGTAGACCCTAAGCTGCACCCACACTCTCAGCACAGGGTTCCTTAGTATCCAGGGGCAGTGGGTAGGGAAGAGGCAGCATGCAGTAGGGCTCACAGACAGTGAGGGGGTAACTAGAGCACTCAAGGGTTACAAAAGCTAACCGTGCATTTGACATCTCTTGGATGTTACCCTGGCATCTGGTGCTTGTTTTGCATACCATGTCTGTGCCCCAAGGTCTCGTCATCTCAGTAAATGGAAAAACACAGTGGGCAAAGCCATCCTTGATGTCTCGTTGTCTTCATTTAACTCTCTCCCATCCTCCCGCCAATCCTATCTCCACCCAGTTCGTCCATTTCTCTCCCTTCCCTCTGCTCTGCTACCTTAGTTACTTCATCACCACCTCTCAACTAGACTGCTGGAATGAACCCTGAGCTGGAGTCTGAAGCTGCTTGTATTTATCCGTATTCTCCAACAGCCTCTACGCAACACAGGAGTCATCTGTGACAGCATTCATCAAGGTGTGCCACTCCGCTGCAGGGACCTTTCCAGGAGCTCCCTTCCCTTTTCACTCACAGTCCACTCTGAACCTCCAGACATGGTCGACACCCTCAGCTTCTGCCTTACCCCCTCTCCGACCTCATCTGGCATCAGTACCTGCTTCAGTCACTGGGCTTCCACCGCAGCCACAAACCGCTTTACAAGCTGCGAACTTGCCAATCCTTATGTCTTACATATTGCTGCCTCTTTGTGTACTTTCTTTAAATCTTGGATTAAATGCCCACCCTTTGGGGAAATTTCATTCTTCATCTAACCCCAAACAGTCTTGGAACTGTGTTCTGTATGAGGTCTACCTGACTGAATGTTTAAGTCTGCACGAGTAGGGACCTGGTGTAACCTTTCTCACTGCTCCACCCCCAGTGGTGTAACCTGGTCATCGGATTCCCCTTCCTAACCCTTATTCCCCTTTTACGATGAGAATCTGGCATGTGGTCTTTATTGGAGACCAGCTCTGGCAGTGAGCTGCAGGGAGAGTTCTGAGAGCAGAGCTCCTCGAGCACTGACTTTTCCAAAAGCATTTTTCAGTGAGCCCAACCCCTCAGGCTGCCCAGTGGGGAAGGCCACGTGAAGCAGCGAGATGGGGTCTGGGAACTGAATGACACAGATGCCCCGCCAGGCTGTCGCACACACACTGAGGAGACACAGCTCATTAGTTGCTCAGTGTATAGTGACTGTCACTATTAATTGGTGGGTATTAATACTCCGTGGAGACAGTCGATTTCATGCTGAACTCAATGGTATCAGTCCTTTGTAGTCAGACAAAGCATTAGGAGGTTAAATCTAAGCTGCTACCATAAAACAGAGCCCAGACATTAGCCCTCCATCCTTGGCAGAGTATGTATTGTGGCTAGTTCATACTGAGCAGGTCCCTGGCTACCTGGATCTGTGTTAAGCATTTCACAAGTCTGTATCCCTTCATCTTTGCCCTAACACCACAGAGTAGTCTCTAACATTATCCTCATTTTACGGACAGCAAGAGGTCCAAATAGAGGGCAGAGGAAACCTGGCCCAGGTCACAGAGCTAACTGCGAAGACTCCTGGATTAGAACTGGGCTGGTCTCCTCCTGAAGACCATGACCCTAGGTACAAGTCACACAACACTGCCCCCTCCTCATCAGCATCTCACCGCAGACTGTTCCGCTTTCGCCGAAGCTTTCCCATTCCTCAAGTCTGACTTCAGCTGCTTCTTCCCTGAAGCTTCCCTAGCCCCCCGCCCCCCGGCACACACACAGGTGCCACCCTCTTCCCTGAGCCCATCACATCGGGAAGGAGCAGAGGGAGCTGGCACTCCCTGAGCACATGCTCTATGCCACACACCGTCACCGACAGAAGCTCAGACTGAGAGTCACCCTGTGCAGGAGGCAGGAGTGTCTGTCCTGAGCCAGGGTCTTAGTGGCAGAATCGAAAGTTAAACCAGTTCTGTTTGCAGACCAAAGCACTTCCACAAGGTCACTGTGAGCTTTCCCTCATCAGCACCCTGTGGCCTCTGTATAATCTTACTTCAGGCATAATTCCCCATGTTTGTGTGATCCATTTTAATTTCCTTCTTCAGCCCTTGCTCCATGAAGAAATGACATCTTTTTTTCTCTACTAAATCCCCAGCACTTGACAAATACAACACCACAGACCTAAACAAATGTGCCTGAATAAATGAGTGCATTTCATTGCACATGTTGAATATTTAAATACAGCCCATCTCTGCTAGATTATAAGTACCCTAAGGCAGGTTACATACCTAATTTATCTCTGGGCCGTCCATAATATTCTGTATGTGGTAGAAACTCAATAAACACATACTGATGAGGCTGCCTGTGCCATCTGAAACCTCACATCATCTGACATTTCAAAGTAGGTATTAAATAAGAATTTCAGAGCAGCCATGTAATGCCCTTACAGAAGCCTGTCATCTAACAGGTGCAGGCCTAAAAGCTGGGGGAAACTCAGCTGAAGCGTGGAGCCCATGTCAACACAACTCCATCAGTCAGACAGGTTAAGCAATGCTGCTGTGGCAAACACCTGGCCACTTGCGTTTCTCGTTTACACTGTCCAAGCACCCTGGCTGGCCACGAGGCTTGCTCGACATCACCCCCTTGCAGGCTGCCATCCCAGGACCATCACCGGTTGCCATAGCAAAGGAAAATGGAGCAAGGCAAGTCCTTCAAGGGCCCTCCAAGCGTCTGCCTGGAAGTAACACTGCATCAGCTGTCTTGTTTCAGGGCCTTCCTCCACCGCCAAGGGGATGAAGAGGCACGTGCCTGCTTCACAGCAGGGAGGGGAAGCCCAACTGGCTGGACAGCACTGAGGACCACCACAGCTGCAGACTGCCTAGCATCAAATACCCAGGGGGATCCATTTGGAAGTCAACATATCACTTGCAAAAATATGTCTCCCGAGGAAATTTACTGTTATTTAAACTCTGGAATTTTTGCTTTCTAGGCTCCTGCGGCTGCTCTCTGGGCTACTCTGTAACATGGAAATAAAAGTAGGATTTCGGGGGGTGCTTGGAAAATTGTAATGAAGGGTATAAAAGGACCCATCACCAGGCCTGACAGATGCGGCTGCTGGCTACATACCAACCTCGGGGGAAACCCAGTCTCCAAACCCAAGCTTCTGAAGGAACTGTAGTCCTCCAGACACGAGAAAGAACTACCCTAGTCTTCCGGGCTTCACACCTTTGATGCTAATACTCCAGTAACTTGAAGGGGACAGAATGGATGACATTCAGAGGCAAAATAACAGTGGGGAAAGAAAGGTACTGCACGAGACGTGTTTAAAGAACTGGAAACTGCCAGTCCCTCCCAGGCTGTGTGCTTGACTGCGACTCTTCTCCCCTTCCCATCGTCACATCCCTGCTACGCACAGGATCCAGTACATGGACACAGGGTGGCACTGAATGTAAGACTAAGGAGGAAACACAGTATTCTCTTTCTCCTGAGGTTCAGGCTCACCCATGTCTGCAGCTCAAGGAGGGTTCAAGAGCAAATATCCCCACTGTGGTACGAGTGCATACTCCAAAGGTTAGAGTGCTGAAAAGCCTGGCCACCACTGTGTGGTGCTGAGGTGCCGGATCTGTGAGAGACTGGGTCCAGTGGGGGTAGCACACAGCAGCGCCAGAAAGGGGTACTGCTGGGCTTGCAGACAGAGTTGAACTGATTCTTGTGAGACAAAGTGTGACCTTGACGCTCCCCCTGCGTGCTGCCTTGCCAGGTGGCTGCTCTCTGGCTCTGTCACTGCTCAGTTTCCTCCCCTCTTCTCTTCCTTGTCTGGAACATGTTCCTGCTACGATGCCATCTGCCAGAGTGTCACAATCAGAGGGCCCGTGCTAGCATCAGAACAGATAAGGATGCCCAATTTTGGAATTTCAGCCTCCAAAACTGTAAGTTAAATCGACTCCTTTCCTTTGTAAATTGCTCCACCTCAGGTATGTTCTAGCAACAGGACTCACACTGTCCTCAGATTCAGTATTATTAGATTCCCACTCCGACTCAAACCTCCGTAGAAACGTTCACAAGTGACAGGACAAGCAACATTGAAGTTACGATGCTTCTAAATGTATATACGACATGACAACTGGAGAGAAGCTTGATGCACCTGCTCTCCCCTGCTCCTGCACACAGTGCCCCTGGACAAGGCCTGATCCCAGGACACTGGCACGTGGGGAAGAGAAATGCGGGCAGCACGACATCACTGGTCACACATTCACTTCTCCTCCTCTGCCTTTCATGCAACTGGAGAAGCGAGGCTGTGGACCACTTCCCGCAGGCCCACCGCCCGGACCTGCCCTTCCTTTCCTTCTGTCCCAGTAAACTGGCCCTCAGAAAGGTCCATAGACTCTGGGATTTCCCTCCCAGCTTGCCAAGTCTCCTCCTTCACACTGATTTTTCCCCATATTATTACAGTAGTATAGTCCTTTGTAAACAGTCAGAAGTCCATCATTCTGCTATTTAAGTGTATTCTGACATTGTAGACATGGACAATGGCAGAGAGTACAGCATCCTATTGTCAATATACATTTAACAATTTCATAAGGAGTCCATCTTAGGTCTGGGGGTAGAGATGCACACTGCATTGTATCTTCACATCTGGATATAACAGACTCTGTTGCACAGTTACTGTACATCCCTTAATGAAAAGCCATAAAACAAAATCAACAAATATACCTCTAAGAAACAAGATAAACAGCATTTGAAAGCTGAAACAATAGGCTCCACAAAGAATCAAAAGGCTCAGAAGAAGGCCTGAATTTGCAACACCATCTAACAAGCAGATCGGAATCTTGGAATCCCCTCTCCCCTGAAAGAGGCTCCAGTGCCCTCTTGATCCACTGCGGCTCAGCCTTTGACACCGGAGGGGCCGGTCAGAAACTGTCAGCATTAGGAAGAAACTCATGCTACTAGGTTGTAGAGAAGGAGAGAACAAGATAAGTAACTCCCAAACCATGCCCTAAAACAGCGAATAGCTGTCATTGCTGAACGTTTCACTTCTAAGCCAGAGAAATAGGAAATATGTGCAAACTTGGAAAATAACCTAAAAGCTACTGCGCCCTTCATCTCAGCCACTGGCCCAAAGTCACCGAGCAGCTTCACAGTGACCCAGGCTGTGGGTTCAAAGCCACCACCCTCCACAAAACCAGCTTCTCCAAATCGATTTCCAAAGCAATCAAAGATAACACACTCACACCTGAAAGTCTGAGACAAAACTAATCACGTCCGAGAAAACTCAAGCATGACCTTTGGAGCAACACCATGGTTTAGCTGACACTCCATAAGATAAATGACAGTTTAATGGAAGAACACAGGCCATGGATGACAGATTGACTGTATGTGAACATGATTTCACCACAGACCTCCTGGTGTGGCTTACAAAGCAATCACGGCCACACCTGAAACCGCACAGCTCCACTGCAAAGAATTTGTCACGTGACTGATCAAACTCCTCTGCAGCACTGCCGCTGGACCCAGAAACCATCAAAGCAAACAGAATCGCCTGCTGGCTACGGCAAACATGCCACGCCAGTCCTCACCCTGCCTAACTGTATTTGTCTCCTGGGCTCTCTGGCATCTGTCTCCCAGCCTCTGAAACCTGTCCAAAGGCTGGAGCAGACAGTTAAATATTTTATTCAAGAGTATGTTTATGTGCCTGCTTTTAACGACATCTTTATCCTCCACCTTCCATTTATCTGTCACAGTCTTTTAGCATCAAGAGCACAACCACTCCACATGCCTTGCAATATTTACGGGCTCCGCTGTGCTCAATGCAGATCACACACTGGAGGTTCATCATGCCTACACTCAACCTTTTAGACCCAGGATCCCAGAGAAGCTGAGCAAGGTCCCAATTTCACCCCGAAAAAGGAGAGACTCAGAGTTAGGGAGCCTTCCCAGGACTCCAGAGCCTCTATCAGAACTTCACCAGCAGGCTGGTATGTCCTCCGCAGCCCAGCCCACCGCCCCTTCCCTCAGAACTGCAGACAGCTTTTCTCCATCCGGTGCTGCTGACATTGTTCTGCCAAACTGAAACAAGTCACACAGTAGGAACGACCTGGGAGGCTGAAAGCATAAGTGACATTGTAGCATAAATACCAAGAGACGGATGTGGAAAGAAGAACGCAGACATGAAAACATGAGACAAAGCACAAACACTAGTTAGCCTTGGAGGTCAAGTGTGTTCTAGATACAGTGCCGAGTTATTTCTCTGTATTAACACACCGATCCCATGATAGCTCTGTTTACACAAAGCAGGTGTATTATTTTTTCCATATTACAGATTTTCACAAACCCTGTAGCTTAAAGCAACACAAATTTATCATCATACAGTATTATAGTCCAGGACACTCTCCAGACTGTAGCCAGCTGATTAGCAACCCAAACTCCACTGAGGGCCTCTGTTCTCTTGACCAAGGGCATACCGTGCCCACAGATGGACACCTTCTGATCCCCAAACATCCACAGCTATCCTCAGAAACTACCCCTCATAACTTCTATTGTCCGAACATATTCTCTCTCTCTCCCCTCTCTCCTGCTACCAAAACAGGAGCCAAATGGATTCATACAAGATGAAATAAACCAGAGGTTACATAATAAAATATTAACAATGTTTCTCTCTGGAATTGTGGATATTCTTTGTTTCCTTCTGACTGAGTGTTCCATAATTATGAAAACACACACAAATAGCTTTTATAATAAAAAAGTTATTAAAAAATAAGATGTGCTGAAATGAGTACCAATAAAATAATGTGGAGAATAGTCAGGGAACAAGAGTGGCACTGCCAGCAGCACTCGGGGCAGAGGAGACTGACAGCGCCAGCTGAGAGAGGCTTTGCCAGCGGGCGCTGGGTCTCCTAGCCCATTGCTACTGAGAGGGCTCGGGCAGTTAACTGTGGATCCTTGTCCCCTCCTCGCCATAACCCACAGCTTCAAGCGTGAATTAGGGCAGGGTAGCACATTCACATTTTACAAAAACCACAGGGTAATGTAAGAAAAAATGAAAAATATAGGTGAGCTAAAAAAGAAAAAACTAATTCAGGGCCCGGCGGCATGGCCTAGTGGCTTAAGTCCTCGCCTCGAATGCCCCGGGATCCCATATGGGCGCCGGTTCTAATCCCGGCAGCTCCACTTCCCATCCAGCTTCCTGCTGTGGCCTGGGAAAGCAGTTGAGGACGGCCCAAAGCTTTGGGACCCTGCACCCGTGTGGGAGACCTGGAAGAGGTTCCTGGTTCCCGGCATCGGATCGGTGCGCACCGGCCGTTGCGGCTCACTTGGGGAGTGAAACATCGGATGGAAGATCTTCCTCTCTGTCTCTCCTCCTCTCTGTATATCCGGCTTTCCAATAAAAATGATGAATAAATCTTAAAAAAAAAAAAACTAACTCAGATGTAGTGAAGAGAAGCAGCACAGAGTGCCAAGTTCATGACTTACTCCAGCTAATTGCTTCTGCAGCCCTCGGTTTCCATACCTATAAAAGCACACAGAAATGAGAATGAACCCCCTGTGCCTCCCACAGCCGCTTCAAGCAGTGACTTACATAGCGTGCTCAGCAAACTACACAGAACCATCGTGGAGAAGGAGGGCAACACCTGTGGCCAGCAAAGCAGCAACTGAGGCGGCCCGGGTGTGCAGTCACCGCACACAGCTTCAGGCAGGTGGCAGTCACAAGATGGCATCTGAGCAGCTTCAGAGCAGAGATGACTTCCAAAGTCTCCAAGAAGTGAATGAACTTGCTTCAAGTCACACAATGATAAATGCTCAATTTGAGCCCCCCAGCCTTGTTTGCTGCCTGCTTTCTCTGTGTGTGTTGCTGTGTTCAGCAAGAGGCAAGTTTGCAGAGAGAAGCAGGGCAGGGAGCCCAGCTCAGTCCACTGGTGGTCATGATCCAGTCTTTCTTCTGCGCTAGATGCTACTGTGAGCACTTTGCACACAGTAATGTTTAAACCCTCCCGGTATCCACGTGAGCTCACTGTCCTCACTGGATGAAGAAAACGAGTAATGACCAAAAAAATACCCAAGATCACATGGGCAGTACACAAACAAGCAAAGCTTCAAATGCAGAATCTGAATTCATAACTACCAAGCCATATCACTCATGAGCAGGTGTATACATACACTCTGCCAGGTCACACTGCAACCCACAGAACAAAACACAGCTGACACCCACCACCCCAACACTGCAAAGGGTCAGGTATAACATAACAAGCTTTGGAGTATTAAGCCAGAAAAGGCTCCGAGTAGGATGCAGCAGATACACAGAGTAGTTAAGTCAACATAAAAATCAAGGCAAGAGACACCATGGAAGGTTGAGACAGACAGCGAAATCCTTCTGGGATGGGATGAGAACGCTACTGGGAGATGACCAAGGAAGACGGGGGTGGGGGCAGCGGAGAGATGGGGCTGGAAAGGTCGTTCAGCCATCATGTAGGAGATGAGCCCCTGCAGATAATACACTGTCCCGGTATCTACAATAATATGAAAGAAAACAACATTGTTAGGAAAAACAGTAGATATTACGGGAAACTAAAACTTGTCAATAAGGATTCAAACAAATATAATGGGCTGGGGGGGTGTAATTCAGTAATGGAGAACCATTAACCTAACGCTCTTTTAGCAGACAGTCAGATTTAGTTAACAGCTTTTATACTGCATTTCATTTTCAATTTCTAAGATGTCAATCTGGGAGGCCTTGCTGAAAACCAGTGAGGTGAGATTGCTCTGGTAACTACTCCCAAATAATGGAAATTTCTAAACAAAAAGTGATTTCCCTTCATTAGAGGGAATGAGCTACGGGAAAAGAGGACATCTGGGACAGCGCGTTGGGAAAGCTGCTCTCTCCGAGGACCTAGACAGCATTCATGGGCAGGCTTCCGGGGACCTGCGGCTAATCGCACGCGTGTCCTTGTGAACACAACCTCCCCCAAGCACTGCAGCTTCCCATACTCCAACCACGGAGCCGCGTGGAGAGCTGCTTCCCGTACTCCAACCACGGAGCCGCGTGGAGAGCTGCTTCCCGTACTCCAACCACGGAGCCGCGTGGAGAGCTGCTTCCCGTACTCCAACCACGGAGCCGCGTGGAGAGCTGCTTCCCGTACTCCAACCACGGGGCCGCGTGGAGAGCTGCTTCCCGTACTCCAACCACGGGGCCGCGTGGAGAGCTGCTCGCAGCTCTCAGTCCTGCTGGGTGGGAGGCTGCAGCCAGAGGAGTGTCGGGACATTCCCTGGACAGCTGTCCCTCCTAGGTGAGCCGGACACAGAGAGCACCCAGGGAAACACCGAGCTGGATGTTCAAACAAATCCTCCAGGCAGTCGTCAATTTCTGAACAGCAGAGCTCTTGAAAGGACAACTTCATGATATTCAAAAAGGCAATAGCAATAGTTCTGACTATGACTAGTCACAAATTACCAAACTTCAACAGCTGTCTCAAAGAAAGAAAGAAGATTCTGTCCAAAAGCTATTCTTTGCATTTTATTCAATCAGTTTGTGCTCACCTCTTCCTGAGTGTTGCTGGAAAATGGAGCTACAACAGTGAGCAAAAACGCAAGCCATTCCCGCCTCCACAGGGCTCACAGTGCAGAGGTAAGTGGGCACCACGTGATGACCACACAAACAAACGGAAACTGTGACTCCTGCTGTGAACTAAACAGCAGGAGATGACATGTGATGACATGTACAAAGGCCCTGTGGCAAGAGGCCCCTCAGGACGGCCCCACAGGACAGCTGAGGGTGCCAGGAGCACAGAGCTCAAAGGGCTGTGGTGCCCTGAGTCTGAAGGAGCAGCCACGAACATCAACGTCCAAGGGAGGCTTTTAGCTCTCGTTCAGCACAGTAAAAAGGTGCTGAGGCAGAGCGTGGCAGAGAAGGTAACACAGGAATACGGTCTGCATTTGGGAAAAAATATTTTTGGCTGCTCAACAGCAAATTGGTGGGGATAAACAATAATGACAGAATTGGAGTGGTGAGTGAGTGGAGTCACACTGGCTGTCTACACGGGGCACAGGCCAGGGTTACGCACCACACCCTCCTCGTCCATGCTGACCAGGTCAGGAGGTATTCAGACATACAGTAGCAGAAAACACGGACTGGAGCCAAGCTTCCTGACACAGCATCTCAGGAAATGCCCCCATGCAACCCTACAAATCCTATCTTCTCTCTGTCACGGTTTTCTCATCTACAAGACAGAAAAATGACGCAAGTCCCGAAAACTATCAGGTCCAATTTTTTTTCTGGAAATTTGAAACTCATTGGATCTTTAAAAGTATGAAGCAATATTAAATACTCTATAATGCCTCAAGAGAACCTTAGCCTGAACATATAATCACACACATTAATGTCTTCAAGCAAAATGTATGGCCTCACAATCATATGGGATAAATACAGGAAATAGCTTCATGTCAACTCAGATCCACTTTCACAATCAAATTTGTTTGTACCAACTTTCAAAAACAATGCTTCTTTACAATGTTTTGAAACTTAGAATTGCAAATAAGGATTGGTGGGACCATGGGCCTGCCGGTCCTTCGTACTATGATTCTCAAAGAGACTCAGTCCTCCTTGTAAGCCCTTGTGATGACGCCTGGCTTACAGGTAACGCTACAGCAGCATGCACTAGATCAACAAGGCTGCCTGCATGAATTTAGAAAGAACTAACCAATGAACGGCAGGGGATGATGGATGAGTTCCTCCTAGTTTTCAGGTCCCGTGAGACCTTGAATGACATCTGTCTGCAGTGTTTCCTGGAGATGAGGGAGGATCCCCCAAGCCACTCCTGAACAGGGAATGGTGATGCCATAGTGACATACACCTCGCCCTTTCACCTCTTCGGTCCCACTGGCCAGCGTTCACGCAGGTTCAGACCTTGCTCCGCACCTTCCTCCAAACCACCCACTCCCTCCCCCTGGCCTCAGCCCGAACTCCGCTTCCTCACAACATCCTCATTAGCAGTTCAGCCTCTCCTAACCTCCATGATCACCAACATGAATCTATGGTTCCTGGGCCAAGCACAACTCTCGTCCAGGAAATGGAAACCACAGCCATTCACAGCTTGTCTTCGGATGTGTGAAGCCAAGGGCCAAAGTTAGCAGCATGGAGTCTACCGTAGGAAACGCAAGCGCTCCACACCTTAGCTCCTCTCTGAGCTATGTCAGGATAATGATAATGACAAAGCATCTTCATCCAGGTGCTAGGGGAATCGTGAAGACGCAATCCAAGCATGGCTTACAGTTACCTGCTACCTCACAGCTAACACTTGACTTGTAAGGAAAGATGCCCTGGTGCCGAGTGGCTCTCACAGAAAAGGAAAATTGTACATTTCAATGCTTTATTAAAGAAAGCAGATTTAACAACATTTTATCAAGAATCTTTCTATCTTTATGTGTTAAGCTGCTTTATAATTTTACTTTGTATGTTGCTTTTATCATTTTTGGTATTTGAGGTATAATAATAAAATATGTGAAAAAAAAGCAGAAATTTACTGAGACTTTACCATTTACCAGGCACTATTCCAGATACTTTTATGAGTATTCATATTATGCCACTTAATCAGATTTGTTTTGTAGACAATGTCACAATACATCTTGTTCAATTACTAAATGTTTCTTGGCCTTTATTTCACATGGATACAACCTGATAAAAGTCAAATGCATTCATGATAGATCATTAGCTGACAAATATAAACCTTATAATTCAGTACAATATTTGAAATTTTATAAAGGGCTTATTCACTCATTATTACACTTGATGTCCCCAACAGACAAAAGTATGAGTCCTAATGACAAGCAAGGAAACATGACAGACTGAAAAGTAGGGGCTGAAGACATGAGCCCATGTCTGCAGCTGGCATACTCCAGAAAAGGACTACGCTGCCACAGTCGGCCAGTGAACACGAGCTGATTTATTTACTCCGTTCACTTCCTCAAAGTCATGCATTTGGAAAAGAAATAATTAAACAGCATGGGACACACCATGAACCTAGTGAACCTTGCTAGCCTGGCATGGCCAGAGCGCATGCAGAGGAAGGGTGGCCCGTCTCACCACGAGGAAACGGGAGGCAGAGCCCACCCTGCAGCTCTTCCCTCCCCCTCATCTCATCTCCTGATAACTCTGATTCACCGTACGACAAGTTCAGCAGCAGAAGCAACTCAGCCCCTGCCTGCTTTGCCTTGCCGTTTCCTTCCCTGGGTCAGAGGCGCTACAGGCGCCACTGTGCAGGCTTCATGGCTTCCCTGGGTCAGAGGTGCTACAGGCGCCACTGTGCAGGCTTCATGGCTTCCCTGGGTCAGAGGCGCTACAAACGCCACTGTGCAGGCTTCATGGCTTCCCTGGGTCAGAGGCGCTACAAACGCCACTGTGCAGGCTTCATGGCTTCCCTGTCAGAGGCGCTACAAACGCCACTGTGCAGGCTTCATGGCTTCCCTGGGTCAGAGGTGCTACAGACGCCACTGTGCAGGCTTCATGGCTTCCCTGGGTCAGAGGTGCTACAGGCGCCACTGTGCAGGCTTCATGGCTTCCCTGTCAGAGGTGCTACAGACGCCACTGTGCAGGCCTCATGGCTTCCCTGTCAGAGGTGCTACAGACGCCACTGTGCAGGCTTCATGGCTTCCCTGTCAGAGGTGCTACAGACGCCACTGTGCAGGCTTCATGGCTTCCCTGTCAGAGGCGCTACAGACGCCACTGTGCAGGCTTCATGGCTTCCCTGTCAGAGGTGCTACAGGCGCCACTGTGCAGGCTTCATGGCTTCCCTGGGTCAGAGGTGCTACAGGTGCCACTGTGCAGGCTTCATGGCTTCCCTACATCCAAGTGGCTTTTTCTCACTGCTTCTTGCCTTCTTTCCACAACGAGACAGAGAAGCAATTACATCCCTGTTTGCTCACTGTGACGTCCATGCTTCACTGGGCCAGAAAGAAGAAGAAATGGAAATGGGAAATCTAAAACCTAAGACCAGCAGCCTGCAGAAGATGCTCAAAGGTTTTAATTCAATGAGGTTTGCACGGAAATCTGCAGTTAAAGTTTCCAGTCTATTCAATTTCAGAGAAAACTTAATTCTGTCTGACTATGGCAAGACAATTGTTTTCAATACTTCTGAGGGTTGGGGGAATCTAACAAAACTACAACTTGCATTTATATACTGATTTACATTTAATAAAACATGTTCCATATATTGTCATTTATTTTCTAAAACACTGCTAATTCTTTAAACAACTATTTGAATTTAGCACTTAAAGAGATTTGAGAAGGGAAAAAAAAGTATCTTTTTGACTGCCTCCCAAGTGCTAGACATTTTGCCTAGTGATTTGCATTCATTATCTCCAATCCTCATGACAACCAGCAAGGCAGGCCATCAGTGTGGGTCCCAGCTGAGTTTAAAGGATTCTAACAGTAACCTGAGGCCAGCTACAGCACTAGGGAACTCCCACGGGGTGCCACATGTCAACCGAAGCTATGGCTTTCAGAGTGAAGCAGACAACCTCTGTGTTTGAGCTAAACAAACCTAAGGGGAGCAGATGCTCAGAACAGACAGTACACCTGCTCTCCTGCCTGTTGCTTGTGCTTGCTGCACCCCCACTGACGGATCATAACCCAACTTAGAGGCCAAGGGATCCACTGACACACTGCATTAGGATGGCCTTCCTGGAGTATACAGTCGGGGGAGAAGGATCAAAAGTGGATCTGGAAGAAAGACAAGACATTGAACTGCACCTACCCTTCCTGAACTCCCCCTCCCCATAATCTGTGCTTATCTTCAACTAATCAGAAAAGTATCAAGTCAGGATGAGATGGTCTCATTCAGTAATCTTCTCAACTGAAACCTAAGACATGAGCAACAACTCTCTTTTCATAAAAGAGTAAAAAGGAGCTACAGAAAATTAGTTAACATAAAATACAACAGTTACAGTTCCTATAGCCTTTGTGTTTGAACATAAGGCCAAATTCAGCAGCTAATAACCAACCTCCCTCACTCCCGATCCATGTCACCCTGTCTCTTAACTCAGCATTACTCCTTACTCATAAAGCGACCCCGACATTGTCATGCAGTTGGCAGTTGGTAGATGCTAAGCCAGCGAAGACTTCAGCCTCTGAGTCCAAACCTGGTCCTCCTCTCCCCACATTGCCCCTGGCTTTCAGGACATGTCGCCCCACTGAACACAAAGACTCCTTTTCTAGCTGGTGATTCAGTAACAGGAGGAGCTCAAAATCTCAGTTTCCAAATCACTGAAATGTGATGGCAACTCTTTCAGAAGCTTGCTTTCTTTGAGCATCAGGATCTTTGGAAATTCTTCAAATTGATTAAAGGTTGTATTTATAACACAGACTTTCCACCTCTAGTTCCCAGATTTGGCATTTTGGCTATGGGGAGGAAACTGTATGAAACATACTCCTGACCGTAGGCACACATATTCCCAGGCCACAGAGAACAGCACTCAAATTCGTATGAAGCAGGGAAAGAGAATAGACATGAAATACGTTGGCATCCTATGAGGAAGGATCCAAGCTCTCTCCATGAAGTAAAAGATTTCTAACATGACAAACCTGTCATCAGGTGGCCAGCTGTTGATCGAGGGAGAATGCGGACATGTGGCTGGGATTTCAGCACCAGCATGTGCTGTGTGCAGCCCTTTCCAGAGGAAGTGCACATCCCCCAGCCCAGCAACAATCGTCCCTTCCTGCCCTCCTGGCTGTATTTACAGTAGGCTACTGAGCAGGCACCAAGTCTCATCTCCATGGTCAGAGTGTCACCCACCATGGCTGCACTCTCTGGGCATTCATACGGATACAAACATCTGTGCTCACCCTCAAAGACATATACCTACATACTCCTTTCCCACCATCCCAACATCCTCAAGGAGCTTACCCTACTGTCCAAACTCAACCTAAAGCCCTTGGGCAAGGACAGCCAGCAACACAGTTCTTAGGTCATCCTTCCAGAGAACAGAACAAGGGAGAGGGCAATAAAGTTTGTGATTAGAGGGCAGAGATCAGCTCTGTAGCTATCATGGCCTCTTTATTCAGAGCAAGAAACCAAGACTCCAGAAGACAAAACGGTGTACCTGAGGTCACACAGCTAGATGGGGAACCAAGTCCAAGCGTCCCTTCTGAGGTATACACTCCTCCTTGGGTTGTCAACATAGAGGGTGGGAAACCTCCCTAGTTCCTGTCCAAGAGAATTAAACTCACCTAAGATGTAAACCAGTCACCAGCTTGAAACATTTTTTACTCTGGTAAGTAAAAGCAGAAGTTGCACCCTACAGGCATTAAAATTAAATCTTAAAGATTATGCTGAGCCAGGAATTCAAAGAGTTTTCTGAACTCGCTCAGTGTGCACATTCCTGAAGACAGCTTGACCCTCGAGTGACAGCCCTCACAGTCACGGTGTGGGCTGCGCAGGCAACATTAGGTTTTAGAAAGTGAAGAGAAACAGATGGAATAGACACTGATAACATATTTAACCCAACATGTTCAAAATATTCTCATTTTCCCCACATAACGATACTTTGGTAAATATCCATGGGATCTTTTTTATGCTTCATTGTGTTTCATGCAAATCTTTAAATCCAATGTGTATTTTATACCGTAGCAAGCACACCTCAGTTCAGACCTAGCACATTCCCAAGTCTTCCAGAGCCGCACGAGCTGAGCGACGGCTCTGTAAATGAGAAGTTCACAGACACTAGCTGTGTCTTCTCACTGCACCATGGCCCTCACCTTGAAGTGGGGATAACAATACTCTTGGGACCAAAGTGACTGCAGCTATGAAAATGGCTAGGACTTATTTACTTATTGGCTAACAGGTGCCACTAAGTTTGTGAGGTAAAATAGCACTTAATTCATAGAATACAAGGACAATCAAGACAAAATGATTAAGTAGCTTGCTGCAAGTCACAACGAGAAAGTAACAGCGATCACTGGCAGCCCAACCTTAGGTTCTGTATTCCCATGAAAGTGATAATAACATTTACAATAATAATAAACACGCATCATTATTTTTTATACTTGAGAATTTAACTGAACTGGTTGACTTCAGAAAATCAACCCTACATGGTAAACGAAGCTGTTATTAAGACCCTTTCCTTAAGAGATATATAATTCTGCGGGGAGAAAGAATACAAGAAGTAAGACCGCTAATTATAAAAGGAAATACTTAGCCTGTCCCAGGCAAAGAATGGTGAGTTTCACAGAAACGTGTAGGAGCAGTGATCAGGGAGCACCAGCCAAGTGGAACAGAGCACCTAGAGGAAGAGTTCTAGGTTACGCCAGTTCTGCAAGTGAAGACAGGGCACGAGGAGGGCAGCAGCTCCACAGCAACCGACAACAGCTGGCCCAGGAAGTGTCCACCTGGAGTGGCACAAGTTCTCCTCTAACTGCTATCGGAGTCCCCACAGATGGCGTCTACCTCAGCAGGTAATGCCTTTGCCACAATCTCTGGATGCTCCTAAGGGTGCTGGGAACGGCCTCAACCCTGGGGGCCCTCTTCATCATCCAGACCCCAGAGAAGTTCTACTTGAGCTACATCACAGTTACAGAAGAAACATTCCACCCATTCAGCCCTTCCCATACTGACCAGAGCAGTTTAAACTCAAACCAAGAAACAGCAACTTCCACGACACCAGCTCAGTCAGCCCAAACTCCTGCAATCCAGTTCTTGCAAATGTTAGTGTCTAACGCGCTCCTTCAACCCTTAAAACCACACTCAACAACCTTCAAGTCAGAAGAATCTGGGGACATTGTCTAATCCAAGGATAATGAGAGGGCTAACCTCTCCTGGATCTGGTCTGATCAGCTGCGGGGGCGCTGCTTGGAGCGATCGGACGAGGTCATGATGCCGTGTGGGGCCTGGTGGGAGAGTGCTGGGTCAAAGTGCAGCAGCAGAGGCCCTTGCACTCGGACAGTATAAACACTAGGAATACAAGCTCAGGGCTAGGTCTAGAGGAGCTCTTGCCTCACTGTCCAGGGACGGACCAATCTGGAGGCAGTCACCACATCTCTCCACACATGAGTTCTTTATGTATGAAATAAGGATAAAACTGACCCAGAAAATGAGTTAGCTGTGCCACTGTGATACGCTGATTTAATAACAGATGTAAAGTGCATCCTGGAACATCTAATAGATGTTAGATACTCAGCACACTATTACACTATTATGACATATCGTCCATTAGCAATTTGTGATGTCTGGCAGGGGTCCTGTAGGTGACAGTGGCCGCCATGGTGTCCCGTGGGTGACGGTGGCAGCCATAGTGTCATGGGTGTATGGTCTCTGCTGTAATCTGGGGTCCCGTGGGTGACAGTGGCAGCCATAGTGTCATGGGTGTATGGTCTCTGCTGTAGTCTAGGCTTTTCATGGGTACCGATGGAGATGCAAAGCTGTAACACCTATTGGGCCTCCTTAAAATCACACTGGCCTCCTGGAAACTGGAGGCCCTCAGGGGCACTGCATCATCTCAAGAGTCCCAGGCAAGTTTCTGCTCCCAGAACTTCAGCTTCCTCCTCTGTAAGACAAAGGCTTTGGTACCTACATAGCAGCCTCTCCCACAGGGATCCCAGAAGGGTCTGTACTTGCTAGGATGGCGAAGGGCAATTCCTGTCCTCTAGGGCAACTGACACCTGAGTGTCCAGCACCCCCCACCCCCTCATCTCTCTCTCTCTCTCTCTCTCTCTCACACACACACACACACACACTCCATTTGCTTTGTTTTCCAAGTTCCAATTTTTACTAGTGAAAAACACAGGTGACCACTAAAAAATCATACTGTGACTTCTTCAGTGTGCTGTGGACTCAGCAGTCCCTGCCGCCAGTTCCGGGATTTCCCAGACAGCTGGCCCTTTCTTTGTTTACTTATTTTATTATTAGTAGTATCATCATCATTATCATTTTAGGACTCAGTTCCATAGGCCCTGGGATTTCCCTTACCCCCTTCTCCAAGTTCCCTCCATCCCCCACTGAGTTCCCCTATATTATTACCATAGTAAGTTCTTCATAAACATTCATGTGTCCATCATTGCGGGCATGGGCAATGGCAGAGAGTCCAGCATCCTATTGTCTAATTATATTTAACAGTTTCATTGGGAGTCCATTTTCAATCTGGAAGTAGAGATGCCTACTGCATTGTATCCTCATTTTCTTCAAGAAGGTTCTTGATTTTCTTTTTCATTTCTTCAGCAACACATTAGTCATTCAGCAACATGTCATCTAACTTCATGCCATTTTTAATTTCTTTTTTCTTCCTGTTGTTGATTTTGTTCTGTGGCTCTTCATTTAAGGGGATACACAGTAACTGTGTATGGAAACCGGACCCTTTCTTTTTAAAAACAGATTCTATTATACTTGGGTAGCTTCCTTACGATGAGGCATGACGTAAAACAGCGATCACAATCCAGGTTTAATCTGTTTTCCGATAGACATTACCCTCTGCATGACCATGCTCTGCCGAAACAGCACTGCCTCTCCCGGCCAGGCTGCCTCCTGCTTGCTCTGCTGCAGACACGCGTGCCTCCCCACCGCTCACAGCATGGCAGGCCCTCACCTGTGAATCCTCACCTGGCGTGGCTTGTGCCTCTCAGCTCTGACACACCCCGACAAGCAGCAAGTCACGAGACAGCCCTGTGTGGCAGAAAGTGCTCTGGTCCAGACAGACCCCATGTGCTCAAAGGACACTTCTGCCACTCACTGATTAATTTGACCATGGCCTAATTACCTCACCTCAGGCTCCTCAGTAATAAAGTGTAGATGCAGCACATCTGTCGGAGGTTTCTGGGTAGCAGGTTGAATAATATGGGATGACCAGTTTGACCAGTCCCTGGTACTCAGTCATTTAATTAGACATGATCAGTGTGGTTGCAGAGTTATTTTGTGAATATAGCTGAAACACAGTCTCCAGAGTTGAAAGGCAAGGACTAAAACCTCTGAGTTTGTGTTGCAGAACAGTAGAGAATTTTGCTGCAACTCCCAAAAAAAAATCCCTGCACATCCCTCACCACTGCAGGACAGCAAGCCGTGCACCTGTGACTAGTGAACGTGCCAGGCCTCACGACAGAACATCCAGCCATTAAACAAAGGCCATCAGCTTCGGAACTCGTGGTGCTCCACCTGCGCTGAGGGCCCAAGAACCCCCCTTCCTCCTGAACAACCTTTCCCAAACCCTGCCCCCTCTGCTTACTGTCCTCCCAACAAATACCTCTAGTCAAAGCTATCTGGGGGACCAAGTTGCCATCTTGCTCCTGGTTCCTGGCTTGGATGTCTGGTGATAAACTGTCTCTGCAAGACGATGGCTTTGGTGCTTGCTTCCCAAAGCACAGGCAAACAGTCCACTTTGGTTCCCTGATGTGGTTCACATCTGACAGGTTGTACAGAGCAGGTGAGAGTGAATTTGCAACGGATCGTCCAACCTTATCGCATCAGAAATATCTAGAATGCCCCACAGGAACCACTCAGGCCTTGTCTCAGCCCGCTACAGTGAGTAGGATGAGTCCCTTGCTACAAGTCACTCAGCCAGGAGCTGCCACCTCCTCCCCACCCTGCCTAAGATGTATGAAATACCCTGGGCGGCCGTTTCCCTCAAAGGGTCACCCAGCCGTGGGGAAGCAGTCCCAGGCTGTCTCTCAACAGAGAGTGCTCCATCAGGCCTTCTCCCCTAATAAGACCCTTTGCCTGAGCCAAAGGCCCCTCTCTTTCACTCTCATCTCTTAATCTAACAGTATCTACACTCACCGACTGGATAAACTGGAAATTATTCTCCTTCATTTAGGTGGATCCAAGACAACAAAACAAGAACTGGAAGAAGGAAAAATCCCACCTGGAACGTCAGTGTCAACTTCTGTCCCAGTCCCCAGTCTCCTACAGCTTTCTGCAGTCACAGAATCATAAACCACCTCCTCTGCTCTCTCAGTCCCTGTGTGTGTCAGTGTGTGTGTCAGTGTGTCAGTGTGTGTGTGTCTGTGTGTGTGTCAGTGTGTGTGTCTGGGTGTGTGTCGGGGTGTGTGTGTGTCAGTGTGTTGGTCTGTGTGTGTGTCAGTGTGTGTGTCAGTGTGTTGCCGGTGTGTGTGTGTGTGTGTGTCGGGGTATGTGTGTGTGTCAGTGTGTTGGTCTGTGTGTGTGTATCGGTGTGTGTGTCAGTGTGTGTGTGTGTGTGTGTGTGTGTGTGTCAGTGTGTGTGCCGGTGTCTGTGTGTGTGTGTCAGTGTGTGTGTGTCGGTGTGTGTGAGTGTGTGTCTGTGTGTGTCTGTGTGTGTCTTGTGTGTGTCTGAGTGTGTAATGAATTGTATATAAGACATAGTCATTATATACAATGTATTATATAGTATGCACACATGTATACACAAAGACATTAGGAGTACAAGGACATATATAACATTAGATATTACAGCATATTATATATTACAACATATATATATGTATAAGTAAATATCATAACATACTTTAGTCATAAATATCTTGATGGTTCTCTTTAATAGAGCAATAACAGGATATAAAACATATAATTAGACAGTAGCATGTAATGGATGTTAAATGCTAGTACTGTTAGTAGTATTTTATTATTTGCTGAACATGTAGCAAAAGGCTTCACCATGATGACTATTAGCATAAGGATGGTTTTTCTTTGTCTAAAAGTCTTCTTAAGGGGTCATGCCTACATAACTTTCGTTCAAACAACATAAAAACTGTATATAAATAGATGCTGATCAAGCAAATATAGGAAAATATTAGCATTTAGCAAATCTATTAAGGATATGTTATATATAAATTTTTGTACTAAATAAGTTCTTATATAGAAAAACTTAAAATAAAAAGGTTTAATATAAATAATATAATATAAATAATATAAATAAGAATTAGACTCCAGTGGAATTGTGGTCTGTGGTGTTTTATTTTTTTACTTGCTGCATATGATGATTAGTGGCAAATTAAGCCTGTAAATATAGAGTGGATTAAAATTATGACTGTGCAAATACCACTGCAGAGGGAAGAGAGGGTGAGGCGTGGGAGGCTGCTGGGGGTGGGGAAAGTGTGGCTGTCTTCCTGGGGCTGGGCCTGTAGAAGGTGTGAAATCTGTTCCCTTTATGTCAATTTTTAAAATGGATTTTCCAACAGATTTACTCCAGTGACAACCAAAGTTCTGAGCAAAGTAGTGTGGAGGGGAAGATTAGTATAAAGTGTCTACCATGAAGTATTTAAATGACTCATACTATTCACTAAGCATTCAGTTGCTCATATTTCAGCCGTGTAATGAATGTATCTATGTGCTAATGATGAATGAAAGTTCAGAAACGGAGAGAGGGAGATTAAATCCCATCTGGGGTGACTGGGTGTGACCTCAGAAGGGAAACATGGAGTATGGAGGGTCTCCTGAGAAATCGAAGCGAGTGAGAGAAGTCAGTCTAATGTGGATGACAAAATCAATGTCTGTCTCAACTCTTCCTGTGTGATCAGTGTGCAGCAGACCCACAGCACAGCGGGGCTGGGATCTCACACACGGACAACACATGATCGCCAGCTCATGAGCACCAGCCGATTAGGCAGTGTTACTCAAACTATGGTATTTGTAACACAAAATCAACAGCTCTGCTGCATTTATGCACACACACACACACACACACACACACACACGGAGTCAGAAGGAACGGAAATATCATTAAACTAGGGCAAAGCAGGACACAGCAACAGAAGGCTGCTGAAGCCATATTTACTGCTGACCTCACTGCGACTCTGCTCTGTGCAGCCAGACATCCCTCCACCTCTTAGGCACTGATCCTTCACTGTGAAATTCACAGGTTCCTTGAGCTGATACTTGCAATGCCAACTAGCTCTGGAATATAAGTCAAAAGAGCTAACAGACCTGGCATAAACTATCGGGCAAGTCCTCTTACTGTCAGTGTCCGTCCTGTTACATGGAGGCAGAAGCACCGATCCTGTCTGCCTTGACCAGGCTAATGTGACTCACACTGAAAGCAGTTTGAAAACTATGTCACACTGTTATAGTAAGTGACAAGTATCTGATCACTTTAACTTCCCAAAGTATCTGACAGAAAACATCTGTTTTTTTCCCCTTGATTTCCAAAGGAAAATCCTGATGGGAAGTTCCCACCGCTCAGAGCCACGCCGGCACCAACAGCTGATGGTGCTGTTGGAAGGCCCCGTGACCTCAGGGCCGACCTCGCACACAGAGCTGCTGAACACTAACAGGCAACCGAGATGGAGTGCCGAGCACCTGCCGCGAGCCATGCACTGCGTGGCCGTCCTTCAGCTACACCTGCTCAGACACCTCTGAGGTGAGCCACGCGAGTATTCCCCTGTCCGGGGAGATGTGGGATGTGGGATGTGACTTTCTGAGGGTCGCCTGACACTTTGTAACAGGGAGTCAGTGTTATTTTAGGGTCCACCTTCTTGATCTGCAACCAGAAATTCTCAAGCTTTTGAGTCTCAGAACTCAAAAATTATTGGCAACCCAAAGATCTTTCGGTCAGCTTTATATCTATTGATGTTTACTGCATTAGAAACTAAAGTAAAAAATGTAACAGAGATCAATTCATGTTAAAATAAGAACTAATCCATTGCATGTTAACACTATAGAAAAAAACCTTTGTAAAAAAGCTATTTTGTCAAAAGTAAAACTGTGAGGAAAAGGGCACTGGTTTATGTTTTTATTACTTTTTTAATTTTTATTTTTCATGGCGTGGTTCCACAGGCACAGGGCATTCCCCTTCCAGCCCGCTCCCCCACACTACAGCAGTGCAGCCCTCCAGCAGCGGCTCTGCGCTTCGACAAGTCTCTTCAGCGTCTAGGTTCATGATGTCTAGGGGAGGACTGACCATTACCTCCCCGCCCCGTCCCCCACAGCTAAAAAACACAGAAAAAAACTAGAAAAACATAATTCATTACACCAGCATCATTTTAACATTTGTCTAATAAGCATCTTAAATTTCTAAATGAGAAGGTCACCATATTCAGTGTATGCAATGGACTAATAATCATAATGAGATTCTAAATTGCATTTTATACTTGAGTGATAATCCCAGACAAATCAGCCATTACTAGCAATTACTGATAATTTATTTTTATTAGCAGCCTGAAAGAGTTTCTGAAGGGAAATTAATGACTGAGAGCTCGATTTGGGGAAAAACACACATGCTTCTACGCGGCTGGGAAGGCGGCACGCAACCTTGCTCAGCAGAAACACGCACTGCGGGGGCTACCCGGTGGCCAGACGGGACTGCCAATCAGTGAGAGACAGTGGCTCCCAACTGCAAGTCAACATGCACTCTCAAGACCTACACTCACTTGCAATACCTCCTTCCTCATGCCTGTCCCGGGCCACTCCTTCTCCCACCTGCCAGGGATTTCAAAGGGTTTGTTAAACTAGAAGAAAAATGTATTTGAGTGTGAGTAAACATAGACATCCATCCTGCTCATTCATCCCACCCCCCGTATCAAGGTAAAAGGCCAGTAAGCCTCTTGCAATATCATGAAATTAACACTTGACCTTAGGAAACAGGCTAAAGTAGTATTCTGAATTCCTTTCTCCAGTTGATCCACCAGGCACACTCCAGTTCGCACTGACAGAATATTCAGTTATTCTCTAAGTAAATGTTCCCCAGACAGTGTTGTACACTATTTCTCCTCCAGGCTGTGAGCAAACACCAGCATCGCAAGGTGGCCTCCCACAGCCATCTCTTTACAACTGCAGTCAGCAACATCACCACCCCTTAAGGCTCAGTTATTTCCCTCTCTCTCTCTCCCTCCTTTATTTTTTCTATACTCATCACTAGTACATTCAAAATATTGGTTATTTGAGTAGTGCCATGGTGTAGTAGCTTAAGCCTCCTCCTGAGGTGTTGGCATCCCATATGGATGTTGGTTTGAGTTCTGGCTGTTTAGGAACTAAATTTTGGGTGTGTCTTAAGATATAAAAATGACCTGAAGGAGGGGAAAAGTAGGAAGAAATTTCCACAAATGTGTGAAAGTTGAAAACAGAAATGAACACAGTTTTTAAATATACAAATTTTGATCATCTGGCTTCTGATACTGGTTCTGTCATGTTTTTTTGAGATTCATTTATAAATTTTAAAGTGAAAGGGAGAAGGAGAGCTCTTCCATCTGCTGGCTAACTCCCCAGGTGGCCAGAGAAGCCAGGGCTGGACCAGGCTGAAGCCAGGAGCTTCATCTGTGTCTCCCACATGTGGGGACCATCTTCTGCTGCTTTTCTCAGGCCTTGAGCAAGAAGCTGGAATGGAAGTGGAGCAGGAGGGAAGAGAATCAGCACCCGTCTGAGATGCACACATCACAGGCACCTGCTTGGCCCCGCCCCTGGTTCTGTCCTTTCTGGCCATGCATCATCATGCAGTCAGTCACCTGAGCGAGCCTCTGGACTCCCTGGCCTGCAAAGTGGCTACCTGAGAGGGACCAAGAAATATGTATATATAAAAAATTAAAATGAAGTCCTTAGCCTCATTTGACAAGTTCAGGAGGCCTGAGTATGGCAAATGGAAACCCAGGGACTGAGGGGGCTTAGTGGTAGCTATGGAGGGAGGAGGGAAATGGGATGTGGGGAGACGTGGGGACATGAGGGACGGGGGGACATGGGAAGACGTAGGGACATAAGGTGACGAGGGGGGAAATGGGATGTGGGGAGACATGGGGACATGAGGAGGGACGGGGGGACACGAGGGGGAACGGGGGCACATGGAGGGATGAGGGGAAATGCCACAAGGCACTAGAGATAATGGTAAGTCTGAAACAAACAGTAAGAACACGGGAGTGTGAAAGAAATGAGCTCTCCCAACAGAACAAATAAATATCATCTCCAAAGCTGTGGGCAGCTAAGAAATGAGCTGAGGATTGCAAATAGCTTGTCGTTCCAAGGAGGGCAGAGTACAGAGCCGAGCACAGCGGGAGGCGAGGATGGAAGATTAAACAGGAACCAAATTTGAACTTGCTTTTTTGGGCAACTGGATGAGATGATGAGCACTAACTCTAAAGAGGAATAAAAAATGCAAAAGACAAAGTTGAATCTGTAAATTATACCCAGTTAATGAAGAGCCTTCAGCATCAGTTCATGCAGTTTGAATCTCACCCTGCAGGCTGAGAAGACGGAGCTCTGAACCAGGGGAACAACACTGAAATTCTATTTGAGGTGGATTAGGCAGGAATATGTGCAGAATGGGAATTGAAAAGAAATTCAATTTCTTTTGGTAATGAGCTACACTTGCAAGATGTTACAAACTAACATCCTGGACCTGGATTTTTGACAGAGGGAATAAAGACGCAAATTCAAGAGATATTCAAATGTACCTGACTCAGAAATTTTAAGAAAGTCAAAATTACCCAGAAAATGTAGGGCCTGTGGGAGAGAAGTGATTGTGAAATAGCTGTGTGTAAACCATTTATTCCACACAGAAAAAAAAAAGATAGCAGTTGGAAAAATCAGCTTCTTGGTATTGAGTAGACTCACGCATCCGTTCACTCACTCAACAGTATTCATTGGTACTCGGTCAGACACGGAAATACAAATATACCATGGAAACAGAAAAATGGATGAAGGTAAAACTGAAAGTAATACGGTTAATAAAGAAAGAATTCCAGTGAAAAGTTACTTGTGACTGGGCCAACCAGAAGGTTATTACAGAGCTTTGGGATATGAGGCAGGTTTTGAAGATGAGGCAAGTTCTTCACATACAGAGTCACCACGCATCCCACTTTGCCAGTCCCAGTGAGGCCATGCCCCCTTGGTAGCATCTCAATCAGGCAGTCGGTGAGGAGCTTGCCCCCTAGTTAGGGTGAAGACATGCCATCCTGCATAAATTCTTAATGCCAATGGGACTTAAACCAGTGAAATCAGAAGTCTGCCAGGAGCATATTTGCCGTAGCTGGAGACGTAGTGATGCTGCTTGTCTGGCTCCCCATTCTGTCTACTCACCCATCACCAAATTCAAAGAGATTCAAAGACGCACCAAGGTGTAAGCTGACTCCAGGCCATGTGACCCCATTTCACCACTGAGGTCTGCTTTAAAGACATGCTCAGCACATTTTCAATGACACAGAATCCTGTAACCAACTTGGGAGCACTGTCCAAAGAGGAAAAAAAAAATGTTGGATGAGGAACTGATCATTAGAAGGGATCCTCAAAACGTCCTGCTAGGGTAACTTTGCATCAGCAACAGTGGTGTCACTCCTGCACTGGGATAGGATAATGGGCCTGAGGACACGTCTCCAAGTCTCTCAGCCTCCTTCAAGAAACAGATACAGGTTTTTTAACTGCATGAATTTTCACATGGTACAGCACAGCCA
Organism: Ochotona princeps; assembly: GCF_030435755.1. Taxonomy (NCBI): domain Eukaryota; kingdom Metazoa; phylum Chordata; class Mammalia; order Lagomorpha; family Ochotonidae; genus Ochotona; species Ochotona princeps. The sequence continues at coordinate 41,122,899 of NC_080852.1, read as the reverse complement.
TGGACCAACTCTGAAATGGTTTTAAGAATTCTGACTGTCGCACACCATCAGGCACAGAACAAAGAGCGTTCTGCTTTCTTCTTGCAGAGGACAGCTGTCCTCCCCATCTTGGTGAACGTCAATGCCTGAAACAGAGAATCTACGGCCTCTAGGCTGCTTCTCCAGAAAGCTCTGCAGGGCAAGGCTGACGACAGAACCCCTTGCGGATTTCTCTCTCATTGCTATTCTTTTTTCTCTTTGTAACCCACACTGCCCAGGATTTAAGAACTGAGCTAGAAAATACCAGATAACCTGTTCAAAACTGCTCAAGGAAAAAACACTGATAGCTCCTGCTACCACCAGCAGCAAAGAAAAAAAACTAAAAGGTAAAATGAGATAAGACCAGCAGCACGCCTATTACAAGATACTGTGTTACCCAACTACCACAGGTAGATCATACAAAACAAATTCACATTCCTGACTACCTGAAAACAAATAAAGATCCTCAAAAACCCAGTGCATGTGAGAAAAGTGTTGTTATCAAATAATGAATATGAAGCTGGGTCTCCCTGACCACCAAGACTATAAAAACCAAACACAGTTTTGATGTAACCATATTACTTCTCACTTGGAGTCAGAGGTTGGGAACCATGAAATTCATTTGAAAAGGAAGAGCAAGACACTTTTCTCTTGTTTTAAGGCCCATCTTGGACAATAAGGACACACTTTGTTGTAATTTGATTTTCTCTGCAGTGTTTAAGAAGGAAATCGTGTCACTACCGGGAAGTAAAACTGACCAGTGCTTCACTGGAGGACTGTAGGGTCACAGTGTGCGCAACCTCCTAGACACAGCCTGCCAGCTTAGAAATTCACATGAACATCTTGTCTTCAATCTGTGACTTTGTTTATTTTAGGGTCTTCTAAGATATTTCATTTACATTATTATACTCAAGCTCACTGTAAGACAGACAAGGCAGACGACAGAATTAAGAGGAGGAACTGAGCATCCCCACAACAGTCACCAAGCCTGAGGACGTGTGACAGCCCCCCCAGGACTCTCCACCACCACAGCTGACAAGCAACCAACTTCACACTTGATCCTCTATAATAAAAGTGTTCCTTGCCTCAGTCACACTGTCACAGAACAAATGTTTACAATTTAAGGAGTTAGTTTTATCTATGCCAACAGTAGGTGGAAAGCAGGGATGGGTAGTTTAAATAGGTTTCTGATAGCAAGCTAGCAAACATCAGCCTGTAGGTTCAGTCTTCACATAGCCACTGCACAACTGAAGCTTGTCTGAATGCATGGAAAATCAATATTTAAGTAAGGATAGCCCTCAGAATGTAAAGGAATTTAAATAAGTCTCTTCATGGATGACCAGAACAACCATGGTTGTCAAGAAGACACATGCCAGGACCATAGCCTGGCATTGTAGCTTAAGCCTCCACCTACTGTGCCAGAGTCCCATCTGGACACTGGTTTGATCTCAGCAGCTCCATTTCCATTCCAACTCCTTGCTAATGACCTGGGGAAGCAGCGAAGGACAACCCATGGCCGTGGACCTCTGCATCCATCTGGGAAACCCAGAAAAAGCTCCCTGCTCCCAGCTTTGGGCGGGCCCATCTCCGATCTTTGTGGCCATTTGGGGATTGAATCAGCAAGTGGAAAATCTCTTTGTGTCTCTGCTCTCTGTAACTCTGCCTTTCAAATAAAAATAAGTAAATCTTTTAACAAAGAGGAAAGAAAGAAAGAAAGAAAGAAAGAAAGAAAGAAAGAAAGAAAGAAAGAAAGAAAGAAAAGAAAAGGAAAGGAAAGGAAAAGAAAAGAAAAGAAAAGAAAAGAAAAGAAAAGAAAAGAAAAGAAAAGAAAAGAAAAGAAAAGAAAAAAGAAAAGAAAAGAAAAGAAAAGAAAAGAAAAGAAAAGAAAAGAAAAGAAGGGTCCCAAAGAATCTGAACTGAACTTAAACTGTGGTTATGCAACAAGGCTGAGGAATCCACCATGGTGGGAGGGTTTGGGGAGGGGTGGGAGAGAATCCCAGTACCTATGAAACTGTGTCACATAATACAATGTAATTAATGAATAAAAAAAAAGGGTCCCAAGGCTTTGGACCATCCTCAACTGCTTTCCCAGGCCACAAGCAGGGAGCTGGATGGGAAGGGGAGCAGCTGGGACACAAATGAGTGTCTATATGAGATCCTGGTGCTTGCAAGACAAGGATTTAACCACTGAGTCATCACACTAGGCCCCTAACAAGTTTCAACATCAAGTTTCAGTTTAAAGCTTTTGTTTATAATTAACAAGTCCTCGGTGTCTTTCCTGTCCATAACAGATGGCATATAATTGTTCAAGATTATCGAATAACCACCCCAATAAGATTGCCTGGAGTGCCCTCCCTGGGACGAGGGTTGGTGAGGCAACCTGAATCTACCTACTACAGGTTATTCATTCATTTCTTTTAAATGTCTGCCTTCACATTAAAATTCATATGCTTTTTGCCTTCCAATTCACAATATATTAGTTTTTATTTTTAATATATACACACACATATATTTTAAATATAAATGTATAATGTGTATATTTAATATATAAATATATAATGATATATAATATATTTATATAAATCATATATATATTGAAATATATATATATATATATATATATATATATATACACACACATAACAACACACTTTGGACCCCAGGAAGTGAACACTGCTTTCACTTTCCAGGAAGATGTACCACACTCACAGCGTGGCTCCGTGAACCCTAGCCAACAGGAATAGTCCGGAATGAGCCAGAGTTCTCTCCAAAATGCTGCTCTTCCCTGCCTCCATCTGTCCTTACACTTAAAGCTTTGGTTCCAGCTACCATTCAGAGGGGCAGTGGCCAAGGGCCAGGGACAGATGTGGCATCACAGAGGTTCCTAAGAACTCTTAAGACTCAATGTTGCCTGCTGGATTTACTTAATCTCAGACACATCCCAACTGCTGTCGGAAACAATGGCCATGATTTTCAGCCCTTGAACCTCTTGCCTTTCAAAACAGTGCTTCTGTCTAGAGGAATCACTTACTTGGAGCCCATCACATGAAAACACAAGCTCCCACAGCAGTAGAATGCTCAGTAGTCACCATTCTTAGAGAACGCTCTGCAGGTGAGCAGCATAATTCCGCAACAAATTAAATATTTGGAGGTATATTCATTTTTTAAAAGAACTTTATTCCTTTTTTATTATTCATTTATTTACTTGAAAAGTCAGAGTTGCTAACAGAGAGGGAGAAACAGAGACAGCCATCTTGCATCCACTGGTTCACTCCCCAAGTGACTGCAATGGCCAGGGATGGGACAGAAAAAAAAAAACAGAAGCCAGGAGCTTATTCTGGGCCTCCCACATGTGCCAGGGGCCCAGGCACTTGGGCCATCATCTGCTGCTTTCCCAGGAGAATCAGCAGGGAGTTGGATCCAAGGTGGAGCATCTGGGACACAGCCAGAGCTCACACAGCAGCCTAGCATAACAAGAGACAACTGCACCTGCTGGTTATAAAGCCAGCCCCAAGACACTTTTCACTTCTTAGACAGCTGAAGTCTCTAACGAGGTAGATCAAGGAGAGCATGCCCATGCAACATCAGCATTAAACTGTGGCAGGACTCGGAATATAATCTGTTTGCTCCATCAAAACTTCTACTTTATTTCAAATAGGATTCTTAAGCCTACTGCTTTTGTATTCTTCTATCTTCCAACCCAGAAATGCCCTCTGTGAGCAATGATTAATGGCTCTCAAAGGCAAAGAAAGCTGTCCCCTCTGAAAGCTCTCTAGGTCTCTAAACGTACACTATCTTTTTTTCTGTGATAGAGACACCCATATTTTTATCCACAGCAATTTCTCTCTGAAAATCACAGGCTCCTACTAACTATGTGTTGCTATAGGATTTTCCTTTGAGAACTTGAGGATATTTCCTCCATCTGCCAAGAGGCATTCTATACAAAACCTATCCTGCATAGCTATAAACCAAAGAAAAATTATTTATGTGTGTGTGTGTATAAAGGTTAAAACTGGTAGAAAATCATAGTTTTAACTACCTCCATTCACACGCCTGTGACGAAGCCACAAAGGAATTTCTGACAGTTGCAATTTGTCTTAAATGTGCCGATACCCTGTTCACACTCAAGACTCATTAAGCAGATCTGCGGCATTTAGTTCACATGGGATGTACTAGATCCTGGACAACGATTTTTTTTAACACATTGGTGACAATGAAGCAGACTCTGACCACTGCAATCTTGAGCAAAACAAAATCAAACCTATTCTCTGTTAGTCATGAGATGGCGCACAAAGAAAACCAGAACGAGTCTTGTGTAGTCAGGAGTGATTTCTACAGATCCTGTCTGCTTCCAAACCGGAAGTCAGGTGACAGCACCTGGGCTTCATTTTTTTTTTAAGATTTATTTATTTTATTGAAAAGGCAGGTGTATAGAGAGGAGGAGAGACAGAGAGAGGAAGATCTTCCGTCCGATGTTTTCACTCCCCAAGGGGCCGCAATGGTCGGTGCTGCGCCGATCTGAAGCCGGGAACCAGGAACCTCTTCCAGGTCTCCCACGCGGGTGCAGGGTCCCAAGGCTTTGGGCCGTCCTCGACTGCTTTCCCAGGCCACAGCAGGGAGCTGGATGGGAAGTGGAACTGCCGGGATTAGAACCGGTGCCCATCTGGGATCCTGGAGTGTTCAAGGCGAGGACCTTAACCATTATGCTATGGCACCGGGCCCAGCACCTGGGCTTTAAACTGTCCCTCCCCACTGCTTTATGTGGACTATCTGCTTCCGCAGGACCAACAGAGGCATAACGAAAGTGTCACACACACACACAGTGGATTTGTACTCAGGTTTCAAAACCAAGGGAATTCTGTGAACTACAATATCATGTACAAATGTGGAGGACAGTATGCCAAGTGTAGTAAGTCAGGCACAGAAAGACAAATACTGCATGATCACACTCTTCCGTGGAACCTAGAAAGAACAAAACCATTGAAGTCCAGACTGGAACAAATGGTGGTTTCCAGACCCGGGGGGAGTCGGAAGAGGGAGGATGGAAGAGGTGTTAGGCAAAGGGTGTAATGGAAGTTCACGTTATAAATCTGTGATATTCATAGAAGGAACAATCCAAATAGCTAATAATCATGCAGCATGGACTGCTTTCAGTAAGACATGCCTTTATGTATTAAACTTCCCAAATCAAACAATAGAGTGTGCCATCCATTTCCTGCAGGGAGCCTAACCAAAAAGGTAAGTGTGTGAATAATTGTGACATTGAGAATATAAGGTCCAGAGCTTGAGCACATTTTGAAAGTCACATTCTTAGATGAAAGGTAAGCACAAGGAAGAAAACAGAATAATATCAAAAAACTGCCCTAAAGCATTTGAACCAAGATAATATTGCAAACAGTAAAACTGATGGAAATTGGAACTTTATTAAAGTGAATTGAGTTTTTGCGTAACTGTGACCACCTCTTTGTATTTTCATTTCATTTGCTAAAAAGAAATAACACCTACAAAATTCAAACCTTCACACTCCAGTTCTATTCTATTGGCCTTGTTTGCCACTGAGACCGCCATCATGTTCACATTTAGAACCAATTCTTACTCCTCAAACACATGCATCGCAAACAGACTCCTAATATGGCAACTGTGCATTCTACACTCCTAATATGGCAACTGTGCATTCTACACTCCTAATATGGCAACTGTGCATTCTACACGTTATGACAAACGAGTAACATCTTACTATTTCCATCATTTGGCACCCTGTGATTTTTTCACTGAAAGCTATATTTTGGAGTCTGTGTTGACACAGAGAACCATTTCATGTCTTGCAACAGTTATGCAAGAACCAATTACAAGAATAGGTTATGATTTCTTTATCTGTCCCCCTGCTGAAAGACTTCACTATAACAAACAGAACTTGAGTGAACCACGCTAGGGTTCCTGTGACACACCTGGACCAAAAGAAGCAAAACGAATTTAGAAACCGTGATTTTAATGTGCCATAATACCAGGCATCAAAATGGAATTTTAACACTACTCATTAGGAATATGGGCCTGACAAGAAAACAAAAGATCAAAGAAGAAATGGGGATAATTTTGTTCTGTTTGTATTCAGCCGGGGATTGAACACAGCACTGCTAACAGTCTTAGAACAGGCCCTGTGACCACTCTGTCACACACCTGCCCAAGCCCCGAGCAGGCCCTGTGACCACTCTGTCACACACCTGCCCAAGCCCCGAGCAGGCCCTGTGACCACTGTCACACACCTGCCCAAGCCCCGAGCAGGCCCGGTGACCACTGTCACACACCTGCCCAAGCCCCGAGCAGGCCCTGTGACCACTCTGTCACACACCTGCCCAAGCCCCGAGCAGGCCCTGTGACCACTCTGTCACACACCTGCCCAAGGCCCCGAGCAGGCCCTGTGACCACTCTGTCACACACCTGCCCAAGCCCCGAGCAGGCCCTGTGACCACTGTCACACACCTGCCCAAGCCCCGAGCAGGCCCTGTGACCACTGTCACACACCTGCCCAAGGCCCCGAGCAGGCCCTGTGACCACTGTCACACACCTGCCCAAGCCCCGAGCAGACCCTGTGACCACTCTGTCACACACAGCCTTCACACCTGTTCTTCAAGCCATAACTCAAACTCAGCAATGCTTACTTGCAGTGAACAGTTTCTACCTCAGCAATGACTCCTTTTTAAAAAAGTAGTAACAATATGTCAAATGCGAAATCTACAGTTATGGGAGAGAAGCAAGTGGATAACCCCCAACTGAGTCAACCCCAGAGGAAAGTGGTGGCTGACTCAAACTCCTAAGGTGAACTTACTCCTCAATTTCAGGCAACAAGATCCATTTTTCAATTAACTGTGAATGTCAGACTTACCTCAGAAAACCTCAACAACTCCAGGAGGCGAAGTAAATTAGTATTTTCCCTAAGGAAACATATAGTACATCTACAGAATGCTAACCATACAGGCAGCGCATCAGGTAAACAAACAGCTTCAGGACAATGATGTCCCTTGTGCCCATTCAGAAGGGACCACCAGAGTCACCTTAGGGCCCGCCGGTTTTCTTTCAGTTTCTGTTAAGTCAACTCTTGTTTCAGCTTCAGCCTTCAACATGCAATGGAAAGGACAGGTGACACCAGGGGAAAACAACACGCAGCGGGTTCCTGGGGTCGCTGGAGCCCAAGAGGAGCCTTGCCCTCTGTCCACGCACGAGCAGCGGTCTGGGAGCTCTGACTCACTGCATTCGCCCTCCGGTGCCAGCTGAGTGGAGTGAGGAGAAGTTTCCTCAGCAAAGCAGTGCACAGTGAGCCTCAGGCCCATGGCAGCAATAACACAACGCCCGATGCTGGTGAAGGGCGTGCTGTTGTGCTGGAAACTCAGCACAGCCCAGAGAGGCAGCAGAGCTGTGACCAGCACAGCCGGAGAACACAGACGCTACTGTCCACGCAGGACAGAGCAATCTACGTTTGCAGATCCTAAAAGCCAGAGGCATGCTAGCAAATTCAAGTCATGGTACTTGCTACCCTACAACCTTTGGATAGCCCAGATGCTACTGAATGTCAATCTGTGTAAATGGGTATGTGTCTGCGGCAGAATGGGGTCTGGTGCTAGCACGCCCACTTAATTCTTTTTGTTCCTCATCTCTGATTGAGAAGATAAATTCAGCAAATGTGGTTTTTAAAAATTCAAAGTTAATGCAAAAGAAGTGACCTTTTAGGTTTGTTTGGAATATAACCATTCTGAAAACAGCACTACACACTCCTTCTCTGCGTGAGATAATTACCATGTACCACCACTTCCGCATCAGGATCCGGAAAAGGTCATTATGACTTTGATTTGAGGCACGAGAGTGGAAACAAACCACTGACAGCCACTCCACAGATCCAAATACCTCCCCCAAGGATCGCATATGAGCAACTACAGCACTCCTGAATTTGCTTTAAACACTGGGAATATGAACATTCACCGGTGTCCTACATTAAAAGCTGTCAACATTAAAAGTTACAACTTTTCTACTTCTGCTCCATTGTGAGGCTCCCAGAAGTTCTTCACGCTCCACAGCGGAGGGGCTGGCAGTGAGCACCCTGGAGCAGAAGCCCATGTCACACACTGGTGGGGACTGTCACACAGGAAGGGAAACAAACTCCAGGGACCATCAGGGAACGTGGCTACAGAACAATGTACAAGAAAAGAGCAAAAATATTGTTGGCTTTTGAAACTCAATGACACACAGAAAAATATTTTCATTCATTTGGTGTTAATGTTTGTCATTGTTCTATAACTTTTGGTTTAGTACACTTACCTTTTTTAATATAACTTTATACCTAGGATTTCATTATTATAACCACATTTGGGTATCTTTAATATGAAGACATTTTCCAGCACATGGCTTACAATTTAATTTTATTGTTTATGTCATCTGACACAATGGTTAAAGCACTTTCTCAAACTCTAATTACACTCAAAGCTTAGCGTCCTTTGGGAACTCGTAGAAAATAAACATTTTCAGAGCCCTGTGGAAAGTCTAACTTAAGTTTAACTTCAAATTCCTTGGGGGGAGTGAAACATTGGATGGAAGATCTTCCTCTCTGTCTCTCCTCCTCTCTGTATCTCCAGATTTCCAATAGTAATAAATCTTTAAAAAAAAAAAAATCCTTGAAAACTGTACATACAGAACAGTAACCCCTTCTCTTCTCTAGAAGCTAACATCAAAAGGAGCTGAACAGATCTAACCCCAGACCTAAACTTCACGTTTGATGTTTTGAGAAACGTAATAAGCTCATTTCCTGGGCCGGGTCTGGGAGCCAATTTCCCCTGCAGTTGAGGAATCAAATACCTAAAACCAGGGCTGAACTTCCCTGTGTCATCACCTTCTGATCTAGGGCAGATGCAGCCAATGAACAGAGAGAAAATGACTCACGTTTGGGAAGGACATGAAGTCTTCTGAGTGCGGGTGGTACCACGCACAGCTCTGAGCGGCAGAATCAAGGCCTTTGTGTTCGGCGTGGAGCGCGTCCCCGTGTCACCCGCAGTGCCACCTCCTGGGACAAAGGAAACAAGAAAGGAGTCTCAGGACCCGTGTAACGGAAGCACCTCTAAATTCCAAGCACAATTTCCCATGATTAAGGAAAACCGCTTTTTTAAATCAGCCAAGTTTTACTAAAGGTAAAATGTAAGAATTCTAACAGACTAGGCTCACAGCCAAACCATGACCACTTTTCATGTAAACCATCATAAACATAAATGTCCTAAGTGATTACCACAAAAATCAGCGAGACTCACATCAAGTCAGACCACGTCTTGAAACCGCCCCAGCGGGGCTGGAGTTACTGCGGACACAGTAAGCCTACACTGCAGGTGTGTGAGCGTGTGGTGGGGTGGGCAGGGCTGGTGAGATTCTTGATTACGACTGCGCGACATGGAAATCACCGGCCCTGACTGATCCATGTCCACTTAACGCACAGTCAGCCCCCAAACAGGAACATCAGCTACATTTTTAAACACTTGTTTCATTTATGCAAAGTGTGCATCATTTATTAGGGAGGAAGTCATCTAGTCTGTGGACTAACCAAGCAGATGTCCTTGCTGGGTTTTGGTTTTTCTGTTTAGCTAACTTCATCGGTTGCTTGCTTGAGCCTAATTTTTTTAATTAAATGGCTATATGTATTACTCTAAATAATTTGCTTAAATTTTATAATCACCATTTCAGCAGTATTTTTAAAAACACGACTAAGAACCTATTTTGTAAACAAATAACTAAGTATTAGCAGATCACTATACAAATCTTTCAAAGAAAACAGCTCTGATGCTTGAAATTATTTTCTGGGGAAAAGAACCTGGACACTTTGCTGAGCAAATAGGAGAAAGTTACTGTTGTCTTTCATGACCTGCTGATCTTTGGAGCCTTTTTTTTTTTTCAGTTGTCTTCAAACCCATTACATCATGAGTCATTCGATTCTTATCTATCTCCAAGGGCCAGGTTGGACATCCTTCCCAGCTCACACATGAGACACGAGGTTAGGCAACCCACCCAAGGTCACAGGAAGTTAGTGCCGGAGAGGCGAGCCCAGATCTCCCCCTGCTGGCTCGGTTTGCTGCTTTGCATTTCCCTGCCCAGCACAGAGAGCCGTCTCTCAAACATTAGAGCAGCTCAGGAAGAACAGCCATTATTTGATAGGTTCACCTCACTCGCCGCTCAGAATAAGCAGTTCCCAGTTACTAACTCAAATAGTTTGTTTTCTATGTAGTTTTTCCATAGAAACCCTGAAATTTTCAAAACAGCCATCTGCTGCTACACGGAGGGTAGAAAGGGTGTTGGTTTTATCTTCCCAAATCCCAGTTTGATCTATAAAATTCTGAACTCAGTGCTTCTCTTAAAGATGTTTAAGATTCAGTGCTCAAATTCCAAATTTCTCGAGGGTCAGCAAGTCAAATTCATTTTCACTTTATCCCTTTCCTCTTTACTCTCTTTTATATGAAAAGCAATAAACCAGTGACCCATATTTTTCACTCAGATTCTTCAGTTTGTTCTTTAATCTCTTATCTGCTATCTTCGCTGTAGAGTATCATGCTGAAAATGAGTATGACGCAACTATTTACTTCTTTCTGGATAATTCCAGCATTTCTATCATAATCTCTCAATACTAAGAGTGCTGCCACTTATAAAATCTTGAATCCAAATCTGCCACTATGTGGCAGGTAAAGAGGGTCAGGGATGTTAGGCTGCAGAATCTATAGAACAGAATCTATAGAGAACAGCTAATCAATGCTAGGTGATACTTCGGTGTGCATCACCCTCTGGTCTGGAGTTTTCTTGTTAGACGTGAACACACAAAAGCCCTTCCAGATCCCTCAGCGAGGAGTCAGCACCTGAATGGCTCCTCAGAGAGGAGAGGGCAGAGCCAGGCCACAAGGACATAAACACTGTCTGCCTGCACATTCCCAGTTACAGGAAGCCCATCTTTGCACATCACTAATAGAAAAGCTGCCAGTTTCATATTAAGATGTATTTATGCATGCCTCTGTCTTTACCACTAACCTGTGGGCTCTGAAAGCGAAGGTCACACAGTTTTCCTATTTGTGTTGTTGATGACAAGCCCTGCCTTTCCACCGAGTAGGACACACAACCAGTTTTGTTAGATGAGCCAACCTAATACACCTTTCAAAATCAGGCTTTCTGAAAATTTTGTTAGGTGTCACAATCCATTTGTAATTCTATGCTTCTGTAATTTGGTAAAGCACATACACCTTAGAAAAGGGTATTTCAAAGAGGAAATCTCAGGCAGCTAAAATTACAGGGTATTTTTGATGCTCTTTCTCAAGTCTGATGTGGAATGCCATCTTCTGTGTCTAGCCCGTAGAGAGAATAATTACGGTGCTGCCTGGCCACCTGCAGTTACAATTATACCTGTGGGAAATCCAGGGCCAAGCCACCGGCCAAAGAAGAAAAGAACTCTCTCCTGGCAGCCCTGGGCGGGAGCCTCAGGAAGAGGAGACGGCCCATCTACCACATGAAGGACATGTGGGCATGGCAACTGCCAAGCAGGTCCCTCTGGCTGGGCAGCTGGGCTGCAGCACCTGCAGATCTTCTCATGTTTCCGCAAAGACCCCAGTTGGTGTTACTCAGGGAACTTCAGAAGCTTGTGTCAGAAACTCTAGGCTTCTTTTTTAAAATACTTGTTTTATTTATTTGAAAGACAAAGTTACAGAGAGATCAGGTGAGACAGAGAGAGGCCTCCTGGTTACTGGTTTAATCTGCAAATAGCTGCATCGACCAGAATGGGGCCAGGCTGGAGCCAGAAGCCCAGAGATTGTTCCTGGGTGTCCCACGTGGGTGCAGGAGCCCAAGCACTGAGTCGTCCTCTGCTGCTTCCCCCGGCACATGAGCAGGAGGACCCACACTCAAAGTGGTGTCCATGTGGGATGCCTGTACTGCATATGGCAGCTTTAATTGCAATGCCACAGTGCTGGCCCGATACACACTTATTTCCTAAGTATGGTTCTACTATGCACTAATTGAATGACTCTGGCAAATGCTGAAACATTGTGAATTTCTGTTTCCTCACTAGTAAGATGCAGAGTCATAGTGAGAAAATCGCCATGAACCCTCCGCAGTGCCTAGCCTGACTCCAGTTTGCACTATGTGAGCGATAGCTGTCGGCAAGTAGCAACAAGCTTAACTATGGTGTGCCAAAACAATGCCCAGGGCTTCAGAACAGGCTGGTAAGCAGGGACCACCCTGTGACCTAGGGCCAGTCCCACAGTCATTCATGGAAGTGATTTCCTCAACAGTAACCTCAGGAAATTGAAAGGAAGGGAGAGGAGGGGAGGGAAGGGGAGGAGAGAGGAAGGGAGGGAAGAGGAGGGACGAGAGGGAAGGGGAGGGGAGAGGTAAGTTGGGGAGTGAGCTTCCAGGGACAGACTTCCAGCTGCAGGCACTGTGGCCCAGGCTGCACACTGCACACAACGGACACTTCCCAGCACTGTTCAAGATCAGAAGCAGAGGGGAAGGTGAAGAGCATCCAGAAGCTCTGCTTAACCTGGCTTTTGTGTTGCTTTTTTCCCCCAGTTTTTTTTTTTTTTTTTTGTAGGAAATGAATCGTTTGTCCTAAAATATCTTTTCTTCTATTTAATATAACTAGATTGAAAGTAACTTTTTTTAGAGATCAAATAATTGGAAAGAAGAATTAAGTCATTTCCGAACTTCTTTGCTGAGTAAATCAGAAAAAGCAGCAGAATAGATGGAAAACACGCCTGTGCTGGGAATCACGACACCACGGTTCTGTCCCAACTTTGTCCTCTCTTCCCCGCAGACTCAGGAATGCCATTCCAATATTCCCTGTACAAAGCAGAAACTGCGGTGTCTGGCAGACGCCACCGTGGGCCCGGGCAGAGCAGGGCTCGAGCACCAGAAGCCCTGAGCAGACACGCAGACCAACAAGTGTGTGCTGACAATTTCTCTGGGCACTGACTGACTGACTTTTTTTTAAAGCAGAATTACAGAAATGGAGAGAGAAATGTTCCATCCTCTAGTTCATTCACAAGAGAGGGGCTTTGGATAAAGCAATAACACTCAAAAATCCTATTGACTTGTTTTTCTTTCCAGAAAATGAAACTCTCACTGATGTCCAAATTAGCATTACATATCGCTTTCCTGCATTGGGGGAGACAGAACAAAAAGATTTTTCTTTAAAATAGCATCAAAATAGAATAATTCTACTCTGAAGGAAATTACAAAAGCATATATATGCCCATGTAATTTGATATTAGAAGGAGGACTGGGAGAAGAGAATGAGTTCAATTTGGTAAAAATAATGTTTGAAACACAGTTTTTCTTCTTCCCATAAACACAGACTGCAAATCTTATTAATCAGACTTCACTTCCTTTCTTTGTGAATGTAAGGTTTTAATTGTTATAATCCCTTCCCTTTTGATTTCTTGGTGCAATTTCACAGCAGCAGGTCACCTCTTTCTTTTCTCAGAAATACATTAGCATGATGCCATCGTCTTAAGTAATGTATTTTTTAATTGAGTAGGGAAAAAAAGAGAAGAAATCAACTCTAAAGTCCACGAAAAAAAGGTCAAATTATCTTTCCCGAGAAGCATTATATTTACTCACTGGAAACTAATGCTAATTAGCTTGCTCCCCCTCCTGGGTCTCCCACACAGGTGCAGGTTCCAAGGCTTTGGGCCGTCCTCCCCTGCTTTCCCAGGCCACAAGCAGGGAGCTGGATGGGAAGGGGAGCAGCAGAGCCACAAACCGGTGCTCAAAGGGGAGTTTGGCATTTTCAAGGCGAGAATCACCAAGAATCACCGCCTCAAGACCCCTTTGTTAGAAACAGTCTGCAAAGAACTGATGCACTGATGTGAGAACTCCCCCTGCCCTCATCTAATGAACAAAAAGTCTACACCAGCAGGCGAACGTCACGCTCCGAGCAGAGCTGCTTCCACGCTGTGACTCACAGGAGAAAAGCAGCCATGTTCCAACTAGGATTCAGAGAATTCTCACTGCAGCTCCTATTCAGGTGATACTGGATAATTCGGAGCAGGTCACCTCCTCCTTCTGTACATCATTTTTCTTACTTGTAAAAGGTTGAAAACAATGAAGACCATTACAACAAAACAGCTTTAGGATTTTATAAAATGATATTTTATAATCTTCATTTAAAAAATGGAAAACAGCTCAGGAATACTGTAGAAGGTGTGGTGGCTCACTTTTTGCTTCAAAAATTTTGCTTCAAAAATTTAGCCTAGTGGCTAAATCCTCGCCTTGAAAATGCCAAACTCCCCTTTGAGCACCGGTTTGTGGCTCAGCTGCTCCACTTCCCATCCAGCTCCCTGCCTGTGGCCTGGGAAAGCAGTCAAGGACGGCCCAAAGCCTTGGGACCTGCACCCGTGTGGGAGATCTGGAAGAGGCTCCTGGCTCCTGGCTTTAATCGGCTCAGCTCCGACCGTTGTGACCATTTGGGGTTGAGGCAGTAGATAGGAGACCTCTCTGTAGATCTGTCTTTCCAATAACAATAAATAAATCCTTTAAAAAATTATTTTCATTAAAAATGTGTATATAATACAAAGTTGTGTTATACAGTAAAATAGCCAGAAGTTCTAGAGACGCTATTCAAATTTACAACGATTGGAAATAAAGTACAGTCAGTTCAATGTGTCTGTAGAATGAGTAAGCTTCCCGGTGTCAGATAACGTCTGTGAGTACCGGCTACCTGCCTAACGGTGCAGTACAATTAGCTCCGTCACACGGGAAGCTCCACTGGGCAGCACTGGCCTGGGACGACAGCAAAGCACCATGTGTCTTTGTCTTAGCACCGAAAGAAACGTTTCCTTTAGTCTTTCCTCGAAGTATTCCAACAGACGTCAGCTCATACAGGAACACCCGTGGGTATAGTTCTTCAACCACTTACAAATCTGCCTGTTTTTCCCCATTACCTTCTCAACTTCATCCTTATTTGTAAGAAGGTCAAGAGGGATGTTTTTATCAAGTGCCTTACTGAAATCCTAGTGCCCAGTGTCTGCTGTGACAGGCTTCTGTGACTACTGAGAGGAATGAGTGGATGACAGCAGGCTCTTCTGTCATACTCAGTTCCTATCAAGCCCGTGCCAGTCCACTGTGCCACCTTTCCCTACATGTACCATCCCCAGGATTAATCTCCCACAGCCCCAACTACGGGCAACGTCATGCAGAATCATCCCCTCTCAATCAAAACACAAAAAGCCTGAATGATAACTGTTTCTCTACCATTTTCTAGTGTCACTGTTGAGCCCAAGGACTTTCCAACCATCACTGGCAACAGTCCAGCATTTTCTTTTAGCTACAGACAGAATCAGTGCATCCTAGATAACTTCACACCTGGTTAAAATTGGTGAATTTCATCAATATCTTCTCTGTGTCTGTTGAAGTTATCTATATTTAAAAATAATATTGCTGATAGCTTTTTCTATTCTTTAATTGAGTTTTTCCCTTCTTATGCTAGTGATCTACCATTAGTGTTTCCTTTCTTACTCTGCTTTTTCTAAACACAACTCTGAATAGAATTTTGACCATTTCTTCTGAAAAACAGTTCCCACCTGCTGTGACCAGAAGGCAAAATTACATTGTAGGAAAAGGACTGCCAGGAAGCAGTGTCGGCATATAGGAGAGAACTCTAAGGACGTCATGGTGAGGTGGAAAGGCACTCCCGGAAATCTGCTTTATCCATGAAAGCCTAACCCAGTAACACAGCACCCCCTGCAGCTGGGCTACTCCCAATATATCCCGATGTCCTTCTTTGTTAACACTATTATAATTAGAAACTGTTTAAGAACTGTCAACCTTCTTGAGCCATATTTTAGTATATTCAAATCTACTTCGGTAAATGTCTTAGACTAATTAAACTTCCTAAAGGCAAAGGAGAAAATGTCTTATTTGCATATGAAATGAAGCAAAAAGTGAGCCACCACACCTTCTACCGTATTCCTGAGCTGTTTTCCATGTGCCTAATTCTGTTGCTTTTAGCAAGTGGTGTTCTGTGTTTCTCTTTCACAACCACAGAAATGTCTCTGATCAAAACAGACACGGAGTTCATGCAAGACATCTTTTATAAATTAAAAGTTAGGACAGCCTTCCAGATAACGGATTAAAAACACTCATTTTACACAGTAATTATCTCACTAAATTACAATACTAATACAGTAGGCACTTGAAAATTTTAATCTTATTGAAAGCCACACATTTAATACAATATATATTTTGTATCCTCACAAAAGTATATGGTAATTGATTTTTATTATGAAAATGAATGTTTTAGTTAATTCATTTTTAAGGCACTTGTTAGCATTATAACCACATTTGAGTTCATTCAATCGGCATTTGTGCAGCCTACATGTGTCCCAGTGAGAGATTACATACTGAAATAAAAGAAAAGAGTTGGTTGTACAATGGTGTGCTACAGCTGGCAAGTGCTTGCTCAAGAGTGTCAACTGTTAACTTCTGTTGAACACAACTATCGTTAAAACCAATGAGAAATGGCAGGGAACTTCCAGAAAGAGTTTTTACAAAAAGCTCTACAGTTGACAGTAATCAAAAAAAAGACAGAAGCTTTCTTTTCTTTGTTTTTTTTCTTGTTGCTGTTGTTTTTAAGATTTATTTATTTTTATTGGAAAGCCAGATATACAGAGAGTAGGAGAGACAGAGAGCAAGATCCTCCATCCAATGATTCACTCTCCAAGGGGCCGCAATGGTCGGAGCTGAGCTGATCCAAAGCCAGGAGCCAGGGGCTTCTGACACGTCTGCTACACAGGTGCAGCGTCCCAAGACCTCAAGCCGTCCTCCACTGCTTTCCCAGGCCACAGGCAGGGAGCTGGATGGGAAGCGGTGGCCAGGATTAGAACCAGCATCCATATCAGATCCCAGTGCGTTGAAGGCGAGGACTTTAGCTGCTAGACCTCCACACTGGGGCTGACAGAAGCTTTCTAGTAACAACAGCAAGACAAGGTTATTCACCATTAACACTCCAAGTCAACACTGCATGGGAAGTTCCAGCAGGGCACTGAGGAAAGAGAATGAAGATATGCTGTGACAAGGCACACCCTGGTGCTGACACGCCAAAATAGTGGGCAGATGTGACTCCAGTTTAGTGTGATTTTTCAGCAACTCTGTCATTTGCAGTAAACTCTTTCCTTGGCTGAGTTCTGAGGACAGCTTATCCATGCTGCTTCTGTAAACCAGCTTGCTATGTGTGACTGGCTTTCAGCGTGGTCTGAGGTCACACAGCACGACGGCTCAGTGGTGAAATCCTCACCCGGTTCATGTCCCAGCTGCTTCACTTCCATCTAGCTCCCAACCTGTGGCCTGGGAAAGCAGTAGAGGACAGAACAAACTCTTGGGATCCTGCACTTGGGGAGACCCAGAGGAAGCTGCTGGCTTCAAACTGGCTCAGCTCCAGTTACTGTGGTCACAGGGGAGTGAATCGGCAGTTGAAAGATCTTTGTCTCTCCTTCTCTCTGTAAATTTCTGTAAAGACATATCTGTAAATTTCTTTCCAATAAAAATAAATAAATATTTTTAAAATAAAAGGAATGAAAAAAGAATGACCCAAACTTGTAGTTGATTGGATCATGCACACCAAACATAATGTGATATGCTGATCAGATGTTTTTTGGGGAAAAAGCCTACCTATTGCCTGCCACTGTGAGCTTACAAACCCCTGACTCTGGTCACCCTGGCTCCTGGAGTGTATTGGGCGTTGCTGTCGCCAAGCTCGGCTAATAAAGACTCCACCTTACATCCTACATTTGTGTCTGGAATGATCTCTCCCACTCTTTGCAACATTTCAAAGCAAATTATAAAGAACGAAGTAGAATGGAATCAATTTGCAGATGATATAAATCTTTATAGAGAAAATCTTAGAATACACAGACACTGCATTAGCACTAACAAGTGAGTTCAGCAAGATTGTAAAAGATTAGTAAAGAAGTCAGAGTCAATGTCATTTCAAACACTAATAATGAGCAACCCTAAAATTAATAAACTTCACTATCTGTAAATCACCAAAAACAGTGTAACACTTAATAATTAAGTTATGAAGAAAGTACAAACCTTTCACAATGAAAACTGTAAAACGCAGCCAAAGGAAATTAAGACTTAAGAAGATAGAAAGATATTCTGTGCTCACGGTTTGGAAGATTTAGTAATGTTAAGATGAAATACCACACAAACTTAACTATAGTTTAAACATTATCTTACCAAAATCGCCTAGTGAAAAGTTCGTGTGACCCCAAGAGAGGTCTGGCTTTCGCCCCCAGCTACTGGGAGCTCGGAATGTCCACTGTGAGAGGAGTGTCTGTTCTTATGCCTGAGACTCTGAGCTCTGGTGTTGTGACACTGTGGTGAGAACCGGGGCTCTGTGATACCCCCTATCGGTTCCATCCTTCAAAAGAACTGAACTTCAGGAAATAAAGACAAGACTATCAATCATGTGGACGACACTGGCCTCTGGACACTGAAGGTCCAGTGAGCTTCTGAGGGCCGGATCCTCCCTGACCGTCCAGGAGCAAGGCCTGCCACCCAGCCCGCCACACCTCAGAGTTCACCCTCCACAACGCTCCCTTTGGCCAGTCCTGGCTTGGATCATGCTGCGACTATAACACAAGCAGAGCGCTTCCTGAGCTCTGTGAGCCGTTCTAGTGAATCCGCAAGCCCGACAGTAGTCACGGAAACTCTCAAATGTCTAGCCACGTGATATGATTCTTTTGAAGCTGTTCCCAGGCATCTTCTTCTGGATGCTATATTACGGTAAGTAATGAGTAAATCTTTCCAACTGGAAATTGACCATGGGGATATTTGTATCACAAAATCCAGCAAATGCAATGAATCAGATCATAACTTACTATTTTGTTAATTTGCAGTTTATCAATAATAGAGATTAAACATGAGATTTTATTATGTCTATATCCATTACAATGGGAGTAGCACAAGGCACTGAGGAAATACACTAAGTATTCAAAAATTATCATTCAATTCAGGGGAAAAATTGCTGAAATTCCTTGATAGAAGACACTATTTCTTCATATCTCCTCACCGGTTGGCTTCTGCAACTTTCACTATTGTAAACCTAGGGGCAAATTTAATAAAAGAAGCACAAATCTCTTACAAAGGAAACTATAAAACATGGCCGAAAGAAATTAAGAACTAAGTAAACACAGACAGCCCAGGTTCATGGTTTGGAAGAGTTAATATTATTAAGATGAAATACTACCCAATCTGATTTACAGTTTCAACATCAATCCTACAAAATCCACAGTGAAAACCCACAGACATAGGAGAGCTACACTCATTTATCACCCGTAGTCCTAGCTTGGCTGTGGAGATAAGAATTGGAAGAAGAAAATCAGCATTCTGGGAGAATCAATTGGCTTTTAGGAGTTTGTAATACAGAATATATTTTATTATTATTAACTGTGAGTTATGTGCTGTCATTTGTGTTGGTTAAGTGGATAACACCCCCGACACACACACACTGGGAAGACACTTTGTACTTATTTACCAGCACCCACTGGTTTTACAGTTATTTTCCTAAAGGAAACAGCAAAATCCAGAGACAAACGACTTCACAGTAAATTTCCCCACATAACTGCCTTGAATAATTTTGAGATAGGGAAGTGAGGGTGATAAATTAAATGTTCTTTCTAACTCCAAGACCTCTCTTTCCTGAAAACGAATGGGGCTTGGTTCTGCCATGATGCCAGCCTGCTCTTCAGAGGTAGACTAGTGTCCCCTAGTTATGTGGACACAGCCACGCAGCACACACACCTCCTGTCTGTTTATGCCACTCGGACACTCCAACACCACTCCTGTCCTGCAGGAAGCCAGGATACAGTCACTGTGCCCCCGGCATTTGCCAGGTCCACTCTGCACTGTGCTCACTCAGGCACCCCGACTCCGACCCTGACTCTAAGTCTCCACAGCAAATAACTTCAGTCTACAGAATGCCCAAGACAGGACCTATCCATTCAACGTTTTTTCTTCTAGAATTCACCCCAGCCATATCTCCCAGACTCTTGACACTGATGCGGATGCAGAGAAACAGGGATTCCCAGTCACTACCAGACACAGTCCCACGCCTTCCCGCGGGCTGGGCTGCCCTCTTCTTCCCCAAAACAAAACTCTTTGAACACCATTTTAAAAGAGTTCTGATCAGCGCTTCTCATGGGTTCTTATGTAACTTCCTGCTATTCCAACCAAGAGCATCAACATTTGTCCATTTCAGTCCTCCACACCGAGTTTGTCAGGAGTGAAGTCAGTGCACTTGACACTCCGCTCTCCCTGATTTTCTCTCCTATTGATAAAGAGAGGAAATGCATTTCTTTATCCTGTGGTTTATAGGTGATTTCTTAATTTTCTATTGCTGTACTCTTCAGTAATTAGTAGTATTATTCCATAAGCTAGGCCTGCTGTTGCATCTCCTCCCTTGAAACAGTGTGACACTGCTTTATGGGTAGTACACTGCTCCCAAGAATCTCAAATCATTTCATTGTTAATAGAATAAAATAATAGTTTTATTGTCTTTTCAGGCAAAAAAATAGTATAGATTTTCTTTAAGGTTGAGATTAAATTCTTAGAAAAAAATCCAGCTTTAAAGTAGAAAATACTCTGTTCTGTAAAAGAAGATAAAGCTTCCAGGGCACTGAGATCATTAGTGATCTGTATAGATTAAGCTCAGAGAGGCATAACTGGACCAGAGCACAGAGACAAAGTGCCTAGAGAATAGAAGGTGTTGCCTGCTTTGGCTTTCACTTGATAAGCAGACAAGAGACTGTTTTCATACGTTTCCGAGCTGAGCTGCGAAGCAGCTGTCCTCGTGCAAGGCGGGAGAAGCACACCGCGAGAGGAGTGCTGAGACTGCTCAGAGCAGGTCAAGTTAGCCACGGCCTGTTCTCACTTTCAGGCCCTGTGCCTTCTGCCATGGCGCCTGGCGAGGCAGTGCGTGCTGGCTTCAAAGGAGCGCAGGACTTCACCGACCTTCCCCTCACCTGAGGTCAGCTGTGCGTGCAGGGAAGTGAAGGACCTGCTACAACAGCCAGAGAGCAGACTGGAGCTCAGATCATTGCCCAATGTACACATATGGAGAACCCCATCAGCCGGAACCATTATCATACTGTGAAAGGAAAAGGGAGAGACCACCAGAAATGCAGCCTGGGTCACCACCCTGCCACAACTCAGGGGGGACTTGGACCAGCCAGAAAAGCCCGGCTCCTGGACACAAAGCACAGGATGTGCCTCCTCAGTGCCACCCTATTGAGGGCGTTGACTATGGAGGATGGCTGAAGTGACCCCTGCTTCCTCAGAGCCCATCTGTGGTAGCTGGCTGGCACCTTGCCCACAGGCGTGCAAGGAAGGCCTCAAGTGTTTGGGTAAGCAGGGAAGCCAGCCAGGGACTGTGCAGAGAGAGCTCTGAGAGCTGCGCTGGCCCAGCAAATGATGAAGGTTTAGGACATTCCACACTGTTCCGAATACTTTCGGACATCTGAGTGGAACCCTAAGAAGCTCCGTTTTAAAGCTACTCAAGCAAACATGTGGTATTTAACCTTTTGGGATTGGCTCATTTCCCTTAGCATTATGGTTTCCAGTTTGGCCCATTTGGCCACAAAGAACTGCATTTTGTTTTTTTTAATAGCTGAGTAGTATTCCATGGAGTAGATGAACCATAGCTTTCTTATCCAATCCTCTGCTGAAGGGCATTTTGGCTGCTTCCATGTTTTTGCAATTACTGATTGTGCTGCTATGAACATAGGAGTGCATGTTGGTTTCTCATAAAACCAGTGTTCTGGATATATTCCTACATGTTTGCCTTAATTTAAGATGATATGATGTTATGTATAACATGTTATGTTATGTATGTTATATGTTGTGTATAAACTAAAATTGAAATGTCAATGAGGTGGTCACAGAAGGTGGTTAATAACTCGCATTTACTTTTAACATATTGGTTACTCATTACTATGTCAATTAATTCCATAATGATGTAAATTTTTGCTGATGGTATGTTGGAGCTTTCAATTGATCGGGATGATACTCTGCTGGCTCTGTCTTCAGACCAGCGAAGGTATACCTAAGAAGCCATTGAACTTGACTGGACAATAAGATGCTGGACTCTATGTTTGGTATATGCTTGCAATGGGGGAATCTCAACTGAACTTGAGCTGTGGTTATGCAACAAGGTGGAGGAATCCACCATGGTGGGAGGGTTTGGGGAGGGGTGGGGAGAATCCAAGTACCTATGAAACTGTGTCACATAATACAATGTAATTAATGAATTAAAAATAATAAATAAATAAATTTTTTTTTAAAAAAAGCTACTCAAGCAAGCCCAGGAGTGACAAGCATTTCTCACCAGGATCCACAACTATTATTTGGTGTTTATAACTGTGTGTCTGAATCAGCTGATGTGTGCGAAGGAGCCATAATCTCTCCAGGGTATCCAAATTTACAGCAAAACCTGTGCGCTCTTTCGAGGGCTTTGGCTGGCTCCTGAATCCTGGTCTGCTGCCACTTCCTTCCCATGCTGTCCCAGGGAACCACCTGCCTGGCTTTCTGTGTCTCTGTCAATGAGAAACATGTGGTTTTCTTCACTGTCACAAAACACACAAAAGTTGGTTAGGTCAAACTGGTTAGTTCAGCTTCCCAACCCAATGGGTTTCTCCTCAACCCTGCATAGCTGACTGCACACGCTTTCTGTCCTGCCTCCCACGGGCCCACAGGAAGCTGGGGACCTAGGACACATGGCTGTTTAGCACATCCTGCTGCAATCTCACACTTTATCTGCACTGACACGTGGCTAACAGGGGTGCCATGTCATCTGTAATCGCTGGTTATGCAATACTGAGTGGACAGCACAATGATGCCTCCAAAGCCAGCTTCAGTTGGTTGCTGTTCTGCTTATTTAAAGGCAAAGACTACGTGACTTTGCCTGTTCACAAAGGGGGTTCCATGGGAATGGGGGAGACGGCAGCCTGTGAATCACACCTGGCTTCCCACTCTGTGGAATGTCGTAGCCCCGCCTCAGCCCTCCAGTGTGTAGCTGTGCCCCCTACAAGCCATCTAGGAACTCTGGGTTAAGACCAGTTTACCTCAAAGAACTTCAAGCTCTCAAAAAACAAAAAGCCTAGAGTAGGCAAATTCCACAGTGGCAGTGCCAGCATCCCTTATGGACACCACCATGTTCCAGCCACTCCGCTGCTGACCCGGCTATCGGGAAGGACCTGGGAAAGCAGCGGGTGGGGGTGCAGATCATGTGGGAGATCCAGAAGAAGCTCCTGGCACCTGACTTCAGACCAGCCCAGCACTCACCACTGCAACCATTTAGGCAGTGAGTCAGCAGATGAAAGATCTCTCTCTCTCTCTCTCTTTCTCTCTCTCTCTCTCCCATTCTCTCTTTTGGATTTTCAAGTAAAAATAAATAAATCTTTTTTTTTAAAGCCTATTGTGCACTAAGGGAAGGGAAGAACTCAGAGGCTGGGAGCTGCCTCCAGGAGAGATGCTTGCCCAGGTCTGGGACTCCAGAGGTCTCTGCACACTGAGTGACGCCGTGAGCTTTGGTCAGCACTTTGGCTGGGAGACGGGAGCCATGTGTGCCTCCGGAGTCATCGCAGGCAAATTTTCCCTGGAAGATACTGCTGGGGAAATGCTGACCAAACAACATCTATATTTACGCAGTTAGATATTCATTAAAGCAGAAAATTTACAGAGATGCTAAGTCCCAGATTCAAGAACAGACCAGAAAGGAAAGTTTCCTCAAAGTTACCCTAAAGTATGCCACATAAACAAACCCAGTTCCACGGCAATAACTTTTCCAAGATTCCAAAGTCTACATTTATCGACTGTACCTTGTAGGAAGCAAACTATTTTCTCCAAGGGAACACAGTGAGAAGGTTGGTGTGTGTTCCGAGCAGGAGAAGCAGATCTGAGAATATTCAGTGAGAAGTGTGGCGGTGGTACGGGGAAGGCTGGTTCAGCAGCTAAAGGAAACTAGGTCCAGCAAGGTGGGCAACTTTCCCAAGGTCATAAAGTGAGAAAGCTCCTTATCTCTCACCCATCAAATTCTTGCTACTCAAATGTATTCACAGAGCAGCAGCAGTATGTAGGAGCTTGTCAGAAATGCAAACTTTCCTGCCCCACTCAGACCCGCCGAAACATGATCAACATGATAACAAGAGCTCTCCACACACACACACACACACACACACACGCACACACGCACACACACACGCGCGTGCGCACGAGATAAACCTGGAGAAGCCAGGCTCCTTAACGTGATCTCATTCTCACTGCCACGCTGGGAGTTTCAGAAGCAGGACTGAAGACAAGAATATGCACATGGGAGGTGACTGGGCTACTCGAGAGCCTCCAGGAAGGCGACAGAGAGTGGACACAGGGGAGCCTGGAGCTCGGGGCCCAAGGACGCCGCCAGCCTCCCAAAGCAGGGACTGCCACACTGCCAGCCTGACAGAGCAAGGCGAAACAGGAAAACGGGCCCAGAAACAAATCTCCCCTTCTCTGCCTCTGTGCACCTCTTCCTTACAGAGCCCATGCATTTCCATATTAGACATTCAGCAAAACTGATGAGACAGGTGGAGACCTGCTCACAATCCAAGACATATGGAAGCACAAACGATCAGCCTTCCTCTGGAATTCAGTGCTGTGCTTCAGAATGATGGCTGCACAGCAGGAAAATCTACTAACTCGTCTGACCATGGCATGCATTGCTTTCAGACACAAGCACATCTTACTCAACTCTAATTCTCAAAAACCAGTTTATGTGTGGCAGCTCCATTTGTTTTTGGCTAACAGATTCCCCTCTCCTAACAGTCCAGCAAACCACAGATTCACCCTCAGCTCTGGGAGAGCGTGGAAGCTGTCTGTTACAGTCACTCACAAGCCAGCAGAGCCCTCCAGATGTCTATGTTGGTGCTGGGCCTCAGAACCCGGAAGGGAGCTCAAGTTGAAAGGACACTCAGTACATATCTGCTGAAGGTGCTGAAAAGATGAACCAATTTCCTGCCAGCTGTCTTCATTCTACTGTTTCCTGAAGCAGAAATTTAGACACCCACCATCTAGCAGGAAAGATTTGCTTATCAGAAATTCTCTCTGTACATCATGTATATTTTTCCTTCCCACAATGCATATCCAATTACCCTTGTTTGGACAGAATAAATCTTGCTTTCCTACATGCCTTTCCAGTCAGCTCTAAGCCATGAACAATGCCTTCCCAACACACACACACACACACATACACACACACACACGCACCCCTTTTGGATTATATTGCATCTGTGTGCAACACACAGTTGACTCATGACAGATAAGAAGCTTATGGCTTACTTTTGCTGCCGGCCTTCTTTAACTTCTTCATGTCAAGATAAAAACTGCTGGAATTCATACTTAAACCTCAAGCAAGGAGTTTGGGGGACTTTGGTTGTCATAACTATTTGTCCCTCAATGTTGTGTACAGAAGACAGTGGGGCAGAGACTATGCAAGAATCAGCAGAGGACGTGTTTGGGGACACTTCCCTCAAAAGGCTGCCAGCCTCTTTCATCTCGTCCTCACCCTCCTGCTGCTGCCTTAGGCACAAAGACTCTGCTGGTTCCGATTCCCTGAGTCCAATTTTCCAGGAGGATTATTATGATTGATTTCACCACTGGCTAACTGAGAGGGAAAATCCACTGGGTCCTCTCCGTTTGTCAGCTTGGTCTCTCTGTGAAGCCCTATTTATTCCAGCCGAGAGGCGCTCGGCCTGCAGTGGTGCTTGGAGCACCGAGCACCGAGCAAACCAGCAGCAAGCACACTGCACGTGGGGACCTCAGCCCTGCAGAGAGCTCAGAATGACAGGGGGCGCTCAGAGGGAAACAGGGAGCAAGCAAGAGGGGGGAAGAGACAAGGTGGGGAGGAAGGGTAACGTGAAAACACACGGACCTGAAGGGAGTGGTGAGAACTGGGGGGTGGGGGAGGTTCAGAGACAAAGGACGAGGTGAAGGAGAAGGGTCCTTCAGCAGGGGGAGGGCAAGGTGACAGAACAGGCCAATCTGCGGAGCCTTCTGGAAATCGACACTGCACAGGAGAGAGTAACAGAGGAGGCCAGATCGCAGCAGGACTCCTGCGACATCAGCAACCACAGCCATGTCAACCACCTGCCTGACGCTGCATACACACGTGAGGAGTCTGAGAGACATAGAGGAAGCTGGCAGCTGCTTGGGAAGAGAGCTAACCAGAAACCTCACATAAAGACTTACAGTTAACAAGATTTTTCTAGCCTTTTGGAATATGACAAAAGCCATCTGTCAAGCCAGTGTAAAATTTATTTTAAAAAATAAACTATGGCCTCATACACTTTTGTTGTACGGGATCGGGTGCATCCCTAGTACAGGTGCGATGTAGTGGGTCGATACAAAGCCGGCAGAATGATCTTGTCCACAAAGCTCCCAAAGCAGAGCTGGGAACAGCGCTATAATACACAGTCATTTCTCCTTCCCTGATCATAAGTTAGCCAGCCCACCATTAGGCTTCTAAATATGACGCCTCAGCAGGAATAAGCTAGTGCCACTTTTTTTCCACCTCAAGATAAGCAGCAGCTCTCTGCTGTGCTACACAATCTCCCCCAACTCTGCTCAGGGGAATTCAGGTTGCATAAAATAGAAGCCTCTGTTGGCGCATAAAAAGAGCTGTTTCTCTAGCAGCTTAATCACAGGGTTCAATATCAGTGTTTCACATGGAGGTACAGCTCCTACCCACTCCTTCAGCAACTAGTCCTTTTTATCTAATTTGAAATCTTTGGATGCAGAATTAAATTTTGCAGAGCAAATCAGGCAGAGGGAAAAAAGCTGAGATTAAGAGAGACGAGATAAATATCTTTCTCTTAAGCCATCATCATTTACAGAATTTCCTACACAAGAAATGGGAATTGACTTCCAGTGGCAGTTTTGATATAGCTATGAAGCGTCCTAGAGTGTTTTTACAAAACTTTGCTCCTGCTCAGGGGGCGGCAACACAAGCACGTGGAATGTTCTGGGTTGGAGCATACAGGAAGATATGTTTTCCCAGGATCACGGAGAAAGTGCCTGCCGCACAGGAAACCATAGTATGCTCAAACGGGTAAGTCTGTGGGAATTTTCCAATACATACACGCACACACGCGCGCGCGTGTACACACACTCACACACACACACACACGCGTACACACACACAGTTACTACAGCAGTGACAAGCAAGCCACTCCTGCCCAGGGTCAAGCGGTAGGTATCTTAACCTTTCTTGTTCTGACCACTCAACCCTGGCGGGCAGGGCTGCTCAACAACAGCTGCAGTGTACAGCTGAGTGTAGCTCTGTCCCATAAAGCTACTTACAAAGTCAGTGTTTACAGCGGGATCAATTTGGTCCACAGACAAGTCCATAGGTTTTCTGTCACGAGCTAAAGGTCTCGCAATCCCTTAGCCTGTATCTTTATGGATCCACTGGGCAGAAAACACATACTCGCTCATGCACAAGACATTTACATGAGAATTACAACTATGCATTTACCTAGCCATGTTTCACTGCATATGTCACAGGCTCAGAGGGATGACAGGAGTGGGGCACTAAAATTTAAACAACACTGAATGTGAATCTTCCATTGCACTTAGCCAAGCCTACACTGAGGTTCTAGAGGCCCGAGGTAAGAGGAGAGAAGCCTACCTTTTCTCACTTCACATTCTTCTCAGGAACTCTGAGACTCCTGTCCCGTGAGCGCGGTGCCCTACAGTGCCAGCACACAGCCTCATGTCATACTGTGGGGCTCACTAACTACTTAAGCTTGTGCGCACTGCAGAAACAGCATTGCTGTCTCCTCATTTCTAGATTTCCCCTGAAACACCTAGCCTGTCTCCCTGGCAATTTCCTCAATTTCTCCAGCTTTGCTTTCCCTGAGAGATACTCCAAACACTGTTAGCTTGCAGCTCCAACCCAACCCAACAGCAGTTCGTCAGAAGCACAAAGGGACAAGCTGGTCTGCAGTCCAGCGCTCGCCTTCCTAACGCCTTGAGTGAGTGTTCCTGGCCCTTTAGCTTACTGCCACAGTTCCCTGTGATGCCGGAGAGACTGGGGCTGTGTGCATCAAAGCATAATGTTCTATATGATCAACAGACCAGCTCTGTAAACCTGAGCAGTGTCCTTAAGCCTAGATATTGTCCTCACAAGGAAGCCTTCCAGGTCCATTAGCCGTAACAGAGCATCTTACAAAGAACACAGGTTCGTTTGGCTTGTGGTTCTGGAGGCTGCAAAGGCTGTAAAAGTCACTGGCGTCTACTCCCCTTCTGCTGCGGCCTCGCGCTGCTGCCTGTGGAGTGGGGGAGCAGGAAGGGAAGAGGGGGGTGCAATCTGCCTGTAATAGATGGCCCAAATATCAACTTAATCAATTTAAGTTCTTGCTTAAAATCCTCCAATGATGCTGATTTTCCTGAAGATCAATATGACGCTCTTTAACCTGGAGTTCTGAGTCTCTGTTACGTGACAGAGAGGACACGGTAATCTGTTCCCTCCAGTTCCAACTCTGCTCAACACAAAGAGACACACTGAGTGTCCCTAGCGGCTGAGCTCTGTGTGCTAGCTGACCGCTGCAGAATGAGACAAAGATAAAACAGTGCTTTAAAGACAGGCAATCTACACTGCCAGTATGCGTCGTTCAGGTAAATGATACATCAGTTAAAAAGGTGTTTTAATAAACTTCTAAACCAGTTCCCTGCTTCACCACTTCCCGGCGGCACCACTGAGCAGCTCACTGCACCCTTTGTCTCCATGATCTCTGTCTTGAGAAAGGAAACATGCCGGTACTCGGTGCTGAAAGGGGGGACATGTAGCCAGACGCATGTGCAGCGTGGCCAGGCACGGTACTCAGTACTGAAAGGGGGGACTTGTGGCCAGACACACGTGCAGCGTGGCCAGGCACGGTACTCAGTACTGAAAGGGGGGACTTGTGGCCAGACACACGTGCAGCGTGGCCAGGCACGGTACTCAGTACTGAAAGGGGGGACATGTAGCCAGACGCACGTGCAGCGTGGCCAGGTACGGTACTCAGTACTGAAAGGGGGGACTTGTGGCCAGACGCACGTGCAGCGTGGCCAGGCACGGTACTCAGTACTGAAAGGGGGGACATGTGGCCAGACGCACGTGCAGCGTGGCCAGGCACGGTACTCAGTACTGAAAGGGGGGACATGTGGCCAGATGCACGTGCAGCGTGGCCAGGCACAGTACTCAGTACTGAAAGGGGGAACATGTGGCCAGACGCACGTGCAGCGTGGCCAGGCACAGTACTCAGTACTGAAAGGGGGGAACATGTGGCCAGACGCACGTGCAGCGTGGCCAGGCACGGTACTCGGTACTGAAAGGGGTACGCGGGCACCAGGAACGCGTGTGGCTCGGGACGCAGCAGCCCACGCCCACGCACCGGCACCAGGAAAGCATGTGCCTCGGGACGCTGCAGCCCACACTTCACGTGCCCAACACCTCAACATTCTCGCCATGCGGCAGCAAGGGCCTCAGGGTGCTGGGCAGAACAACGAACCAAGGCCGCTGTTTCTGCGACTGTACCCTGGCGCCCAACAATGAGGGACATAGACCTGGCCTTCCAAGTCATTAGAACTTACTATTTGCTATTGTAGCAAGACAAAACGTGTTTTATTTAACAGTTTATTAGCCGGGTCTCCATCTTTGGAATATTTGGACACAGAGTAAGTGGGCTTTCCTGACCATTTCATCCTAGTCCCTGAAAATGCTGAAATTTGCTCTGGAGACGCAGACTCGGGAGTCCAGCTCTAGCTGTGTGGTCGTCTGGGAGCAAGCAGCAGCCAATCCCTCGGGCGCACACATTGTCCCCAACTTCTCTCTCCACAGCTCTCCAAGTTACCACAGAGACACACATTGACAGAGTCTGTGCGGGCATTGGTTATGTGGGCTATTGCATATCACTTCAGTCTCAACTAAATGCTTATTCTTCTTCATTCAAATATAATATTATATGCTTGTTCTTTTAAAATGTATTTATTCATTTTTTTGTTTGAAAGACATAGAAACAAAGAGAGACTACATCTACCAGTGACCTTGCAAATGTCCACTACAGCTAGAGGTGGGCTGTGCTAAACCCAGAAGCCTGGCACTCATCCTGGCTTCTACGTGGGTGGCATGGAGCCAGGGCTTAAGCCATCACTGCTCGGCCAGAAGCAGGCACTCACACAGGATATAGGCGTCCCAAGCGGTGTCCCAGTTGTTGCAACAAAGACCAGCCCCAATATGCCAAATCAGAAAAGCTTTCAAGTCCCTAGGTTATTCTACTGGGATCAGCAATCTCAGCATTATAAACCTAACTTCCAAATGATACCCATTATTAAAGCATTGAAAATATGATTCTATAGTTTTTCCTTCTTGCTGACCTTGCCATTAGGCAAAAAGAAAATTGAGTTCAGAGGGTGACATTAGGGTCTTCAGACACGCTTCCATGAAATAAGAAAATCTCGAGGGTCCCAGGCCAGACTAAGGTCAGAGGGTTTGTCTGCCACAGACTCCATGTGTCTCCCCTGCTCCCACCACCCCTCCTCCGGGTCCCCAGAGAATCACATTCATATTCTCACTCTCAATCTCCTTCTTGCTTTTCAGCTTTTCCACTGTGTGGCGATCAGCTTATAAACAGAGAAGTCCTCTCTAAAGAAGCCCTTGGTGTTTTTTGGCCCTCTGCACCCTGTCCTGGCCCCCGTAGCCCAGCTTCAGCAGCCACAGGTAAGCGCAGGTGGGAAATACTAGGAGGAAAAGTTCAGCTATATGTAGCATGTACAGACTTCTTTCATTGCCATTAGTACCTATAAAACAGAACTATCTACACAGTATTTGCACTGCAAATGGTATTAGAAGTAAACCAGGGATGATTTAAACTACACAGGTTACATCCAAGTTCTGCACTATTTTATATAAAAACTTGATCATCCATAGATTATGGCTTGCATAGAAATCTAAATACCAATCCTTTATGGCTAGAAAGAGACAACTCAGCCTGGCTACACTAGAAATTCTGTCTTGTTCTCTCCACCTTTCTGCCCATTCGCATGCCACCACACTGATTCGTTGCTGCTGGCCTATCCCCTGCCTCCTGGCCTACTCTCTGCAATCTCAAATATTCCAATAATTTTTGAATGTTTTTTCAAAAAGTCCGTGGCTAATAACCCTGATCCATGTTAGCCTACAAAAGCACTTGTATTTTAAAGCAGTTTCACGGCCTCATCGGGGAGCTTCCACTTCAGGTACCCCCACAACCGTGAAGAGACGCCGTCACCAGGAGCTTCTTGAGTCCCAGCTCACAGATTAGCTCAGCGGTGCAGGAGTGAGGGCCAGGTGGCTACGGGCTCTAAGCACTGGCTGAGCTGGCACATGGACAGTATCCCTAGAAGGCCGATTTTAGCATGCCAAGTTTAGAAACAATGGTAAGCATGAACAATGAGGGGGCTTCAGCCACGGTCTCAGGGTCGGGCTCTGCTTGCGGGCAGTGAACATGTTCAGCTGTAGTGAGTGCTGTATAATTCACAAGATCACAACCCCACAAGGTGGGCTGGGCAAGTGTGGGCGTGCATGCAAACGGCAACAAGGCCACTCAGCCACTCGGCTCCCTGTATTCCTCCGGAGACCTGAGCCAGGGCCTCCAGGGGCGTAAGATGCAAAACTCAGTATGAAACCACATGTACTTGCCATCAGTCAACCAGCAATAAGGGGGCTAACTAACCTGAGAATTTTCCCAAGCTACAGTGGAGGAGTTTTATTTATTCCAGGCTCCAGTAGAAATAGCACTTGCATCAAACACAGATCAGAAACTGGAAGCTGGATGTTAGAGAAAAGACCTACTGGATTTACAACCTGCTGGAAGAAACTGAGGATGCTTGGGAACCTTGTGTGGTGCTTTGAAATTATCACCTCTGGAATGAAATCAAACCATAACATAGTTCAGCAAAAGCATGTTCATTAAAATCTAATCACGCCTTTCTTCTCCGTGTGCTCACACTGGAAGCCGTGACCGATGTCCTTCATTACAGTCCCAAGGTTTTAGCAGCGGAGCCATTTATTTAAAGTGACAGTACCATTTTCTTATTACATAATTACTCCTACTGAATTTGTTATGTAAACAGATAGGAGACTAATAATTTTCAGGCAGAAGTAAAATGGATAGCACTCACAAGATAATAATCTGAATGTATTTATTGCAGATCATGATTCAGACCTAATTCAGTTCGAGAGTGAGAAGAAACCACCTAGTCTCACTTGTTGGATCTGCACCGCAAGAACATGTGGAACTACAAAGAACCATGCCGACAGGTTTCTATTCTCTGTACAACTGCCTGTGTGGCTCTGCATAGCCACGAAACAGGAAGACATGGAAAGAAACCAGGATGCTGTCAGAGCAAAGGCCTGTGAGAAGATCCAGAGGCCACGTAGTGCTATGCCACGAAAAGGTCAAAGGCGAGTCTCGTGGCAACAGACTCGGGGCCAAGATGCTGTGCAAGTCCCTGCAGCTGCCTTGCTCTACGACAGCAGATATAATTAGACCCAATGCCACTCTCTAAAGGAAGATTTATTTATTTGCCTGTGAAGGCAGTGTTACAAAGAGAGAGATCTTCAGCTACTGGCTCACTCCCCAGCGGCCACAATGGCCAGAATTGAACTGATCCAAAGTCAGGAGTCAGGAGTTTCACCTCCCACATCAGTGCAGGGGGCCTAAGCATTTGGTCCAGATGCTGGCACCGCAGACGGAGGCTTAGCCTGAAATGCCAGAGTGCTGGTCCCCCAAATTCCAATCTTGATGTATTCACACACACACACACACACACACACATCCTCTGGCTTTAAGAATTTTTCCATATTAAAAAAAAATAACAAGCCCAAAAGGCTCTGTAAACACCTCACTAATTCAAAATAACGTATGGGGCCAGGCAGTATGATGCTGCAACAGGTCACACTGCCACCTGGGACACCTGGGACACCTGCATTCCAAACTGAAATGCTCATCCATCCTGAAAATGACGGTTCTGGTCTCCCTGTGGGAGACCAGATGGGGTTCTAGGCTCTGACACTCTTACCCCACTGTGGGAGACCCAGATGGGGTTCTGGCTCCTGCCCCCTGGGCAAGACCCGTATGGAGTTCTAGGCTCTGACACTCTCAACCCCACTGTGAGAGACCTGCACGAGATTCTGGGCTCCTGCTCCTCCTGGGCGAGACCTGCATGGAGTTCTGGGCTCTGACACTCTCCCCCACCCCCACCCCCCCCCGTGGGAGACCAGATGGAGTTCTAGGCTCTGACACTCTTATCCCTACTGTGAGAGACCTAGACGGGGCTCTGGGCTCCTGTCCCCTGTGCAAGACCCGCATGGAGTTCTGGGCTCTGACGCTCTCACCCCCACTGTCGGAGACCCAGATGGGGTTCTGGGCTCCTGCCCCCTCTGGGCAAGATCCGCATGGAGTTTTTGGCTCCTGACACTGACCTATCCCAGTCCAGTTGCTGCAGGTGTTTGGGGAGAGTGAACCATTTGAAAGATCTCTTCCTCCCGCCTTTTCCCCTTCCCTTTCTTCTACTCCTCTCCCTTTCTCCCTCACTCCCTTCTGAGTAGATGGATAAATTATATATAAAAAGATTTAAGCTAAAATAAGGAGTCCTCACTCTGGGTCACAGGCCAGGTTTGATTGCAAGCTTCCACCAGGACTGCTAAGATGCATGGGAGCACCTTAGAGCACCACAGCGGAGTGCGGCCTTTTCAATTCCTCCAGGAAAATCACTGTGTGCGCAGCCTTGAGAGGCACCCCGGCTACTGAAGAATCCACAAATGAAACCTCAAAGAGATCACCTGAACTCCATGGGTAACCCCTTTTTGCCACAGAGGAAGATTTTTGGATATTCAAAATATTGACACATATACCGAAAACAACCAGTAAGGAGTGAATTTTTCAGCTGTAGAAAGTTGTGACATACACATTTTCTTTTTCATAATTTCTTTGAATTTGATGAGAGCTAAAGATGCTGACGAACTACCTACAGTAAGATACATCATCTTCCCTCAACCTGGTAATTAACACCAATGTTCTCAGGCGCTCTCCTCAGGGTCCAATGTGCAACGCCACAGCTCTAACAGGCAGAAGTGGTTTCTTTCTCTAAACTGCACCAGCTTCTGTTGGCACTCACTCCGAAGGGATCGATAACAAGGACCACACCCGCTGCAAGTTAATATTTGGAACTAAGACCAACAGTAGTAACAAATTATATCACAGTTAGTAACTATAATGGTGTTTACAATGATGATCAATTCACAGATCACTGTAATAAAGACTAAAAGAATTAGTTGGGACATAACCACGTTGATAAAAGAACTATAAGAGAGGAAATGTGTTTGTGCCCATATGAGTGACTGTGACACCTGTGAATAGCTTGGCTGTGGATTGTGCTGACTAGACAAGCATATTTTTAGTATGTTTATTCAGAAACGTTCCTGCACATGGAGGGTCTTCTCAGATCCCACTGGCTGGAGCCATGCTGTGTGCTCTGGAAGCTGGAGGCTTGCCTGGGTGTCTCAGATCCCACTGGCCGGAGCCATGCTGTGTGCTCTGGAAGCTGGAGGCTTGCCTGGGTGTCTCAGATCCCACTGGCTGGAGCCACACTGTGTGCTCTAGAAGCTGGAGCCACGCTGTGTGCACTAGAAGCTGGAGGCTTGCCTGGATGTCTCACGCCACCAGGACATGAGACCCTCTGTGTGTTCCCTTGCCTTGTGGACTGCTCCTCCACCTTTAAGATGACAACAGGCAATCCACGTGAGACATGCCTTGTGCAGCCATCCTGCAGGCTCCCAGCTTTGGCTCCCGCTGTGAGCTACAGGGTATCCACTCACGGAACCAAGGCAGCATATGGTTCTGCAAACACAAGCTTCTGATCTTACAAAGAACAGAGTAATCTTCAAATTAAAATATCAAAAATGCTTCTGAATAGTAATTAGTCTAACTCAATGGTGTCCTTCCTTTTGTTTCATTTTTTCTTCCTTCTTTTCTTTCATGGGAAAAATGGGGGACTGCTCAAAGGACAAACGTGCTCAACTGTTGCAGCAGGTAAAAATCAAAGCAATGTTTTCTCTATACTCCCTAAAAAGCATGTACGTTTCCCTTGTTGTATCAATGGTGAAAATGTCAATGATGGAAGCGAGGCCAGTGAGTGGGATTCACTCGTGTCTCTTGTTACATCTCTTATGGAGTAGCAGTTAGACACCAGCAAGCTGAAGGGACAAGACTTTTCCCACCTGGTCTAACCAGCTACAGTGAGAAGAAACAGAAAATATGCTGAGATCCTTCTGAAGCAACTTATCTATTGACTTAGTGAAAAGTCCCCTGAAGGGGACTTTAGGGGTCCCTTAGTCCCACCCTGCAAGAAGATATTTTTTTGTTCTCTGACCCCAACTGGCAATTAGAACATTCTACTTATTAATCTATCCAAGTGACTGTTTCTGAAAATTAAAATGTGGAAAGCTCTCACTATACAACTATGATAGGGATAGAAGAAAATAACGAAGCATAAATCCATACTGTAACCTCCCAAAAGTGAGGGGACAGACAATAGCCCCACAAAACAGAAGACATTTTAATTAACCTGGCTCCCTGTGGCGTCCCCTTGCTTCTAGTGTGCTCAGCTGGCGTCATTAGAGGACAACCAGGGGGAGCCTCCCGGAGCAGCCTCCTGCAGCCCTCCCCAGCTGAGCCCCACTCTTCCTTGGCAACAGCCTCCCCCGAGGAGGAGCAGCCTCAGCACCAAGGTGCAGCTGCTCCCGGAAGAGCTCCTCCTGTGACGCACCAGGAAAGACCCATCCAACACTGGGAAACTACAAAAACGAAACAATCACACGAAGATACCTGTCCAAGCTTTCATCATTCTCACACAACTTCCTCTTCTGAAACAGTCCATTGTTTTAGTAACCTTTTAAAATCTGTTATCACACAATTCACCCACGGGAACCATACAGCTCAAATGAGTGGTAATAAACTCGTTCAGCTGAGCAGCCACCCTCACAATCAAGGAATAGAACATTTCCATCACTCAGAAAGTCCCTTCATGTCCTTTCGCCATCAATCCTTGATACTACTTCCAGCCCCAGGCAAATAATGATCTCTTTCTCTGTGTTTTGCCTTTTCTTAAAATTTGACAGAAATAGAGATCAAAGCAGGGAATTAACTGGGAAGCGGGGCCACCGGGATTAGAACTGGCATTCATATGGGATCCCAGTTCATGTAAGGCAAGAACTTTAGCCACTAGAACACCATGCCAGGCCCTCAAAGAGGCAAATCTTAAAGAACTAGGTTTTTGGAGAAGATTCAAGGTGGCAGAACAGGGTAAGGACACATTGAAACAGTTGGATAAACATTAGCCAGTGTGAAGCAGAGACGCCCATTCCAGGAAATAGCAGAGGACAGAACAACAGCAGAGGTGCACCTGGAGACGGACAGACACGGGAAAGCAGCAGACACAACCGTGTGCTGTTGCAGTAACCAATATCCCAGTGGCATTTAGCCAGCGGTGATCTGAACTACACCAGCAGTCAGAACTCCACCAGCAACAAGGTGGAAAGGGACATTTACTGGGAGCACCAGAGGTGAACCCAGAAAAACAACTGCTCCTCCTGCTGGTCTGTTTGATTTGACAAGGAGCAGAGACAGAGTGGAAGGTTCCAGACAGGCAGTGCAGGAACCGGGTGGATTTCACAGCCCAACCACCTCCTAGAGCTGCTTCGGGCACCATTTTGTTTAAGGAGGCAAGGGCTATGGACAGTACTGTGCATGCACTGAGCTGGGAGTGATCTCATTTCCAACTCAGTGAACTACAAACAACGTGGCATCCTACAGGTTCCACCCAAGACAGGTCCGGATAGCCCTCAGACCTGACAGCCAGCAGATCAAGAACCCTACTAGTGGCACATCAGGCACCATTTCTTACAGTGTGGCAAAGAATTTAAGACCGCAGGGGACAACAGTGAGCTGAGCATGCACTGAGCTTAATGAGAACTCACTGAGCTCAGGGCACTGCACTGGTTCCACAGGAAAAGTAATATCGATTTTGGCATTTTATGGGTCAAAATAGGTCCATGTGGTCCTCAGACCTAACGGCCAACAGGTTCCTACAAGATTACCACCAACAACAACCTATCTATGTAAGACACCTGGTACCTCCCTAATCCTGGGAACTGCTCAAACCAGAAGTGGGTGAAAGGTTGTACAGACAACAGTGCAGTCTCATTATGGTATCACAGGAGGTGGAGACTGGTGAGCCAGGAGCTGGAGCTACAGAGACCATGGTGGAAATCTAACATAAGAACCCAGACCTGGGTCCCGGTGTGACCCAGTAGTGGTTAAGGTCCTCGTCTTGAATGTGCCGGGATCCATATGATTGTTGGTTCTAATCCTGTCCAACTTGCTTCCCATCCAGCTCCCTGCCTGTGGCCTGCAGTCGAGGACAGCCCAAAGCTTTAGGACCCTGCTCCCATGTGGGAGACCCAGAAGAGGCTCCTGGCTTCGGATTGGCTCAGCTCCAGCCACTGCAGCCACTTGGGGAGTGAATCATCAGACAGAAGATCTTCCTCTCTGTCTCTCCTCCCCTCTGTATAACTGACTTTCCAAATAACAATAAATAAATCTTAAAAAAAAAAAAAAAAAAAGGAACACAGACCTGGAACTCGCTGGAGGGAGTGGCACAACTGACTGCAAACAAAGAGCCGTGTACCAACCGCAATAAGTAAAATCAAATTGTAGACCTGTGGGTGACACAGCCTAGAAACCTGCCCCAAGGAGAAAACTCTGCTAACCAGAAGTACAATGGCCAAGATCAAAAGAAAAGACAAAGGCACAATGAATATTACTGAAGACTCCCCTGCAAAGAAGCAAAATCCTATGCCAACCTCAGAGTTCACTGAGGAAGACATCGGGAAAATGGGGGAAACAGAATTCAAAACACATGTTATAAAACTTCTTAATCAACAATGAGAAGCACATAAAGCTGGCATTCAAGGAATTCATGGAATATGTCAGACAGGAAATGAATTAAATGAAAGCTGATTTATCAGAAACGAAGAATACAGTGGAGCAAATTAAAAGTACAGTAAAGTGTCTTCAAAATAGAGTGAAGGAAGCAGAAGAAACAATCTCAGCATAGGAAGGTATTTCCTGTCACCAGAGGAAAACACAAAAAGCTGGAAGCGGAGCTGGATCAGGCAAAACAAAGAGTAAAGGACAGTCATGTCACCCAGCTTCTCAGCAGTGAATGCTCAGGGCAGTCCCCAGGCTGCATGAGTGCCCCCCTGCTGTGACCGCAGAATTCAGGCGAGGGTACCCATTTATAAACAAACCAGAAGCTACTGTTCATGTAATTCCTGTAGGCAATGTGCAGTTTACAAACTAAAAACAACACCAAGTAACTGACGCCTTCAGAGACAACATTTCCACATATTTCATTATTTCTTTTTGGGGAAATGCACAAGGTCCAATTACATAAGCTGTTTATTCTCCTCATTAGCCTGTTGGGTTTCAGCATGCGTGGATTTTCTTACGCTTTTGTCACTTTTAACCTCGGTCAAATCCACTGGGGTCGGAGGAAGTCCGACCCCAGCGTGCCAGTCTGCAGCAGGTCTCCAACCCCAGACCCACGGGGAATGAAAACCACGCTGTCGGTCACACAGGCCTTCCTCCTTCCGCTTGCTAACAGCAAGGGAGGCTTCAAGTCAACACACAGTCCCCCCACAGGCCCAGCCACTATAACTGCCACTACTCTCCCGAGCAAGACTTCTTGTGCCACTTGGCGAGGGTGGAAAGAACAGACTGTTACCATAACAGCACCTGATGATACTCCGCTTTCTCCAAAATCCTTTCACTTGCTTGACCCTTGTAAGTCAATGAACAGCCAGGACAGAAATTGACATTATTTCCATTTAGCAGTTGAGGAAAGCTGAGGCTCTAGGAAGTTGAATAGCTAGCCAAAAAGTCATGTGTCCCCTAAGTGGATGGCACCGTGCTCATCCAGGATCCTTTCCACTTGGTCAGATAGCCGACATCCTCAAGTCAAAAAAAAAAATTTTTTTTTTGATGACAACACTTCAAATTCCTTGGCATCCACTCAAAAGTTGCGTGTTCTCCCAGCCGCATCTGCCCAACATCTCCAGTCCAGGTAGATGTTTTGGTGATCAATGCTTTCCAAAAAATCTTCCTCCTCTTCGGCCTACTGTGGGTTTGAATTTTCACCATTTAAAATCACTTCTTCACACAGGCCAGTTTTTCTCAATGTAGTTCCTGAGGCACCTGCAGCACAAATACACTGGGAACGTGTTGAAAATATAAATTTCTGGGCACCACCCCAAACCCATGGCATCAGATTCTCCTGGGGGTGTGTTTAGGACTTTGCATTTTAAACAGGCTCCCCCATGGTGTCGGATCTTTGAAGTACAGAACCATTGCTTTGGGCAAGGAAAGGCCCGGAATGTTCCGAGAAAGGTTTATTTAAGAACATGACCTTGGCAGTAATGTGCCGCTCTGGCTGTAGTGGAAGCAGGCTGGGGTCGAAGAGGCCTGTCTGAGAAGCAGAAGCGGAAAAAAGGACAAACATGAGAAGAGAAATAAAACCTGGAATCGGGCACTGCCTGATTACCACCACCCCTTTCTACAAAATGTCTACCCTCGCTGCACTTTCTTTTTTTCTTCCTCTAGGTTCCATTAGCCATCAGGAAGAGGCCAAGCTAACTCTGTGAGCACATTTCAGCACTGCCACGGTTCAGCTCCTCTGTCTGTGCCTCACTCTGTACAAGCGGATTTTGCCATGGTTCATGCTAGACTGCTTAATTAGTCTCCTGTGACCCAAACTGAGCTCCTTCGCTAAATCCATTTAGATGAGAATAAAAAGCAGTAATCTTCCAAAACTAATGTCTGAGGCATTTCAATTTCATGACCAAACCTGCAATGCCCTAGCTTTCACATGTGTGCTGGAGATGTTCATGGTACATCTGGACAAGTCAGCCTGAGTGACTAACGCAGGCTTCCCGCCCCCGCACGCCTGGGAGTGCCAGCCCTAAGACGCATTCCCTAGGAAAGTTCTCCTTTGCATCGGTTTCCTTAGTCTCTACTTCTTCAACTTCCCCTTTCTCTCTCATTCAACTCTATCTTACATACAAACGGTGGTCAACTGTCGGTCATTTTTTATCTTCAGTTTTTATCTTTTCCACAGCAGAGCCTCACAAGCAACGTCAGCCTAGAACGTGGGGTCCCTGAGTTCTAGCAGCAGTGACCTCTGACTTGCTGGGGTCCTGAGTTCCAGTGGCATGGACCTCTGACTTACTGGGGTCCCTGAGTTCTAGCAGCAGTGACCTCTGACTTGCTGGGGTCCCTAAGTTCTGGCGGCAGTGACCTCTGACTTGCTGGGAGACTGACTTACTCATCTTCATCTCTCGACACACTTTGTTCACTTGTAAATTGGGATTGGACTGGCTGGCATCCAACTTCATTCTAACCCAAAGAGTCCACATCTCTAAGCTGACATCTTGGATTTCTTCCAGCAATATGAAAGTCTGAGATCTCAAGATCCAAACTGCCACTTTGGTTCGTTTGAGTTTGGAGCATTTTCAACGTCCCCAGGATTGCGCGGGAGCCTTCCCTGGCAGCAGTAGAGCTAGAATAAAGCTGGCTGACTACTTCATGGTCTGCCCACACATAATCCTCACCATAACTGCTTTCATCAGGTCTAGCACACAAGGTAAGGGAGAGAGGAGGTGATGAAACAAGCAGCCATCTCAGCAGCTGGTCACGCCAGAGAAGCATCGCACACCTCCTATTCCCAACAGGGTCTGTCGGTAGATAATTTTCTGTCACCTCCCTCCCCACACCATCACACCCACCAAGAAATATGTGTCAATACCAAGACACACATGACACTGCATTGGCAGAACTGAGTTACTGGACATGAATCTTGTCTTCCTAGAGCTTGGTAGAGAGAAAACAGGGAAAGTGGGGGAAAAAAGGTGGTTTGAGCTGCCATTAACCTTCAAGTAACGCTACTTGCAAAGGCTACCAGCACAGGCTGGATTGGGTACTATTCCCCCTTTGGATTTGTCCATTTGTTTAAGACAGAAAGAGAGTACATTTCCCATTCTCTAGTACATTTTTCCAAAGGTCCCAACGGCCAGAAACGGCCCAGGTGGAAGCCAGGAACCAGGAACTAAATTCAGGTTTTCTTTGTGAGAGGCAAGCACTCACCACTCAAGCCATCCATGCACTGCCCTAGCAGATCTACACAGCAGACGGCTGGAGTCCAGACCCTAGCAGGTCTACACAGCAGACGACTGGTGTCCAGACCCTAGCAGGTCTACACAGCAGACAGCTGGAGTCCAGACCCTAGCAGGTCTACACAGCAGACGGCTGGTGTCCAGACCCTAGCAGGTCTACACAGCAGACGGCTGGAGTCCAGACCCTAGCAGGTCTACACAGCAGACGACTGGTGTCCAGACCCTAGCAGGTCTACACAGCAGACGGCTGGTGTCCAGACCCTAGCAGGTCTACACAGCAGACGGCTGGTGTCCAGACCCTAGCAGGTCTACACAGCAGATGGCTGGTGTCCAGACCCTAGCAGGTCTACACAGCAGAAGACTGGTGTCCAGAACCACAGCCTGGAAGTGTGGAACATGGACGTCAGTGCCAGAAGCTTAGCCAACAAGCCGATTGTATCTTCCTGGAGTTTTTCTTAACTCACCAATTGTAGCATAACTCAGAGTCCCTAGTTCTGGAAGTTCTATCCCACTTCCAGAAGCCTGGATAGAACCCCTGCTACCTCCTAACTCAAGATCGATTACAAGGTGGACCTACCATCTAGTCTCTCATTGTATAATTTTTTATGAATAAATATCTATCATGAATCAGGCACTGCACTGGAATCCAAGAATTCTCTGACAAATGAGACAGACATAATTGATGCCCTGGTGCTTAAAAATGGGGTGGGAGGTTGTGAGGGGCAATGAGAACTTTTCTTAAATCCCTATATGAATAAAGTGTGATGTATGTTATACATAAATGTTCTGCTATTTCGCATATACACACATACATGCCCACACATCTGGAAAAAAGTCAGGGCATATATGCGCTTAATGCTGAGGGGTAGAATCTGGGATTTTTTTCTTTTGATCCTTACAATATTTTGTACATGCTCTATTTGTCATGCAATCATCACACTTTTATAATGAGGAAAAAGCAATTTTCATTGTAAAAATATTATGCTTCTGAAGATTTATTAACAGAAAAATGCCATATATTGCTGAAAGCCAAAGTTGCAAAACAGCATGTGTAGGATTTAATTCTGGTTATCTAATGCAATGATACAACACTGAAAGGGCATGCACCAAATACTAACAGCAATCATCTTTGTTGGGATGATCATTTTCCTTTTATGATTTTTTATTTCAACTTTTATTTGCTTGAAAGAGACAGAGAGGCAGAGAACGTGCATCTCACACAAGGCAGGAGCCGCAGACTCAGCCCACTTCTCCCACGTGGGGAGGCCCGACAGCCGGAGTCACGGCCCGCGGCCTCCGGGGCCTGAGCTAGCAAGCAGCTCGGATCAGAAGCAAGGCTGGACCTTGCGGCCAGGCTCTCTGGTACAGGATGCAGGCACACCCTCAGTCTTTGACCGCTCAGCCAAATGCCCCTCCTCTTTTACACTGTTCAAAAAATTACCCAGAGTCGGTGTTGTGGCCCAGCACTTAAGCTGCCACCTGAGACATCAGCAAGCCATGTCTGAGTGCTGGTTCAAGTCCCAGCTGCTCTGCTTCCCACCCAGCCTCTTCCTGATGTGCCCACGAGGCAGTGGAGGAAGGCCTAACACCTACGTAGGAGACCATGGCATTCTTGGCTCCTGCCTTCGGCCTGGCCCAGCCCTGGTGGAGGCGGCCACTTGGTAAGTGAGGGATAATCTCTTTCTCTTTTACTCTCTCTCTCCCTCTGCCTTTCAAATAAATAAGTAAATAAGTCTTTAGAAATAATAAAATCACCCATGTGTTTTATTTGTTTTGTTTTTATCAACCATGTCACCTTCTATTTACTTTATCCTTGGAAGCACACCGTCTCCAGGAAGTCTCCTCTGACCCTAACCACACTCGGCTCATGCCTGCAAAATGCATTGACTCGCAGTACGAGACACTCTGTGCCTTTTCTTCTTGGGAACTGTTTGATGTCCTTGGCTTCCACCAGCATTTGCTCCTGCTCAGTAACTGCTGGCAGCCACACGGCCTTCTCTCAGATGCTGCTGTGCTAGGATCAGGTGGTGAGCTGGGCAGGCAGCAGGAGAGACGCAGCAGCACCCACCCCTCGGCCCCAAGCTCTGCCAACGCGCCTGTGGCCTCATCTTGTGACAGAAGGCAGCTCCAAGGGGGAGGAGTCCCTCTCTAAGCTCAGGGATTTTTTATAAACCTCAACCCATCAAGGTTCATCCTGAAAACCAGCAGATGGAAGCAAAAGAAAGGGCTCATTATTACAGAACATAATTTATTACCCATAGGATTCCTGAGTCTCTGCCACTAGGCAAAGAAATCAAGATTCAGAAAATGTTGAAGCTGGAAGGCAGGCAAGTGAGCAGCTCAACCCTGCCCAGCTGGGGCAGAGCTGCTGGTCCCCCTGCAGCGCCCTGAGTGACACACTGAAACACAAACAATCGCCCAGAATCTGCACACACAGACTCTAATTCAGTCCTGTGTGCTCCTTGTATGAGGAGAATGCATTATAGTTATGAACTGATCATTCATAGAGTTCCATCTTTTTAAAAATGATAATGTCCGACAGGCAGAGCAGATTTGCTAATAGCAGCGGCTCTCTGGTCAGATTTCCGAGGTGCTTCTTTGGCTTCTTGTCAAACTCACACAGCGACTTCAGGCAGCCAAGCACGTGGTTCAGAAGGAGACACCCACCCGGAGCAGACAGGTTCAAGTTCGCATGCAAGCTTCACTTCTTCCCAGCTGTGCGTTGAGGAGAGTTAATCAGCAGTGCACAGCAGGGCTAAGGGCATCCCTGACTCACAGGGCTACCCAGGAGTCAGACAAGGGCGGACTGGCAGTGCACAGCAGGGCTAAGGGCATCCCTGGCTCACAGGGCTACCCAGGAGTCAGACACGGGCGGACTGGCAGTGCACAGCAGGGCTAAGGGCATCCCTGGCTCACAGGGCTACCCAGGAGTCAGACAAGGGCGGACTGGCAGTGCACAGCAGGGCTAAGGGCATCCCTGGCTCACAGGGCTACCCAGGAGTCAGACACGGGCGGACTGGCAGTGCACAGCAGGGCTAAGGGCATCCCTGGCTCACAGGGCTACCCAGGAGTCAGACACGGGCGGACTGGCAGTGCACAGCAGGGCTAAGGGCATCCCTGGCTCA
Source organism: Ochotona princeps (assembly GCF_030435755.1). Lineage (NCBI taxonomy): Eukaryota > Metazoa > Chordata > Mammalia > Lagomorpha > Ochotonidae > Ochotona > Ochotona princeps. The sequence continues at coordinate 41,078,409 of NC_080852.1, read as the reverse complement.
CAGGGCCACCCAGGAGTCAGACAGGGGCGGACTGGCAGTGCACAGCAGGGAGCCTCGAACAAAGCAGCTGTTCATTCCGCATCCTGGCTCGTCCCAGGCTACCTACCACTACCCTGTGCTGCCACCACTCCCAGGCTGACTCTGTGAACTAGACAGAAGTCACTTCTCATTCACCTCTTTATTCAGGCTGCTTTTGTTTCCTGGAATGGTCGCCTCTCTTCTTGCAATTAGATCCACCTCTGCAAAACTATCCCTATATAACAACAGGGAAGACAAGCGGGGAGGGCAGAAGGGGAAACCCCTGAGCCTATTAAACTGCATCACATAAAAATGAAGACTTCAATTTTAAAAAAGCATATCCCTACATCACTGTCATGCAGCTTCCAGCCTCCGAGGTGTGGCTATACGCTGGGAGAAGGGAGGCTGCGACACCGTGTAGCTACACGAGCCAAGGGAGAGAGAAGAGCCTGAACTTTGCCGTCAACAGGTTCTCAACAACACTGCTGTTTCCAGCTGCGGGGCCAGGATCACGCGCACTCACACACTCCACAAGCCTTCATCTCCTCACCACACTCATGCCTCCAGCCATTTTTTCCGCCAGGAGAAGTCTAACAGCGAGGCCGAGGAAGACGAACAGAACTCAGTTAAAGGGAGGAAAAGTGGACTAGATATTCAACAGCAGCCAAAAAGGTCAGTCTTGCCTCCCATGAGCGGAAGCAGACTAACAAAGGTAACAGCTTCCACCAGGACGCAAGGCACGTAAGGTCAGCACCAGACAGGGGAGCAAGAGGCAACGGCTGATCCGCAAAGTGACAACAGACGGCTAGCTGGGGGCTTGGTTACAAGCTGTGCCACTAGGAACTGTTCCATACTGAGTTCAGTGACAGGATCTTCAAGGCAGGTTTTGGTGGCAATAATGTTTGGTTTCTTAGCACATTTCCCCCATGTCTTAGTTTCGCAACAGATCATGCCACGTGTGCCAATACACCCACCGTGGGCTCCCAGATGTCTGAGACCTGGCTCAGCAGAATATCCTGTTTTCAGCGGTGCTGCAGCCCCACTGGCCAGGATGGGCTCCTGCCACAGAATATCACACAGCCAAACTGCTACAGGCAGGCTGCGTGTGAGCCCGCCTGCTTCCCTGGGCACAGAAGGAGCCCAGCAGTGGAAACAAGACTAACCAAAACCAATCAGGTCCTTCTCCAGGAACGGAAAACAGACCTTAGGAAAAAGAAGCAAAGCTCACGACATTCTGTATGAGAGAGCAGAATGGACACAATCCCACAAGCAGAAATGAGCAGTGAGCATAGACAAACATTCCCGAAGTATCCAGCCTCGAGTGCCTGACCCTGCACTTTCTTCTTTGGTTTTGCCATCTGCACCATCTTCCTTCCTGGTCACCTTAATCAAGTCTATTTTTTCTTAAGTTCATTTAAATTGGATTTGTCACTGGCAATCAACAATTTTGACAAAAACGCCTCTGTTCACAGTGGCCAACTTAGCTGTGCAAGAGAAGTGTTCGTGGGGTCAGCATTGTAAAGCCAGTACCCCATGTGGGCACCAGCAGTGGCTGCTCCACTTCTGACCCCGGTCGCTGCGAGTGCACCTGGGAAAGCAGTGGAAGAAGGCCCAAGCCCTGGGACCCCCGCACCCACGTGGAGAACCTACAGGAAGCTCCAGGCGCCTGGCTTCAGCCAAGGCTGCTGTTGCCATTTGCAGAGTGTGGGCCAGCGGATGGAGGATCCCTCTAATTCTGCCTCCTTCTCCCTCTGTGAACTCTGCCTTTCAAATAAATCATCTTTTTAAAAAAAAGTTCATGTAGAAAAATAATCACAGGGAGGAAGGGAGATTGAGATGCTGTGTAAATACACCAGGGAGAGGGAAGAACCTGAACTTTGCAGTCAACGGGTTTTCAATCGCAGCCAGGGGCCACCAGCAGCAAAGAGGAGAAGCCCAGTGAATTGGCACATCAGGCCATTGGTCCCAGTGACTTCAGAGGAGCACCTGCCAGAGGTGGAGCCTGGGAAGCCCCAGGATGTGCCTCACTGATTCCTCCCAGGCCTCTTTGTCCAGTCCACCTCAGGTACAGGCCCTGGCTCCTGTGCTGGGCTATCAGCCGGCCCAGGTTGCTGACATGGCAGTCTGTTAGACTCTTCGTGTCTTAGCATCACCCAGCAAAGGAATCTCTACACTTAGCCTCCATGTCATGAAAAATGGCATCTCACAACTCGAAACTCCTCAGCCTCTACCTTGATCAGGCAGGACAGTCGCCTCAGGTCGACCCATGCAGGCCCAGCTGACACACCTACAGGCAAACCACAGTAGCCAGTGATCCAAACCCCAGTAAGCAAAGCTCAAACAACCAAAACTCACGGGCCTGTTGGCGCCACATCTGGGTGACCTTACTCATGCAGCATGGGTAGGGAAGGGTCACCGAAGGTTAGGAAAGTGTCAGGATGGCCTTTGCATTTAAAAAAGTCTCTGAAGTTTTCAACATTGAGAAGCTTGAGGAAACATGTCCAGAGACTACTGTCAGCTGACCCCTCTACAAAATCCCATCACAATGGTCAGACACCACCAGACGCACATCAAAGGCAGCCAATAAGACAAGAATACACAGGACAGGCAGGGGAGCAGGCACCTCCACCCACCCTCTGCTAGGCCATACAGATGCCGGACTAGCCCCACCCTGCTCCCCTCAGCTGGGGAAGCTCTTGGTCCACTGTGAATAAACAGGACCCATTCATCCTCCATTCAGAAGTGATCACAGTGGGCATTCAATGAATGCTAGCCGTATGTCAGACACTGTGCTAAGCACCTAATAAGCCAACACTTGGGATAAGCATTGGCATGGTACGTAGACACTCAGGAACGGCTTAATATTAGCTATCCCCTCACCATCATCAGCATCATTTTTCAACTTTATAGGACTTACATAGTCAGGTGTCATTTGTTACACTTACTTTGTATTTTAGGAATTCAAGGCAGAACGACCAGAGCAGCACACAGATGTTTACCAAATGAGCATGCAAAACACACCAGACAAGTACTCCGGAAAAAAGGGGAAAAAAACCAGTGAAATCTTGCAGAGAACAGCACAGGGGCTGCAGTGGCTTTGGCTGCTGTCCACACAGTGCACATCCGTCTGAGGCTCCCGTCACACTCCCTGCCCACCCCGCCACAGCACAGACAGCCTGCGCATCACTGGGAGAATCCCCTCCAACACGGGGCTCCTTGCCCTCCGCTAACCCCACGCCGCAGGCAGGTCAGGGAGCTCTGCTGGCAGGCCTGCTTTCCCCATGCCACATGGCATCAGTGAGTCACCCAGCCAAAAGGAGGGAGGAACAGAGCAGACTTCACCAAGCCCACGCCGGACGCACCGTCCCTGCTGCAGCACGGGGAGGTGGAGACCTGTTTCCACGAGTTCGGTCACGTGATGCACCAGCTGTGCTCACAGGCGGAGTTCGCCAGGTTCGGCGGGACGCACGTGGAGCGGGACTTCGTGGAGGCACCATCACAGATGCTGCAGAACTGGGTGTGGGAGGAGGAGCCCTGCGCCGCACGTCGCAGCACTACCGCACTGGCCCGCAGAGCTACTGGACAAGCTCATCCGCTCCCGGCAGGCCAACACTGGTCTCTTCAACCTGCGCCAGACAGTCCTGGCCAAGGTGGACCAGGCCCTGCACACGCAGACGGACGCAGACCGGCCGCGGAGTATGCCCGGCTCTGCCAGGAAATCCTTGGGGTGCCCGCCATGCCAGGGACCAACATGCCTACCACCTTTGGCCACCTGGCCGGGGGCTAGGACGCACAGTACTACGGCTACCTGTGGAGCGAGGTGTACTCCATGGACATGTTTCACACGCGCTTCCGGCAGGAGGGCATCCTGAACGCCAAGGTGGGCATGGACTACAGAAGTTGCATCCTGAGGCCCTGCGGCTCCGAGGACGCCAGGGCCATGCTGAAGCGCTTCCTGGGGCGCGGGCCCAAGCAGGACGCCTTCCTCCTGAGCAAGGGGCTGTGTGTGGAGGGCGGCGAGTCGCCTGCCCTGGTGCCTTAGCCTGCCTGCCCTGGGCAGCGCTGGAGCCCATGCGGGGTGCCCAGGCACTTCTCCCCTCCATCGCGGGCCTCCTCCAGGGGTTTGCTGGTCCCCTCTTTCAGAACCTGCCATCATAAAAAGTTTTAAGTTTTTAAGGTTTTTTTTTTTTTTTTTTGGTCTCTCTCAGGCCTCTCTCGAGGCCTGCTTTTATTGCCTCCACTCTTGACCTCTCACCTAGTTCTTGTTTAGGCTTTAGCCCACACTCTCAATATTGGATACAGCTGAGTTCCATTAGACCAGGTGCCTTCAGCCCCAAGCCCATTGCCTGTAGTGCTCAGCTTAGCGAGTGCTAACCAACTCCTTAGCCCACACAGGTCCCCCTGTTTTTGTTTTAAAGCAGACTTGAATGTGCCTGTCTCAGGTTGTGGACTCACAGGTTATCAGCCTTACCCGTCATCGGGAATCTCCATAGCATGATGGAGCCCCTGTCTTAGGTTGGTCAGTACCCAGTCCATCTTAACCATCACCGGCTGCCATTCAACGTGTTGCCTGCTGCAGATGCACAAATCATACTTGGGGAGGCTGGCAACCCTGTTCCATGGCTAGGAGTGTCTTTACCTCGGTAGCAATGAGCAGACAGCAGTTCCTGGGCTCAGGGAAACATAGCACTACACAGGTGAAACATACATAAAGCATATGATGGAGAACAAGAGGCTCTGACCATAGGAGTATCTTTAGCTCGGTAGCAGTGAGCAGACAGCAGTACCAGGGCTTGGGAAAACATTTTGCACTTGCATAGGTGATACACACAAAAAGGCATACAGTGGGGTACAAGAGGTCTAGACCAAATCTCACAGCATCTGCTGTTCCTCTGACAACAAATCAACCCGTAGTTACAACGCAAGCATGTCCACCCGCTCATGTTCATCAGTAAAGTCCTGTTGTCCGCAACTCTGCAGTCTGTTCCGCGACCTTGTTCACTGTCACCACGGTAGCTGGTGGTGGCTGCTGATGTACTGGCTACGATGGTCGCCGTTATGCCAAAGTCTCTTTTATTCTTTATCAGGCAGCTCCACTTCCCATCCAGCTCCCTGCTTGTGGCCTGGGAAAGCAGTCGAGGACGGCCCAAAGCTTTGGGACCCTGCACCCGCATGGGAGATCTGGAAGAGGTTCCTGGTTCCCGGCTTCGGATCGGCGCGCACCGGCCGTTGCGGTCACTTGGGGAGTGAATCATTGGACGGAAGATCTTCCTCTCTGTCTCTCCTCCTCTCTGTATATCTGACTTTGTAATAAAGACTGAATAAATCTTTAAAAAAAAAAAAAGACACTTGGAGTTGGTGGCACGGATTCTGAACTGAGATCTGAAAGCTCAGGTTCAAGTGTCAGCTCACCGCATACATTATATAACCAACATGGGCCACTTATCTCACTTGTTCATACCTGCTCTGTATCTCTCACAGAGCTACAGTGAAGACCAAATGAAATCATACATATGAGAGCTAAGAAGTGCTAAACAAACAGAAAGCATTTCACGATACAATAATTCTCGTTTTGTAAACAATTAAATGTTTGGCCTCTAGTAGCAATTCAGGAAGATGAAAAATGGAATCCGTGGCTGAGAAGCAAGCTGACAGCCTGATGTGTCCGCCATGGGAGGCCACCTCTTCCCTGCCTGCCGTACCACAGGCCGCACACCCAGACCCAGCTACGTGGTGGCTGGAATTCACATGTGGCTATGCCTACATCCTGGAACTACCACACCAGCTCTCTCCTGTTCCACCTGCCACTTCCACCTTGCTCTGCCTCACCTGTTCATTCTCAAGTAGAGGGACCAACACTGGGAAGTCCTATGGCACAAAGCAGTGACACCTAAGAAAATAAAAGACAGCATGTCTTGGTCCAGAGCATGAAGAGGACTGTGGTGGAAGAGGAAGGGAAATGAGTGGACTAGATTAGGCCTGCTGCCTTTACTCTAAGAGTCATGGGAGGCTCTGAAGTCTCCTGAGAAGCCACAGAGCCAACTTATATTTTGAAATACCACACGACCTTAATGTTTCAGGATACCAGGTTACCATATGTGACATTTATGCATAGGATATTCTAGTTGGAAACATTCCACTAAAGATCTAATTTCAAAAGAGCACTTTATTTTCTTGACTCTGCTGAAGTCAGATAACATTAGTAACCCAAAACCGCATTCTTGATGAATCCTTTCATTAGTAATGCTGCTGGTCAGAATTAATAAAACATAATGAGTTTGGGACCTTGATTTGCTACGTTTTTTAATTAATGGAAATGATAACATAGATGAAGCCAGGTTAAATAGATAACAGTACAGGAACTAGAAAATCCTACAAAGCACTGTGAGTCCATGCATTAACATGTTCTTCCTCCATCAATCCTAACAGTGAGCTCCTAAAAGCAAAGTTTCTTGTAAGAAAAACCACTGACTTTAGTGGACAATTGAGTTGAAACTATCTTAATATGTGTGTGCTGCATGTAATGTATACATTTATTTTTCTCTTATTCTTTCATATACATACGCACAGATTTAGTAACAAAACAAACACAGTGATCTGTGTTTAAGATTTACTACACACAGATCAAATGGTCACTTTTCCATTTAATTACTGTTTGTAGCCACTGTCTATACTCCTAGAAAATTAGGGTCTTTTTGATTTTTTACTTGATAAACATTTTAGTTGACAAAACGTTTAACCTTTTATTGTAAAATAAACTTTAAAATGTTATCTCAAAAACCAAAAAAAGAATAAAAGAAGAGAAGGGAGAAGACAGAGGGAGGAAATGCAGAAGGGTCAGCATATCCTTACTAAACCTATTAAAAGCCAATTAAAAGTTTTAAAAGTAAATAATAAATTTTTAATTTGTTTAAGCAAAGAAGGCATGCAATGATAAAACCTGAACAATACACACACATTGACTCAGTGCAATAGTGAAAATACGCTGAAGGACATTTCTAGGAATGGCACAGCAGTTTGATTCTCCAGGCCACAAACAGAACACGACAGTGAAGTGTGTGCAAATAATAGTCACACAACATTTAAAAATCTTAAAACCAGGACCCGCATTGTGGAAGAGCAGCTCCGGGTGCTGTCTGCGAGGCCACCTGAGTTCCTGCAGCTGCTCCCTGCTGATGTAAGATGGCCAACCGCCTAGGCCCTTGCGCCCATGCAGGAGGCTCAGATGCAGTTCCAGGCTCCTGGCTGCAGCCCAGCCCAACCCCAACCGTAGAAGCTGTTTCACGAGTGGACAAGCTGATGGAAGATATCTCTCTTTTTCCCTCTGTAAGTCTATCTTTCAAATCAATAAATAAATATCATTTCTTAAAAACATTTAAATTGTAAGTCTTATAATCACAACAATAAAATAAGGCATTTCATATTTATTCTTCAGTATATCAAGCATATGTGCTATGTTTATCCCCCACCACAAAAAAACTCCTCCTGTAAAATGAGGATGAAAATCAGATGAGTTATTAACTGGTTTTCCTGTGTATACAGGAAAAAACCACAATTGTGACATTACGAAAATAGGCAAATACGTTACTGGTATGCCGGCCAAGTTAGCGGATGCTGTGCTACCTGAATCAAGGTGGTGAGCCTACGTTCCTCCTTCCCCCACATTTTATCCAAAGCTGCTGCACCTGTGGGGTAGGAAGGTACACAGGAATTCCATGCATCATGTCAAGAAGAGTCTCACCCTTTGAGGCTTCGGAACTCTCAAATATTGAAAAATAAAACCCTGAGTGGCAGAAGTGGGGAGCGGAGGCAGTCAAGCCCTTTATCAACCTTTCCCTTCGCCGCTTCTGCAAGTAAGATGAAAGAACAAAAAACAGGAAGATTGAAAGTTACCACCTCGAGTAATTCCCTTTATCACCTAGCAGCCCATTTCCCCCCAGTGGAAACAGCCAAGCAAAAATTCCACCTACAAGAAAAATGTTTTTAAAAGCCTGCAACCAAGTGTGGTAAATATTCTAACAATCAATAGATTATCTTCAAATGGACTTGTTTTCTAATATTGAAACACAACGATGCATTCTAGAACAAATGTGTTCACAGTAGACTCAGAGCTAACATGCCAAGCTCTCCACTAATTCACTGCTCTTCTAAAACCAGATCGGAAAATATTCAGATCATCCAGCTTCCAATGTAATCCATCACCACTTAGTCTTCAGCATGTTTTCTTCTGTAAGTTTTTCTTTTTTTCAAGTGCAGGTAAATTTTTTTTCATTTTTGTAGATATTTATTTTATTTGAGAGGCAATGCTATAGAGAGACAGACAGACAGAAATTGCCCATCACTCCCCAATGGCCACAATGAAGAGGGGTAGGCCAGGCCAAGGACTTGACCAGGTCCCTCCCGCGGGCGCAACAGCCCAGTGCATTGGGCCACTCTCTGCTTCCTGCTGCTTTCCCAGGCACACCAGCAGGGAGGTGGACCCAAGGCGGACCACCCAGGACTCAGACCGGCGGCCCTGTGGAAGCCTGTGTACCAGGCAGTGACTTTATTCAATATGCCACAAGTTCAGGTAGATTATGTGTCACAAATAGAATGTGAGAAAAGATTCGCTGAAGGAAGTTGGAGCTGAAACAGAAGCTCACTTTGTGTAATTAGCTCTTGGTTGACTCTCCATGGCATGTGTTGCCTCAGCAAGCACCTGTTGATCCCCACCAGAGCCTCGGCATTGTTCCTGCACCTCCGTGGCCACCGCACCCTTCATTTAGGTTAGTGTCACTCGGGGATCTGCAGTTGTGTAAGGTGAGAGACAGTCAGCAGGGTGCAAAAACCTCAAATGTGAATATTTGCTTTTTCAGCAAAAAAAAAAATTGCATTAATTATGAGAAATGTGACTCTTTGGATTGTGGTTTTGTTTTTGTTTTCACCAATAAATCCCAGTACCTTTCTTTTGCGTTATAAACAGCTCTGAGCAATCTAGGAAGGGGGTTGCATGTCTCAAAATACCAAGCAATGAATAATTCTCCATTCAACTCTTTGCCTAGAGCTCAGCTGTGGTTGCATAAAGCCTACTGGCAAATGATGTTTCTCAAACGAGTAACTGCTATTCCATGTCTGCAGATTATGGATGGATCACTTTCATTAGGGACAGCTAGGAAATATTTTTTCAGAACGGCTTTTGCTTGTGTAAACAGAGAGAAAACTATTGGGAATCCTCAATTAACTGGAATGACAGGGAGAGAAGCTATACTAGAAGTGTCTTGGCAAGCTTTCTCAAGCGTCATAATGTAGGTATTGGTTTTTAAGTCAGAAAAGAAAGAGAGAACAAAGGAACAAGATGGCAGAACAGGGCAAGGACACGCTTAGACAGACAATCATTCACCAGGTAAGGCAGAGTCCATGATCCGAGGAAACAGGAGAGGACAGGCCGGCGGCAGAGGGACACCTGGACGCCCGTAGACACAGGAAAGCAGCAGAGGCAGCGGAGCAGTACTGCAGTGCCTAGACACCCCAGCGGTCAGGCCAGGTGGGAAGGGAAGCCCCCAGGAGCTCAGGAGGTGAACCAAGCTGAGAACTGCACATCCTGCTGATGTGCGCGGTTCGACCACAAGCAGAAGCAGAGCAGCAGAGCCCAAGCAGCCGGCTGCAAGGAGCAGAGTGGATTTCACAGCTCAGATCCCCACCAATGCCACACTAGGCTCCCTTTTGTGTACTGAGGAAAAAACTGTGGGGCTGGAGGGACAACAGCAAGCTGCACATGCACTAAGCCAGGAACAAGCTCATTTCTGGCTCAAGGCATTGCACTGGTCCCACAGAGAAAATAGCACCAACTTGGCATCCTACAAGTTCTATCCCAAGACAGTCCAGGTGGCCCCCAGACCTAGTAACCAGCAGATCCAGACCCCACCAGTGTCACACTGGATACAATTGTGTGCACTGAGGAAAAGTCTGCAGGGCTGGAGGAACAACCTTTAGCTGCACAGGTGCTGAGCCAGCAGAAAACTCACTTCTGGCTCAATGCATTTCACTGGTCTCACAGAGAAAATAGTGCCAGCTTGGCATCCTCCTGGCTCCACACAAAATAGGTCCAGGTGGCCTTCAGACCTAATGGCCAGCAAGCTCCAACAAGACCAGCACCTCTGACAACCCAGTGATTTAGCAGAGCTGGTGTCTCCCTAATCCTGGGCACTGCTGGAACCAGGAGTGGAAGAAAGGCTGTGCAGGCAATGGAGGGGCCGCAGCAGAGGACCACAGGGGGTCGAGAGTGGTGAGCCAGGAGCTGCAACTATGGAGACTATGGTGGAAGCCTAGCATAACAGCCTGCAACTGAAACTCACTGGAGGAAGTGGCACAAGTGACTACAAAGAACCAGGTACTGAATGCAGTCAGTAAAATCAACCCGTAGACCAATGGGCAACACAGCTTAGAAACTGACCCTAAGAAAAGGAATCTGCTAACCAGACAGCAATGACCAAGAGCAAAAGAAGAGACAGCTGCACCATGAATATTACTGAGGCCTCCCCCACAAAGGAACAAAAGCTTTTGTCAACCTCAGAGTTAAATGAGGAAAACACTGAAGAAATGGGGGATAAAGTTTTTTTAAACTTATTTTAAAGCTTCTTAACAATAATAATCAGCATGTACAGGAATTCAAGTAATTTAAGGAATATGTCAACAGAAAGTGGGAACACTGAAACAAAATGAAGCCACATTAGTAGAAAGGACACACTGCAGCAAATTAAAAATTCAGTGGAAAGTGTCAGTAATCGAATGGATGAGGCAGAAGAAAGAATCTCAGAATTGGAAGACATTTCCTTCAACAATGGGGGAAAAATCAAAAAGCTGGAAGAGGAACTAAATCAAGAAAATTACTCAAGATTTAAGGGACGCTATCAATTGGTCAAATGTAAGAGTTTGGGGAGTTCCAGAAGGTACAAAAGGGAAGGTGGGCTTAAAAATATATTTAGTGAAATAATAAAGGAAAAACTTCCTTAATTTGGAGAAAGAACTGGGAAATAAAATGTAGGAGGGCGCACAAAACTCCCACAGGGTTGGCCGAAAGCGATCTTTGCCATGCTACATGATAACCAAGCTCTCTTCAGCTGAACCCTGGGGAAAAAAATCCTTAAATGTGCACATGAGAAAAACCAGTTAACACGTACAGGAGCCTAAGGAATTGTATCACAAAACAAAGAAAATAAATATATTTTAAAGAAAAGGAAAAAGCATAAATAATTAATAGAAGCATGAAAATACAGCATAACAATTTTATATGCATGACAGAAGTACCAAGGAATAATTTTGCATTCCTGAGGAATATGGAAATGCTTCCCAGACTCAGGACTGTGCACTATGAAATGTGACACGACTGCACATATTATTCTAATGCGTGTAACAGGGCTGAGAAAGATTGATGTTTAAGCATTCACTTCCTCAATATAACCAAAATGTAATTATAATCCCATGTGCACATTTAGAAATAAAAAAAAAATCTTCATCTTTTTTCGAAAAATGTAGAGAAACTCAAATCAGACTCTCTGCTGACCTCTCAGAGGAAACTCTACAGACCAGAAAAGAATAAAGTGACATATTCCAGATTCTAACAGCAAAAATTGTCAGCCCAGAATGATTTACCCAGCAAAGCTTTCCTTTGCCTTTGAAAATGAAATGAAATTTTTCCATAGCAAAGAAAAGCTCCAAGAATCCGCCTGTTCCAGTTCTGCCCTACAAGTGATACTCAAAGATGTTCTATTCACTGAGAAAAGAATAGTATTCACCAAAACTAAAGGCAAGTGTGGAGAACGTCCCAACAGAACAGCAAAAGAAGACTAAATCAAACAATGAACAACTCATTGATAAACTAACAGGACCAAATTACTCTTATCGATACTAACCCTGAATGTAAATGGCTTAAACTCATCAATCAAATATCAAAGATTACCTGATTGGATCAAAAAACAAAAATCATCTATCGGGCCCGGCGGCATAGCCTAGCGGCTAAAGTCCTCTCCTTGTACGTCCCGGAATCCCAGATGGGCGCCGGTTCTAATCCCAGCAGCTCCACTTCCCATCCAGCTCCCTGCTTGTGGCCTGGGAAAGCAGCCGAGGATGGCCCAAAGCCTTGGGACTCCGCACCCACATGGAAGACCCGGAAAGATGTTCCTGGCTCCTGGCTTCGGATCGGCGCATACCGGCCTTTGCAGCTCACTTCGGGAGTGAAACATCGGATGGAAGATCTTCCTCTCTGTATATCTGGCTTTCCAATAAAAATGAATAAATCTTAAAAAAAAAAAACTCATCTATCTGTTGCCTACAGGAAACCCATCTCATCAACAAAAGTATGAGGAAACAAAGTGAAAGGATGGAAAACGATATTCCAGGCTAATGAAAAAGAAAAATGAGCTAGTGTAGCCATTCTTATATCAGATAATATAGACTTTGATGTGAAAAATATTAAAAAAGGATGAAGAAGGATACCAAAGGATCTATTCAGCAAGAAGAGATTACCTTGCTAGTTTCTTATGATGCTTTCTTTTTTTTCTCTAATTTTACTTGGTTTTTCCTGCTTTTCTTAGTTCTTTCTTGCAGCAATCTGCAGTTTTTTAGTTCCAATTCCATTTAATTTTGTTGTGATTTTTGTCATTTCTTGCTTCCTGTTCATTTTTTCTTTTTTAATAACCCCTTAAGATTCATTATTGGATCTTTTATTTGAGATGTTGATATTTATAAGCACCTGATGTTATAAATGTGTTTGCTACATCTCATGGATTTTTAATATTTTTGTTTTATTTGCATTTCTTCAAAAAAGTTTTTCTTCTTATTAATTTCTTCAGTGGCACATAGGTCATGCAGTAGCATCATTTTCTTCAAAAAGGTTTTTTATTTTCTTTTTCATTTCTTCAGTGGCTCATGGGTCATTTGATAGCATGTTATTTAACTTCATGTTGTTGCAAATTTTCTATCTTTCATCCTGTTGTTAATTTTGTTTTATGGCTTTTCATTTAACGTGACGTATGGTGAGTGCATAATAGAGACTATCACATAAAGATGTGAAGATGCAATACAGTGTGCATCCCTACTTCCAAATCAAAGACTGACTCCCAGTGAAACTGTTTACCATATCTTAACAACCGGATGCTGGACTCTCTGCCATTGTCCACTCCGACAGTGTAAGGATACACTTAAATAGCAGAATGAAGGACTTAGGACTGTTTAAGCAGGGCTGTACTATTGTAATAATAGAGGGGAAACCAGTGGGAGGGAAAGAATTTGGGGAAGGAAAGGGGGATATCCCAGAGCCTATGGAATTGTATCAAAAATAATAATAAAAGGAAAATATACTGTTTACTACCGAAAATTTCAATAAAGACAGAAATCTGTAACTTCAGATGAAAGAGATCAAATACAGTAATGACATTAATCTGTTGATTAAATAATGAATAAGTATGATTACTGACTCAGGAATGTGTGGCACTTTTGAATCAGAAGAGTGAAAATGAATTTTTTATGATAGGGCTAAGGCTATAGACAGCATAGAACAGGCTTTGAAATTCAAATGTCCACAGAGGGACCAAGCAGGTAATGTAAGTGAGTGCACGGATCCTGTACATAGACCTCCAGCGGCCAGTATTCAACTCTGGTGAGTTTCTATCACAAAAAAAAAAAAAAGCATTAGGAATTTATGTGATTGTGTGAAATTCCTCAATTTTTAAAATTTTTTTTCTATTCATTTATTCATTAATTACATTGTATTACATGACACAATCTCATAGGTACTGGGATTCTCCCCCCTCACCCCAAACCCCTCCCCCATGGTGAGTTCCTTCACCTTGATGCATAACCACAGCTCAAGTTCCATTGAGATTCCCTAATTAAAAGCTCACACCATACAGAGTCCAGCATCCCACCTGTCCAGTCAAGTTCAACGGTCTCTTAGGGAGGCCCTCTCAGGTTTGAAGGCAGAGTCAGCAGAGCATCACCTCGATCAGTTAAAAGCTCCAACATACCGTCAGCAACAATCCAGGTACAATGAGACTGGTGCAGAGTCCACTGATTGACATAGTCCATCTTAGAGCTTCCCCTTGTCCAGTTTTTCGCTGCAAACATATAGCTGAGGTGGTTGATTGATCTACTCCATCTTCTATCTTTTCTTGGTTAATGTTTTGATTCCTCCATTTTGTTCAGGGGAATCCCCAAAGAAACTTTGAGGTGTTCCCCAACCGACATTCACAGAAACCTTTCTCAGCCTGTGGGTTATCAGTCTGTGCCCTTGGCTAGCGGACATCAGGGTAAATCTGGGTTGCACTGAGGTCACAGCCTTGATGCAGGGTGCAGCACTGGGCAGACAGCAAGTCGTGAGCCCAAATGACACTGGCAGAGGCGAGGGAGTTCGCCCACTGTGGGCAGGCTAATGCTACCCTCCCCACAGAGATCTGCCAGCTTTTACAGATGTGTTACCTTACATGGCAAAAGAGACTTCCAGATGTGACTACACTTCAGTCCTTAGAAACAGGAGAAGATGGGGAGAGTGAGCGAGCTAGAGCGTGAGAACACGACCTGCTGGCCCTGAGAGTGAGAGGCAGCCACAAACACACAGTGGCCTTCAGATGCTGGGAAAGGACAGCGGATAGCCCAGTGAGCAGGGGTGGACTTTCCATCCACAGAACTGTAAGGAAAAAAATAAAACTACATATTTTAAGCCATTACATTAGTAATAATTTGTTATGGCAACAGCAAAAATAACCAACCAAGTCACTGATTCTGATTTGTTATGTTAGAGATTGGGAAACTAGAAACCTTGAGTGCTTTGTTGTCGGCCCTTCTGGAATTATCTCACAGCATGGAGAAAGAAGCAAGGAAGGAAGACAGCGGAGAGATGGGGAGATGCTGCAAAACTTGGATTTAACTTGAATATCAATGCTTGGTTTGTGATTCAGAGTCAGATAAAAGGACAAGTTGGTGAGACAATTCCTTCTGTTTGAAAACACAACGCTGCTCCATTAGATAAGATCAGCCTACTTTCTTATTGTTACTTAATTATTTGCTATATAAAACTGTAACCAGTTTTGGAAACTGCATAAATCAAGAGAGCCTGGACCTGGGTCACACTCCCTGCTGTCTGCAGAGGGCTTGTAAGGATCTGATAGCTTGTGGATTCTGCACATTCTGGGCTGCTTAGGCGTCAGCCATCTGCAGCCTAACTGGAGCTGTGATATGCCTGCCGAGCTCATGACGGCACTGCAGTGCCACAGTCAGCAGCGTGAAGGACATCTGAGCTCAAGTCTGCTTAGAAAATCTGTCCACGTTCCCTTCTCCTTCCCCTTCCCGTGTGACACTGGTGCCACACACACACTTCTGTGCTGCTGGCACCTGACCAGGGACAGGAGACAATGTGCCACGCCAACTTCCCCACTCCATTTCAACAAACGGCCCACAGGTTACCCTTCTTTCACCTCTCCTCGGAGCTCATTTCACCAGAGAACAAAGCACGTGACATAGTCTGCCCCTCCTCTTCTCAAAATGGTCCAAACCAACCACATCTCCAATGCCAATCGGCTCAGTGCAAGCCACTATTAGCAAAACCCACACGTGTGTGCCACAGCTCATCCCATGCAAATAGCTGACGGGCAGAGCAGCTGCCCCTCCCTTCAGAGGCATCTGGATGTGACTTCTGGGCCCAGTGAGGGAAGCACACCACCCACACACCTTCAGAGAAGAACATGACTGCTGAGCCTAACGTAGCAACGCTCTCCCCAACACCCTGCGTACCCATGCGGAAGCCCACCAGCAGCACACGATCTCGCCCAAGCCCTGCAGCTCCCAGAGGCCTCCTTCCTCTGAATGCACCCCTGGCACTCAAGGGCTTCTCCGTTTGCAATTGTCCGTGACCAAAACACTGGCTGACCAAACTAACAGTCCCATTCCCATAATGCCAAGCTCTGTCCGCTCGCTTCTGCCTTCCCCAGGTGGCTCCACTCCGACCCAGCGGGAGCAAGATGGCTACCGGCGGCTTCAAGTTTCTGCTGTTTTCTCAGCAGAACAGCACACCCCTTTTCCAAGCTTTCCAACAAAATTACAGCATGGAGTCACTGGCTGCAGATGACCTAGCCTGACCCCATGCCCCTTCCTAAACTAATTAACCATCGCCAGGAAGATGAAACTGCCCCTGGGGCCATGCCCAAATCCTCCTAAACTCAGCAACAGGTGAGTACCAACAGAACCACGATGCCTGGAGTAACGTGCTTCTCCAGGGAAAACGTGAAGTGTTTCTCAGGGAAGACAGAGGACCGGTCCCCAGGAACGTCATGGAACTCCTCGGCGCCCCAATGCAGGAGCAGAGCCGCGGAGGCAGGAAGGGTGCGGGAGAGAGGGGCCTTCATCAGCATGTTGTTCTGTGCGCCCAGCCTCCTGTGAGCTCAGTACCTCAGCTCTGTTCTTCATAATTCAGGGCAAGTAAGCTTAGGCCTGACACTTAGTAATCAATACACACAGATACGGTCCTGTGGCGATCACCTGTAACACACGTGATCCTTTGTCAAGCCTCTCCACGTGCGTCACTGCCATTGATCAATCAGTTTTAAAAGTCACTCCTTGCAAAGAAGACTAAATAAAAACAAATGACGTCATGGACTGCCTTGCAAATGACTTCTGCCCCACTCAATGTATTTCTCAGAAGCCAGAACATGATTCCAAAATAATGCAAGCTAAATGTGTGCAAGATTTTTTTTAAAAAAATCAAAGAAAAAAGGAATTTCAGCCAGTTCCAAATGCTGTGGTGGGAGCTGTGGTCCTGCTGCCCTCCTCAGCCTGTCTCCTGGGCCTTGTCTGTGGGGGCATTAGCAGGCCCCCACATCCACCGGCCTGCTCCCTTCCTGTTCTCAGGACTGCTGGCCCTGCTCCCACCCAGCCCACGGACTGGGACACGCTCAGCCTGCTCCTGGTCTCTCTCCTCTTAGGTACTACTGTGGTGGCACAACAAGTTAAACTACCACTTGCCACACTGCCATCCTGTTAACAGGAGCTTGAATGCTGTCTGCTCTGCTTCTGATCCAGCTCCCTGCAGCTGACCTGGGCAAGCAGCAAATGACAGCCAGCTCCAGTCCTTGGGTCCGGACCACCGGCACAGGAGGCCCTGAGGGAATCCCTGGCTGCTGGCTTCGGTCTGTCCACCCCCAGCTGCTGCAGCATTTGAGACATGTAACCCAAGGTGGATAATCTCTTTCTCTCCCTTTGCGTTACTTCCGCTTTTGAAACCATAACTCTTTAACAAACAAAAAATCTTCTTCCTTTTCAAAGGTCCAGCTAGAAAGTGTTTCCTAGAAAGTGTTTCCCTGATCCCATTAGGAGTTCTCCAAGTTCCCACAGCTCCGACTCTGGCTTCACTGCACCTCACGTCACAGTCAACCACACACTCTGCCACACCTCTGCAAGCTCGCCCTCTTCTCAGCACGCCCAACATCCCTGAATTCACCAACCACGGTTCAGAAATACTAAGTGCCAGAAGGGATCATGTATGCAGGCTTTTTTCTGTTCATTATCCCCTTGAAATATGCCATTTACATTGTCCTGGATGTTGTGAGGCAATTTCAAGTAGGCCAAAAGATGTCTGTAGGCTCCATGCAAATATGACACTCTTGCACATATGGGACTAAGCACCCCAGATTTGGGTATCCATGGAGGTCCCAGAGCCAAAGCCCTACACATTCGCAGATCGATGGCATGTATCTAACCTCTTTCCCACCCTTAGGATCACATTAGGAATGCCAGCGTTGTCTTACGTATTGCACCAACGGGGAGAAGCTGGGCTCTCCAAGCACTTTCAGGAGTCCTGTAGTCCCCACCTGGCTCACTGGCTAGCAAATGTCCAGCCTGTTCTTGGTCTGTGATGTGCTATGAAACTACAGATATAAAATACATAGGAAATCTTTATAATTATGCAAATAACATTTCAGAGGGGTCTTTCATTTTATTGACTTCTCTGAGAAAATGGAAAGTGGCGATGACCCACATTAAGTAAAAATGGAGATCTAAAATAAAACTAGCTCTGCTCCCCATGACCAACTTCAACAGTCATCCCCAAATGAGAACAGAGCTAAACAAAGCTCTCCCCCACGAGGCAGCCGGGAGCGAGCCGCTGAGCTGAGCCAGCAGCTTTCCAGAGCCCCGGAAGCTCCCACAGCCATGCACTCGCAGAGGAGCCATCCAGCTGCAGCTGCGACGCTGTGCCTCTTGCCATGCCAGCCTCGCTGTGGCACCTGTAGGCCCAGGAGCGACGGGAGAGAGGACAGTCTGGGGGCGGGGCATTAGGAGCCAGAGGACGACCTGTGATCATCTGCAGTAGAGCGTTTGTGCGTGGTACTTTTTCTTGTTTTTTTTTTTTAAACATTTTTTCTTTAGATTTTTATTTTTATTTGAAAGGCAGAGTTATATAGAAAGAAGGAAATACAGTGAGAGAATCTTTCATCCACCATTCTCATCTGGTTGCAATGCCAGAGCTGAGCTGCTCCAAAGCCAGAAGTCTGGAACTTTGTCCAAGTCTCCATCATGGGTGCAGGCCCCCAAGGCCTTGGGTCATCCTCCAGTGTTGTTTTAGGTCATCAGGGTGCTGGATCAGAAGTAGAGCAGCCAGGATTCGAACCGGAACCCATATGAGATGCCAGGCCCACAGGTGGAGGATGAGCATGCTATGCCACCACATCAGCCCTCTCTGACAGCTTTTAAAGTGCTTTTCTTCTGAGAAGAAAAGTACTCCACTCAAGCTTGCTATCAAGGTGAATTAACTAGGTAATAAAATCGGTACTTTTGCAAAGCACATCACCAGAGAGTGAGCTTATTGTAAATGGTGAGATACATCCAACAAGGAAAGCCCAGACTCCCTCAGACTATAAAAGTGATGTTTAACCACCTGACATGAGGCATTGTTACAGCAGTAATTTCCAACAAGTCTGACTGTCCTCCCTGTCCCAACTCATGCCAGTTAAAGTACAGGACACCAATGTGTCCAGTGCATTTGGAAGGGCCAGGAACAGCCAAGGATGTATGAAAAATTAGACTGCTATTGAATGCCCGTTCATGAACTGTCAGTGCCAGTTACCTGGAAGACAGCGCGTAGCTAAGAGGACACGACATGTGGGCCGTGTCAGTAGCTCGTTTAGAGCCACAGCTACTTACACAGGGACTTCAATAAGGCTCGAGGGTCTTGGTAATAGTGGTCATAATCCCTCATATATAAGGACCTTCAAAGCTTACAAAATACTTTTTCCCATATGATAGTATTTAAACTCCCACAATGTCTCTGAGAGTTGCTCCAAGCTACACAATTAACTCCCAAATACAGCATTTCATAAAAACACAAAAATGGTTTAAATCCTACCAACTCATTTTTAAGTAGTAAAATAAAATATCCTTCTTTTACAAATAAAAACTAGGGATTGGCATGGCAGCCTGGTGGCTAAAATCCTTGCCTTGCACATGCCAGGATGTCATATGGGCACCGGTTCTAATCCCGCTGCTCCCCTTCCCATCCAGCTCCCTGCTTGTGGCCTGGGAAAGCAGTCGAGGATGGCCCAAAGCCTTGGGACCCTGCACCCGTGTGGAAGACCTGGAGGAGGTTCCTGGTTCCTGGCTTCAGATCGGCCCAGCTACGGACACCAGTTGGGGAGTGGGCCAGCAGCTAGAAAATCTTTCTCTCTGTGTCTCCTTCTTTCTGTAAATCTGACTTTCTGATAAAAAGTAAATAAATCTTTAAAAAATAAAAATAGGATCCTATTTCAGAGATCTGAGTGCTGGGTTAATCTATTGTTAGCATTAGATATTTATCAAAGGCTATACACTACAATATGTAAGAACCACAATATTTCAAATCTTCAAGTCATAAGTGCAGAAGTACAATTTTTATCTAGATTTAGTCATGAATCATAATGAACGTGTGCTTCTAAATTATGTCCAACCATCAAGTAATCATAATAGCAGCACCGTATTTCCAATCATCTGGTATATACAGAATACATGACAACAGAAATGAGAAGAGACTTGACATGAGAAGACTTTAAACTTTTATGGAAATAGGATGAAGAGATCGATTTGGGAGCTGGCACTGCAGCCTTGCAGGCAAAGTCACTGCCTGTGGTGCCAGCACCAGTTCCAGGACTAACTGCCCCAGTCCCAGTTAAGCCCCCTGCTGCAGCCCCTGAGCAGGCAGGAGATGGCCCAGGAGTTTAGGTCCCTGCAATCCCCACGGGCGATCTGGAGAGGTCCAGGTTACTGACCTCCGTGGGGACCTAGGGAGGAAGCAGCAGGTAAAAGCTCTCTCTACCTCTCTATCGCACACTCTCTCTCCTCCTCTCTCCTGCTCTCTGTAATACTACCCTCCAAAGTAAATAAATCTCTTACAAAAATAAAACTAAAAAGATCAGTCTCTTTTGGTGCAAACAAATGAAATCTATCTGTAGTTTTTCATATGCATTTTCTATGAACTTTTTGAAAAACCTTAACATGCATGATTTTCAAAAAAGGTACAGGACACATTGCACTAAATTAAGCTCACCTTTCTATTCCATTTTCTATGAAGTTTTTAAAATATCCACACAAGGGCTAGGAGTAAGGAAAAAAAACAGCAAAGTATTAAGCTGACAACCAAAAATGCACATTCCCTCAAACCAAGTCACATCCAAACCAAAGGCAAAATAAGCAACCTCCCCGGTGGGATGGCTGGGAGGCCTTGACGAAGCTAACAGCAGCCATCCTCATGGCTTCCCAATCAATGATTTCACGTTTGAAATTCCACCACAGTCGCAGCCCTTCTAGCCCCATTAAATCAGCATTCTTTTCAGAAGAGACTAGGAAACAGGCTACTCTTAGCTACCTATTCTCAGGTACCAGTAGCTGGGAAAGAACTTTGTGACAGTGTGGAGGTGGTGATGTAGTAATGATGCCGCCTGCATCCTGACTGACGTGCTGGGCTTGGGGGCTGCCAACCCCTCGTGTCCTCACAAGAGTGCTGAGGGTGGCTTATTCTTCACCACATCACACGGCTCAGGATCCAGGGGAATGAGTGAAGAACCTGGGGTCACAGCTGGGTCAACAGCACAACTAAATTGACGCTGCACTGATGCCAAGCCAGTGGTCTCGGGCTCCTTGAGAAGGAACGTCACAACATTGAGAGGAGGAACGGCTGAAGCGTGAGTGGTGGCAGGGGTTGCAAGCGGCCCAGCGCTCAGACTGGAATAAAGCAGGCAGGTGCAGAGAGAGACCAGCGCACTCCCACCTCTCCTTACCGCCCCTATCCGCTCCTTTGCCCTTCTCTTGTTCTCTCTAGTTCTTGTCTCTCCTGATCTCTGTCTCTTTGTCTCTCATACACACCTACCTCAAACTTCAACTCAAAGTCCACTGTCAGAGAACTGAGAGCAAGGACTAAGCAATGCATCCACAATGACCGTTCTTGTCTGCCCCGCACTCTGCCACAGCAAGCACACACACTTACACAGACAGGGAACTGAGAGCGAGAGGAACTTGAGCTTAAGGCGAGAAGGGGGTCACCGACAGGAGCAGCACCAGCCGCGCCTCAGATCTCAACAAAGCACACTGACAATGCGGGAAGTTCCCCAGCACAACCGGAATCCAAAACTAGTCTGAAACCAGGATACTTCCTGCTTTTACTAAGCAAGAAAGTTAGGTCACTTCATGTGGATACTAATCCTTTATTAAAAACTTCCCTAAAGGGTTTTATACTGTTTAATGCCAACATTTCACCTGGAGAAGAGGTGTGGAGCCCAGTAGCTGAAATCAGGCCCTGCAAAGGGCAGTGATCGACCACCTGACTGTACTGCAGGAACTTGCAAAGAGAAAATCCTGTTAAATCCACACAGTTACACACATCACAAGACTAATACTGGCAGTGCGAGAAATGACTGCAACGCAGAGCTAAAAACCCAAACCCTGGAATCCATCAACGTCACTGAGGGCATCACACAGCGAGCTAACCCTCTGTGCGCAGTGTCAACATCCCATATGGGGGCCGGTGAGCGTCTCAGCTACTCCACTTCTTCCCCAGTCCTCTGCTCATGGCCTGGGAAAGCACCAGAGAATGGTTCACATGCTTGGGCCACCGCATTCATGTGGGAGACTCAGAGGAAGCTCCTGGCTCCTGGCTCCTGGCTCTGGACTGGCTCGGCGCTCACCATTGCAGCCCTCTGGAGAATAAACCAGAAGATGGAAGACTTCTCTGTCTGTCCTCCTCTCTGTAAATCTGCCATTCAAACCAAAGTAAATGAATCTTCAGAAAAAGAAAAAAATAATCAATGAAAGCCATGGCCTGTGCTAAGAAGTGTCCCTAAAAAGGAATTCCTGAAAATTCCTTTGTTCTTAGTGCACAAGATGAAGTTTATTCCTGCCTATCTACTGGTCTCTGGATGATACAGGACAAGCTCGCTATATATTTTTAAATAAAGTTTATATATATATATATATATATATATGTATATATACATACATATATATATATATATGTACATACATATTGATAAGTAGTGAATTCCCTTGGCCCATGTCTGCCAGTTTAACTAGCATTCCACCACCCCCTGTTGGTAAGTATTGAAATAACAAGGAGATTTCCTCACAAGAAATGGAACTTGACTTAAAAAGGATGTTCAAAATGTAGACGAAAATGTACATTATGAGAAAACAGCCCACTGATTTCTAAAATTTAACAACAAAATCAAACTTACCCTTTAATTCCACTTTTTCCACAAATTATTGGACGTATTCTCACGCTCTGACGTGAAGTATTCTCACGTCCTTCTAATGACCGAGTTAATTAAGGCACACGTCAGTGTGAGCATCACACATCAGAGGGATCTGCTGCTTTTATTGAAAGAGCACTTAAATTTACCCATAATTTTGATGGATAAATTACTAGAATTAACTGCTGGTTTAAATAAATGTTTTGAACACAGAGAATCACTTGTTAATTTTAAGTAAAAAATTTTTACATTGTCCTGAGCTTGCTAAATTTGCTTCTGCCGTGGTGGGAAGGGCATTAGCCCTGTCGGGGGTCTCACCTGTTGTCGTGGTGGGAAGGACATTAGCCGGGTCGGTCGGGGGTCTCACCTGTTGTCATGGTGGGGAGGACATTAGCCTAGTCGGGGGTCTCACCTGTTGTCATGGTGGGGAGGACATTAGCCCGGTCGGTCGGGGGTCTCACCTGTTGTCATGGTGGGGAGGACATTAGCCGGGTCGGTCGGGGGTCTCACCTGCTGTCATGGTGGGGAGGACATTAGCCGGGTCGGTCGGGGGTCTCACCTGCTGTCATGGTGGGGAGGACATTAGCCGGGTCGGTCGGGGGTCTCACCTGCTGTCATGGTGGGGAGGACATTAGCCGGGTCGGCCGGGGCTCTCACCTCCTGGACCAGCTGCGCTCCTGGTCTCAGCCCCCTCCTAATGCACAGTGGCAGCACCAGGTGGCACCGAGGAACGAAGCTGAGCTCTGAACACAGCCAGGGGGCCACCAGGCTTGAGTGCCAGCTCCCAGCTCCAGCCACTGAGGGCATCAGCCACTGAACTGTGACCAGGGGCTCTCCCTGACTCTCTGCCTCTCAATAAACAAACAATTTTTTAAAATTAATTTACTCGCTCACTTATTTGAAAGGCAGAGTGACAGAGACAGAGAGACTCTCCCATTCGTAACACGCATCCCAATACATTTATATTTTTTAAATCTCTTCTTGCGTCGCCATCAAATGCTTCTGAGACTAGCAGCATTACTGAAATGGATCACAGAAAGAAGCAGGAAATACATTATCTCATGTAAGCAGCATTATTGTCGATCCCAGAGAGCAGATACGTCAACAAGCAAAACGCAACTTCTTGTCACACGGAATCACTAAATCTTGAGAAATACTTTCAGCGTGGCTATACAGAAAGGTATTTAACACAAGGAAACACTGTTTTACCCACAAAGTCTCACTTTGATGGTGGAAGAATAAAACTTTGTAAATGCAGCAGAAATTCTGTGCCAGACACTCCAAAAAATTAATTAAAATGAATACAAGTAGCTGGTTGATTTGACTAATTAATTAAACATTATGAGACCACCATGAGCCAACTTACCTTTCAGTTCCATTTTCCACGGACTTTTTTTGAAGTGGTTTTCTGTAAACTGATTTCAAACTTTTTTGATCCCTTTCAGACATGAAAAAATGATTGAGCACACCAACCCACTCTTTGATTCACCGCTCTGTATTAATCTTCCAGATCTCTTATTTTTCATTTCATTCTTCTGATAATTCCATTTTACTACATTTTATGAAGTATCTACCTGCAAAGGGTTAAACCATAGAAACGCAGTCTTCCACCATGGCAAAGCTGGAGAGCTGCTCTACTCAACCCTGCAGAACTGAGTTAGACACTTCTAGCTCCGTCCTGAATGATTCATCAGCCACTTTATTTCACAGATTAAGCTTATTAGTATTACACCGAAGCACTATATGAAAGTCATGGTAACCTAAAATAGCTCGCTAAAAACCAGGTAGGTGCAGAATATCATTTAAAGGCTCTTAACCTTTTATCCTGTCGATTCATTACTTCAAAATGAGAAAATGAAAAGGCCAAGGCCCTTCCTAGGGTCAGACATGTCTGAAGCAACTAGAAGAGCGGAAGCGGCCTGCGCCTGCATCAGCAGTTAGCCGAACTGGGACACACAGAGCCAAGGAACACCGTGAGGTGGGGAGAGCCTCTCAAGGCTGGTGCCACCAGAACCCAGCTCCCCGGGCCGCACAGCACAAGGGCAGGGGCGAGTGGGAAGGAAGGCATGCCAATCCCACCTCTGCCCACCTCTGCTCTCCTCTGCCCACCTCTGGAAACCTCTGCCAACCTCTGCTCTCCACTGCCCACCTCTGCCCACCTCTGCTCTCCTCTGCCCACCTCTGCCCACCTCTGCTCTCCTCTGCCCACCTCTGCTCTCCTCTGCTCTCCTCTGCCCACTTCTGCTCTCCTCTGCCCACCTCTGCTCTCCTCTGCCCACCTCTGCCCAAATCTGCTCTCCTCTGCCCACCTCTGCTCTCCTCTGCTCTCCTCTGCCCACCTCTGCTCTCCTCTGCCCACTTCTGCCCACCTCTGCCCACCTCTGCCCACCTCTGCTCTCCTCTGCCCACCTCTGCCCACCTCTGCCAACCTCTGCTCTCCTCTGCCCACCTCTGCCCACCTCTGCTCTCCTCTGCTCTCCTCTGCCCACTTCTGCCCACCTCTGCCCACCTCTGCTCTCCTCTGCCCACCTCTGCCCACCTCTGCCAACCTCTGCTCTCCACTGCCCACCTCTGCCCACCTCTGCTCTCCTCTGCCCACCTCTGCCCACCTCTGCCCACCTCTGCTCTCCTCTGCCCACCTCTGCCCACCTCTGCTCTCCTCTGCCCACCTCTGTCCACCTCTGCTCTCCTCTGCCCACCTCTGCCCACCTCTGCCCACCTCTGCTCTCCTCTGCCCACCTCTGCCCACCTCTGCTCTCCTCTGCCCACCTCTGCCCACCTCTGCTCTCCTCTGCCCACCTCTGCTCTCCTCTGCCCACCTCTGTCCACCTCTGCTCTCCTCTGCCCACCTCTGCCCATCTCTGCTCTCCTCTGCCCACCTCTGCTCTCCTCTGCCCACCTCTGCCCACCTCTGCTCTCCTCTGCCCACCTCTGCTCTCCTCTGCCCACCTCTGCCCACCTCTGCCCACCTCTGCCCACCTCTGCTCTCCTCTGCCCACCTCTGCCCACCTCTGCTCACACTTGCAGGCTCACTTGAACTCAGTACCCTCCCGTGGGAGAAAAGCTTCTGAGACAGACACGGCATAGCTGGGAAAGCGCCATGTCAGCTCCCCAACCCAAGCAACCCGTCCTGATAAATACAAAATAGAGCCTGTCAAACCACACTCCAGCCGTGCTCAGCAGCCAGGATCATTGAGGCCCAAACCTAAAGCTGTACATTAGATCTGAGACTGCGGTTCCTAAATGCAAAGGAGTTACGTTTGAACAAATGAGATGAATGAAAAGCTTTGCAGCTGAGCTGTGACCACTTGCTCCACTAGAGTGTGGCCGGGCGAGGGGAGTTCAACGCGGAGAACCGGAGGCAAGAAGTGCAGGAAAATACAACCCTGTTGCGTTTACACTCCGAGAGAAGACGCCCAATGCAAATCAAGTTACATATTCCCCTGCAGGCTGGAAAACCTTTTTTATAAAACTAAACCACTTTTTCCCAGCTCCTGGATTTATTTAGGGAGCCCATTTTCCAAATTCTCAAATTCAGGATACATAAAAATCAGTGCACCAGATGGCATACACAAAAAAACTGCATGGACTCCATTTTTATGAGATATTCTAAAGGGATTTTTAAAGATGTTTTTGACTACGTCTTAAAGCTAACTTAACAAACCCTTAAAACTGTGTAAAGAATTTGACCCAACTATAGTAAAAACATACGTATAAAAGATGACACAAACCATCTGCTAGAAAGAGCAGTTCCAGCCCTGAAAATCGCCAACGGGAGATTGCCAGTGTTCCCACCGCGGAATGGCAAGTAGGTGAGGCAGTGCACGCAGCAATTAATCCAACCCGGAAAATGAACTGTATGTGATGATTACGTCTCAATTTCAAAACTTTAATTATTTTGGAAAATGGTGCATAGTTTCCTGGGGCTGTCTGAGCAATGTCAGCATATGGGGTACCCTGTCTATGGTTATAAGCCCAAGGTCAATGTGTGTGTGTGTGTGTGTGTGTGTGTGTGTGTGTGTGTGTGTGTGGCAGTTCTCTGCACGGCCACTGTATGCAGGCACTGTGTGCAGGGCCTCTCCAAGCTCTGGGGCTCCTCAGCCACATAGCATCATTCTAATCTCCACATAGCACCTCTCTGTGTGCAAGCCTGTCTCCGAGTCCTCTTCTTGTCAGGACACAGTCACATCCTGCGAGGGCCCGCAACACTGACGTCATCTGTGAAGACCTCACGCCCCACAGTCACAGGTACTTGTGGAGCCAGTGAGGCAGCATGGCGGGGAGCAGCAGGCCTTGGGAGGAGCAGAGAATGCACACAAGGGCAGGAAGGAAGCTGGCCTTTTAAGAAGAGCCTAGAGCACACGCCCATCACACAACACGCACCTGCATCTCCATGCGGGAGGCTGTGTGAGCCCAGAAAGAACGGAGAGGGCAGGGCTCAACTGCAGACAAGACTGGCTTCAACCCCAGGAAGGGACGGCAGGAAGGGTTCACTTCCAGGCTGCAGGGCCAACAGGCAAGAGGAGCCACAGGGCTTAGATTGCCCACCACAGGCTACTGGTCATCAGCTGCCTTACAGAATCTCCCAACAGGGCCTGGTGCAATAGCATAGTGGTTAAAGTCCTCGCCTTGAGCGCGCCAGGATTCCATATGGTCGCCGGTTCTAATCCCAGCATCCCCGCTTCTTTCCAGCTCCCTGCTTGTGGCCTGGGAAAGCAGTTGAGGATGGCACAAAGCCTTGGGACCCCATACCCGCTTGGGAGACTTAGGCAAGGCATAAAATTAATAAATGATTTTACAAAAGGAAACATTGAATGGATTCAGCAGAAACTAACAAAAGTTCTGACTGGAAGGTGGGACATAGGGAAGGAGGAGAGAACGAAGAGAAACGGCGTGAAGGGGAGTAAGAATGAGGCTCCTCAATACATGGATTTTCATCCATGTGAACACACCTCTTTTAAAAAGAGCAGTGTAAAACATTTTGTAAACAAAGAACACTCAATTAGAAAGGCAAAGATAGTCAAACTTACACTGCACACTTCCACTGCACAGGGTATAGGTCCTTACCTGCTGGTAAAAACCTACATTCTTATTTTTGTTTACTTAACATGACCAATTTGTGACTATCATTTTATGTTTCATTTAATATTGTCTAGAACAATGAAAAATCATCTTTAAAAGTTCTGTGTGAATTCCAAAAATAGTTAAATTCAGTAACAATGCAGAAAAATTAGAAACTGTAATCTCTATTATCATTTTCTTAAATCACTAATCCCATGAAACATGAAACCAATGTGGGAAGCTTATTTCAGTATTATCAGATGAAGTGCCAGCCACCAACATGGCACAGAACTAAGACTTTAAGCTTTTGCTTTTTAAAGTGAAAATAATGTTTAGGCAGAAAGGGTGTAGACTTAACACACTGCTGTTTCTACTAAACGTCTATAGCCATTACTTAGGGTAAAAATATCAATTCCTGAGCAGGAAAGGCAAGAAAAAATACAGTTCACACAATCCTTCTACAAGTTCTCTCTTCCTAATTCAGAGCAAAGGCACAGAACCACTTGGTACTGGGGTGGGAGGGCCCTTAGACCAGTTACTACAACTGCAACCTTTTTATACTAAGTGGCAATTCCAGTGGAAAGAAAGATAGCCTTCCAAGAGGGGAAGATGGAAGAACTGTCATCTACCCGCTTTTTATTTAGAAAAAGATTTTTAAAGAAATGCTGATTTTTGAGAGGTAAAGGTCATGGAACACTTTGACAAAAGCCGTCCGGCTTGGGGGCGGTCAGTCAGCCAGCCCTTCCTGCCATGACTGCCCTTGGAGAGGGCGTCAAACACACAGGCAGACACGAACTGCAAACATGTCTGCACTGACCGGCCCTCTGGCCAATGAACATGACGTTTATCAGAAACGGCCGTCACTCCCCTGACAACGCACTCCATGATCACATGCTACACCTATCCACCGGGAGGCCGCACTGGGTTAGAGCACTGCCTCTTCCTTGGGTGGCATGTTGGGTCCTTTCAGGAGCTCAGACGGCGGCCCTTTGCAGGTGGCGCCTTACCCCTGGGGATCTGTAGATGCTGACAAGTTAGACATCGTTAGAGGCCTAAGAGAGAACACTTAAAAACCTGCTAGGAGTTCTGCTCTTTCTAGTTTAAATCTCTTCACAAACCTGTTCCCACATGCGACTTCTAGAGACAGCAGGGAGTATACAAACACCTTGTGGGAACCCATTTCTAGACACCTGTTCACAACAGGTGCCATGAGCAGCACTGTCCTCTTCCTTCATTGTTGTCAAAACAGAAGGGCTTATTTAGTTCCAGCTGTTTGGCCATCTGAATGAGGGGGTCCCAACATTAGCCCTGTCTCCAAACCACCGCATGTGGCAACACTAAACACTGCTTCTTTCTCAGTTAAAGGCTTGTCCTTCTATAAACTCTGTGTCAAAACTCAAGTAAGAATGAAAAGTTAGGAAATCAAAATACCCCTACGTAACTAACCTCCGAGAAGGGATCTATTCTCTTATTGTTCAGCACAACAGAAAACGGCCAATGGTTTGCACAAGCCTTGCTAAGGCAACACCCGCCAACTGCAAGGCAGCTGGTGAGGACAGAGAGCGGAGCTGCCCCTGGAGATGCCACCGTGGGTTCCATCCAGGCAGGCACAGAGGCCCCTAGGCAGCAGACACCCATCTCTCCCAGTTCTGGAGCTTACAGTCCCAGGCCACAGTGGGGGCCAACATGCTAGTACATGCACAGTGCCCTCGCACAGTGGATGGGATGGTGTCCCTTCCCCAAGGGCATCTGGTCACCTTCCACATGCCCCCACCTCCTGCTCAACCAAACCCTCACCTTGAGGGTTAGGATATTGAGGAAATGAAAATACTCAGTCCATAGCAGGAACTCTAGAAAAAGGACCAAGGGCAAGCTAAGAATAAAGAAGAGTCGAAGATGTTTTTAACGGGCTTGCCCTGCTCCCCCAGGCTGCATGCAACTGGCCCTGCTCTCAATTCTCCCTTCCTTATACCAGTGACCCACTTTAAAAGCCACCTCTGAGGGCCCGGCGGCGTGGCCTAGCGGCTAAAGTCCTCGCCTTGAAAGCCCCGGGATCCCTTATGGGCGCCGGTTCTAGTCCCGGCAGCTCCACTTCCCATCCAGCTCCCTGCTTGTGGCCTGGGAAAGCAGTTGAGGACGGCCCAATGCATTGGGACACTGCACCCGCGTGGGAGACCCGGAAGAGGTTCCTGGTTCCCGGCTTCGGATCGGCGCGCATCGGCCCGTTGCGGCTCACTTGGGGAGTGAATCATCGGACGGAAGATCTTCCTCTCTGTCTCTCCTCTGTGTATATCTGGCTGTAATAAAATGAATAAATCTTTAAAAAAAAAAAAAAAGCTACCTCTGACATATCTTTCACTCTGGTGTAATATTTTCTTGCCATCAAAAATGTCTTTAGGTTGCTTCCTCCAACGAATTCACAATGAAATCAGCCACTACTTCAAACTAAGAAGGACAAAGACACCAGAGGTGGCAATGATCCAACCCAAAAGAGAGTGAGGCAGAGTCCTGTTCATCCGTCCATGGTGCTTTCAAAGAAGCAAAGTTAGAGGAAATGATTGTTCACTACATTGCTCTTCCTATGGAAAAAATAAATAATAGGCAAATGATGGTTCAGATACAGAGGTTTAACTAATAAATTCTTGCAGACATTCTTAGCAGTAGGTTTGTCAGGCTTTTGGCGGCACATATAACACTAAACCTAAAAATCAGCTCAGAACTTACTTAGGTAAAATGGGGTCTGCAACTCTTTCTAGTAGCTTCCACATTCTTAGAACTCTATGCCACTAGCTAAGGCTGCCATATCATGCTCTCCAAAGCTCTCGGATACCTGTCGCTGTGGTCTTAGGCAGCTAGTTCAGGGCCATGAGCTTGGAAGCCACACATTCCCGCCTACATGGTCCCTTCTGCCCACCGTGAGTCAGCTGGCGCTCACCTATCACCACCTGGAACCTGGAGGTGAGGGGAGCAGTCACTCCCCCTGCAAGCCCCTTAAAGGCCCATGATAGGGAGGGTCACGGCTTCTGCTGCTCTCACACTTGACTCCTGGCCTCCTCTCTGGCTTCCTGCGCACAGACCCAGCCCCTAAACATGGCCCTTGTATTCTGTATTCTCACCCTCTGTTCACTGCTTGGGCAAGTCAGTGATAATGCAGATACGAAGATGCTTTGTGTTTCTAATTTGTATTTTCACCAGTTCCAGGAGAAGTGAGGTTAGCAGTAATGGAATGTGGACAGAGTAGCCAGGAAAAGCTGAATGTTTGCAGCTTTGCTGTCCAGGTTGTTCATTGCATATCTCTTAGGATAACTTACTTTGCTAGGGAAGCTGGGACGTGGATAATCAGTTTAACAGGTGGATTTTACAGTGATGACCGCTGGTTCCTCTCAGGGTTTCGAGTCAGATTGCATTGCCACAGTAACTCTTCATTGGCTAATTCCCAGCGGGCCCTGCCATCACCAAACTTGGTTAATAAAGACTCCGTAATACATCCTAGACTTGTCTGGCGTGATCTCTCTCACACCACAACACTGTGACGTTACTCTCACAGTCACAGCCGAATCACCTTTACTCACAAAACCCCATGTAGCTAAAGTAAGCTGTCTTACTGCTTCCCTTCCACAGCCTTCAGCAAGGACTCCGACAATGCCTGCATCACTCCTGAATGTGGCCTGGAGCAGCAGCTTTACAAAGCGCTCTCTGAAGGGTCTATTTCAAAGAATGAAGCTATGTCCAAGGTCAGCTCCCAAGCAGCAGTGGCAGCACCGTTCTAAGAGGCCACCACTGAGTCCTCTCCTGTGGTTCTCCACAGTTTATGCTTTTTTCACAATGAGAATACATTATTTTAATAAAGAAGATACATTTGTGATTATTAACCATTTCTTAAAATGTTTTATTTATTCATTCTCATTTAGAGATTTTCCATCTGCTGGTTCACTCGCCAAATGCCCACAACAACCAAGGATAGGACAGGCCAAAGGCAGGAGCCAGGAATCCTGTCCATGTCTCCCATGTGGATGGCAGCGAGCGGGAATTCTATCCATGTTTCTCCCATGTGAATGGAAGTAAGTCAAGAACCGGAGCTACTACCCATGGCCCACGGGGTACGTCTGACCAGCAAGCTGGATCAAAGGCAAAGGCCAGAGCCAACCGGAGGCACTCTGGGACGCGAGTGTCCCAGGAGGCTTCTTAACCACTGTCCCACATGCTCACCCTGGCTATTGTTCCTCTGCAACAGTGAGATGTCCTACACACGGAGATTTTCCAATGTTAAGCATTTTCTTCCGCACAGTCTACTTCCTGGCATAGACAAACCTCAGACATTACACATATTAGCCTTACACGGCGCTTCCATCTGATGCGTGATCAGCAGCTTTCTGAGGAGTGGATGATACCAGCGAGCGCAAAAGGCTAATGTTGACAAATACCAAAACTGTTCCAACCTTTAACTATTTCCCTATTGGTAAATACTAGGAGTACTAACTCGTATTTTTCATAGAAACCAAAATTGTAATTTTAATTCACTGACTCAACCTAATTGTCTTGGAAAAAATTCATAATTCTAAAACTGCAAAGCAGTTTTAAAACGGGCTTGTAATTGATATTTTCATTTTCGAGGAAATTGTAAAGTGGATTCAATTAAACCTAGGAAATAAATCCTTCTTCCAGAAGTTGTGACTTCACTAAGTACGTGTTAGCAGAATTGTCTTCAGCTCCTTCAAGAACTGTCTTCGTTTCTATGGTCAACAGACTTCTGTGACCCCATGGATGTGATTTATAAAGCTGAAAACAGAAGCTGGAAAAGGATTAGAGGTGGAAAAATATTAAATCATTTCAGAGGAAATAATCAACTTCAAAACTCTTAGATGTGAAAACATTTGATACTCTTGTTTTCTCGAGTGTTAATTCATTTGTGTTTATCTGAAAGGCAGGAGGAGAAAGAGACATTTTCCGTCCAGTGTTCACTCATCCAACGCCCACAACAGCCAAGGCTGGGCCAGGGCAAAGCCAGGAGCCAGGGGCTCTTCTCCCGTCTCCCCTGCGGGTTGCAGGGACCCAAGTACTTCGGTCCTCACCTGCTGCCTGCCAGGTGCATTATTAGGAAGCTGACTGGAAAGACAGGGAGGGCACTTTGTCCCGGGCATGCCAATAAGGAATGTGGACATTCCGAGCAGTAGTTTAATCCACAACATCCCTCTCAACACATTTCTTTATGACATGAATGAAATATATAATCAATTTTTAAGTTCTATCAATTTATCAAATACTAAAACTTAGTTAAGTGATATTGGCTAAACTTCAGGAGCTTAAAGTGGTTAAAATAAAATTAACTAATCAAACACATTTGGTTCAATAGTTTCGTGATTTACCTGAAACACAGGCATTGATTACAGATGTTGTTCAAGTGATGACAGAATTACACCCCAAGAGGATCGTCCTAAGTGGAGGATTCCTTAAGACAAAAACATCCCGACTGCAGGTGAGTCACACAGCACAGAATGCTGAGCAGCCTGGAAGTCTCCCATGGGGCTGGAGACCACTAAGAGCTGTGGCTCACAGCGCTGACCAGCATCAAAGTCCAACGTTCAAAGTTACATATTCAAAATGTACTTTCTACTAGACATAAATAGCTTTCATACCATCCCAAGTCAAAAAGCACCAAGTTGAACCTGTCTAAGTCAGACACCATTTGTATGTAGAATTCTCAGATGGTATCATTAAGAGTTAGGAAAAAATAATGTAAGTGTTAGTTCAGTAAAAGTAAGGGAAATTACTTTGACTGTAAACTTTTCTGGAAAAAAAATCTGGTGCCATCTGCCAACCTGTAACACATGCAGCATCTTTGGGCTAACCACTATATTTCTAGGATTCGTAAGAGCCAAATATTTTCTTTGACACATAAAGATACACACTACACAAATCTAAATATTTTAATATATTATTCGTGACATGAAAAGCTGCAAACAGGAGCTGGCCTGTGACATATTGGGTTCAACTACTGCCTGCAACTCATGGCAGTGGTTCAAGTCCCAGCTGCTGCATATCCAACCAAGCTTCCTGCTAGCGCACCTGGGGAGCAGTGGGAGATCGCCCAAGTGAGTGGGCTCCTGCACCCACGTGGGACACCCAGAAAAAGCTGATGCACTCACCTGGGAGTGAATCGATGGATCTCTGTCTCTCCTTCTCCCTTTCTCTCTAACTTTGCCTTTCACACACAAAAAAAATCTCCTTTTACAAAGAGAAGAAAAGCTATAAACAACCTAAATTCAACAATTAGGGAAATAAGTGAAATAGATTACAGTAATGTAGATAATGTTCAATGGAATTCTATGCAACCAATAAAAAGAATAAGGTAGCTTACAGTCTGTACTGACATGAAATCCACTTGGGGCAGAAAAATGTGTATATAGTCATAGAGATACGGATACAGGCAGCGATAGAAGTGACGAACACTGACTTCATACAGTCTTCACTAGTCAGTTTGTTAAAGAATGCATTAGTGAAAGACCTCTACAACAAAAATTATCAAACTGGTTAAACAAATCACCAAGGACACATGGGCTAAGCGAGCATTACTCACTGGTGCAGGCATGAGCCAGAGTAAGTGCAGGCTGCTTGGGCCTTGCCGCAGCATCAGCTGGCAAGGGCTGGGCTGGGGCAAGTCCGGTCAGACTAGACTGCAGAACCACCTGGAAAGTGCAAGACCCGGGGCTGGGAGTGGGCCCAGGAGGGAAACTGTGGGCATCCCCATGATGGGTTGCAGCTCCCACTGGTGAACATGAGAACCAGGGCTGGGGCTGGGCCTGGCTAGACAGGCAGTGGTACCCACCAGCATGAATGTGGGCTGGATAGTGGGGTCAGTTGGGTTGACCTAGGCTGTAATGTCCACTGATGTATTCGAGAATTGAATGGGATGTGGGACAGACCTGCAGGGACTGCATCCTGACAGAGGAGTTCCCCAAGCTCCTCTATCAGATCTCCCAGTGGCAGATCACACACCAGTAGGTCCTTAGCCCAGCCTGACTTAGTCCACCTCCTGTCCTGGAAGGAACAGCGGACTTCCTGGCCAGCCCACTCCCATTCTTGCTCTTACTGCTGGTATTACAGCCCAGGCATGCCTGGTCCATCCCTAGACCCAGTTCTCGTATGGTTCAGTGGTTGCAGAGACCTAGCCCAGCCTGTCCTACACCTACCCTGCCTCTTTCAAGCACCAGCGGGTGCTGAATCCTAAACCAGTCTCACACACCCCAGACACAGTCCCCACCCATGCTGAAGGCTGCTGCAGCCATGACCAGCCCAATTCTCCACTCCCATTCCAGCTCTCACTAGTGGTAACTGCAGCCCAGCTGGGGAGTCCCCTTAGCTGCCCTACTTGTTCCCAACCAGAGACAGTGAGCCTGACAGTGGTTATTCCAAACCAGCCCAGCATAACCCATCACCCAACCTGGCCTTTGCCATCAGATGCTACAGCCTGGCCTAGCCTGGCCTATCTCCAGTCCCAACTCTCATTGGCAGGTGCTATAGCCTAGCCCTGCCCAGCCTGTCCGTATCCCTGGCTTTCATGCAATAGGTGTGATAGCCTAGCTTAGCTCAGTATGGTTTGCACCCCATGCTGGCTCCCACACATGCCACTGTACTACTATTTGGCCTCACCCTGCCTTGTCTGCCCCCTAAAGAGCCAACCCATACATCTGCCAACAAGTGAAGCAGCCCTGCCTGGCCTGATCAATACCCAGCCCTGACTCACATGCTTACCAGTGGGAGTGATGGCCTGCTGGGGGAGTTCCCCAAGTTTCCCCACAAGGCCCACTCCCAGATCCAGATCTCACATATGCCAGCGGGTGCTAGGTCTTACCTGGCAGCCCTGGACTATTGGCCTTTATGTGTGCTGGTGGATATGGTAGCCTGGCCCTCCTCACACCCAGTTCCTGGGTGTGCCTGCAGGTGCCACAGCCTGGACCAGCCCAGCCTGTTCACAATCCAAGCACCCATGAGTGTTGTTGAGTTCCATGGTCATGCCTAGCTCAGTCCGTCACCACCTCCAGCTCTTGCAGTTCCACAGAGGTGAGCCACATACCCCCACAGAATCTGTCCCCAGAGCTTGTTCTCCTGCGTGCTGATTAGTGTCATGGCCTAGCCTAATGTTACTCACCCCTGCCCCAGTGCCCACTGGCGGTTCCTGTGATCTAGCCCTACCAGGTGGGCCCCCAGCCCTCGTTTCAGTGTGGGCCAGTGGCTGGTGATCAGTGGTAGCCAATGCTCACCAGCCCAGTTCAGGTCTCCCATGTGGGTGGGTGTGTTGGTCTGACCCAGAAAGGTCCTCCAGCTTTCCTCCTCCAAGCCACCCAGTCCCAGCTCCCTCACTTACCTGCAAGTACAGTGGCCTTGCCAGTGGAAGCCCCCAGAGGTCATTCCTCACCTGTAACATATTTCCTCAGTGGTTCTCCCTCCCACATATCCTCACATCACCTTCCCAAAAATACACAGACCCTGCTCCCCGGAGCACATGGGTTCCCCAGCCTGGTCGTCCCCACCCCAGTCTTCCAGTGGGGCAGAGCACTAGCCTGGAGCTCCGCCTGCCCCACCAGGGTCCTAAGATCATAGGCGAGCCTCCAGACGTGGTCCTCTGACATGTTGCTGGCTTGGGGCCTTACCCCTCTGCTCACCTGGGACACAAGTGCATGTGTAAGAGCCCAGGCCGGCCTATGGGCATACCACGTTAGCATGGGGCCTTTCCCTCCCGACTCTCCACCCGCTCTTGGGACTGAAACACATGCCTGATCTCAGGATCACTCTGACAGCCCCCAGCACAAGTCCCCAGGGTTCAGAGCTCAGGACACAGAGCAAGGCCACTAGAGGCTCTGGCCCCACAAGACAGAAGGAAGCCACCAGCCTAGAAATAGTTTTGCCATGTGACCCAGCAATCCAAGGCGTAGACCCAAAAGAAATGAACACCGCGAATCAAAGAGATGCCTGCCTCACCATGTTATAGCAGCACAGTTCACAATAGCTAAAATTTGGAGTCAAACTATCATCATCAGATGAACAGATAAAATGTGGCATACACACAATAGAATTCGACTCAGCTGTAAAGAAAAATGAAATTCTACCATTTTACCAAAATTGGTGCAATTGGAAGACATTGTGTTAATGAAACAAAACTAAAAACAAAAAAACTAACACCTCGTGTTCTTCCTTACATGTGGGACCAGTTTTTGAACTTCTCTTTTTTCCTTTATTTTCCCAGAATCCATCACATGAGATTTAATTGAACACTTACCTAAGACACGTTAAGTCAATTGTTCACAAACAATCCAAAATAAATGTGGACAAAAGCTTAAATGGATTGTTTATGAAGGAGAACAACTGAGCTCAGCTTCATCAGTCATAGAGGAAATGCAAATTAAACCCACAGTACACACGGGCACGCTGCTCCAAGAGCTGGACCTGGAGTCAGAGGAGCCGCCTAAACCCACAGTACACGCCACCCAAACCCACAGTACACGCCACCCAAACCCACAGTACATGCCACCCAAACGCACAGTACACGCCACCTAAACCCACAGTTCACACCGGCACGCCGCGCTACGTGCAGTCAGAGGAGTCACTGCCTGCTACTACAGGGGAGCCACATGACTCTAGTCACGCTGGCCTTTTGTTAGCCTTTTAATTTTATTTCTGAGTTTATGTTTTCTAATTTTTATTTTTTATGATACAGTTCCATAGGCTCGGGGACCTCCCCTCCTCCCCTCCCCATCACTATTATATTACTACATTACTATATTATTACAGCAGTGTGGTCCTGCAGCAAAGCACAAGCCCACGACACCTGTATTGAAGCGCAGCGTGACCCTGCAGGTACAAGGGGGGCCTGTCTGTGTCAGCACTGCCTCAAACGGCTCTGGAAAACTTGGTTCATCAACGGTGAAAACGGTGGTTAAGACAGTTACAATACAAAAAAGTTATATTATTATAGCTTTAATGGCCTACAGTCACTTTAAAATTTATACTCTATAGGGGAAATAGTACTTTTCCCATTCCATTATTGGTTACAGCTATTGTCCATATTTCAATTAAACTGGATTTTCTCACTTGTTAAAGCTTCTTATTCAATAAAGCATTAAGTCTTTTTACTGTACTATGAATTTAAAACTTATTATCTTAAAAACTGAAAAAGGAAGGGAGGGATGAGAAGGAGTGGGGAGAGAGGAGGAAGAGGGAATATTATCATAGCCTTACAATTCTGTCTGTGAACTACGTTAAATCCGCTCAAAACCAACCAAATAGCTTTAGAAAAGGGGGAAACCACAAAACAGAATTGTATCTACATCAAATCAGTTAAAAACTAATAAAAATTTAAAAATAAAAGTTGATATTAAAAGTAAAGAATGCTTGAATTTTTGTAAAAAGAAAACCACATGGAACTATACACTAGGTAGTATGACAATTTTATATCCTTACAAAAGGCCATAATATCACAATGTTAATCTACTTTGTAAGAAGTTATTTTACTATAATTATCAGTGAAATAATTATCAGTGGTTTTAACCCTTTTTTCTATTTTTCTTTTCTAATTATTCCACAATATGCACAGAATATTCATAAAATCAGAAGTACTCCAATTGGCAAATAAGGCTACGTGTGAAACAGCCACAGGCTCTCACCCATGCAGAGCAGCGGGCCCAGCCTTGGCTATCCGTCAGTCACCATGGAGCAGGTCTGCACACACCCTGGACGACACACACACATACACACCACACACAACACGCACCACAGCGTGCTCCTGGTGGGCTGCAACACCACCGCATTCGCGCTTGCCATGCCGAGCTCAAGTGAACTACACTGCCGACAGATAGGGCTGGTGCAGGCCTGAGCGGGCCAATGTGACGAAAGGAGGCCCAAGCACCCAGCCAGCGTGGAGAGGGCAGCGGACGCAGGGTCCTCTCACTCGAGGGATGGGGCACCAGAGACCCCCTCTCCCTCACGGTGTTCCCAGGAGCTGTTAGGATGCCCCTGGTGATGACACACGATGTCTCAGTGCTCGGGTGGGTCCATGCTCTGCCCCTGACCCAGCTCCCTGCTCGGTGGTTCCCGACTCTGCTCCTGACCCAGCTCCCTGCTCAAGTGGGTCCCGACTCTGCCCTTGACCCAGCTCCCTGCTCGGTGGGTCCTGGCTCTGCCCCTGACCCAGCTCCCTGCTCAAGTGGGTCCCGACTCTGCCCTTGACCCAGCTCCTTGCTCGGGTGGGTCCCGGCTCTGCCCCTGACCCAGCTCCCTTCTCAGGTGGGTCCCTGCTCTGCCCCTGACCCAGCTCCCTGCTCGGGTGGGTCCCGGCTCTGCCCCTGACCCAGCCTGCTCATGCTCACCCGCGAGGGAGCTGGGATGGCTCAATGTCGAGGTGGGTCCTCATCACCCTTTGGGAGGCCCTAAATGAGAAAAATGTGAACACAGCTTTCGGTTCTGAGAACACAAGCTGCATCTCTCCCCGCCTGTGTCTTCAGGCCCGCCCCAGGGCCCTGGCATCTTCAGGGTGGCACCCTGGCCACCGGGAAGGACACTGGCCATCCCTGCGGCAGGTGCAGCGTGATCCCACACTACAGCACTGACACAGGGGAACCTGGAAGAGGCCTGGAAGAAAGCTACAACGAGAGTTCGCGCCGCATCACCACTTCCAACGTGTACCAGAATCCCACTTCTGCTGGCGGAAGTGACACCCAGAGGTTGGTGTCCCTGGTATGTCACACTTGCTGGTGACTGGCACACTCCAGCTGCTCAAATCTGGAGAACAAATCTAAGTCATGTTGGCTTTAGAGTCTGAATTACAGTAAAAAGCAAAGGCACCGCCGATTATCCTGACAAGCCGAGCGCATTTCCAAGTCCAGTATCTGCAGACCGCGTCTTCACCTCTCCTCGCTCAGTCACCTTGGGGTCAACGACCCGCTCTGCCCCACCTCAGACACAAACTCAGACTGTGAGTCCAAACCTGCGACAGCGAAAGCAAGGGTTCCTCCGAAACGCATCATCACAAACAACAAAAGTCACGTTTTAAATTCTTTCCTCACTTTCAACAGAGAGAAACCTTCCTCATTCAGTTTGTGTAAAATGACTTAGGAGGAAGAAAGGGTAGGGCTATCCTGCCACCTAGTGGCCTCCTTGAGGATCGCTGCTTCGGAGCCACAGCATCCTTCAAGAACAATGGCCTGGGCGGCACAAGTTCTCTTCCAGCACATTCTAAACGTTCCCTCCTCCCAGCGTCTCTAAGCGCCCATGAGAATCATAAGGAAATAGATAAATGAGACGACTTCTGTCCAAGATACCGATCTGACTCCTTTTTCTGCCTCACATTATGTGGTCTTAGGCCACCTTCTAGACGCAAGGACCTCGAGGCCATGTCTCCTCCAGACAAGCTGGGCTGGCTCGTCCCTGCTCTCATGGTGTCATGTCAGAATATTTGGCAAAACAAGTTACCGTCCGACGGTGGCTCGCTTGAGCCCGGCCAGGTTAGGTACACGGCGGACATCAGCAAGCACTGCACATGGAGACTCCCGGACCTCACGCGCACTCTCCCTCCGTGGTCTGCCTGATGGACGGAGGGGAGTGCTCCGCCTCGCAAGACTGCTGTGCAGTTAAATAGCCCGCATCCTCTGTCTGGACATAGCTCATACACAGCAGCTCTTCACCATCGCCCATCACAGCGTCTTACAAACGAGTGGGTCAGTCAAGAATTTCGAAGGAACGTTCCGGGACATGCCAACACTGATGGCGGCCCCCAGTCAGCAGGCCGGATCATTGCAAGTCACACGCACCCCCCCTTGTGAGTAATTCAGACTGGCCTTGGCTGTCTCCCCACCTGACCCGCCTCTCCCCTGACCCCTTCCACTTCTCTCTCCCACTCGGCTTTACTTGAAAGTGCCTTACTTTCTCTCCTGCCTCTTTTTATCACTTTATCTCATGAGGTAAAATAAATAATTTATACCCCACTTTATTCTGGAAGAGGTTTCAGTGAATAATAGATGACTCGCTTTCATGTCTCGTGAATAAGCTTTTGATATTTGTCCAAGGGAAGAAACGAAGCCCTTTTCCCTGCTTCGGTCACGGCTCCTGCCGCCCTGTCCGGCCAGGAAGTAGCTCTGTGTGGTAAGCTGGCCAGGAGCGGGTCACAGCTCCCCGTGCAGCAGGGGACCCTGAGCCGCCCTGCGACCTTGCCACTGTCCCAGGTGCAGCTGGACACGCTGGTCCAGCAGGTCTTCAGGGCTGCGGCGGCCACACTTCCCGACAGGCGCCCTGACCCTGCTAGTCTCTGGCGACAGCTCTCCGGTCAGCAGCTGCACACTCGCCTCTCTGGGTCCCGCCCGACCCTTCTCTGCCCCCTTCAGCACCTCATTCACTCCAAACCTAACACGACCTGCCCGGACAGACCAGATTTTGACAACTAAAGATGTTTAGAAATTGGTCAGTAGCTTCATTTGCCTGCTTAAAAAAAAAAAAAAGCTAACTAGTTGCAAAAATAGGTTTGGAATACGACTGACTCCAGATGGTTTAGAATGAAATTTGAATTGTTCAAATGTAAATTTATTCATCTAAACTAAATTTCCCTACTTGTCTGTCATAATCAGCACAGAGGGATTTTTAATGCAGTAAAAATAATAAATCAGCAAAGCACTGGCTCTTCTCTGAGACAGTGGTTCGCACCGTCAGACCCAAAAATGCCCATGGTCACTTCTGGCTTCAACAATGCACACGAGTTGAAACAAATCACATGTTTTCAAGGCGGTGGTTCCAGGCAAGGCGCTCTGCTCAGCGTGCGGGGGGACGCCGCCATCCCCCAGGGTGAGGGGCTTCTTCCTCCGACGCAGGTAGCGGGGTGAGTGAGAGGCTGATTCCCCCAATCTGCAGGCTTCTGGCTCTGACGGGCACAATCTAAGCTCAACAGCAAGTCCTGCTTCCGGACAGCAGCAAGGAAGCTCAGCTGTCACGTCCCCGATGAGAAGTGGCCTCCTGGTCATCCAACCACAGCATGCAGGCTCTGAAAGCCAACTCGCATG
Source organism: Ochotona princeps (assembly GCF_030435755.1). Taxonomy (NCBI): domain Eukaryota; kingdom Metazoa; phylum Chordata; class Mammalia; order Lagomorpha; family Ochotonidae; genus Ochotona; species Ochotona princeps. Next base: position 41,036,552 of record NC_080852.1, on the reverse strand, counting down.
CTACTCTGTCTAAGGAGCCCAGCGGTGGATTTCAGAGCTGCACTGAAGTTAAAAGTGTCGGAAAATGTCTGACCAAGAAAAAGACCCTGAGGTTTGAAATTACACAGGAAGAGCTGAGAGCAGAGTGAGACTTCCCCGTTGGAGGTCAAGGTCAGACTCGGGAGTGAAGGGAGTTCAGAGCCATAAGGTGTGACCCATCACTCGTGCGCCAGACGGTGTAACGACAAGTAGCTGAGACACGGAGGACTGCAGTGACACTGCACCACAACCACGAAGAAAGGGTCACGTCCCAGAAACACACCTCTGAGCCTCCCACGTGAAGCTGACAGGCGTGGAGTCCAGAGGACCACCTCCTTGGCCTGAGTGCCATGGACAGACAGCCTGCTGACTCAGGAGAGAGGTCGGAAGGATAAAGGAACAGAACCAGCAATCGCTTTGGCAGCCATCTATGAAGTGGCGACCTTCTCAGCCACTGTACCTGGACAGACACACCCTGTTGGTGATAGCTTTCTGTCATCCAGCACCCTGTCTCAGCCAATTCACAGTTAGATGCTAGCAGGTAAGTTTTGAATGTCACAGACAGAGACCTCGGTACTGGGGCTCCAAGGCAGCTGGCAGGCGAGCTGACCCACCTGACTGCTCTCCGAGCCAGGGGCACTGCCCAGCCACACAGCCCCTTCCCCGTGTAAAGCGCAGTGTTCAGCAGGGGCGCTGCTGTCCTCCCTCCCTCCTCGGCCGGCAGCAGCCTCTGAATGTGGCCGAGGCCCAGCAGGCACTGAGTGGGCTCCTCTGCGGCGGGCGGCTTCCCCTGGGCCCACACCCACGCGTGGGCCACACAGCACACGGAACTGCCGTGGGGCGAACCAAAAATGTACGCAGCATTTCTCCTACTGGCCATAATTACGATGTACAATGAAGTGACGACTAATTGTGACTACTGAAATTAATCAAAATTAACACGATTTTAAATTCAGTTCCCACTCACAATAGACGTATTTCACAGATTCTCTAGTCACATGTGACTGACAAAGTGTTTTTATCATCATGGAAATTTTTGGAAATCACTGGAGAATGAGGTAAGAGCTCAACAATAAATGTTCATTTGATATCTGGCATTTTTCCTCATAGTCCTCATCTACCCCAGGCAGGTCTCGTCAGGAAGAACATTCCATGGAAAAAACAAGGCATCCTGCATATGGGGAAGTTCTGTGGGTGGGGTTTCAGCATGTCCAGCCGCTGAAGAGGGCCTCTTGGACCTGCGTGGGCAGGCGACTTCCCGTGGCCTCCTCACGGCACACGTGACGACGCTCCTGCCAGGGTCAGTGGCACCAACTAACACACTCGCCCTGACACAGTAACGGGGGCGGAGGGAGAATTTTTCCTCTGAAGAATTCTTTTTCCCAAATGAAGCATCAAAATAAGTAGAAATCATCCTTTTTCCAGAGCAACCAACTTAGTTTTGGGCAAAATTCCTTACCTCGATGTTGTTGTTGCTGCTGATTCGCTTCTTTGGTTCCAAACGGCAGGGCTGGGCCTGGGCAGCTGTACGTGTTTGGGGTGGATTTCTCTGCGACAGAACACGCCCCATCCTCTTCCAGGAACCAAGGTCGGAAAGGCCAGCCGTGTCCCTAGCCAGAGATGAGAAGGAAGAGTTGGACCTTACAACCCAACAGTGGCTTCCAGGTCGCATGCAAAGCTTACAGAATCAGAGATGCGGCTGCAACCCCAGGCCGCGCCTCGCTGCAACGCCAGGCCGCGCCTCGCTGCAACCCCAGGCCGCGCCTCGCTGCAACCCCAGGCCGCGCCTCGCTGCAACGCCAGGCCGCGCCTCGCTGCAACCCCAGGCCGCGCCTCGCTGCAACCCCAGGCCGCGCCTCGCTGCAACGCCAGGCCATGCCTTGCCGGATCAAGTGGCAAACAGGTCTGTTCTCATCCCTTTGCTAACAGTGTTTGAACACATCTGGTAACAAATTTGTTCATACGTTTCTCATGAGTGAAAATAACTCCTTCCTGGTGACATTACAGCTCAAGTGAGTTTGCAATTCCCTCCTTTAGTCCCTTCACTTGTTATTACACAATCCCATCTCATTGCATATCACTATGAAACTCCTAGAAGAAAATACAAAGAAAACTTTTCAAGACACCGGTATAGAAAATGGCATCTTAGACAGCAGCTCAAAAGCACAGGCAACAAAACCAACACTCGGCACCAAGGAATGAAAACCTAAAGGCCAGGCTCCTCGTTTGACCAGTTTACTCTGCACATACGTGCTGAAACATCAATCTACACAAAAATGTATATGCGGGCCCGGCGCGGTGGCCTAGCAGCTAAAGTCCTCACCTTCAACGCACTGGGATCCCATATGGGCAATGGTTCTAATCCCGGCGGCCCCGCTTCCCATCCAGCTCCCTGCTTGTGGCCTGGGAAAGCAGTCAAGGACAGCCCAAAACCTTGGTACTCTGTACCACTTGGGAGACCCGGAAGAAGCTCCTGGCCCCTGGACTTGGATCGGCGCAGCTCCAGTTGTTGCAGCCACTTGGGGAGTGAATCATTGGATGGTAGGAAAAAAATGTATATGAGCAAACTGACATTATGAAACTTGATTACTATTTATGGCCCTTGCCCATACTCTTAAGGAACAGTGGTTTGTCTCCTTATTACTCATTGAATTCTTTAACAAGAGAGAGGGAGATTCATTTATTTTTGTTTGAAAGGCAGATATTACAGTGAGAGAAGCAGAGAGAAAGAGACCTACCATCTGGTGACTCGCTCCCAAAATGGCCACAATGGCCAGAGCTGAACTGACCAAAGCCAGCAGTCAGGAACTCCTTTCTGGTCTCTGACGCGGGTACAGAGGCCTAAGGACCTCAGTCGTCCTCCACTGCCTTCCCAGGCCATTAGCAGAGAGCTGGACGGGAAGTGATGGCCAGAGCAGGAACCAGGACCCACACGGGATACCAACATTAGCAGGTGCAGGATTAGCTTGCTACCAGCCCCACTTGGTGAACTCTTCACTTAGTGGAGGGTTAAACTTGTGATTATATAGTAAATTGCACCCAGCACTTGGTGCCTATGCTCTGCCTACACGACACCTGCTGCAAGGCTAACAGCTAACAGCCATGCTGTCACCAACCCAAGCACGCATGCAACTTCTGCTCGCTTCAGAACCCTCACTACTCAGACAACATCAGTGAGACCCTCATGCAAGAATGAATGGCTCTCAAATGGGATATGGGACAGACTGGACTAGTCTGCTACACATACTGGCAAACCAGAGTAGGGGGCGGGCTTGGTGGGGGTTATTGTGGGTCGCCCCGACTAGGCTGCAGCTCCCACTGGTTGATGTAAGGGCCGAACCAGACTGGACTGCAACACCCATTGGTTCCAGTGCAACTCGGGACTGAAAACAGAACCAACACAGCAATTGCAACCACCAGCTGATCGGGGTGATGGACTGTGCCGGGCCCTGTGCTTGCTAGAACATACAAGAAACTAATCTGGGAATACCTCAAAGTATCTTGGGAGATCTCCCCAATCGAACTGCTGGACTCAGAACTCTAACCAAGAAAAGACAGAAGACAGAACAGGACAATCATCTCAGCTATATGTTGGCAGCGAAATATGGGGCAAACGGAGACTTTATGATGGACCATATCAATCAGTGGACGACCTCATCGAGCGAAACTGGCAGCGATTCATAACTGGAGAACTATTAACACCACTTGAGCACATATCTCAGAGCATGCCCCACATCCGGGACTTGGGGTGGGTGGGAAACCAGGTGGGGCTTCTCCCTCAATATCCCCCTTTACCTCAGATACATGATGGAAACAATATGGACATAATAGCATTACCCACTTCCCTACCCCCCTGAACCTTTTTTTTTTCTTCTCTTTTTTTTTTTCTTCTTTTTCCTTTAAGTGTAATTAACTATGTAAAGATTGTCAACAATACAATAAAATAGATTAAAAAAAAAAAAAGAATGAATGGCTCTGAGGAAATCAGGAAGCACTTCCAAGAACCTGACAAAGGCGTGGGAGTTGATATAAAGTCAAGCTCCTCACTGTGGAGTGAGTGAATGTATAATAATTTGGGGGACAACCGTAAGGGGGAGAGAAGGAGGGAGTAGAGGACAGTGGAACCCCTATGTTCCTAAATCTGCATTGTCAAAGGGTGAAATATATTCCTTTCATGCAAATTAAAAAGAATGAAAATATTACAAAGCAACAAAAGTATGAGTTAAACCCCCCCTCAAAGGGTATTTTTTATTCAAAACAGGTCACAGCTGCCAATTTGGCCAGCCAGACAAGAATGGTGCAGGCCTGCACTGCACTGGCTTTTTTATCTTTCATGTTTCTCTTCATTACTAATGATAAGATTCGTCTCTCTTCTGGCAGTAAAAAGTCAAAAGATAGTTGAATGCTCAATGTAATAGTCAGATCCAAAATCTATTTACAACAGTAAAAATAGAATCAGGACAACTCATTAATGTTCATGGATAACTTTTTTCTTTTCTTTTTACCATCAAGCAACAATAAACAAATTAAACTGAAGGACTGACATGAACTGAATATCCTACAATGGAGGCACTATCACTGACAGCCCCAGAAAAACAATCATAAAACAAAGTTTCCCAAAAGACAGGTATTACTAGCAAAGCAAGTCTAATTAGCAGCAGCACAGCATCTATGGAGGAGTGTGGTCCCCTCACAGCTCCCGTAATGCTTCCTTGTAAGAGTCCTGCAGCTTTTACTGCTTCCTCTCTGTGTAACTGTTTACCACGTTGGCACCATATGTACATTCTTCCAGAGCTATGTATGTAATCAGAGTTCAACAATTTCTTGAAATGAAAGAAGTCTCATTTCATGTGAACTTGAAAGAACTTTCATTACTTGCCTATCTGTAAGATTCTATCAATCATAATTCCTGAAAAATGCAATTCTCTCCAGCCGATGTGAAACTACTTTTTCTTCTACAAGCCTTTTTCCTTCTTTGCCCGTTAGTTTTTCTGTCTCAAATGTGTTTCCTGATTTTCCCAAATGTTCCTTCGAGGCCAGTAACAAACAACCTCTCCCCATAAGCTCCCTGCCCTCCCCTGCTGGCCCTAACCTTTCCCGCCTCTCCAGTTCCACAGCACCTGTCACTCTGTTACACCGCACGCAGCACACACTGAATGACAGACTACCTCCCTTTGGAGCAGAGCAAGTGTGTAACCGTCTGTTGCCAGAAGGTTCGCTACCTGTGCTCGTCTCCTTCCAGCTGTCCCTAAGCTTGTTAACAAGGGTCTCTGCATTTGAGCTAGCCTCTGGGAGGACACAGGACAACACCCAGGCCGCTCTGTGCCCTGCCGTGAGGGACAGCTGCTGCCTCTCGGAAACTAGGCTTGCTTCCTGTCCAGCGACTTGCTGAGTGAGCCCAATGTCACGTTGACTACATGTCAGTAGGAACACTCGCTGGAATATGAAACAACCCCGTGTGGGTGACAGACATGAGTGGGTCTGTGTGAAGTCATTCGGCAGCGGCTGAGGGGCCAGTGAGGACGATGCTGGCGACATCTGACATGCCATGCTGGAGCCGCATGTCCAGCTCCCTGCAACGCGCCCGGGAAAGCAGTGCTCCAGGGAGCACTAGCCCGGTGCCCCTTGCGGACTCTGGCTTGGGCCAGCCCCAGCCACGGCGGAACATGTCTCCGTCTCTCCCTTTCCATGTGCCACTCTGCCTTTCAAATAAATAGTGAATATTTAAAAAATAAAACCAGAGCCTGGCAGACAACTCAGCAATTGTCACGTTGTTGCCTATGGTCAGGCAGCAGCAGAGTGGAATGAATTTATCCGCGCCTGGTTCCAGCCTGTGCCTCTGACCCCTGCATTGCAGTGACTGTATACAGCAGCTCCGTCTCTTCCCCTCAAAAATGGATTTCAATTGAGTTTTAAACAATTTTTTAAAGACTTTGCTGATTTTTATTGGAAACATAGACTTTAAAAAGGAGAGACAGCGAGGGAAAGGTCTTCCATCTGCTGGTTCACTCCCCAAATGGCCACAACAGCTGGAAATGGGCCGATCTGAAGCCGGGAGCCAGGAGCTGGGAGCCAGGAGCCAGGAGCCAGGAATCAGGAGCCTGGAGCCAGGAGCCAGGAGCCTGGAGCCGGGAGCCTGGAGCCGGGAGCCTGGAGCCGGGAAGCCAGGAGCCTGGAGCCGGAAGCCGGGAAACGGGAGCCAGGAGCCTGGAGCCGGGAGCCTGGAGCCGGGAAGCCAGGAGCCTGGAGCCAGGAGCCAGGAGCCAGGAGCCAGGAGCCAGGAATCAGGAGCCTGGAGCCAGGAGCCAGGAGCCAGGAGCCTGGAGCCTGGAGCCAGGAAGCCAGGAGCCTGGAGCCGGAAGCCGGGAAACGGGAGCCTGGAGCCGGGAAGCCAGGAGCCTGGAGCCGGGAAGCCAGGAGCCGGGAGCCTGGAGCCGGGAAGCCAGGAGCCTGGAGCCGGAAGCCGGGAAACGGGAGCCTGGAGCCTGAAGCCGGGAGCCTGGAGCCGGGAGCCTGGAGCCGGGAGCCGGGAGCCAGGAGCCGGGAGCTGGGAGCCAGGAGCCAGGAATCAGGAGCCTGGAGCCTGGAGCCGGGAGCCTGGAGCCGGGAGCCTGGAGCCGGGAGCCAGGAGCCAGAGCCTCTTCCGGGCCCCCGTGCAGGTGCAGGTCCTCGGGCCACAGGCAGGGAGCTGGCCGGGAAGCGGGGCGCCCACGTGGGATGCGGGCCAGGGGACACGGGTGGCAGGCCGCCGGCTCTCAGGAGCTGGCACAGTCCCAGCCTGGACACGGAGCTCCGCGTGGGCCACCCCACACCCCTCCGTGGAAGCCTTCTCTCCTCTCACTGCCACGTACACACAAATGCTAACACACCGTTGTTGTGACTTAAATGAGAGGATTTTGTGGTATGTTAAAGAGTTACAAGGACCGCGAGTTTCTCCAGTGGGAAAACCAGTGCGTGGAGAGTCAGACACGCACTGAGGGCGGCTCTGCGGGGCTGCAAGGGGCCTGGGGACGAGGCGGCTGCTCGGCTCGGGGCCAGCCGAGCGGGGCTGGGCACGAGCCCGCTGCCAGCTCGCGTGCCAAGGCCGCTGTGGCAGGCCACCCGGGGACGCCGGCTGCACTGTGGCCTCGTCGGCGCCGTCCTGGCCGCTCGCCGGGCACGCACGGACGGCCGCGGACTCCTAAGGACAAGTCCGATTCGCACGAGACTGAAGGAAGGCTGAGGTGTCCGTACCTGAGGCGGTCCGCCAGGCGCGCCCGTGGCCAGGCTCGGCCCAGGGGCGCTGGAGGGCAGCGGGCAGGGCGCCGAGGAGAGCCGCGCTGAGGAGAGCCGCGCTGAGGAGAGCCGCGCTGAGGAGGAGCCGGGGAGGAGCCGGGCAGGAGCCGGGCAGGAGCCGGGGAGGAGCCGGGGAGGAGCCGGGGAGGAGCCGGGGAGGAGCCGGGGAGGAGCCGGGGAGGAGCCGGGCAGGAGCCGGGGAGGAGCCGGGCAGGAGCCCGCGGCTCCCGGCGTCCTCAGCGAGGCTCGGGTCAGTCAGGCTGTGTGCAGAGGCCGCTCTGCCGGATGGCCGCGGCTGAGGACCGCAAGGCTCCCACGGAGCCCCTGGACATTGCCTGCGGCCTGGAGAACCTGCCCGTGAGCTCCTGGCCCCCGGGAGCGAGGCCGCCGCCATTTCAGGTAGGGGCGGAGCCGGGCCAGCGGGGTGGGAGGGGACGGAGCCAGCGGGCGGGGCGGGGCGAGGGCGGAGCCAGCAGGCGGGGGCGGAGCCGGGCCAGCGGGGTGGGGCGGGGGCGGAGCCAGCGGGCGGGGCGGGGCGAGGGCGGAGCCAGCAGGCGGGGGCGAAGCTGGGCCAGGGGGTGGGGCGGAGCCTGCGGGGGCGGGGCGAGGGCGGAGCCAGCGGGCGGAGCTGGGGCGGAGCCGTGGGGCTGGAAAGGTGCCCGCAACTCAGTATACACGCTCCCCCGGCTGCCACAGTGTCCCTCCGCCTGGGTCTTCGGACCTTGGACAGTCAGCAGACACCGCAAGGGTGCACGAGCGTTGGGTTAAGCCCGCTACCTGCCTCCCAGAGGTCCAGGGTCCCCGCGGGCTCCAGCTGCTGGTGCGGACTCTGCAGGTGACGGCTCGGGTACAGGATCCCTACTCAAGCCTGGCCTATCCCGGCCAGTGCCAGCACTGGAGAAACAAGCTCCGCCCACCCTTCCTCAACAAACCACCCAAGTAACTTTTATAAACTGGCAAGTGTTTTCTTCATTCAGCAAATAATTCAAAGCCTATGACATGCCAGAAACTGTGCTGCCTAGGCCTACAAAGCAAAACGGGGACGCACAGCTCCTGCCCCTGAACTCACAGTACGATGCACACCTAGAGGTACCTACCATGGCAGGAGCGTGCCACTGCTGTGAGCCACTGCTCAGTCACTGAGGAGCATAGTGAAGGCGTGGGGAAAGCTGCCGAGACCACATGGCGTCAGCTGAGTCGTGCCAGGAATGGGCGCAGGAAGTGGTGTTTTAGTCAAAACTGTTGTTCTTTCTGTGTGAATTCTGTAATTCCGTTTCCAATCCAGACTCTTATGTCATACCCAAGAACAGTTATAAAACTTTTTGTCTAATATATTTTAACTCACTTATTTTAAATATGAAGTTACCTTATTTAATAATCATTTAACTTACATGGCATCTCCTTTATAACACCCTAAACCATTAGTGCTCAAGAAACCATGAGGGTTGATGCACATTAAAATAAATACTTTTTAAAAGACTTATCTTTATTTGAAATTTAAAGATTTATTTGCTTGAAAGGGAGCTTTAGAGAGGGTGGGGGGATCTTCCATCCACTCCTCAAACAGCTGTAACGCTGGTGCCAGCCTGACCCGAAGCCAGGAGCTCCTTCCGGCTCTCCCACATGGGTGCAGGGCCCCAGGGTTGGAGCCCTCCTCCACTGCTTTCCCAGGCCATGTCCAGCGAGCTGGACCAGCCTGGGAGCAGCGGGCTATGAACCAGCCCCGTGTGGGCTGCTGGCACCACAGCACAGGATTGGACTGCTCTGCCAGCGTCAGACCTGATACTCTTTTTAAAAAAGAGAAGCCAGTGTATGAGGAAGCCCTGTCTTTGCCCCTTAGAAATGGATGAATACTAGAGAAAAACAAAATCAGTCCCACAATATTCTAGCTACTCACGTGTATGCACAGCTCTGGATAGAGCTGGAATTAGGAGACAGGTTCCCTTCCTCCCTCCAAGAAGGTGCAGCAGCCAGAAACATGTCAGTGCAGGCCTTGAAGTACCTACAAGGAGCACACGCAGGCCTTGGCAGAGCCTACACGGAGCACACGCAGGCCCTGGCAGTGCCTACACGGAGCACACACAGGCCCCGGCAGTGACTACACGGATGACACGCAGGCCCCGGCAGAGCCTACACGGAGCACACACAGGCCCCGTCAGTGCCTACACGGAGCACACGCAGGCCCCGGCAGTGCCTACACGGAGCACACGCAGGCCTTGGCAGAGCCTACACGGAGCACACGCAGGCCCCGGCAGAGCCTACACGGAGCACACGCAGGCCCCGGCAGAGCCTACACGGATTACACGCAGGCCCTGGCAGTGCCTACACGGAGCACACGCAGGCCCTGGCAGAGCCTACACGGAGCAGAGGGCCATCTCACACAGTTGGCTTGCTCTGGACTCTCTTCCTCACAAGTGTGCGCACCTCAGAATGAAGGCGCAGGACGCACAAGGCACAGGAACTTAAGGTTTGCTTGGCCTGGGCTGCTGCGTAGAACAGCAGATGCTCAGATTAGGAAGCATGGCCGGGCCAGCGTGCTGCTGAGTGAAGCTTCCTGCTGATGCTGCTGAGAAAGCAGTGGACGGTGGCCCACCTGCTCAGGCCCCTGCACACGTGTGGGAGGCTCGGCCCAAGCTCGTGGCTCCGGCCTTCAGTCTGGCACAAGCCTAGCGACCAGTGGCCCTTTGAGGGAGAAAGATCCGTCAGAAACCATGAGCTCATCAGCAGGGACAGGACGCAGTGGGAGTTCCCAAGCCAAGAGGCCTAGCCATGTTTCAGGTCTCTGAAAGAAGTTTCAGACATTATTTTTAAAACTTTGTGTCTTGAGAATTATCTGGCTTCTAGTCTCCAAACAGCTGCTGGAGCCAAAAACTGACTTGTGAAGCTAGAGGCCAAGGACAAAGATTGTTGTCACGGGTTCCAACACAGCCAAAAGAGGTATGGCGATTTCACAGCACTCGGTCAACATTCAGACTGAAGCTCAAATTCTAAGCCTAGAATGCTAGCTCCTGCTGCCATTCGGGTCTCTTGCATAACCACGACTGACTGAAAATGTTTCTCTTTGCCATCAAAACTCTGAACTCTCCAGCCACTGCATCGTTTTGCCCTGTTCTTGTATGAACAAGGCTGTGCTTTGATCGGTAAAAAGGGAAAGTGCAGCTCAGGTTGTGTTCAGGGATGGAAGCCAGCCGGGCTGAGTTGGCTCCAGGCCCTTCTGTCCCGGGAGCAGTGAGCGGTGGAGAGCGGCTCCAGGCCCTTCTGTCCCGAGAGGAGTGAGCGGTGGAGAGCGGCTCCAGGCCCTTCTGTCCCGGGAGCAGTGAGCAGTGGACAGCAGGGAGGGGACCACGAGCCCTGCGAGGCACAGTGCGGCCTGGAGTTCTTTCAGCCTGGGACCCGAACTCTAGAACCTGGCTTCCTCCCCGCTCCAGACTTCCTGCACAATGCTTACTGAAGCCCAGAGCAGGCTTTCTTTTTGAGTGGATTCCTGCAGTTTCTTTTTCTTCACACCAACATGCGGGGGAAGAAGGGGCTGGGGAGAGGTGGAACAGGAAGGAAATGTTTAGAGAAAATAATTTGGCACACATATAATATAAATATAACATCTAAAAATATCTGAAAGGGAAACTAAGCTTTTCAGAGTGTCCGTGGGTGGCACCGGGCACAGTGCTCATCCCCTTCCAGCTGATGCTAACCACCACAGGTGTGCTTTATCGCTGTTGGTAGCTGCTAACCCAACGTGCAGAAGGCTGCCTGGCACTGTGGGCGTCTTTCTGCGCTCAGCAGCTGTGTACCGTGGGCCTGTGTTCCAGCCGGTCTGTCCCCCCACCTGGCCTGGGGGGACACAGCCCTGCTCATGGACCATCTGCATTCCCCGGCTGTTTTCTAGAACCATCCTCAGCTTCCACTCTGGGTATGTCAGCCAGGACTCCAGCGTTTGCAAGACAGACTCCAGCAAAAGTGGAAGGGAGTTGTGCCCCATCCCGGAGTCCCCCAGAGCATCTAGAGGCTTCCTCCCCTCTCCTGCTTATCCTTCTGCTGGCTGGCTGGCTGCACACTCAGCGGCTCTCATCGGTGGGGCAGCACGCTGTGCCTCAGCAACACGTGTGGCAAAGAACGCTGCTGCCTGGTCATTGCAGCAGGTCCCAGAAATGTACTTCACGGGTGTGACTTAGGTCCCACGTCCTCCATGAACTAGACACAGAAGACAAGCACAAGTCTGGGACCTGAGACTCACGCAGACCACTGAGGGTCCCCTGGGAAGAGCTGAGGGCTGGGTGGGTGTACATGCATGTCCACGGGGTGTGTCCCTAAGCGGTGTGGGTCAGCTTGGTCCAGGGCTGCGTGCAGCCGGGGTCACTACGGAGCTGCCTTGAAGGCATCTACGGTCAAGCTGAAGCCAGCTGACTCCCAGTTTGTAAACATGGCCCATTAACTTTCCGATGTGCCAACTTCAATAGTTTGCCTGGCATGCAAGTATTTGAATAGAATGTCATCAGGTCAATGACCTTGGGTGTTTTGGGAAAGAGCAAGTAGTTTATCATTTCATAGTAAAATATCTCAAAATGATCAATTCAGAGCCGGTTTCTTCTAGCACAGTCATCCCCGTATTTGTGGAACGGCATTCGAGCTTTGATGCAGAAGTCGTAGAGCCACCGGAGGCAACCCTGGGGTCAGGGCCAAGGAAAACGTGCCCCTGAGGCAGGAAGCCCACCCAGCAGTCCCTCTGCTCCTTTGTCAAAATGAGACTGTAAAAATATCTTTTAAAAAAAGGATGTTATATTCTCCAAACTTTTTTTCCTAATTTATCAGTAAAAACAAGCACATAAAACTAGTCTAAACCAGGGGCCAATGTGCCGTCCAGGTAGGAGACTACAGACTTGCTGCTGAAAGGACAGGGTCTGTGGCCAGAAGCCCGAGTCCAGGGCTTGAGCCAGCAAGAACTGGGCTGCGTGCACCCTGGAAACAACCCCATCCGAAAGAACTCTCTTCAAATGTCTCGATAACCACTTGAGTCGGTAGGAGGCTGGAGTGGGGCCAGACCTGACCAGGTGCCCACCCAGACTCCAGGGCGGGGCACGGTCCCCCCGAGAAGAGGGTGGAGGCATCCTCCTGATGAAGGGCAGCTGGTAAGGACACCCACTCTTGGTCGGAAACCCTGCTTCATGGCGCCACGGGTTGGAGAGCTGGGGTCTTCCCTGCGCTGGTTCATTCCCCAGATGCCTGCCAGGCCAGAGCTGGGAGCCTGCCACACAACCCGGTCTCCCACGTGGAGTATTCAGTGCCGCCTCCCAGGGTACCCGTGAACAGACGACATTCTATAACTGTGGAATGTTTTGAAAATGCAGGTGCACTTTCTTACCCCAAAAGCCACATCTGAACTAATGCTCAGTCAAAATACACCTGGGCCTGTGTCTTGGCCAGAAAGGCCAACATGGACCACATCCAAGCCAGACCCAGCCCTGCCCTGCCTGCCGTCCAAAGCTCAGAGACAACATTGCCAGTTTCTGATAAGAGAAGGATATACTTGTTACTCTTGTAGCTAAAAGAAAATCACAAAATTTTACATCTAAACAGCTTACCTTTTGAATTGGAGAGACATCTTTTCAGGTAATATTTTAGTATATTGTATTTTCTGTTTTCTTTTGTCTTGTCACTCCGTATGTTGAAAGGGTCCCAGCCAAAACAAATGCAAAACTCTGCTTGATACATTTGAGGGGTTTTCCAAAAGTTTATGGAAAGTGCATAGTACGAAAAGTGTGGATTTCAAAAGCTTTTCCAGAATGCCCAGCAGTGGCTCCTTGGGCCTCACCCACCTGCAGCCGGGGAGCACCTGCACAAAGCAGACTAGAGGACAGTCCTTGGGAGTGAGCCAGGGATCGCTCACTCTATAAATCTGCCTCTCAAATAAAAATAAATCTTTTTTAAAAAATAAACCTATCTTTTAGTCCCCACTTCTCATGAACTTTCTGAAGTTGTCTCGTCTGTGAGAAATCTGACCTGCCTGCTGACTTGGAGCGTTTTGTTTTGCAGTATACTCCTGATCACGTCGGGGGACCCGGCGCGAACGCCGAGCCCACCGAGGTCACCTTTCCTGGATGCGTGTGCACTGCAGCTCCCTGCCTCCCAGGCACCTGCTCCTGCCTTCGCTGGGACGAGAACTACAACGACCACCTGTGCCTTACACAAATGGGACGAGAGGCAGGGTGCGCCACACCGGTTTTTGAATGCAATGTCCTGTGCCAGTGCAGGGACGACTGCAGAAACAGGGTGGTCCAGAGGGGCCTACAGTTCCCCCTGCAGGTGTTCCAGACAGACCTGAAGGGCTGGGGGCTCCGCACCTTGGAATTCATACCAAAGGGAAGGTTCGTCTGTGAATATGCCGGGGAGGTCCTAGGACCTTCTGAAGCACACAGGAGGATTCACCTGCAAAGGGCCCATGACTCCAATTACGTCATAGCCATCAGGGAACACGTGTCAATGGGGCAGGTCCTGGAGACGTTCGTGGACCCGACCTACACAGGCAACATCGGGCGGTTCCTTAACCATTCCTGCGCACCAAACCTGCTCATGGTTCCTGTGCGCATTGATTCTATGGTCCCCAAGCTGGCACTGTTCGCCGCCAGAGACATTCTGCCAGAAGAAGAACTCTGCTACGACTACTCGGGGAGGTTTCTCAATCTTTCAGATGGGGAAGACAAAGATGGGCTGGACAATGGGAAAGCCAGGAAGCCTTGTCACTGTGGGGCTGCGTCGTGTGCTGGGTTCCTGCCTTACGACGGCTCGCTGTACTGCCCGGGGTAGGAGGAGAGTCACCCGCTGGCCTTACGACGGCTCGCTGTACTGCCCGGGGTAGGCGGGGTGGGAAGGACAGTCTGCCCACTGGCCTTAGGACAGTGCACTGTACCGCCCTTACAGAGTGCACCTCGGTCCCATGCTGCTCTTCCAGGACTGAAGAATACATGACCTCTTACATTTGTGCATCAGGGGTCTCCAAGTTCAATGCTGGTTCTTTACATAGGGACTTAAGAGACAGTGAAAATTACAATATAGGCAGTTGATACAATAGAATTTGTCTTATTTTCTGCAAGAATGGTTGCCCAAGCATGACCTCATTGTGTTGGAGTGTAATGTATGTATTTCCTGATTTTGTTTTTAACTCCTCAGAGAGCAGCTTGTTCGAACTGAAGTTTTTGTTTTTTTAAAAATTATTTCTTTTGACTGTAATACTGCATCAAGGTGGAGGAATCCACCAGGGGGGAGGGGAGGGGGAGGGGTGGGGGGACTCCCAGAGCCTATGAAACTGTCACATAATGCAAAATAATTAATAACAAAATTATATCGCACCAATACAAAAAAAAAATATTTCTTTTGGGCCTGGCGCTGTAGCCTAGCAGCTGAAGTCCTCACCTTGCATGTCCCAGCATCCCATATGGGTGCCATTTGTGTCTTGGTGGTCCCGCTTCCCATCCAGCTCCCTGTTTGGGCCTAGGAAAGCATTCGAGGACAGTCCAAAGTCCTGCTGCACCCACGTGGGAGACCCAGAAGAGGCTCTGGGCTCCTGGCTTCAGGTTGGCGCAGCTCCAGCCATTTAAGCCTCTTGGGGAGTGAATCAATGGAAGGAAAATCTCCTCTCTGTAAATCTGACTTTCCAATAAAAATAAATAAATCTTTCAAGAAATTATTTCTTTTGTTTGAAAAGCGGAGAAGCTTGCCAGCACTGGTTCATTCCTCAAGTGGCTGCCATGGCCGGGTTGGGCTCCCTGTGGATCTCTAACGTAGGTACAGAGACCCAGGGCTTTGGGCACACTGTTGCTGCTTTCCCAAGTACATCGGCGGGGAGCTGGGTTCGAAGTGGAGCAGCCAGGACTCACAGCTGTGCCACAGGCAGTGCTGGCATCAGGCAGTGTCTCATCGTGCTGCACCACAGAGCCAGTCCCTGAAGGTCCTCTTCACTGCAGCACTGCAGCCTCCAGCTCCCAGCCCTTCCAAGGAGACACGCACGCTTCTGCGAGCGGCCCATGTCCCCGAGGAAGCAGGGAGGGAGAAGACAGAGGACAGACACAGAAGCCAGGAATGTGGGGTTTGATGTCATGTTGTTCTTACCTTGCTGTCTTTACGGAACATTCTGGATTCTCTTCATCCTGATGCTACTTCGGGGGCATTTCTGGGATGTGTTAATATGGTTTTTGTGACTGAATTGTGGAGCCCTTTTGCCTGATGAGAACAGTTTATAATAAACCAGCAGTTATTATCAACATCCTTTGACAAAGAAGGGGCAACTCGGCACAGGCCAGTTCAGCACAGTCTCGGGAACTCAGCCCAGGCATGGACCTGGCACCTTGTGCTCGTGTCCTCTGCAAAGATGGGTATGTGGGCAGTGCTTCTGCAGGAGCACTGGATGGTCTGTTCATGACGTACGGGCATTCGTCAGGCACCCTGTGGGCGCTGGGCACCCTGAGCTCATGGCTTACCCATAGACACATCGCCTGGGACACTATGGAAGCAAATGCATCCCTGACCATGCCACACTCTGGAGAGCTGGGACCCGAGGAAAAACCACACAGAACTGAGTGTGGCGCCTTCCTCCAGACCTGCCGCTCCGTGTGCACTGGGGAGGCCCAGGAGGAGGCGCACACAAGGAGGTGGCACCTGTGCACCTGCTTGCCTCCTGGTCCCTCTAAGCTGGAACTTCCCTGAGGACTGTCTTGGTTTCTTTGGTTTTCTTTGGCATTCAGTGCATGCTGGTGAGCAAACAAACGGACAAACGTCAGTGGGTAAGCCTGACATTATCTTAGGGTCAAGTCCAGATTCT
Source organism: Ochotona princeps (assembly GCF_030435755.1). Lineage (NCBI taxonomy): Eukaryota > Metazoa > Chordata > Mammalia > Lagomorpha > Ochotonidae > Ochotona > Ochotona princeps. The sequence continues at coordinate 41,020,447 of NC_080852.1, read as the reverse complement.
CTGAGAGCCAATCAGTGGCATCCCCCATCCAGCCGTTCAGAACACCCCTGCATTCCCAGAGCTCTGGGCCCCCAAACAGGCCTCGGCTGGACGTCTCCCGTGCCCACCCCCTCCACCACCCCCAGCTAGAGGGTCGCTGACCATTTCCTAGGCTCCTTTCAAGCACTGTGGCCTCTCCCAGCCAGACGCACAGGGAGACTGTAGCACAGGAGGGCTCTGTGGGCGCTGCCACAAGCTACATCCCAGGAGGGAGGGAAGACGGCTGGGCAGAGGAGGTGAGCTGCACACACACTGTTCGAGTCAGCCACTGGGAGACAGAGCACCACAGACCAGGCAATGATCGTTGTCCTCCCACAAAATAAACAGAAACCCCTGCTGGGACCTGAGCACCTGGGAAGGACCACAGCTGCATTTCCAGAAGCTTCTTGTTGCCATGCAGAGGAGACCGGCTTCTGGGGGGCAGGAGTGGGCGAGGGGAGGGGGCAGGAGCAGAGGCAGAGGGGTCCTGGGGGATGGTGCAGAGGGCCCAGAGGGCACAAGGGAAGGCTGCGTGCAGTAGAGCAGGTGAGGACTGGACACTCCAGACAGCAGCAGCAGGACCTGGGGGTGAGACTCTGAGGGCCACAGTGGCTGCACGGCTTCTGCTCAGGCTGCCATGTGCTGGGGCCAGTCCCCAGGGCTGAGAGAAAGAGCCTGTGGCCGGGCAGCCCTCAGCTAAAGATCTTACAGCTGCTGGTCACTCCCCAAAGTAGCAAGCTGCAAAGACTGGCCACAGACAACTCCTTGGTGGTCATGTTTCCTTCTCCTCCCACGGCAACCCCGGGCTCTCCACACCATGTTCCTACCGGAAGGCAGTTGGTGCACTGCGGTTTTCAGCACCAGCCAGCACAAACTGGCTCACAGGCTCCAAGAGAACATCTTGTTCCGAACTGCCTCTACCCTCAAACGTGACGAAGAACACCACTCGGCTGGCACCCCTGCCAGAAAGCACATGAGCCATCAGCATTTTGCCAAACTTGCCCTCTTCAGACACAGATCCTGGCCACTACTGGATCAGCAGGAAATGGGTGCAGGGGGCCCTGAGAGCTCACCCAGCGGAATGTGCCCTGTTGGCGGGTGCAGCTGTGTGACCCAGCTCCTGCACATACCACAGGGCACGGGCAGCAGCAGCCCGGGTGGAGTGAGTGTCCGGGTGCCAGGAAGGGCAGGCAGACAGGCCTCACCTTGAAGACCCAGGGACCCTTCTCCATTCTGCTGAGTTGTCCACAGCTCATCTTTATCCTTGCTTTGGAATCGGCCAGATGGACAAAGGGACTTTGCCTTCAGTTGCTCACTTTTTATTTCTGCCTCAGCAACTCGATGTCCATACCAAGACACATGCACCTCGAGGCTGGATGCGCCACAGGATACTGGCGGGGAGAAATGGTATTTGCATGTCTTTTCTAAAACTAGGCACGAATGTGTTTAGAACACTCTGTTCCAGGCTCGCCTTATTCATTTGTAAACAGTGCCTTCTGGAGACTGCTCAAGCCGGGAACTGATAAGCTGTTGGTCCTTCGTCACCAAGTCCAGCTGATCACAAGCACACAGCGTGGCAGGCAGACAGACACCCCAGAGCTCCAAGCTCACCTCGCAGAACCCACAGGGCCCAAGCAGGAAGGCACACACCAGCTGCCACCCCAGGGCCATGTGGTCATACAGATGGAGTCGCCTGCAGACACAGTGGACACCCAATCCCGCATTGTCACAGCACCGGCCACACAGCAAGCCAAGGTTCTGCCACCATCCGGGGATGCACCACAGTCTGTTCCCCAGGCAAGGCCCGCGGTACCTTGGCCTTGAGTAAGCAGCTGCTGGGACACACTAGTTTATCCTTAGACACAACCCATAAGGATACAAGTGGTACAGATAGCTCTGCTGTGGTGTGGCAGGTAAAGCTGCCACCTGCAATGTCACCATCCCTTCCAGGCACCAGTTCAAGTCTTGGCTGCTGCACTTCCAGCCAGCTCCATGCTTATCCCCACAAGCTCGAGCCCCTCCCGCTCCCAGGGAGACGTGGGCGAAGCTCCGGGCTTCTGGCTTGCATTCACTGGGGAAGCAAACCAGTGGACGGAAGGGGACTCTCACACCAGGCACTCTGCCTTTCAAATAAGTAGTTTTATATCCTCTGCATTTGATACATGTAGTTCAACATACACATGAACTGTATCTTTATAAACACAAGGAAGAAATCTAGACAGCTGACCCATTACCAGCTGGCCTGGCCCTGGAAGGCCAGAACTCACAGTGGGGCTCCCAAGTTTACTCTGACTTGACTTTCCAGCTTTGCCCTATTCCTCTGTTACTTAAAAGAGAGTAATGCATGTTTTTATAAAGACACCTGACACTTCAACTTAAGGTCCTGCTCCACTGGGACAGAAGTTCAGAGACATGGAAAAGACCAGGAATCAGCCCAGGCCCTGTGCAGGCAAGTCACCTTCTCCCCAACCCTCTTTTTAAATGTTTGTTTTCATTCTATCTGAAAGGCAGAGAAAGTCCGCAGATGGCCCATCTGCTGGGGCCCTCCCCAAATGGCGACAACAGCCGGGCTGGGCCATGCTGAAGCCATGCTGGAGCCCCGTCCAGGCCTCTCCAGTGGACAGCAGGGACCCCAGCACTTGGGCCATCTTCCACTGCCTCCCCAGGCATATTGTGGAGGAACAGAACTGAAAGCAACAAGCCTGGGGTCCCAAGCGGGGGCTCACCCAGATGCGTCGCATCTCCTTCCCCCTACTCTGTTTAAAAGGCGACAGTGGAATCGACCCTGGAGAACTGTTTCACTAGGGAATGAAGGTGTCTCCCTCCTCTGTACACTCCTTCCTCTTCTCAATACAGGATCTCTCCAGCCCTATGGGGTAAAGTCAACCCCCATTCGGCCACTAGAGGGCAGCACGCAGCAAACCTGTCCAGTGGTCACTGCAGGGAGAACATTCGCACAACAGGACTTGCTCAGAGCTAAGAGGCCACAAGCCATCATCAGTGTAACTTGGCCTTTGTAGCTGGCCTAACATGTCCTGGAGCTACGGGTTTCACTAGTGAGATTACAGAGGCGAACGTGGTGCCCATCTGAGTGAGGTCCCCGCACCTCCTAGGCTGGCTTGGCATCCAGTGCTGAGCCCACGGCAGAGCCGGGAGCCTCCTCCCGCCGAGCCCTCTCCATGATCGGCCGACGTCTGGCAAAGCCCACTGCAGGTGGACGGCCAAGACACAGCCCGGCCCTGCCCCTCCACAGCGCCCCTCTGGCCCATCAACTCCACTCTGCCCGCGCACAGGAGCCCGGGACACATGCTGTAACAGTGACAGCACAGCCGCTAGCCTCTGCTCCAGCAAACAGCCACTCATAAAACAAGCAGAATCCACCTCTTGTAAACACAGGTGAAGACATACATTTGGGGAACACAGACTTAACGTGGGTGCCTGTTACCACCTGGGCACATCACTGCTCTGTGGTGGGCACCAACACAGAGGCCTCTGCCCCACTTAGATTCATCCTTAGAATTCCTCCGAGGATGTCAAAGCCAGTGGGCGGGACAATCCTCGCCTCTGTCCTCCAGGAACCTCATGCCCCAACAATCTCCCCTCAGCAACCCAGCCCTGCCCACCCCAAACAGCACAGAAGTCTTGAGAATGGTGGCATGAGGCCTGGTTCAGCCACATCCTTCAGGCCCCAGGTAAACGCCGAGTCCTACTTCCTTGGTACAGGGTGGGAATTCTAACCAGAAATAATAGCTCTGCAGGTTCTACCTGGTCACGTTCCCCAAGCTTCCAGCCCAGCTCCTGGCACCTAGAGGAGCCAAAGAGGCTGGCTGAGCGGCCAGTCAGCCAGGGAGACAAAGGGCAGGTCACAGACCCCAGCTCATGGCACGTGCCAGCAGGACTCTCAGCAGAGTGCCCTGGGACACGGTGACTGTGGCTTTGCTCCACAGCCACTGTCCAGGGAAGGTCTGCTGGTGGCACTCAGGCTCCAGCCCCACCCTGAGCAGAGGCTGCAGGGGTCAGTGGACCTTGCCCACAGTGCAGCTCAGACCCCTGGGTGCTGCAGGAAGTCCCTCCAGTTAGCCTGATTCCAGCACAGCCCAGCACAGTCACCTACATAGGTCTGGCCCCACCTTTGCCATCTGCAGGGAAACTCTGAGGATGCCAGCAGGGCCCTGGGTCTGTGCCTATATCCGGGGAGTCCTCTTCCAGGGTGACCACATTCACTGCATCTCTTGGCAGGTCTTCATTGATAAGGGAAAGAAAATCCACCTGCTCATCCACAGTCCTAGCAAGGCAAACAGGAAGCTTTGTTGATGGCCGTTTATTCTTGCTCTCATGGTCCCCTGAACCCAACACATCGTGGCCTTCTCCCAGGACATACTTGGGCCCTCTGAGAACCTGCCTTTCTCCTCGGTCACCAATACTCGTGTCTTCTGCTCTCAGGATCCCCGCTCCCTCACAGGAATGACCTCCAAGAGCCTCTGTAACCTGCAGACATTCAACATACCAACCACCAGGCCTGGAAAGTTGTTAACCCATAAAACTGTACAAGAGCAAGGAGGCCTCCTGCATGCAGTCCCTGGAAAAGTCCATTCACAAGACACCAAGAATAAAAAAGGCTCAGGGGCTAAGACCTCAGTACCCCAAGCACCTGGGTTCAATTTCTGGTTATGGTTCCTGCAGACCCAGGAAAGCAGCAGAATTAGCTCAAGAGACAAGGTTCTTGCCACCACAGGGGAGTTCTGGATTGAGTTCCCAGCTCCCGGCTTCGGCAGTGAAACAGCAGATAGGAACTCTGCTTTCCAAACAACTACATTTTCTAAAGGCAAGTAACTTCTGAATCACAGGCCCCTGGAAGGGGGTTGAGGCACCAGCGGCCACTGGCGGGTCCCCAGCCACACTTGGTGAACCTGAGTTGGATAACATCTACTTCACTGACTCTGGGATTCACAGCTGACAAACCCTGGAGTGTTCTTCAAACATCACCTTGGTTGCGCGCGCGTGTGTGTGTGTTTAAAGATTTATTTTTATTGGAAAGGCAGATCAGATTTACAGAGAGAAGAGAAAGCTCTTCCATCTCCTGGTTTACTCCCCAAGTGGCCACAACGGCTGGAGCTAAGCCTATGTGAAGCCAGGAGCCTTTTGGGGGTCTCCCATGCCGACACAGGGTCCAAGGCTCTGGGACGTCCTCTGTTACTTCCCCAGGCCACAAGCAGGGAGCTGGATGGGAAGTGGAGCAAGAGAGACATGAACCTGCGCCTGGACAGGATCCCAGCGCATGTGAGGTTTTAGCCACTGAGCCATGGCGCTAGGCCCTCATCTCGATTTTTAACTCTGGGAATGTAGGAAGTTAGAATCTAGCTCCTGGGCCAATCCCCTCAGCCAGACTGGAGGAGGAGGACTACAATCCAAGGGCAGAAGCCCAGGTGAGGGCTGGCGGCCCAGGGAGCAGGAAGGGCACAAGACCTACTTCTGTTTGCTTTCTCCTTCACTCAGGCCCCTGCAGGAAACCCGCCAGAGCCTGCCTGAGCAAAGCCTTGGCACTACACAAGGCCCGAGACAATGGCCTCATCCAGGAGTCCCTTGAGAAAGATCCCGGAGGACACACAGACCCTGGGGTGCCAGCAACGACGACAGGAAGGAGCCGCTCCTGGACAATCTGATCTGGCAAGTGCCTGCAGTACAGACTAATCATGGACTTGGACACAGCCACCAACTGCAGCCCTCCCGACAGGCGCCAGCTTGGACGCGGGCATGCCTCCCTGAAAGGCTTCTCCCATGTCCCCTTGGGCTGCCAAGGGGCTACACTGACCTGCTGGGCAAGGCTCACTCTGATCAGCTTTGAACGGGCCTCAGCCAAGATAAGCAGGTTTCCAAACAGGGCCCAGAGCTGGGGCAGGAGTGCAACCCCAAGCGCAGCCAGCCTAACTCATTCCCAAAGCCTGGCCAGGCGGCTCGCGATGAAGACTATGGGGCTGGTGACCACTCTGGGCCAGATGAGTATCGAACCTGAAGAGCTTCACCCTTGGTGCCAGTCCCTTAAACTTCCCAGTTCTAAAGAAAGCCAGCCTTTCTTATTTCACAGCCTGCCTGGAAACAGTCCACAGTGGTTTGGCTTAATCAAAAATTAATTGAACTCCTCTCTGATGGACTCAACGCAAGAGGACAAGAAGGAAGTGTCCTGGCCAACCTCTGGGGCTCCTGGCCGGGAGCGAGTTCCAGGCTGTTCTGAGCCTCCAAGATGGCAATGGCCGCTTCCACGAAGGCGAGCCTGCGAACCGAGGTCTGCTCTGGTTCAGTTTGTGCTGCAGAGAGCAAAGTTTTAATAACAAAACGAAAGTAACTCGCAAGACGCCTCCGGTTCTGCTGTGCCTGGATGCTGACCTGCAAACTGTAGTTCAAGAACACGGACGTGCACAGCCCAGCAGAGACCACCCCGGGCTGCCCAGTAGTGGATCTCAGGGTTGAGGGGCGGGCGCAGTCTCAACAGGCACTGCCAAGGCGAGCCACCACCCTCCCTCACGCGGGCATGTCTGCTGCTCCTGCACACACAGGCTGAGATTCGGTGCTCCATGCACTAAAAAATCTTCATAATCCGGGCTGCAAACTGGCACGCTATGACTGAAAGAGACTACAGAAGCGATACATCAGGTTTGCTTTAAACTCTGAATCAAATGCAAGCATTTAAAGCTCCAAAGGCGCCCACTAAAATGCAAATATCTGGCCACTCCAGGCTGGGCAGGCCTGGTGCAGACCATGGCCCGAGTAGGGAAAGCTCCTTCAGGAGCAGCCTGCTTCACCTGGTGACCCACTGACCCTCTGCCTGCAGTCCTCTCCCTGCAGGAGACACTGCCAAGGGGAAGGGTCATGTCTGGAAAGGAGGGAAGGAGGAAGAAAGGTTTGCATGACATCACTGACAGGCGTACTGTGAGAGCGCACAGAGCAGGCCCACCCACCACATGTCCACACAGGTCCACACGGGAGGCCACAGGGTCCCACCGACGGGGCCCAGTCACAGGTGTCCAAGGTCCAGTGCATCCCATCCTTGCCATGCAGCAGTGAGCCTTTCTCTTTAAGTTGCAAAGAATAAGCTTTGCTTGCAATTCCTTTTTCCATGAACTTTCTGAAGAGCCTATATATGAAACAAACAAAAGTGAGATCCCACATAAATTCTCTGCATGAAATTCCTGAAGTTTCAGGAGAGAAAGTACCATGTGTTTTTCCAACTACGAATTTTGCTACATTCACTTGCAGGAGCAGGGGCTGGAGCAGCAGTAAGAGATGAGCACACTGCACGGCCCCAGGCTCAGCTCGGGCTTCCTGCAGCTGCACAGCCTGGGAAGTGGCAGGTGATGGCACCTGTACTTGAATCCCAGCACACGCACGCGCGCACACACACACACACACACACACACAGAAGGCCCAAATGAGTTCTGGGTGTCTGGCTTCAGCCTGGCCCAGCCCCACCCATCCATCTTGGCCCCGCCCCGCCTGGCCCCGCCCCGCCCCAGCTACTGTGGCAGCTGTGAGACAAACATCTGTTTCTGATTCACAAATCTCTCTCTTCCTCTTTTTTAAAGAATTCTATTTATAAATTGCAAAATGAGGATAAAAACACAATGTATCAGACTAGTGCAACGGCTCATCAGGCTAATCCTCTGTCTGCAAGTGCCAGCATCCCACACGGCTGTAGATTCGTGTCCTGGCTGTCCCACCTCCCATCCAGCTCCCTGCTTGTGGCCTGGGAAAGCAGCAGAGGACGGCCCAAAGCCTTGGGACCCTGTGTCGGCATGGGAGACCCAGAAGAGGCCCTCAGCTCCTGTGTTCTGATAAAAATAAAATCTAAAACAAAACAAATATACAAAAAAATCACACACACATACACAAACAAGACTAGAATCCTAGGATTATTTTTTTTAAGATTTTTTTTTTATTGGAAAGTCAGATTTACAGAAAGGAGAGACAAGAAGATCTTCCATCCACTAGTTCACTCCCCAGGTGGCCACAGTGGCTGGAGCTGAGCCTATCCAAAGCCAGGAGCTTCTTCCGGGTCTCCTAGGCAGCAGGGTCCCAAGGCTTTGGGCCACCCTCTGCTGCTTTCCCAGGCCACAACAGGGAGCTGGATGGGAAGTGGAGCAGCCAGGATTAGAACCTGCACCCATCTGGGATCCCGGAATGCATGCAAGGCAACGACTTTAGCCACTAGGCTATTGTGCCAGGCCCAATCCTAGGATTCTTATGGATGAAAACCCATGGCCGCATTTCACATCTACAATGGCATTCTCAGTAAAGGTGTCTGTTCCGTTGACACCAGAACTTGCCAACACACCATCCCAAGGGGCCCAGCGCGCCCAGCCTGCCCCTGCCTGCTGCCTCCCCAACACTTCCTATAATAAGTGTGTCTTCCATTTCTTTTCTTCCTGAAGGGTCATACGGGCAGTTGAGAAATCCTGCAGTAAAAGCGGGGTGAGCGGAAGGCAGGGAGAGGAGACGATGGTCAGGCCTCTAGGCTAAGCAGCGGGCTGAGGCTGCTGGACACGCACGTCATCTGAAACCAACACCATTCCCAGTCACCACCATCCCCCGGCACTCCCAGCTGCCTGCAGTGGCCTCAGGAAAGCAGCCGGCTGCCTCGCCACAACCACACGCACACGCACCCTCACGACAAAGTAAACAGGTGGTCACTCCAGGACCACGGCATTCCCCCCCGGGGTAAGCTCTCGGACTGCGCTGCGAGCTGGCAGGGGGGAAGCGCACACCCTACGCTGCCCTTCGACCTCAACGGGCAGGCACCCCTCGGAAAGCGTCCTACATAAGAGAGCGTGGTAGCGCGCAGGGCAAAAGGCCCCGATTCTCCCGCAGGCACCTCTTTTCCATGTGCCATACTGCAGAAGCAAAAGTTTTTCAGGAATAAAAAGTCATTTGTTCACCCTTGGTTCTGCAGGGACGAGTCTGTCAGGATTTTGCCTCAAATGCTTTCCAATATTACGTGCTGCTGGAAATGCAGCTCTGAAGACTGTGCTGAAAAACACTCAATATTTATGCCACGTAACACTAATTAGTGAGAATTCAAAATACCTACACTATAAATACATCAACATACAAAGTAAATGCAGAAGGGAGGTGAACAGTCAAAGGAAACAAAGAAAGCACCGCACTGGAGCAGGGAGACTTTACAGACCTCATTTCCTGCACCAGCCGCCCAGCGCTGGCGCTTCCAGCTGGGATTAACCATCGATCTGTGCAAGTCTACGCAGAAATAGTTTCCAGCCGGCAAGTGAGTGACCTGCCACACTGGCTCACCAGACCACACGGCTGCTCTGCTCTGAACAAGTCTGCAAACGCCGGAAGGCGAGGGACAGAGGCAGCCGAGCGTCGCTTACATGCCGCCGGCGGAGGAAGGAAGCAGCAGGACGCGCTGGGCCTGGGCCCGGCTCGGCAGGTAGCAGTTTATTGGGCACAGTGCCTGATTCAAAGCTTCCAATGACCGGGCCCCCAACGCTGCCCCTGGGCCGCTCCTTTCTCACTCACCACAGGCTCTGGGGAGAAGGGAAACGGGGCTCCTGACTGCCCCAACCAAAGGCACTTAACTTCAGAAGCTCACGGATGGCCAAGGCACCGCAGACACGCTTGTCTGTGAGCTCTGCAGCCCCTGGCACCCCAACACAGTGCCTCGCCATGGTAACGGCAAGACATTGGCTTCCTGGAAAAAACAAAAGTGCAGGAGCAATGGAGCAGGCTCGTGCCCCGCCTTCCTGGAAACAAGCATGAACTTAACCTTCACATGATTGCGCTCCAAGGCCCACACGGGCATGGAGGGGCAAGGGGGTGAGCAGGATCACGCTCCCCCAAGGCCCACACGGGGCATGGAGGGGCAAGGGGGTGAGCAGGATCACGCTCCCCCAAGGCCCACACGGGGCATGGAGGGGCAAGGGGGTGAGCAGGATCACGCTCCCCCAAGGCCCACACGGGGCATGGAGGGGCAAGGGGCATTGGTAGAGAATCATCTGGTGAGAATTCCCACTGTGCAGTCACCATCGCAGCTGAGCAGGAGCTAGGAGTCACAGACTTGGGGGCAAATGGACGGCAGCGGAAAGGCCCGGGAGGAAGCTCTGTGCTGCACCCCATGCTCCTGCCACTCCTTGTCGGGGTTCCTGCACCCCCCTTCTCTTCAAGACTCTCAAAAGTCCAACAGCAGCACACACAGAGCGTGTGACAAGGCAGGTCGGCGATCTGATGTGTAGACAGTTCCACTGGCCACCGGGAGGGACGGAGTCCTTCAGGGCGCGGCTTCGGCCCGCCGTCTGGGCTCTGGGCAGGCTCCTCAGCTGTCAGTCTGTGCTGGGCAGACGGTCAGCAGCGCAGCGGAATCCCAGGTTGGAGGCGGAGCTGTCGGGGGTGTTCTGGCTCCTGGCAGCACAGCGGTACCTGTAACAGTAGGACTGCACAGAGAAGGCGCGATGAGTGTGCCCTTGCTCAGCCAGGGTTCCTGGGCAGCAGAGGGTGTGCATGAGGCCCAGTGGGAGAGAAGTCAGGGCCTTGCCCATAACCGGCCAGTTAACCAGACGCAACCCAGCATGTAACACAGACACAGCACAGATGTGTTGGTATCAACCTTGCAAGGAGCGAGTCAAAGACTGATGGGACCCTGCCACCTTACCCCTGGGCCACCTTAAATACCTGCTTGCCCTAGGTCTAGGCCTCACTTACCCTTTAACAGCCCCATCCACCAACCCCTTACGGCCCCATATCCCTGACCCCGCCGACCACCGGCTCTACCAATCCCATGGTCCGTACTCCCAATATCAGCTCCTAGATTCTCTTTCGTTTTCTCTCTTTCCCTCGTCCACTCCTGCAGCCCCCTGTCTCCCCAGCTGGGGTCCTTCAGAGGCCCCTTTCTCTTCCTCTCTTCTGTCTCTGCCTCCGCCCACTGCCCATGGCCAGCTCCCTCCTGTGTGACTTGCTGCGTCAGGTGTATCGGGTGAGTGGTTCCTAACAAGCCTGACTCGGAACAGAGGGAAGGAATAATGCAATGTCCAACAGTTCTGAAGTTTGGGCGCGTCCATCTGAACAGCAGCCATGGAGAGTCACGTGATAGAGGACATTCTCACACGCAAACAAGACACGGAAACAGCGTACAAAATGGTGTGCATTGTATAACCTCGGTGGAGCTAACTGCATCGCTCCCCACCTGAAACAAGCTCTGTGGCATGGTGGATTAAACCACTGCCTACAGCATCAACATCCCACAAGGGGCTGAACCACTGATGGCAAACTTCAATCCAGCTCCCTCCTAACACATTTGGGAAAGCAGCAGAAGGTGGCTCAAGCCCTGGGGACCCTGAACCCATGTGGGAGACCCACAAGAAACGCCTGCTTCAGCTTGGCCCAGCCTCCACTGATACAGCCGTTTGGGGAATGAGCCGATAAATAAAAGCGCACTCTCTCTCTGCCTCTCTCTTTCTACAACTCTGCCTTTCAAATAAATAACCTTGAAAAAAAACCCACAATACTTGAATATTGAGAATGCAAGCACAACGTGCAGTTATTATCCTGGGGCCACGGGCTCACCCGGCCTCCAGGCCAGGCACACGGTGACTACGGACGGTCAGCCAAGCTGTGAAGATACGCGGCAATCGAGATCACACAGGAGAGTAAGCCATCACTTCCTGCTGGGAGGACTGGCAGGCATGAGACAGCGTGCTGACAGCACAGCGTGCAGCGCAGGCTGGATGCCACAGCTCCCTTTCAGGACGACCCGGCTGCCGCTGGAGGTCCCAGCAGGCATCCCGAGAGCCACGCACTGGTCAGCACGGTGTGGTTATGCCAGTGAAGCTGTACCCCTACAAGAACCAATGTGCTCACACACAAACACTAGCAGCCAACTGGTGCACCCCAGCCCCTGTCACCTGTTCCACTGTAACAGCCCGCAGGGGTGGGGAAGGAAAGAGGAGAGCAAGCCAGTCTGAATCACTGTGCAGGATTCCATGTGCTCAGGGCAAGGCCCACACCTGCTGTCTCTCTTCACTGCGCTATGTGTAAGCCATGGACGGACGCACACAGGCAAGAGAAATGACCAGGTACGCATGCCTGGTCACCTACTGGTCACCTGTTCTTAGATCCAAGGCGACATACTCAAGTCTCCAGGCCATGTACATACTCAAGCCATACTCAAGTCTCCCTGCGCAGCGGCCCGGGCTCCGAGCGGCAGCAGGACCCAAGGCCCTGTCGGCTGCTGGGAGACTGCCCAGAAAGCTGAGCTGAGTCACTCCGGAGCCTCTCACAAAAGGGAGAATGTGTGCGGGGCGGAAATCAGGTCAGCAGGCAAGAGCTGCTTTTTAAATAAATTCTTTTGATTCTCTTTCCACTCACCAAAGTCAAATGCTTCTAATCCTCATGAATATTATCTGTCAAGCTGACACACAAGTTCCCTGGGGGATTTCCACCATAAGCACTGGACACGAGGCTTGGTGTTACACGGCCAACAATGGCAACCAGGGAGGAATGTAGCCGGTTACCATCCTTGGACAGGCAGAGAAGATGCAGGAACAGGAGACACTGGAGGGACAGAATCGCGGTGCAGCCTGCGACACTGGCATCCCATCCGGGCACTGGTCTGGAAGTGCCTGCTTCACCTCCAGTCTAGCTCACTGCTCACACACCGGGGAAGGCAGCGAAGGGCCCAAGCGCGTGGGTCCCTGCACCTCCACAGGAGACCTGGAAGAAGCTCCTGGCTCCAGCCATCTGGGGGTGAACCAGCAGGTCAGAGTTTCATCCTCTCTTCTGCTCTCTCTCTAACTCTGTCAAATAAATTTTAAAAAAGAAAAATATAATGGCAACACTCATGGCACCTGCTCCCATGAGTGACGCACAGACAACGGACACTGTCACACAAGATACAGCACAGAGAACCTGCTTCAACCGCAACGACCCGCCAGGGCGCCCTGAAACCAGCGCACTTAGCAGCTGCAAGGAGCAACTGGTGGACCCCCAGGGTCCCGTGCAGACCAAGCAGACCTGGGCCGGGGAGGCCGACCAGCAGGGGCACAGACGTTCTCACCCATGATGCTGCTGCAGAAAGGACAAGCCGCACGCAAGCTCTTCCTGCTGCCCCGGGGCGGACGCCAAGCCGAGGCCATGTACATGCAGTTCACTGGCTGGGGCAAGACACGCTGAGCCTCTCAGAGACTCAGGTGAAGAAAGTGGCCCTGGCAGAAAGCCAGGGTCTTCAGGAAGGACTTCCCAGAAGCTGGCTTTGACCTTGGACCCGCAGGGGAGGTGAACAGCATGATGGCTCAGGTTAGGCAAGGCTGCTTGAAGAACCTGCTCCCGGGCCACACAGCCAGAGACGGGGTGTCCAACAAGGGTGTGGCTGCTGCCGAGCTGGGAGCCCGTGGGCCACACTCAGCTGCACTGACTTCCAGGAGCCCAAAGGGACGAGGGAAGGAGTGCTAAGCAGGGAAAACAATGGCATCAGCAGCACCAAAGTGGAAAAATCCAGGCAGGTTCAGAGGACAGCAAACCCACAGCCCGATCCTGTCACAGCCTGGTTTGGCTTAGTCATTAAACACGCCGGTGTACAATACAAAACGTGCTATTTTAGGCATCGGGATACGGTCAGTGCAAGACCAATACAGCACCTGTTTCAGGGAGCTGGCATCCAACAGGGAGTAGCAAGCCAAAAAACAAACTGCTTCCAGCAACAGCCGTCGGAGGCCTGATAGGAGGGAGACGGTCCGGGGGCTCCCTCAGGCAGGGCGGTCTGGGAAGGCGCTGGGAGGAGGGAATGTGGGGGCTGTGCCGCTCCAGGGTATTCACAATGAGAATCCCAGGCAGAGACCCAAGGACTGGGTTGGGGATAAAATGGCCGGGGCCAAGTGCAGGAAGTGGGTGGGTAACTGGGATAGAGCCACGGTCCAGTCTGCTGGGCAGACAGAGGGACCAGGAGAGCAACAGGCAAAGGTTTGCAGATTCATGCACCAGCAGGGGAACTCTCCAAGGCTCGCTGGCCACTTAGCCAGCGGCAGAATCTCTCCCAGACATGGATAACATGGATCTTCCAAGGACCGCCCCTGAGACCCTTCCTCCATTTTCACTGGCAGATGTGCAGGGTTAGGGGGCAGGAAGCACTGGGGCGTCTCATAAACACAGCACTTCAGAAGCCAGTGCTAATTGGCCAGTGTCATCCGACCCTGGGGGTTAGGTGGGTCCCTGCTGAACAACAAAGCCCAGCCGGCCAGCCTCAGGAGCTCAGGCTGGACTGTGGGGAGACCTAACACCCAGGGCCAGCATCTGCCTGCAGACACACACTTGCTCCAGAACGGGCACCACTGAGAGGAATGGGGTATCACCACTAAGCAACACTGCGGGTCTGCATGCCACAGTGCACAGGCACAGCTCTGGTGAAGTGCCAGCACCCGCCCCAAGCACGGATGGAGAAGGATTCTACAGCCCCAACACCGGGAAGGACAAGAGAGCCGCAACACCCCAGAGGCTGTGACCAGGTGGGGCCTGAAATCCCTGGTCAACACTGACTACTAGGTAGAAAGAAAACACCAGTGTGCAAAACAGCCTGGCAGAACACTAGCTACAGGGTGTTTTAAAAAGCAGGACACGGACACGCATCGAGCTCCACAGCAGGACCCATCTCAGGATACTACATCCCATATCGGAGGGCCTGGGTTCAAGACCCAGCTTCAGTCCAACCCAGCTTCCTGCTAATGCGCACCCCAGGAGGCAGCGTGAGCCCCAGAGCTGGCTCCTGGCCCAGCCCTGGCTGCTGTGGGCATCTATGGCATGAACCAGTGCCTGGAAGATCTACCTAGCTGTTCCTGGCTCACCTTCTCTCTCCCTTTCCAACAAAATTTCTACACAGCACAACTCATGGTTTTTATTTTCATTTTCATCTTTATTTCCTAATTTTTCTGGTATGAAAAATGTTTTATTTGTACAACAAAAGCTAGTTGTCCATTCAATCCCGGTTGTCCCTGAGACCTACCCTAAACCAAACAAGAATAAAGAACTGAACTGTAGCAGTGGGTCCTGCCACAAA
The DNA here is from genome assembly GCF_030435755.1 of Ochotona princeps. NCBI lineage: Eukaryota > Metazoa > Chordata > Mammalia > Lagomorpha > Ochotonidae > Ochotona > Ochotona princeps. The sequence goes on along the minus strand of NC_080852.1, from coordinate 41,005,377 downwards.
GTGGGCATGGCGGAAGAGTGGGCACACGCCCTCGCTCAGTGCCCCAACGGGCCGTTCCTTTTCAGCTCTGGTGCAGTGCAGCACTCAAGACTAACCGGCCTGGTTACCCATGTCCTGCTGGTTCGCCTTTTTTTTTCCAACTCTACTTTTAGCACCAGAAATGGTTCCTAAGGATGCAAGGTCTGTGTGGCTGGAAAATGGGTCATCCTGCTAATTAAGAACAGTACCTGTTTTAGCCCCATTTCATCAAAATGGCTAATTACTGCATGAAATTAAGCTTAATATCTGTGCTAACAACTTTGGCCCAGGGCTCCCAGCAATTCACTTCAGATAATGACTTCTTCCCAGCCTGGGGTTCTCAAGTCAAATGAGACAGCAGCATGGTCTTCCTGAGGGGAAGATTTTCAGGGCCAGGAGACCCTGTAAAGGGAACTGCAGCTCATGGTGGATAAACCCTTACAGGGAGAAGCCACCAGAACCCAGCTCTACTGGCTTCCATCCGCCACTCTCACTGCTCACACCAAGACAACAGCTCACACCAAGACAACAGCTCACACTGAGTGGTTAGCCCGTGGGCTGAGAGCTCGTAGAGCTCGATCCAACAACAGCCACGGCCACAACTAACGTGGCTCGGTTGTTTGCTCCAGGAGATGCTCTAGGCACTCGCCACTTACTGACCCACCAAATCCTCCCAACAACCCTTTGCACATCTGGAGTGTCTGCATGAAGGGAAACCGAGGCACAGAGATGCAAAGTCCCTGGGTACCACGGCCACACCTGTGCTCAGACCTGGACACTGCACTCAAAGCTGAAGCTAAAAGGCATCTGCCCAGACTTGCACAGCCCAGCAAGGAGCAGCCACAGATCCAATCACAGAACCACTCGATCTAAGGGAACAATGAGTGCTCTGAAACATGCTTCACTCAGACCTCACAGGCTCTGTTCTGGCTCACGTCTCATCGAGTTCACTTGCCCAGGGTCCTGGGACCGTCACTTTTCTTTGGAAAACCCTATGGCTCTCAATTCCTTTGGTCACTTTGTGTGCTCCTCTTCCAGAATATTCTCCCCATCATCCTGAGACAGCTCAAACTAAACCTCATCCTTCGATTAGACCAGGAAAAATCAAACACGTGTAATAAAAACTTAAACCACCCCATAGCAATGATCTAAAAATCCAGTGGAAAGGCAGAGATGATGTTAAGCAGAAAGGAAATTCCTTGAGACACAAATCACCAGCACTCATTCAAGAAGAAACAAACACACTGTATCATCCAATCAGTTAAATCAGAGTTGCAATTCAAGGCCTAAATATCATTACTAGAAAATGCTATCGAACATTTCAGGAAGAAATAATGCTAAGCTTACATGCGCTCTAACACACACACACACACACACACACACACACACAGAGCAAAGGCAGCATTTCCAGGCTCGGTCTAGGAAGGCAGCAAGACCCTGACAGAAGAAGCAGAGACAGGAAAAGCAAACAGCCCAGTCCTCCCTCGAGACAGGACAGCAGCACTGGGCACGGCAGCCGGGTGACACCAACGCGCTTAACAAGGGCGCTGTGTCTTGACTAAGTGGTATGTGTTTCAGGAATGCAAGGATGGTTTAGTATTTGAAAACAAATCAGGACAATTCACCATACCAACAAACTGAAAAAGAAAACCACTTACTCATTACAATCAATACAGAAACAAATTAACAAAATCTATATCCACTGCTGATAAAAACCCATAAGAGCAGAAGCAAGCTTCCTGAAGCTGACGACAGGCAGCTATGGAAAAAAAAAAAAAAAAAAGAGAGAGAGAGCTAATATGTCTAATTAAAAGGGAGAAAAAAATAAAGAAACAAAATGATGTGTGTTTATTCCTAAGGTCAAGAACAAAGTATGAATGTCTGTTGTCACCACTCCTACTCAAGACTGCTATAGTTTCTGGGACCAGCGTAGTAGCCTAGTGGCTAAAGTCCTCGCCTTGCATGGGACAGGATCCCATATGGGAGCTAGTTCATAACCCAGCAGCCTCACTTCCCATCCAGATCCCTGCTTGTGGTCTGGGAAAGCAGTCAAGGAAGGCCCAAAGCCTTGGGATCCTGCAACCACATAAAAGAACTGGGAGAAGCTCCTGGCTCCTGGCTTCGGGTCAGCTCAGCTCTGGCCATTCCGGCCACTTGGGGAGTGAATCAGCAGATGAAAGATCTTCTCTGTATATCTGACTTTCCAATAATAATAAATAGATAATTTTTAAAAGACTATATTGTAGTTTCCAGCCAAAGTAAAAGAGCATAAAAAATGGCAAAACTCATTTAGGTTAAAGGAGAGGAACTGTCTATATTTCCAACTTGTACGATTATCCATGTAGAAGATGGACAAGAAATACAAAAATGTCCCTTCAAATAACAGGAGCCACAGGGCCACGGGAAGCTCAATACCCTGCGACTCTCCGAGGTCTTCTGCAGGCGAGTCTGACAGGGCTGGGGAACCACAACAAGCACAAAAGTTTTACACCACGAAAGTGGTGTGAGGGTCTCGGATGAGTGATGGCTGTGCTTCTAGACTTACACAACGGAAGGCATACAGCCCACCTGGCCCGCAGGGACACCCCAAGCCTCGGAGAGGACAGGTGTCCACAGCTGGAGGCCGAGCTGCAGGTCACACACAACCTCTGCTCCATGTGCTATGCGCCACGTGGAGAGACTGTCCAGTGCTCTCCAGTTCAGAAGGGGACCCGCGCCAGGTCAGCAGGTGGGACAGGGCCCCGGGGACCCACACCCTGAAGGCAGGGATGGCACTCACCTTATGGCACATGTAGGATCCGCCTTTTTTCACCCGATCCTTCCCCGACGGGGGGCCCTTCTAGGGATGGAGAGAAAAAATGTAGTCAGTCCAGGAGAACCAGCTGCACCTCACACACTGTAGCCCACGCCAGCCTCTCCCCTGCACAGCCTCCTGCCTATCCAGGTCCCCAGATGCCCTCGTACCCTATCTCATCACGGCCCTTCCCCTACTGCAAACAGCCCACCTACAGCTCCGGCAGCACTTCCTCCAGGTAGCATGCTGGACTCAGGACACTTACCTGTGAATGCACCCTGCCATCAGGCAAGCTGCACACAGACATCGGCGGCTACCAGGAAGCTCCTCCACAGCACAGCCACACCAGAGCATGAACGCTGTCCCCAGGAGCACTGCTGCTCACGACCACTCAGCTCCCACACACACACACAGCAATGCCACCTCACTCCCTACAGCCTCAGAACCCAGCCACAGGTGCCAATCTTGAAAACAGATCCAGCAGGCGCCCAGACCATGCACAGGCCAGGGGCAAGCCTGCCGCAGGATCCGCGTCCCAGGCTTAGCAACAAGAACACACTCCAGGCCCAACCGTCCCTGACAAGCAGCAAGTTAGCCACAGAAGGTTCCAGAAGAGGACAGATCCCCGCCAATGAGCAGCCGACTAGCCCTATACTGAACACGGTGCACAACTGCACCAGCAGAATGGAGCCACGTGTACCCACTCGGAGAACAAGGCATCTGTGGATACATACATGTTTGCACAAACATGAACATGACATTGTAGGCATTTATTCCACTCCTTGTACAAAGACACCTCAGGGCAAGAGAGACCCAGTTAGAAGGGAACGAGCTTCGAACAGGCGGAAGTAAAGTATTCCGGCAAGTATCGTTATTTTTAACTCAAAAAAAAAAAAAAAAAAAAAAACAAATCTAGGCAATGAATGTCAACAGCTGCTAAAGTCACTGTGTGGCAGGCCACGATGGGTGGGTCAGAGCGGCAGGGCCTCTTAACCAAATGAAGTTTATTATCAATCATGCCATCCTATGAGCAACCAGTCCTACGGTCAGAGCCAAGCAAAATGTGCCTCCTGACATGACAGTTTTAAGATGTGGAATGAGCCCTCCACACGCACATTCCCACACCTTGTGTTTAAACTGTAGGAAACACTAGGAACCACTCAGTGCTACTGCCACGCACACTACGGGAGACACATGGAAATCCTCACAGTGCACTGTGAGCCCTGCTGCTTTAAATCACCCTATGCTTCTTCAAGGGAGTTAGCAGAGAAGACAAGCAGCGACGCACGAACCTGTTGCATTCACCTGACTAGCCCGCCCAGCGTGTCAGCCACGCCATGTCATCTTCAGCATCAACCCCTTCTGTGCTGGGATAACAGCTGGATTTCCTGGGATCACGGCAGAAAAACTAACAGATCTACTGTCCTTGATCTGGAATGATTTTTTTTTCTTTCCATCAAAACGTTAAACTTTGACATTCACTACAGATTAAAAAGAGGGAAGGACAAGAGAGAAGAGTGTACCCCAAGGTCAGCTTGCTCCTCCACTGAGAAGCCCAGCACCATCTCTCTGAGGTCTGACATCGGGGCAGACTGTCTCCTCCCCAGGGCTCCTTGTGTCCCTACATGGCCACAGCCAGGGCATCCCACCCCAGCCACGGCCCGCTCCAGACAGGCTCTCCTTCCAGGATGGCTTGTTAATACAGTGCAGTCATGAGACACGGCCTCTGCTGTCCTGCAGCTGTCCCTCGAGAGTCACACAGCCCACTGCCCACAGCCACCGGCTCCTTGCCACCACCGAGGCGCAGCCTATGGCATACACCTGCTGGCCTGGTAACATCGCCCTGCTGAAGGACCGGGCAGCTGGCTCCAGCTTCCGCCTGTCTCATGCACCTGTCACTTCTGAGGGTCGTTGGGCTATATCTCCCTGGAGGACGCCGAGGAGGTGCAGATAAAGGCAGCTCCTGGCTCTGTTTTGGCTCTTCCCTTTTCAACATAATCTTTTTTTATATTTTAGAGAACCTATGTTTAATTTACATCACACCCAAAGCTAATGAACAAGTTAACAAAACGACAGAGAGACTGCAAACTGCTTTTCAGAGTGACGGGGGTCTGTCACATCTCCATGTACACCGCACAGGTGATCCATGGTCTCTACTGCCAGTCACCAGCATGCAGTCCAGCCATGCTCACGGGGTGTAGCAGCAACTCCAGATTTGCTTTAAGGTTTACATTCTTTTTAATTTGAAAGGCAGAGTTACAGAGAGAAGGAGAGACAGAGACAGAGTGGTCCATCCACTGGTTCATCCCCAAGTAATTGCATCAGCCAAAGCTGAGTTGATCTGAAGCCAGGAGCGTCTTCTAGGTCTCCTACATGGGTGCAGGGCCCAAGCACTTGAGCCACCCTGAGCTGCTTTCCCAGCCATCAGCAGCGAGCTTCATGGGCAGCGGAGCAGCCAGGACCTGTCCCAGCACCCACATGGGATGTCAGCACGCAGGCAGAAGCTTGGCCTACTGCTCCTAACGGCTTGAGAAGACATCTTCCTGTGTGAGCACTCTTCCTGCATACCCTCTTTTCGGAAGGCTCTACTCTACCACGCTCTGGCTGGGTGACACAAATCTCCCTGATCACCCAAGACAAGGACCAGTGAACGGGGCAGAAAATTGGCTTCAGTTTTTACACAAAGCAAGGAAAAGGAGCTGTCTCCCAAAGAAAGGTCAGAGAAAGAACGAGAAGAGTAGCACATTACACACACAGCGTGGACTAACAGCCCCCGCACGATCCCTCGGCAAAACCAGCGTGCCAACTGCAGTGATTACCCTGTGACTGAAATGCACAAAGACAGTCAATTTCTTCGCACTGCACGTTCACCCACACTGGGGTGAACAGGAAGAGGATTCCCACAGCTGCATTTTGCCAGCTCCCACCCCGATGGTTCCCACCTCCCAAAAGAATGTGTCCCTTTCCCAACTCAAGGAGTGTGGTGACAGTGCTGGCTCTGTAGTCACACATCACACCAGCGACAAAACGGAGGCAGCCGTGGCTGGGACTCACGGAGCACCTGTCAGACACGGCACTGCTTTCTAGTTTTCAGACTGCAGAACAACCTTCCATGGCAGGTGCAATCATGGCTGAGAGCCCCGTATGAACACGGGCATTCAGGTTAGGTTACCAAAAACAAAAAACACATGAGCCACCTTTTAAAAATACTCTGGGGGCTAGCCCTCCACATTACGCCTCTGCCTGCAATGCTGACATCACATGTGGATCCCAGCTTGAGTCCTGGCTGCTCCACCTCTGGTCTAGCTCCCTGACAATGTACGTATAGCAGAGGGCAGTCCAAGTGCTTGGGCCCCCGCCACCCACACGAGATCCGACCCAGCCTGACCTTGCAGCCACTTGCAAAGACCTCCGAAGCTCCCTCTCTGTAACTGCCTTTCAAATAAAGGAAAAAAATCATTAAAAAAAAAAAAAGAACCACTGCCCTATAGTATGTCCAGAGGTCCGGAACTGTGATTCCCCCTGCTAACTTCCTGTTCTTCAGGATAGTTCTAGCTATCCGTGGTTTTTTGTGCTTCCAGATGAACCTTTGGATCATTGTTTCCAGTTCCATGAAGAATGTTTTGGGCAATTTGATTGGGATTGCGTTGAATGTATATATTGCTTTTGGCAGTATAGACATTTTAATGATATTGATTTTACCTATCCAGGAGCATGGGATGTTACTCCATCTTTTGAGGTCTTGTTCAATTTCTTTTTTAAGTAGTTTGTAGTTTTCTTCAAATAAGTCTCCTACATTTTTGGTTAGATTTATTCCCAGATATTTCATACTTTTCTCTGTTATTTTGAATGGTATCTTGCTGGTTAAGTCTTTTTCCATCTTGGGGCTGTTCGCATACACTATGGCTGTTGATTTTTGTTCATTAATTTTGTACCCTGCCACTCTACCAAACTCTCGTACAAGTTCTAGCAGTCTCTGTATTGAGTCTCTTGGCTCTTCTACATAAAGAATCATATCATCTGCATATAGTGAGAGTTTGACTTCTTCGTTTCCCATTTAGTTTAGTATAAACTAAAATTGAAGTATAGGTGAGGTGGTCACAGAAGGTGGCTGGGAACTCGCATTTACTTTTAACATATTGGTTACTCATTACTATGTCAATTAATTCCATAATGATGTAAATTTTTGCTGATGGTATGTTGGAGCTTTCAATTGACTGGGATGATACTCTGCTGGCTCTGTCTTCAGACCAGAGAGGGTATACCTAAGAAGCCATTGAACTTGACTGGACAATAAGATGCTGGACTCTATGTTTGGTATACACTTGCAATGGGGGAATCTCAACTGAACTTGAGCTGTGGTTATGCAACAAGGTGGAGGAATCCACCATGGTGGGAGGGTTTGGGGCGGGGTGGGGAGAACCCAAGTATCTATGTAACTGTGTCACATAATACAATGTAATTAATGAAGTTAAATAATAAATAATTTTAAAAATCCTTAATTTTTTTACTAAAATATAATAAAATTTAAATGTATAAAAAAAAAAAGAAGAAGAAGAAGGAAGAAAAAACATTTGGTTAAAACATAGCACAGTCCTGAACACACCCTGGACTGAGTCTGGGTGAAGAGGGGTGAGCGGTGCCCTCTCACTGTGGGCGCTGGCGGCCCCTCCAGGGGACACCCACGGGGAAAACCCCAAACGGACCCACACTGCAGGTGGCCTGGAACCGTCTGTTCTCAGGACCCCACACGAAGCATGCAAGGTGTTCTCCTGCTTTGCCACAAAGACCACCCAGTAAAATCCGAACTAATGATTAACCTGTCCTCCCTCAAGTCACTGAAGTGGAAAAGGCCACGTTCCCAGTCGCGTGTGTACTCAGGATGCTGACTGGTCCCAGCTCCTCAAGAGGCTTTCCACCTGCAAGCCCTCAGGCGTCACACGGCACTCTGAGAGGGTCAGCCCAGGAATCAAGTGTTTATTAATCACATGAATACTGTGGCTCACGTCATCCCAGGAACTCCTGCTTCCAGAACACCTGGGGTGGGGCTGGGGTGTGGGCAGGGATCAGATGTGAATCCTGGGTAGCCAGGACCGGCATTATTGGAGAAGCGACAATCACACACCTGCCTCTTTGCCAAACGTCGGAGACTCACAGGCCACTGGGGAAGCCCACGTGAGGACCACTGCAGCCATGAATAACTGAGATCACACAGCCCAGACCAGCTCGAGGACCCTGAAACAGCAGCCCCAGCCACACCCCAGCCTTCTGGGGAGCACCACAACAAGCAGCTTCCAGGTGGACACCAAAAGATCAGCCCTCGCGAGACAGCTTCTTGCTGGTGCACTGCCTGATGGAAACAAGCCAAGCAGAGGCAGAAGTTTCCAGAAGCCAAGTTACTCTTTCTAGGGGTGATCACACTCCGGAAAGCTCAGGTAACCCCTAGTTCCTCACACACGATAAGCACGCATATGAGAAGATACAACGTGGTTTAAAACCAAGAACAGCCCGGAGGGAGACAGGCTCGGCCACGCAACTTGAGAGGTATCAGATGTAGGCTCGGAAACACATGTCCACGCCCCAAGGACACACACTGCCCACAGCAGAGCAGCCAAGCCAACGACACCGCGGACAGCAAGCGCTGGCGTCAGGTTCAAGGAGGCACAGGACAGCGGACACCACTCTGCTTTCTTCCAGACTTCTGGAAACATTTCCTAATTAAATGTTTGAAGAAGAGGAGATGGTTTGGCCAGGGCACAGAACGGAGATGCTTTTCCGAGAGCTACCGCCTCGCTCTTCACACGAGATCTGCTCTGGGCAGGGCAGGAAGACTGAGGGACGGCAGGGAGGTCAGGGGAGAGGGAGCTGACGGCGCCCGAGGATCTCGGTGACCAATGAGGACTTGCCCAGGAGGCTTTGCAGCCAACTCCTTAAAACTGTTGGATTTTATCCTCGTCAAGTCATGAAGCAGGTGAGGCCACCGTGACAGACACCAGAATCAGTCGGTAGCCTGGGAGCGGCGAAAGGAAACACATGACTCCCTCCAGCCGAGCTCACAAGCACTTCCAGGATGGAAAGCTACAGTCAGCTCCACACCAGATGCTGAGATGCAGCCCTCGCCAGGCCCAAGTGCTGGGCTCGCACAGCTGTGACACCCTGCAGATGCTGCAGGATGGGGACGCTCTGCCTACTGCTGACAGCAACCACCAAGGCCCATGCCACCCACGGGAGGTGACTGCGCCCCCATCAGACCACAGAGGGTGATGCAGTCAGTCCAGGAAGGAGCACGCATTCCTGGAACTACTTATGAGGATCCAGTTTACGGCCAGTGGACATTTTTATGACACCCTCCCCCCAAGGAACATCCAGGCTGCCTCCAATCCCACGTGTGCTACCAGGACAGACGGCTTCAGAGATGGAGGATCTCCAAGAGCTCCTCAAAAAATGCACTTGGGAAATGGGATCAGGGCTAGGTGCATCTTGGGAAATGGGACCAGGGCTAGGTGCATCTTGGGAAATGGGACCAGGGCTAGGTGCATCTTGGGAAATGGGACCAGGGCTAGGTGCATCTTGGGCAATGGGATCAGGGCTAGGTGCATCTTGGGAAATGGGACCAGGGCTAGGTGCATCTTGGGAAATGGGACCAGGGCTAGGTGCATCTTGGGAAATGGGATCAGGGCTAGGTGCATCTTGGGAAATGGGACCAGGGCTAGGTGCATCTTGGGAAATAGGATCAGGGCTAGGTGCATCTTGCTGCCAAAAGCTTTGAAGTGCATGCACATGAGGGTTCTCCAAGAGGTTAATGATGAATTATACTCAGACTTCCAAATTTTTATACCCAAATAAGCAGTTTGTGACTCAACGTTTCTGGGAAACTTTGTAAGTTCCCTGGTACTTGTGCCCTCGGCTTTCCTCCTGCACCAGGAGACAGAGGATGTGGGTTGACAAGGCTGCCTTCTCTTCCCAGGATGCCTGAGCATCTCAACACCTGCCACAGCAAGAAGTCATCACTCACTTCCTGCCTCCATTCTGACCCAGGAATCACGTGCGTTCGCCCAGTAACTGAGCTGAAGCAGAACGTCAACACGGGCAAACTCAAGCACCTGGCCGCAGACTATCAAGCATCAACAAGGCAGGAATGAGTTCTGCAGTTAGTTATCCATCACACTTGGATCCAATCCGGGGCCTGAGGGGATTTCCGACATTACACAGAGCCCCATTCAAAGACACTCACACCATGCTCCCACAAGCACTAGTGGGGCTATTCCAGGCCCTGTCGAGAGCTCACAAAGACCCTTGGAAACTCAGGCAGTCGTTGCAGCAGGGGCCGAGGCACATGCCTGGGGGGCACCAATGCTCACCGGGTTCTGTGCTTCCTCAACAGAATGGTAGCGAGTCCACCAGTCTGAAGTCCACTCCCAGGCGTTGCCCACCATGTTGTACAAGCCATAGCCGTTGGGAGGAAACGCATCAACCTAAAGACAGAGAAGGGGCATGCCCTGGGGTCACGCGCCACGCTCACAAGGCCGGGCGCTAGGGCACTCGAGACTGCTGACGACGCAGGGCAGTCAGACCCTGCAGCAGGCGCCCGACAGGACCAAGCGTGTCTGTGAGCAGGAGGTCTGAGCATGGGCTCCAGACCTTCCAGAAGGATCACACCATGCTGCCAAGTCGGGTCAGACATAGCCACAAAACACAGCCCCAGACAGGGAGCCCAGGGCAGGCTGCTACCCAACAGAAGGCCTGAGAAAAAAACACTTTACAATTCAAAATGTGTGTGGGAAGTGGAATGAAAAGACAAGTATATGTTGGCGCAAAGGAACGCTAGGATCCAGGTATACTCTTCTCACGCTGTCACTCTCCATGAACTTTCTGATAAGATTCTAATGATAATTCTTAAAATACTAACTGCCTCTTCATAGAGAACTGCTTTACCGTTTTAACGGAAAGTTTTAACACTTTATTTACTGATTTTCATCTTTATCTGAAAGACAGATGGAGAGAAGAGAGGCCCTTCATTCACTGGTTCACAGTGCAGGGGCTGGGCCTGGTCGGGCCGATGCCAGAAGCTCAGAACCCAAGCCAGGCCAGGTCTCCTGCACGGACGGCAGGAGCCCAAGCACTGGGGCCACCATATGCTACCATGTCTTCCTGCATCAGCGGGAAGCTGGATGGGAAGTAGAGTGGCCAGGTCTCAAACTGGTATTCAGTAATAAAGACAAACGAAGCACTGTCTTAATGATTACGCTAAAACTTGCGCCCCACCACCATTTCAAATAAAAAAGACCTCAATCAAAAATTTCATATTCCTAACTAAGAAAAAATCTTTAATGTATTGTTTTTTGAATCACATCTTTTCCATACACAGGATGCAGGTTGGAGGGAATGAATCAATTACAAGCCATCTCTGGGGGCTTCAGCTGGCTTCCGGTCCACCAGGAACAAGGCGGGGCCATGGTTTAGGTCCTTCTGAGCACTCAGCCCAGGCTGTAGAGCATCTCTTCACAGGTGTTCATTGGGACAAGCATCTGGTGCTCCATTGGCAGGTGCAAAGGTGGGGGAAGGTGGCTGGGGCAGCACATGAGTGAGCAAGGACACAGTGGGTGTGCAGAAACATTGGCCGAGACACGCACACCCCACGTCGGACTGCCTGGCTTCCACTTCCACATCCACACCCTGGCTCCGGCGACTGGCCACGTGAAGCCTTGGGAGCAGCAGGGCATGACCCAGTCAGTGAGTGCCCACCGCCCACAGGCACAGGCGATCTGGACGGGCTCCCAGCTCCTGGCCCAGCCCCAGCTGTGGCAAGCATCTGCGAAGTGATCCAGGCGAGGGAAGATTCTCTCTCTCTCTCTCTCAACCTGTGTATCTGCCTCAAAAACACCATAAAGAACACACGGCCCCCGTGACCCCCCAGCTCAGTGCCTGCTGTACTGCCCCCAGAGCCCCACACTCACGGGCGCCGTCCCCCGGAAGCCGTCCTCGCCAGTGTCGGTTACAGGGAAGTCGCCCTGCCACAGGTTGGCATAATGCTGGCCTCTGGGCTGCAGCTTGTTGCCCCAGGGGAAGAGTCTATGGGGAGAGATGTGGGCACCAGCCCACCAGGCACAAGTCAGTGCAATGCCTGTTGTTCTGCCAGTGTCCCCTGGCTATGAAATAAATGCATCAAGCTCTCAGGCAGGGCATTTGTTCAAAGCCCCCCGCCACGGTACATATCACGGCCCCAGCCACCTCTAAGGATCGGGAGGCCTGGAACCGACTGCGCAGCTCAAGGCAGGAGCTGAGGGAAGCTGGAAGAGCAGACCTGGCAGCGAACGTGGACAGTGTGTGTTGACCAGACACCACTAGGCCATGCTGTCCTACACAGTGGGCTGTCTGAAGGAGCTTTTCCCATGTCTCAAACAGGAGACTTCCTCTCTCAAGGTTTCACAGGCAGAGACATACCAGTGCGTCCAGTCACCAAAACAAGCCAGGAGTCTCGCATAGCTCCCAGCAATGCACAACCTGGGGCTAGTGCTGAGTGGCCACCCGCGCCCTGGGCCACAGGGAGTCCAGCAGGCAGGACACTTGGCTCTGGGGCCGCAAAGCGTCAGAAGCCCACTCACCAGTGTCTCCTGGTGGGACCTTACGGACAAGAGGAGATCCAGCTGTGGGCCTCTTGAACAAGCTCCAGAGCCTGGCAAGGTGAGACTCCCTCCGCCCTCCCCGCCCTGCTCTGCCCCAATGTACCTGTTCTGCAGGCCGCCTCGACAGCTATACTCCCACTCAGCTTCCGTGGGCAACCGCTTCCCTGCCCACGTGCAGTAGGCAACTGCGTCATTCCAGGAGACGTGGAGCACTGGGTGGTGCGGCCTGGGGGAGGCGGACAGCACAGGTCAGGGCAACACCCACCAGACAGGATGCAGTGCCCAGCTGGGGCAACCCCCTCAGCTCCGTGCATGCCCCCAGGGTGGTCCGGACCACAACCCCAGGCCCAGCCAGGCCACCTCAGTCACCCCTACACACACACAGACTTCTGATGTCCCACACTCCCCCACGGGCTACAGCTCCTCTTAGACTCGGGTCCCACAGACCCTCGAGAGCGTGGTTCAGTAGTGTTTCACAAAGCACAGGTTGTTGTGGCCACTGCAATCCAGCCTCGGGCACTAGACACGCCCAGGGCCCCTGCAGCCGGCTGTGACCATACAGGGCCTGCGTGTGGCAGGACTCTGCCCTCCCGCCCCACCTGGCTCCAGCGGCCCTCCTGCAGGCCAGGGTCCTTCGTGTGCTTCACCCTGGCAGCTGGCTTCGAACCCACCTCCTGGCCTCAACCCACACCAGGGCCCGCCTCCCGCAGGTGCCACCTGGCAGAGCACAGCTGCTTATGCCTCAGGGACAGTCCATAGGCCACAGGCAGGACGACCTACAGGGGGTTGCCATCTGACAGGAACAGCAGCGAGGGAGACGCAGCGTCTGGGCCTTCCACACTCTGGGGAGTGTCGACCATCACTGCCCAGGTGAAGATAAAGGAAACGTCTGGGTGGCACTGGAGCCTGGCACCTGACACTTACCTGTGCCGGATGGTGGAGTCGGGTCCCTCTGGGTGTCTCCAGTCAGCTCCCTTCACCGGTAACCACCATGGAGCAGCTGCCACCTGGGAGAGAGCCGGCCAGAAGGTGTTAGCCGCAGGACCCCCAGGCAAGGTGGAGGAATCCTGTGCTGTGACGCACACCCCGGGGAGTAACCCGGGCCACTGGAGGCAGCCTCGACCAAACCCCTCCTGGCCCAGTGGACCGCAGGGAGACCGCCCAGGGCATGCAGCAGACCTCACAGGGCAGAGCACGTGGATGCCTCGCCAAACCCCCTCATTGGAACCTGAAAAGCAAACACGTGAGCATACCAAGCCTTAAAAGAACATTATTTTCTCTTCATAAGTACCCATGACCAGGTCAGTATGAATTTCAGTTTGGCACCTGCCAGGAATGTCTCTCCCCCACCTCAAAACAGGACATGGTGGGCCCGGCAATCCAGCAGAGTGAGGCCACCACCAGGGCTCTCTGGGGTCTGAGCTATGCTTCCAATGCATGGCAGCTGGGTGACCCTGGGCACTTCCCCCAAGTCATGGGCACAACAGCAAATCCTGTCTCACCTAACCCGAAAGCCAAGGGAGGTCAAATCACACAGGCCTGGGAAGTACCTGGCTCCCAATTCATGCTGTCAACCAAAACGCCAACACCAAGTGCCCTGGCTTCCCAGACACACAAGAAGGCTTCAGAGCCAGTCACGGAGTGACCTGAACTGCAAGCCCAGAGCTCTACACACCTACGCCTTGACTATTAGCAAGACCAAATCCACAGGAGAGCTCTCCATCAGCCCTCAGCCTCAGGCTGACAGGAGCCCATCTCCCTGATGCCCAGAGACAAGTGTGGGGGAGATGTGGCAAGCCACCACCGCTGCTGCCAACACTGCCTGACGCGCCCAAGTCGGCAAAAATCTGCCCACGGGAGCTGCGCAGGCCCACCTGCAGTCAGCGCAAGGAAAGGGAGCCGCCCCAACCACACAACCACCAAGTCCCAGCCCCGTCCGTAGGCCTTCTTGTGGTTACAACCAGCTGCTCATGCACCCCTGGTCACAGCCTGGCAGGGAAGGCCACGCTTATAACAAAAAGGCACCATGTCCTTAAACATCTTCCCTGCCAGGGAGCTGATCAAACAACACCCAGGAGACCCAGGGCCAGGCTCGTGCCACATATGCACCCCTGCAAGAAGCCATCCTGAGACGTTCCCAAGCCAGGCAGCTCGGTGCACAGGGGCAAACAGTGGGCCACCAGGCCTGCAACAGAGGAGCAAGACAGCGGAACGGCCATCTGCCCCTGCTCTCAGGGACCTCTGGGTCACTGCCCGTCATCCCCTGATGAGTCCCACCCTGCACTGAGCACCAGCACCAGTGGGTTTCAGCTCTCAACTTAAAGAAATCAATAAGACAAATACACACTGAGACGGTGAAACAGTGAGCTCTATTGAGTCCAGGCGACATACTAGAAGGCCTTTGGTTTCTTACAGCCTTTCGTGTTTCAACATATTTCACAAATAGCAATTGTATTATTATTGTTGTTGTTGTTGTTGTTGTTGGAAAGGCAGTTACAGAGAGAAGGAAAACAGAGAAAAGATCTTCCATCCACTGGTTCATTCTCCAAATGGTCCAATGGCTGGAGCTGAGCCGATCTGAAGCCAGGATCCAAGAGCTTCCTTTGGGTCTCCCACGTGAATGCAGAGGTCCAAGGACTTGAACCGTCCTCTGCTGCCTTCCCAGGCCATAAGCAGGGAGTTGGATCAGAAGTGGAACAGCTAGGATACGAACAAGCGCCCGTATGGGATCCTGGCACGTGCAAGGCGCCCATGTGGGATGATGATGCCTCGAGCAGCTTAAACTACCACCCCACAGCACCAGCCCCACAGGCAGCAAGTGTGTTACAGAACCTCCCGATTCATTCACCTGCCGGGTGCGGCACCAAGCATGGCCAGGTGCGGTAATGATGCAGTGTCACTGGCATGTGCCCAGGCCCATGAAGCAGCCTGTGGCTGTGGGCCAGCACTCACCGCCTCTCCTCACACACCTGCAAGTCACCTCTCCCTTCAGAACGCCCTCAGCTTACCCCAGGACCCACCCAGACATGCCAGCCATGGAGCTAAGGACACAGGAGCCCCAGAGAGCGAGGGGACAGCACACTGCCCGGTATCCAGGTCTGGGACCTCGTGTTTGAGCCCAAGACAGTAAGACCCGAACCGAGCATGAACAGACCTATTCCGCCAGGCCAACCATTCCCCACTCACAAATGAGAACGAAGTGTCCACCCACATGCAAGAATGCCACATAGTGACCAGGATACACTCTGGCAGGGAAATAGGAACATGAAACATTGCATCACACAGACCACCCCACAGTGGGTCTCTTGACTGTGCTCCTGTAAAGGGCAGACCGGAAGAGGCTCCTCCTGGCTTAGGATCAGCTCAGTTCCAGCCATTGAGGTCACTTGGGGAGTGAACCAGTAGATGGAAGATCTTTCTCTCTGTGTCTTCTCCTCCCTGTAAATCCGCCTTTACAATAAATACAAAATAAGCCTTACACACACACACACACACACACACACACACACACACACATAGCGCTACATGCTATGTGGAGCTGCTGTGAGGAGCAACCGAGCTCCATGGCAAGCACTTGGAATGGGGCCTGCCACAGAGAAGGAGCCACAACACAAGCTGCCACACTACTCACCTCAGCCACACAGTCGCACAGGCTCTCTACTGACTGAAAACCTGCCCTGCCTCCCAAGATGCTTCGTCTGAGCCCCCTCCACCCACAGGCTCGCCCTGTCCAGGCGGGGCAGGGGTGGGGTGAAAAGTCTAAGAAGCCTTAGAACGTATGCCCTCTCTGAAGAATTCTCTGGAAGAGCAAGTTGGGTCTGCCTCTCTCCATGACTCTGACAGGAACATCCCACACTCGCCGAGCTGTGGCCCAGAGGCTCCCAGGAACAAAGGGCAGTCAGGAAGAGCCCCCCGCCCGATCACCTAAGCAAACCCAAAGCATGTCGGCAAGTAACCCACACAGCCACGGCCCGTTCTCCACACCTGAGCACCAGCACCTGCTCCAAGCAGCCCCAGGAACCGCAGCCCCCAGGGAACAGATGTGGAGGGAGGGTGAGACTGAAGTCTCCCGCGGTGAGGAGTGGGGACAGAGGAGGCAGAGGGGCCCTTGGTCCCCTGGCCGAGCTGCCTACAGAAAACCCAGGCATTTTCTGGCCCAAATCCAGCAGATCCCATCTGTTCTCACCACGTGTCTTCCTTTCCCAGTACCTGTCTCAACAATCAGTGCTGTTCTACCCTGTTTAGTAAGCCTACTCTATTTAGCAAGTTATGGAGAACACACGTGAGCCACACACCAGCCAGAGTGCCAAGGCTGCGCGACAATGTCTCCGTCTCGAGCCCTTCCACGGCAGGCCCTGGCGAGCACCTCACCCCAAGAGCTGCTTGCTGCAGACAGCTGTCCGCCTCCACGCTCTGCTCCACCCAGACAACTTCCAGAGTCTTGGCACTCCCTTCCAGCAGGGAAAGGACTTGAACCTGACCTATTTCTGGTCGACCATTGCCATGGCAACTGTCTTGGGTTTAAGGTGAAACAGCTGCACCGAGCGAGGGCAAAGACATGCGTCCCCAACCCTCTCCGGGGACAGAACTGGACTTGTAGTAGCAGCTTCAAGAAAAGGCCAGAGCACAACAGTGCTGGTGTGGACAGAGGTGGCAACCCACGCTTCACACACGCACACGCACTTGCACACACACACCTCACATGCAGCCGTGGGAACGTGCAGACACGTGTGAACGTGTCAGGCTTAACCTCCACAGGGCGGCACTTTAGACAAGCAAATTAAAAAGACAGACATGTCTTGGAACGTAGCATAAACACAACTGCCACCCATATAAAAACAGCCTGCAGAGTCTCCTGCAGGCACCAGGGAGCAAGGAGGAATGACAGTTCTATCCAACCCGGGCAGGACAAATAAACCGAGAGGGGCCCTGGCAGCGCAGGAGGCCTCGAAGGGGAGAGTGTCTGAGCAGGAACCTACGCTCGCTGCTAGGACACACAGGGAGGTCAGCGGAGGGGCAGGAGGGGATGCAGGCACTCTGCCAGTGGCATTCACGAAACCCCGAACCCAGCACTCCCATGACTGCAGATGGCAGAAAAAAAAACCTGCTTTGCAATAGGGAAACATACCAATGAATTAAGGCAGACCTGACATTTTTCATAAAAAGCTTCAATTAATGCAATTCCTCTTGCTATAATAAACTAAATATTGTGCGACACAAGGTCAGCCTGTCTCTCCTCCATCCTAGCGCACCCGGCCTCGCTCACCTCCATCCTAGCGCACCCGGCCTCTCTCACCTCCATCCTAGCGCACCCGGCCTCGCTCTCCTCCATCCTAGGGCACCCGGCCTCTCTCCTCCATCCTAGGGCACCCGGCCTCTCTCCTCCATCCTAGGGCACCCAGCCTCTCTCCTCCATCCTAGCGCACCCGGCCTCTCACCTCCATCCTAGCGCACCCGGCCTCTCTCCTCCATCCTAGGGCACCCGGCCTCTCTCCTCCATCCTAGCGCACCCGGCCTCTCTCCTCCATCCTAGCGCACCCGGCCTCTCTCTCCTCCATCCTAGCGCACCCGGCCTCTCTCCTCCATCCTAGGGCACCCGGCCTCTCTCCTCCATCCTAGGGCACCCGGCCTCTCTCCTCCATCCTAGCGCACCCGGCCTCTCTCTCCTCCATCCTAGGGCACCCGGCCTCTCTCTCCTCCATCCTAGGGCACCCGGCCTCTCTCCTCCATCCTAGCGCACCCAGCCTCTCTCCTCCATCCTAGGGCACCCGGCCTCTCTCCTCCATCCTAGCGCACCCGGCCTCTCTCCTCCATCCTAGCGCACCCGGCCTCTCTCCTCCATCCTAGCGCACCCGGCCTCTCTCCTCCATCCTAGGGCACCCGGCCTCTCTCCTCCATCCTAGCGCACCCGGCCTCTCTCCTCCATCCTAGGGCACCCAGCCTCTCTCCTCCATCCTAGCGCACCCGGCCTCTCTCCTCCATCCTAGCGCACCCGGCCTCTCTCCTCCATCCTAGGGCACCCGGCCTCTCTCTCCTCCATCCTAGGGCACCCGGCCTCTCTCCTCCATCCTAGCGCACCCGGCCTCTCTCCTCCATCCTAGCGCACCCGGCCTCTCTCCTCCATCCTAGCGCACCCGGCCTCTCTCTCCTCCATCCTAGGGCACCCGGCCTCTCTCCTCCATCCTAGCGCACCCGGCCTCTCTCCTCCATCCTAGCGCACCCGGCCTTGCTCACCTCCATCCTAGCGCACCCGGCCTCTCTCCTCCATCCTAGCGCACCAGGCCTCTCTCACCTCCATCCTAGCGCACCCGGCCTCTCTCCTCCATCCTAGCGCACCCGGCCTCTCTCCTCCATCCTAGGGCACCCGGCCTCTCTCCTCCATCCTAGCGCACCCGGCCTCTCTCCTCCATCCTAGCGCACCCGGCCTCTCTCCTCCATCCTAGCGCACCCGGCCTCTCTCCTCCATCCTAGCGCACCCGGCCTTGCTCACCTCCATCCTAGCGCACCCGGCCTCTCTCCTCCATCCTAGCGCACCCGGCCTCTCTCCTCCATCCTAGCGCACCCGGCCTCTCTCACCTCCATCCTAGCGCACCCGGCCTCTCTCCTCCATCCTAGGGCACCCGGCCTCTCTCCTCCATCCTAGCGCACCCGGCCTCTTTCTCCTCCATCCTAGCGCACCCGGCCTCTCTCCTCCATCCTAGGGCACCCGGCCTCTCTCCTCCATCCTAGCGCACCCGGCCTCTCTCCTCCATCCTAGCGCACCCGGCCTCTCTCCTCCATCCTAGCGCACCCGGCCTCTCTCCTCCATCCTAGCGCACCCGGCCTCTTTCTCCTCCATCCTAGCGCACCCGGCCTCTCTCCTCCATCCTAGGGCACCCGGCCTTTCTCCTCCATCCTCGCGCACCCGGCCTCTCTCCTCCATCCTAGCGCACCCGGCCTTGCTCACCTCCATCCTAGCGCACCCGGCCTCTCTCCTCCATCCTAGCGCACCCGGCCTCTCTCTCCTCCATCCTAGGGCACCCGGCCTCTCTCCTCCATCCTAGCGCACCCGGCCTCTCTCCTCCATCCTAGCGCACCCGGCCTCTCTCCTCCATCCTAGCGCACCCGGCCTCTCTCCTCCATCCTAGGGCACCCGGCCTCTCTCCTCCATCCTAGCGCACCCGGCCTCTCTCCTCCATCCTAGCGCACCCGGCCTCTCTCCTCCATCCTAGCGCACCCGGCCTCTCTCCTCCATCCTAGCGCACCCGGCCTCTCTCCTCCATCCTAGCGCACCCGGCCTCTCTCCTCCATCCTAGGGCACCCGGCCTCTCTCCTCCATCCTAGGGCACCCGGCCTCTCTCCTCCATCCTAGCGCACCCGGCCTCTCTCCTCCATCCTAGGGCACCCGGCCTCTCTCCTCCATCCTAGCGCACCCGGCCTCTCTCTCCTCCATCCTAGCGCACCCGGCCTCTCTCCTCCATCCTAGCGCACCCGGCCTCTCTCCTCCATCCTAGCGCACCCGGCCTCTCTCCTCCATCCTAGCGCACCCGGCCTCTCTCCTCCATCCTAGCGCACCCGGCCTCTCTCCTCCATCCTAGCGCACCCGGCCTCTCTCCTCCATCCTAGCGCACCCGGCCTCTCTCCTCCATCCTAGCGCACCCGGCCTCTCTCCTCCATCCTAGCGCACCCGGCCTCTCTCCTCCATCCTAGCGCACCCGGCCTTGCTCACCTCCATCCTAGCGCACCCGGCCTCTCTCCTCCATCCTAGCGCACCCGGCCTCTCTCCTCCATCCTAGCGCACCCGGCCTTGCTCACCTCCATCCTAGCGCACCCGGCCTCTCTCCTCCATCCTAGCGCACCCGGCCTCTCTCCTCCATCCTAGCGCACCCGGCCTCTCTCCTCCATCCTAGCGCACCCGGCCTCTCTCCTCCATCCTAGCGCACCAGGCCTCTCTCACCTCCATCCTAGCGCACCCGGCCTCTCTCCTCCATCCTAGCGCACCCGGCCTCTTTCTCCTCCATCCTAGGGCACCCGGCCTCTCTCCTCCATCCTAGCGCACCCGGCCTCTCTCCTCCATCCTAGGGCACCCGGCCTCTCTCCTCCATCCTAGCGCACCCGGCCTCTCTCCTCCATCCTAGCGCACCCGGCCTCTTTCTCCTCCATCCTAGCGCACCCGGCCTCTCTCCTCCATCCTAGGGCACCCGGCCTCTCTCCTCCATCCTAGCGCACCCGGCCTCTCTCCTCCATCCTAGGGCACCCGGCCTCTCTCCTCCATCCTAGCGCACCCGGCCTCTCTCCTCCATCCTAGCGCACCCGGCCTCTCTCCTCCATCCTAGCGCACCCGGCCTCTCTCCTCCATCCTAGCGCACCCGGCCTCTTTCTCCTCCATCCTAGCGCACCCGGCCTCTCTCCTCCATCCTAGGGCACCCGGCCTTTCTCCTCCATCGTCGCGCACCCGGCCTCTCTCCTCCATCCTAGCGCACCCGGCCTCTTTCTCCTCCATCCTAGCGCACCCGGCCTCTCTCCTCCATCCTAGCGCACCCGGCCTCTCTCCTCCATCCTAGGGCACCCGGCCTCTCTCCTCCATCCTAGGGCACCCGGCCTCTCTCCTCCATCCTAGCGCACCCGGCCTCTCTCTCCTCCATCCTAGCGCACCCGGCCTCTCTCCTCCATCCTAGCGCACCCGGCCTCTCTCCTCCATCCTAGCGCACCCAGCCTCTCTCCTCCATCCTAGGGCACCCGGCCTCTCTCACCTCCATCCTAGCGCACCCGGCCTCTCTCTCCTCCATCCTAGCGCACCCGGCCTCGCTCACCTCCATCCTAGCGCACCCGGCCTCTCTCCTCCATCCTAGCGCACCTGGCCTCTCTCCTCCATCCTAGCGCACCCGGCCTCTCTCCTCCATCCTAGCGCACCCGGCCTCTCTCCTCCATCCTAGGGCACCCGGCCTCTCTCCTCCATCCTAGCGCACCCGGCCTCTCTCCTCCATCCTAGCGCACCTGGCCTCTCTCCTCCATCCTAGCGCACCCGGCCTCTCTCCTCCATCCTAGCGCACCCGGCCTCTCTCCTCCATCCTAGCGCACCCGGCCTCTTTCTCCTCCATCCTAGCGCACCCGGCCTCTCTCCTCCATCCTAGGGCACCCGGCCTCTCTCCTCCATCCTAGCGCACCCGGCCTCTCTCCTCCATCCTAGGGCACCCGGCCTCTCTCCTCCATCCTAGCGCACCCGGCCTCTCTCCTCCATCCTAGCGCACCCGGCCTCTCTCCTCCATCCTAGCGCACCCGGCCTCTCTCCTCCATCCTAGCGCACCCGGCCTCTCTCACCTCCATCCTAGGGCACCCGGCCTCTCTCCTCCATCCTAGGGCACCAGGCCTCTCTCACCTCCATGCTAGCGCACCCGGCCTCTCTCCTCCATCCTAGCGCACCAGGCCTCTCTCACCTCCATGCTAGCGCACCCGGCCTCTCTCTCCTCCATCCCTCATCCCAGGCCTCGAACCCTCAGCTCTTTACCTGTTCCAGCAGCTGATGGACCTGTTCCCCACAGTGGCTCACAAGACTCTGGAGTGAGCGCCCTCATCTGACAGTCTGAAACCCCAACCGCAACAAGCTCAAACTCTGCAGATTTCAGACTTGATCTGGAATGAGAACACGCAACCAATAACATCTGCAGGAACATTATGAAAAAACCCCGAAACCTCCCAGCTGCCATCTCCTCACGCTCAAATCACTCTAACAGAGGGGCTGAAGCCACAGCCACAAAGAACTTTGTTCCTGGGGAGGCTTCCATTGACCCCAGAAAACAAATGGAGTCCTCCTCCGCCATCTGCAGACAGCCTGTACACCTGAGAGTCAGGACCTGCCTCCTGTCCAGGCTGCCCTGTGGCCTGCCTTGGGCTCTGGGTGCTGCTGTGTGCCAGGATTCCTCCTGCTGCCTCTACAGGCCCTCTCCCCGGGCCATCCCAGAACCCCTGCAGAGGTCACTGCCATCTCCTCTCCGGGGAGCCACATCCTGCACTTGCTCCTGGCTTCTGTGGAAACCCCAGCCCCTCTAAGGCCCAAGAGCCTCTTCTGCAGCCTGGCCCTGATCCACACGGTCCCGGGGCTCAGGCCTCCCGTCGGTGGGAACGTGGGTCCTGCTCACCATGTAGCCTCTGCTCAGTGTCACTACCTCATAGAGGTCACTGTTGACCCCAAAACCAGAGCCCTCCCACCAGGCCCCAGCCACTGTCCGTCCCAGGCACTGCTCCAGCAGGCCATGCTTTTGTCACCCCACAGCTCCCTCCAGGGCTCCAGGTCACATCCCACCTTGCCAGTGAACTTGACTGTGGCTCGAACACACTGGCTCCTTGGGTGAGTGCTGTGCCAGTCCCTTCTCCATAGGACCAGATCCCCCAGCACCCTGTGCCTTCCTGGCCAGGAGAGAATCACTCCCCTGCTATGCCAGTCCCTTCTCTGTACGACCAGATCCCCTAGCACCCTGTGCCTTCCTGGAATCACTCCAGGCATCGGGTTTCCAGCAGAGGCCTGCTGGGGACGCAGCAGGCAGCCCAGCTCTTGGGCACCAATAGGTGCTAGTCTCCCTCCACCTGGCACTGATGCCAGTCAAATCCCCATCCTGGGCCATGCCACCTCTTCCATGAGGTGGAGGCCTAGGCCAGCTCTGTTCCTGCCAAGGCTGGCCACGCAGACCCCACAGCTGGAGCAGGTATTCCAGAACCACTTATTTTCTTACCCTGAGTTAGGCCTCAAATGATCCTGCCTCGCAAGGAAAGTTAAGGTCACTGTAACCCAAACTCTCAAATCTGTACTGGCTCTGACCAGGCCACTGGCTCTCCTGTCAGTGTACCGCCCTGGTGCCACGAGGCTGGGCTCCCACCTGCCAGGCTATCAGGATCTGAGTGCTCAGCCCACATTCCACACTAAGTCTACAGTCTTGCGAACAATGATTGCTTTCAGAGATATGTAGCCAGCCCTCAACCGAACCTGAGCCACCGGGAGTCCATCTTGAACCTGGGGACCAAGTCCAGCAAAGGCTGACCCTGCAACACGAGAGGGGTCAGCTAGGGTTGGGTCCACTGCTCCCCAAAACCAATCGTCCAGTAGCAAATACTCCAATGGCTTCCTGGGGCACCCAGCTTTACAAGCACAGTCAGCAAGGGTGAAGGGGATGAGGACACAGTGGGAGCAACATGGAGGAAGCCCCCTCCCACACAGAACGCACCCCGCAAGGTGGGCCAGAGAAGACTCAAGAAACCCCTAGGAGGAGGCCGAGGCCTAGGCCATGAAAAGAAGGCAGCAGAAGCCCCAAGAGCATACGACAGAGGGAGCCCAGAAGCCTGGGAGCAGGGGACACAGGACGGCACTGCCAGAGACAGAAGGCGGCCAGGGCAGATGGGCACAGCGACCTCTACTGCACCTTCACCCAGTCACTCCCCAGACAGCCGCTTCTTCAGCTGTAAGGCCTGAGATGCACCCTCCTCACTGGGGCTTCCTAGGTCCACAAACTCGGAACCCACCTTCACCCACTCCCACACTCTCCTTTTCAAACACTTATTTATGTACCATTTCTTTATGTATGTATTTGACAGGTAGGGTAACAGAGGCAGGAGGAGAGACAAAGGTCTTCCATCAGCTGGTTCACTCGCCAAATGGTCACAACAGTGACAGCCAGGACAAAGCCAGGAGCGCGGAACTGCGTCGCCCAGTGGGCCCAAGGGGCCCAGAGACTTGGGCCATCTCCCACTGCTTTCCCGGGCACATCAACAGGCAATTAGGAAGTGGAGCACCCAGGACTCAAACCAGCACTTATATGGGATGCCACTGTTGCAGGTGGCCTGCCCCACTGCACTACAGGGCTGGCCCCGCCTCATCTGCTCTCTTACCACCAGCCCCTTCCCCAACCCCTCCCCACCACACACACACTCCATGGTGGAGGCCCCAAAGAAGCATGTTTTCATGCTAATTTTTAAACAACAAAATATGCTTCCATTTTCATTTTACTAGCACATCTGACAGAAAAATTCATAAATCAGCAAAAGCTGACAACCAAGTTTGGGCTCAGTGCCTAGGCTGGTGCCTCTCCCAAGGTCTGACCTGCTCCAGGTTGGGCAGGGCTCTGTGCTAGGCGACAGAACCACACAGGTCTGGGCAAAGCCAGGGACAGCATGAAGATCCCTCGAAGGACTGAGGAAAGCAAGGGAAAGTTTGGCAAAACAGCAGAGACAAACCCACAGTGCTGAGGACACGAAAGGAAATACAGTCACAGAATCCACTAAGGACCTCCGTATCTCCTTCACGAGGACTCAGGGCTGATGCCCACGGCCAGGTGCCCACTAAGGACCTCCGTATCTCCTCCACGAGGACTCAGGGCTGATGCCCACAGCCAGGTGCCCACTAAGGACCTCCGTATCTCCTCCACGAGGACTCAGGGCTGATGCCCACGGCCAGGTGCCCACTAAGGATCCCCGTATCTCCTCCACGAGGACTCAGGGCTGATGCCCACGGCCAGGTGCCCACTAAGGACCTCCGTATCTCCTCCACGAGGACTCAGGGCTGATGCCCACGGCCAGGTGCCCACTAAGGACCCCCGTATCTCCTCCACGAGGACTCAGGGCTGATGCCCACGGCCAGGTGCCCACTAAGGATCCCCGTATCTCCTCCACGAGGACTCAGGGCTGATGCCCACGGCCAGGTGCCCACTAAGGACCCCCGTATCTCCTCCACGAGGACTCAGGGCTGATGCCCACGGCCAGGTGCCCACTAAGGACCCCCGTATCTCCTCCACGAGGACTCAGGGCTGATGCCCACGGCCAGGTGCCCACTAAGGACCCCCGTATCTCCTCCACGAGGACTCAGGGCTGATGCCCACGGCCAGGTGCCCACTAAGGACCCCCGTATCTCCTCCACGAGGACTCAGGGCTGATGCCCACGGCCAGGTGCCCACTAAGGACCTCCGTATCTCCTCCACGAGGACTCAGGGCTGATGCCCACGGCCAGGTGCCCACTAAGGACCTCTGTATCTCCTCCACGAGAACTCAGGACTGATTCCCACAGCCAGGTGGGATGGGAGGATGCCAGGCAGAGGCTTCTCTGTGACTGGTGGGAATGTTCTAAACTTAGACTGTGGTGATTGCTTTGCTACACAATTAACAATTACATAAATAACCTCCACACACAACAATCCACCAAATGGTGACTCTTTCAATATGCAAATTACATGCCAATAAAGACGTTACAGAAAGAAAGAGGGAAAAGTGTGTGTCACTGCAAGTAAAGGCACCACCTGGGACACCTGTGCCCCCTTACAGGAGTGTCCGATTACAGCCCTAAGTCTCCAGTCCAGCTCCCTGCTAATGGGAAGTGGCAGAGCACGGCCCAAGTACTTGCATCCCCTGTCCTCCCTGACTCCCTCAGGGACAGCAGAGCAGAGCTGGCCCAGCCATTCACACCTGCCCATCTGCCTTCAGAGGCCAGCAGGGGAGCTGAGGTCAGCAGACTACACGACAGGGGTGTCACAGAACCTCATAGTGACCCGCGAAGCTGACACACAGATGGAGTTAAGCCAGTGTTTGCAAATGTTCATCTAAAACACACTGCAGCACGTGGCAGGTGCCCATGGGCAGGCCTCATCCTCCCAACACCGAGTGATGAGAGGGAAGAGGGGACCAGGCCAGGGTGGCTCACTGCTGAGACAGGACAGACTGAAGCCAGCCCAGGCCAACACCACATCTCCACAGATCTGCTCTCTTCCCGTGTTCACAGCCCTGACTCTTCCGCACCATCTCCTCCCCAGCGCCTGAGCCCTCAAGCTCCCAGCTTGCCCTCACTCCTTCTCTGTCCCCAGAGGTGGAGACTGCAGGAAGAGAATGCAAATGCTCTGTTCTAGAAACAGCCACAGGTGACAGACAGAGCTCCAGCTAGCTCGAGTGAGAGCTCAAAGTAGACTCAACGCTTCTTCCCACTCCCTCTTCAAGACATGGTGACTGGGGTGACTGAGCCCATGTCCATGAACGTGGGGGATGGCACAGCACTGGGGGAGCGGAGGGGCATGGTGGTGGGGTCTCACACCCGGCCAGTCCTGGGGAGCCCACTGGGTCATCACTTACTGCCTGGTGGATGTCCGTCTTCACCCGCTCGCTCAGCATGCCCTCGAAGACAAAGGAGTCACCAAACCTCTCGGCCTGGAGGAGAGGAGACAGACAGTTGCCAGTAGCTGTGGTGAGGTGTCCCGCGGGGCCCGCGCGTCCGCACACACTAAAGCCATTCCACCCACTGGGAACTTGGAAACGCAGCCTGCCAAAGTCCCTACGAAGTCCCTTTTCACACCAAGATCTGCTTGCCTGATAAGGCTGCAGACGCGGCACAGAGGATGTTCAAAATCACACGCGGAAGCTACGCTTCAGCTGCTCCTGGAGTCACGTGGAGAGAAGCCAGGGAAGGGTGCACCACAGATCCAGAGCCCCGGGCGCCCGCCTGCACAGGAGTCCTCAGACACTGGCGGCCCCTCCCCGGTGGCCACACAGGACCCTGGAGACGGGGTGTATTCTGCGTGGGTCACTCTGCCTTTCGGGCATTCCTTGCTCACCTTCCGCTCTGCCCTGGGCTCCCCACGACTCTCATGCAATGCCAGCAACTCTCAGGCCAAGGGCAGCTGAGACTCAGCATGTGCCTTTGACAAAAGCAGGTGGCTGCCCTACACCCACAGTCCTACAGATCCAGATTCCAAGGTCTGGAGTGAGGCTGAGGAATCCGCATGCGTGAGCAGCGCCACGGGTGGTTCCATCGCGACCGCAGCACAGCCTGAGGCTAGCTCACAGTGCTAAGCAGTGATTTACTCAACAAACATGAACCCACATGCCCAGTGTGGGACAGCATACAAGTGTGAAGCACGGCCAAATAGGCCTAATGTGTCCCCGAAACAAAAGGAACCACAAAGACGCACAAAGACCTCAAGCTACTTAAGTCCCAAAGAACCAGGGCATGCTAGTTTGCTTCCAACATCCACTCTCAAACGACTTTAAGTATGTATATTAGTGGCCTAAAAACACAGAGCAGGCACTCCATAAACTCAGCACAAGGTAAGGATTCTCAGGAGGAAACTGGAAGCATCCTAGAACACAAGCAGGGACCCAACACTCACCAACCAGGAAGCCGGCTGGTGCCCAGTCCGGGACGTTCAGAGGCTCACCAGTGACCCAGGGGCTGCAGGGTGAGGCCTGGCAGCAGCGCTGGAAAGCGTGCCCACCCTCAGGGCAGACAACATGGCCCAGGTCTCGCTCTGCCGCCTAGGAAAGGCAGCCACTCCCAGAGCAGTGGCACCACCACAACCTCAAAAGACAGACTGGCCTCACTGCCCATGCCACCGGTATCAGGGGACCCTGAAGGGACAGTGACGCTGGCTGGCAGGTGGGAGAGCTCGGGGGGCACGTCAGGGAGTAGGCCTGCACCGCCCAGGAATGCTGACTGGCCAGGCAGCTCCAGGCAAACCCCCTTCCTATCTCCAGCTTGGCCGCGTGGTGGGCTGGCGGCAAGAGATTAAATGAGATAGGGTTGTCTTTCACCACCCACGGGAGACTGGCTCCACGGCCTCCCATGGACACCACAACCCAAGGACAAAGGAGACCCTTGGGCCAATCGATGTCATGTTTGCACAGAGCTCACTCCCATGACCTGTAACACATGACACATGGCAATGTCATGGGTACTGCTGTGCTTCTGTGCTATCCAGGGACCAGATCTGAAACCCTTCTAAGGTGCAGACACTCAGATTCATCTCCCAGCTATCTGTTTCACACAGACACACACAGAACGTGAACTTCTAACTCTCACGCAGCCACAACTCGGCACCCATCAATCAACTTTAACCCTTCCCAGTAGCCAGCACTACACTTCCAATCGCTGGCATATCACCTTCACATGGACCCACCCATGCATGGCTGAGGTCACACAGTAGGTACCGTCTTGCCATGCCCTTCCTCAACCCCCTGTTCTCAGCATGGCACCGGGCACAGGGTCAAAGCGGCCAGCATTAGCTGCAGTCCCAGCATCCCCAGATGCTCTTCCTGCCAGGCTCCATTACCTCTGTCAAGTAGCCCGTTGAGTTCACAAACTTCTCAAAGTCGGCATTACTGACTTCATAGGCATCCATGTAAAAAGCGTCCACAGCCACCCTCCTGGCAGGTGCCTCCCCGTCCTGCTTTATCTTAGGATCATCTGTGCCCATGGTGAACACGCCAGCAGGAATGAGGATCATCTGTAGTGAAAGGGACAACACAGGGGTTCACATGTCATGGGGTCGTGTTCCCAGCACCAAGTCGGCCCTAGCAGACAGGCAACCCCCACCATGGACATCACTGTGAGGTTCCTCTATCCTTCACTAAAGGCGTCACCAGTCACAAAATAGACCATCTTCACAAAAGCAATCTGTTTAGGACAATAAGATCTGTCTGCTTACGTGAAAGTCACAGTGACAGAGGGAGAGAAAGACAGACACCTTCCCAGGACTCTAGTGCTCAGACTATACCTTAGGGGAAAGCAGGCTGTGTGGACACAGGCTGGGACACAGCTGCCAGGGCAAAGGAGGCTGTGGGCACACAGGATGGGACACAGCTCCCAGCACAGAGGAGGCTGTACACGCAGGCTGGGACACAGCTCCCAGCACAGAAGAGGCTGTGGGCACACAGGCTGGGACACAGCTCCCAGGGTAATTATGTTCTACACAAACACTAGCTGGGACACAGCTGCCAGCTGCGTTACTTTTTACAGCCCAAATGCAGAAACAACCCACAGGGTGACAGCTGAGCAAGATGGACAGTGACCGCCACAGCACAGATGGAACTGAACCGTGATGAGGGTTTACAGATCGGAGGCTTGACGCTTCCTAAGCTTCTGAAAAGCCTAATGGATTTTCCACTTAAGCCATGAAAGCTAAGACAGTGCGTCTGCAAGGAATACATTTCTGATGGCTGGTTAGAGAAACCAAACCTAGAAACAGAAGTTGGGTGCCAGGGACCACAGGTTCGTCCCTCTATCTCCACTGACCCTCCCGGTTGGCAGATGCTTCAATTCCACGCACATGCTTCCCCATAATGGGACCATTTTCATCCAGGATGTAAGAGTAATGAAAGATGACTTTCCTAAGAAATGACTGTCCCCTGGACCCCATCTCGCCTGCTGCTGTTCCCAGACAGCTGCAGAGGCCTCACCTTCGGTGCCGCTGTCTTGTGTCAGCCCCCCAGAGTCTCCGTGCTCCCGAGCCCCGCACCGTTCACCTCAGCCAACAGGGAAGCCCTCCCGAGCCTTGTGAAGATGCCAGTCTCTGGCCCCCAGTGCGATCGTCTCTCCACTGCCTGTGAGTGGAGCATCTGGGTTGTGGCTCAACTGTGACATGACCTACGTAGTCAAAGGGAAGAAAGCAGAGGGGGGACAGCTGGACGCTCCCAGTGCATTATGTGAAGAGATGGGCACTGCAGGCAAAGCTGAGAACAGAACACGGTGCTGCTGCTACTGGTGGCGCAGACAGAACCGCCTTCTTCACCTGCTCTTAGAGGAGCAGCAGGGGTTGGGGGAGCGGCAAGCTTGCTCACAACACCCCCTTTCTGCATATCGTTAATTGCTGAATCATCTAAGTGCACCAACTGCTGAAAAGTGAGCTGGTGATACGATCACAGCATTGTCCTCAATTCTAAAAGAAGCCCCACCACCTTCCAGGCAAGATGGCTGCACCTCAGAGCCCAGCCTCTCCCCATCTCTGAACCCGTGTTTCTGAGTGAGGTTGATGCTGCAGGCTCCCACCTCCAGGAGGCCCTCCCTGCATGCAGGCTGCCTCACGCGGGCTACCCTGATGCTTGCCTCCACCCACCCTAACAGTGACACACACGGGGTCCCAATCTAGCATTCCCAGCTTCCCAAGGGCACCAGAAATAGTGCCGCCCCGGCACTACCCACAGTCGACACAAAACATCTTTGCCAACTGCAGAAGCGTGAATGCGAGGAACAATCCACCACGATGAGCAACTCTTAACCATGAAAAGTCTACCTTGGTTATAACCCAGTCCCAGACACACAGGTCTTGTTGTTATTTTAAAACAAGGTCAGTGTGGTGGTGCGTGACTAAGCCACCACTTGCAATGTTAGCATCTCATGTGGGCTCTTGCTCAATTCTGAGCTGCTCCGCTTGTGTCCCAGCTCCCTCCAGACAAGCTGAGAAAAGCACAGAAGATGCCCGAGTGTTTGAGCCCCGATGCCCACGGGGAGAGCTGGATGAAGCACCCAGCTTCAGTCTGGCCCAGCCCGGTCCACTGCGAACCAACAATGGAAGATGTCTCTCTCTGTCTCTCCCTCTCTGTGTGAGACTCTGGCCCTCAAATAAATGCATCTTTTTCTTTAAACAAACAAACAAAAAAATCAGGCCTACGAAGAAATAGAAAAGCCAAAGAGTTTGGAGAAACCTTCAAGAACAGCCTCAAAAGGACACTACAAGCAACCACAAAAGGCCTTTCCACAGAGCCCGTGTCTGCAGTCGGCCCCTGGGGCAGGGGTCGGGGGGGCGTCCATCTCGATCAGGGCTCACCATCACTCCTCGCCCACCCCTCCGCTTGGGGTGGGCACCAGCACCCCTTGTGCAGCCACGGCTGGCCCAGTTTCTGTCCCTGTCGTTAGTGAGGAAGACAGCCAGCGCTGGGTGAGCCATGGCTCCATCCCCGAGGCTCAGATAAAAATAGCCAGCGCCGCCCTGAGCAGAGCCGGCCTCACAAGCCACGCTAATGAAGTTTTCTGTCCTACAAACAGAAGATGTCACTCTGGTGAAATCCAGGGCACCAGGTGTCTCACTCCACAGGGGCCCGAGGCACAGGTGAAGAACGACAACTCGGTGCTCCCCGACGGTCTGGCCTGAAAAGGCCGGCTCCTCTGTGGGCAAGGTGCATCCAGGCGGGATGCAGGAGCCAGGGCGCAAACAACCCTGTTACTGCTACCACCTCCTTGGGCCACCTGCTCAGGCCAAGGGCAGGTGACAGCTGCCCTTTCTGTGCACCTAGCAACCCCTCCCCGCCGTGACAGCACCTGAAGTCCCAGGCGAAAGCCATTTCCTGACTTAAACTCCTGTGGCCCAGGTATACCTGAAACTTAACTCTACCTGCCAGGACCCAGAACTGGCCAATCACAGCCCATCTTTGTCACAGAGCTGTAATGATGGCTAGGCCTGTGACCCAACGGAAGTATACCTCTGCACTTATGCTGCCGGGAGCTTCCAGGAAGGGGGAACTTTCTCCCCCACTGACCTTATCACAGGAAAGGAGACGCTGCCAGCCAACAGCCAGCCCAGCAGGAAGGGAGCAGGGCCAGTGCTGGGCATTGGCCACTCCTGGACATCCCAACGCGCAGACTGAGAGATGTCCTCCCCTGCCTTCTTCCTCTCAGGCCAGCTTTAATAACCTCTTCAAGCTCACATACCACCCTTGGGTGTAGCCCTTTTCCCTCCCCTGCCTACCAGGCCACCACCCCAATGGAACAAACTCAAAGCTCAGCAGAAAGCTGCTCAGCACCCAGGGAATCACTCCCCAGCAGGCCCACGGCCACTGCTTCCTCCATCCACGCAGCCTTCTCCCCACCTCCTGTGCCCATACTGAGCCCTGGTTCGAGTTCCATCTACTCCACTTCCCATCCAGCATCCTGCTGGTACTTCCTGGGAGCCAGCAGACAAAAGCTCAACCACACAGGGCCCTGCCACAATCCAGGAGACTGGGAGGGAGCTCCAGGTTCCCTGCTTCAGCCTGCAGCAGCACGTGGCTGCACCCTGCCTCACTGCCTTTTTCCCCTCTAGTCTCAGCGGGAGAGCCTTGTTCTGCAGTTGAACACGTCAGAACTTCTGAAAGAGCAGGCATGCAGTATGGCAGTCAAGATGCTAGTTAGAATGCCTGAATTCCACGGCAGTGCTGTGGTGCAGTGGGTGAAGCTGCAGCCGGCAATACCACTGTCCCCAGTGGCCACCAGTTCAAGTCCAAGCTGCTTCACTTCCAATTCTGCTCTCTGCCAATGGCCTAGAAAAACAGTAAAGATGGTCCCCTGCTACCCACGTGAGCTCCTGGCTTCAGCCTGGCCGCAGTCCCCGCAGAAGAACAATGGACCAGCAGATGGAAGATAGCTCATTCACTCTCTTTCTTTCCCTCTCTCTCTCTGCAACTCTGCCTTTCAAATCACTCAGTCGTAAAGAAAAAAAAAAACATAAAGCAAGTCGGCACCTGTGTCCGACACTGTAGGGCCTGGTTCCGCTCCCAGCCCCAGGTCCAGACCGCAGCCCCTGCTGCCGTGGGTACTGGGAAGCAACACACGACAATGGCTCAAGCAGGCCAGCCTACTCCTCACTGGGCTTCCAGCTTCCAGCTTCCAGCCACAGTACTGCAGGAATCCAGGTGAACCAGGGCTGAGCACACCTTCCAAAGTACCAAATAGCCTTTATTTCCAAAGCAGTTTCTCCACACTGTCCTCACTGATAAAGGCAACAAATCTCTCAAGCAATTCTTACAGGACATTTGCAGTCTGGAAGGCCCTTGGAGGGGACATGGAAATTAAAGCAAGCCCCAAAATGCTCCCAGTGTAGGACATCAGAGGACGATACCAACAAAACTAAAGAAAATACACACGCGAGGGGCAGAGTTGTGACAAAGCGGGTAAAGCTAATGCTTGTAGTGCCAGCATCCCAACTGGAAGCATCAGTTCAAGTCCCGGCTATTCCGCTTCCAATCCAGCTCCCTCTTATGTGCCTGGAGGATGTTCCAAATACCTGGACACCTACACCCATGTGGCAGACTCAGAAGCTCCTGGCTCTTGGCTCCCACTTGGTCCAGACCTGCTTTCTGTAGCCAGCTTGGAAGTAAACAAGCAGGTGGAAGGCTCACCCTCTGTTATGCTATCTTTTAATTCAGTCAATCTTTTTTTTAAATAAATAAATTGTGTATCTTTACATATGTATCCTGCCATCAAGCAGCAGAAAGCATAATGGGAACATAGAGCATTAAAAACAAAACCTTGTGGAAAGTCAGTGTTCACAGGAGAGAGGCCCGGGGCCGGATCCACGCAGAGACGCCGGCGAGCCCTCCGGACCGACACCTCGAGCGTGCACACTGCCGAGAACAAAGCCAGCACACCACCCGGGAGATCTTGAACACCTTGCTACCAAACTGCCAGGATCACTCTCCAAGGAGAAGTGTTTTTTTTTAAGCAGACATGCACCATATTTTAGAATGTCTGTGCTTTTCCCACCCAATCCTTACTGCTGTCACTTTCTGGTAAAACTGCAAATTGCCTGAGAGGAGGATAAAGTAGCCGCTTACTGCTCTGCGTGCTCCTTACGCGAACTAAAATGCACACACTGCACACCTCAGCAGTGTGACATGAAAAGGTGTGATGCCAACCCCAGCAAACACCCACGGTACTTCACAGCACAGCACATGCTGATGCTGCCCTGTTCATGCTGGCTGCAAAAGGCAGCAGAAGATGGCCCAGGTGTTTGGACCCCTGCTACTGACATAGGAGACCTGCGTGAAGCTTCTGGTTCCTGTCAGAAACTGTTTCTTCCTAACTCTGACGGAAGTCCTGAACTTCCTGAGTTCAGAACAACATCAAAGCCAACAGGGTTCAACCACACGGCTAACGGCCTGGGAACAGGCAGTCGCACAGGGCAGGACACCGATGCCAGCAACACTGCCATCCCAGATCCGAGCACAGCTTCAAGTCGCAGCTGCCCTACTCCTGGTCCTTGATAAATGCCTGGGAAGGCAGCAAATGCTGACCAAGAGCTCGGGCCCTGCTATGCACCTGGGAGAGCCAGGTGGAGCCCCCGGCTCCCGGCTCTGTGTTCATCTAGTTTAGCTGTCGTGACCATCTGAGCAATGAGCCAGCACATGAAAGATCGATCTATCTCTCCATCATTCTGCCTTTCCAATAAATAAATAAATCTTCTTTTAAAAAAAATAGTTCCAGAAAGCTTCTGAGCTACATACGCACCAACCACAAAAGGGCCACTGTTGCCGGACACCTGCAATCATTACAGAAAAGGACCGCCAAAGCTGGGCGGGGCTGTGCGGCAGGGACCCACGCACTACACCAGACTCCAAACTCCTGGGAGGGCCAGCAGCAGCAACTCCTGCAGCCAGGAACCACTGGGCGGGAACCAGGCAGTGCAAGTACCCCGCCCTCCTTCCGCAAAGCCCAGGTCCTTCAGTGTCCCAAAGTCACAGCCCAAAGTCTAGGCAGACAGCAGCAGGGAGAAGCCGGGCGAGAGGTGGCACTGCCCACCGAGTTCTGGGGCCGGGTGAGAATCAGCCCAGAGGAAAGAAAGGTGGGATGGGAAAAGACAGGAGTGCTAGATAAACGGAAGATCTCGGCAGGCAGAGCAGGGCGCCGGCTGCCCTGACTTCCGTATGTTAGACCCTAGGGCGCCCAGGGACGGGGCAAGGCACAGAGAACCGACCGCAACAAAAGATTACTAGCCCCTCCTAGGCGGACACCAGGACACAAACTACCAAGCAGTGCCCTCCAGCAGCGAAGCCCACTGGAGCAAGACAACAGACAAGTGGGAGGAAGAGAGAGGCTGAAGAGAAGGAAGCCCGGAGCTCCCATTTCTGCAGTTAACAAGGAAAGAAGCGAGGCTTTAAGCTCATGAGATCTACGACAGGAGGTCAGCTGAGGCTGAGAGAGACGAAAGAAACCAGAATGCTCAGACCCAACTTGCTCGCGCCCAGAAGCGTGCGGAGCCCGGAGCCCCAGCCCGCCTTCCGGGGCGGCACCACTCCGGCTGTGCTCCAACCACCCCCGGGCCTCGCCCAAGCCAGCCCCGCCACACACACACACACGCTCCGAGGAACCGAACGAGAACCTTGGTGGGCGCCGGCGGCTGCTGCCCGGGGACCGGGCCCGGGGCATTGGCCTCCCGCGAGTACAGGTGCGCGGCTGCGGCACTGCCCTGGGCCCCGGGCCGATGCGGCGTGCCGCAACCGCACGAGCCCGCCCCGGCCCCGACCTCCTCGTGCCCCGCTGCCCGGCAGAGGAGCGAGAGCAGCGGCAGGAGGAGAACGCGACCGCGTCTGCGACCGAACCCGGCGGAGAACCCGCGAGCTGGCTGCACCGCGGGCGCAGCCATGTTGTCTCGCGGACCATGTGACCCGCTAGGTCACGTGGCCCTGCCCGTTTTAAAGGAGCCGGGCCTGGCCTGGAGCGTTAGGCTCCTCTATCCCTTCCAGCTTGGCTGGCGGGCATGCGACCGATTTCTGCAGAACCCCAGATGCCCCTTTGTGATGGTTTAGCTGGGGAGTGGGAGGCAGATGCGTCCTCACCTGGACCTGCGGACGACGACCTGCCAAAGAAGCGTCCAAAAGCGAGCTCGAAGCCCAGGGAACCTGACTTTGAGGGGCCATGTGGCAGGGAGCGCCCACTCTGCTCGGGGCTCACTGCTGGGGACGCACTCGGGAACTCGGCCGCCTGATCCCAGGTGCGGGACTCGGTCACAAGGAAGAGTCGCTGCCGGCTCTGCTTGTGCGTTTGCAGGACACAGAGCGACATTTCTTGCCACGTTTTTTATAAGAATCATTTTCGGGGGCCGGCAAAGCCCTAGTCTGTGCTGCTGTGGACTGCAGTTTGAGTCCCAACTGCCCACACTCCGCATCCAGCACCCTGCTAGTGTTCTGGGAAAGCAGTGGAGCTTGGCCCAAGTGCCTGGGACCCTGCGTCCACATGGGAGACCTAAACATGCTCCTGGTCTCCGCCTGGCCCAGCCCTGACCATTGTACCCATTGGGAATATATACATAATCATAAGGGATTTACTACCCCAAAACACGAGGTAGGGGAAGTAAATTATTACATTTGATTCCCAGCCGACAGGTGTATACTGGCTAATGGACGTTCAAGGTTTTACAATGTTTAGAGTTTTTTTAAGAATAAAGGAAAGTTATTTCCTCCTTGTTGAAAATCCTATAGTTTCCCAAGAGTTTTCATCAATTTCTTAGCTTGAGATTACAACCAGGTGTCAGGAGATCTGTATTTAGTACAGGATGGGCACCCCCTCTCTCAAAAGCCCAGCATGGGAAGCTTTGGGAGCCCTGGACTTGGTATCGCAAGTGGGAAATGCCACACCGGACCTCGTGCGACACGTCAGAGAAAGAGCATTGGAGGAATTACACTAGGATCGTGTGTACTCTTCCTGATATACCCCCATTTCCAAGTTATGCTGCTCTGTGTGAAAAAAATAGTCAAAATCCAAAACCCAGCACCGGCTGACCCCAAGCATGTCAGATGCGGGCTGCTGGGCTGCTGTGCCGGCTTCAGGAGCAAAGGTCCCACACAGCGTGTATTCTGGAATCTGGGACAGGGGTCATCTTTGGCCACTCTTTCCACGGCTTCCATCTCAACATGTTCTAGGCTGCCAGTCCTTCAGTCCACCAGTCAGGGCGCAGAGAAGGAACTCGGAAAACACACACCGCATTAATAGTACCTAAACAGGGGACAGTGATCATCACCTATTTCTGTTAAGGAAAGGCAAATTGCTTTTAAAAGTATGCAGGGAACCTCAGCCGTAGGCAGCTGCCTGGGTGGCCGTGTACATAGGCGGGGGTTGCACTGCTGGGAGAAAAGCAGCCATGCTGGGCCTGGTTAATACCAGATTTGTGTCAACTGTACCAGTATGCCAGCAGAGTTCTTTGTTCTTCTTTTATTGTTATTTTTTCTTAATGGCAGACCAGGCCACCGCACTTGCAGATAAGCAAAGGGGCTGAGGCTGAGGAGAGCTGGAGGACCTTTCTGAGTCAGACCAATGCATCTGCCCACGTGGAGACCTGAGCTGGGCTAGTGAGCATCAACCAGAGCCCACTGGTGCACACAAACCCTAGGGTTGGGGGACCTCCTGGCACAGCTAGTCCACAGCACCAGTGAGTGTCATGGCAGGGGTGGGCCACGTTAGGCTGGGCCATGACACTAACCAGCATGCAAGAGAACCAGGTCTAGGAGCAGATTCTGTGAAAGATTTGTGGGCTCACCCCCTGGTTTGCTCGAGAGCTGGGGGTGATGACGGGCTGAGCTAGGCATGTACATGGAACTCATCAGCACTCATGGGTACTGGGGTTAGGAACAGGCCAGGTTACACCAGGCTGTAGCACCTGCAGGTGCACCCAAGAATTGGGTATGGGGTGGGCCAGGCCATAACATCCGCTACCACACACAAAGACCGAGACTCAGGAACAGACTATCCCAGCTAGGGGCCTAGCACCTGCTGGCACACATGAGATCAGGGTCTGGGAGTGAGCCTGGTAGGGGAACTTGGTGAACTCCTTTAGTGAGCTGTAGCCCTGCTGTTGAGCACATAAATCAGGGCTACATGTGAACTAACGCTGTTCTGTCTTGTCAGTTGAGGGGGAGGTGGGAATCTGGGCAGAGCCTGGCCAAGCCATAGCACATTTGCATATGTGGGAGCCAGGATGGAGTACAGCCAGACCAGGCTAAGACATCACACCTATTGGTTTGCATGAAAGCCAGAGACAGGGGCAGACTGAGCAGCGTTAAGGCTATAGCACCCACCAGCAAAAGTTGGGGCTAGGGTCAGGCCAGACCAGGCCAGGCTAGAGCAACCCATGGTAAGGGCTGAGACTGGTGGAGGGGAGTGGGGAGATAGGCCATGCCAAGCTGGGTCAGAGCAACCAACAGCATATGTAAGATCTGTGGCTAGGAGCAGGCCTGGAAGGGTAGCTAAGGGGACACCCCTGCTGGGCTGCAGTTCCCACTGGTGAGTGCTAGGGCCGGGAATGGGGAGTCACTGGGCTGAGCATGGCCGCAGCATCTCTCAACATATGTATGAGCTGGGCAAGATTGCGGCACCTGCTTATCCACATGAAAGCCAAGTCTGGGTCGGCCAGGTAGGACTGGGCTGCAGCACTCACCAGAGAGAGCCAGAAATGATGTTGGCTGATCTAGCAAGGCCACAGCATCAGCCAGTGAATGTTGGGACTAGAAGTGGGCCAAGTCAGGCTGAGCCAGACATCCAACAGTGTGCAAGAGGTCATAACTGGGAGCTGGTCTGATAGGGAGCTTAGAAAACTCCGCTAAGATGCACATTGTAAGATCAATAACTCTTTCCATCCTGTTTTTGTTCCATCCCATGTGTTTTGATGTTTTTGCTTTTATTTTTATTTCTTCCAAATGTTTCTTTTCTCTTGTCAAATTCATCTCTGGCTCGTGGATTGCACAGTAGCATCATTTTACTCAAGAGGGTCTTGGGTTTTCTTCATTTCTTCACCCATGCGTTGGCAAATTATTTGGTGGCGAGTTTTTCAATTCCATGGTGCTGTAAATTTTTTGTTTTAACTTCATACCTGTTCTTGACTTTGTTTCGTGGCTTCTCATTTAAGGGAATGTATAGTGATGGTGTAATAGAGACTACCATATTCAGACGTGAAGATATAATGCAGTTTGCATCTCTGCTTAAATCAAAGATGGACTCCTGATGAAACTGTTGGACATATCTTGACAAGGGGATGCTGGACTGTCTGACATTGTCTGTACCAGCAATGTCAGGACACATTTAAATAACAGACTGATGGAGTTATGACTGCTGATGAAGGTCTTTACTATTGTACTAATATGGGGGAAATCAGTCAGGGGTGGGAATTTAGGGAGGGGGTAGGGGAATCCCAGACCCTATAAAATTGTACCATAAAATTCAAATATATATATTAAAAACTTTACCCCAAAAAAAAAAGAAAAAGAAGAAGAAGAAGAAAAAGATGCAGCCTGAGCTGGTGACTGTGAGAACTGAGGCTGGGGGCAGTCCAGGCCAGGCTGGGCTACTGTACCCATTGGCAAAATATGGGTCAGATTTGGGAGAAGGCAGGAAACTGGGCCAGTCTGCAACACCAGCTGGCAGTATGAGAGCCAGGATGGGATATGACACCTGCCAGTTCACATTGGGACCAGAACTGGTCCCAATGTGGAGATAGGCCATAGGTCTGGGCTGGGCTGTAGCACTCCCAGCATAAGCTGGGACTGGGACAGGCTGGCTAGAGAGCCAGGCTGGAGCACCCGCTAGCAAATGCTGAGGTAAGATGGACCACACCAGACTAGATTACATCACTCCCTGGCACACACAAGACCCCAGGCTAGGAGCAAACCTGGTAGGAGCTGTGGGGCGGGGGGTCCCTTGCTGGGTCACTACTCCCACTGTGAATCCCAGTCTGGGACTGGGGCAGATTACTCGGGCAGGGCTGCAGTGACCATTGGCTTGCATGCAAACTAGGTTTGGGGAAGGGCCAGGCTAGGGCAGACCACTGCATCCACTGACATGCACAGGAGCTGGGATAAATGCTGACTGACAGGGCTTTTCTGCAGCCCCCCTGGCAAGGGCTGGGATAGGGTGCAAGTTGTATCAGACTGGACCACAGTATCCCTTGAAAAGTGCAAGATCCAAGACCAGAAATCGGCCTGTAGGAAAACTGTGGGCACTCTCCTGCTGGGTTGCAGCTCCCACTGGAGTGTATGAAAACCAGGGGCTGAGGTAGACAGGGCCAGACAAGGCAGCAGCACCCATCAGCATATGTGTGGACAGGTTGTGGATTTGGGGTGGCTGAGCTAAGCTGCAACACCCATCAGTGTATACAAGAGGCCAATTCAGATGCAGCACAGGTTGGACTAGTCTGCTGTACCTACTGGCACACACAGGAACCAGGGCCATGGGAGGGCCTGGTGGGGGTTATGGCGGGTCGCTCTAACTAGGCTGCAGTTCCTTCCTGCTAGTATGCACAAGGAACAGGTCTGTAGCAGGCTGGGTTGGGCTAGGTCGCAACACTCATCAACTTGCACAGACATGGGCCTGGGGCCAGAACTGACTAGGCAACCACAATTGCCAGTGTGTGCATAGGCTGATGTGGGTGACAGACTGAATCAGACCCTGTACCAGCTGGCACATGCAGGAGTCAGGTCTGAGGTCACCCTGGGTGAGGTTTGCTGGGGGACTTCCCAGCTGGACCACTGGACTCAAAACTCCAGCTACAGGGAAGCCTATGAGATTTATAGTCCAACCTTGGAATGCACACATTGGGACTGGGCCTCCTCAATTGTTCATGCTTGTACACAACATCAAAAATGAAACAAAATTATACAGGAGCCAGTGTTGTAATGCTGCAGGTAGAATCGCTATCTGTGATACTGGTGATCCATACGGCATCTATTCAAGTCCTGGCCACTCCATTTCCAATGCACTCAAATCCACTAGCCTGAAAAAGCAATGAAAAAGGGTCCAAGTCTCTGGACCCCTGCCACCCATGTGGGAGAGCCAGAAAAAGCTCCTGGCAACACTCATCAACTTCTCTAGCAGGCAGCTAGAGAAGCACATCCCCCAAGGCTTGTTCAAGATTCTCTTCAACTCCATGTCTCCCAGGAGCACGCACTGTGGACACACCCACTAAAGAACACACAGAATCCCTGCTTTGTGAAACTGATGTTAAAAAACCTAAAACCAGAAAGAGTGGCTCAGGAATTGTCCGTTTGTTTCCCACCTGAAATGAGCACTCAGATGTGGGCTTTCTGCCCCTGGGGCGCTTGCACTCACTTCTCTTCAGGAACATGGAAAGGCAGTTGTGTTAGGCTTTTGGCGGAGTTTTGCTAGTGTGCACCCTAGACAATGAGGGAGACCTACATCAGAGAACATGGTATTTTTGTTTGCTTGTTTCCTCATTTCCTGTCCAAAAGCTTTGATCTTCCCTCTCTGGACGCATACACTTACACGCGTGCACACATACACACACACGTGGCTGCCTTAAAGACCATGCAAAGAAAAGTTGCATAAAGAGACACAGACCAAGGGCTGGAGTTGTGGCGTAACAGGGTGAGATGTTGTCTGTGATGCTTGCATCCCATATGGACACTGGTTGGAATCTCAGCAGCTCCACTTCCGATCCAGCTCTTTACTAATACTGCTCCTGGGAAAGCAGCGGAAGATGGCCCAAATGTGTGGGTCCCTGCACCCATGTGGGAGACCTGGAAGAAGCTGCAGGCCTTGGCCTGGCCCAGCCCTGGTCATGATGCTCATTTGGGGGAGTGAACCAGCGGGTGCAAGATCTCTGTCTCTTTGTTTGTAACTCTTTCACTTAAATAATAATAATAAGTAATTCTTTTAAAAAAAAATGGCAGTGCAGGGAGAGGCCGTGGGCAGGTCAGAGCCAGGTGCTGGAGCAGCAGGCAGCCTTGGCCTTCACTCTGGGCTTCCCTGGGTCACACCCTGCCTCTGTGCACGGCTTCCCTTTGCCCCCAGAACCCGTCCCTCTTTCTCACCCCAGGGCATTCCCGTGGGGAGGCCGCGACTTGGCTGCACTTGGTCTCTGGCCACTTCAAGGTCGTGCTGAGGCCCTCTTGAAGCAGTGTGCCCTGGGCCCATGCTCAGGTTCCATGGCTGTGCCCTGGGCAGGAGAATTCACCTGACAATGTCCTGGCTCCCGCCGTCCCTGCAGATCTGGACATGCCATCAGCTGATGCTTTTGTCGGGGGCGTCCCTGAGGCCCCGTGTCAGGTGGAATGTTCTCTTGCTGATGCCAAGGGTGTGGCCACTGCTGCTTGAGCCCTGAGCATACTGCTCCAGACCCACCCGCACTTACCTTCTTGATGACAGTGCCACTGGAGGGAAGGGGCGGGGCAACCAGAAGGCCATCAGAGGAGGGAGACCACAGGCACACCAGAGGGAGAGAGGGAGGAAGGAATGGCTGAGAAGATCCACAGCCCTGCAGCTGCTTCTGACCAGCACTTCAACAACATCCTCAGTGAAAATGAGTGAGGGAGAAGAACCAGCCCAGCCTTTCAAGCAGAGCAGAACAAGCAGGTGAGTTGACACTCATCTTGGGGTCCAAGTGTGATGTGGTGAGACTGTGCATTTCCCCGGAGGGCACGGAGGACGCCTTGGGCAAGCAGGTGGACACATGCAGCTGCACCAGGATCACATGGCCACCCAGGGGCAGTGTTACTGCTAGCAACCCTCCACTCAAAACTCTGCTGCCATGGAGGCGGAGGTGGGCGGAGCAGCCGGCGTGGGAGGCCTCCACTGCTCTGGGGACTGTTTGGGAGGCCCTTTTTGGGCCTCAGTCCACACTCAGCATGTGGGCTTCCTGGCCTCATGCGTGGCTGGACTCCCCATTGTCACGATCACTCAATGGTGTGGGCTCTGCAGAGCAGACAGCGGCTTCCCCAGAGGTGGGAGCATGGTCTGTGTGCCCTGCCACTCTTGCTGGTGTGTGAAGGGCAGGGAATTTGCTCTGCCCATGGTGCTGTTGCATGGCAGTGGGCAGGGATGGAAGTTCAACATGGCCCCTGGAGTGCAGCCACCAGTGGCATCCTGGCACACTCACAAGCAGAGACCAGTGGGAATGAGAGGTGCTGTGTGTCTCCCCACGTGGCAGCCATCACCAACTGCAGCCCCTGGACCCTGGGCCCCAGAACCAGAACAAAACTGCTCACCTGACTGCCCCTTGGTCAGCAGCAATGTGGTGCCAGCAATGGAAAATAGACTTGGAGCAGCCTTGCCCAGCCTATCAGAACTATCCCAGGTCACAAGGCAGGCACTGGGCTCTGGGCCCTGGCATTGGTCTGAAAGACTTGGGGTTTAGTCATTAGTCTCCTAGGAGCCCAAGTTTTCTCTTCTGGCCTACTTCAACACAGCACTTGGTTAAGATCATGTGCACAGGGATGAGAAGGGGAAAAACCCGTGATGACACTACAGCGTTCATTGCTTTCTCCTAAGACACATCTCCACCCCATCTTACAGCTC
Organism: Ochotona princeps; assembly: GCF_030435755.1. NCBI lineage: Eukaryota > Metazoa > Chordata > Mammalia > Lagomorpha > Ochotonidae > Ochotona > Ochotona princeps. The sequence continues at coordinate 40,962,167 of NC_080852.1, read as the reverse complement.
CTGAGATGTGGGTGTGTGTTTTCCCGGTGTTTCCTTTTCTCCCAAAGAAACCAGTTTATTTGAAGTGGAGGTGTATCTGAGATCCTGTGGGAACAGGGGACGATGACTCCGTTTCCCGCTGGGGACAGAGTGTGCATCGCCCTTCTTACTCCTGTTCCTCTGGCGTGGAGAGCAGTCACCCTACGCTACACAGCAGGACTTGGCAGGTGGAGTGAGGGCCCCAAAGACGCCTGCATGGCAGCCTCCAGGACCTGATGGTGCGTTGCCTTGCCTGGCTAAAAGGATGATGTAGATGTCACCAAGGAACCAAGTAGTCCTAAGGAACCCGCTGCCGCCACCAGAGTCCTCAGAGGACAGTCAGCCTCCTGGCTTTGTGTGGTTCGGAGGGAGAAGGCAGGGAGCCAAGAGCTGACTATTTAGGGGAAAGGGTAGCTGGAAGCTAGGAAAGGACAGAAATGCATTCTCCTGGAGACCCCCAAAAGAAGGTCCCCTAAACCCTGCTCTTGGCTGGCTTCAGCTCAGTGAGTGTCTAACCCCAGAGTGAGATACCGAAAGTGAAATCACTAAAACCACTTTCTGGGGGCAGCAAGAGGAAATACATTTAAGCCCTGTATGTCAGGCCCAGCATTGTCACTCAGCATGAGTTGAAGCTCCCGTGCTCAGGGTCAGCAGGTGTAAGGCTCAAGAGTCCAACAAGGCCTAGGCCCAGGCCCACGGCTGGACCACAGTGGAGCACCAGTCCCACAATCGCTCTGCTCAGTGGCAATGCCCTCTGTGAGCCTGCAGTGGCAGAGGACCCTCTGTGGGTGAGAATGGTCGCCAGGGGACTCAAGAGCATGCTACGTTCAGACCTGGGCTATCTAGGAAGGTCACAAAGCTGGCCAGGCCCTGGAGCTCCTGGGATCTTGAACTAGGAAAGGCTCAGCTCACAGTAAGAGACACAGTTCCCAGCCAGGCAACACAAAAGTTCCCGGAGCTGTTTCCGCATAGATGTCCTAGTGTCCTGTCCACAGAGGAGAAGCCTTCCAGCTCAGACACACAGCCAGGGGCACCCGATTCTCCCCCACCATCACCAGGATCACCTGGAGGGTGGCTTCCAACATGAACGACAGAGGCAGCATTTGTCCTAGAAGTCAAGTCAGCAGTTGGAATGCCCATGTCCCCCACTGAAGCTCCTGACTCCAGCTGCCTGCCAGTGCAGATCCTGGCAGAGCCTGCCACAGTGGCCTAAAGTGGCTAAAGTCCTTGCCTTGAACGTGCCGGCAACCCCTATGGGCTCCGGTTCTAATCCCGGCAGCTCCACTTCCCATCCAGCTCCCTGCTTGTGTCCTGGGAAAACAGTCGAGGATGGTCCAAAGCATTGGGACCCTGCACCTGCATGGGAGACCTAGAGGAAAGTTCTTGGCTCCCGGCTTCGGATCGGCACAGCACCGACCGTGGCAGTCACTTGGGGAGTGAATCATTGGACAGAAGATTTTCCTCTCTGTCTCTCCTCCTCTCTGTTTATCTGACTTTGCAAAGAAAATAAGTAAATATTAAAACAAAAAGAAGAAGTTGGGTTCCTACTAATATTCTCACCCCTCTTCAGCCTCCCACCCATTGCAGTAGTTTGGGGAGCAACCCAAGGGATGGGAACATTCTATCACCCTCTCTTCTTCTGTGTCTCTCACATGAATCAATATTTTTAAATTGTTGTCCCTCAGTCCCAGAACTTCTGACTCAGTAGATGTGAGATGCAGCTGGAACTGGGAATTTTGCAGTCCTAAAAATTCTCCAGGCAATAGTGATGTGACTGGACACGATGTGAGAACACTATGCAGAATGGGCAACAGCTCGGGGTTCAGGCACCCCTTGTTGCAGCCAATGGGCGCCTTAAATGTTGGGGTTGGTTCTTTACATACTTCAACTTTTAAAAGGTGATGAGAGAGAGGATGATCCATGGGAAACACACAGCACACAACAGGGTCTTCGTGCGTGGCTTCCATGTGAGCTGGCATACATTTTTACAGTTAGTGACAATCACAAGGCACAGCATTCAGGCACCAGGGCACACCCACAGACACACCACTGGCAGACAACAGGCCCCACCTCTGCCACTTTCTCCCAGGAAAATCAGGAGGACGTCTGGGAAAAGAGTCTGAATCAAGTACTTCACCCTCCAAACAGAAGAAGAGGGAAGCAGAGCACTCTGGAATATTCTAACAATAGAAAGAGGAAGCTCATTTGGGTGTGATGCAATGGCCACAGAAATGAACAAAAAGTAAAATGGGCCAGGAGCAAATTAATTTGAAAAATAATGAATAATTGCAGACAAGAAAAAGGCACTGTGCCACATTGTCTCCTCTGGGGAGTCTGACAAGAAAGTAAGGATTGGGTTTTTTTCCTTCCTGTCCTAGGATAATTGGCATTACCGTGATGTGAAAAAACAAGTCACCTGGGAGGATTCTATTTCCCTTCCACCGTGCGGGATTTGTTCCCTGGGCCGCAGCAAAAGCAGGCTAGGTCGTGGCAAACCAGGACGAGTCCCCCACAGACTCCTGGTGGAAAGTCGCCGTGCCCATGGACGAGCCCACCCTCCAGTGGAACGAGCCTTAGCAAGCTGTTAGGTACTTAAACTTGGCAGGTTAGCAGTTAGGATTTGGGCTTTAGTCACCGACTCTGTTACAAAATAAAGAAAACGAGCTGGTAAAGGGAGAAGATGGAAAAGTCTTCCAAGTGAAACCAGTGTTTGAAATCTCAGATTCCTGTGGCTGCAGCCTGAGTGGGGGCCGGGTCAGGAGAGCTGGCTGCCCTCCCCAGCCTGGTCCCTGCTTGGCTCTCTGCTGCAGAAAACGCCAGAAGCAGACCAGGCTCTGCAAGTATCAGCCTCCTCATCAGCCAAAATGGGGTGAGCAGGTCACTGAGCCTCCAAATTCACCAACCCCTCTTGAGTAAAAACTGCTTCTCAACCAGAAGCATGGCATTGTCAGGGCGCGGCAAGTTAGCCCCACAGGGACGTGTTTCCCCACTCTGCGTGGACGACGAGAAATCTCAAATGCTGGCCAGCCAATGGCGAAGAAGGGTCTCAGACGATGTGGATGGGAGTTCCAGTGGCAACAACGGTGAGGAAGATGGTAAGCCGGTGCCTCGAAACACTGAGCAGAATCGCAGTGCAATCCAGCAACCGCACTCCTGGGCACAGACCCAGGGGAGTCAATGCACATCTGTTTCCACACCAGTGCCAGGGCCAGGGTTGGGGTCTGCTGAGGGGTCAGGTGCCGTCTGCACACACAGTGGAACCCCGAGCAGCCACAGGCAAGGACAGAAGCCCAGGGGACACTATGTTATTTAAGACCAGTGAGACTCAAGGAGGGGCGCCTGGAAGAGCAGGAGGAACGAAGAAGAGGCAAGTTCTTAGGTTTTCAGGATGGTTGGACAATCACAGTCAGGTTTAGACTGGTTTTATTTCCTCCACAGCAAACTGCATGTCCCCCAGCAGTCACCACGTGTCCTCCCCACAGGCCTTCTCTCAAGCAGCCCCTGCCTACCTGTGCTCTAAGCACTTTACCAGGCAAGTATCTTCAAAGGTCAGTGTCTATAGTTCTTGCATGAGTAGCTGAACCAAAGTTCAGTTTCCTGATGTCCCTCTTTGGTTTATTTGTCATGTCCTAGCCACTTATGTGTCTGGATGGCTCAGGTGGGAGGGCGGGCTAGAGGCCAGTGGGCACCCCAGGAGACAGCGGGGATGCTTGAGTGACTGGGTCCTTGCCAGCCACAGGGGAGACCCAGCCTGAGTTCCCAGATCCCAGCTTCAGCCTGGCCCAGCCCTGGCTGTTGCAGGCCTTTGGGGAGTGAAGCAGCAGCTGGGAGATTTCTGCTTCTTTCTGTCTATCTCACTGCCTCTCAAATAAACCTCCAACAGGCGCCTGTTGTGTGGGAAACGGTGGACGCCCACGGTTTGTATCAGAGGAGGCTGTTGGGCGAATGCTGCTGTTTTCCTTATTTCCTCAAGAACTTCCCACTTCTACTACAGTGAAATTGAGACAGAAACACACAATAGAACACACCTTTAGTCCTGGTTTGTTGCTGATGAGGAGTCCATGGGGCAAGCATTTGGCATACTGCTAAGGTTAGGATGTGGGTTCAGGGGCCCAGGTTAAATTCCCAGTTCTGGCTCCTGACTCCAGCTCCCTGCTAAGTGCAGACAGCAGGAAGCCGGGATGATGGCTCACACGCTTGTGGGAGACCCAGACTGACTGTCCAGCTCCTAGCTTCAGCCTGGCACAGTTCCAGATATCGCAGGCATTTGAGATGTGAGCTAGTGACAGAAGGTTCCTGTCTGTTGGCGTGTAATTGGACATTTACCAGTTATGCCATCCAATGAGAAGGGTTTTCCGTCTTCTTTGTCCTACAGTATGGACCGACATCACACCAGAGTCACCCCATGGCTTCAAGACGTGTTGCTAAGGACCGACATCACACCAGAGTCACCCCATGGCTTCAAGACGTGTTGCTAAGGACCGACATCACACCAGAGTCACCCCATGGCTTCAAGACGTGTTGCTAAAGTAGGTTAGCATTACACGATCTTTTTTTTTTCTTTTTAATAATGGTGCCTCTTCCTTTGAGATATGTTCTGAAAATAAGTGGAAGAGACTAGAAGAGAAATGAAGGCTAATTTAATCTGAAAACCTAGTTCCTAAGACACTTTGAGGTCAGAATGATCACATTTTTCTTAAAAAGGGAAAAATAAATAAGAAAGGACAACAAACATAAGACACAGACTGCCAGTAGCAATCTTCCCACTACTTGTCTAACCATATGAAAAGTTCCGAAGCCATATGGGCTTACACATATTGCTTTTTCCCAAAGTCCAAATGGCCATTCGAGAATGCATAAGCCGAAAGTCCTCAGCAGGGTTTGGGTTGGTGTTGCGGTGCAGGGAGGTGAGCCTTGGACTCGTGATGCCAGCACCCCACACGGGGGTGTTGACTGCACTCCTATGCTGTGCCTGCCCTCCAGCTCGCTGCCAGTGCATCTGGGCAGGCTGAGATGATGGCTCACGTGCTTGGGTCCCTGGCACTCGCTTCTCCGACCACAGTGGAGTTCTAGGCTCCTGCTTTGGCTCCGTCTACCCTTGGCTGTTATAGACAATACGGCAGTGAACCAGCAGATGGAAAATCAATCTCTCTCCCTCTCTCTTTCTATAAAGATCTTTTAAATAAATACATACTTAAAATACATACTTAAAATACTTTGCAGACGCTTATCAAGATTCTTCTTTGAAAAGACCGAAGTGCTTGCTTGTTACCTTGGGGCTATCACAGCTTTTACACACTCAGGTGCAGAGAGCTTAGTGAGAAAGGCCTCCCTTGCCCTGTGACAGGGATTCTTTGGTAAACACTCCTTCTTTTCTCTGAAATACTTCATTAATTCTTTATAAAAAGAGTGCTGTGTGCTTGTTTAATTTGCTGTCTAGAGCCTACTGGTATTAACAAATGGCTCATGTTTCAGGGCAGATGTATTACCTTGTTAAGGTATCTCAAGTGTTGAGGCAGGCCTAGAAATCCTTTAAACCACACTGATTTCTGCTTCTTCCCTCTCTAGAAGGCAGCACAGTTACTAGGCCAGAGCGGGAGAGGGAAGAGGAGAGAGGCCCCTCAGAGGAAGCTGCGTCTCCTTAACTCGCTGTAGCTTATCCAACTCAAATGCTTCAGTAAGGAGCCTCATCCTGTTAGGGAGAAATACCCAGCTGTGCAGACAGGTGCTGCGTGATGGTGATGCAGCTAGGAGAGGTCCAGGGATGCTCCCCGGGGCCCAGGGACTGTAACACATTGTCAGGAGAAACAAAGAGGGAAGGAACTAGCAGGGCCATTCTTTCTCTGGCTCATCCTCCACAGGCCAGGGTGGAAATGCCTCTGGGAGGGGACAGCCGGAACCTGTGCCCTCAGCTTACCCTTTCCCCCAGCTCCCCACCCTGGGGCCCTCAGAGTACCCTCCCTCCTCACTTCCAACCCTGGCCCTCAGTGTCCCCTTGCCCCTCACTCCCCACTCTGCTCTCTGTGTACCCTTCCCCTGGCCCCAAGGCCCAGCATCCCACCTGCTAGGGAGAGGAGATGGCGCCTTCTTCAGGTCTGCCTCACACCGATGACCTGCAGCTTAAGGCACCACAAGGCTTCCCTGAAGGCTCCAACCACCTTCCCCTTCCCACCCCTTCAATGCCAGTCCTGAGCCAGTGCTCCCCACCCCATCTCTCCACACAGGACTGGCCAGGAGCTCCCCAGCTGGGTTGAACCTGAATGCAGGTCACTGGTGTCCTAACACGATTAGACAGCAACACTCCCTAAAACTTGGGTGTGAGATTAAGCGCGGGAAAGAGGAAGCCGTTGCTTTGCTAGAGTCTGCAAACACCCAGACAGCCTGGGGAGCACATGCCTCTGTGTCTGCCTGCTGGGTGACTGAATCACAGAGAACTGAGGGTCTAGGTCACTGGCTACGTCCATTGGTCACTGCACAGCTTCCTTCCCAGAAGGGAGAGCCGGAGCCTGCAGGCACCCTGCTGTACTCTCCCTGCATCCGTGCTGCTCTGGCCGGCCTCAAGGGACCCTCACAAGGATGCATTGCACGATTACTTGAGACTGTTGACAGGAATCTCTGCATAGCTGGCTGATTTTCTCCTGGTGTTGGCCTGGCCCCTTCCCCCCATGCAGGAGACCTGGGTGGAGCCCCTGCCCCCCATGAGGGAGACCTGGAAGAAGCTCCTGGCATTGGCCTGGCCAGCCGTGGCTTTTGAAACCATTTTGGGGGATGAACCAGTGCAGGGAAATTGTCTCTGTAGTTCACTCTCTCTATGGAACTGTGTTTATCAAATAAAATATATACATCCTATACAAAAAGAGAGTGATTTATTTGAAAAGTGTGGGCCACATTCTTGGTTTTTGACAAACAGTTGTGGGTTGAACATTTTATATGTGACACTGTATAATTCATTTGGTAAACTGGTCAGCTTGGGCCACGTTGGTGATGGCTGTGTCTCCACGGTAAGGGTCCACTCCTCGGGGGCACCAGGTAGGCAGGGGTGATTTCAGAACCATGTGAACACCTCACACCCCACCCACATTTTGCCCAGGGGAATCTGGCCTGCAATCACTGTTAATATTAAATAACATACAAAATAATATTACCAAGACTCAATATTTGTTAACATCAATAAATCCTAAAATAATATTACTAATAATTAGTGCTATTTGTTAGTAATGTCAAGTTTATTTTTGAATGAACTAGGCATGCAGTTTTTGAATGTATTTCAGATGCAATGAGATTCACTTTATGATATTTCACTTTTTGAATTCTTTGTCTAACTAAATCATTCCCCTGGAAGCCGCCAAAGGGTGACTTTTCACTTTAAGATTTCCTCTGAATGAAATGGCTGGATTCTGCCACCCAGAGAGCTTTGCGTGTTTCTTGTGACACACAGTTCACACACTAAGGCAACACCCCAAGGCCTTCCTGGCCCCCAGCCCCGACCTGGCTCTAGGAGTGACTGGAGATGACAGGCCAGGCTCGGTGGTGGGAGAGAGGTGGGAACTGGCCAGAGGTCTGGGTTAGACCACAGAAGCCTGGACTGCATGTTCCATAGGATGCTGTTGTGTCAAAACGTGGGCACATGTGGCTGGCAGCCACTTCCACCTGGTGCAAAGGCCCAGCTCTTGGGGACTGTTGCATCCTTTTGCGGCCACCCTGGCACCTTCAGGTCTCTGGTCACTGGAGGTCCAGCCGCATTCCCTCGACTCACAAGGTGGCCAGCCAGCAGGACAACCGCTCCTGCACCACAGGGAAGGGAGAAGAGAAGCAGGAGCATGTTCTATTCAAGTCATGTCTCGGGCCCCTGGACGCCGAGTGTGGGCTCAGAGGACGTCCTACTGCTCTAGCCTCATCACATACAGTGCTCTCTCCCACTCCTGTTAGGACACCAAGCATGATCTGCCTGGCCCAGGTAGGGCTGCCTCACATGCGACGGTCCCAGCTGCTGGCCATGTTTGGGGTTCCATCAGTGAGCCAAGCTGTGCTACAAGGGACTCTGCTATCATGTTCTGCTGATTGCAAATGAATGCCCGTGTCATGCTGGGAGAACTGTCCATGGGTTTTCTAAGATTCTCAAAAAGACTGTGTCACTCCACCCCTTACCACAGGAAGCTAACAGGGACCAAGGAGAACCAGAAGCACTGGCCATTTCTTTATAGATACTTCTCACTATCAGAGGCTGGGTGGCAAGTCAGTACAAAAACAGATAAAAGAGAAATGAAACAGGTGGAATTGTACACCAGGGTGCTGGACGTAAGAAGGAAATCATTCCATGAAGTGTTCAAGCACTCAGCTTCCCTGCAGGCGCACAGCAAGGACCCACTGAGCACCAACATGGGCTTGGTCTGGCTTTCCTAAACCAGAACTCTCTACAGCACAATACAACTCGGGCCACACAGGGCATCTTTAGTTTCCTAGTAACCACATCGGAAAAAGTAAAATAAGGTGGCCAAGCTCCCTGCAGCCATCTCCTTCATTTGCATTTAAGACACTACGTCACCAATACGCAAATCAACAGCAACTCCCTTCGCTTTCTTGGGGAGCATGTCTGTGAAGCGCCAGGAGTGTTTCACACCTACCTCAGATCTCAGTTCTAGTCACAAATGAAGAGCCTAAATGGCTATAGCATCTGTGCTGAAAAGCATGGAGCCCAGGAAAAAAAATACTGTAGAGAAAAAGCAGCCCGTTTCCCTCACTGGTCTCCACCGGTCAGTCGCTTGCCATCAGTGGACGCTCTTTGCCTCCCAGGTCCCACAAGCCTGCACCTGAGGTACTGGTGAGGACCCCCTAAGCGTGCAAGTGGGCGGGCTTCCATGCAAGGGCTACAAGGTTCAGAGTGTGTTCATGTGACCTGCCCCACTTCTGTGACAATCCTGCCTGTGACTCCCACAGGTCCACCCAGCACAGGTGGAGGACCAAGTCCTGCCGCGATGGGGGAAACATGCGCAGAGTGGACCCCTGCCCCCGGGAAAGCTGTGGTCTGAGAGGGAAGACACAAGGTAAGGTAGGGAGTGCAAAGTGACCGTGGTGTGACGAGGGTGGAGATGGCCAGCTCAGCTCTCACAGGGGACCCTGTGGTCATCGGGCGCCCTGGGGGAGGCTACACCCAAGCGCTGATTTCCGTTTACTATTATTTAGCAGTGTTAGCAGCAAAGAACCGTGTGTGGAGCTCATGCGGAGAGCAGAGTCAAAAACTGAACAGGGAACAGGCTGTTCTCAGGAGCGGAGAGGTACTGCTGGATGTGACAAGCTGGGTGTGCACATGGGCACGCGTGTGACCAGTTGGGTGGGCATGCGTGTGCCCTGCACCATGGTGAAGGGTGGCAGGCCATACCAGGCAGTGCATCGTGTGCCAGGTGACCGACAGAGCACTGAAACAAGGATCACGCAGGGACACGCTCGGCTCAGTCCTGGGGGACACGACCACTGCACGAGCCGCTGGGGATGTTCGGGTGCAGATGTTGAGTCCGCACCCCTGTGTGACTTAGGGTGTTAACCTAACCCGGCCTGTGTCTCGGCTGCCCCAAAGGTCAGGCGTGGGTCTTGAATGAGATGGACAGCTTGTCAGGTTTGCCATGGCTGACCCGGGCTGGCTCCGGAAGCTTCTTCTCCAAGGCCAGGTGCCAGGGCTAGCGAGGGACCCCCTTTTCCGGGTGCAGAGACGGCTCCGGGGAGCTGGAACAGCCTCTCCCTGGTGCTCCGAGCCCGCGGGATGCACCTGCCCCACGGACGCACCCAGGCGCCTGGCACCCCGCACGCGCTCACCCGCCTGAGCCCCGTCTCTCCCAGACTAGGGAGCCCCGGATTTCTCACTTTCCGGGAGGCTGAGAACGGCTGGAAAAACTCCCAGCTTGAAGCTGAGAGCGCAGCTCCGCCCCCGCCAGTGCGCCCCACCAACTCGGGGACGGCGAGTCCCGAGGGGTCTGGGCGTCTGCTCCCCTCCAAGGGCGCCTGTGCCCCCCAAGGCCGCCCGTTCGGGGGTCCAGGCGAAGTAGCGGCTCCGCACTCGCCGACAGCCCGGCCCCCGCCCCCAACGCGCGTCTACTTGGAGCCCCGCCCAGGGCCCCGGGGGATGCTGGGAGTTGTAGTCCCGCCCCGCGCCCCGGGCGCCGCGGCGACCCGGGACACGGACTACATTGCCCAGGGAGCTCCCCGACATATATAAGTCGGCGGGAGTCGCTTCCCAGCGCAGTAACCATGTGGCTGGGCTGCTGAGCTTCTTCCTCGGGCTGCCCCGGGCGGGAGCTCGCGGAGGAGGTAGGGAGGAGCGCGCCGAGCGAGGAGCGGTGGGTGCCCGCCTCCGTCCTAGCGGAACGCGCTCGCTCCGCCAACATGGGCTCAGCCCGCGGCCGCTGACCTGGTCCCTGCTCGCCAGGATCGGCGCAGCTCTCCGGGCACCAGGTAGGGTGGGGCGGGCGAAGGGGCGCTGGCATGGGCCCCCGGGCGCACAAGTTTTCGCCGCGCGCTCGGCCAGCTCCGGGTGGTTTGGCAGGCACTGGCGTGCGTTTGGGGGCTCACGGCGGGCAGTTGCTGCTGTTCTTTGGAGTGGGGCATCGTGTCGTCGGAGTTTTTAAGGACCCCGAATGCTCCACGACTCAGTGCCCGGCCTTGGGCCCCCCATCCCGAAGTTGGAAACTGTTGCAGCGGCTGCAGGAAATAGTTTCTCTTTTTTCTTTTTCTCTTTCTTTTTTGTTTGTTTTGTTTTGAGAAGGGCTGTGGGGGTTCATACGTGTGTGTGCGCGACGAAGCGAACGATCTTTCTAAATATGCGGCGCGTGCTGCCGCTGCGCGCGGGGCCCCCGGCGGGGAGAGTGTTTAGAGACTGAGGAAACTCGGGGAGCGACGGGGCTGTGCGCGCAGCCGCTGCTCCGCACGGATGCGGGGTTCGGGTTCGTGGCGGGCAGCGATCACCCTGGGCTCTTCCCAACACCTCCCCGAGTGGGACTCCCGCCCGAGCCTGGTGCTGCGCGTCTTTGTGCTCTTGCTTCCCACCCCCAACCTGCCTGCATGGGGGCGTCCCCTGCACTTCGGAGTGACTTTGGGGAAGACCCGCCGCGGTGAGCTCACACCCTCTCTGTCTCCGTTACTTGCAGGCGCTGGGCGCAGATCCGCACCCCTGGCTGGGCGTGTTGTGGCCGAGCGGTGCCTGACCTGGGTCAGGTGAGTGTGGTATTCCGTGATGAGTTTCCGTCCTGGGCCTGTTCGGGTTTCCTGGCCGCCGCCGCGGAGGTGGGCAGTGGGGAAGGCGAGACTTGAGGAAGCAGCTGTGGTGAGGGGGCTCGGAGGGCTTCAGAGGGGTGGGTGATATTGTTGGGGAGCCGGTGATAAAGGGGCAGCCACGGCCCCAGGCGCGCTGGTGGTGGGGTCTTAAGGGTTGGCCTGCGCTTCGCCTGCCAGGAGATGTAGCCCAAAATTAACTGCCTCTGGCAAAAATAGTCCGCCTTTCCTTACTGTGTGTGTGGGTGCGTGCGTGTGCGCGCAGAGTGGGCTGGACTGCAAGAAATGAAAGTGGCTGCCGGCGAATGGAGAGTTAGGGCTTGGAAAGGGGAAGTTTCTCCTTGGTGGGGGCAAACACAGGGCCTGCAGAGCTTCCTGAAGCCCCTCCGATGGGGTGCCCTGGCGGCGCCGAGCTGCGGGCAGTTTATCTGTAAACACAACAGCTCCTGTTTTTTTTCCCAAAATGGTCAGACCTCATGCTCTGAGAGAGAGCGAGGTCTGGGCAGTGCCCGCTCTGCTGGCCAGGGCCGGCCAGCCGCGAGTTTTTCTTCTGAATGGTCTGTGCCGGGGTACCCTGGTAGGGGTGGGGTGGGCAGCTGGGTCTCTGTAACTTCTTTAATGTACCAAATATTTGGCTGTTCCCTGGCTACAATCTTTGGGTTTTTCTAATTAGGAAACAAAAGCCAGACCGCTTCATTATGGTGGCACAGAGCTTTTGTTTCCTGCCGATAACATCTTCAGGGGTCCTGTGGAGGGGGGAGGCAGCAGGCGTTGAGGTGGGCCTGTCCTGGGACTCCTGCTGGCTGGCTCCTGCCCTGGGCCCAGGGTTGGGTCCAGTTCCTGCCTTGGGACTGAACTGGGCACAGGGAGAAACTGGCCCATCCACTAAATGGTGAAGAGTAAGAGCGCTAGGTACTCGTTGGCTGGTGCGGAGCAGTTTGCTAGCGCGCCTGTGAGGAAGCAGGTGTGGGGAGAGCAGTGCTTGGCCTGAGAGCCGGTGGACAGGTGGGGGTGTGGGCCTGTGGTTGCACGCCTGAGGTGAGGAGGAGCAGGGGCAGGAAGATTCGGTAAGCTTGTTGCTGCTGGTGAAAGGCATCCGGCTGCTGCCGGCCAGTGAGTGTGAGAGGAGAGTGATGCAGCTGCAGTTCTGGGGATGAGAGCCTGGGCACTGGAGGGTGATTTGGGCTCAGAAAGCTGCAGGTCAAAGTGCACCTGCCTTGGCGCAGCCGCAGGGCTGCAGGGAAGTGCTGGAGGTCTGAGCCAGGACTGTGTGGTGAGGGGCGGCTGCTGCTTGCTGCGGCCCATTGTGCGGGATGGTGTAGTGTGCATGTTGTGTGTAGCTGCGTTGAATGCAGTCTGCTCTTGATGCCCCTCGGGGCGGAGCAGGAAAGCCTGATGGGGCAGGATGGGTCGCAGTCTTTGAGTGCAGTGACGCCTCAGGGCAGCCGGGTTGCCTTTTGGCAGGAGTTGGTGGGGCCCTGCTCCAGTGATAAGGCGGTTGCTGCAAGGGGAAGGCCGAGTTGAAGCCCAGGAGGAAGAGCTGTCATGTCTGCGGGAGGCCCTGGTCTGGGCCCCCCAGAACACTGTGGCTGCCGCACACCGAATGAACCACACAGCAAATATGAACTACAGACAACACGGCCGGAGTCAGACGGGGCCTGAAGTTGGGTTTGCGGGTCAGGCTGTCGTCGGGGAGGTCTCACAAAGGAGTCCGTGTGGGCCAGTGTTCCGTCTCCTGGGCTGTGGTTTAATCTTTTCAAATAGAATGTATCACTTCTGCAGGGGCTCCCGACTGGATGCGCATGTGTGTTCTTAGTTCTTTGCCAGTTGGAAGTTGTACCTGTCTGCATCTCAGAACGATTGAAACCACCTTAGCAGTGTCCTGAGAAAGTGAGGGGACCCTGGGATGACATCGAGTTGCCGTCCTTCCATTCCCGGGCTTCTGGGAATGGCCCTCCTTTTCTCTCCCCACTTAACGCAGACACAGGAAGAAAAAGATTGGAGGCAGTTGTCTCTTCCACATCCCTCCATCCCTCAACTCTCCCACCCAGGCCACATGAGCATGTGTCTCTCTCAACTATATAAACATCCAAAGTAAAATGAATGTATTATTTTTTATAAAGATGTATTTATTTTTATTGGAAAGTAAGATTTGTAGAGAGACAGAGAGATCTCCCATCCGCTGGTTGACTCCCCAAGTGACTGCAGCGGCTGGAGCTGAGCCGATCTGAAGCCAGCCAGGAGCTTCTTCTGGTCTCCCACGTACAGAGTCCCAAGGCTTTGGGCCATTTTCTATTGCTTTTGCAGGCCACAAGCAGGGAGCTGGAAGGGAAGTGGAACAGCTGGGACACGAACCAGCACCCGCATGGCATCCCAACACATGCAAAGCAACGACTTTAGCCACTAGGCTCTTACACCAGGCCTGTGAATTTGTTACTCAAAGCCTGTCTGGTTTGATGAGGGCAGTTGAGGCTGGAAGCCAGGGACACAAGTGATGTGACCGTGTTGATCCTTTCCCGTTGTCAGTGATGAGCTGACTGCACCGTGGCAGCTCTCACCGTTGAACTTGGGGATTGCTGCTCTGGGATGCAGTGGAAGGCCCTTGCAGTGGTCACAGTCTGTGTTAGCGTCGCGAAGGCACGTGTGCTCTGGGCTCTGGGAGACTGCAGAGGTCACACAGAGGTCACAGCCTTCTTCCTTGTTGGGGGCAGCGTCAGTTCTGAATAGTCAAGGGGTGTCACGGATGCGAGGGCCACAGAGAAGAATCTAGCAGGATGAGGGAGTCGAAGGGGAAGGTGTGATGGAGGATGAGGGGTCTGGGAGCCGTGAGAAAGCCCAACAGAGTAAGTGTGTGCCCTGATGTGTCGCGAGCAGGGTCTTGAGCCCTTGGATCGTGCGCTGGCGGCAGAGCGGTGTAAGCTGCCCCTCTGTGGACAGATGGAGAACACACCTGGCAGCCTGTCCTGCTCAGGAAGGCGGTTCCCAGCCGGCCTCCTGCCTGGTGACATGGAGAGCATTAAGCTGAGTGATGCTGGCTTGGTCCTGAGGCCCCGCTTCCTGTGACGCTGAGTGACGTGAGCTGGGTCCTGAGGCCCTGCTTCCTGTGACGCTGAGTGACGTGAGCTGGGTCCTGGTAGCCCCACTTCCTGTGACGCTGAGTGACGTGGGCTGGGTCCTGGTGGCCCCGCTTCCTGTGACGCTGAGTGACGTGAGCTGGGTCCTGGTAGCCCCGCTTCCTGTGACGCTGAGTGACGTGGGCTGGGTCCTGGTGGCCCCACTTCCTGTGACGCTGCTTGCATGGGATATTGTGAAATTTGCGTTTGCAGAGGTGAGAGGTGGGGAAGAGGAAGGCTGGAGGTGGTTGGTGCTGATGGCTACTGACAAGACACGTGCACACATTTTGAGGGTAAAGATTTGTTTATTTGAAAGGCGGAACTACAGAGAGAGGAGAGATTTTCCACCTGTTGATTCTCTCCCCAAAGGGCTGTAACAGCTGGGACTGGGCCAGGTCGGAGCCAGGAACTTCATCCAGGTCTTTCATGTGGGTGCAGGGGCCCAAGACCTTGTACCATCTTCTGCTGCTTTCCCAGGCACATTAACAGGGAGGTGGATTAGAAGTGGGACAGCAGTTGGCTTTACTGGCTGTGCCACAATGCCAGTCCCACTGTACTTTGTGTGTTACGTATTTTATCACAGGAGGAAAATAAACAGCAACAGCAAGACAGGGTGGGGAGGGTTGGGCACATGCTGAGGTGGAGTTAGGAATCAGGGCTGTTTTTCGAGGGGGCCACATTTGAGCAGAATCGGGGGAGGTGAGCTGGGTAGCCAGGTGTACCCCTGGGCTGCAGAGCAGTCAGAGCAAGGGCCCTGGTGGGGGCGGGACACGGGGTGGGCAGGGGAGCAGGTCCAGGCCCCCCAGCGCCAGGGGCTGCAGGGCAGCAGGGGTCCGCCTGAGGGTCCACGGCTCCAGCAGCCTTCCTGGAGGTACACCTGGCAGAAACACAGCCCAGGGAGCCGAATCACGGCAAAACCCACACTTCCAGACCGTCTGGTTCCTCAGTCGCTTCACCTGGGCTTGGATTCGCTTCAGTTGGAAAGGAATTTGATCAGTGGGTGCACCTGTGAGGGTTTGGACTTTGCGTGCTCCGCTTCCTGTGACCAAGGGTAGGAGTGGTGGTGATTGTCCGGGACTGGTGGTGGAGATTTGCTGTCCTCGCCATGTCGGTGGGGAACAGCAGGAGTTTCCTATCAGCCTGTGTGACTTCACTGGGAGGAGATGAAACTGAGGCACGGGGCCCGGCGGCGTGGCCTAGCGGCTAAAGTCCTCGCCTTGAAAGCCCCGGGATCCCATATGGGCGCCGGTTCTAATCCCGGCAGCTCCACTTCCCATCCAGCTCCCTGCTTGTGGCCTGGGAAAGCAGTTGAGGACGGCCCAATGCATTGGGACACTGCACCCGCGTGGGAGACCCGGAAGAGGTTCCAGGTTCCCGGCTTCGGATCGGCGCGCATCGGCCCGTTGCGGCTCACTTGGGGAGTGAATCATCGGACGGAAGATCTTCCTCTCTGTCTCTCCTCTGTATATATCTGGCTGTAATAAAATGAATAAATCTTTAAAAAAAAAAAAAAAAAAAAAAGAAACTGAGGCACGGCGTCGAAGCTGTGCGTCCAGGGCCTGGGTCCCTGGCTGTCCCCGCGCGTGCTTCCTGTAGGTTGGTGGTTTCCACATGTCGTTTGTGTCCCGGACTCTCGCCCAGTGTATGCTTCCGTGAAGGGTCTGTGTGAGTCTGTAGGTTGGCAATTCCCATTTCCCATTTGTGTGTTGTTGCTGGGTCCATCTTACACACCCTCAACTGTTGGCGTGTGAATACCTGTAGTGGGGTTTTCTGCAGGTGTCTGAGTGTCTAGGGATGGCAGAAGGGACCAGCTGGGGTGACTGCAGCCTCCTGTTGAGATTCCCTCTCCATTGCCGAGCACCGGTTTTCTGCTGCACTGATGAGAAAGCCCTGTGCACCTGCTGGCTGCCTGTCTGCGGAGGGGAAGGCCTGGTAATCATCTCTGGCTATGGACATCTTCTCATTGGTTCTTGGGAGCAGGTGGGGCAAGACGCTCACTGGTGGGTGTTTGTGCTTGACCAGAGTACTTGACTGTAGGAGAGGGAATTCCTCCTCACTGTACCACAGGTCCTCCGCGCTCCCTGGTCACCGCTGTGGCCAGGCCTTCCGCACCCTCAGTGCTCCCAGACCCTCCGCGCTCCCTGGTCACTGCTGCTGTGGCCAGGCCCTCTCCACCCTCAGTGCGTCCCATGCCCTTGGCACTCCCTGGTCACCGCTGTGGCCAGGCCCTCTCCACCCTCAGTGTGCCCCAGGCCCTCCGCACTACCTGGTCACCGCTGTGGCCAGGCCCTCTCCACCCTCAGTGTGCCCCATGCCCTCGGCGCTCCCTGGTCACTGCTGCTGTGGCCAGGCCCTCTGCGCTCCCTGGTCACCGCTGTGGCCAGGCCCTCTCCACCCTCAGTGTGCCCCATGCCCTCGGCGCTCCCTGGTCACCGCTGTGGCCAGGCCCTCCGCGCTCCCTGGTCACCGCTGCGGCCAGGCCCTCTCCGCCCTCAGTGCGCCCCAGGCCCTCCGCGCTCCCTGGTCACCGCTGTGGCCAGGTCCTCTCCACCCTCAGTGTGCCCCATGCCCTCAGCGCTCCCTGGTCACCGCTGTGGCCAGGCCCTCTCCACCCAGAGGCTCACTCTAGGAGTGTGTCATCTATGCTGGAGTTTGCATCCTTAGCGTGGGCATTTTAAGCATAGTCACATTCCTATTGCCACACTTTGAGAGAAAATATACAAGAGTTCTTTTAAGAATTTTAAGTAAAAATTAGTTTGAAAGAGAGAGGGAAAGAGAGAGCTTCCATTTGCTGGTTCAGTGCCCAAATGTCTGCAGTGTCCAGGAGCTTCATTCTGGTCTCCCACGGGAGTGCAGGGCCCGAGCACTTGGGTCGTCTTCCCATTTTTCCCAGGCTGTTCATGGGGATGGGTTGGAAGCGAAGCAGCTGGGACTTGATCCAGATGAGATGCTGTCATTTCAGTTAGCAGTTCTACTGGCTTTGCCACAACATTGACCCCCAGCAATGCTGTTTCTGTGTTTTAGTGTGTATTCATATTTCTTTGAGATCTACACATCTGTGTAAAAACACATGCAGCTGTTATGTGCAGTGACACACACATGCACCAGCTTCTGTGGGCCCAGGCAGGCTGGCTTGTGTCTTGCAATCTCTGTGTTTCTGTGCCCTTCCTTTTCCCGTTATTGAAGCCCCTGGGTGATGGTTTGCTGTGCAGTGTGCTAACTGCCGATGTGTTTACAGTGTGCTTCTGGCCTCCCTCCTGTAATTTGTGGTTGGACTTGGGGGCCAGATCCACTTTGGGAGCATTGGTCGGGAGTGTGTGGGTGTCCCAGTGTCTCCCCTTTGGGGTGCCAGAGGTCCTCAGTGCTCATGGCTGCCACCCCTTGGTTCATTTGCAGCGTGGACCCCTGGCTCTCCCATTATGTAAGGGGTTGCTTCTGTGCCAGGTCTGCTCCTGCTACTTTGTGATTGCCCTGGAGCAGTTCCTGTGGGGAAGAGAAAGCAAGCTGGTTTCAAAGCACACGTTGCTTCTTGGCAGGCTGTGTGCACGGTTCTCACACGGGCACCTGTAGCAGGGTCTGGGCATGGGCAGGGTTTGGTCAGCACCAGAAACCCAGTGAGGAAAATTGCCAGCTCCCAGGCTCCCTTCCTGCAGAGTGTCCACTGCGACATGTCCATGATGCTGCCATGGGAGGCTTTCCACTTGGCGGAGGTGGCCTGCCCAAAGCCGGGGCCAGGCACTTTCTCTGTGTCTCACAGGAGCCCAAGGGCTTGGTCTGACTTCCTCTGCTTTCCCAGGAGAGAGCGGGGCCTGAAGTGGAGCAGCTGGGAATCAAACTGGCATCCTTCTGGAAGCTTACCGTGCTCTGCTGTCCACAGTGCTGGCCTCGTGCTGCTCATCTGGTTGTGTGTAGAAAACTTGAAGCTAAAATGTTTGTAGTTGGCACCTTGTGGCTGGCTCCATTTGTGTCTGGTCAGGTCTTGCCATGCTAAAGAGTGTGCTGAGCACATGTTTTGGCTCAGAACCAACTGTTGCACCTTGCACACATGGGTCATGGGTCTGCTAGTAACACCTATGCATGTGTGTGAACTCGCTGCACCTAGCTGCACCCATGGCACCCCTCGCTGGCACGTCCCTCTGTGTCCCTACCCCAGCCCTGGAGCTTCATTCCTGATGGGGTTACAGCCAGTTAGTGCCCTTGGGCCTCCTTTCGGGAGCTCCCGGCACCCCAGAAGAGCTCCTAGAGTGCTTGCTGAGGGAGGTGGTTTGCGCGTGGTATGTCTCTCTTGCAAGGCCATCAGTGTCCTCTGGCTGTCCTTCCTGGCCTGGCCGATGGCCTGCAGGGGTGCTGGTGTAAGGCCTGCTGGGCATGCCTTGGACCCACCTCTAGGTGACTCTTTTTTAATGAAAGACTGTTTTTTGAAATATTAATTTGAAAAGCAGAGTTACAGTAATAAAAGGAGGGAGATTGGGAGAGAGAGAGACAGCGACTGAAGAAGAAACAGATCTTCCATCTACTGGTTCATTCCCCAAATGGCTGCAACTGCTAGGGCTGGGTCATAGCAAAGCTGGGAGCTTCTGGCCTTCCTAGGGGCCCAAGGCTTGGAGCCATATTCTGCTGTT
The DNA here is from genome assembly GCF_030435755.1 of Ochotona princeps. Classification (NCBI taxonomy): domain Eukaryota; kingdom Metazoa; phylum Chordata; class Mammalia; order Lagomorpha; family Ochotonidae; genus Ochotona; species Ochotona princeps. The sequence continues at coordinate 40,943,152 of NC_080852.1, read as the reverse complement.
CTCCTAGGCCTTTAGCAAGGAGATGGATAGGAAGTGGAGAAACCAGGATGCAAACCAATGCCCATGTGGAATGCTGACGCTGCAGGCGGAAGCTTAGCTTGCGTCACCACTGCACCTACTCCTTGAGCGTATCTTGAGACGTGCCTGGGGATGACTTCGGGGACAGCAGCATTACCCTGTGGTGGAATGGAGAGGAAAGCTCTCAGGCTGTCCCTGGAGAACCAGGCATCAGGATGCCCCAGTGCCAGTGCGGATGATGTTTTGGGCATTGGCAGAGCCAGGAACAGCGCCTCTCCTGGCTGTTGGGCGGAGTGGGTGAGGGGAGACCCGCACTGGGTATGGCCGCCATGTTGTGTCTTGCTCGATGCAGCCAGAGGCCTTGGAAGGGCAATCCATGCGCAGCCTTTGCCTGCCCTGTTGGTTCTCAGGCCAGAGCTGGCCATGCCCTCCAGGGGACGTTTCTGGTTGCTGCGTCCTGGGCTTGGGAGGCAGGCAGGGCCCCCACAACAGGACCCCGTCCCCCAGCGTCAGTCACCTGAGGTTGGGGGCTCTCCTGGAGTTGCCACCACAGACCCGGGGTGCACCTGCTGGGGTTTTGTGGTCTAGGCTGTGTGGGCAGAGGCGTGTCTGGGGCTGATGCGAGCATTTTTAAAGGTGTACACGGTCTGCCACTTCCCGCCAGTGTTGTTGTTGCTGACTGGAGCCCTGTGACCTGGCTGTGGGCCCCACCAGGCCGTCAGCGCACCCCAGGCGGGCAGGTGCTGACACCTGTGGTCCAAGAGGCTTGAGGCTGCGTGCTGGTTCTCTGGTTGATGTAGTAGACTGGTGAGGGCAGAGGTCAATGTTGGCCAGCACTGTCACTTAGCAGGCAGTGGTGAAAGGCAGGCGGGTGTGTCTGTGTGCGGGAGGTGTGTGACGTCACACTCTGAGCTTCCCATGGCACTGCTGTTTCTGACATGGAACTTCTGACTGTGGGCTCTCTCTGGGAATGGCTGAGAATAAAAGCAGCATGCCACTCGGTGCTGCCTGAGTGGCTTGGACGGCAGAATCTGTGACGCGGGGGTGCCACACGGGTGAGGGCACGTGGTACGAAGTGCATGGGGCAGAGGAGCCGAGTGCGTGTGCGTCCATGTGTGTCCATGTGCAGTGCAGGAGTCTGTGTTCTGGAGAGAGGGTGGGAAGGCCAGTGTCTTGGCCAGCACGGGGTATTCTGCCCCTTTCCTCATTTCACTCTGAAGAGGACCCCACTCTGTGCCTTTGCTCAAAGTGAGGGTGCCCAGGGCCGAGGGCACCCTGCAGAGCGGCTTTCCTTCCTCGGAGCATGCCCGGTGTTCCCAGCTGCGTTGGCAGCCGTGTTACCATATATGTCCTGGGCGCTGGTGTCCTCCAGGGCCTCGTGCTCCCCTGGAGGAGTCTCCTTGGCCCCAGGCCAGCATGTGGATCCAGGCAGCAACATTTTCTCCTGCTGAACTCTTTTGCTCTGGGAGACCGCATGGTTGGGCTGGCACCTTGCTCCACTCGGCCCAAGGTCACCTGACCTGGAAGTGGAGCTGGCCTGTGTGTCTGGGTCGCTGTGCAAGGCCCTCAGGTGGCTTGGCCTGCGTGTGGAAGCTCCTGTCCTGGCCACCAGACTTGGAGTGATGCTCTCAGTTGTTTCTGAAGCTGGTTGTGACTACAGCGGCGCTGAAGGGCTTTGGCCTGGGAGCCTGGGTTCTTGGGTTGGAGGTGGCTTGGACAGCCCTGCCTGGTGCCTGTGCCGGAGGTGTTGGGGATTCTGGGAGTGCTGGGCAGAGCCTAATGGCTGAAGGCTCCTTGCCAGCTGGCCCACCAGGACTGGTTTCGTGGCATGTGTTTGTAGTGGGGGAGGGTGGGGGGTGGAAGAGGAAATTCCCATACACTGGTTCACGCTCCAAAATGCCTGCCATAGCCAGGGTTCCAGAGCCAGGGACCCAATGACCTCAGCCCTCGTAGCTGGCTCCCAGAGCATCGCCCCAGGCATCCCAGCTGGCCACTCACCTGCTGGGATCGCCTGCCTCACACCCTTCTCTCGTTGAGTCCTCAGCACAGTTGTGTGCAGGCAGTCCCCTCGTCCTCACTTTGCAGATGAGGGAGCTGAGAGGCAGAACAGGGGTCCTCACTTTGCAGATGAGGGAGCTGAGAGGCAGAACAGGGCAGTGGCTTGGCCTGCGTGATGCAACCCCCCAGAGGTGGCTGTTTCACCCCCGCCCTTTCTGTCTCCCACCTGGACCTGCAGTGTGCTGGCAGCCTGTGCTGGCAGCTGCTGCCAGCTTCCTGTTTCTTGCCTCCACAGAGGCTCGCTCTGCCTTGGGCCTCGGCTCTGCCCTCCCCTCCCCTCCCCCCATCTGGCTCTGGTTGGCTGCTTCCGTCCTGGCATTGAAGGCCTCAGCTTTGCCCTGCCTGCCTAAGGCTGTCACCCAGCCGTGTCTCCCAGTTTCAGTGTTTGGAGTGAGCGAAACTGATCTCTGGTTGGCTCATTGGTTCTATTCTGTTGTTGGTGGGTTAGTTGATTCTGGTTTATTCTTGCCATGTAGCTGTCCCTGGGGCAGTCGCCATGTCCCCGGCACCTGCTGTGAGGATGTGTCCCGGGAAGGAGCACCGAGGTTTGCTGTCTGGGAACCCCGACTGCTGGGGGACATGCCTTTTTCCTCCAGTTGGGTCTGGCTGCGTGTTTGCCCAGTAGGAGCCCTGAGCACCCAGTGAACAATCATGACTCAGAGAAGGCTGCCCTTGCACATGAGCAGACACCAGTGGCATGTACTGCGCACCTGCGCCTCCCATCGCACGCCCTCTGGAAAGTCCTGCTGTGCCTGTGGGAGACACCGAGTACTTAAGCAGGTGGCCAAGGCCCTAGAGCTGCCATGGAAGTGGCTTTGGCCTTGCCGTGTGCCTGACAGGTATTGGGAGCCCCGGGAGAGCCGCTGGCTCTTGGGCATGGTGGTTTGAGAGGCCAGTTGGTGGTGTGGAACATTTGAGAGAGGGGGCTGGGAGGCTTACGTGGCAGAGTGCAGATGTCCGTGTGTGTGGGTTTGTGGCAGATTTTCTGTTCAGAAATAAGCACACGGGAATGCAAAGCAGAGCTGCTTCCCAGCCAGAGGCACCCATGCAACTTGCCCATCAGAGGACCGGCAGCGAGGGGCTCTGCAGCATCCTTCACAGCTGTCCCCATGAGAACTATGCTGGGGTCCTTGTGGTTTTGCTCTCTGCCAGGGCTGGACACTGCCGGCTCGGGGAGGTTGTCTGGAAGTTCTGTTCCTCTGAGCTGCATCAGAGCCAGTGATGACAGACAAGCTTGTACCGCATCTGTCCACTTGACCTGCCAAGGTGTGCGGTTGCAGGCTGTGTTGGTAACGGGAGACGAGTGGCATGCTGGGGGCAGTGTGGCAGGGGCTCTCTGCCTGGGAGGCTTCACTGAGAGTCACGTGGGTTACTGAAAGTCCCACTGCTCAGCCCGGCGGCCACGTCTGTTCCTCTCAGTTAGACCAGCAGTGTACTTTGCTGGTGCAGGTGTGTGGGGCTGTGGTTTGGGAACTGGTGACCGCTGTGAACTTGGCCCCTGGTTTCCTGCTGAGACATTCACCCTGAGGTACCCAGTCATGCCTTGGGGGACTTGTTGAGTAATGCAAGAGTGCATGAAGGGCAGAGCCAAGTAAATCTGCTCAGAGGTGCAGATATCTGAATCTCTAATCCGTGTGGCTGTGGCTGGGAGAAGTGTGTCTGGCCAGGCTTCCTGCTGGGGATCCTGGCTCCCAGTCTACTGCTGCCAAGCTGTGGGCGAATCCTGGGCCTGTCCAAGCCCAAGGTCCAAGAATTTCCTCTGATCAAGGCAATCATGCTGTGTGTAGATCTCAGGGACGGCTCTGGGCATGCTCAGGATCACGGCTCTGCCTACTACCGCCATGTTGGTGGGCAGAGGCCAGGTAGGTCTGGTTGGAGGTGCGGATATCTGAGTCTTTCAGCCATGTGGCTGTGGCTGGGAGAAGCCGTGCTGGGCCAGGCTTCCTGCTGGGGATCCTGGCTCCCAGTCCACCACTGCTAGGTACGGGGAAGGTCCTGGGCTCTTGGATGGCCAGAGTGCCAACTGGTGCCGGGATTTGCCTGCTGGCCACCTGGCTGCGAGCTCTGGGGTGTTTGGGGTATGGAATTACTGCCTAGGGACATCCAATGATAAGGCCACAGTACATGTAAGTGAGGAATGAATCCTGAGAGATATTCAATGTCAGGGCCACTGTGCTTGCAGATAAGCGAGGGGACTGAGATCTGGTGATTTGGAGGGGAGAGACTGGAAGATCTATATGGGTCAGACTCGTGCACCAGCCCACATGGGAATCAGGAGTTGGGCTTGTTAGCATAGAACATTGCTGGCCACCACACGCCAGTCCGTGTGAAAGCTATGGCTGGGGGCCTGACTAGCAGGACTAGAACCTAGTACTTGACTGAATGTCGAAACAGGGGATGGGTCACATTAGGCGGGGCCTTGACGCTAACCTGCACGTGAAAGAACCAGGTCCAGGGATAGATTCTGTGGGGGATTTGTGGGCCAAACCCTGTGGAAATGCAAGTCCTGCTGGTTAGCTCAAGAGTTGGGGTGGTGATGGGCTGAGCTAGGTGTGACCATGGAACCTGCCAACACTCACGGGTACAGGGACTTAGAATAGTCTGGACAGGTCCAGGCTGCAGCACCTGCATGTGCATCCTAAATCAGGGTGTGGGGTGGGCTGGGCCGCAACATTCACCATCTCATACTAGGTCAAGATGGAAGAGTAGGCTATACCAGGGGCAGGGCCTACCATCTGCTGGCATGAGTGAGATCTGGGTCTGGGAGAGGACTGAGTGAGGGAACTTGGGGAAACTCCCCTAGTGAGTCTTACCTCCCACTGGTGAGCACATGTTCCAGGCCTGGGAGTCAGGCAGGCTAGGCAAGGTAGCTCCAGCTGTTGGCAAGTGTATGGGTTGGTTTTGGAAGGGGGTGGACTAGGCAGGGCTGAGCAAACCGTAGCCCACCAGGCTGGAGCACAGGTCATGCTAGGCTAGGCTGTCACACCTAGTTTGCATGAGCCAGGGATGGGAACAGATTGAGCAGGGCCAGGTGCCAGCATCTGCCAGCAAGAGTTGGGACTAGGGGCAGGCTGAGTCAGGCCAGGCCTCAGCATCCAAAGGTAAAGGCCAAGACAGGTGAGGGACTATGCCAAGCTGGGTCAGAGCAACCACTGGCACGTGCAAAATCTATGGCTTGGTTGGGAGCAAAGGGATACCCTGGCTGGGTTGTGGTTCCCACTGGTGAGTATGAAGGCCAGAGTAGGGGCTGCTGTCTGGTCTAGGCATGGCTGTAGTGTCCCTTGGCACAAGTATAGGCTGGGTCTGGGGTGTGCCAGATTGGGCCAGACTCCAGTACCCACTGGTGCTCGTGAGAACCAGGGTAGGTGTAGGATGGGCTAGGTTAGGCCTCCGCCCCTGCTGAGCCATGTGCGAGCTGTGTCTGGGCATGGACTAGGCTTGGCTGGGCTATAACACTCAACAGTAAAAAAACGAATGGGTGAAGGCCAGTCAGGAAAGGCCACTGTTTCTGCTTGGGCTGGAGATGGACTAAGTAGGGCTAGCCCATGGACCCACTGGCGTGTGCGAGATCTGGCATTGGGAGAGGTTCTGATGGAGGAGCTTGGACAACTCTGTCAGGACACAGTCCCTGCAGGTGAATGCAAGAACCATGATAGGGAACAGTCCGGACTGGGCCAAGGAATGGTACCCATCAGCATGCATTTGGTGCAGGTCAGGGATGAACCAGGTTGGACCAATTCATATTACCTGCTGACAAATCCAAGTACCAGAATGGAGTGTGGGTCGGGCTAGTTTGGGTCATGACACAAGCCAATTCACATGAGGGCCAGGACTGGCGGCAGATTGGGCTGATCTAGGCTGTAGCCCCCACCAGCATGAGTTCTAATTGGGGGTGGGCTGTGCCCAGCCAGGCCACAGCAACCACTGGCAAATGCTGATGTGAGGCAGGCCATGCTGGACTGGAGCACAGCACCCAATCAGTACATGTGAGACCTGGAGGTGGAGGGGGCGAATCTGGTAGGGGGCTGTAGAGGGCTTCCCTGCTGGACCACCATCCCACTAGAGAGCGTGAGTTGAGATGGGGGCATACCAGACCAGGCAGGATTACAACACCTGTTGCCTTCATATGGGCTGGATCAGGAGAAAGCCAGGCTGGGTTGACTGTTCCTACTGGTGCATGCACAAGTCAGAGTGGGTGTGGGTTGGTTGGGCTTTGCCGCAGCATCGGCTGGCAGATGCTGGCACAGGGGAGCAAATTCTGTCAAGTTAAACTGCAGAACCTCCTGGAGAGTGTATGATCTGGGTGTGGGGGTAGGCCCAGTAGGGAAACAGTGGGCATCTGCCTCTGGGTTTGCCACTCTGACTGTTGAGCAGGAGAACGACTGGCGCAGGCATAACTAGGCAGAGTGGCACCTGCCGAGACGTGTGTGGGCTCGATAGTTAGGCTGGTTGGGTTGAACTAGGCTTCAATGCCCGTTGACATGTGTGAGAGCTGAATGGGATGTGGGACAGACTAGAGCAGTCTGTTGTACATACTGGCAAGCACGGGAACCATGACAGGGGTGGGTCTGGTGGGGTTTATTGTGGGTTGGTCTGACTAGCTGCAGCTCCCACTGGTGTACGTGAAGGTTGAGTGTGTGGTGGAAAGGATCGGGCTGGACTGCAGCACTGATTGGTTTGTGCAGAAGACAGGGCTGGATGCAGAACTGACCCAGCAATTGCAGCCACTAGCATGTGTATAAGCTGATTGGGGCGATGGACTGTGTCAGACCTTGTATGGGCAAGCACACACAAGAATCAGTTCTGGGATCACCACAGATGAAGTTTCTGTGGGGACCCTTACCCCAACTGTGGAGAGAATTGCAGGTTCCATGGTCTGACCGTGGAGTGTATGTCAGAATTGGGCCTCCTCAGTGGCTTACACAGAACAGTGGACAGTATATCCCGGTGCACATGGGGAACATGGGAGTACACTGGAGCCTGCAGAGGACACCTGGTACCACAGCAGAGGAACCAACTACCCCAGCCAAGTGTTGGCAGTGAGCCTCCTGGGCAAACAGACTCTAAAGTACACTATGTCAACCAGTGGATTCTGGAGCAATTTCATCACACTTGCAGTGGCAGTAATTTGGAACTGTTGAACCATCGAAACCGTGAGCAGGACCCTCAGAGTATGCCCCACATCGGGGACCCTGGGGTGGCGTCAGGTGGCTGTCCTCATCCCAGAGTGCAGAGACGTTTGGGAGGCTGGGTGTGGCTTCTCTCCTTGTCTCCTCCTTTCCCCCAGATACAGGAAGGAAAACAGAGAATGTGGAAATGGTGATCTCACCCACCTTCCTGTGGCCCTTGACCTCAATCACCATAATCAACCATGTAAAAATCATCAAGAACAAAAATAAGAGATCCCAAATTTTGGAAAAATTTGAGATTTTTTTTTTTTTAGAAATGTAATTCGATTAGTGAGGTGTGTGCAGGAACAATATTAGAGGTGGAAAATAGCAACACTTGAGTTTGCTGCTGCAATGGATGCTTTTAGTCAGAATGAAAAGTAAACACATGTGGAGGGCCTCTGGAGTGGCTGCAGGGAAGCCAGCGGTCTCTGCTGTGTCTGTGCCCCTGCCTGGACGGGCCATGATCCTGCATTGTCTCCACTTTGAAGAACTTGAGGTTTGTTGGTGGGTGAGCCCACAGCCTGCGGCCCATGAACTTCTCTGGATGCGCTGCCTGGGGGTCAGCCGCCACCCACCATGATTCACGACGGACTCGTGTGTCTCCTGCATTGTGGCCAGTCCCCGTGAAGTATCACCGTCGAGGGCAGTGGGGGAACTGGGGGTGGTGAACCTGAGAAAACCCCAGGGAAGCCTTTCGTTCCTGTCTCACGAAGAACTGCAGGCGTGAGCACTTGGGCAGGACTCGTGCTGGCGGAGCCTAATGCCCCCATCCTGCTCATGTGCGCCGGGAGGCTGCCACTCACATGGGGTTCTATATGCGGTCTGCCCTGGCTGTTGCCAACATTTGAAAAGAAAGAAAGGAATTCTATTTCTTGCTCCCAAAGCCCTGGTAGGAATCTGGTGAGAAGTTCTCTGGCCTTGGTCTAGCAGGTGTCACCTGGTTGCTTTGGGAGACAAGCTTGTAGACAGCAGGTGGCACGTCCCCATGGTTTCCTAAGCCCATGATCCCCTGCCCCGGCACTGTGTGGGAGTGGCCGTAGGTTTGGTCCTCAGCCACAAAGGCTATGGCACAGTGTGAGGGCACAGCTGGAGGATGCGGGGCTTTCCCCTTGCTGTGTCAGGAAGGATGTGTCCTGAGGACTCAGAGCCCAGGAGTCAGAGGGCTCCTCCCTCCTGGTGGTGGCATCAAACTAGAGCTGCCCTGGTGATTGGAGTTGGTCACTGTTGGGGGTGAGGGAAGAGAGGAGTGTCTCAGGCCCCAGGAGCAGGGGTGTGTGTGTATGTGTGTGCATGGGTGTGTGTGCGTGCTGCTGCCTGGCACTCACTGCTACTGCAGAGGCTGGGAGAGAGAACAAGGCTGAGGAAGGAAGGCAGGTAGAACAGATCTTTTTTTTTTTTAAAATTTATTTATTTTTTATTAATTACATTGCATTATGTGGCACATTTTTATATGCACTGGGATTCCCCCCACCCCTCCCCAAACCCTCCCCCCACGGCAGATTGCTCCACCTTATTGCGTTTCCGTAGTTCAAATTCAGTTGAGATTCTTTCATTGGAGGTGTTTAGGTAGAACAGATCTTAAAGAGCCCCAGAGTGCTTCTGGAAAGTTCCAGGTGTGTGCAGAGCAGGCTGAGGGAAAGGTGGATTCTGGGTTGGGTGGGTGGAGGTGTGGTGGGTCAATGACGCAGTGGCGTGGGGGATCAGTGAGGTCTGGTGCTTGGTCAGGCTTCTTTAATCACTGATTTGGCAAATGTTTGCCCAACGCCTGCTGTGCCCTGGGGCATTGGTGTGGGGGACATGGCTGTGCCCAGGGCCGATTTAGAGCTGGACCTTGGGAGAGTGAGGTGTGGGGCCGGACATTGCTCAGTGCACACAGATGCCTGGGGTGCTGGGTGGGGAGGAGAGACCCCCAGTGCAGGGAGCTTCTGAGGGCGGGGTTTGGCCGCATCTGGGGGTCAGGGAGAGCTTCCTGGTGATGCTGCTTCTGAGACAGATGTGGTGTGGGGGTGAGTGAGGGGGGATGGGAGGTGCCACCAGGCTTCTGCAGTGGGAGGAGGAGAGGGTTGGGTGGGGCCTGAGTTCTTGCTGGCACCCTGGGGTGCCATGGTGGGCAGCGGCAGAACCTTTGGAGGTGCTGGCCACAAAGTGCTCCCTTGGGAGTAGTTGCTGTGGAGAGGGCCTGGAGCCACAGACCATGTCTCTGGCTTCTCCACTCCCTGGAGACCTCTGAGTTGCCACATTTCTATTCCTGTCTTTCTTAGGAACTGAATCGCGTGTCCCTGGCCTGTGTGGCTTGCTCAGGGTGGGGTCTGGAGGCAAGCAAGGGATGCCAGGTGCCGGTGGCGGAGTGAAGCTTGGCGGACTGTGTGCCCTCCCGCTGCCTGCTGCAGCTGCCCTGAGAGCCCCCTTTGAGCAACCCTGGGCCAGGGCAGCGAGCTGCCAGCAGGGGCTCCTGCAGCTGCAGGCAAGTCAGCGAGGTGACTGTTGGAGGGTCAGATGCCCCTCTGGCTGGGGAGAGCCAGGCTTGCAGTGACTCAGGGTGGCGCTGACTTTGAAGCCAGGCACCTGGGCTCTGGAGCCTGCCCGGGATCAGCAGTGGCCTTGAGGGCAGGCTGTGCCAACAGAGAGCAGCCCTGGAGGCTTGGGGCAGGCGGTGCGTGGGGAGCGGATGTTTGGGAGGCAGCTGTCTGTGTGGCCTTGGGAGAGAGGGGCACAGTCCACCTCGCTGCCTACAGTTCTGTTCGCTCACTTAAGTGGTAGAGTGACAAGGAGGAGAGTCCTAAACATCTGTTGGTTCACACTGTTAATGGCTGCAGTGACTGGGGCTGGGCCAGGCTGAAACCAGGAGCCAGGAACTTGTGGTTCCCCAGGTGAGTGGCAGGGGCCAAGGCCTCCATTGCTTTCCCTGGGTGTATTAACAAGGAACCCGATGGGCAGTGGGGTAGCCAGGGCTCTGGCTGGCACTTGAGGGGCGCCAGTGTCCTGAGTGACGGCTCAGCCTGCCGGGCCATGTGTCGTTTTCCTGGTATGGGTGTTTGAGCACGGGGAGGCTGGCCTGCCAAGTGTGGGGGCAGAGGTGGAGACCCATTAGTGGGTGAGTGACAGGGGCACTGGCTTGGTCCTTTGCTCCGCACGGCGGGGGCATGGTTCGCGTTTGCCAGGCCTGAGGTTCCATGGCGAGAGCTGAGGGTAGGCCTGCCTGAGGCAGTTTGTCCACAGCGGGGCCCTGGGGAGCGTGTTCTTCCCTGAACTTGAGGGTCTCTGTGTCAGGGGCTCGGTGGGCTACTAAAAAAAAAAATAGAAAAAAAGAACAATTTGAGAGAGAGACAAGTGGAAGAGTGAGACAGTGCAAGCGCCTGGGTTCACTCTCTGTAAGATTTATTTGTCTTTATTGGAAAGGCAGATGAGGTTTTACAGAGAAGAGAGACAAAAAGATCTTCCATCCATTTTACTCCCCAGATGGCCACACGGCCAGAGCTCAGCCAGTCCATAGGCAGGAACTGGGAGCTTCTTCTGGGTCTCACATTCAGGGTCTCAAGGCTTTGGGCCATTCTCTACTATTTTCCCAGGCTATAAGCAGGGAGCCGGATGGGAAGTGAAGCAGCCGGGACATGAACTGGCACCCGTATGGGTTGCTGGCACTTGCAGGGTGAGGATTTGGCCATACCAGGCCCAGGGGTTCACTCTCCAGTGACCACAGCTGCTGGACCTGGGCCAGGTGGAAGCCAGGAGCTGGGGACTGACTCTGGCTCTCCCACATGAGTGGCAGGGAAGTGTCTGCTTGAGCCGTCATCTGCCTCCCTAGGGCAGTAGTGGCAGGGAGCTGGAAGCAGCAGCAGGGCTGGGACTTGTGCCCAGGCCCTGCGCTCCAGGACACGGGATTCGAGTGTTGTCTGCACTGCAGCCCGACGCCAGCCCTTCCCAGCTAACCACATGGCTGGGGTGCTTCGTAGCTGGTGTTGCACCGCACAAAGATGCCGCCGCAGTACCAAGTGCTTCTCTTTCTTTTCAAGTTGTTTTTGTGTCTGAAAGAGAGACAAAGACGGGGGCAGAAATCTTCCCAGAGGTCAGGAGAGCACATTTTTGGGTCTCCCCTGTGGGTGTCACAGAGCATACAGCAGGAGCCACCACCAGGGAACTGGAACCCAGAGCTGGGCTGGGACACACCCAGACATTGTGAGACTGGAGGCTGCAGTGGGGCGTCCATGCTCTGCCGAATGCCTGCGCCCTGCCTCTTGTGTGTTCTTTCAAGCATCATCTCATCTCCATAGGGCGTTGTTCCCCTGTCACCCATGGGGGGCCTGGTGACGAGAACTCAGGTGCGGGGGTCGGGTGGGGCCGAGGGTGGCCTGTGCGGCTCAGGGGCACGACCCTTTGGCTCGTTCCCTGGTGGGTTAGGGCTGACCCTGTTTTTCTCATAGGTATTCCCCAGCAGCTGTGTGAGTGACAGGGAAGTGGGGCAGGGATGGTTCCCCCCCACCCGATCAGATAAAGAGGTCCCCCCCAACAACAGGAAGTCTCCGGAGAGTGCGCCCAGGCCTGCACTCCTGGCCCTCTGCTTCCTGACTTCCTGGCCTTTGTTTTCCTCCCAGGACCCTCCCCCTCCCTGCTCCAGGGGCCCAAGGCTGTCCTCCCCCCCTCCCCCCCGTGTGTTTGGAGTATGGGACCCCTGGCCTGATCCCCCCCCCCCCCCGCCCCAGCCTGTGCCGCTGGGGAGCCATCCTGTGTGGCTTATGCTGTTGCTGGTCCAGTTGTCTCACCTGAAGTAGCAGATGGGTTACAAAGATGGTGTCTTGTCTTTTTCTTCTTATTTGTGAAAGTGCTGTCTGTGTCCTTGATGGAAAAGTTAGGAATGGCTCCATAGGAGGGTGAGCGCTCAGGACTGTGCCCGCTCCCCGTCACCTCGTCACCCCAGGAGCCATGCTGTCCTGGGGAGTGCCTGTGCCTTGTGGCTACCAGGGTTCAGAGAGAGGATGTTTGTATGACCTTTCTCCCAGTGGTGTCATGAGAGTGATCAGTCAGCACCGCTTGTGGCAGTTGGTGGGCCGGTGCTGCAACCAGCTGTCCGTGGGTGCCAGCTTCATGTATGGTTTGGCCTCTGCAGGGCGCTGTCCCGTGTCTGCTGCTTCCCACCAGTGGCCTGGCCTCTTTCAGTCCTGTGGCCGGCGGGGTGACACGCACTCAGAAAACAGCAGCCGCACTGCGTGGTGTGGCATGGCTTGGGCAAGTCTGGGAGGAGATGCCAGCCCGACCAGATGGACGTCTGCCTGCCCTGGGCGTTGCCTGCTCCCATGGCCTTCTGGGAGGTTGGTGTGACTCTGATCCAACTCAGCACCCAGACAAACTGTTCTACAACGCTTGGCTCCAGAAGTACCCTGACTTCCTAACTGTTTGCAATAAAGCTTTGCTTAAAAAATTAACTAATTTGTGTTTTAATTTGAAAGGTAGCACTAAAGAGAGGGAGAGATGTCTACCTTCTTTTCTCTGGTTCATTCTCCACTCGCGCACACGGCCAGGGCTGGGTCAGGCTGGACCTCTGGAGTCCGTCTCGCGTAGGGGTAACTGGGACCAGCACCTGCTGTCTCCTACGATGCCCCTTGGCAGCATCAGGAGCAGAGCTGGACACAGACCAGGCACTGCAGTGTGGAGCGCAGGTGTCTTAACTGCGAGGCCCCAACAACTGCCCTGGTACAGCTCCACAGTGTCACTCGGGCACCTTTTTGGATGTGCCTGGAAACCTTGGTTGGGCTATGGATCCTGTCTGGGTGGGAAGAGGGGATCGGCTGGGCACGCCGACCCCGTGTGTGTTGTTGGGGCATCTCCTTGGGCACTGGGTCTGTTACATCTTCTCAGCTGCTGTCCTGCAGGGCAGTGAAATGCTTCCCTCTCCAGCCGTGTCCGGGTGCTGTGGACACAGGGCTGACTCTTGAGCTGCTCTCAGCCAGGACTGTGAGGTCTGCACACTTGGCTTCTAGCAGCTTCCATTCCTAACCAGGCTGCCTGGGCTTCCATACTGATGCCTGCTGGGGACTGCTTTGTCCAAGGCAGCTGCCGCACCACGCCGGCTCCTGTGGCTTGGTGGGGAGGCGTCAGGGTCTTGTCAGGGTCTGCATTGACCAGTGGGGTCTTAGGCTGTCCCCACCACCCTCCAGGTCTGTAGCCTAGACCTGGGAGCTGCCATTTGTCGCTGAGTCTGTGCTTTGAGGATTGGTTCAGTGTCTTGCATTTGGCAGCCACTCCTCACTACCTCTGTCCCCAGTGGACGCTGTGATGTGAGCCATGTCAGAATTCTTGCTTACCTCTGTGTGTGTGTTCTGTGGTCGCTGGGCTATGTGGCAAGTGTTGGCTGGGTCTGCCTTGACTGGCCATGTGCCACTGGCCAGGGGCCTTATCACTGCTGTCCACGTCTGGAGGGGCCGTGCTGACATCTGCTCAGGCCTCTTCCGAGTTAGGCAATACAGGAGGTTTCTCACTGGTTGCCAGTGTCTGCGGGTTAGTCGTCTTCTGTTGCGTGTGCTCCGGGGCCTTGGCCCTGGCGGGGGCGTCCTTGCTGGGCCAGGCCTGTAACCAGATGCTTCCTTGCACCTTTCCCCTCTGAGTAGGCACTCGGATATGTTGGCGTCCCCTGCACGCCAGTTTCCAGCTTGGTGGTCACGACGAGGTTCCTGGCTGAGTTCCCTGCCTTTACATTCCCGGGTCCACAGTGCGGAGTCTGGTCCTGGCACGGTTTGCCGGAAGCAAATGCTAACGTGGTTGGAATCTCCTGGAATGAATTTCTGCACAGGGAGATGCCGGCGCGCGTCCTGACTTGGCTCGGGGGCCCTGCTCTTGGCCGGCTGAATTCAGTTTGTTTCTCCAGGGGTGCTCGGGGGAAGTGACTTGGTGACCTGTTCTGCCGCTCTTGGAGTGTGTCTTCCTAACTGTGTGTGTTTTACTTTCTCTAGGGTTTTCAGCAGAAACATGTCTGACAAAATGTCTAGTTTCCTGCACATTGGAGACATTTGCTCCCTGTACGCCGAGGGCTCCACAAATGGGTTCATTAGCACCTTGGGGTAAGAACACATTTGCTGATTTTGTTATTATTTTTTAATGTGACATGATTTGTTTCAGATGTCTTACAAACTGGGATTTCTTTTCTCTCTAGTTACAAAATGCTACTGTTTCCCTTGGCTTTTCCAAAGGTGACAGGTTCACAGATAGCAGATCCCATGCTGGTGTGAGAGCTCTCATCGCCGAGAGGGCCAAACCTCGACCATGAGGTCCGTTAGCTGGGCATTCCTTGCATCTGGCCCGCCTTACGTAGGAGGCGAGTGTGCAGAAGGAGTGGCCGAGAAGGTAAAGCTGGGTGCTTGGACGCCAGCTAAGGCCCCTGAGCTGTCACCATACCCTGTCTGCCATGTGCGCCAGGGCAGGGCTCCTGGGATGCCTACTGTACCTTGTCTACCGTGTGTGCCAGGGCAGGGCTGCTGGGATGCCCACTGCATCCTGTCTGCCTTGTGCACCAGGGCAGAGCTTCTGGGATGCCCACTGCACCAATTTGTACCAGGGCAGGGCTTCTGGGATGCCCACTGCACCCATTTGTACTAGGGCAGGGCTGCTGGGATGCCTACTGCATCCTGTCTGCCGTGTGCACCAGGGCAGGGCTTCTGGGATGCCCACTGCACCCATTTGTACCAGGGCAGGGTTGCTGGGATACCCACTGCACCCTGTCTGCCGTGTGTGCCAGGGCAGGGCTGCTGGGATGCCTGTGTTCTTGCCCAGAACTCTGCTCTGTGCACTGCAGAGTGACAGCTGGGTATGGCTTGGAGCTTCATGGAGATTCAGACACCCCAGCCTGTCATGCACGAAGTGCAGAAATGCAAGGTGAGGACTGGGGTGGCCTTGTTGATTTTGGCGGGGGTTCGTCTCCAGCAGCTGCCGACAGGAGCGTGTGCTCAGAGCATGCCCAGGCACCCATGCAGGTTCCCTCAGCACCAATGAGAACATCATTTCCAGTAGAAAACTGTCACTCAGGAGACCTGCCCTTTCACTGCACAGATTCAATGTGATGGCCGGTTCTGCATTGGCCCATATTTGGTGGTGTGACAGGGTATGGCTACTCACATAGCTGCCACCTTCGAGCATGCCACCCTGGCCGTCCCTCTCCGGCTGGCCCCATCCCCTGCCTGTTCCTCTCTGACTGGCCTCATCCCCTGAGCATTCCCACAATGCCACCCTGGCCATCCCTCTCTGGCCCCATCCCCTGTGCGTCCCCACAGTGCCACCCTGGCCATCCCTCTCTGGCCCCATCCCCTGTGCGTCCCCACAGTTGAGTCTTGCCCTCTTGTCTTTTTCAGCAGTGACAGCAGCTGTGATAAGTGGCAGCGGTAAGCGCACCCAGCCCCCTCTCCTACAAGCCGTGGGTGTTCACGGTGTGTCAGGCAGCGAGCTGTGTCTGCAGCTCCCGGCCCCTGGTCCTCAGGTGTTGATCACTGTCCCGAGGGTCAGACTTCCTCACTTCAGGTGGTGATGGCACCTGCCCAGGGGCTCGCGGCTTGGAAGGCGTGGGTCTCAGCACCAGCAGGGCTGTCTTGTCCTCCTCACCATGCGTGCACAGGTCCTTACCGGGTGCCCTGCCCAGCCTCACTGTTGCTGCCTTGCCCCCGACACCTGGTTGCCTCCCTGCCTGCTTGCGTTTTTCTGGGGCTTCTGCTCAGCAGGGCATCTGTCAGGGGCCTCCCCTGCTTTTTGGTGCTCCCCTCAAGCGTTGCTGGTCTCCATGGCAACCTGAGGGCTTCTAGGTGTTACAATCTGAGCCCCGAGACTGACCTCTAGTGCCTATTTAGTCTCCTTCCTTGCTGTCCTGTACTTGAAAACAGTTGTTGTCAAAGTGGATGGGAAGATTAGGTTTAAGCTGCTTTTGGTGTGGGTGCCGTTTCTGTAGCCACGGCAGCCACCTGTCTCCCCACCCCTGTCCCATTGACATAGGGGTGCTGGCTGCCTCCCCAGCCCTGTCCTGTTGGCACAGGAGTGCTTGCCCCCCTGAATGTCCTCCTGTCTTCATCGACCTTAAAGAGGGTCTGTGTGGGCCTGCTCTGTGTGAACCAGCAACTGGTGGTGTGGACCCAGATGCTGCGGCCGGATGCGGGGAGAACAGGCCCGTGTCAGTGTAATGCTGCGGCCGCATGCGGGGAGAACAGGCCCGTGTCAGTGTAGACCAGTCTGGTGAATATCCCTGTGCCCTAGTTTAGAATGCTTGAATCCTGCAATCCCATTTCTCAGGTGACAAGCCTGATTCGTGGGGGGAAGAGAGGTGGCCCAGGCACAGTTCCAGTGCCAAGAGCTCGATGGGGTCCCCTGTCGCTTGCTTTTTTGAGTGTGTGATGATCTGTCAACCCAGCCCTGCTTTGAATTCTGGGTGTCCCCTCTGTCCCCACCTGGGGCTCAGCGAGCGGCTGTCCTGTGGCCACGCTCTGCTCTTGACTCTCCTAGGAGGTGTGAGCCATTGAACTTGCTGTCCTCCTTTCCCGTGGACAAGGTCCTGTGTCTTGAAGCTGATGGAGACACCTGCTGGTGGGGACTCTAGACCCATGGGCTCGCCCACCCCTATGAACTGGGCGAGTGGCTGCCTTGGGTATCTCCTTGGCCACACTTCCCAGTGTATCTGGGGGTGCCTGAGTAAGAAAGGCCCGGGTGCTTTGTAGCACAGATGGGGGATCTGAACCTGGGTGTTAGAGAGGGGCAGGCTTCAGGAACTGACAGGGAGCCTGGAGGAAAGATACCCCAGGAGACACTAGTGTGTCAGGGGCCTGGGAAGTCACCCCAGGAGACACCGGTGTGTCGGGGGCCTGGGAAGGTACCCTGGAGACCACGGTGTGTTGGGGGCTTGGGAAGGCACTGCAGGACACCCAGTATGTCAGGGGCCTGAGAAAGTACCCTGGAGACCCTGGCATGTCGGCCTGGAAGGGACCCCAGGAGACCCTGTGTGTCGGGGGCCTGGGAAGGCACCCCAGGAAACCCCAGTGTTTTGGTTGGGAGCAGGTTCTTAGATTGCTTGGGACATGAGGTAGTATCAGGAAGTTGGCCAAATCCAGACTTCTGAGAGCAGTAGCTCTTTGCCTGTTAAAAGAAGCACTAACTGAAACAGTGTCTTGTCATGGATGGGTGGTCTGGGCTTCCCACCCCGGGGCCTCATTCCTACTTCACACTGGCCTAAGGCCTGTCCTTTCACCAAGCTCCTGGTCTGCTCCTCAATGGCCCCCTCCTCATCCTCTGGCCGTCCTGTCTCCGTCTGAGCCTCCGTCTGAGCCTCCGTTTGCAGCCTTACAGACAGCTTCGAGCACACTTCCTCTCTGGCTGCAGCACGGTTTTTGTCTTGCTTTTGGCAGCCTGGCACCCTCCCTGGGATCCTGAGGGTGGAGACCAGCTCCTGGTCATCTTTACTTCCCGCAGCCAAGCTCGGTGCCTGGCACCAAGGTGCCTCCTGCCAACCTGCTGTGGGATGCTCTGGCCCCTCGTCATGCCCACAGTATCAGCAGTACAGCTGTCTGTGCCCACATGCGTCACAGATGTGTCTTGGGGTACAGCAGCCTGACCTTGGGCTCGGGCTGGGCTTGGCTCCATGTGTAGCGGCGGCTGCAGCGTAAGCAGCCCCTGGCTGGAGGATGCTACAGGTGAGACGTGTGCAGGAGAGGTCTGGGGCGCCGGGTAATATGTGTATCTGTGTCTCCTCTGCAGCCTGGTGGACGACCGCTGTGTTGTGCAGCCGGAAACCGGGGACCTTAACAACCCACCCAAGAAGTTCAGAGGTAAGATAGAGGCCTTTCTGCAGCAGCCCGAGGCTCATGGGCAACTCCCCAAGTGCACTGCCGAGTGTGTGAGGCTGGTTCTGTTTTGCTGGTCATTCTAGGTTGGATTGCCCTTTTTCAGTGTGGTTTCAATCCTAAGCCCCCTGAGTTATGAGAGATGCCTACATCTATTGTTAAGGTGGCGATGGGTTTCTGAGCACCTTCGTCCGTCCGCGAGTGCTGGGAGCTGCCTATCCTCTGTTACTGCAAACACAGGGAGTGTTAGTGGTGTGAGTGGCTCTTGCTCTTCCAGCCGCTGCTGCTACTGTGGTCTCAGCCGTCTGCAGGGCTGAGATGCTCTGGTTTGGCCTGGCACACCTGAGGCTGGTTGCCTTCCTGGTGCTGTGTCTCCCATGTTTGGTGTCTTCCTCTGCACATGGCTTGGTTTGCTGCAGGAAGTGTTGGACGTGGTACCTGAGATGATGACTAATTTGCTTTTGCTTTCTTGTGCTCGGTGGTTCTCTGCTCTTGTCACCAATTGAAACGATCAGGGGAGGACTTTGGATCCGTAAACACTCAGCATTCTGCTGTACAGTGGCTGTGGAGGTGGGAGCTTGGCTTCCCCCGTGGGTCCTGCCTGCTGCACAGGGCTCAGAACACGCTGGATTGGGCCTTTGATGGACAGCCTGTGTCTGGCTGTTTGTAGATGCTGTCATTAGAATGACAAGTTCTTACTGGATAGTGCTTCAGAACCTTTTGGATAAAAGCTGAAGAGAATCCACTCGAAGGTGGCCATTACTCTTGAGACTGGTAGGGTGATGTTTTCACTTGAGGGTGGTCTGTGGGCAGCAATGCCCGGGCCAGGGTCTTGGGTGTGAGACACCTGGTTCTGTGAACTCTGTGCAGATGCCTGTGTACTGGGGCTCAGTGGCCTGCGTTCCCACAGGGAACCCAGGGACTCAGGGCAGAGGTCAGGCGCGCTCCTCCTCGGCCGTCCGTGATGGTGTTTTCCCACCGCCAGACCCAGCTGTTCCACCGCCCGGGCTTCCTGTGGAGCCCTCTGGCTGGGAGCCCTGGGCCAGCGCAGCTGGAGAGGTTGCAGACTGCGCCCAGCCTGGGAGCTCAGGAAGGGGATGAAGGGGGGACCAGGCCTGCACCAGAGGTGGGCGGAGTCATGGAAGGGGGTCTGCAGGGTTTGGAAAAGGTGACCGGCTAGAAAGGCAGAGGCCTCTCTGTCGGGATCCTGGGTCTAAAACGTTACGCTTACAGTTTATGTGAGAGGTCTTACATTGGTTGATTCAGCCTCTAAGTGCCCACGGCAGGCCCTACTGGGCCAGGCGGAACTGGGTGTACTAGGCGTTGGGTCTGGGTGTCCCACATACATTGCAAGATCCTAGCAGCTGAGCCGTTACCTGCTACCTTCCAGGGTGCGTGTGAGCAGGAAGGTGGATCCAAGCAGAACCCTGCTGTTGTGCCACACACCTGCCCGAGTCAGGCTTGGAAGAGCAGCTGAGAGGTGCTGGGGTGCGAGAAGCACTGTGGTGGAGAGTGCTGGGAGCAGGTCCCTGCTCCTCCTCCAGCTGTTGAGCTGCTGTGAGCCCAAGGCCCGTGCTGGGACGGGGGTGAGGTGGGCGCCTCTCAGCACTAGGTCGGCCCGTGGTAACCGGTTCCACCGCTCCAGCCTGGAGGACATCTCGTCTTACGGGAGGTCAGCCTGGCCGTGGTGACCACATGGGTGTGCGGAGGCAGTCAGGCTTAGCTTTCCTGGTGACCTTGATTGTTTCTGTGTGGCTCATCCTCAGAGAATGTTTGGGACCTGTGGCCTCCCCAGAAGTCCCTGGTGTCCCCTCGGGCCATGCTTCGGTTCCGGCAGCTCCTATACTCGGGCAGTAATCCTGCCTTTGGGATAGAGTTACAGAGTCAGCTCAGAGAGGAAGTGGTGTTTATCTTACTCCAAACAGCGAGGATTCCAGGGACTCTTGACAGACAGGAGGAAGGTGTCACCGCCGCTGTTTCCCCGGGCTGCCACTCCCTCCTGCCCTAAGCTCCTTCCCAGCAGCCTGTCTGCCAGGGTGGCTCGCTCCCCCAGGGGTATAGGAGCTGCTGCTTCCACAGTGCTGGGCCAGGAGGAGTGTCGCCAGGGCGAGAGGCCAGCATGGCTCTCAGTAACACACGTGCTGTTGGCACTGACCCCATGTCCACCTGTTGGCGAGTGGTGTGTGTGTGTATGTATGTGTGTGTGCGGGGGGGGGGTGAAGGCTTGGTCCTTGAAGTGGTATTTACATGTTGGTGCAAGAAAAACGAATGAATAAGTTGTACAGTTATTCCTCTTTCCGAGATTTGCATGCACTTTTCCCCCTCTGTCTGGTATTTTTCTGGGTACATCTGAGTTCCAATTTGGGTGTTTCTGAGATGTCTGGATGTTTGCTGATGCTAAAATTACACGTGTCTAAAATTGTGATCAGTGATGACACTTGTGTGGAAGCTCGCTTGGCCTGCTTCTCGCACAGGTCTGTGGCTGATGTCCCCTCTCCCCAGAGCCCTGCCCGCATGCATGGCCCTCAGGGTCAAGGTGGGAAGTGACTGGAGCCCCCGGGCTTGGCCAGCGGCTGGGGGCGTGCCACACACTTGCTGCTTCACCACAGTCTCCTTAGCAGAGAATGCTGGGGTTTCGTTGCCATAGTTTCAGTGGAGAATTTGACCTTAGCTACAATAACATACAGTTAAAAAGAACCAGCTAATCGGTTTTCTAAAATTAGTGTTCCCTAGTACATAAACCAGTAGGCGCAGAGCATTTAATTAAATACTCCATGAGGCTCCCTCAGCCTCCGGGGATACAATCCCATGGCCAGGCTGGGGGCAAGGCCTGGAGCCACCTCCCCTGGCCACTGGTGGGCTGTGAGGATGGGACTGGTTCTTGCCTTGACACGACTGTTTTCTGATCTGTCAGGCAGAATCTGTTCAGCTTGCTCGGGGAGCAGAGCTGGGCCCTCGGGTTGTCTGAAGTTGACCCCTGCAGGGTCAAATGTGCTGGTGTTGTTGGGCATGCTCTGAGGTGGCCCTGGCTGGTGGTCTTGGTGTGTGGGACGGTGGGGGCCTGGCTGGTGGTCTTGGTGTGTGGGACGGTGGGGGCCTGGCTGGTGGTCTTGCCGTTAGCGTGTTTGGTGTGGGTACGGTGGGACCTGTTGAAGGCCCAGGTGTCACTGAGCACGTCATCTCTCCTTGTTCCTGGGCTTGCTCGATGCGTGATGACGTGAGGCCACGATGCTGCTCTTTCTAGTCAGCTGGTCAGTTCTGGTGCTGCAGTGAGGTGGCCCTCAGGGATTTGGGGGTTGGGTCAGCAGGTTCTCGGCCCTTCCGTTTTGTCTTGGAGTGATGGTTGAGCATCTGCCCTGGATGGTGCTGAGGGCCCGTTAGTTTCACTCCTTGGCTGGGCTTCTTTCTCACCAGCTTGAGGTGGTTGTGTGGTAGTGTTAGCTGTGCATTGATACGCTCTGTGGGTTCCTGTTTGAAGATTTCAGCTTTTCACTTTCACCTTCAGATCATGGTGCTTATTTCTTTGTAAGTAGCAATGGAAAGTATGTCCTTGGCAAGGCTCCTGGAGATACAGCCCTGGGGGTCTTGAGCTGAGCTGACATCTGGGCTGTTTGCAAGGTCAGGGCACCTGTATGAGCTGCCATGGTCCTTTCCTGTCAGGAATTTGTATCCTGTGAGGTGGGGACTGAGAAGGGCTTTGTGGCTTGTTCGGTGGGGAGGCCCGGGCCTGCTGCTGCGGCCTGCCGGTCCCCAAGGCCACAGGGCCCGTGCAAGCTGAGCACGTCTTGGTGGTCCTGGAGGGGGAGTGGGGAGGGGGAGCGGGGAGGAAGTGTGTGGTTCTTTGTGCAGCGTGTGGCCCTGGAGGCCATGGCCCTCGCAGTCACCGGGGGTGCACGGTGGCAGGGTGAGCTCATCAGGACTTTGGTTGTATTTTAAAGATGTGTATGTATTTGGGAGTTAACAGAGAAGCAGCGAGAGATGGAGACAGAGGCATCTTCCACGGCTGGATCACCCCCACCGTGGCTGCAGTGGTCAGGTTGAAGCCAGGAGCCTCCTAGGTGGGCACAGGGACTCAAGTACTTGGCCATCCTTCACTACCTTTCTCAGGTGCATCAGCAGAGCAGCCAGGATTCGAACTGTTGCCCCCAGGTGGTGGCCTGACCCAGGATGCCACAGTGCCAACTCTCGTCATGACTCGCATCAGGGTAATGGCTGGCTTGAACTCGCTGAGGCAAAGGCGGACTTTTCTTGGAGTATGCAGTCGCTGCCCTGCTGTGGGGTTCCGTGAAGGCAACGCCGGCCCTGAGGCAGCTGCCCGGTCTCTGTGGAGCGTGGCTTCCTCCTTTGGCTTTGGTGGTGAAGGGAGACTGCCTCCTCTTTCTGTGGGAGAGCCCTCTGTGGCGTCGCTGTGGCTAGCTTGGTTGGCGGCAGCACTGGGTGCGGATTCGGCACACCCATAGGTCCGGGGACCCGAGGGTGGGCTCACGGCCCCCAGGTTAGGCACAGGAGCCCCGGGCCTAGCCTATGCTGTCCCTCACCAACGCTGCCTCCTGCCTCTTCTCTGGTGATGGATGTGTGTTGGGGTCAGCTCAGGCAGCACAGCCCGCCTCCAGCCCCAGAGAGCCGGGTCAGCGCGGTGCCTTGTGCCCCTCGGGTGTTGCAGTGTTGAAGAGGAAGCTGGCATCTGGTTGTGGCTTCTCCATGTGAAGGAGCACTTCAGATTCCTCCAGCTCCTCGCCCACACTCCCTGAATGAATGACATCTGTGCGATTGTTAAAGCCACTTAGCCTACTTAGAAGGTTGACGTCATGCTGAGCCTGCTGTTGTGGGCAGCTCTGACGTAGGCAGTGGTGAGGCTGCGCGTCACCAAGCCGTGGTGTCCTGCCTCTGGCTGCCGTCATCCCTGTGCCACCCTGGGCTTGGCACACGGGGAGGCAGGCTCCTGGTGCTGGTCTGGTTCAGTCCCAGATGTTGGGGACATTTGGGGAGTGAATCAGTGGATGGAAGATCTCTGTCTTCCTCTCAAATGCATGAACGCATTAAACATTTTTGCAGTGCTGAGTTTTTGAAACTCGGTACTGAGCTGTTTCTTTGCAAGACAGCCTGTGCCTGTCATCTAGATGGTTTTATTTTGCTTGGTTCCATGAAAATGATTTCTGCCTGGGAGCGGAGCTGCGTGACTGGCTCAGCCTGGGGTACCCTCACCCCCTTGTTTCTGGTTACGTCATGCCTTGAGCTCCACCACACTGGTGCTGACTCCCTGGGGTGCTGGACCGCTCTGGCCAGCACTTACTAGACACCTCCTTATTTTCTTTAGTTCGTCTCAATGGAGTCTTCCTCTGGAGCTCGGCCTTGCTTCTGGTGCCTCCAGTCACTGAGTTTTAGTCTGAGAGACATTGCCAAGATGGAACTGCAGACTTTGGGATTGAATTCAGTGAATTCACAGGAAGTTGATCTTGAGGTCTTCCTTGGTGCTGCAGGCTGACCCCGGGTTTTGGGGGTCACATGTCTCAGTTCCCTTCACCCCGTGCCTGCCCAGCTTGGGAAGGCACGGAGGTCCTGCGGCTACAAGGAGAAGGATACTGCTGTCTTCAGTCCCTGATCCTGCCACCCCCGGCTGGGCTCAACCTCTGTGGAGTCCTCCACATTTCATCTCTCTCCGGTGGGTGACAATCTCAGCATCTTGTTCTGAAGTCCCGCATGCCTCCCGGCCAGGCGTGACGTGCAGCGTGAATGGACTTTTGGTCCTGCATGGGGACTAGGCTTGGGTTACCTGACTTTTTTGAAGGTACTGTGGTGGCATTTCAGTAGGAGAGTCTCACATCGTGAGTTTCCTGTTGCTGCTTCCTTAGACTCCATAGGTCAGTGCAGAACCCCACATGGACTCTGAGGGGAAGTGGGTTCCCTCCTGTGACTGCTGCAGGGGTCCTGGAGTGGCTTTCTGGAGAGGAAGTGGGGGCTGTCCTCCCATAGTTTCTCTTTCAGGCTCACAGAGTGTGTCCAGGCCCAGGATGCACTCTGCCAGGTCCGCAGAACAATACTTGGGCCATGTGGACATTAATTTTTAGGAATTATGGATGCTTGGTTTGCAAAGTCTGCTGAATTAATCCAAATGCTAATTTATAACCATAGTTTAAATAAATGGGTTGCTTTTCTTTATCATGAAAGGCAGGTGGTCCTTCTGTATCCCGGTTGTCACCAGCATCATGAAGCCTAAGTCACTGAAAGACGCCGACTGGGCTGTTTTAACAGAGACTTGAATTTTCTGTTTGCAGAAGGTTAATACAGAACTGGCCAACTTCCTACACAGACAGCTGCATCCTGAGCCAGGCAGGCCGGTGCAGCTCTCCTCAGAGACCCAGCTGGAAGTGGAGGAGGGGCATGTTAGTGTCTGGGAGCAGAGGTGTCCTGGCGAGGTGCTCAGAACTGGGCTGCCCCTCCCCAGTGTGGGCGGCCGGATTCTCTCCTGGCAGAGTTCTGGGGTCCCTCATCTCCTGTTTTCTCTGGCTTCTGGTCTTTTTCCCCCAGAGCTAAGGGTCAAGTTTCTGAGATACCTTTTTAGAGTTTGCGCTCTCCGCCTCCTCTTGCCTGCCTCCCTCCTCTGGCCCCCTCAGCTCCTCTCCCTGTCTTCCTTCCCAGCTTCCTCCCTCTCTCCCGGTCTCTCCCCCTCCCTTTGTGTCCCCGTCTCTTCCTCTCTCTCCATCTCCTTCTCCATCATCCCCCTCCGCTCTTTCTCTTCCAGTCTCCCTCCCTCTCTGTTCTCTCCTTCTCTCTCTGGCTCCGTCTCCCCCAGGTGTCTTTCCCTTCCTCTCTGCTACTTATCTGTGGTTGAGTTTTAGAAGCCTTGAAAGAAGGAAATGAGCTAAGAGAACAGGCATGGGTTTCTGCTAGGCAAGGCCGGGGTCTTCGTTTGTCCCCAGAAAAGGCCAGCAGGACTTGGTCCCTCATCAGCCCTTCGGTGCCCCTTTGGCTCTGGGAGAAGGCCCCTGCTGGTGAAGTCCTGTCTGCATTGTTTCCTGTGCGTTTGGTCTTGCTTCAGAGTTGAAGCTGCAGCAGCATGGCACAGCTGGAGGAATGTGGTTCTGGGGGACTGGATTTATTGCTGTTGGGGATCCCTGAGACCCCTCCCCTCCCGGAGCAGGGCCTGTTGGTGGTGTCCTGTGTGTGGGCTGCTGTGGCGCCTGCTACACATCCCATATCCCTGCTCATGCGGGAGCGCTTCAGGTACGAGGCATTTGCCTTTGCAGTGCATGGTGACTGTCCCCGCCGTTGGCGTCCAGCTCCGGAGTCTTGGTGTCTCATGATGCCACGTGGTGCCAGGTGCATAAGGAATGCATGCAAGCCTGAGTTCTCCTTGGGTTGGGCCCAGAATGCGTGGACCTCCTTGGCTTCGCGAAAAGAAGCCTGGCTAGGAGCTTGCCTTCGAGCTGGTGTCATCTGTGGTGCAAGGGAGAGGTACCCCGAGAATGCTGACTTGTGCAAGAGTGAAGTGCCACTCCTCCCCCGCCCAGCAGGGGCTGGAGTGTGTGGACGTTTCGCATGGTGTCTTCTGTACATGGAGCTGACTGCCTGGCTGGAGGTGCCGGCAGCTGAAGCTTCTCACTGCAGCAGTCTGGAAGCCAAGGAGGTGGACGCAGGAAGGGCCTTTACTGCCACGTGTGCTTCGTTGGCTTCATGCTGGTCTCGGTCTGCCCATACAGGAAAAAAAATCAAAAGACCATCTGGAGTGTGGATGGGAGAATGCTGGAAAGGAGGGAGCGTATTGGAGTCGCGTGACATCTTGGTGTGCGCTGGGGGCTGAGCCCAGTGCTGGGGGCTGAGCCCGGCGCTGGGGGCTGAGCCCGGTGCTGGGGGTGCTGGGGGCTGAGCCCGGTGCTGGGGGCTGAGCCCGGTGCTGGGGGTGCTGGGGGCTGAGCCCTGTGCTGGGGGCTGAGCCCTGTGCTGGGGGTTCTGGGGGCTGAGCCCTGTGCTGGGGGCTGAGCCCGGTGCTGGGGTTGCTGGGGGCTGAGCCCTGTGCTGGGGGCTGAGCCCTGTGCTGGGGGTTCTGGGGGCTGAGCCCTGTGCTGGGGGCTGAGCCCGGTGCTGGGGTTGCTGGGGGCTGAGCCCTGTGCTGGGGGCTGAGCCCGGTGCTGGGGTTGCTGGGGGCTGAGCCCTGTGCTGGGGGCTGAGCCCGGTGCTGGGGTTGCTGGGGGGCTGAGCCCTGTGCTGGGGGCTGAGCCCGGCGCTGGGGTTGCTGGGGGTGCTGGGGACTGAGCCCTGTGCTGGAGGCTCAGCCCTGTGCTGGGGTGGCAGGGGGTGCCGGGGGCTGAGCCCAGTACTGGGGGTGCCAGGGGCTGAGCCCGGTGCTGGGGGTGCTGGGGGCTGAGCCCTGTGCTGGGGGTGGCCAGTGGGGGTGCGGGGGCTGAGCCCTGCGCTGGGGGCTGCAGCTGAGCTACCTGACACTGTGGTGAGATGCAGAAGGGAATCCCTAGGGGGATCCCATCTCCCGGGTGCTTCAGGGTGCAAGGCTTGTGACAGACACAGATCTTCCTGCCCAGGAATGCCTGTGCTTCCGAGCCAGAGGGCGTGTTCCGTGTGGCTGTCCTGCTGGGCTGTGGACAGGAACTTTGCCGCTCAGCAGGGCCAAGAAGCTGGTGAATGAGGGCACACCTTCTGCTGTGGACTGGGGAAGTGGGAACAGGGAAGCGGGGCGTATTGGCATGAACAGTAAGGGCTGCTGGCGAGGCTGAGGGGGACAGGGCAGAGGGCCCCCACTACGGAGCTATTATCTGCTCCCTCCCCAGGGGTGCTGGGGGCGGGGGAGAAGCTGGTGCTTAGACTGCAGCCCAGGCACCCTGGTGTGGACAAGAGCATCCAGCGTGTCAGCCGCAGGCGGCCTGCTTCCTGGTACCGATTCCTGTTGCCGTGTAGAATGTACTGCGTGATCTTGTTTCCCTCTGCACGGACCTGTGAGGTGTAGGCTGTTGTCCCCATCCCGCATGAGCACCGGGAACCCCCTGAATTTAAGGAAGATGCCCAAGACCGCAGTGAGGGACAGTCATTGATGGATTCTGGAGTGTTTTTTTTTTTTTTTTTTTTTTTTTTTAGTATTTTATTCAGAACACAGGAAAGAGAGATGTCCCATCTGCTGGTCTGTTCCCAGGAGGCCTGCAGCATCCGGGGTGGGGCCGTCCTCAAGCCTGCAGCCCAGAGCTCCATCTGGGTACCTAGGTGGGAAACAGAAGCCCAAGTAAACTTGAGCTGTAACCTGTTCCTCCCCAGGAAGTGCACTAGCATGTGCAGGAGGCAGTCAGGGCTGTGCGAGATGACTTTGCTGCCTGAACTCCCCTTTGGCAGCATCAGGGTGCACTGACGCCCAGGAGAGCACCAGCCCTGGCTGCTTCCGTCGTGGTCAGAAGTGAGTGCCTGGTGGGTGCCCTGGGTCTGCCCAGTCCTGTAAGTCAGTAGCACTTTGTGGAAGATTACTGTGGTAGCTGTTTGTACTGAGTAAGTCAAGTTTCTCTGGGGATGCAGCCTTGAGTTAACCCTTTGGGTGCTTGTTGTGTGCCAGGCGCTGTCCTAGGGACCCATGATGGTGAGCTCCGAGAGGGCTGGCTGGGGGGAGGGAGGTTGTTGCAGGACATGGGAAGGGGTGGCAGGGAGCAGTGGGAGGGCCCAGGTTGGAGCAGCCTGGGGCTTGGGCACTGTGCCGCTGGTTCACGGAGGCCGTATCTGCTCCCCTTGGCTGCTGAAGACCGCGAGTCATTCATGGAAGTGTCCACTGGGCAGATGACATGGACATGGTCTTACTTTTTTGAAGTTAAAAAGGCCTGGTTTTATTTGAAAGGCTGAGAGTGTGTGTGAGAGAAAGATGCCTGCTTGTCTACTGGTTCCCTGTCTAAACGGGAGTGGGCTAGGCTGAAGTGAGAGGCAGAGAAGCAGCTGACTGAGCCATTCTCTGCCACCTCCGAGAGAGTTGGCAGGAAGCTGCAGTGGAGAGCAGAGTTAGGACTTGACTCGGGCCCTCAGTGTGGGGTGTGGTCATCCCAAGCGGTATCTGAACTGCTGTGTCAAATGTGTGCACCCCAGGACAGAATTCTTGCCTTCCCAGAGTGGGTGAGTGGGGGGATTGAGTGTCTATGAGTGGTGGCATAGATGGGTTGTTGACCATGGGGCGTGGCTAAGGGCATCCTTGTTGGTCCATGCCAGGGTGGAGAGTTCTCTCCTTGGAGCAGGTGGTACCAACTGGGGTTGAGAAGGAGGAGGCCTCTGTTTGCAAGGGTGTGACATGGAGAGGAAGGCATATGTCTCCAGCCAGCACCAATTGTACCTGGGACCAGAGGGCCACTCAGCAGGTCATTGTATTGAAAGCTTTGTGTTTTTGTT
The DNA here is from genome assembly GCF_030435755.1 of Ochotona princeps. Classification (NCBI taxonomy): domain Eukaryota; kingdom Metazoa; phylum Chordata; class Mammalia; order Lagomorpha; family Ochotonidae; genus Ochotona; species Ochotona princeps. Next base: position 40,914,738 of record NC_080852.1, on the reverse strand, counting down.
TCTAGACATAACCAAATCGCATCTTGAAGGTCATGGTATTCGGGGGAATGGGCTTCAGTTGGAGGTATCCTGGATTTAGCCATCCTGCCTTTTAAGACGCCTCAGGAGTCATTTCTGTGTGATGTGGAGGTGGAAACAGATTACCAATGAAACCATTCCCTGCCGTGTGTTGTTAACAGATTTTATATTTTTAGAGTGGTTTTAGGCTTGTAGGAAAAATGAGAGGAAGCTATGGAGATTTCTTCTAGGCCTCTTGCCCTCATCAGCTACCCCTTCAGTGCCATCCCCCACCAGGGCACTGTGTTGTTGAGTGAACAGGTACGTTGTGATAACCGATGGTAGCCAGGGCGCTGCGTTGTCACAGTGCTTCAACAGTAACATGACCAGAGGGACGCATGTGTTACAAGAGTTGGAGCAGAGAGCTGCAGGTTTGAGGGTTGATGCACACACACTGCCACGCCCGCTGTCTGCTGCAGTCTGTAGTTCATGGTAGGCTCGCTCTTAGTGTGATGTGCACCTGTCATTCCAGCAGCTCGTGGAGCAGTGTGGCCGCCCACCTGTCCATCCCTGTGCTGCGCCTAACCCCTGACAGCCACCAATCATTTCACCAAGTCTGTCACTTGGTCTTTTCTAGAATGTGTTGTCGTTGGAGGCTGCAGACAGGCTTTGTTCACCTTGTGAGAAGCACTTAAGTTCTCTTCCAAGTCTCTTCATGGTTTGGTACCCCGGTTTGTTTCCGTGCCGAGTGCAGTTTCCTCTATTGAAAAAATCTCCGTTGTGGTCTCTTTAAGCATGGTGCTGCAGCTCCCTTTCTAATGTGTACCGTGAGTGTAATGAGAGGCCACTTGTGCGTCGGGATTTGGGGTGGGGTCTTGGTCCTGCCGTGCCTGGCTGACTGGCAGGGGGGCTGTGTGCTGACGGCGAGGGCCTGCGGGGTGGTCGGGATTTGGGGTGGGGTCTTGGTCCTGCCGTGCCTGGCTGACTGGCAGGGGGGCTGTGTGCTGACGGCGAGGGCCTGCGGGGTGGTCGGGATTTGGGGTGGGGTCTTGGTCCTGCCGTGCCTGGCTGACTGGCAGGGGGGCTGTGTGCTGACGGCGAGGGCCTGCGGGGTGGTCGGGATTTTCAAGGCTTGCAGTGGACAGGCCCTTCGTTAGGAGCTTGGGTGTGTTGTGATGTGCACTGGACAGAAGCAGCCTGCAGCCTCAGGAAGCGTAGGAACTTGGGCAGGTGTCTCCCCTGGTCAGTGCCCTCCTGCCCTGCATGTGGACAAGGGCTTCCCGACACAGGCAGGGACAGGGACAGCTGGCTCTGCCTGCCACGGGAGCTGCCGCTCCCCTCTCCTGGCAGCACCAAACACGCACTTAGGCTCTGGGCTCTGGAGGCAGACTATTCCCTTGGAGCTTGGCCTTCCTGTGCCTCAGTTTCCCTGAAAGTTAAACCTAGACACCCCATCCTGCCTCCCAGCTTCTTAGAACAACTCAGGACTCCCTGCTGGAGGAGCCCTTGGCACAGGCCCTGGCTCATGGAGATGGTGCTTTTTCCTTGCTAAAGCTTCCGTGGTTGTGGCTCAGCACCACTGCCCGGGCCTGAATGAGCAGTATGGGCTGCTCTCCCTCTTGTCTCAGACTATTATAGTAGGGGTGATTTTTTTTTTTAATTGTGGTGGATTTTTTCTGATTGGTGGTATTGAATCCATCCTGTTTGAATTGTTCCATGGACTTCTCTTACTTGAAAGGCGGAGACATGTGTGCACCGAGAGGATGGGGTTGGCGCCAGGTACTGCCAGCAGCTGTGACCCTGTGAGGCCAAAGCCAGAGCTGGGAACTCCATCCAGGGCTCCCATGTGGAAGGAAGGAGCTGGCGCTATGGTCCATCAGGGTTGCTGTCCAGAGCCCGTGTCAGCAGGAAGCTGGTCTGATGCAGCCAAGCCTGAACCCAGGCACTTTGATGTGTCCACGTGGTGTTGTAATGATTAGAGCGAGTGTCTGGTGTGTTTTGCGCACTCCCTGGTGCTCAGTGTTCAGGCCCACTTTCTGGCCATTCCTGTTCTTTCTTCACCCAAGTGCCAGGGCTTGTGCAGGGCTCCCGTCGAGGGGGGCTAGCTGCTGTGGGTGGAGAGGGCGCTGGGTTTGGGCTTTGTTCTGCAGGGTGTAGGAGAACCTAGGAGGTTCTGGGTGACAGCTTAGCTGCACCGTGTGCTGGGAGCTGCAGGGAGCTGGCGTGCGCCCACCCCAGCCGTGCTGTCTCCCGGAGGGTAAGGAACTGTGAGTTTTCAGGAAGGGGTAGTGTTCCAGGACCCCCGGCTCCTCAGCCTGGGGCCAGTGGGCGCTTGGGGGATGCTGGCTGCAGGGGCTGTGGGCTTCATGCTATACGGAGGGTGGGGATACATTTCCTGTCTGTCATGGCTGTCCATCAGAATGTTTGGAAAAATTTTACCAGATCTTTGCATCTAGTGTGATATACTGAGCAAGAGGAAGGAAAAAAGGAGGAACACACACACAGTGATTTTATCTGTGATTTCTAGGTCTAGAATACATTTGGATATTTTTTAGTTTGTTTGGACGCTGCTTTGGTGTGTTTTTTCCCCATCAGTTTAGTCTCACAACATTTATGGTTTAGCATGGGTGATTTGAAAGTTTTGTTTGTATTTGAAGTTTTTTTTCTTTTAGCATTTCATGTGGGTTAAAGGCGTGTGAGCAGTGGACGTTCCAGTGGCTGTTTTAAAATGTAAACAGACAGCTGTTTGCTTTGCTGCGAAGGTTATATTCAGAATCCAGAGCTGCCGACTTGCTGCGTGAATGTTTTTCTTAGAGAAACGGTTTCGACAAGTTGAATTGAACAACTCCTAGGTCATTGACATTTACTCAACTTTGTCTTTAATGCATGTTTATTTTCTGAACATGGATGAGTGGGATATTGATGCATTTCAATAAATTTCTGGATAATATGAGTTGCTCTTAATTGTGTTTCTATAAGGAAAATGCTGATGTGGCAGTGTTCCATAGGAACAGGCCTGTGTCTGCATGGTGGACTTGGAATTGTGCTTCTGTGTGTGCAGATAGTGTAGGAGCTCAGGTGGTGTGATGCCCCCGGCGGTCCTTTGGGGTACCTCGGCTGTGCGGGGTCTGCTGCGGCTCAGCGTGGTGTGATGCCCCTGGTGGTCCTTTGGGATGCCTCGGTTGTGCAGGGTCTGCTGCGGCTCAGCGTGGTGTGATTCCCCTGTGGTCCTTTGGGGTGCCTTGGCTGTGCGGGGTCTTTTGCAGATCAGCGTGGTGTGATTCCCCCGGTGGTCCTTTGGGGTGCCTTGGCTGTGCGGGGTCTTTTGCAGATCAGCGTGGTGTGATTCCCCCGGTGGTCCTTTGGGGTGCCTTGGCTGTGCGGGGTCTTTTGCAGATCAGCGTGGCGTGATTCCCCCGGTGGTCCTTTGGGGTGCCTCGGCTGTGTGGGGTCTGCTGCAGCTCAGGGTGGGTTTCAGGGTTGTCTCTTCTGACTTGTTCCCAGTTCTGTGGAAAGCTTGTCCGGTATTAGTCACAGATTTAAAAATTTTTCTGTCTACTGATTGTATACACAGAAAATACTGTGTGGGAGAAGCCTTTGGACTAATTGTTTCAGCGGAGCCTACTTAGCAGGGATCTCTGACATGTTTGCATTACACTGACACATTGTTTATAGTGGAGATGAGTTTAGTGTGTATTGCCAATATCTTGGGTTTCAGATTTGCCAGCACCGTGTGCTGAGATCTTCAGAATCATCTGTTTTCACCGTAGAGTTGTGCATTTACCTGAGAACAGCTCACCTTTGCAGGTGATAGTGCTCCTAAGAGTGAGTCGGGCGTGGCCATGTAAAGGCACCTACCATCTGCCCCAGCTGCCCTCACTGGCATTCCTGGTCTCGGCCACTTGACTGCCCAGTACCTGCAACAGGCAGGGAGGGCCAGGCCAGCTGGAAACGAGGAGCGTAAGAACTTCATCCTGACACGCACATGGGAGGCAGGGACACAAGTGCTTGAGCCAGCACTGCCTCCCGAGGTGCCCACCAGCGGACGTGGCAGGTGAAGGCGGAGCTGTGACTGTATGGGATGCAGATGTCCCCAGGTGTGACTTCATCTTTAACAGGAACGCCGCCGCATTGGAGTAGGGCCCACTCTTCTCCACCACGACCTCCTCTTGGCTGTTTCGGTCTGCAGAGAGCCTGTGACCGAGGGCCACCACGCCGGGCTCTTGTCTGCACCTTCCTGTCGCTCCACAGTTTCTTGGTGGAAGCCTGACACACGGAACAGCAGGTCTGCGGCTGCATGCCCTCTTCGGAGGGCCCTGTCTGTCGCGTCCCAAGCCTGACACACGGAACAGCAGGTCTGCGGCTGCATGCCCTCGTCGGGGGGCCCTGTCTGTCGCGTCCCAAGCCTGACACACGGAACAGCAGGTCTGCGGCTGCATGCCCTCGTCGGGGGGCCCCCGTCCGTCGCATCCCCAGCCTGTGGAATCCTAAGAAGTGCGTTCTGTTATTTCTGAGCTGTCCAGCCTGCAGTGCCGGTTTTGGCAGTTGGCTCAGGCTGAGCCGTGTTCTGGCGTGCTGGGCTAGGGCTGCCACGCTGGCTGGACGTTGATCAGTCCACAGCAGAGCTGCTTCAGGCTGGGGCAGTTCCCTTCTTGTTGCGAGTCTCGAAGCCTGGAAAGCTTCCAGCAACTCTTTCAGCCCAGGCACCTGCCTCCATGACCGGTTTGGCGAATACCAGTGACTCCTTAGCCCTGCCTCTCCTGCAGGAGCTGCCTCGTTCTGGAGCCAACTCTGGATCCAGTGTCCCTGGCTTTTTCTGGCTCATGGGGGAACCACTGGCCTCATGAAGTGGGAAGTTCTGACTGCTGGGGCAGCTCACAAACTCCTGGGCACTTTATGCCCACATCGTCTTAGGCAATTGAGGCCGTGATGACTCATCAGTATTTGCACAGCCCTTGGGAGAGGAAAGGTTCAACACTTACCTTTTGCCCCTGTGGCTGAGCAGTGCCCAGTCGTCCTGCCTGGGGTCAGGGGCTGCCCTGGCCCAGTGTTTGTGGACACCAGGCTGTGTTGACAGTCATCCCAGGGGCTGGGTCTGAAAGAGGTCCCATGTACGTGACCGGTTGTGTCACATATACTGAGCAGTTCGCTCTCCCCCAAGAGGAAGTAGGGCCAACTTGGGACCACGGTTTCTTTCGCCTGTATCCAGTTGTGTGCGGCCCGCAGGTTTGGAGTCCAAGCAGACCTGCTTCCCTGAGACCTGTGACACCCTGGGGGATGTGGCCGGCTCAGGGCAAGTTGAATTCCTTGTGCTTCTCACCTGTGACTGTTTGGACTGAGTCTGTGCCAGCTGGGTTCCTGAGGAGTCTGGGGGCCAGAGGGCAGGTCAGCCCTGCTCTGCGATCTTTCTTGGATTTTTCTCCGGTTAAGGCTGGAGCCTGGCCCCCAGAGACCCCGTGCCTGCCTCCCGTTGCGCCAGTCATCTTGGCACAGTTCCCGAGTGTGTACTGACGGCCGACACCAGCCAGAGTGCGAAGCCCAGAGTTGTTTTCTCAGAATCATTGACCTTTCTCCCAGTCTCCTGTAAGAGTGAGCACTCCTGGGGCCTCTGCGCTGACTCTGTAAGCAGCTTAAAGGTGCACGGCCTGTGGCTTGGCCGAGGCCGGAGCTTGGCCAAGTCAGAGCAGAGGTCAGAGCAGGGTGTGCAGGGCAGAGGCAGCACTGTCCGGCCCAGGCGCATACGTACTCACCTCTTCCCTTCCCTCTGGCTCCACCGGAAGCGGGCGTGGCTTCAGACAGTCCCCAGCCCATCCTCACCGTGGCCGCACCTGCCAGTTCTCTTCTTCCTCCCTAGTGTGGCAGCAGCTGCCTGGGCAGGATGAATTCACTGTCAGTGGAGCCGGTCTGGGTTTGCATTCTGGTTCCGCCACCGAGGCCTGAGAGGGCTAAGCAAGTCACTCCCTCACTCCCTGCCTGCGCTCCCCATCTGTGAGGTGAGGGCATCAGTAACACCCACATCTGTGAAGTGGTTCAAGGGGTCGGTGTGTGGGGCCTGAGCCCAGCATTCAGGGGAGTGGGTCCCCATTCTTGTAGCACCAGCAGTTGCTCAGGGTTAAACTCCTCGCTGATTCCCTGTTGGGCTGGCTGAAGGTGGGCAGTGAGAAATGGTGCTCCTGTATTTTTAAAACTGAAGCCATGGGAAGGAGACTGGTCAGCGTGGGTTACAGCGCAGTGCAGCAGAGGCTGCGCTGTGGGCTGGGCTGTGAAGGCAAGTCAAACACGTGCCATGGCCTTGAGGGTTGGGCTGCATCATGGAGGGCTTCCCAGAGGAGGTGGCAGGAGCTGGTGTTTTGGGCCCTGGATGCTGCTGTGGCCAGGATGTTGTTGAGGATGTCTTGCTGAGCTGTGAGCTGCTGCCGAGGACCCACGAGGACCCACGCGCTGCTGGAATCATCTCTCTCACTCTCCCTTCCCTCCACCCTTGCTCACTCCCATGCCACAGTACTTTTTAGTTTCAAAGTTTATTTTTATTGGAAAGTGAGATGTACAGAAAGGAGAAGAAACAGAGGGGAAGATCTTCCGTCCGTTGATTCACTCCCCAAGCGGCCACGGTGGTCAGAGCTGCGCCGATCTGAAGCCAGGAGCCGGGAGCTTCTTTCAGATCCCATTCAGGTGCAGGGTTCCAAGGCTTTGGAACATCCTCCACTGCTTTCCCAAGGCACAAGCAGGGAGCTGGATGGGAACTGGGGCTATGGGGGTTAGAACTGGTGCCCATATGGGATCCCAGTGTGTGCAAGGTGAGGACTTTAGCTGCTAGGCTACTGTGCTGGACCCCATGCAGCAGCACTTTGCTGGACTTGTAGGGTGCTGGGGTGGGAGAGGACTCCCTCTGGGGAGCTGATGCAAGGGCTGTATGGCAGGGCTGAGGGCTCGGGTGGGGCCTTTGGAGGTAAGCTTCCTTACAGCCGTTGTACAAGGTGTGCACTTTGCGATGATATTTGTAGCTTCTCTTACACTACAGTGTAACTGTATGGTGGTAGCCAAACTTATAAACCGACCGCATGTTTGGTTTCTGAGAGCAAAGTTGTTTCTGTGGCCACAGTTCCCATGGAGAGGTGCATACTAAGTGTCAATAAGCAAAGCTTGGTGGGTGAGGTTCTGCTGGGGTGAGGGGTGCAGCGTTGGCTTTGCCAGCAGCTCAGGGTCTGTGGGGCCAGTGTGGCCTTGAGGTAAAAGCTCTGCTTTGCATCGGGCTTGGTGGTTGAGAGAGCCGCAGCCTGCATCCCAGTGTCTGGCTTCCAGGGGTGGCTGAGTGCCCGATGCCAACTGCCAGTCAGAGCAGACGGCTATAGCTCAGGTGTGGGTAGGAACACGTGTGGGCTCCAGTTCCCAGCATCTGACTTTAGCCTGGCCCTGGCCTGGCTCTTGGAGGTTTCAGAGCATGCTCACTTGCTTTCTCTGTGTCTTATTTTCTCTGCTTTTGGAGTTAATAAACAATCCTTAGTCTTATCAGTAGGGATAGTGGACCTGCTGACCCCCACCTGGAACGTGGTGATGCCAAGCGTTGGCAGCACAGCCTGCATGGCCCGTGTGCGGCTGTGTTTGGAAGGTTGGTGGGTATTTGGTGTTTGAGGCCAGATCTTCCTGCACATCAGGGCACTTGTGATTCAGGAAATCAGTTCTTAACCTTGGTTCGCACAGTTTGGAAGCCCAGCTGTGGAGGACACCAGTGCACATTTGCTTAAGGGTTTTCTGAATGGTTAGGGATCTGAAGGAAGTCACGTCCAGATGTGGGGCAAATTTGTCATGGAGCGTCATGGTTCTAGTCTGTAGACCGGCCCAAGACCTGTGTGCCCGAGCCCGTTGGCGGGCCCAAAGCCCATGTCCTCTAGCCCGCTGGCTGGCCCAAAACCCAATTTACTTGTCTGCAGACCATGAGGGCCAGCCACAGGGCAGAGACTCAGTCTCGCTCTTTTCTTGCTAGCCTAGCTTCCCTGTGGGTAGAGCTCTCCTTGCCCAGCCTCCCTGTGGGCAGAGCCATGTCTTTCTCCATGCTGCCCCTTGCCCAGCCTCCCTGTGGGCAGAGCCCCGTCTTTCTCCACACTCCTGCTTGTGAATGCTTCCTCTTGCCAAGGGCAGTGACAAGATTTAAACTCTCCATCGGAGGCAGAGAGGAAGCTCCGGGGGAGACCTTTGCATGTTATGAGCTCATGGGTCTCCCAGGTACCGATCCCAGCTTATCAAGGACTCTGACCGCCCCCCCCCCCCCCAGTCACCAGCCCTAGCTGCAGTCTCTTGTCATCTGTGGATAGCACGGTTGCAAACTCTGAGCAGGTGAGAGCAGCCAAGGCAGCCCGAGTTGTGCCTGTGGAAGTGACACACAGTGCAGGTGGCTGTTGCCCTCACCAAAGGCAAGTGACTAAAGAAAAGAAGACTCTCTGCATGCTGTATTTGAATCTGATTGCTTTCTGCATTTTTATTTCACAATAAATCCTAGAATCGTGGCTAATTCTGTATCAGTAGGGGACAGACCCTTGGATTTGGTACATTCTCTATGGTCTTGGAACTCCCATCTTCACGCTGCCAGTTACTGTTGAGGGGCTAAGGTCTCCAGTGGATGGGGGAGATGTTGAGTAAGCCCTGTTGGTGTTTTATCCAATGTGCCTGTTCTCTGCTGTGGGGCAAGTGGTGCACTCAAGGTGCACAGCAGAGGTTTGCGCCTCTGGGTCTCAGGTCATAGAAGTTCTGCGGGTCTCGCAGGATACTGCCTTCTTGCTAGGGCTTGACAGGGTAAGCTGGTGGTGCGGCCTGGCCAGCCAGTGGGGTGAGCTGGTGGCATGGCCAAGGCTGGCCAGTGGGGTGAGCTGGTGGCGTGGCCCGGCTGGCCAGTGGGGTGAGCTGGTGGTGTGTCCTGGTTGTTGGACGTTGTAAAGTAGTGGTGTGGCCTAACCAGTGGACCATGTAGTGGCATGGTCCTAGCTGACCACTGGGGTGAGGTGGCTGTGTGGCCTGGCCACTGGGATGCGGTGGCAGCGTGACCTGGCCATTGGGGAGAGTTGGTGGGTGTCCTGTCTGTTGAACATGGTGAAGTCTTTGCTTGTGTTACATCAGCTGACCTGTGCGCATCCCTGGGGGCCCACAGATAAGGCCAGGCCAGGCCACTCCTCGGGCAGCAGATTGGCACTGTTAGGTTCTGTGGCAGAGGGCATGGTACATGGAGGAGAGAGGAGCTAGACAGATGGTGCAACCCCGGGAGTAGGATTAGGACGCGCTGCTGGGGTGAGAGCAGAAGCCCTCCGAGTGGTCTTGGGGTTCTTGTCCACCCAAGGGGCAAGCTGTGGCCGTGGGCCGTGGGCTGCTGCCTGCCAGCTGCAGATGCCGTTGCCTGTGGGAATCCATGTCCTTTCTCTCCACCCCCTCCGTATCTACCGGCTGTGCGACCTGGTGTCCTTAAGCACACGTGGCCATCTCTGGCCCTGAAGCCCGCCTCCTGCTTCTCTTGCTTGCCGTCCCCTTCCTGCTGACCTGCTGCAGGGCCGCTGGCCTGGTTGCCTGCAACCTTGGGCATCCGTCTTCCGTGTGACTCTCCCTGCAGGCCCAGGCACCTGGGGATCGGCGTGATTTCCTCTTATGCATCTCATCACGTCTCAGACCCACCTGCAGAACAGGTCCCCTCACAGACTGGCATCTCCCCGGCCTTCCTCAGTGATTGATAGTGACTGGGGAGGCACAGTGGGCTATTAACCAGTGCTTGGGCCGCCATGTCCCGTGTCCGAGTGCTGGCCCACGGCCCTGTTACTCGGTTTGATTCTGCTTCCTGCTGTCGTGTCCTGGGAGGCAAAGCATGACGACTGAGGTGCTTGGTGCCCCGCCAGCCATGTGAGATGAGAGTGAGGTCCTGGCTCAAAGCTTTGGGGAGTGAACCAGTGGATTGAAGATTTGTCTTCTCCCTTCTCCCCAAATCTTCATTCTACCTTTCAAGTTGATGCACATATTTCTGTAAATGCTTGCTTAATGAACATTTTACACATGCACCTGCTGCTTCACTGCCCCATTGCGCTGGTGATGAGGAGTGCAATCCGACCCCCTCGTGGGTGGGGGAGCCTGGCTGCTGGGCGCTCCTCACTGTTGGAGGATCTGTGGGAGGAAGCTGGGATGGGACCTGGAGCTGGAAATGCAGCCAGGCCGTGCCATGCCGAGGGCTGTTCACTGCTAGGCTACATGCCCACGGCAACTTTGTAAAATTCTCTGGGAGCCACAGTCCTGCTGCGATCCATACATTATGAAACAAAGTGCATTTTTAAAGCTTAAGCTGGTAACAGATGCAAAAGGAGCTTGAGTTCTGCAAGACTGATGAGGAGACTTCACATTTTTGCTTCTAACATCCTGAGCTCAGTCGCTGCCTGCTGCGAACTGCTTGTTTTCAGACTGTGGTCACAAATGCTCGAGGTTGACTCTCACAGCGTCGCACGGTGTCCAGTTGCATGTGAAAAGGGCAGCTCTGCACAGGTTTTGTGTCTCTTCCACGTGACCCTCTCCCCAGGATGCAGTGTTTTCCTCTCTGCCCTCGCCAGCCTTCTAAGCCTCTGTTCTGTGCTTGCTCATTGGACTGCTGTATTCACCTGCAGGTCACCAAGTGGTACTGTGTTTTTGTGACCAGGTTATTCCATAGCACATGAGGTCTTCATGGTTCATCTGTGCTGTGGCATGTGGCAGGATTTTGTTTCTCTCAAAGGCTAAAGAACATTCCAGTGCATGTATAGGAGAGTAATTTTAAAAACTTCTTGGAAAAGTGGAATTAAAAGGCAAGTTTGTTTTGGTGCACAGAATTTCAAAACCCATGCTACTTTTTTTTTTTCATAATATGCATTTTCCATGAGCTTGCTAAAGTATTCTAGTGTGCTGCATTTGGGCAACCTGTGGCTGTGCTGCTGGGTCACCGTGTGCAGAAGCCTCCTGGAGACCCTGCCCTCCGTTGTGTGTGTCTCCAGAAGTCAGATTCCTTGAGCATGTGGGGGCTCCATTTTTAAATTCTGAGGAGCCTCCATGAGTTCCTCCATAGTGGGGGTGCCATTTTGCAATGTTGCCAGTCTCACACAAGGATGCTTCTGCCTTGGGCTGGGTTGGGCATCTCTTGTCCCTTGATGTGGTCCTTGGGCACACCTGTTGACTTACCTTCAAAATTCTCCACGCACAAACCTGCTTCTCTCTTCTCAGCCTGCAGCCGTTTTCCCAAGTGCCACTGGTTCTTAGCACAGTGGCTACCTTCTGCCTGGTCTTTTCCTTGGCTCTTAGCACAGTGGCCACCTTCTGCCTGGTCTTTGGAGCACATTGAGGGGTCATTTCAGCCCCCCAGCTGGGTCTTGTAACCTGGGCTTACCACTTGGCAGGGGCTAGAACCAGTGTCATTCCTCAGCATCCTTGACCCTCCCCTTTTGTGTCTTCAGGCATCTCGTCCTCTGATTGATGGTGAGGTTGTTCATGGCTCCAAGCCCTGGTGCTTGACCCTGCCTGGCACTTGCTTTGCCCCTGCCCTTGACTGAGGTGTCAGCTTGCTTGTGACCTCCCGTGAGAGCGAGCATCCCAACCCCTTTCTATATAAGATAGCTGGATTCCCTGGCCAAGCCTTTGCCACTTCGCAGCGCCATCCTGTGTTGGAACTTTCTCGCTGGTTGTCCCCCCGGGAAGATGTCCACCCCGGGTGTGCAGGGCTTCCGTCTTAGGCGTGGTCAGTGCCCGTGTCATGAACAAAGGAAAGACTGTGCCCTGGGGTCTCACCGGCTTTGCTGAGGTGCTCGTGGCCCCAGGGTGAGTACCTCTGAGACAGCTCTCCCAGCCGGTTTCTGGCTCTTGCTCTGTGTGGGAGCTGTTGCTTCTGAGGCCGGCAGTGCATGGGCTGATGGGAGCTGCATGTCTCTGCCCCCACCGCCAGATCGAGGCCTGGCTGCTGCTTATACCTGCCAGTCACATTTCTCATTGTGATGCAAAGACGGAGCCTCATTGGCACAGTGAATACTGGAAAAAAATTTTTTTTGATTGTTTTAAGGATTTCTTTTATCCGAAAGGCAATGTTAGAAAGGTCTTCCATCTTTAGGTTAACTCCCCAAGTGGGAGTAAGGACCTGAGCTGGGCAGGGTCAAAAAAGACAGGCGACCAGAGCTTCTTCCTGGTCTCTCACAGAGATGCAGACCCGTCTTCCACTGCTTGCTCAGGATCCCAAGTGGAGCAGCCAGAACTCGAAAACATGCCCATATGGGATGCCAGCCTCTCAGGCAGTGGCTCCACCCACTGCCCACAGTGCTGCCCTGGAAATGGCTTTAACTCATCAAAGCAGCAAGGTCAGGAATTGCTCCTGTAGGGCTTGGTGGGTAGATAAGTCTGTGAATTATATAATGGAACCTCCCATTAACCTCCTCGTTAAAACTTACTAAACCAAAGTCGGCCAAGATAGTGGGCTTTTCTTCCAGTTAATGCGGGGTGCTCGGGCATCCTTCTCCTTGGGTCTCTGTGCTTTGCTTTCCCTGCCTGGACTTCTGATGGTTACCCAGTACACATGTCGGACTTAGTGTGTGACGGTGTGTGCGTGTGCATTGAGCAGAGACCGTGAGGATGTGCACACGCGCACTGAGCAGGGTCCCACCGTGCCGCGCGTTGGAAGAGAGCTGCCGATGGGCGGTTTCAGGGATGGTTCTGTGGGCCTGAGAGTTTGATGGCCTCTTCGGCCTCCTTGTGAACCTAAGGACTTGAGCTGAGTAAGCAGTGATAATGGAAAACTGGACTCTGGGCCCCCGAGGTCTGCACGTGCGGGAGATTGAGGGTGAGTGCCGGGACCGTCCAGCGCCCCATGCTCTATTTCCCAGTGTGGGCGCAGGCTTTGCTTCGTGAAAACCCAGGTTCTCTGCTTAGGGTTTTTGAGCCCATGACCCTTCAGTACAGAGGGAGTCGGTCCCTGTAGGAAGAGCTCATGCCGGCAGAGTGGCCGAGTCCCGAGTTAAGCGGGGCACGTGTGTCTTTGGGGAGAGGACAGAGGTTCAGGACGATTTTTTCTGATACCGTTGCCTGGCTTCTCCCATGGAGAGCAGGGGTTTGTACCAGGAAACCCCAGGAAGCAGGTTAATTCCAGGTCTGCAGTACTGTGCTTGGAAGCTAAAGTGTTAAAAACCCCAAAATAACATTAAAATGTCAAAACTTTGAGGGAGTGTGAGGAGAGTGGGCGCCCCAGTCTGCCCAGTCTTGGCGTGGAGAGCTGAGTGGCTGGGTCAGTCCAAGTCCGCACTGCTGTGCTTTGTTAGTGTCGAATAGCTAACATTACTGAAAGCTGACAGCGATCCTGTGTTGTGTATGTTCCTCTTAAACAGTGGAGGAGTGGGAGTGACTAAAACAAAATTAACTTATCCTTAAAAAAATATGTCCTTGGGCCCGGCGGCGTGGCCTAGCGGCTAAAGTCCTCGCCTTGAAAGCCCTGGGATCCCACATGGGCGCCGGTTCTAGTCCCGGCAGCTCCACTTCCCATCCAGCTCCCTGCTTGTGGCCTGGGAAGGCGGTTGAGGACGGCCCAATGCATTGGGACCCTGCGCCCACGTGGGGGACCCTGAAGAGGTTCCTGGTTCCCGGCTTCGGATCGGCACGCACCGGCCTGTTGCGGCTCACTTGGGAAGTGAATCATCGGACGGAGGATCTTCCTCTCTGTCTCCTCCTCTGTGTATATCTGGCTGTAATAAAATGAATAAATCTTTAAAAAAAATATGTCCTTAGCCATAAAATGTTGTCTCAAAAGATAGAAAATGCTAGTGTTTCTATCATAGTAAATGGGTGATCACCATTGTGACAAGCAGTACTGGACAAGCATTGAAAGATGCTGCAAAACTAATTTCTTGTCAGTACATCAGGCTCATAGCAGGAGGTGGTGGTGGTGGGAATCTGGACTAGTTAGATCAGGTGGGGTCGACAGCACCCCTGGGCGGTGGGTCTGGTGGCATTGATGGCACCACTGGGCGGTGGGTCAGGTGGGGCCTGTGGCACCCATGGGCAGTTGGGTCAGGTGGCGTTGACGGCACCACCAGGTGATGGGTCAGGTGGTGTCGACTGCACCCTTGAACGGTGGGTCAGGTGGTATTGACAGCACCCATGGGCAGTGGGTCAGGTGGCGTTGACGGCACCACCAGGTGATGGGTCAGGTGGTGTTGACGGCACTGCCAGGCAGTGGGTCAGGTGGTGTCGACGGCACCCCTGAACGGTGGGTCAGGTAGTATTGACAGCACCGCCAGGCAGTGGGTCAGGTGACACCCCTAGGTGGTGGGTCTGGTGGTGTTGATGGCACCTCTGGGCAGTGGGTCAGATGGCGTAGATGGCACCCCTGGGCAGTGGGTCTGGTGGAGTTGATGGCAGCTCCAGGCAGTAGGTCTGATAATATCCCGATGAGATCTCAAGCATGGCAGGAGCTGGTGAGGAGCATGGTACTATTGGGTACTTGAAGGTGGTGGGGTAGATGGTACTCAAAGGGATCTTTGGACAGTAGATCCAGGTGGAGAGTAGCTAGGAATTACCTTGGTCACGACTGAATCACACCCATTCCTGCTCCTGCTCCCACACGGGAATTACCTTGGTCACGATTGCATCACACCGACTCCTGCTCCTGCTCTCACACTCCCTGTGTCCAGGCAGGGCTGAGGTTCTGTGTCTTCACAGGCAGTGAGATCACGTGGCTCAGGGCCGCACCTCTGCAGTGGCTGAAGATTCAGTAGGGAGAGAGGGGATGGACCTGAACAGTGGGAACACTCAGCGATGGAGCTCTTTACTTTTGTTTTAGGGTCTGTTTATTTATTTGACAGAGAGAATTTCCCATCTCCTGGTTTGCTTCCCCAATGGCTGCAACAGCCGAGGCTGGGCCGGGTCAGAGCCAAGAACCTGAAACTTAGTTCTGTTCTCCCACGTGAGTGGCAGAAAACCATCACATGCTGCCTGCCTGGATCATTAACAGGGACCTGGATCGGGAGCAGAGCAGCCAGGACTGGAATGAGTGCGCTAGCACGTAGGTGTCACGGTAATGGCCTAACCCACCATGCTACAGCACCAGCTCCGCAGCCGAATTCCTGAGGCAGAACAAGAAAACTTCTGGAAGGCAGGTACGTGTGTGGCAAGTGGCTCTCGCTGGTGCTAGAGGGGCTGGTGGGCGAGCAGGGAGTGGCAGTTGAGGGCAGTAGTTGATTTTCCATTTGAAAGTGACTTCAGAATGAAGTGGGTCTTTTAATGAGAACATCACTCTTGGTGGGCTTGCATCTGGACACGTCAGAGCTCGAGCAAGGTTTGAATTCACTTCTAGTGCCCCCCCCCCCCCCCCCGGCCCTGAAGCGTGGCCAGGGATCTGGTTGACGTTCAGAGATTTTTGAAGTTGTTACTATTGGCTTTTACCTATTGGAGAAGTGGATGGGCGGATGGAGTGTTTCCGTCTGTTGATTCATGGCCCAGACACCTGGTCGCTGGGAGCGCAGGAGCTGGGAGCTGGGGCTCATCCAAGCCTACCCTGTGTGTGACAGGAGTCCAGCTACTGGAGCTGTCACTGCTGCCTCCCAGGATCTCATTGCAGGAAACCGGACATGAGCACAGTGACTCAGTGCGCTAAACACTTGTTCCAAATTCTTAGTTTTTGGGAGTGGGGGGTTGAGGAGGATGACTAATGCTTTTTTTGTGTGTGTGAAACAGAAAGTAGGCACCTACCGTGTGCTCAGCCCTGGGTTAGGCTGTAGGTTCGTGCTGTTCGGAAAAGGAGTGCGCACGGTCCTTGCCCTCCTGGAGTTCATCCGATGAAGGTGTCAAGCCCAGGCATAGCTCCTGCAGGGAGCATCAGCGGTAGCGTAGTGGACTCGTTCTACCTGGAAACGCACCTTGCGTCCTGGAGCCCCTCGTGACCTGGGCGCACAGCTGCCTGGGGCGTGGCAGGTGCTGGCGGGTCCTGAATTCTTCTGTTGGTGGCCTGTGGATGACTTGGACATGGTACAGCTGTACTTCCTGAACTCAGACAGGCAAGGCTGCTGCCGAAGGTTCAGAGGGAGGCTCATGTGTCTAGAGGGAGGGTCCCTGCCTTGTGCTGGTGCTGCCCTGAGGGGGACATCACTGCAAGGGACCCGGCCCTGGAGTCGCGTCCTTGGGGTCGGTGCAGGCCTCCCCGGTGGCAGTTTGGACGAACCCTTTTGCATGTTTTCCAGCCCAAGTGTACTATAGACGTAACTGCTAGTAGGGAGACACACCGAGGCTGAGAAGAGGGCCTTTCTGGTTCCCAGCTGTCTCTGCTCTGATGCTCCCCTTTTACCTCATGGAAGAAGTTCTCATTTTAGGAAGCAGCCCTTCATGGGTTTGGCACGTGCCGTTACCACAGATCAGACGGCAGTGACCGGGGAACGTGATGGGTGCCGGGGGTCCGGGCCAGCGTGCGAGTGTGAGACAGCCCACTGCCTGCCTGTGTGAGTGTGTGAGGACTGGGCCTGTAGCTCGCCGAGGGGCGCACCGCCTGCTGAAGCGCACGCTCGCTGCACACCTGCAACGCTGGCCCTGCCGGACGGCGATTCCATGAGCAGAGGGAAAGCTGCTGCCTCAGATGGCTGCAGCGCTTGACATCCTTAAACTTTTTAAAGGTTGGAAGTGAATAAATTGAGCTTTTGTGTAGGTGTGATTCTTTTTAAAAGTTGATACAAGATTAAAAACTTAATTACATAAGATTCTATAGAGGATAGATTTTTTCCCCCCCTTCCAGTTGTTACCAGTTGGTGGTTTCTACAGTAACTTTTTTTTTTTGGCCTTTGAGCGGTGGCCTTTGTGGTCCCAGGAGGGAGCTGTTCACTTTGACCTTGATGTCTCTCCTCCTCTTGTGCATTGGTCTCCTGGTTGAAACTAGCAGGTTCATGCCCGGCCTCCCAGGGGCTTAATCCAGTAGCTTTTCCAGTTCTGTGGGTCTGTGGTACCCCTGCAGCTGGAGGGGGTACCCCAGCCAGGGGTTCCGTGTGCCCGAGGGGCTGCCTCAGGGCTGGCGCGAGTGAGGCGACTGGCCAACGATTGTGCTTGAGGCTGGAGTGAGGAGGCCCTTGTGACGGTGCAGTGACGCGTGTGGGACGTCCAGGGATCGTCTGCCCTCATCTGGATGTTCAGTAGCTCTTATGCTGTCTTTGTGAGCACAGCCCTGTGGTAGGTAGGGGCATTGTGTTGAGTAGGTGACATGGGCTCCCCAGTGGCACCGGAGGAATGGGACTGCAGGCCTCCAGGCCTCTTTCATTGTTCCTTACATTGTCCACGTGAGAATTAGAGCAGGAGTTTGTTTGACCACGTGGTGCTGTTGCGTTCAGCCGCGGAGATGTTGCATTTGCTCCCAGCTAACTCGTGGTACAAGTTACTGCGCACCTCGTGACAGGGCCGTTCTGATCCCAAGAACGATGGGTTGGGGCTGGCTTTATGTGGTCGGCATGAGGTCAGGCGGCCTGGCATGGTCACCAGCCCGTGGCTCGTGAGCTGCCTCACCCTGAGGAGACACCTGGAGTCACAGCTTCGGCCACGCTTCTGAAACAGGACGAAATGAGATTCTGTGCTGTCCCTGCTCAGTGCATTGAGTGTTGTAAGCCCTCGATTTCACTCACACAAGAGAGACACAAGCCGGGACACAAACCGACACCCATGTGGGATCCTGATCTGTGCATGATGAGGACTTTAGCTGCTAGGCTACTACTCTGGGCCCTTAAGTTGGGTTTTGTAACAGAGTGTCCAGTGGTGGTTTGGACAGGTGTCTGTCCAGCTTTCCAAACAGCCCTCCCTGGAGCCCATGTCGCACCTTCAAGAGGCAGCCGGGCACTCTCCTGTGTGGTGTTTGTCCGTGTGTGACTGTCCCTGGCAGTGAGGGAGGGGTGTGAGCAGGAGGTGTGATTAAGCACCTTGGCAGGACCTGGCTCATGCCGTGCTGCGCTCGCTGCTGCTCATCCTGCTGCCCACAGGATTGGTCCCAGTGCCCCAGGAGATCCTGCAGGGATAGTTTGTGGAGCTAAGCTGACCCAAACAGCCCCTCACTGTGGGCAAGCCATAGGGTCCCAACTGAGCATGCTCAGTCCTCCCTCTACCTGCCAGTCCCTGGGTGGGCCCTCACCTTGTCCAGCCACCGCGGGAGAGGATTCGAGAACAGCACAGTGAGAGGCAGGAGCCATGCTTTGGGGCCAATTCCAGCCCTGGGGAAAGCAGGAGGCCACAGGGCCCAAGTATCAGCCCTGCTTTCCGCTGTGAGTGCCGCGCTGCAGTGCAACTGTTGGTACAGGTTCACTGAATGTCTGCTTAGCAGAACCCAGAGGATGACATCTGAATTCAGCTAGAAGCAGGTGCCTGCTCCTCCACATTTTAGACCCAGGCATTAAAGACACGCACAACTTACCGCCCCAGGAACCACTAGGAATGGCCCTCCTGCCCTGCGGCTGGCCTCCTGGGAGTGCAAGCAGGGTGGGGAAGTCGAGGCAGGCCCTGCGCTTCCTGTCCCGGAGCACTGCGGCCCACACGGTGCCCGGGGCTGTGCACGGCTCTGTGCCAGTCTGAGTCCTGCCGGCGCCCCACCAGTGTGTGGGATGCGGGTTGTGTTAGCTCCAGGTCGCTTGCCATATTCTACATGGACCTTAATGAAGATCTGGGGTGGAATGTTGTCTGTCCCGGGAAGCAGCCCAGTTCTGTATCAGATGAGTCTGTGACAACAAGCGACGCCCAGCCCATTGCAAGTTTTATAGGAAGCAAACATCTATTTTTGCCTGTGCAGACTCCAATGTATGAAGGGCTAAAAATAACCAGATGCTCAAAAGCCATCTATGATGGAAAAATGACTGTAGGGGAACTGTGTTGTCTGCCTTCTTAGACCGAGTTGTGCAGGCCAGGAGTGATGCCCTAGAATGGCCCTGCCAGGTCGTTGCTCGTCTTCCCAGTTAGAGAGACCCACGGCGGCTCCGTAGGCTGGACATGTCCGCTTGCCCACACAAGCTGTTAATTAAGAACTTAAGACGAGCTTTGTTTTCTAAATTGCCTTGGAGCTCTGCTGGGTTTCTTGACCATCTTGAGAGGTTGGGTGTTTTACTTGGAGTTGCTGAAAAAGAGGAGAATGGAAATAGAGTTGTTTTGCCTTTGAAGATGTCCGGTGCGTCCCTGTGCCGAGTCTGTTCCTTCAGCGTGCATCCTGCAGTGCGCTGTGTCTCCAGGAAGTGTGTCGACATGTCCGATGTGTGCTGTCACCTCTCGCGGCCAGCCTGAGCAGCAGTTTCCTTGCCCTCTAGCAAAGAACCAGCTTTCGGTTCCAGAAACGTCAGCACACGCCAAGGGGACAGCTGCCCACACTAACACTGACAGGCGCTATTCTACGGGCACAGGCAGGATGGGTCAGTCGGCTTGATTGCCAGCGGGCTGTGCAGGGGTGAACAGCGCCTGCTCTGCCACCCACCCGGGTGTGTGCCCCGCATCTGCTCGCCGTGGGCACTTGGTGGGGGCTGGCAGCCATGGGTGTCTGTCTGCTGTTGAGGGAGCCCGCACAGCCAAGTGGCTATGCTGTGGTGTGTGGGAAGGAAGTGGACGTGGGGGGCTGCTGTGCTGCAAGGACCTGTCAGGGAGGAACCCTGGGCAGTGCTGGAGCCGCTCACACCTCAGTGTGCCATCCTTTCTGGAAGTGCAGGCTTCTTGCCATCTGTTAGATTCTGCCCTGCGATGCTTTCTTTGCACAAAATGCAATGACTCAAGGAAAGTGAAAGCAGTGCGAGGCTTGGTGGAAAAATTTATGGAATGCGTCCTCCCCCTCCAGCTCTCTGTGTGCCCAGGGCATGGCCTGCGTGTGTGCCACAGGACTGCGGAGGCTGCTGGCACTTGCAAGGGCCAAGGGAAGACCCGAGAGACATCCCATCTGGGACCCTGGAGAACGTCCTCTCTTAGCCTCCCCCAACCTTCACACCACCATCCTTCTGCAGCGTCTGTTTCACTTCTTGTCCACTGGGCATAACTGGGAAGAAAAGTTGTTTAAAAAAATCCCACCCTTCCTCCTGCAAGGGACATTTGTTAAACCAGAAAACTGGATTTGGACCTGTTTTGGGAGTCAAAAAAAAAAAAAAAAAGCACCACAGTTACGTAAATGCTTCAATGGCGTAGGCTCAGAAATATTCCAGCGTGAGAGTGGAAGTGAGCCGCCTGGGTCCTGCGTGGTGCTGTCCGCCAGCACAGCTGCGGGCTTGGGCGTGGCTGAGGGGACCTGGCTGCTGGTGGTGACGGCAGCACCTCCCTGCTTGGGTGTTACAGGGGCTGCTGTCGCGCACCGCCCCTGACGTGTTGCAGGTGGCCGGCCTCCAGGCCTCTCCCTGCTAAGGCGCCCTTGCGTTGTAGTTGCTTTGCCTCTCTGTCTCGCTCTGGGCTGCAGGCGATGGCCTCGCGTGGCTGCATCCAGCTGGCTGGTTCTGGGGAGATGCAGCCGGGGCCTGTGGCTCCCTGGCTCCCATTTGCCTTATTTGGTCAAGCCGTTCACTTGGCTATTCCTGGAAAGGACCGTTTCTCCACACTCAAGAAGCATTTCCCCGCTTCCTCCAGTTCTGGCCAGGAGCTCCTGGCAGCTGCTCTGCACTGGGGGCAGCCTGGGGCTTTTGGGGTGCTTGCCACAGGGAGAGGGCTGCAGGTACTCCCACAGGGCAGACCCGGGAGCACTTCTTTGCCATGTGAAAAGTCCTGACCCGCTCCCTTGCCGGGGTTCTGCGGTGGGCACACCTTGGCTACGTTCCTGGGTTCCTTCTGTCCAGCTGCTGTGGCCCCAGCTCTCCCCGACTCTGCACTCTTCGTGATGTTTGGGGCTTTTGAGGGCCCCCATCCCGGGCTTCCGTAAAGCTCACAGTTGATTATCCTGAGCACTGCACAGGAGCACATACTTGTGTCGCGTTCTTGCGAGGTGCGTGGTGGGCGAGGTCCTGCTCCTGTGGCCTCCCGACCCCGGCCATGCGGCACCTCGAGTCCTGGCAGCACTGCCTTCCAAGCGGTCTAGCTTGCTTTCAAATCAGTGAAGTAACCAGCTTCGATTTTCAGGAGCAGGCAAATGTGGCAGTTTTCCTGGAACCAGTACTTATTTTCAGCTTTGGCCTAAAAAGGAAGTCTGTAGACCCTCTGCTCACGGTCATGGCTGTTGTGCTGGAAGGTGAGGAGGGAGGGGGCAGACCCAAGGCTGGTGTTGGGAATTCTGCCCTCCTCCCAGGGAGCAGCCTGGGCTGGCTTGAAGTACAGGGAAGTTGAGCTTCTTGGGGGTTTGTGGGAAGGGGGTGAAGGAATGTTCTTTGCTCCTGGCCGAGTGGGGAGGCCGCCTCTCAGGGGGAGCCTGGGAAAAGCTCCGAAGCGCACTTGGAGAAGCTGTCAGAGGAGCCTTTTCCATCTGCTGCCGCCTCTCCGCCCACTCTGCATGTCTCTGGGAGCCTTCCTGTTCCCCCGCCCTCAGAGTCCTCCCTGGTGAGAGTGTGTGTGACTGAGTTCAGGGGTGCTGCATCATGGTTGGGTATCCTGAGGGGCCCGTAAGGAGTCCCTGGATGACACCCAGCAGTGCCCAGGGGTGGCCGGAGGACGGTGTCAGGGGCAGCTTCTGTGTCCCTACATCAGTGCCTTCCTGGTGGGGAGCGTCCTCAGCCACCCAGCCCGTAGGAGGCTCTGGGGTAGCCCCTGGTGGGGAGCGGTGTGCTGCTCCCTGCCCAGGTAGTGGTTTCGGTCTCTGGACTCTCAGGGAAGCTCTGTGTGGTTTGGAGGTCACAAGCAGAGTGCTCGACAGTGACCTGCCTGTATGTGTGATGGACGTATTGGCTTGAATCAGTCTGTGCTCGCAGGATGGTCCCAGTCCCATTGCTCTGAATATGGGGTTCTCTCATCTGTCCCTGCACACAGGGAGCCACAGTCGTTTCCGCCATTAGCATGGATTCAGTGCTGCCATGGTTCAGAGAGTGGTCCCTGAGAGCTGCAGTTTCTCCTGCCTGCCGCCTCCCTGAGGCTGCCGTGGCTCTTGAGCCCTTAGGGAAACTGAGGTGTTTAGGCGCAGTCAGCTCTCGGCTCCACTGTGGTCACTCGGCTACCTGTGGCCATGAGCTTGCTCCGTTGGCTCAGCCCCCTTCTGGAGCTAGCCGCGTGGGCATGCCTAGGGCAGGGGCACGTGCATTGTTAATGGGTGACCACGTTGGCTCTGGGAGGCCTCTGTTGCCCTCATGTGTTCCTGGACACTCTTGCCCAGTCCCTCTCTCACGTGGGTCTCATCTGATATCCACTGAGGCCATTGTCCCTGAGCTTTGCTGTCCCTGGGAGATTCCCGGGGCTGGTTGGAGGAGAGTCCAGGTGCTTCTCTGTCTGCCTGGAGGTTATGATGCCCACTCACTGGCTTGAGGACCGGGCTTCTCACATCTCACTGCCTGGATGCCCCGCCTGAGGCCCCCTGCTCCGGTGCCTGCCTCTGCTGGCTTGTGTGGTTCCTTCGCAGCAGCTGGAGCCCGGTTCCTGAATCTGGGATTGGAGCCCTTGTCGCCTCCAGATTTGCTAGGTGACACAAGGGAGTGACACGGCGTGGATTGACAAACCCACTTCCTCGAGAGGCAGGCTTTGTGTATTGGTGGCCATAGAGGTTGTGGCATCTTCCATCTGACTACAGCTGTGTGGTACCTGCTGGGAGGGAGACTATCCACACGGGCCTCGCAGCTCCCCAGTGTGCTCTGCAGATGCCGAGTTCAGAGACGTTTGGTCCTGTTGGGTACCCCACCCAGTGATGTGTCAGCCTGGCTGGTCAGGAAGCTCTTCCACTGGGCGCCCTCCTGAAGTGGCCAGCGCTCCTTTCTGCTGCTTTCCCACCCTTGGAGTAGGTGTGCTTCCTGGGTTCCTGGGACACTGCCTGAGCTTTCTCCCACGCGTTCTCAGCCCCGTGGGAAGTGGGGCTGGTCTTCAGGGCACTTGGAGGTTGGTGTGGGGTT
The DNA here is from genome assembly GCF_030435755.1 of Ochotona princeps. Taxonomy (NCBI): domain Eukaryota; kingdom Metazoa; phylum Chordata; class Mammalia; order Lagomorpha; family Ochotonidae; genus Ochotona; species Ochotona princeps. The sequence continues at coordinate 40,891,774 of NC_080852.1, read as the reverse complement.
TAAACATGTGTTCAAAGTGGATCCCGTGCCTGTGAGGCTTTGCAGACATCATCGGCTGGTGGTGGCCTGGCATATCCGCTGTCCACATCTTCCGGCTGTCTGTGTCTGTCACATCCTGGCTGTCCCTGCTCCCAGCGCTGGTCTCATCCCTGTCCTCTCTGGCTGCCCGGATGATCTCATCAAGTCCTGGAGGATGAATGTGCTCCTGACTGACATGTCTCCTGGCCCTGTCTGTGTCCCGTGTGCTCAGCCCGCCTGCTCTGCGACACCCTGACCTGAGTGCCTGCTGAGACCCCCGGCTGAGTGCTGTGCCCGGCTGTACTTACAGCACTGACTGGGGTCATTGCCCCGAAGGGGACCTGACTCAGAATTTTTTGGAAATGTGTATCTCAGCCCCTCTGGGCCCCGTGGACTCATGAGCACCTGGTGACAGGGCCTGTCAGAAGAGGCACTGGGCTGGCATGGCTCCTCTTCCGGCCAGCCTTGGCATCTTGTGTGGAGCTGCCCCCTTGCCTCCCCAGCTTCCCTCTGCATGTACAGCAGAGTGCTTGAGGACACTGTTTCAAGCCTGTGTCTTGACCCTGGATGGGCACACAGCCAGTTCAAACCTGGAGGATGCAACACCCAGCATCCAGCATCCAGGATCCTCCCTGACGAGGCAGCTGAGAACTCCCTGAGCCGCCAGGACTGAGGCCTGGCCCTGTTGGCCTCTGCGCACGGACCTGCCTGGGTGCTCTGACCTTGCTCAGCTGCCACACAGGCCTTGTTCCTGCCCCGTGTGCCTGCCTGCCTCCTTACTCTGCACTGGCACAGTAATTCTAGGCTTCGTGTCCCACACTGATGCCCCCACTGCAGGAGAACCTCCCACCGCCACACACACCTTCCTTTCTTGTCCTCCTCATCCCTTTGTGGCTTCTCTTCCTTTCCACATCGTCCTAGCAGCCGCTGCTCTGGGTTCTGGGTTGGGCTGTGTTTGCTGGTTGACTCTGTTCCTTAATGCTGGGAAACTAAAGCTGTGAGAACCAGGACCTGGTGCCTGGCCCAGTGTCTGGTACCAAGACGGAGGCTGAGCCGGTGCTGGTGGGTGCCTGGGTGGGATGGAGGAGCTGTCTTCAGCCTTTGTGGTTTCTTAACGCTGTTCTGCACTCTGTTCCCAGAGGATCGCATTGTCACTGGTCTATCTTCACCCAGGTCTTCTCAGCAGGGGTTTCCTGGCTTTTCCAGGGAAGAGGGGAGAACGGGCAGAGATGCCCACTGTTGCCCTGAGGCGCTGCACTCTGCCCATCCCCTGGTCTTCCGTGGGTGGGCTCCCCTTCGGTGGCGGACCTGGCTGCCTTTGCTGCGCAGGTTGGCCCCTTCTTTTATTTCCCTTTTCTAGAGGAGCCGACAAATCGCCTTTGCTGGCGACTGATGCCACAGGGTCAGGGTCAGGGTCAGGTTTTCCTGGTGTGGGCGCGAGTGCTGCCGGTTCCTGGGGGGTTGAATTTTTCACTGGGGCTATGTCAGTGGAGGAGTTGTGTCTGGCACAGCCAACCCATGCAGGCTTGGCGAGAGAGTTCAGAGGCCACATGGAGCCCCGGCTGCTGTGGGCGCTTTCCGGACTGGTCCTCCTCTTCACACTGACCCCTTCCTTACCCTCCCTCTTTTGGTTAATGCGGGGCAGGTCCACTTGGAGCATGGAACCTGGCTGTTTCATTGCTGCTTCTCAGGCACGGGCGCACCGTGATGACCTCCACACTGGCCTGCAGCTCTGGCATGAGTGCTGTGCTCACACTGAAATCCTGTGCTGGTCTCTAGCTGTGATCAGTGTGACCACAGGGGTCGGGACGGCCCTCAGGCCCATCTTGGGTACAGGGCCTTTGAGGCGCAGGAGGAGGACTGCCTGAGGGAGTGGGAGGCGTGTCTTGGAACCGTCTCCTCAGCGAGGCAGTGTGAGGATAATCCTGCTGTGTGTTTAGCATACGGATGAAGATGCTGTTTGGGACACTAGGATTCCACTGTGAAGTTCCTGGGTTCAAACCCTGGCCCCGCGTCAGCTGCATCTTGTGCAAACCCTGGGAGGTTGCAGGAGTGGCTGCTTGGGAGACTCAGGCTGAATGCCCAGCTCTGCCGCCAGGCTCTGGACTGACGCAGGTCTGTTTTTTGGGCACTGGGCAACTGGCCCAGCGGATGGCAGCTGTGTCTGTGATCAGCACTGGGGGATGGCCTGTGGTCGGTAACCGGCCCGTACTGTGTACCGAGGCAGCCTTGCTGGGACTAGAGGGCCTGGGCTCCAGGCAGCGGGGTGGGCGACGTGGGACTGCCAGTCGGCTCTGTGGGTGCAGCTTTGGCGCTTGGTGCCACGGCTGGGCAGCATCCATCCTTGATTCCTTGTCAGGAACTTCTTCCCGAGATGGAGCCGTGTGCTTGGTGGACTCGGATGCCTCATTCCCCCCTTAGCACACTGCTGCTGCGAGTGTGGACTGGGCGTGCTAACACAGCCACTTTCACCCTGGTACCTGTTGTCAGAGGAGGAGCATGACCCACGAGGCAGCTAGCAGGTGTCTGTTGGATTGGATGCTTTCTCCTGGAGCTGCGGTTACAAGGCAGGAAACACAGCAGCAGCCCGACTCTTTTTTTTTTTTTTTTCCTTGCATCCTTGAGTGTGATTCAGAAACAAATTGGATAATTGTGTGTGAAGTTCTGCTGCTGGCTCCTGGGGAGGGTGGAGGTGTGAGCTGGATGGGGCCGAGTTCCTGGTGGGTGTGTTGGAGGCCAGGAGGAAGGGTTTCTTGTCTGTTAGAATTCTCTGCGAAGGCGGGGCCGACTTCCATCAGGTGGCCAGCCTGTGCACTCCTGGCTTCCATACCCAGGGGGTGTCTGTGCCCAGCAGGCGTGGACCTTTGCTGCTAGTGGTCCCTGATGATGCAGTGTAGCAATGACTGCTTGAGCATTGCTTCCGGGTGAGGTATTTTAAGTAATAAAGCATGTAGGCGCAAGTGTGAGGATCTGTGCTGATACTTGGCCATTCAAATCATTTTTAAAAGATTGATTGATTTGGAAAAGAATCAGTTCATCAGTCTTGTGTCAGCTGGTTCACTCCCAGTGGCTGCAGTGGCCAGGCTCAAGCCAGGAGGACAGCTGTCCGGCCCTCCCAGCTGGGTGGCAGGAGGCTGGATTGAAAGCAGAACAGCTGGGACTCACACTCTGGTGTGGCATGCCAGAATTGCTGGCGACAGTCTGTTCCTTTGTGGCACAACACTGGTCCCACGTGTCCCTTTGATAACTGGGGCCTGAGCATCTGCAGAATTTGGACCTGGCCCCCTGTGGATACCAAAGGACACTCGGGAGAAGGGCAGGTGACCTGAGCGCTTCAGTGAGGAGGGCTTGGGTAGTGTGGCTGGCAGCCCCTGCTGAGATCAGGTCGTGACCTCGTCTCCTGGGCATGACGGCAGCGCCTGCTTTTCCTGCGGGGAGCCTGACCTGTGTCCCTCCCTGACCGGTGAACTTGAAGCCACTAGGAAGGTCCAGCTGCTTTCCCTGGGGCTGCCAGCAGCACTCAGGGTACAGAAGCATCTGAATTCCGCACCGATGGCCTAGAAGGTTCTCTGAGTCCTCCCAAGCTCGCCATGATTCCAGTGTGGTCTGGGTTGCACGGTCTGCCCAGTAAACTGTCCTCTGAGCCGTGAGTTGAGAAAATGTGCCTTAGAGTTTAAGGTTCTGCTGTAAGGGACAGAGCCAAGTGCACTTTGCCATGTTTCCTTGCCATGATTTTTTTTTTAGGATTCATTTTTATGGAAAGGCAGGTTTACAGAGAGAAGGAGAGACAAAAGATCTTCCATCCACTGGTTCACTCCCCAAGTGGCCTCAATGGCCAGAGCTGAGCTGATCCAAAGCCAGTAGCCAGGAGTTTCGTCCTGTCTTTCAAGTAGGTGTGGGATCCCAAGGCTTTGGGGCACCCTTGGCTTTCCCAGGCCACAGTCAGGGAGCTGGATGGGAAGTGGAGCAGCCGGGACACAAACTGGCGCCTGTATGGGATCCCGGTGCATGCAAGGCAGGACTTCAGCCACTAGACTACTGCACTGGACCCTCCTGCTGTATTTTGAAGGTGTTGATCCTGGACAGCCTCATCTGTGGGACAAGTGTAGCCCCGTCTGATGCCCTATTGCTGGTGTCCAGCCCATGCTGACCCCTGGTTCACAGGTGGGTGTTGAGGGGGTGACAACTGGCTAGTTTGGGACCATATGGATTCAGTGCCTTGGCCAAAGTTCTTCATCTTCTCTTCACAACCACCTTTCTTTGTGTAGCTTGGCGGGCTGAAGCCCAGGTCATCCCTGGACCAGCACACCGGGCAGCAGAGCAGACATGGGAAGGGGACGACAGGGTGCGTGCCACTCCCATGGGAACAGATGGGCTGCACGCTGGCCTTCTAGGGAGCAAGTGGCTGTCCCACCCGTGACAGTGTCTTTCTAGATGTCATGTGGGTGTTTTTCACCTGGAGATCCCGCATGGCTGCTGTCCGTCCTTGCTGTACCCCTGGGGTGCCCACCCCTCCTGGGTGACTGGCACTAAAGTTCGTCTCTGCACTTGGTTCTTGCAAACATCACTGATAGACAGCACTGGAAGACTGGAGCTCAGAGCCGGCTGCCAGGCGCCTGGGACACTGGAAGACTGGAGCTCAGAGCCGGCTGCCAGCCGCCTGGGACACTGGAAGACTGTGCAGAGCTGGCTGCCAGCCTCCTGGGACACTGGAAGACTGCGCAGAGCCGGCTGCCAGCTGCCTGGGACACTGGAAGACTGCGCAGAGCCAGCTGCCAGCCGCCCGGTACACTGGAAGACTGCGCGGAGTTGGCTGCCAGCCGCCTGGGACACTGGAAGACTGGAGCTCAGAGCCGGCTGCCAGGCGCCTGGGACACTGGAAGACTGGAGCTCAGAGCCGGCTGCCAGCCGCCTGGGACACTGGAAGACTGTGCGGAGTTGGCTGCCAGCCGCCTGGGACACTGGAAGACTGCGCGGAGTTGGCTGCCAGCCGCCTGGGACACTGGAAGACTGCGCAGAGCCAGCTGCCAGCCGCCCGGTACACTGGAAGACTGCGCGGAGTTGGCTGCCAGCCGCCTGGGACACTGGAAGACTGGAGCTCAGAGCCGGCTGCCAGGCGCCTGGGACACTGGAAGACTGGAGCTCAGAGCCGGCTGCCAGCCGCCTGGGACACTGGAAGACTGCGCGGAGTTGGCTGCCAGCCGCCCGGTACACTGGAAGACTGTGTGGAGTTGGCTGCCAGCCGCCTGGGAGCGCAGGGCTCTGTGCTTCCCCTCTTTCCTGACCAGCTCATCTTTTATCTGTGCCTTACCTGGTGGCAAAGAACATGGCCATTCAGCCCCTCCCCAAGGTCCTCACGGCTCTGGGCCCCAGAGTGTGGCCCCACCTACCTCGGGTGGCTGCTGGAAACCAGTCCTCCTGTAGCTGGCACTAGTCCTCTGGCTGTCCGGCTTCTCTCACCCAGTCGTGCCAGCCTGGTGAGCAGCAGCGAGGTCTGGGCCCTGGCTTGCTTCCCTGACTGGGTAGAAGGAAACTCAACTTTCAGCAGAGAGGTAATAAGTTCAGGTGGAAATGTTTGGGCAAACCTGGAGAAACCCTCTGTTGCCCTTAAGTTATGCAGGTTGATTCCATGGGGGCATAACTCTACCCTGGAAGTTTCCCTAGATCACACCTTGACGTTTGTGCTCTAGATTGGGAGTGCTTCCGTCCCGTCTGCTGAGGGCATGGCTGCTGGCCATGGCCCTCTGTGGCCACGTGCAGCCCGTCTCCCGTACGGCCCTCTGTGGCCACGTGCAGCCTGTCCCCCGTACGGCCCTCTGTGGCCACGTGCAGCCCGTCCCCCGTACGGCCCTCTGTGGCCACGTGCAGCCCGTCCCCCGTACGGCCCTCTGTGGCCACGTGCAGCCCGTCCCCCTACGGCCCTCTGGCCACGTGCAGCCCGTCCCCCGTACGGCCCTCTGGCCACGTGCAGCCCGTCCCCCGTACGGCCCTCTGTGGCCACGTGCAGCCCGTCCCCCGTACGGCCCTCTGTGGCCACGTGCAGCCCGTCCCCCGTACGGCCCTGTGTGGCCACGTGCAGCCCGTCCCCCGTACGGCCCTGTGTGGCCACGTGCAGCCCGTCCCCCGTACGGCCCTGTGTGGCCACGTGCAGCCCGTCCCCCGTACGGCCCTGTGTGGCCACGTGCAGCCCGTCCCCCGTACGGCCCTCTGTGGCCACGTGCTGCCTGTCCCCCGTACGGCCCTCTGTGGCCACGTGCAGCCCGTCCCCCGTACGGCCCTGTGTGGCCACGCACGTGCAGCCTGTCCCCCGTACGGCCCTCTGTGGCCACGTGCAGCCCGTCCCCCGTACAGCCCTGTGTGGCCACGTGCTGCCTGTCCCCCGTACGGCCCTCTGGCCACGTGCAGCCTGTCCCTGTGTCCGGTTGCCGAAGGTCTTGCAGCCAGTTTTCCAGGAGTAGATTTACTACACAGGATCGTTACTGTCGGGGTGTGCTTTCTTTTTCTGTTTCTGGCTGTTGGCTGTGTTTGGGGAAATAGAAAATTCTGTTGAATAGCTTCCATCTGGAGAATGACATTGGCAGTATAAAATTTCCCCTTGGCTACAGTCCTCAATGTGCCCACACCTCTGGTTACCTGTGAGTTCCTGGGCAGGCCAACACTCTGCTAACGGTCAGAGCTGCTGGCAGAGGCACTGGCCTTGAACCTTGTGTCTACCAGTGCCAGTTAGCGACCCACAGGCTAATTCTTGTGCAGTGTGTCTTCTGTTTAACCTGCATGGTGTTTTACTCTTAAAATTGTATGAGATTTCACACTTTAAAAATCAAAGCTTGCGCTTACTCTCCGAGGGGAAATCTAGTTATGTAACCGGATGTTGGCTGGCTGACCCTTGCCCCCGTGACCCGCACAGTCGCCGCTGTGGGTGGTTTTGTGGAGGATGCTGTGGTTGACTTGTGGAATGAGGGAGGTGACATGCTGCCAGAGGGAAGATGGCTGACCATGCAGTGGTGACGTTTTTGCAGCAGGGCAGAGGGGAGGGGGTCTTTAGGTTTGTGAATCCAGGACTCTGTGGGTCAGACAGGTCTGCTGTGCCTGAGTCGGTCCTGTGGAGGGGAGGCTGTGGTGTGCCAGTGCGCACCGCTGCAGTGGGTGGAGCTGTTTCCTGTGGGGACCTGAATAGCTTCGTGGATGTGTAATTGCATATCATAAACCCCGCCTTGGGAAAGCACAGACGTCCGCGAGACGCGCACCGCAGTCGATCACCAGGTTCTCCGTGAGCTGCAGAAGTTTGCCCACTGCTGGTGATGCACGCTGCTTCCTCCTTCCTGCCCCACCAAGGCCTTCCTCGGGGCGGGTTGGTTTGCGTTCCTTGGACTGTGTGCACAGCTGGAACCTGCCAGCCTGCGCTCTCGCATGCTCATTCCCGGGGTGGTGCCGCCTGGTCCTCAGTGCTGGGCGCTGCTACAGGGCAGTGCCTCGGTGGCCACGCAGGCGGGACTGGGGCACTGTGGCCTCTGGCTTCCACTCCCCACAGCCGTGTGTCGTGCACGTCCCCAGAACCTGGTGGGATGGAGTCGGAATTGATGTTGAGGAATTCAGTGTTGGGTTGATTCTGTCGTTAAGGCAGTACCTGACCCCAGGGATTTTTGTTTTTCTTTTAAAGGTTTATTTCTTTGAAGAACGTAGAGAGGAGGAAAGAGAGGTAGGGACGGAGAGAGATTGATTTTTGTTCTGCTTTACTCCCCAAACGCCCACTGCAGCTATGGCTAGGCCTGGCTGAATTCAGGAGCCAGGGGTGCCATTCAAGTTTCTGGTGTAGGTGCTGTGGGTGTCACCTGTGTCACCGTTATCCGCTGCCTCCCATCTGTGCTAGCAGGAAGCTGGATTGGAAACGGAGTGCCCAGAGCTCTGCTATGGATGTCAGTGTTGCTAGCTGGGGGCTGCAGCTGCCATGCTGCAGCACTGGTCCAACTGGGATTCTCAGCTGGGTGACCCGCCACCCCCACCCTGGAGCACTGGGAGAGCTGGGCACTGGGTGAGCTGCTGGGCAGTCCAGGAGCTCTGAGAGCCGTCTCAGCAGACCTTTCTGCTCTGTGCTTTTGGAGAGCTCTAAACTCAGAGTCCTCTCCTGGCATTTATCAAGTGTGTGTGAGTGCTTATGTGTCTTCCACATATGCTGATAGTCTGTGGGCTGCTTCACCAGCTCTGCTATGGAGATTGTGTTGTGAAGGGAGGCATTCTGGGAATGGAAAGTTCATAGTGCAGACACATACTCTGGAAGGAGGTCAGGATTGTGTCAGAGCGGACTTCCGCGGTGTCCCTGCCAGGGTGACTTGGTCCTGGAGAGTGTGGACACTCGGGGACGGGGGGAGGTGGGAACGCTGCTCCTGGCCCAGTTCCCTGGCCTCAGGATTTTCATTTGGTGTTAGGAATTGCATTTCTTCCTGGAAGGCAACTTGGTCCTAGCTCTGTTCGCCAAATATGGTGCCAGTTGCCCCGCTTGCGTGCCTGTGGCAGAGGAGAGGAGAGGCCGGGGCCTCTGTCCCCGGGATCCGTGTGGAAGGCCTGCCCGCAATTGAAATTCCCGGGGTTTTCGGTCCCACGTGTTGACTGCAGTGTGTCCTCGAGGGCGACCGTGTTCAGCGGGAGGCACTGTTTCCAGTGCGTGTTTGCAAAGCTCCCTTGGTTCCCATAATCTTGAGAAACGAGGGCCAGGGGGATGCTGTCCTCAACCCCACTTCCAGACCATGGATGAGCCTCCCAGGGAATGGCCAGGACACTGCTTCCTGTCTGGACCTTCCCACATGAGGGTCAGTGTAGCCCAGGTCGGGAACCCCACACTGACAGGGCTTCAGGGTGTGGAGGATGCTGGCAAGGCATGGCCCTCAGCTGAGCTGGGGGACCTGAGGGTCACGGGGAGGGGAGGCTCGGAGCCTGTGCTTGCGAGGAGGGCGTGTGGCAGACGCTAGGGAGAGCTCTGGTCGCCCGTTTGTGGAATGGGGTGCAGCTGACAGTGTGCAGGACACCCCAGAGGAGCCCCAGATGGCAGAGGTGGCATGGAGAAACAGCTGACTCACCTTTGCTGATGGCTGGGGTCATTCTTTGTCTGTTTTAAAGGTTATTTATTTGAAAGGTGGTAGGGGGAGGAGGATGTGTGGAAGTAGGTGTCCTGATTGGTCTTCCATCCTGTGCTTCAGTCCCAGTGGTCACAGCAGCTAGAGCCAGGCTTGGCCAAAGCAGGAGCCAGGTCTCTCCCGTGGGTGCCTGGGCCTAGGCACTCTGCTGCCTGAGAGAGGCCTCAGCAGGGTGCTGGGCCTGAAGCGCGGCAGCCTGAATGCGCAGTGATGTCCGTGCGGCTCTGCCCGTGGTGCCACAACCCCTGAAGGGGCCTGCCCAAGGGCCCCTGCTGTCACATGTGCTGTCTGGCGTGAGCTTGTGTGGTGGTTTTCAGGGGGACCTTCTGGGGCAGCTTTGTAGACACTTGGACTGACAGTGCTGTTTGGGGCAGATGTCGACCAGGATAGCAATAAAGCATAAGCGATGGAGATGTGGTTTCCAAAGCGACTCAGGGAGCCGGCTTCTCTGCGCGATGGCCCCACGTGAGCCCTGAGCTGCTGCCTGCTGCTGGCTGGGCTTCCCTGTGGAGCAGAAAAGGCCATGACTCTTGGCAGGTGCGGCCACCCTTGGGAGGGGCCTGGGAGGGCTGTGTGGGCAGGGACGGGTCACCAGGTCCTCAGTGGAGGGCAAGACGGAAAGAGAACGAGTGAGTCGAGCAGACAGCTGGTCTCCCGGGCTGCTTCTCAGCCGTCTGTGCCCCGACCGAGGGCTCCACACAGCTGGCCCCACAGGGGACAGAGGGACAGCAGCCGGGGTCCTGGGTGTCTCTGCTGGAGACCGCGGGCTGGACCAGGGCTGCCCCTTTGCCAGGGCTGGACATGTGAGTTGGGGCCCAGCAGGCGCGTGGCCCAGGTGTCCCGGAGCTGGTCAGCACTGTGACTCATCCTGCGTCCACCTTTTTTCTCTCTGGTAGGCAGGGACCCCGACCTAATCCCAGAAAGCAAGCGGGTGTTGCCAGCAGCACAGGCCGAGTGTGGCCGTCACCTTCCGCCTGAAGGGAGACCTGCCTTCCCGTGGCCAGCAGCGTCACCGTCCTTCGCACGACAGTGCACTGTCACGCTTGCTCTTGGTTTCGTGTGTGGGGCACTGCAAAAAGTTTGTGGGAAAAAATGGAATTAAAAGCTCAATTTATTTTGGAGCAGAACCGTTGACAGCCACCCCAGGTCTTCGTAAGATGCATTTCCCAGGAACAGATCCCTGATATGTCTGGGCTTCAGAACCACTAAGGCCAAAATGAGCTCTGAACTCCATCCTCTACTGGCTTGTTGTCGTACCCTTGTTGTGTGCATGTTGGTATGTCAGCGTGTGGAGTGATGGGGGCGTTCTGTCCCCTGCTGGTGATGACCAGCGGCATGGTGAGCACCCCAAAGGGTGCTCTTTTCCACAAGGTGCCCCCACAGTGGATGCTACTGTTGAGAGCCTGGGCACGCGTGGGTCCAGCCCATGGCCTGTTTGGTGGCAGCATCCCTGAACCTGTGGTGTGCGCTGGGCCCTAGGATTGTCTCTCCTGCCTCCCAGCCTGCTTCTTGCGTTTGCTCTGGGCCGTACCTGTCGGGAGGTCTTCGAGCAAATCAGTTCATGGACTGTCTTGCAGGCTACTTTGCGTGGTAGCCATTATGGTTCCACCTCTGCCGGAGGCAAGAGGCTGCGTTTTCTTTCCAGTCCCGTGCCCGAGCTGTGGGCAAGCTGGGATGTAAGCACAGCTGGCCGGGTCATCCAGGCACTTTGGAGCATACAGGCTGACCTGCGACCTGGAGCGTGCCGCTTGCACCCCTGCCTGCTGGGCCAGGGCCGCTCAGCGAGCCAGGGGCAGGGCGAGGCAGCTCCTGCGTGTTCTGCACTTATTTTGGCATTGATGAGGCCTTTGCCCGTTTTCTTTACTGGGGTAGTTATCACAGGTCAGCTGGCCCACCCGGTGTGTGCACACTCCAAGGTTGATTGATGGATTGATTGGTTTATCTGAAAGCCAGAGAGGCAGAGATCTTCTTCACCAAGTTGACCCAGTGGTGAGGGCCAGGCCGTGTGAGTGGCAGGGGCCCAAGATTGGCAGCATTGTTGCTGCTTGTCCCAGGCACATTTGCAGGGAGTTGGATCAGAAGTGGAACAACTGGATACCGACGGGGGGCTTGGCTGGATCCTGATGTTGCAGACAGCAGCTTTTCCCACTGTAGCACAACTCTGTGTGGCCCACCCCGCATGTTGTTGCTCTGCCTTCAGAAATAGTAGGTGGGTCTTCCAAAATCCCCAGCCTCAAAGTAAATGGCAACAGATGTTCACCCCCTCACGAGATCAGCAGGAAGAGCGTGCAGGCATGGAGCCAGGCCCAGCCTTCAGAGCCCTTTGCAGGGCGTGCTGTGTCTCAGGGGCCCTCTCTGCCATGAGGGTCTTCTCTGCCTTGCCCCTGGATGCCCACCCTGTTCCCCCAGTGGGCTCTCTCGCCCCTAGTCTTCAGAAAGTCTGTGTGGGCAGGGCCAGACAGAGCATCTGATGATCCCGACTGGCAGTGTCTGTGCCCGACTGCTGGCTAAGAGGGTCTCATGGCACACCTGCCTTTCACAGTGGCAAGGGACCTGGCCTTCTCAGGCCGTGGGCCTCTGCCCTGCTTGGGTCCCGAGCTGATGTCCAGTCAGTCTCATGGATCAACTGCCCCTGCTGGACGAAGTCGGAACGGCCAAGTCCTCCGTGTGCAGCTGACTGACCCGGGGGCAGGGAGGGCCCCTACAGCTGGGAAGGTGGGCAGGACGGGGCGGTGGGGACGTCACTGCTTCCTTTGTCACTTGGTGACAGTGTCCGTATTGTGTGGACAGCTAATGGGAGGTGCTTTGGCCATCCCACTTGGGAGAAGCCCTGCCTGTGGCTGCTGCCTTGGCTTGGCAGGGGCAGCAGACACAGGGTAGCTGGGTTGGGAGCTGTTCCAGCGTTCTCCCCATCTGTGTGCGGACAACCCGCCCCTCACAGTGACTGCACACCCTGGGACGGAGGCGGAGCCATGCAGCTGAGCCTGGTCCCCCGGCTCAGAGTCCGTGGTCGTGGCGGGTTCTGACCTCCCTTCAGTACTCCTTGTGGATGTTAACCACCACGGTGGCAGAGTTAGTCCCCTCTTCTCTGTTAAGCAGGTGACGTTTTCCTTCTGGAACTTTCCTTCTGCAGCCTTTTATCCTTTTAAAATTATTATTATTCAAAAATTACTTATTGCAGGCAGACAGGGGGTGTCCATCTGCTGGTTTTTCCCCAGGTGCGACATTAACCAGGCTGGACCTGGTCAGAAATAGGATCCCGTAGCTCCATCCTTTGTGCCAGGGACCCAGGCTCTTGAGTATCTACTGCTGTTTTCTGGGGTGTCTGCTCCCCGACATCTCCCCCCTCTCCACAGACGTTTTCCTGTTTGCTTCTGTGTTTTGATGACACCTGTTGGTGTCCGTGGGTGGACCTGCTCAAAATTCTACCCATGACTTCCGCGGCCCGTGGTCGCCTGTCTCAGCCCCCCTGAGGGTTTGGCCATAGGGGTGCTTGGTCTTGTCCGTGTGGGTAGACGTCACCGTCGGGCTGGGTCCTGCCGGGCCGCCTGCCTGCCCCTACAGTGTCGGTCTCGTGTTGAGTTTCTGGGTGTCTCTTTTGCAGGGGGGGCTTCGTCTTTTCTTCCTTGGACGTTCACTGTGTCATTGAGGAAGCAGGTGTGAGGGCTGACTGTCCCCCTGTGCCCCATGCCCTGGTACCCTCTCCCTGTGCTGCAAGGGACCTGCCTGGTGCCCTCGAGGCACGTCCTTGCTGCGTCTGTCAGTGACAGTGACTGGCAGCTTCCTTGTGAAGGTCTTTCCGAGGCCCCGGGGAATCCAGTGCAGCCCTAAGTTCAAGGTTGAGGGTTACTTGGGGCCAGAACTGGGACGTGGCCACCGTATGTTGGAGGCACGGCTCGTTCCTGTGCCTGGTCTAGCCTGGGGGCAGGTGGTACTGGGGTCCTGAAAGTCATGCACCGTCCTGTCTGTGTGAAGGGACCCACTGAGACTCACGCACTAGGATCAGCAGCTCCTGTGGCCTGTAGCATCATCCTCCAGTCCAGCTGGTAGTAGCTGTCATTTCCAGCTGTTGTTTGAGGCTGTAGTTCAGCTGGTAGTGGCTGTAGCTTACAGGTGTTGTTTGAGGCTGTGCTTGTAGGTCTTGCTGCTGCAGGTCTGAATAGCAGGTTGGCTGTTGTTCCCTCGATGGCTTCGCCCGTGTGTGCCCTGCTCTCTGGTCCTCACAGCCACTTTGCCTGTTATTTTGTGTTGCTCCTTAGTGTGTCGGGCTGCAACCCTTGTCCCTTGCCGCCTGGCCACGTAGTGTGGTCTCAGAGGGGAATGCTGAGTGACAGCTGCAGAGTTCGGGGCACGGAGGGCGGCTGCAGCGTGAGTGCCGTCTGGGGCAGCCCCCACGCCTCGGGGGCCCTCTGGAGGTCTTCAGAAGGGTTCTGTCGTTTCTGACATTTCCAGGAAAGGATGGGACAGGAAATAGTTCAGGCCTTGCAGCGCCACAGGCAGCATGGAGGATGTGACGCAACACAGGGAGAGCGTGTTCCAAAAAGCGTTCTTGGCAAGAGTCGTGGCCTTCTTTATGGACGCTGGAATTCGAATCTCACATATTTTTGTGTATTATTAAATACTATTTTTTGGTACTTGTATATTATTAAATACTATTTTTTGGTACTTTTTCCTGTTTGAAACAGTTGCATAAGAGCCATTCTTAGTTGCTGGCTTCTGGGCTCTAGGTTGCAGAAATGGAAGAGAAGTGGCCGGGATGGGGCCTGGGCCTTGTCCTGCTGTGCGTGCAGCCACACGGAGCCCTGGTTTCTGTTCTGTTCCTCGGTCCTCTTTGCAGCTGTGGGTGGCGTGGGTCTGTGATCTGCAGTGGCCATCTCCTGCACCCAGGTACAGTGGCAACCTGCAGGTCTGACCTCTCTGGGTTTTCTGCCGGGCACTAGCCATCTTGTCATTAGTTCTGAAGCCTTCCAAGGATGGGTGTGCACACAGAATTTCTCTTGGTTGGGCCCTGTGCCCAAGCAGGTGCAGCTACGCTCAGCCCCATCCCGTTATGATCTTTCCATCTTTCTTGTGCTGCAAGCCTGGGGTGAGGGAGGGGGATTCACAGGAGACAGAGTGGAGTTTTTTCATTTGTTGTTGTTTAGGAGCAGGGGTAAAGAATCTTTATTCTGCACAGTGGAAACTGCTTGTCCTGCTCAAACTGTTGTAGCTCCCCCAGATGTGCATAGGAGACGGGGACCCCCCCCCGTGCTGAAAGCTGACTGTGCCCAATGCTGTTTCAATCCTCCGTGCCCCCCTTGACTTGCTCGTCCATGTCCCCAACTCCCTCGCCCCGCCTGCACACATGCAGCCAGGCTGTTGTGCTCTCTAAGCTGCTGGCTGATGGACAGGCCTGCTTGCCCTGCACATGCACCTGAACCCTCCCATGGTGCTGACCCTCCCTGGCTGGAGGCTGCCTGGACCCCGCCTGGACCCCATGGAGGCTGACCCAGGTCTTGCTGTGCCTCCAGCACTGGCTCTCCTCTGCTCTAGGAGAAGGTGGGCGCCTCCTGGCTTGCAGCCCTGCCTGGCCCAGTCTGATCTGGTCAGCCTGTTTCCCCTTGGGGTGTCTGTGCTACCCCTATGCCGGGGGCTCGTACAGGTGTCCCTGGGGCTGGCTGCTCCTTTCCCGCCCGTCGAGGCTGCCCTGGGAGGCCGTGGTCCTGCAGCTTGCTGCCCCAGCAACAGCTGTGCATTTAGCTGTGGACGTAGGGCTCTTCTCCATTGGGTTCCTTGGCCCCAGTCCCTGGACCCATGTGGCTGTTCTGGTCAGCCACTGCCGTGTGCCCGTTGGTCAATGGTGTTGAGTGTGGGAGCTGGGCTGGTCTCGGGGGACCTGTTTGCCATTGTCTCTGCAGCGCTGGAGCCACGCTGGGGTCCTGGGCTGCTGCTTCTTCCCTCAGCCCGGGAGTGGAGGCCAAGGGGGCTTGGCTTGGCTTGCTCGTGTCTGAGTCTGTGGCTCTCATGAATGCCACGCACCTAGTGCCTGGCTGTGGTTTTGCTTTCCCTGTCCATTCTGCTCCATGCTCAGGGTTCGTCTGTGCCTCACCTTCCCCTGCCTGCTCTTAACTCTGCCCCGCAGGTCTTGATGGGACATGAACTCTTCTCTTTGGGAGTCGGGTGAGGACCTGGGCACTGTGTAGGTGGTGGATGATTGAGTGGCCTCTTCTCCCTCGTGTGTGGCTCCCAAAACCCCAAGACCCCCTACCCCAGGCCACTGTGTGGCTAAACCGCTGGGCCAGCTCACTCTGGTATATGCTGAAGCTTTGGAATATTCCGAAGAAATCTTTTGAAACCTTAGCTCAGTTGATTGCTCCACAGCCTAAAATAGCACCTGTCACATAAGTTTCTTCGTGGCATTTCTTTGGGAGGAGATCAAAGCGCTGAGTGTGTCTGGGTGTGCACACATGCGTGGTGCCTCTCCTTGGTCAGCCTCCATGGGTGTTCTCCCAGGTTCTCCTCTTGGTCAGCACAGTGTTGGGAGCTGGCAAAACTTGAGTTGTGCCCTGCGATGCCCTCTAGATAGTAAAGGGCAGCACGGGGACACTCAGTGACAAATTTCAGAAGGCCCCTTGAACATTATATTGGAATTGCTTAATTCAGTCTTCACTGTGAATCAGTTGCTAAGCAACCGGAAGGCTGGGGGGAATCAGCAAGGCTAATCCGGTTCTGTTACTAGCTCGTTAGAGTCTCTCCTATTTGCATTAGACAGTTGGTTGTAAATGCACCGAATCCAGGGCCGGGCTCTGTTTAGCCCAAAGACGATCGTTGGTGTGGAAGCCAGAGCCAGGCTGTGGCTGGCCTTAGGTAAACCACACACACCCCCTGATGACGCAGAGGCCTGTGTGGGGTGGCATCTGCTGCAGCCAGCTGTGCTGCTGGCCGGCCAGTGTTGGGGTCATGTGGGCAGCTGGGCGGCCGGCTTCTCAGCTCTCGGCATCCTGGGTCCAGAATCACCTGACGTGAAGTTGCTTTGAAATGAATGGATCCCATGTGGCTATTGCCCTGGCAGGGATGTTCATGAAGAGGACATTTGAATGTACCTTGTTGTTGATGGAGGAGAAAGTTTCAATCCCACTTGGCCCATGAGCAAGGCGTGATGACGAGTTGTACCCCTTGTGTGCCTTCCTTGTTTGAAGTCATGGAGTACTTGAGGACATCGAGTGGCCCGGCCCAGATCCTGCATCTAGTCCTGTGTTGTGCATGTTACATTTGCCGAAGCCCTCATGCTTGGGGGTGGGGATTTAGTGATGGTTGGCAAGCTTGCACATACCCGGCAAGAAGGAAAGTCTGTTAGCTGTGATGTCATTGTGGTAGCGTGGCTGGATGCACGTGGCTGTGACCGGGGCCTTTGGCATGGAGTGGGCAGAGTATCCATCTGGAAGCTGGTGCTCTCCCGTGTCCACTGTGACCCGAGACTCATACTGCATCTTCTGTGTCTGTGAAGACACTCCGGGTCAGGTCCTCAATCTGATGACTGCTCCTCTCCTTCCTGCAGTCTGCCCAGGGCTGGGTAGACATGCAGGTGACGGAGAAGGGAGAATGTGCCTTTAGTTCCCCAGGAGCTCAGCTTGGGGCCAAGCTGGGTTGAGTTACCCATGGGAAGCATGTTGCCTGATAGCAGCTTGTTGATGCTGGCTTGGACTGGCACTCTGAGTCAAGGAGAGGCAAGTCCTGGTGTTGAACCCACTCGGGGAGAGTTACCCGGCCAGGACAGTGTAACAGGTGTTTGCCCCAGGTCCTGTAAGCGAGTCTCCCTGAATGAACAGATCCCTTTGCGTGTTTTGTTGTGGCCCACTCTGAGGGTCTGTTGCACAGATTCCAGTTTTTGCTCCAAGTGTGCTGATTCTGTTCCCCAAGTCCTTACCCTGTTAGCCAGAGCATGTGCTCCCCAGCACGTGGGTACCAAGCATCGGCAGCTTAGCACAGCATTGTTCTGCCTTGATGACATGCCCTGTCTAGAGATACTGAGCAGGTGTGTACATTACCTTGCTGGTCAGCTGCATGTGTTGTCAAACAAGGACAACACAAGCTCAGAGAGGTGGCGTGGCACCATGGTGACTCCTGGCCATCAGCACATTGTGGCATCACCAGGCCTGGGGCTTTAAAAACACATCATTATTGCAAGATTCTAAATGGCTTTTAAAAATCTGTTGCATAACTTCCAGTGGACTTTTAAAAAAAGTTACATATTTTTATTGGAAAGGGAGATTTTATTTTATGGAGAGGGGAGTCAGAAAGATCTTCCATCTGCTGGTTCACTCCTGAAATGACAATGATGGGAGCTGAGCTGATCCGTATCCAGGAGCCAGGAGCTTCTTCTGGGTCTCCCACATGGGTGCAGGCTCTCAAGGCTTTGGTCCATCTTCCACTGCTTTTCCAACCCACAAGCAGGAAGCTGGGTGGGAAGTGGAGCAGCCGGGACTTGAACTGGCACCCATATGGGATGCCGATGCTAGGAGGTGGATTAGTGAGTTTAGCCATTGTTCTAGTCCTTCCAGTTGGTTTTTTCCATGATCTGCTCAGATCACTATTTTTATGTCTCAAGTGGGCTGAGGAGCATGGTATGGGAGGTACTTCTTGCTTCGGTGTTTCATGTTATTTAACAAAATCTTCAGAAGTCATGTGGCAGCTGTGAGCTATGGCTGTCCCTTTGGCCTGGAGTTTCTGGAGAGATAGGACAGGGCCACATCTCCTCTATGTGGTTGTGTGTACGGGCATCTCACATGGGACACCGACAGGTGGCCCACCAGCTCGCTCTCCGTCAGCTGCTGTTGGCTTGTTAGATGTGGAATGGGACTAGAGAGGGTGCTGGATAGGCAGCTGTGTGTGCGGCGGCAGTGGCTGTGAGTGGGCAGGCTCTGGGGCCTTGAGGTCTGAGGTCAAGTCCCACTTGGCCGTCACAGGCTCTGGAACACATGACTGACTTTCTGCCAGCCTCAGTCTACTCATCTGGGACTGCCCACAGCAGAGACTGGGACGTGTGCAGGTGCCAGTCCAGCATTACCTGTGGCACCTGTGGGGGTGACACAGAAATCTTCCTGGCTCGAGCATGCCGTGGCTTCAGCCCCAGTAACTGGTCCTTCTGTGTCTCACCCGCAGACTGCCTCTTCAAGCTGTGCCCTATGAACCGCTACTCGGCCCAGAAGCAGTTCTGGAAAGCAGCGAAGCCCGGAGCCAACAGCACCACGGACGCAGTGCTGCTTAACAAGCTGCACGTATGTACGGGTCCGGGACACGTGGGTGTGCACTCACGTGTGGTGTGTGCGTGTCTGACTGGGTGTGCAATCACATGTGGTGTGGGTGTCTTACTGCAATGCTGGGGGGCTTGGTGTATGTTCACGTGTGGTATGTGTGCGTGTCTGGGTGTGTGCTCACACGTGTGATGTGGGTGTCTGGTTGTACACTCACGTGTGGTGTGTGTGCGTGTCTGACTGGATGTGAACTCATGTGTGATGTGGGTGTCTGGCTGCCGTGCCGGGGCTCGGTGTTGCCTCCACCTCTAGTCCCACTGCCCTTCTGTGAGGAGTAGGATCCTGGGGCTCTGGAGGTATGTCTGGGGTCAGGACTGTGCCCACATTTACCAGAAGTCGTCCTCACGTGCTGGCCTCAGGTGACTCTGCCGTCAGGTTGGCAAGATGGGGGCAGTGATGGCCATGTTGGTCTTCCAGGGATTGTCCCTGAGGACACGGAGGAGGCGTCTGTATGGTGCTGGCCTGTGTGTGCAGCTGTGTCCTGTGCCCTGGCACTGAAGGCTGTGTGACCGCAGCACAGTTCTGGGCCTGCTGCTCCCGGTCCCTGCAGGTGCCTGCCTCCGAGGTCCTGGGCCGCGGGTCCTCTGGTGTCTGCCGAGCATTCCCAAGGCCTGTGTGTTGTGGTCTCTGCAGGGCAGGGAGGCGGCGTGCCGCAGGCACCTCAGTGCTTGCTCTGGGTATTGGGAGAAGCTGAGGTTCTTCACTCAGGGTGAGGAGGTGAACGCAGGCATTGGGGCTCACCCTCAGGGCGCCCCTGTGTGGACCATGCACTCTGGCTGGGTCCTGTGCTCCAGCCATCCTCACTGTGCTGCTTTCAGGGCATGTCCTGAGCACCCCGGACTCACCCCGGGGTATCCCGTGGGGCGCGTTCTCAGGGCCCCCTGCAGCCAGGACCTCTGTCCCCCTCCCATGTTGGCACACAGGCACCTCAGCAGGTGTCCCAGCCCTGACCAGAGACTTGGCTCGTTTTTCTCAGTCACAGTGCCCTGTGTGGTCTTCCCAGCAGTGCGTGTGTCCTGCCTGGTGGCATGGCATGTGTGCACCGTCCCTGATGGACACCTGTCACTTGCTCATCAGGCCTGGCACCTCCTCCCTTGCTCCCTGCTGAGGGTGCTATGCCCGTGCGAGTCAATGGGAGCAGAGGGTGTTCGGGGATCTGCTGAGAGTGGATGGGTGCTGTGCTGGGTCCTGGGGAAATAGTGGGCACCAAGTCTTATTGCTGTGGGTGCTGATGGCAAGTGCCTAGGTCGTGAGGAGATGACAAGAGGGGGACTGCAGTGCCATCACAGAGAGAGGCCCAAAGCTGCCTTGCCTGGATGACATGGGTGTGTGATTCAACAGTCAGGGGGGACTTCCTGGAGGAAGAGGGACATGTCAGTCTGCCTGAACATCCATTGGGGTTACAGAATGGAAAAAGGAACAGTGAGAAGAGGACGCTGGAGGGTGCCCTGAAGTTCTAGGTCGTTGCGTCCTGGCTATTCTGGTGTTTGTATTGGACATTCTAATCTCAAAAGACTCCTTGTTCCCTCTTTTTAAAAAAGATAAAAAGATTATGTGTATGAACAGCAGAGACAGAGGGACAGATCCTGCCTCTGCAAGCTCACTCCTGAAATGCCCACAGCAGCCAGGGCTGGCCCCAGCGGGAGCCTACCCCCGTCCAGGTGTCCCGTGGTGGGGGGACCCTGTGCTGGGGCCGTCAGCGGCGCCCCAAGCCACACCTTTGCCCACTGCGTCGCAGCACCCACTCCATTGCTCTGTCTTCCTCGCAGATCTTACGTAACTGACTGAGGCAGAACTCATAACACAGCAGGGTTGAGGAAGTGTGTTAGAACCAGAGAGGGATGCGAGTGGCTCCCTGTGGAGAGCCCGGGCGCTGGAGCCGTGCTTGGCAGCAGTGCTGGGGGGGCATGAGGCTGGCAACGGACGACCCTCTGCAGACCCCGGAGGGACACAGCCACAGCTGGCAGTGTGCGTGCTGTGTGGGCTGTGGTGAGATTTTCTAGAATCATCAGCAGCCCTTAGTAGTGTTTCGAAGACTGCAAACCTCCCACTTCCGTTGGCTCAGGATGTCCCACCCTTTGGAAGCTGTGTGAAGGGTCTTTGGAAAGTTGGTAGAAATACATATTACCAAAAAAGCTCCATGAATTTAAGAAACTCTTAGGCCCCAGATGAGCTTGTCTTTCAATGATCTTTTCTGTGTGTTTCAAAGGTTGATTTTGTTGAAAGGCAGACCTACAGACACATACAGAGGGAGCTTCATGCTCTGGTAGCCGCAGCTCCCTGTTGAAGCCAGGAACTGGGAACTCCTGCCGCGTCTTCTGCTGTGTTCCCAGGCAAGTTAGGAGGGAGCTGGATCAGAACTTGAGCAGGCAGGACTAGAACCAGGGCTCCTGGGAGATGCTGACCTTGCGGACGGAAGCTTATCCCGCTGTGTCTGCGCCACAGCGCCGGCCCCTGGGTTACTCTTTCCCATTCACACGAGCGGTAGTCGCCATGAAGCTGTGCACAGCCGTGCTTTGTGGTGAGAGGTGGGATGGAGAGACCAGCTGCTCGGTGAGTGACAGGTCACCCTGTGCAGGCCTGGGCCACCGCGTGCCTGACTCCCACCCTCTGAGTGCTTGTGTCTGCCCAGGGCTGTTCTGGGCGGAGAGCTGCTGCCTGCCTGTGCCTGGGTGCCCAGCTCCGTTGGGCTCGGCTCCTGTGACGCTCACCCAGTTTGTGGAGCGCTTGTTGGGGCTGTTCTTGCTCCTCCCATCCCTGTGCACCTGAGGGGTGGCTCGCCTGCCCTGCTCTCAGTGTGTGGGAGGCAGAGGTGCGGCCACCCTGCCCGTTTTTCTCCAGAAGGCAGACCTCGGGCTTAGATGTGTAGGACTTCTGTTGCTAAAACACGCAGACAATGATTCAGTTGAGGCTGGAAGGACGCGTCGAGTGGCAGCAGTGGCCAGCCTGCTGGTAAGGTGCTCCAGCTCCGTGGGCACCTGCCCACCAGGCATTGCGTGTAATCAGCGATTCTTTCTGATGCTGCAGGTGAACGGTGGAAAAACAGTTCAGGGAGAGAGCCCAGCCCTGCCCCAGCCCGGGGACTTCAGCGTTCCTAAAAAGACACGTGGAATGAGTTCTTTCATGCCGATCATGGCTTTTTAAAATGGTGAAACCGGAGCTCTCCCTGGTTTCTGCCTCTGAGGGGACTCCTGGCTCTGGAGTGTGGGCTCGGTACAGAGCCTCATTCCTCAGGTAGCTGAGACTTTGCTGCCCGGAACCTGGAACCTGTGTCCACGCTGCAGGCAGTGCTTCGGGCAGCTGCCTGCCACCAGGAGCTGATGGCCAGCCCAAGAGTGAGGCTTCTGGCAGCCACCTGCCACCAGGGCTGATGGCCAGCCCAAGAGTGAGGCTTCTGGCAGCCACCTGCCACCAGGGCTGATGGCCAGCCCAAGAGTGAGGCTTCGGGCAGCTGCCTGCCACCGGGAGCTGATGGCCAGCCCAAGAGTGAGGCTTCGGGCAGCTGCCTGCCATCGGGAGCTGATGGCCAGCCCAAGAGTGAGGCTTCTGGCAGCCACCTGCCACCGGGGCTGATGGCCGGCCAGGGTATGGTGGCTTTCTGGTGTGGGTTTTGTATAGCCCCAAGTCCAAGTTGCAATGGTTGCATATTAATGCTGCTTGGGGACTTTGCGGTCACACCCACCCCACTCTGCCTTCTGGTGAGGGTGAGCCCCATCAGCCACCCTCGGAGGGACAGCGACACCTAGAGGCTTCTGCTGGTGGTGACTTCTTGAGCCGCCTGAGCGTCACTTGCTGCTCAGTCCTTGCTGACGCTCCCTGTTACCTTGAGACGGGCACCTGCACCGTCTCTGCCAGGTGTGCTTTCTGCCTTGCCCAGAGCGGAAGCACCGGGCGATGGCCAGGGCAGGCAGTTCCCCTTGGGAATCCTTCCTTGTCAGGCATCACTTAGTTTTTAAAACTCACGTGTGGTAGTACTGGTGGCAGTTGCTCAAGGAAAAGCCATTCTGGGTCTGGGGCCTGCTGCCTCCGAGGTTTGTGCTGTGCCCATTTTGTGCTGGGCACACAGCACGAAGCTGGTGAGCTGGCAGAAGCTGGGCATGCTGACAGCTGGTTGACGAGCTCCTGAGGAAGTGAAGCCGGCCCCACCTGGAGGGAGGGGCTGTTGGCACCCTGTGGCACCTTGCTTCCAGCATATGGGGAGCTGCAGGAAGGCAGTGTGGGGACACCCTCCAATGTGTCCTGGCTCGTCCGTCAGGCTCAGCGTGGATGCTGTCTTCCAGCTGTTTTTGGTTTCGGGTTCACACGGCAGGTTGCTGGTTGTGAGGGAGGAAAGTGATTCCCTCTGGTAACACGATGGTGAAGACAGAGAGAGCCCTCAGGTGAATGAGCGAATGAGCGTGCTGCCAGGGTGGCAGTCCTGGCAGGCTATACTGGCACCACCGTCACCGTCTGGCTCAGCGTCACCGTGTTCCTGGCATGCTGAGGCCGAGCCGGGCTCAGATCCCAGCCTCGTTTGTCACCGTAGGGATTTGGAAGCAACCCAGATCTGGGTTTGGGGATTATCTCTGTCCCGTAATGAATGCGTGATTTAAAAACTGTTATGCAAAATTTCACACGTGTTGCAAGGAGGAAAACAGCGTTAGGAACTGCTCTCGCCTTGGGGATTGAACTTTGTAAATGTCTCATCAGGTTCTTCCTCAGAGGACGGCCAGCTGTCTTCCCTGCCAGGAGTGAGTGACAGTGGCGAGGTGACCACAGGCTCTGCTCACAGCCACGGGCCCGGGGCACCTGGCAGGTGGATGTGCCGCGTTTATGCTGTGTTCACAGAAGAGGCCACTGAGCCCCACAGCTCCTGAAGGTTAAGGCCATGAAGTTATAGAACACTCTAGGCTGTTATGTCTCCCTCTACCCCCTCTCACCTCCAAAGCCTCGCAGTAGTCTCTTAAAAAAAATGACAAGCAGAGTTATTCATGAAAAGACGGTTTCCATCTGCAGCAGGTGCCCGCCACAGCTTATGCTGGGCAAGTCCAGACCCTCTCCAAAAACTCTGTTCAGGTCTGCTGTGTTGGTAGCAGGGACCCCGGTCCTTGGGCTGTTCCCTGCTGCCTCTGTGGGAAGCGGAGGTGGGACTCGACCCCACACTTGAGATGTGGAGTGCCAAGGGGTTGGCTTGCGGCTGCTCACAGTGCACACCACACCAGAGGCTCTGCGATACAGGGCTTACTCAGGTGCCTTTGAAAACACAATGCCTTTCACTTACTTTCTCCTTAAAGAAGCAGTCATGCATTAATGAACAAAAACCAGTTGAAGAAGCCCTGGGGGCCAGCAAGCCCAGGTGACACGTGCCGGAGTCCAGCTCTAGCTGAGTCCGGAACTCGGGAAGGGTGCGTGGATGAGGCGTGAAGAGAGAAAGAAAGGAGACGGACCACCAGGATTCCTTGATCGTAGTGGACTAAGCGAGAAAGCTGTCCGCTTTATTTATACAGAAGCAGTACAAAGTTTTTTCTTAGGGGCATATTGACATAGCTTCAGGGGGGCACAATTTACAACTTCTTGAGAAATGATTGAGGAAGGATTCCATATTCCTTGCTTATCTTGGCTTGTCTTCATCTGCTCTCCTCAGGTCTGGACTATAACCTAGGCACCTCCTGTGTCAGCCAGACCCCTATCTTGTATGAGTTAAAAGGTCTGGGGCCTTGGTCTATGGGGATCGGGGTTATTGACATTAGTTGGCCATTAGGTCTGTAAGCTCACACAGTTTGTTAAAGCAAGGGTAATAACGGCGGAAAGAATTGCAGTTAGCAATGAGCTAAGTTACTCTATTTAAGTTTCAACTCTACAATGGATGAGTGAGTGTTTCCAAAGACAATTCTACAGATTGTTTCAGTATTAGACAAGGCATTATACATTCCAACGTTGCAACCAGGAGTTTCTTAGTAGACAACACATCTTATGCAGTAATACACTCCTAATACAATTCTTATTCAACTTACCTATCACTAAATGGGAGAAATACATCAAGAGAGAAAAAACATGAAGATCTAAGACAAAAGGTTATAAACATTACATTCCTCTACAACTGCAGGCTCTACAACTTCATAAGTGATCAAACAATAATCAAAAATATATCTTTACGATATTAGTGAAATCACCCTGTATTTCCTCTAGCTAAAAATTTATGAAAACAACTAAAGCAACTACATTTTCTGTATTCTAAGGAATTGCAAGGACAGGCTAACCTTTAAGACCACAGTAACCATATTTTTTTGCCTTAGCAGGATAGGCTTCAGGGTTACAGTAGCTATATTCTTCGTCATAGCAGGATGGCCTTCAGGGTCACAGTAACTATATTCTTCGTCATAGCAGGATGGCCTTCAGGGTCACAGTAACTATATTCTTTGTCATAGCAGGATGGCCTTCAGGGTCACAGTAACTATATTCTTTGTCATAGCAGAATGACCTTTAGGGTCACAGTAACAGGATAACTTTTAGGGTCCCTCTTATCAAGCCATTTCCTAGAAAGCATGATAAATATCTGGGCCAGATTTTATGGCAATGGGTAAACAGCACAGGCTTAATTATACTCCTTTGTGTAGTTAAAGGCCCACTCACCAGGACATCCTCAGTAACATTAACTCTTAAGCTCATGTTGGTTGTAAAAGCCATCTCACAGGGGCAGACAATGCCCAATAGATTACATAGTGGGGTGGTTGAGTGCCCATGCGAAGGGGGGTGAAAACTGCGTCAAGGTGGTCAGAGATGAATCCACTTAGCCCTGCTAAGCAGCTGGTAGCTCCCCGGGCCCTGCCAGTCAGGGAGCTGTTCTCTTCACACCTTCGTGTTATTCACACCTACTGCATGGACTCCATCAGACACGGGCTCGTGTCCTGGTCTCGGGTGTCACTGGAGGTTGTCCTGTGCTGTGTGCAGGCGTGTTGTGCACCGCTGCTGCGGGGGGCTGTAACGCATGGCCGTTGCTGTGACCAGTCCTCTTCCTTCTCCACATGCAGCACGCCGCAGACTTGGAAAAGAAGCAGAATGAGACGGAAAACAGGAAGCTGCTGGGCACGGTGATCCAGTATGGCAACGTCATCCAGGTGGGTTGGGGCAGCTGGGCGTGGCTGACAGCACAGCCTGTGCGCAGGCGGGGGCGGGGAGGGCTCGGGTGGTGGTCCCCTGCAAGGTTGCAGCTGAAGGCGGACAGTCCTGTGGAGACCTTTCCCACAGCAAAGGGAGCCTGGCAGTTAGGTCCTTCACTTGGACTGCTGCAAACTTCGTCCTCGGTGGTGGCAGCTGGCTTCTTAGGACTTGGAGCTCCCAGGTACAAGGTGTGTGCCCGGGCACCAGGGGCCCTCGGGGCTTCCCACCTTTGGAGCACCTGACCCTTTTGCTTATCTTCTTCATCATTTCTTGTGCTGAAAGGCTTTGCTTATTGTACAAGCTTTACCAGTTATAAAGCAAGTCCTTTGTGTTTGCTTTGGTGTGGGGGTTAGAGCCATCCTGATCTGAAGGTGAGAAAACGAAAACATGTCAGATGGTGACTTGTGTAACGATGTTATCTGCCTTTTGAGACAGTGAGAGTGGGTTCCAAACTCCCTGGGAGGTTGGTCCCTGCCAGCCCACCCTTCTGCTGAAGTTCCACAGGACTGGGAGTGGATGTGATGGGCAGTGTGAGTTCAGCGCAGAGCCAGCCCTGGCAGTGGCCTGGCCCGTGTCCTGGATCTCAGAGGCAAGGCTCGCTGATGGGCTCTGATTGTGGCTTCTCCAGGTTGGACACCCAGCATTCCTAAATAGCCAGTCATGAGTGATTGTGAGATTTGGGCCAAGGAATCTTGCCATGTCTGAGTTTGCTTGCAGGTGACCTGGGATGGCTATGAAACCTGCTTCCCAGGGTAGCTGAGAGGCGCATGTCATCCAGGCGCTGTCTGTAAACTGACCTTGGTTAACATTGCTCCCATGTCCTCGGCTATGCCCCCAAGTGCTGCTGGTTTATAAACCACAGCAGTCCATGCACAGGTGTGTGGAGGGCCAGGGAGCGGTGTGGAGGGCCAGGGTGAGAGGAGGGTCTGCCCTGTGTCCCCAAGAGCAGCCATGCCAGATGCAGATCCACGGGCTGAGCTGTGGGCATGGGACCGCAGATCGACGGGCTGAGCTGTGGGCATGGGACCGCAGATCCACGGGCTGAGCTGTGGGCGTGGGACCGCAGATCCACGGGCTGAGCTGTGGGCGTGAGACCGCAGATCGACGGGCTGAGCTGTGGGCGTGGGACCGCAGATCGAGGGGCTGAGCTGTGGGCGTGGGACCGCAGATCGACGGGCTGAGCTGCAGATCGACGGGCTGAGCTGTGGGCGTGGGACCGCAGATCGACGGGCTGAGCTGTGGGCGTGGGACCGCAGATCGACGGGCTGAGCTGTGGGCGTGGGACCGCAGAGCCGCGTGCTCAGCTGTGGGCGTGGGACCACAGAGCTGCGTGCTCAGCTGTGCTCTGCCTGGTTCCAGCTCCTGCATCTCAAGAGCAACAAATACCTGACTGTGAACAAGAGGCTCCCGGCGCTGCTGGAGAAGAATGCCATGCGAGTGACGCTGGACGAGGCGGGGAACGAGGGCTCCTGGTTCTACATCCAGCCCTTCTACAAGCTGCGCTCCATCGGAGACAGCGTGAGTCCCAACCCGCCGCCCCAGGGCCCATGCACCCAAGGGTGATGCACACACACTGCTGAGCCTGTCATCACATCAGCTACATCACCCATCACCACACGAGGGGGGCACCACCCCTACGTGTTGGGCGGGTCCCTGTCTCCTGGCTCATGCCCTGCTGTGAGGCACCTTCCTCCTGGAATCCAGCTGCTGTCCTGGTGCTCAGGACCAGCTGTGCTCATTCCTGGGGACGGGGAGGAGCAGGTGGCAGCAGGTGCTCCTGGCCCTGCCCGGGAGGGGTCTGGAGCAGGGGAGCCCCGGGTGTCCTTTCCGGGGTGATGTCACACTGCAGGTTGGTCAGCTCAGCTCCTCAGCTGCCCTGTGGGCCTGGAGAGTGACATCAAGCCGGGTAAATGCTGTCCCTTGTGTTTCTAACCTCGCGGGATGCTGGGTTAGCTCCTTTTTCCTGGAAGGACGTGTGTGCCTTAAACAGCATGGAGTCCTCTGAAAATGCCGAGCCAGCCTTAACCTCAATCTGAGTTTTTGGGTTTTTAAAGATATATTTCACTTTTATTGGAAAGGCAGATTACAGAGACAAGGAGAGACAGAAAGATCTTACATCTGCTGGTTCACTCCTCAAATGGCCGATGCCCGCAACAGTCAGAGCTGAGCTGATCTGAAGCCAGGAGCCAGGAGCTTCTTCCAGGTCTCCCACACGGGTGCTACAGGGTCCCCAGCCTTGAGGCCATCCTCCATTGCTTTTCCAACCCACAAGCAGGGAGCTGGATGGGAAGTGGAGCAGCTGAGGCACGAACTGGTGCCCATATGGGAGGCCGGTGCTTGCAGGAAGAGGATTAGCCAGTTGAGCCATCACATCAGCTCTTCAGTCCAAGTTTTAACACTTTCTGATGGTGTTGTGTATGTTTATAAACTTTAAGCAGTTCAGTACTTGTGTGTGAGTGTGTCTGTCTCACATAGAGTGTTCACATATGGAGATGGGCAGACGCCCATGTCTCTATCCAGCGGACTGAGACCCAGTAGCAGGCGCTGCCCCACAGCGGGTGTGAATGTTGGGTCTTTACTGAGGAAGGAAGGAGTGCAGAAAAACTTTAACGTCACTGCAGTGTGGGCCGTGCTGACCCCGCCTTCCTGTGGGTGGAGATGTGTCCCATGAGCGCCCCACACGGATCTGACGGCTGGGCGATGGGTTTGCATCTTGAGCCACCTTCTCCATGCCCGCTCCTGCCCCAGAAGGAGACGACTGTTCGCTGGCAGGTCCTCTCTCCTGTGACCTGCTCAGCTGCAACTCGGCTGACGAGAAGGTGGCCGCAAGCACTGTCCTTTCAGTGTTCTGGACATGGTGGGCACCGACCCTGTCTGGGTCATGGCCCAGCTCAGTGGCTGTGCCGGGCTCAGCAGAGGGGGCCGAGTGGGAAGTATAAGGCTGTGTTACCCCAATGAGTGTCAGGATCATTTGGGAGGGATAACACCCCCCTCACACAGGCTCACGGCCCCACGCGTGGCAGGGCTGTAGGGGCAGGAAGGACTCCCAAAGGCCCTGCCACATCCAGGGCTGTCTAGAGCTGCAGTTGAGAGCCTGGGGACACACCCTGTGTGTGACAGGGACCCCGCGAGCTGGGGATGCACCCTGTGTTTGACAGGGACCCTGCGAGCGGGGAACAAAGGCTCTGGGTCTCTGACATGCTGGCAGGGCCACAAACACTTGGGCCACCCCCTGCTGCTTTTCCTGTCCCACCAGCAGGGAGCTGGATTGGGTAAAGCAGGTGGGACAGGAACTGGGTGCCAATATAGGATGCTGGCATTGCATGGGGCAGCTTTTGCCCACTGTGCGACACCACCAGTCCTTAAAATGTAGTTCTTCGTGTAGGTTGTAAGCATAAAAGTTACTACTTTATACACGAGCATAAGATTGTGGCTTTAATGTTTAAAGACAAAGACTTGGCTCAGACAGTGTCCTGTCTTCCCAGAGTCTAGTCAGGCCCGGCTTCCGCAAATTGTCCCGATCGAGGAAGGGGCCCAGAGCTGCTCACCCTGGTGGGGCCTCCCGTGCAGCATTGATTCAGGGGGAGTGGGATGGGGGCTCCCCCGACCCCCTGCTTCCTGCTGGCTTCTGCTGATGACCAAACGCTCTGTGCTCCCTCCCCGTGCAGGTGGTCATAGGGGACAAGGTGGTGTTGAACCCTGTCAATGCTGGCCAGCCCCTGCATGCCAGCAGCCACCAACTGGTGGACAACCCAGGTTGCAATGAGGTAAGGGAGCCGTGTGCTCACTGGGGGCCAGGTCACCTCCTGCAGGGAGGCCTGCCAGGGCCAGCGTGTGTCCAGGCAGACAGGATGCCAGCAG
Organism: Ochotona princeps; assembly: GCF_030435755.1. NCBI lineage: Eukaryota > Metazoa > Chordata > Mammalia > Lagomorpha > Ochotonidae > Ochotona > Ochotona princeps. Next base: position 40,862,331 of record NC_080852.1, on the reverse strand, counting down.
TGAATTAGACACTGGAGGAAACAGAGGCCTGGCCTTGGGGCTATTGCACAAGGCTGAGCACCTGTGGTGTCATGGGGCAGGTGCAGGGCTGTTCCCTGTGGTGTCATGGGGCAGGTGCAGGGCTGTGCCCTGTGGTGTCATGGGGCAGGTGCAGGGCTGTGCCCTGTGGTGTCATGGGGCTGGTGTGGCTCTGTGCCCTGTGGTGTTGTTGGGGGGGCAGGTGCGGGGCTGTGCCCTGTGGTGTCATGGGGGGCTGGTGTGGCTCTGTGCCCTGTGGTGTTGTGGGGGGGCAGGTGTGGGGCTATGCCCTGTGGTGTCATGGGGCAGGTGTGGGCTGTGCCCTGTGGTGTCATGGGGCAGGTGTGGGGCTGTGCCTTGTGGTGTCATGGGGCTAGTGTGGGCTGTGCCCTGTGGTGTCATGGGGCTGGTGTGGCTCTGTGCCCTGTGGTGTTGTGGGGGGGCAGGTGCGGGGCTGTGCCCTGTGGTACAGGTGTTGTCTGTCTCCTCCAGGGCTCATTGTGCTGAGCCTGGGGAGGGCCCCTTCCCCCAGCTTTGCTCTGGGCCTGTGGTGGCCGAGAAGAGAAGGGTGTGCCCTGAGCGGTCGTACCCTCAAGGAGGTCTGGACTGTTGCAGGCTCCTGGAGTTTGTGGGCCTTGTGTTGCTGTGTGAGGCGGCCAAGGTTTGCAGAGTGTTGCAGGGTTCAGGTGCTGAAGTTGGGGTGCTGCCTGGTGAGCAGGCTGTCGTGAGGACTGTGGGAGAACCCCGCTCCTCTCTGCCCACCAGGTGAACTCTGTCAACTGTAACACGAGCTGGAAGATCGTGCTGTTCATGAAGTGGAGTGACAACAAGGATGACATCCTTAAAGGGGTAGGCAGCCTGAGGGCGTGGGGGGCCGTGGGGGGTGTCGGGGGGCCGTGGGGGGCTGTAGGATGTGGCCTCCTGCTGGCCGTGGCCTCGGCCAGGCGCCAGCGAGGTCCCCGTCTGTTGGCCCGCAGGGCGATGTGGTGCGGCTGTTCCATGCCGAGCAGGAGAAGTTTCTCACCTGCGACGAGCATCGTAAGAAGCAGCACGTGTTCCTGAGGACCACCGGGCGCCAGTCGGCCACCTCGGCCACCAGCTCCAAGGCCCTGTGGGAGGTGGAGGTGAGGAGCCTGCAGCACGGCCAGGGGGCCTGTGTGGGTGCATAGGACACACACCTGCCTCTCCATCGCTCTGTGTGGTCCCGGGATGGCACTCACACCTTCGTTCTGTAGACAGGTGGCACCCAGGTGTTCGCGAGGGGATTGTCTCCTCTTGGGGAGCCAGGCCTCCCATGGAGTTGGAGCCCTCTGTCTTCACGCTGGCTGCTCCTCTCTGCCCTCCCCCTGTCTCTTTCGCCGTCTGCCTCTTCTCTTCCTCTCTCTGGCTTGTTTAGCTTTCATGGTAGTGTTCTGACCCACAGGGACCGACGTTGGGCATGGGCAGGATGGTCACTGTGCCCACAGCACACGGTCTCCAGTGGGGCAGACAGTCACTGTGCCCGCAGCACACGGTCTCCAGTGGGGCAGACAGTCACTGTGCCCGCAGCACAAGGTCTGCGGAGGGAGACGGGTCACTATACCCGCAGCACACGGTCTCCAGTGGGGCAGATGGGTTACTGTGCCCGCAGCACTCAGTCTGTGGAAGGGAGACAGAGGACTCGTACACAGTAGGGAGCTGAGTGCCTGATGCGGGCCGGGGAGCCTGGGCTGCCCCCGCCACAGCCCTGCCAGCCTTCCTGTTTCTATCTTCAGCGTTGCTGTAGGGCTGCCTGCTTCTTTCCTCTGCGTATCTGGGCCTGGGGTGCCACTCCATCCCGATTCCAGCTTTCTGCGCTTTCAGACTCCGGAAGGCGAGGATGTGGGGTCCCATGCCAGGAGGCCCTCAGTTGGACCTGGTGTGTGCCCCTATCTCCCCCCCCGCCCCGGCTGGCCCCATTATTAGAAGACATTTGTGTTTTTAATTCAATTGTCTATGGATGAAATTTTTTCTTTTGTATTTTAAAATAGATTGCATTTTATTTGGAAGCCCTGTAGCAATAGGAGTATGCCAGGTTGGAGCCAGGATTTGGAAACTCCACCCAGATCTCTCTTGTAAGTGGTAGGGACCCCAAACACCAGAACCATCCCTTGTGACTTCCTGGGTTGTCTTAGGCAGGCAATGGATCCTGGAGTAGAGCCCTTGGCCCTCGCCCACGAGACACACCATGTCCCCGGAGGTGTCGGCCACACGGCCCCTGCCAGCTCCTCCCTGAACACCTCAGACAGCACCTAGCAGTCCCCTGGGGCTGCCTGGTGGTGGCGCTGTCCTCGCCTGCCTGGAGGGGCAGTGCTCATGTGACTTGGGCCGCCTGCCTGTTCCCAAGCCTCCTGGCAGTGGATTCGCAGTGTCTGGAATCTGGGAGAGGGGGTTCCCTCTGCCGTGGCCTGTGCCAGCCCACCATCCTGCATCCTCGGCACGGTGCTCCTCTTGCGGGTCCATGACGGCTGTTCTGCTCCCCGTTGAGGGACACTGGGTCGTCCCCAGTTTGCAGCTGCACTGTGTCTCCTGGGCCACGTGTGCCCCGGTGTGTGCGTGCACAGGAGCTCTCGGTACAGTAGGGGGGCGGTGACTGGACACAGGGGGGCACACAGTGCACTTCCACAGGGGCTGCCAGGCCGCCCTCTGCGGTGACCGCAGCAGCTCGTGCTCCCTCCAGTACCGTGTGAGGGCCTGAGCACTTGCCCGGCCTCGGTCGCACTCACTGGGGGTAAGTGGCCGGAGGGAGATGTGCGTGCCGTGTAGTCCGTGCTGTGGGCCTCCTGCAGGAGGGGGGTGCACCTGTAGCAGTGATCTGACGGCTCCTGGGGTGTAGTGGGGGTCAGGCCCAGCCTGGCTGTGAGCAGCGCATCCTCTGCCAGCAGGAGAAGGGAGGCCGCCTTCCTCCACCTCCCGCCTGCCTGTGCTTGCCTGCGCCTCCTGTCCACGCCTATGACGTTGCATTCGTAGTGACTGCTCACCCCTGCAGGTTGTGCTGCAGGAAGCAGTTATTGATGTTCCATTTGTCCCTGCGTGTCACACTGTATTTTAAAAAAAGATTTATTTATTTTGTGAAGTCAGGTATACAAAGAGGAGGAGAGACAGAGAGCAAGATCTTCCATCCGATGATTTACTCCCCAAGTGACTGCAGTGGCTGGTGCTGCACCAATCTGAAGCCAGGAGCCAGGAGCTCCTACGGGTCTCCCACGCGGGTGCAGGGTCCCAAAGCTTTGGGCCGTCCTCGACTGCTTTCCCAGGCCACAAGCAGGGAGCTGGATGGGAAGTGGAGCTGCCGGGATTAGAACCGGCGCCCATATGGGATCCTGGCATGTTCAAGGCGAGGACTTTAGCCACTAGGTCACTGCGCTGGACCCCACACTACATTTTTTTAAGTTCCACACCATGTGTGGATATCACTTTCCTCTTCCCAAGTTACTTTAAAACAGCAGGTGTGAAATAGGCAGAGTGGAAATGAACACGCTGGGGACACAGCTGTGCTTGTCCTAATGTGACGTGCCCTCCGTCGCTGGGCTGTTTCCGGTGGGCAGGACGCTTCTGCAGTGTTGACATCCTTTTGTAAACACTTATGCACCCAACTAAAGTGCCACCGTCAGATGCTGGCGAAGCCGCTGTGGCCGCCCTGGGTGGCACAGAAGCAGGTGCCGAGCCCTTTTCTCTGGGGTGGGGGCGGTGCAAGTGTGAAGAGCCCTGGCTCCGCGGGGGCGTAGGAGGGCCTGTCCCCGGGGAGGCCGCTTCAGAGCTGCCGCTATTTTTTTCCTTCTGAGCAGTAACAGCTGTGTCATTCCTACCCCATCAAAGGCTGTCTCCTGCTGCTTTTCTCATGAGTTTCCTAGGAAAACACTGGCTGAGTTTCTTGATTTTTTTTTTCTTGCAATTCCTGGGAATTTGGCAGTGTTTTGTCTGTAGAACTGATTAGGGATCCTGTCATACTTGGGCAGCTGACTATAGGTCGGCTTTACACAGAGCCCCGGGGCTTGCGTGCTGCATGGGGGCCCCATGTCATGTGGGGACTTGCATGCTGCATGGGGACCCCATGCCACGTGGGGACTTGCATGTCACGTGGGGACCCCATGCCACGTGGGGACTTGCATGTCATGTGGGGACCCCATGCTACATGGGGACTTGCATGCTGCGTGGCGACCCCACGCCATGTGGGGGCTTGCATGCCACGTGGGGCCCCGTGTTGCCATCCCCCCCTCTTGGCCTGTCCTGTCTGTGGGTGTCTGGACTGCAGTGCACAGGTTCCTGCTGTGCTGTGTTCGAGAAGCCGCTGAAGGTCTGAAGGCAGGGAGGGAGTGCACGAGGGAAGGTCCTGCCTCCGCACCCTGCATCCCTTGGTGTCTTCAGCTTGAAGAATGTCAGGTCTTCCCATAACTGCTTCTCTCCTCTTTCATATCTTCACTGAGCAATTTGGTTTTGCCCAAAATAGCACTTTACTGAATGTGGCATTTCATGTCTGTGCACCCCTTGTTGCCATGCCACACGTGTGAAGGGCACAGTTCAACACTGCTGGACGGTTCCTACGTTGTCTCTGATAGTGGGCCTGTTAGCAGCTGCTTCCTGCTGCCCTGGTGCCCCCACCTCCTGTCCCTGCAGGTGGATTCTCTCCCGCCCCCATCCTCACCTCTGAGCTGGGTGTTTAACGGCCTTTTGCTCTGCACCAGCCTGGGCTGCCAGGCAGAACTGCATAAACTAGGGACTTGGAAACAGGCAACATTTCTTCTCTGTGTCTGGTGAGGGCGCCGTTTCCTTCCCTGCTGTGTCCTCATGAACTCTCTGGGGTCTCCACGGTGTGGTGTTCCTTCTGTGTGTAAGGGCTCTGCCCCAACTCCTGAACAGGTTTCAACAAGGGAGGGACAGGGTGGGAAAGAGGGAGGGACGGGGGGGGGGGGGGGAGATGGAGGGACAGGGGAGAGGGAGGGACAGGGCAGGGACGGGGGAGAGGCAGTTACCTTGAGGCCCAGCAGGTGTTTCCACAGCTGCTCCCATGCTGCCCTCTAGTGGCTGGCTCATGTCCTGTCCATGTTTGCCTTGGTTTACGCCATGTGGGTTGGAGTTTCTTCCCTGTGTCCCTTGTGAGTGGTAATGCTATGAACATTCAACGTGCAGGCTTTTACGTGGGCTTATTTTGACATCTTGGGGAGTGGATTGTGGGCCCTGTGGTGACCGTTCCTGCCCTTGCGAGTTATGGCTAGGCTCCGTGGCCCAGTGGCAAGTTCCTGCTGGCACAAGATGTTTGTGTGCAGTGTGGGGTTCTGGGCTGGGCTCTTCTCTGCTGCGCTTGGAGATTCTCACTTGTTTGGATCATGCATTTGTAGTTTTCATTCCCTCCTGGACGGTTTCTTTTTCCGTGTGATCACAATGTGTCCTGCTGGAATCCCTGGGAGAACTTGGTGTCCCCACTTCTCACATGTTCCTTGTGGGCTGTCTTGTGTCCGCCGCCACTGAACTGGACCTTCCCGTGGCAGCACACGCTCGGTGTCCCCCCAGCGTGGGGGCTGCCGCTGACGGTTCTTCCCCTTGCAGGTCGTCCAGCATGACCCGTGCCGGGGTGGAGCTGGCTACTGGAACAGCCTCTTCCGCTTCAAGCATCTGGCCACGGGGCACTACCTGGCGGCGGAGGTAAGCAGTGGCTCTGAGGCGTTCCTGCCGGCGGCCTGGGTACCGCCAAGGCAGCTTGCTTTGCTGCTTCTTCTCCCGTTTCCTTGTGCCTTGTCTGTCCAGAGAACAGGCCAAAGCGAGCAGTGCTTTTTAGTGCTGGATGGGTCTTCCTCGCATCCTGGATACAAAGTGACGAAGCGGAGCCCACCTGGGCTTTTAGGATCTTACTCGGGTTTTGCCCCCACATGCCGCCTGCCCCACTCCTGATGGGCATGTCTGGCCCTCGGTGGCAGGTGGCATGTGAATGCCTGACTGCCCAGGAGCAGAGAGGGAGACGAGCTGCCAGGGCAGCAGGCACAGAGGAGGGTTGGCATTGCAGGGGGCCCTGGCCTCCGTGGCCGGGAAGCCGTGTGGGGCAGGGCAGGCCCCAGGCTGCAGGACAGGACGGGGCCCTTGGAGGTTGTGTGGCAGATGCCCAGAGCTGCTGTGCCACAGGCAGGCTGGACCACAGCCATGTCCGACGCCCTCTCGCCGTCTGCTGCCCGCCCCAGGAGCCTGCTCAGTTACTGTCATGTACGGTGGGGGCGTCAGGACTGCTTCTGTGTCTGCCCCCCGCTGGGGCACCCGCTGCTATGTGGACCAGAGTCTTTGCATTGTTTAAGAACCGAAAACCGTCTGCGCTGGAGTTTGAAACGCAGCTGGGGAGTCCCAGACCCAGCCGGGTGGCTGGGAGCAGTGTCGGTCACATTGTTTGCTGGGATCTATGGTGGCGGCGTTCACTCACTGTGGAGACCAACCTGGTGCTTTGTGAAAACCTGGTTCTGTTTTAATGTCGCACTCCCATGAGCAGGTTGTCTGGCTGCATCTTCATCTTTCGTTTGTTTCAGACTCTCCGTTGCTTTGCTTGTGCGTGGTTGTATTTTCCTCCGTCTGCATGTGAGCGCCGTTGGGCACTGGTGACCAGTGGCCTGCTGTGCGTCCTGTGGTTGGGTACCATGTGTTGTGTCGTGGCATGCCGGTCCCCTGAGCAGAGGGAAGGGACACGTCCCCAGGGTGTCCACAGGAGTGGATGCCCCAGTCCTTCAGCATGCGACGGATCCCTTAATCTCCTGATTCTTTCTCATCAGGTAGACCCTGACTTTGAGGAAGAATGCCTGGAGTTTCCGCCCCCAGTAAGTATGGGCGCAAGAACCTTGTGGTCTCAGCGTGGTGCGGCGGGGCCAAGCGGATCCCCGTGGAGGCAGCGGCCGCTGCGGCCCTGAGCTGGGATGGGCCACCTCAGGCTTCCTTGTCCTGCATGTCATGGGGTGGCAGTCGGGGCCACCTGTGTGCTCTGGACTCCCAGGGCCTGTCGGGACTGGGGCTTGGCCCGTGTGCTGGGTCAGCTCAGGCCTGGGCTCTCACGCCCTGATGTCTGTGTGCCGCTCCCTGGGTCAGGGCAGGTGTGTGAAGGAAACTGTGACCTTGCCTGAGGTCATGCATGTGACCTGGTGTCTGGGGCGTGTGCCTGGCCCCCCAGCTGTGGAGTGGGAATTGATGGGCGTGGGTGAGGCAGTTCGCTGTGGAGGCCCTCACCCTGGTGGCCCTGGAGCAGTTGTTAGTATGGCTGGTGGCTGCGCTCCGATGGCCTGCGCTGACCAGGAGCTCCTCTTCCTCCTTGGAGTCCTGCCCCCTCCCTTCTGGAGTCTCTTTCGGGGCCTCCCTGGACTCAGAAGGCTTTCTGTGGGTGCTTGCAGTTGCAGATCCTGCCGGTGGCTGCTTGCCCTTTCTCTGAGCTGTTTGTCTTCACACCCAGTCCACTTCTAGGGCGTATGACCAGGGGGCCTCAGGGTTACCCTCTGTGGGCACAGGAAGCTGCACCTTGGCAGGGGCAGGCTAGGGCTACCAGCCCTGAGGCCTGGCATCGCGGGGGCATAGCTGCCCTGCTAGCTTCCTGCTCTGAGGATGACTGGCCGGTGCCACGCAGGGGCAGTAGAGTGGACCTGGCCTCAGATTCCAGAGCCACTGCTTTGGGGCTGGGGGACCTGGTGGGTTTGCTTCTCTTGGACAAGTGGCATCTTTAGGTGGCGTGGTGGATGTGCCGGCAGGTGGGCTGTGGATCTGGCTCCCTGATGCTGTGCTGGCTGCGTCCTAACCATGCAGGAACGTGGGGTTGGAGGTGAGGCAGCACCTCTGTGGGCGCTGTGTATCCCCCCTCCTGGCCTGTGAAGGCGGAGAAGCACCCGCGGCTCCGTCCTGTCCATCTCCCAGTGGCCCCTGTGCGCAGGCCGCCCTCAGTGTTGTCCTGCAGGCACCTTCCTTCCCGCCAGGGGACACACGCTGGTGGCCAGTAGGATTTCCCTGTGGGGTCCCTTGGCCTCTCTTGACACCGGAGTCTTCATCATGATTGAGCCAGAATTTGCAGGGAAAACAGGGTGAGGGCTGCTTTTCTAGGTCGTAGTGATTTGGGGCCAAAGTGTTTGCAGAGGTCTGCGGCTTGTTCAGATGGAGGTGCCGGGGGAGCAGCCAGAGGCATAGGCTCCATTGCAGGCAGCCCAGGCAGCTGCCGCTGCGTCGTGTGTCCAGGCCCGTACTGTCTTCTCTGCCTTGGGTCTGCTTAGCTTGTCCTGCTTCTCCTCCTGGAGCTGCCACCTGTCCGCCTGTCGGGGAAGCAGGCTGTGCTTCGGGCTGGGAGCAGGCAGCTCGCAACAAGGGCAGCCTGGCTTTGTCAGGGACGTGGGAGGATGTGGTGGTCTTGAGGTGGTGCAGCTAGGAGACCAGTCCCATGGGGTCCTGGCCCACCTGAACAGGTGCAGTGCTGGGTCTGGGGGCTGCAGTGTTTCCCTGCGTGTGGTTTGTGGCCCTTGGACCTCACTTCCCAGCTCTTCGTTCATCTCTGACGGACTCCCAGGGCTGGCGATTGTTTTCCTTTGTCCTGGGAAGGAGCTGGCTTGTCCTGTGGGGTGGATTGTTCTCGCCATAGCCACGTGGTTCCTAAAGACCAAATCCCTGCAATGTGTTTGCTGTAGGGGCCTCAGCTGCCGCAGGTGGAGGCAGCCACAGACACCCCTGATGTCTCTCCTGCTCTGCCCCGCCGGCTCCTGCTGCCGGCACACGGGGAGGCAGCCTCTGTGCCTGGCCAGGGGAGCAGTGAGCAGGCACTCTTGGCTCAGGCGGCCACGCGCATGCTCAGTTCAGCCCCGGAACTCTGGTCCTCTCCCTGCCAGCTGCCATCATGGCCGTCTCAGACACAGTGTGCACAGGATGCTTGAGCTCGTGGTGCTGTGTCCTGACTTGGTCCCTTCTCTCCTCAGGTGGACCCTGACCAGGACACCTCTCGAAGCAGGCTGCGTAACACCCCTGAGAAGATGGTCTACTCGCTGGTCTCCGTGCCTGAGGGCAGCGACATCTCCTCCATCTTTGAGCTGGACCCCACCACGCTGCGGGGAGGTGACAGCCTGGTTCCAAGGTCTGGTTTCAAGCTAATCTTCCCAAGGAGTCTGTCCTGGCCACATGTCTGGCCAGCAGATCGCTGCTGTCTTTTTGAAAGCTCCTGCAAAGGGTCTGGCCCCCTCTGTGGCCGGGTTGCCTATATGGGGCCTGAGGATTCACATTGTTTGCCAACAGAGAGTCCCCCGTCACCGATGGGAATGTGCTGTCTCCCCGTCAGCAGGCCGGACTAAGCCCAGACGGCCCAAGGTTCCACTCTGCTCCCGTCCTCCTTGCGCTTGGTCAGCTGGCTCTGCCCAGGCGGCTCTGAGAATCACAGCTCTGAGATTCACCATGTGCCTGGGCCATTGTGCTAAAAGCACTGAGAAATTAGATGGCTTTTCTCTGGTGAAATTCAACTGCTAGTTTTTTTGCCTTAGCTGGCATTTTTCTGGGGACAAGCTGCTTCTTGGGGAATCAGCAGCAATCTTGTCAGGAAGGCTTTCACCTGCCTAGCCTGGCTCCGTTCCATGTGCAGGGCTCAGTGTGTGTGTGGCTGAGTGCTGTTCACCCATTCTTACCGTTAGAAAAACAGAGGCAGCTTGTGCAATGAGGGGATCCTAGAGCGGAACCTGTCCCCACCTGCCTGGCTGCCCGACCAAAGCTGCCTGTGACACGGATGACCCTGGCTCGGGGGTGCTTGGCACAGCTGCCCTGTCCAGGTCTGTACCCTGAGGTCAGGCGGATGTGCCGCACCGTTCCCCTCCAGTGCTGGGGTCAGCAGAGCCAGGCTGCACCCCGACAGTCGTCTCGGCCCCTCCTCTCCTGGGTCTTAGGCTGATAGGCTTTGTCTACTCTCGATTGGTGTGTTGGACGTCACTGTGTCACTCGGTTTTTGAGATGGCTTGTTCTTGGTTTCATGTGTGAGAAGCACATGTTCTGGCATGCGGATCAGTACTATGCTCCATTTCATCACCAAGCTACATTCCGTCATCTGGCTGATTGCAACTTGAGTCGTGCATTAGCTGGTGGCATCCATGTCAGGTTGTCGTATGGGGCCCTGTTTTCACCTCCTGTCCCTGGAGTGGACTTGCCAGGCCTTCTGGGGAACCACCAAAAGTGTCTCCAAGTACATGCCCCAGTTTGTGTTGGCAGCAGCAGTGTGCAAAATACCAATGTCTCCTGTCCTGCCGCATGCTAGTCACCATCTTACCTGAGCCTTCCTGCCCACCAACCCACCACTTTCCCTGGTGGGTTGGTGAGGTGCTAGCTCCCCGTGGTGGGCTGGTGAGGTGCTCCCCGTGGTGGCTGGTGAGGTGCTGGCTCCCTGTGGTGGGCTGGTGAGGTGCTCCCCATGGTGGGCTGGTGAGGTGCTCCCCGTGTTGGGTTCTGAGGTGCTGGCTCCTCGTGGTGGGTTGGTGAGGTGCTCCCCGTGGTGGGCTGGTGAGGTGCTCCCCGTGGTGGGCTGGTGAGGTGCTCCCCATGGTGGGCTGGTGAGATGCTGGCTCCTGTGATGCATCAATGTTTCCCTGGTTACTGATGATGTGCTTCCTCTCCGTGTATTTATTGGTTATTACATTTCTCCTTTTGAAGACTGATTCAGATGGATTTGCCTTTTTTAAATTGTTGACTATCTAACGAAACTGAATGTTCTGTTTCTATGACAGAACTTAGATGTTTTTCTGCACACAGTTACCGTCTTAGAGAATTGAATAGCAAATTCTCTTGTCTCTAGGGTTATCTTTTGATTTTGTTAGTCTTTGGAAGCACAAACATGTTGAAAATCACACTGTATTTAAGATTTTGATTCTTTAAGTGAGAAATCTGGCCAAATCCAAGGTCATGAAGGGTTTTTTTTGTCTCAGAGAGTTGGTAGTTGTTCTTCTGCAATCTGCAGTCTTTGATTTACTCTGTACGTGGGCTGTGGTGGGCACGACGGCTTTTAAGTTCCCTTCGACTTTGACCTTGGACAAGGTAGGGCCAAGTGGTAGGACCCAAGTGCATTTCAGTGTGATTTCCCATAAGTTATGTCTGTTCTGGAGGTCGTTTAGCCCCCTGCCTTAAACCACCGCGTTTTCCCTCGGAGCGGGCTTCATGGCCTCCCCGAGAGGGAGGTGGTCCTTGCAGGCTGTGGACAGGCTGTGCCCCTACCGCAGGCTCCCCTGCAGGTGGACTTGGCTCTCGGGTCTTGCATCTCTTCTCCTGGTCCTCTGTGGGCAGGGCCCTTAGTTGGCACCCTGGAGAGGCTCACTCACTGTTGTGCCCCTGGCTTCTCACCTTCCATTTTCCCTGGGCTGTGAGTTTGGGATGTCCACGTCCCGGGTCCAGTCAGGCCCACTGTGTTTCTCCTCCATCTTCTTGCGGGGTGCATCCTGGGAGTGGCTGATGCTGGCTCCAGCCCTTGGGTTTCTGCCACCCACAGGAGAGTCCTGGCTTGGATTCATGCGGGCCTCGTAGGAGCGAATCAGCAGATAGGAGACCTCACTGTCACATGAAATCAAATCGTTACAAATTTAAAGGTGTCGTCCTGCCCTGGGTCACCCTGAGTGCCAAGGGGGTATAGGGCCTGTTGTTGATGGAGACCATTGGGACGTAAACTCCTTAGGCCTCAGACATGTGCCAGGTTCATCTGCTTGACAGTCAGGCGCTCTTGGGGCAGCTCTGTGAGCACCATGCACTGGTCATCATGCATTGGTCACTCCTGGGACTCGTTGTTCAGCAGTGACGAAGTCTGTCTACACAGAGCAGGATCAGTGTGTGCAGTGGGTGCACCACAAGACACCCATCCCACAGCTCTCCTAACGCACGAGGGCACTGCAGACATGCTGACGGGTGCCCACACCTCTCTGGTGCCCGTTGCTAACACCAGCTGGAAGCAGCCATTACCTAAGTAAGCCCCAAGCTTTGTTTATAGCTCACAAGGCAAGTCACTTGGGATAAAGAACGTGTCTTCTCATTGTATACCTGTCCTGTGTGGTTTACACCTTCATTGCTTGGAGGAAGCACACGGGAGCTGCCCGGGAGCCAGGCACTGACTAGTCTCCTGGCTCAGTGATAAGAGGAGCCCCACTTGCTGCCTCCTGGGTCTGCGCTGATGGGATGCTGGGAGCAGAGGCAGGCCCGGGAACCAGAGCCAAGCTCTGCGAGGTGGGGTGCAGGTGTCCCCGCTGACGCTCCAGCCACTGGGCCAGAGCCCTCGGCCCCTCCCCCGGCCCCAGGAGGGGCAGCAGCGGTCTCCTGACCCGCTTGTGGTCTGTCCTGCCCACCAGGCCGTGAGCAGGTGGGCCTCTCACGTGTCCGGGTCCAGAGCTGCCTGACCGTGCTCTCGTCCCTGGGCCCTTCACTGTTGCTGACCGGAGCTGCAGGCAGAGCCCTTGGCAAGGAGATGAAATAAAATGCCGTGCTAAGGGAGTGAGGCCCCCATGTGCCAAGGCGGGTGGGTTTTGGAATCCTGTGGACAAAGGGTCTTAAGATGTTCTTGAAAAATACACGTTATGGCAAAGTTCAGCTTAGATCCCGGTTTTTGGTTTGTTCCTGCACTGAGTGCAAATTTGCCTTTTAAGTCTCCACTCCCCAAAACTTTAAGGCGAACTCTTGTATTTCCATGTATCTCATGATTAAACAACTGGTTTGGGTCTTTTTTTCCTCATTATTGATCCTTGGGACGTGTCAGTCATTGCTTCTCCAGCTGTGGTGTTGGACGCTGGTGCAGGGTCAGAAGCCCTCTCCTGTCCTTCTGTCCTTCCCTTCCCCCCAACAGCCTCAGGGGGCATCACATGCCTGTTAGCAGCCCCCTGTAACAGCAGATCTGAGTGGACCTTGGGCTGGAACCATTGGCTGTGGTGTCTGTCCTGTGCAGTGTGCATGGTGGGATGCCTCGTTCTGACACCATGGCATGACCTCTGTGCCCCCCTTCTCATGCCTCTCATCGTCCCTGTAGGATCTCCCCCAGGGTGCCCTCCGTGCCCCCTCCTCATGCCCCTCCTCCCTGTAGGAACTCTCCCAGGGTGCCCTCCGTGCCCCCTCCTCATGCCCCTCCTCCCTGTAGGAACTCCTACGTCCGACTCAGGCACCTGTGCACCAACACCTGGGTGCACAGCACCAACATCCCCATCGACAAGGAGGAGGAGAAGCCAGTGATGCTCAAAGTGAGTCCTGCTGCTGGGGCTGCTGGGGCTGCTGGGGGACCACTGGGCTGGGCTGCTTGGGGAGGGTGGGCTAGTCACCCCAGGATCTGCATGAAGCCCGCCCCCATGCCTCGTGTGAACCGTGGTGCCAGCCCGGACTGTTTGTGTCTGGGGGACAGCAGGTGTCTGTGGCTGTCCTTCCTCTGCATGGAGCTGGCATTCCCCGAGCGTTCTCCCTTCCCTTGCTCACTCACGCCAGGGCATGCTGAGGGTGAGGGGGTGGGGGTGTTCTTGTACATGTTTTCTTTCTTTTTTTCTACTTTTTTCCCCCTACGTGGGGTGTTTCCAGGTGTGTAGGAGAGCTGCAGGCAGGAAGCAGGGTTGCCCTTGTCATGCTCTGCCATCCCTGTCTTGTTCCTCTCCCTACACTTACACGTGCTCTGACCTGCTCCTGTGATGGGCTGTGAGGTGGCAAGGCTGCTCCCTTGCTCCTAGGATGGGGCACACAGCCTGGCAGACAGGTGCCTGCCCTGTTCCCTTCACTTGCACCCGGCTGCACGGGTTTGCTGGCCCCGGGCCTCGCTAACACCACGCCTGGCCCCGCGGGAGTCTCACAAGCCCGCCTTGAATTGCAGATCGGCACCTCTCCCGTGAAGGAAGACAAGGAGGCCTTTGCCATCGTCCCTGTCTCTCCCGCGGAAGTGCGGGACCTTGACTTTGCCAACGATGCCAGCAAGGTGCTGGGCTCCATCGCTGGGAAGCTAGAAAAGGGCACCATCACCCAAAATGAGCGCCGGTGAGCACCCAACACCCAGCAGCCACCCTCGTCCGTGGGGCTCCCACGTACACAGTCATCCTTAGCCACGGGGCTACCACACCTAGTAGCCACCCTCGCCCACGGGGCTCCCACGTGCGCAATCACCCTCACTCACGGGACTCCTACACCCAGCTGTCACCCTTGCCCACGGGGCTCCCACAAACACAGCCACCCTCGCCCATGGGGCTCCCCCCACAGCTGCCCTCACCCACGGGGCTGCCCCCCCCACAGCCACCCTCATCCACGGAGCTGCCCCCCCACAGCCACCCTCATCCACGGGGCTGCCCCCCACAGCCATCCTCGCCCATGGGGCTCCCCCCACAGCTGCCCTTGCCTGCGGGGGTGTTTATGGTGCTGTGGGGGAAGCAAAGGGCTCACTGTAAGGGTAGCAGGATAATGTGTTTCAGAGCCTTGTGTTTGTAATTTCCCAGAAATAACTAATTGCATATACTTTCTGAGGGTCTCTAAGATGGTTGGAAGCTCTCCCACCAATCTGCTCTCTGGCAGCCTGTTGCTGGCTTCAGGGCTTGAGGTCCCTCTGAGGTGACCTGGCAGCCTTCGGCAGACAGCCCTGTGCTGTTTGTATTCCTCTTTTTGGAACTTAGTGGGGAAGGGGCTGTGCGCCTGTGACTGGCTGGTGGGCTGCAGGCCTCCCAGGCAGAGTACCCGTCGCGGTGTCTGTGGCGTGCCCCCACCTCTGACTGCGTCTCCACTCCCAAGCTCTGTCACCAAGCTGTTAGAAGACCTGGTTTACTTTGTCACTGGAGGGACAAACTCTGGCCAGGACGTGCTCGAAGTGGTCTTCTCCAAGCCCAACCGGGAGCGGCAGAAGCTGATGCGAGAACAGAACATCCTGAAGCAGGTTGGTGTGCCGCACGCACGGGAGCTGACTGCGCGTGAGGGTGTGGGTCCCTGCACCAGCTGGGCTGGGCTGGCACCTCCTGCCCGCCCGACGCAGCCGTCTCCCCTCCGTTTCTGCACGCACAGATCTTCAAGCTGCTGCAGGCGCCCTTCACCGACTGTGGCGATGGCCCCATGCTGCGGCTAGAGGAGCTGGGTGACCAGCGGCACGCGCCTTTCCGGCACATTTGCCGGCTGTGCTACCGGGTGCTGCGGCACTCACAGCAGGACTACAGGAAGAACCAGGTGGGCTACACAGGCAGGTGGGAGGGCGGGTGCGGCCTCCCTCACCTTCCGAGCTCCTGTGCCCCGTGTGCTCACTGAGTGGTGTGGAATAGAGTCGTGGCGGTAGAGGAACTCTGCCTGTTGCGGATGAGTCAGGACCTTTCCCTCTCATCCTCTGGCATGTTCAGCGTCTCTGCTGGGAACATTGGTCTCTGGGTTCCGGTTTGTGAAATCCAGAAGTTGTTCCCTGTCGGTGTGTGTGTCCTGTAACACATGTGTGCACGTGGGTACTTGTTTCAGCGTGGATCTGTCATACTCTATCCAAGAAGCACATGTTGGAACCACTCAGAGATACTGACAATTCTGAGAATCTGAGAACCGTGTTACTGCTTTGCTGAGACTCATTTAGGGAGTTATTTCGTCCTCTAGGGAGCACCTGGCTGTGGCCGGAGACCCTGCTGGTAGGTCTTGCTGGGAGTGCATAGCACCTGCTGGGCAGAGGCCAGAGAGGGTCTCTGATACATGCATAGGCACAGTGCACCTGGCCGAGGTTGGGGCAAGCGGCCCTGTGTGCACAACCCCCGAGACGCAGCCGGCCACGCTGGGGCTCAGCTACGCATGCCTTTTTGTGGCATTCCGCTGCTGCTTCAGGTACAGGTTCCTGTTTGTCGTGAAGATGGGGTAATTGGTGATCGATGCTTCAGAGCTAGGACTGTGCTGGCCCCTCCCTTGGTGCCAGCTTCAGTGTACCAGGGAGATTGCCCCTTGCCCCTCTTGTCCTCTCTTGGTGGATATGGCTGGGTGACTTGTGGTCAATGCTAGTTGGCATGTCCCTGCAGGCTGACCCCTCCCAAATACCCATTCTTACCATGTCCAGGCTGGAGACTGGCTCGTGTCCACTGGGTTACTCCTGAGCTGACCCAAGGGATTAGGAATTAATGAAAAAGATTACAGGCAGAATCGGGAGCCCCTGGATCATGGAGCAGGTGTCATTCTTGGGCAGGGAAGCCCAGGGCGGTTTCCTCACCCACACTCGAGATATGTGGGCCTGACCCCAACAGCAGGGAGCACAGCCTTGCACACGTGTGTGATGAGGCGAGTGGCTGGCCTGGCCCTCCTGGTTCGCTTGTGCTTCTCGTCCACCCTCCAGAGCTGAGTGGGGTCACGCTGGTCCGCACCCCAGCTGTGCTCGGGCACAAAGCCAGGGGCACGGTTAAGTCCTCTTGAATCAGTAATAAGTTCAGAGCTGGCAAACAGGTTCTGACCTTTGGATGTGTGCACGGTGTGCTTTGGCCACCTGTAGGAGGCCATGTGACTCGCTGGTGGAGCGGGCTGTGAGCGCCGGCGGTGGGAAGCTGAGGATGGTGGCCGGTTCCTGCCAGCCTCCTGTGCGTCCTCCGGGGTGTGCTGCTGCCTCCCTGCTGGTGGCCTGGCCTTGGCTGACCTCTGCTCTCCCCCCCGGAAGGAGTACATCGCCAAGCAGTTCGGCTTCATGCAGAAGCAGATCGGCTACGATGTGCTGGCCGAGGACACCATCACGGCCCTGCTGCACAACAACCGCAAGCTCTTGGAGAAGCACATCACGGCGGCCGAGATCGACACCTTCGTCAGCCTGGTGCGCAAGAACCGGGAGCCCCGGTGAGTGCAGGAGGGCAGAGCAGGCCGCAGGTGTCCAGGGCTGCGCTGCGGGAGGTGGCAAGACCCGGGTACCATCCTGGCTCTGCTGCTGACCAGCCAGTGACCGTGGCTGTTTGGAGTGGATGTTCTCATCTGTGAGATGGGCATTGTGGAGACCGAGGGGACGAAGAGCCTGTGGCGGGTGGTGGGCGCACCCGAGTGTCCTCAGGAACCCCTGTGCTGCCCAGGTGCTGGTCGGAGTCTCACACGCTTAGTGCTGCCCGAGGGTTTCTGTCTGCTCTTGGCTGCAGGCGAGGGGTGCGGTTGGCACCCTGGGCACCAGGCTGTGCGTGGTGGGTCCCACTGCGGGAGTGGTTGTTTGCTGTCGCCCGTGAGTGGAGGTGGTGCTTGCCCGGCACTGCGGGCAGAGGCTGCGTAAGGTCACCCTGTGCAGGAGGAGCCGGCCCGGTGAGCACAGTGGGATTAGTGACTCCTGCAGGGCTCCGCCCACTCGAGCCCCCACACCTTGCTCGCCCAGCGTTGCCCCGTGTCTGTCTCGTGCACTCCACTCTGCTTGTTGTCCTTCCTGTGTATAGCCTCTCCACTGTGCGTCTCTCTTTTGTCCCTGGCGTGCAGTCTCCAGGAGCACCCTGGACCCCGGCATCAAGCCCTACGTGGTCACCAACCTCTGTTAGAGGCTCACCTCGCTGTGCCTGGTAGCAGAGGGGCTGCAGGTGCGCCTGCCCTGCCTCACACGTCCCCTGTGTTCCCATGTCCACGCAGGTTCCTGGATTATCTCTCTGACCTCTGTGTGTCCATGAACAAGTCCATCCCGGTGACACAGGAGCTGATCTGCAAGGCTGTGCTGAACCCCACCAATGCAGACATCCTCATCGAGACCAAGTGAGGCGCTCAGGGTGCAGGGGGCCCTTGGGAGGGCCCGTGGGGCAGCTACCAGGAGTTCACGGGGCACAAGAGGGCCGTGGGAGGGCTCATGGGGCAGCCAGCGCCAGCTCAGGAGGTGCAGGCGAGGCCGTGGGAGGGCCCGTGGGTGGGGGGCAGTCAGCAGGAGCTCATGGGGCACAGGCGAGGCAGTGGGAGGGCCTGTGGGTGCTCACACAGTGTGCCTGCCCCATGTGGGTGGGGTTACAGAAGTGCTAACTATGTTAGTGTTGTGTGTGTGTCTGTTTGGTCTCCTCTTTGGCTTTGGGATGAAGCCCATTTGTGCGTTTGCACAGCCCATCTCGTTGCTTTGGCTTTGGGGACCTGGTGTCTTAGGAAGGGGTCTGTACCATGTACCTGTTGACCCTTCTTCCCACCAAGGGTCAGCCCCTTCCCCTGCACTTTGCCTCCTGTCTTCTGCTGCCGGCGTCCTCTGGGTGACACGGTCACCTCTGGAGACCCTGGGTCCTGGTGTGTGAGGGTGGTGGCCAGCTGTGAGGGGCTGCTGGACTGGGCCAGGGCTGGCAAGACCACATTAGGCCTGCCTGGTGTTGCGGGCTGAGCCGGTACCCAGTGCAGCAGCCTGAGTCCCCTTCCCGTCCCCCTTCCAGGCTAGTTCTTTCTCGGTTTGAGTTCGAAGGGGTTTCCAGCGGGGAGAACGCCCTGGAGACCGGCGAGGATGAAGAGGAAGTGTGGCTGTTCTGGAGGGATGGTAACAAAGAAGTCCGCAGTAAGAGCGTGCGTGAGCTGGCACAGGATGCCAAGGAGGGCCAGAGGGAGGACCGGGACGTGCTGAGCTACTACCGGTAAGTGGGCGTGTGGCTGCTGTCTGCAGTGAGCCACCTGCTAAGGGGGCCGGGCAGGAAGGCAGGGAGTGGGCCTGCATGGCTGCCATTTACAGGTGACCCACCTGCTAAGGGGGCCGGGCAGGAAGGCAGGGTGGCCACTGCGGAGTCAGCTGCTATTGCCCGTGCAGTCACAGGAGGCAGAGTGTGCCCTCCCAGCAGCTCCAAGTGCTCCTTGCCCTTGAGGGGGAGGAGGGACGTGTGTGGAGTAGGACTGCCTGGGTTCACGTCCTGACCCCTCCTCTATTTGCACAGTGAGGCAGTGCTGATCCCACAGAGCATGTGCACACAGAGCCACGTGTGTATACAGCTGTGCATACGCATGGAACTGCTTACGTCTGTGCCAAACCACGCTCTGCCATCCGCACTTGCTGTTCCCCAGGCCCCCGGGCTCTGCCTACCTTCATCTGCATGCTGTCTCCATCCCCGGCGGTTTTCTCCCTGCCGTGTCATGTTCGTGTTTCCCATGTCTTCTGCTCGTCACCTCTGCAGTGCCTCAGCCCTGCTGGGAGGCGTGCTGGCAGGGGTGGAGAGCTCAGAGGGCCAGTGAGGAGCGAGAAAGAGGGGGGCAGGACAGGATGGTGGGCAGCACTCCAGGCTGCCCAATGGCACACGCGACTTGGCCTGCTCGTGTCCCTCCCCTCCCGTCCACATGCACTGTGTGTGACGCTGGGTGCACCTGTCTGTGTGAGGATTCTGCCCAAGTGGCCCCACCCGCCCCTCCTCAAGCAGCCTTGCTCCCACACTGAGGGCCGCTTCTGTCTTGCTCGAGCGGAGTCCTGTGCACGTCCGTCTCTGCTGAGGGGGCTGCTCGGCCTCCTGGCTCACAGAACACACTGGCATGTGTTCACGCTGGTTCCTGCAGTGTTGTGGCCACCAGCGGCCCTCGTTGTCGGGCATGTCCTGTGCATGTCTGCCTGTGCCCGTGAGGCTCTTGCACACCTGGGGATGTGTCGGGGGGTGCTGGTGCATTGTACTTCCCCAGGGAATCCTAACCCCGTGTTAGGGCTGTCCACATCTCTTGCTGTGGCTGACAGCTGTGGCCAGCTGGGCGTGTTGTGATGCTTTTTAATCTCTGCTCATCCTGGGATTTCGTCTGAAGTTGGATTTCCCCAGTTTCTGGTTGGGGGGGTGAGTGCGTGCTCATTCCGTGTTCAGTGGTGGGGGTGGGGGTCAGTGTTTGCGGGTTGGGCAGCTTCCTCTCTGAAGGTCTGTCCCAGGTGACTGAGGAGGGCGTCTGCCAGGTGCCCGGAGGTCCTGGGGAGTGGGTGGCATCTCCCACCTGAGTGCATCCGATGTTGCTCCGATACACGGATGACAGGGTGGCTCGTGTGACGCAGGACCCAGACGTAGTGTAAATATATCAGTCGGACCTCGTTTTGGCAGTACCTTTCTGCAGCATTTCCTCCCAGTCTCTGATGTCCATTCTGTGATGCCCAGTCTCTGATGCCCAGTGATGCCCATTCTCTGATGCCCAGTCTCTGATGCCCAGTGATGCCCAGTCTCTGATGCCCAGTCTCTGATGCCCAGTGATGCCCATCCTCTGATGCCCATTCTCTGATGCCCATTTTCTGATGCCCAGTCTCTGATGCCCATTCTCTGATGCCCAAGCAGGCAGCAGCTCAGGGCTTGCTGTGTGCTTGAGGTAAAGGACACAGCTGAAGGAAGGCAGAGGATGCGTGCAAGGGTCGTGCCCCGCCCTTGCCTGCAGCAAGGCTGAGCTGCTCTTTGGTTGGGGGCTTGAATTGCAGGCCCCCTTCCCTGCTCCGCCCCAGTGACGCCCTCTTGTTGCCACCCTGTCACTTCAGGTACCAGCTGAACCTCTTTGCTCGCATGTGTCTGGACCGCCAGTACTTAGCCATCAATGACATCTCGGGCCAGCTGGACGTGGACCTGATCCTGCGCTGCATGTCCGACGAAAACCTGCCCTACGAGCTGCGGGCGTCCTTCTGCCGCCTCATGTTGCACATGCATGTGGATCGGGACCCGCAGGAGCAGGTCACGCCTGTGAAATACGCCCGCCTCTGGTCGGAGATCCCCTCTGAGATCGCCATTGATGAGTGAGCATGGCTCCTGGCCCCGTGCCACCCCGTGTGGGGTGTTAGAAGGCAGAGGGCGGGGAACCTACTGCTGTAGCTCGTTTTCTCCGGAACATACAAGATGCACGCATTTTTCACCTTCCCTCTGTTGTGACGTGCCGGGGAGCGGATGTCAGAGCCGCCTGTGCTAGGGCACGTGGCTGGAGCTGGCAAGCTGGCCGTGGTGCCGAGGGCCTCCCTGGGCAGAGTCGAGCATCTCACGCCTCTCCTCCTCCTTCCCTTTCAGCTACGATAGCAGCGGGGCGTCCAAGGACGACACCAAGGAGCGTTTCTCCCAGACCATGGAGTTCGTGGAGGAGTACCTGCGTGACGTGGTCTGCCAGCGGTTCCCGTTCTCCGATAAGGAGAAGAACAAGCTCACCTTTGAGGTAACGCTCCCGGAAGTCGCCTCCACGTGTGGGGAAGACAGAAAGTTCGGGAGTGGGTGAGCTGCTCCTCCGGGGTGAGTCGCTCTGTGGCCACTCGCCTAGCCTGACGGCATCAGGTGATTGGAGTCGCGGGCGATGCCGTGGGTGAGTGTGCTGTGGGCTCGGCCACAGAGACTGTGGGAGAGCACAGATCTGCTGGGTGTGCTGTGGGTTAATCCTGTGGCGAACGCCGGCAGGGCCTTGTTATCCTGGAGTGAGGGCATGTCTGAGACGCCCGTGGTGTGAACTGCTCCGTGCCTTGGGCTGTGTTGGTTCTGCTAGCTGCGCCTCCTCCATGTAGCTTGGCTGGCCCAGAGCTGCCTGTGGGAAGCTGGGGGAACTGGGGAGACTGGTTGGTTCAGTCAGTTGAACTCCTCAAAACAGAATCATTGGGCAGGTTTCTATTTTTGGCTTTTTCTGATTTCTGAAACTTTTTACACATGGTGATCACAGTACACACCTCTTATCATGGAGGAGGTTTAAAAGAGAAGAACAACTTGTGGATTGTAAACCACATCCAGCCAGCGCTGTCTGCTTGTGTCCGGCAGGTTGTGAATTTAGCCAGGAATCTCATCTACTTCGGCTTCTACAACTTCTCCGACCTCCTGCGGCTGACCAAGATCCTCCTGGCCATCTTGGACTGCGTGCACGTGACGACCATCTTCCCCGTCAGCAAGATGGCCAAGGGGGAGGAGAGCAAAGGTAGCGTGGGCGCAGGGTGGAGTCCTGGCGGTACCCGCCTGCCCCAGGGCAGCCTTTCCTTCCTGCCCCTTCGCTGTTGGCGTTATGTGGCTCAGCGGGTGATCACTGTGTGGCCTCCCGTGACTGAGAGTCACTTCGCTAGCTTAGCTTTGTGTTCAACGTGGGCGGCTCTGCCCGCTGCGCTGGGCACTGCAGCAGTGCCCCGCAGGGTCTCTCCTGTGTGGGAACTCCTGCTCATGCTGTTGGTCAGTGGTGAGATAGGGCCTCAGCCTGCTTCCTGCTGAACGCCTTCACTGGGTCGGAAGACAGGTTAGCCTGTGAGCCACTGTGGGCAGGAGGATGGCTGCCCTGGAGGCACCCGGAGTTCTACACAACACAGTGCTGCACGGGCCAGGCCTTGGAGGCTGGTGCCAGCCTCTGCCCAGCGCCAAGGGGGCTGCCCTGTCAGGTACCACTGGGTAACAGACCTGGGGAGGAACTCACCAATTTCACACCCAGGAAGCCCTTTGTCCAGAAGAGGGTGGGGGGGCGCAGAGAGGGGACTCCCCACCTTTGTGAACCCCGTCGGAGTGTGAGTTGGGTGCGGTTTGTCAGACTCCCCTTTCTGCCAGGGCCCCAGCTCACACAGCCTCGCTACCGTGCCAGCATCCTGCTTGGCAAATTCCCCTGAGCAGAGAAAGCCGCCTTCATAGGCACATACCCTCAGTCCTGGGCCCCCTGCAGCCAGCGCACATGACGTGCGTTGCCCAGCCGCCCCTGCCAGGCTGGGTCATCCTGTTCCATGGTACCTTTTGGTACTATCCTTGAGCACCCAGTGGACAGGCAGTGAGCCACAGGCACCACAGTGCTCCAAGGAGAAGCTGCTTTCCAAAGCAACGCCAGGCCTCGGGCCTCGGGCCTCTTGCGCCCTGGTTCTGTGCACAGGGCAGGGCTCCTGTGGGGGATGTGTAGTATCCCCACAGATCTGCTCCCACAGCTTCTGAAGCGCATGTCTTCCCGTCCTCTCCACTCACCACCCTCTACGGGGCATGCGTGTCCTGGGTCCCTGGGTGCTGGTGTGGTGCTGTGGAGCCAGGCGCACTCGAGGCGCCAGTCAGGCTGCGTGTGCACCAAGCGCCGTGCAGTGACACCCACCTGTGTCTCTCTGGCCGGCAGGCAGCAACGTGATGAGGTCCATCCACGGGGTCGGGGAGCTCATGACCCAGGTGGTGCTGCGTGGCGGTGGCTTTCTGCCTGTGACCCCCATGGCCGCTGCACCCGAGGGCAACGTGAAGCAGGCGGAGCCCGAGAAGGAGGACATAATGGTCATGGACACGAAGCTCAAGATCATCGAGATCCTGCAGGTGCGGGGCAGCCTGGGCGGGGGCGGGGCAGCCTGGTGGGGGGCAGGTGGGAGGCCACTCCCAGGGACCTGGAGGCCTGGGCGGGGGCGGGGCAGCCTGGGCGGGGGCAGGTGGGAGGCCACTCCCAGGGACCTGGAGGCCTGGGCGGGGGCGGGGCAGCCTGGACAGGAGTCGGGCAGAGGCCTGGGCAGGTGCAGGGCAGCCTGGGCAGGGGTCAGGTGGCCCAAGGCCTCACTCCAAACACCCAGTCCTTGCTCAAGGGAAGGTGGGGTGGGATCCTGAGCTTGTTGCTCAGTGTTGTGGTGACCGGCTCCTCCTGGTCCCTTGGACAGTTGCTCTTCCCTCGGCCCCCATCCACATGGCAGTTCCTGACTGGGCATGCTTCTCAGGTCCACCTCTTTCCCATCTGCCCCTTGGCTCTGACTTACTCCCTGTCCGCCTCTGGAGGAATGCCTACCTGGTGCCCCTTCCTCAGGGCAGGTGCCCTCAGCTCTGCAGAGGCCCTCTCCATTTGTTCAGCAGATATTTACTGCAGCAGGGTCTCTGTGAGCACTGGGGAACCACAGCAAAGTGGCAGGTCATGTTCTCGCCGATTGCGACCTGGGTGTTGGCTGGGAACGCAGGTGTGTGCTTGGCAGAGTGTGAGCTGTGTCTGAATGTGTGAGGGCTCAGAGTTTACCCCTGGGGCGAGGGGCTGGGGGCACTGTGTGTGGCTGGCTGGGGGGTTATCCAGAAGTCGTCACGGCAGAGGAGACAACAAGAGCAGGGTCCCAGGTCGCCTGGGCAGAGGCGGGGCAGGGATGAGCCGAGGGAGGGGCCACCACGTGGAGAGCGGTGTTGGTGCTGAGAAGCCGCCTTCTTGGGGTTGAAGTTGAGAGGATTTGTGTGAGAGTGTGGGTGTGAGGGCCAGCTTCCTGTGTCAGCAGGAGTGGGTGGGGTCCCAGTAGGAGAACCTCATGGCCCTTCGTACTCCGTGCTGGGCCTGTCAGGTCTCCAGCATGGCTCAGTCCTCATTTCCCCTTCCCCGTGTGGCCCCTGGTCCAGGATCATGGTCGGCCAGCACAGGTTTTCCTGGAGAGTTTTCCCAGCAACATCTGAGACCTCACCAAACTGTCTAAGTGCCGGTGAGACCCCAATGCTGTGTGCACCAGGATGGGAGGACGCTCGCGGTCTCCTGCCTGTCTGGAGGCAGAGAGGCTTTCCAGGCCCAGCCTGTGCGTCCCCAGGGACAGTGACCAGGAGTGCCGCGGGGCGGGCTGCTCCCCGTGGTCATCTCAGAGTGGTGGGGCAACCCCGTCCTTTCTGTATCGACGCACTGCTGGCTGTGTGTACCCTGAGGCCCGGCGAGAGGGTTTAGACAGGCATTCCCCAGCCCAGGAGCATGGGTGCAGGGGAGCTGCCCCGGAGGGCCCGTGTCCTGTGGGATGTGGGTCCGTGGGCTCTGTGGAGGAGGCAGGGCTCTCGGTTTCAGCGGGAAGGAAACCTTGTCAGTGGTCCAAGTGACTCACACAACTCACTGTGGCCTACATGCGGTGAGCAGGGACACGGGGCGTGTTGCCAAGAAGGCAGGGGGTGGGAGAAGGGGAGCAGGACCGGGCCTGCTTGAGGGGACGCTGCCTTCACGGGGCCCTAGAAGGCCCTTGTGCAGGTCCCAGCTTACAAACAAGGCCCTCGGGGCGTGAATGTGGGGTTTGGTTTTGTCAGTGCCTTGGGCAGGGCATCCTGACGATGCAACCAGGGATCACCACCATGCTGGGGGTGGCATGGGGACCGTGGAAAGCAGCAGGACTGGGCTGCATGGAGTGTGAAGCACAGGACGCTGAGGGTCCCTGGGTGGGCAGCAGTGCAGACAGACCTGCTGCTGTGTGTCCTGCGGAGGATGCGAACACACAGGGTCACACACAGACGCCCCAGGGAGGCTTGTGCCACAGCTGGCTGCTGCGGCCGTGGGCACTTGGGGCCAGGAATGTGCAGCTCTGAGGCCCCAGGCCGGAGAGGGTGGAGTCCTGGCTCCAGGAACGAGAGAACGAACCCTCTCGGTCCTCATGGCTTCGTTGCCACCCACTCAGGCTGCGCAAGAGTCGGGCCCCTCGCTCAGCGAGCCCCCTGAAATGGAGGCTGTCCCCTTGTGGGCATCCTCCAGCCCAGGAGGTCCTAGGCTCCAGGGACAGCACCAGCAGGACCCAGGGGGTCTGCTGCAGTGGGCAGGGAGGACATTGAGGCGACACAGTGAGGCAGCCAGGGTTTGTGCCTCCTGTAGGCAGCCAGGCCTGAGTTGAAAGTCGGGGCCAGGCTCCCTTTTGGTGATAGGAAATGAGTCTTCTGTGTGCTGCAGCTCTCAGCAGCTGCCTGTGCTCTTCCCGGGTCATGCCCGCAGTTACTGCTGCTGCTGCAGCGTCACGTGGCTATGGATCGCTGTGGTCTGTCTGCCGCCATGCGGTGTATGTCCACAGGGTGGGGCAGGCCTAGGTGATGGGCTGGGTGTCCCTCGGTGGCCAGGACTCTGACCTTATGGCAGGAGCCCTGGGAGGCCTCTTGCAGTCAGCTAAAACGAGTGCTAGGTCATAAGTCTCAGCTAAGTTGGCCCTGGCAATGGCCGTTCTGCCACTAAGCTGGGGCCTGGTGTATGGGCATGGCACCCAGAACAGGGACCTGACATGTGGGCATAGTGTTTCAGAGTGGAAGTCCAGTGTGTGGGCATGGCACCCCAGAGCAGGTGCCTGGCATATGGGCATGGTGCCACAAAGCAGGGGCCTGGCATGTGGGCATGGCATCCCAGGTCAAGGGCTTGGCATATGTGGCCTTGGAGCTCCAGAGTGAGGGCCTGGCGTGTGGACATGATGCCACAAAGAGGGGGCCTGGCATGTGGGCATGGTGCCACAAAGTGGAGGCCTGGTATGGGGGCATGGCCCAGAGCAGGGGCTTGGCGAGTGGGCATGGCGTGGCCATGTAACCTCTGCCTCTGTTCCCACTTGTCTCCCCAGTTCATTCTGAATGTGCGCTTGGATTACCGCATCTCCTGCCTCCTGTGCATATTCAAGCGGGAGTTTGACGAAAGCAACTCGCAGACGTCAGAAGCATCGTCTGGGAACAGCAGCCAAGAAGGGCCCAGCAACGTGCCAGGTCAGTCACCCTGGTGTGGTCTGCCAGGCAGGACAGGGCCTGGGTGCGGGCGAGGGTGGCTCCATGTGGCAGCTTCTGGAAGCAGAGCAGAGGTCCAGGGCTTTGGAGGGTGGTTGTGATTGCTAAAGAGCACCCTGTGGCTTCGGCATGTTGAGCCAGGGCCACAGAGAGCAGAGGGAGGGCCGGGGCCGGGGTGGTGTCTGCTGGTCCCCAGTGGGGCTCAGGGTGCAGGCGGTGTCTGCTAGGCTCCCCACTGGGGCCGGGAAGTGGGCGGTATCTGCTGGGTTTCCCAGTGGGGCTGGGCATGGGTGGTGTCTGCTGGTCCCCAGTGGGACTGAGGGTGTGGGCAGTGTCTGCTGGTCCCCATTGGGGCCGGGGCATGGGTGGTGTCTGCTGGTTCCCAGTGGGGCCGGGGTGTGGGTGGTATCTGTTGGTGGTGTCTGCTGGTCCCCAGTGGGGCCAGGGTGTGGGTGGTGTCTGTTGGTCCCCACTGGGGCTGGGCGCGGGTGGTGTCTGCTGGTCTCCAGTGGGACTGAGGGCGCGGGTGGTGTCTGCTGGTCTCCAGTGGGGCCAGGACCAAGTCTCAGGCATTTGCAATGCACCTTGGCAAACCTGTGCTGTCCTGGCCTTCCTGCCTCTGACGTCACATCCCTAACTTTGCAGGTGCTCTCGACTTTGAACACATTGAGGAGCAAGCGGAAGGCATTTTTGGAGGAAGGCAAGTGTATTTGCGGCTGCCGTCTCACAGGGGGCCCCTGCCACATGGAAGGCTGCCCCTCTGTGGCCCTCACGGCCATTTCTGTGATTGTCTTGGTCGATATATGTCTTTGCACCTAGGTCGCTTGAGTGCCCTCTTGGGGCTCTTAGTACTGCAGCAGGACTTAGCTCACTTGGCTTGAATGTGTGTGTGTGTGTGTGACAACTACAATGGTTTCCTAAGATCTCAGTGTCCTCACAAAGCTCATGGAGAGATGCATGTTGCAAGAAAATCAGTGCGTTTGAGTTCATTTGCTCCAAGATAAGCCTGGCTTTTAATTCCACTTTCCTGGCTAACTCTTTGAAGGCCCCTTGTGCAGGGTTGTCAAGGTTAGATAAACCTCAGGACCTGGGACTCTGCAGCATGCTTTCTGATGACAGAAGATGGAAGATTCTGAGCTGCCCTGGGTGTCTGGGTGGAGACGGGCCTGTGCCCCTCCTGGGCCAGAGCAGGGCAGCAGTCCTCCCTGCCCACCCTCCCTGCGGCTTGCGTCAGCACACTTGCCGGCCCAGCCCAGGGGTGGAGCTGTTGCAGCTCAGTGCTGGTACAAGTAGCCCACGGTCACCTCCCAGACGGTGGGACAGGCTCTGATCGGTTCACTCTGTGGTCCTCCGAGTGGACAGTCCTGCTTGCTCCAGTTTGTAACATGGTAGTCTGGAGCAGCGTGAGCGTTTGGGCTGTTGGATGCATCGAAGCTCCCTAGTACAGGACTGGGGACAGTGCCAGGACACAGGGGGCTGTAGGCTGGAGATACGGCAGGCTCTGCCCAGGAGAGCCGCATCCGCTCGCAGTTCTGTGGTGCCGGTGAAACTCCTGGGAGAACCTGCCATCCCAGCCAGGGGATCTGACCGTGAGGCCAGTCTGCCCACAGCCAGAGGGCCGTGGCTATGGCTTAGAATGTGGCCTTGGTGACATCTCGCCAGGCTGCTGCCCCCTCTGTGGAGCGCAGGGCAAGTTAAGATGGTGTCGGCTGAAGGGCAAATCGGCAGGCAGGAAGTGGCTAGAGCGCCAGATGTCTGAACTGCGAGGGGCTGGGAGACACACATGTGGCTCACGTGGCCTGTCCTCCCGCCTGCTCCCTAGTGAGGAGAACACGCCACTGGACCTGGACGACCATGGTGGCCGGACCTTCCTGCGCGTGCTGCTGCACCTGACCATGCACGACTACCCGCCCCTGGTGTCGGGGGCTCTGCAGCTGCTCTTCCGGCACTTCAGTCAGAGGCAGGAAGTCCTGCAGGCCTTCAAGCAGGTAGCTGGGGGCTGGTGCTGGGCTGCACCCTCAGCCCAGACACCTCTGTGCCTCTGACACATCACGTTGGTTCAGGTTCAGCTGCTGGTGACCAGCCAGGATGTGGACAACTACAAGCAGATCAAACAGGACCTGGACCAGCTGCGGTCCATCGTGGAGAAGTCTGAGCTCTGGGTATACAAAGGACAGGGGCCCGACGAGACGATGGACGGCGCCTCTGGAGAAAATGAGCACAAGAAGGCGGAGGTGAGCGAAGTGCATGCAGGTAGCGGATGTCACAGACCCATGTGGACACCGTCCTGGCCTGTGACCTGGCTGCTGGCCTCTCCCACGGGAGCCAGTGCATTGAGCGGTGTGCTCCCCTGGAGGGCCGCGGGCCCAAAGCTATGCACACCACAGTTGTCCTTGCTTTGGTCCTTAGGAGGGGAACAACAAATCACAGAAGCATGAGAGCGCCAGCAGCTACAACTACAGGGTGGTGAAGGAGGTGAGCTGCCTGCCCGCCGTCTGCGCATTGTGACTTCCCCGTGACGAGGGTTGCGTTGAAGCAGCAGCCCCCATGGTAGGGTTTGTGAGAGGAAAGTCAAGTGGGAGAAGGCAAGGCTCCAAGGTTGAGGGCCGGATCTTGGATCTTGCCTCTGACCCTGACCTTGGCTCTGGAGTGTGGCTGTACTTCCTCCGCCTGTGGTGAGCCCCAGATGCTGCCGGGGCTTGGCACTGAAGGTTCAATGACACGCCTCCAAGGCTTTCTCCTGGGGCTGGCTCGCATTACTCGGGAGTAGGCCCGGTGGGTCGTTCGGAGGCTGGGAGCTCTGTCCCGGAGGGCAGGCAGGGCTCCTGGTAGACCTGTTCGAGATGGACTGTCTGAGTCTGTTGCGATTGTTCCGGAAGTTGCATCCCTGGCTGTCTGTGCACTTGGCTGTGTGCAGTGAGCAGGGACCCCGTGTCTTTCCCTGTTGGAGGGCGCTGTGTGCCGAGACCCCTTGTGCCTCCTGCCTCCTCCTGCACCCGCAGCCAGCTCTGGTGTCTGGTTCTCTGAGACGCATCTTTCCCTGCCAGATTTTGATTCGACTCAGCAAACTGTGCGTGCAGGAGAGTGCCTCCGTGCGGAAGAGCAGGAAGCAGCAGCAGCGCCTTCTGCGGAACATGGGCGCGCATGCCGTGGTGCTGGAGCTGCTGCAGATCCCCTACGAGAAGGTGGGCTCCTCAGCTGTCTCTGCCTGAGGCCGTGACATCCCCAGCCCTGCCCCAGCTTCTGCTTGGGGGTGGCGCCCCAACTCCCTCGCCTGCTGACAATGTGGTCCATGAGCAGGGCTGTCCTGCACGCAGGGTGCTGCTCTTGGTGTCTGCAGCGCCCCCAGGCACACTGTTACATGGGTGAGGCAGCCAGGGGCCCAGTGGGCAGCCCACACCAGGGCCCGTGTTTGGGTTGCTGTGTGATCCGAGATGATTCTGCTGGCTGGGAGCAAAGGTCAGCCTCCTAGGTTTTGTCCTTGGTGGAGATGGGACCTGGAGGGCGTGGGCCTTGGCGTCCATGTAAGGTAACATGGTGCCCGAGGCCCTGTAAGGACTTGGGGTGTGCCCACTGCCTGGATGAGGGCACTGTGGTTTGGGGTAACATGGTGCCCAAGGCCCTGTGAGGACTTGGGGTATACCCACTGCATGGATGAGGGCACTGCAGCAGGGGGAGCTTTGATACCCCAGGATTCGCAGCTGTCGGGGTCGCTGGTTACTGTAAGGTGGCCCTGCTGGGCGTGAGTGGCCTGAGGAAGGCCTGACTGCTTGCAGGGGGCTGGGCCTCCCGGCGAGGCCTGTGCTGTCCTGCCATTGTGTCCTCCTTCAGAACACAGCGTCGGCGCTGCCTCTGTCTTAGAGGGCAGGCTGCAGCCAGAGGGCCTTGGGCTGGCCAGGTGTGTGTGCCCAGGCCGGCTCTGATGCCTCGTGTTCCCTGACGCTCCCCACAAGGGTGTGTGCTTCCCTGGGACCCCTCTGAAACGGGGTCCTGCGTTTCCTCAGCCGTAAGGAAGGCTCAGAGGTCAGGCTGCGGGACTCGGCGTGAGGGCGCAGGAGGTGCGGGCCAGCCTCGAGGTCACGGCTCTGGGTCCTTCTGCTCCCTCACAGGCTGAGGACACCAAGATGCAGGAGATCATGCGGCTGGCTCACGAGTTTTTGCAGAATTTCTGTGCAGGCAACCAGCAGAATCAAGCCTTGCTGCATAAGCACATCAACCTGTTTCTCAACCCCGGGGTAAGACGGGGCCCTGGGTGCGCCGTCCTGGGCAGGGCACATGGAGGGGCAGTGTGTTCACCTGTTGCCGGGCCCTCTGGAGGTCACTGCAGCCAGAGTGCCAGCTGCTGGGACCATGAGAGTGTGGAACGCGTGGGGATGGCAGGGGAGGGGGCGTGGGCATTTGGTCCTGGTCCTCACTGAGTGGAGGCAGGGCCTCTGTGTCTAGCTGTACCCTATGGCCAGCCTTGCTCTGCTTACAGACCCATCTGCAGAAATTGATCGTTACATGTGTGTGACTTTTTAAAAAAAAAATTATTTTTGGACTTAATCTGTTGCAGCGCAGCGCCAGCCCCTCCATGTGACTTTTGAATGTCTCACCAGTACAGGAACGTTTCCTAGGGAGAGATGGTGCAGCCCTACACACATTGGCTTGCACTTCGCATTTCTCATCTGGCACGTGCACTAATTATGAAGGATAGTAGTGTGGCTTGTGGCTTCTTCAGACCCCGTCACCAGGTGGCACCCTTGGGAGCTTCCTCTGGGCTGCCGCAGGAAGGAAGGGCATCTGCCCGGGTCTCCATCCAACCGAGAACCGGTCCCTGTGTGTTTGGAGCCATCTCAACCATGTCATAGGAAGCTCTGTGGGCATAGGGAGCACAGGCCTTGAGTGAGAGTGGCCAGGTCAGGGTGTCAGCAAGGCTGGGGAAGAGCCGTGCCCTTGGAGGCAGTTGGCGTCGTGTGGCAGTGTCTGTAGCCTCGTGATGCAGGGGAGATGTGTGCCTTGAGTGGCTGCGCTAAGGTCATGCCAGGTGCGCCCAGAGCAGTGCCCACTGGCAGTGTGCTGCCGCTGCCCCAGCCTGGGGCTGCCCCGGCCTGTTTGCTGTAGGTGAGATGCAGACGTTACGGGTGTGAATTCACCCGCGTGTCCTGTGTACGCCAGCGAGGAAGCGCGTGCGGGCGTGAGGAGCAGCTGCAGAGGCAGACAGGCGGGCAGAGCGCCGCCCTGCAGCGTGGTCCCAGGGCCGGGCTCGCTCACCAGCCCTGCAGTTGCAGAGCTGCTGCTTCCCCTGGCTCTGCGCTGGGCGCCCCAGCAGTCCTTGCCCTGTGCTCGCTCCGGCAGATCCTCGAGGCTGTCACGATGCAGCACATCTTCATGAACAACTTCCAGCTGTGCAGCGAGATCAACGAGAGGGTCGTGCAGCACTTCGTCCACTGCATCGAGACGCACGGCCGCAACGTCCAGTACATCAAGTTCCTGCAGACCATCGTCAAGGCAGAGGGCAAATTCATCAAAAAGTGCCAGGACATGGTCATGGCTGAGGTGGTGACCCCAAGCTTCCCTGCGCACCCATCTGTTGAGCTGGAGAATCGTAGATCGTGTTCTTACCTGTAGGAATGAAGGGGAGGTTGGGCAGTGTGTGGGTGTGCGTATGTGTGGGGGGTTTGTGTGTGTGTGCTGTATGGCTTGTGACTTCCGGCTGATGGACAGCGTTAAATCTGTCCATGTGAGGTCTGGCTGGAATTCTGGCAATGGACGGTCGTGGTAACTGCAGGTGCCGCGTAGTTAGGGTCTCGGGAGAAACTCCCCTCCTGTGGGTGAAGACCTTGCTCCTTGATGTTTCAGGGGGGACAGGTTGCCAGTAGGAGTCGCTGGAGTTTTTTGAGGCGCGATCCTTGGGGCCTGGGGTCAGAGATGGGGAGGAAAGTCTGTCCAGTGACTGCTTTGTAGAGTAAGGAGGTGGAGTGTTCGGTAGATCAGAGCCGGCTTCCTGGTTGCAGTGGACGCAGTGGTGTTGCTGCGTGAATGTGGGCGTGCGGGCTTCGCCCCTGGGTGTTGATGCTCTGTAGCTGTGGGTGGCCTTGTGCTGTGGAGTATCTGCAGTGGGTCAGAGCTGCACAGCCGTGAGATCCCAGGGTGTGTCTCTTTGTGGGGGAGGCAGGTCTTAGGAGGTCTGTTCCCAGAGCGTGCCGCAGGCCACCCCGGCCCCACAAGGCCATGGTGTGACCAGCTCTGTCCGTCACGCAGCTGGTCAACTCTGGAGAAGACGTCCTGGTGTTCTACAACGACCGAGCCTCTTTCCAGACACTGATCCAGATGATGCGGTCGGAGCGGGACCGTATGGATGAGAACAGCCCGCTCATGTACCACATCCACCTGGTGGAGCTCCTGGCCGTGTGCACCGAGGGCAAGAACGTCTACACGGAGATCAAGTGCAACTCCCTGCTGCCGCTGGACGACATCGTGCGTGTGGTCACCCATGAGGACTGCATCCCCGAGGTAAGTGCGCCCGTGTCGGCACCCAGCCTGGACTGGACCCGAGCGCCCCATGGTGTCGAGAGCTGCAGCTGATTGGGGTCTCAGCTGGCAGCAAAGGTGTGTTTTCCAGTGTGGGACGTATGTGGGAGGAGCCTGCGGGGTTGGCTTTCCTCTGTCTCTGTGAGCGACTGGGAAGCTTCGCCTGCGGGGCTGACTGAGGCTTACCGGCAGAGGACGGGAGATGATGGGACCTCAGACAGGGTGGCAGAGGACGGGAGATGATGGGAGCTCAGACAGGGAGAGTGAGAGATGGGGAAGGTGCACAGAAGACCAGGCAGCAGCTCCTGGCCACGGCACGGATCGGTCACCGTAAGAAAGAACGCAGCGACTGTGAGCCATCAGGAGAAAATGGAATAACCTGCGCTGCCACCCCCGAGGAACGCGGTGGCGCTGTTTTTAGTTGTTTGTGGGAAGGCAGGGAGACCAGCTTTCACTCCCGCAACAGAGCCGGGCCAGGCTGCACAGTAGGGACTTGAGGACTTGTGCCGCCCTCTGCTGCCTCCCGGGCTTGTCAGTAGGAAGCTGGATCAGAAGCCCAGAACAGCTGGCCAGGGACTGGGGACTCTAACGTGGCCTGTGGCTGTCCCAGTCAGTGGCAGGTTCAGAGCTAAGCAGTCCGGCTTTTATTCCCTGTTCATATGCGCTGATTACCGACGTCTTTTCTCCTTGTGTATTTAAAAATGCATAGTAGTTCTTTGTAGTTTAAATTAATATTGACTGTGCATATTATGTGTCAGATATATGGATTGTCGCCACGTTAGGCTTCTTTGAGACGTTCAGGCATCACAGATGATGAACACAGAAACATGCCCAACCCGTTTCCTCTACCCTCCCTATGGAAAACAGCTTAGGTCCAGAGATAGTCTTGGGGGGGGTTGCATATAAACAGTCTCTCTGCCCTATCTCCCCATCCTGGTTTTTCCCAAGTTGGCACCCTGAGCACACTGCTTGGTTGCTACTGTCATGCCAGTCCCTCCGTTGTCGTATCGCATTCCGGTCTGTGAGTGTCGCGTTTCTAGTGTAACGCCGTCACAGATGGTAATCAGTAGCTGATGGCAGGAAGACCGCATGCTTCTCACACTCCTGCCTGTGTATGTGGCTTGCTGACCGACTCTTAGATTGCCCAACTTCTGAGATCGGCAGACAGGGTGGTCCAGCACAGGTTAGATTTGCTTTCCTGTTCCCGTGGGTCAGGAAGCTAGAGCGTGTGTTGCTGAAGGGCTTGGGAAAGCGACCGAGCCAGTGTCTGCCTGCCCATGGCCCTTACTTTTTTGGAGCACAGCAGGAGGCAGCAAAGGTACAAATTAGACATCGCCAGGAAGACTGCAAAGGGAACACTTGGTGACCAGCTCCCATCGAGAGCATGGCTCAGCCTTGCCAGGCCCCCGGCCTGACCAGCTCCCGTCAAGAGCACGGCTCGGCCTTGCCAGGCCCCCGGCCTGACCAGCACCCGTCGACAGCACGGCTCAGCCTTGCCAGGCCCCCGGCCTGACCAGCACCCGTCGACAGCACGGCTCAGCCTTGCCAGGCCCCCGGCCTGACCAGCTCCCGTCAAGAGCACGGCTCGGCCTTGCCAGGCCCCCGGCCTGACCTCCCCTTTCCCACAGAGCTCCCTGCTGTGGCAGCAGGAGCCGCCTTGCACCCTTGCACCCTGGGGCTTGGTTCTGCCAGGTCTCGCTCTTCCTTCTCTGGCCGAGTCACCCTCAGCAGCTTTCTGTGGCCAAGGTCCACCCATCCGTCCTGACGGGCACATGGCGTCCCACTTCCATCTGGAGGGTGACTTGGCACTCTGTTGGCCAGGCACCTTTTGATTTCAAGCTCTTGGCTGCCAGGAGGAGTGCAGTGGAAGTGCTGGGTTCACGAGTGCTTTGTGGGGCCTCATGGACACCTGTCACACCTAACAGGCCACCCGTGGTGGGCATGGCCCCTGTGTCTTTGAACTTACACTGTCCAATTCTTCACGGTGCTTTGAAGGAAAGATACTTCTTGTTTTAATGCAAACTTTTCTATTACTGTGATTGTCATTCTTTGCCTTGAGGTTGTGAAAATACTCTTGCAACAGCTTTTTGTTTGTAGCTTTGCAGGTGTGCGTATTGGAGATCGGCACGTCCCTGAGTGCAAGCTGCTGCGGTGGGGCTGGGACGATGACAGCTTGTTGGCCCTGCACTGTGCCGTCTGAGTGTTCGTGGACTTGTCTCTGCCCCGCAGGTGAAAATTGCGTACATCAACTTCCTGAACCACTGCTACGTGGACACCGAGGTCGAGATGAAGGAGATCTACACGAGCAACCACATGTGGAAGCTCTTTGAGAACTTCCTGGTGGACATCTGCAGGGTGAGGGCTCTGGGGTCAGTGCGTGTGCGTGTGTGTCAGTGTCTGGGAGTGTGTGTGTGTAAGTGCGTGACTGGGAGTGTGCGTGTGTGGAGTGGGGCAGCCTTGCGGCCCTGAGGGAGACGGGTGTGCTGCACCCCTGAGGTCCCCGCAGCTCTCTCTCCGTGCACACGTGCCTTGCTTCCTGACTTTGCCTTGCAGCCACCTTCAGGGAAGATAGGTTGTTCCAGCTTTCCTCCTGCCGTGTGGCAGCTGGGATGGTGCCAGTGTACTTGCTAATGGCTTTTCTCCTTGGCCACGCCTGTGCCAGGGACCCTGCTGGGTCCCAGCACTTCCTGCCTGTGGGTTGGCAGGGAGGACTCTGCCAAGTGCCTCTGCCCGTTGTCTGCGTCCCTCATCCGGAGCCCACTGGGCTTCCACGCAGTACGCCCGGAGCTGGGCGTTCACCCCCGGCCAGGAGCCTGCTGTGTCGTAGGGTGCCCTGCGTCAGTTTGTGGGTTACGGAGCGAGCGCGACTCCTGGCGGAGTGGTTGTGAGCTGCACCCAGGCTCAGCAGTGGTGTTCAGGAGGAAGGTTGCAGTTGCCAGCGTGCGGTGTTTGCTGGGTGACTGTGGCAAGGAGCCTTGTGTGCTCACTGTCCTGAGACAGGGAAAGCCCAGTGCCCTGGCATTCATTTCACAGTCAGGCACACAGTTTTTAATCTCAATAATGTCTTCTAGGTGTTTTTTTTTTAATTAAAAATTTGGTTTTATTTGAAAATAGAAGAGAGATAATTTTCCATCTATCGGTTCACTCTCCAAATGGCTGCAGTGACTGGAGCTGAGCCGATCCAAAGCCAGGAGCCAGAGCCAGGAGCCAGGAGGCTCTTCCTGGTCTCCCAGGCAGGTTCAGCATCCCCAGGCTTTGGGCCATCCTTTACTGCTTTCACAGGTCACAAGTGGGGAGCTGGGTGGGAAGTGGAGCTGCTGAGACATGAACTGGTGCCCGTATGGGATGCCAGCGCTGCCAGGTGGAGGATGAGCCAGTTGAGCTGTCATGCCACCCCTGTAGTCTTGTATCATTTTTAGAAGGGGTCTTTGGGCCTGTCACGGGAGGTGTGCTTTGTTTTGTTTTCTTGTTGAAAGATTTGTTTCAAAGTCAGAATTACAGACAGGAAGAACGGTCTTCCTTGTTCGGCTTCGCTCCCCAAATGGCCACAACAGCTGGGGCTTGGCCAGGCCGGAGCCGGGAGCCTGGAGCTGCGTCTGGGGCTCCCACCCTGCCTTGTTCCTTGAAATCCAGATGCTATTTTCTGGGTAGGAACGAGTGTCCAGGTATGGGTCCTGTATGTCCCTCACCGCTCTCAGCCCTCCCTGGTGGCACACAGGCGGACATGACGGTGTGTGGACACAGGAGCACGTCCGTGTCCCTGAAGCCTTGTCCAGGAAGCATCCCTTCAGTGCCTGGCTGAGCCCTGCACACACATGGGTAAGGAGCTGCTGCCATGGAGCGCCACATGCCGACAGCGCCACCCTCTGGCCCTGAGGTCGTATTGCTTTTCCTGAAGTTTTCAGTAGGAGGAATTTGGATCCAGGCTTATGGAGCTGATACCTTTGGTTATGAAACTTGACTTGTGAAGATGGCTTGTCCACTCTTAGGACTGGCTAATCTTACCCTCAAGAGCAAAGTCGAGTGGGGTGCAGTGAGAGCTGGCGTACATTTTCAGACCACAGCTGGTGCATCGGCGACTGAGCGTGACACGTTGCTTTGGCCTTGGCAGTGCGGGAAAAGCGCCGTGGGCCGAGCCTCCAGGGCCCACAGCCTGTCACAGCCCGTGCTCTGCCCAGGGCAGCTTGCTTCTGCGGGAACATTCTAGACACCTGTAGCGGCTCTGCCTCTCACTGCTCTCCAGGGCTGGACACAGCCCGACACAGGCAGGAAGCTACTGGGGTGGCCTTGGCAGTCAGATGCCCATGTGAATGGTCCATGGTTCTGCACCGTGACATCCGTGCCAGTTCAGGGTTGGTTGGTTTTCCAAATTATGGCCTTGTAGTTCTTTGGTTTTTGTTTGTTTTAAATGTTTTATTTATACAAAAGTAGGATTGCAGAGATCTTTTACCCAGCCCTTCACTCCCCGAGTGGCCGCAGCTGCCAGCCTGGGCCAGGCCCAGCCAGGAGACAGAAAATTCATCTGGGTCTCCCACATGCTTGGGCTGCCTTCTTCTGCTTTCGCAAGCTCCTTAGCAGTGAACTGTAGCAGAAGTGGAGTGGCAGGGACTTGAACCAGCACTCACAGGGGATGCCAGCATTGAAGGTATCAGCTTAACCTGCTACACCATCGTGCCAGCCCTTTTTGTTACCCTCTTGACAGAAGAGAAGAGAGGGCCACAGCTTTGCCTTCTGATTGGCAAGGGTGATGAGGAGGAAGGATTTTTTTTAAAAAAAAAAGTCATGTATTTTGGAAGTTGGAGATACAGAGAAAGATCGGAGACAAACAGATCTTCCATCTGCTGGTTCACTCCCCACATGGCCTCAGTGGCCAGTGTTGGGCTGTGCAGAAGCCAGGAGCCAGGAGCTTCCTGTGGGTCTCCCCCAAGAGTGACAGGGTCCCAGGCAGTTGGTCCATTTTCTGCTGCTTTCCCAGGACATTAGCAGGGAGGTGGATTGAACCATCACCGAAGGGCGTGCCAGCATTGCAGGCAGCAGCTCAGCGCCAGCCCTGGGGTCGGGAGTTTCTTGGTGTTCCTGCGGGCCTTTAGCTGCGATGTCTCCAGCGTGTGTTTGTCTTGCAGGCCTGTAACAACACGAGTGACAGGAAGCACGCAGACTCCATCCTGGAGAAGTACGTCACTGAGATCGTCATGAGTATTGTCACAACCTTCTTCAGCTCCCCCTTCTCCGACCAGAGCACCACCCTGCAGGTGCGGGTGCTCGTGTGGGCAGGGCGCTCGCGGGTGGGGGTGGACGTGTGGGCAGGACACTGACAGGGTGGGGGGTGCTCGTGTGAGACCGCATGTCCTGTGGACATGGTGCTGTGGCGCTCATGGGAGGCGCAGGGAGCACCTGGCAGAGGTGTGGAGCCCCAGGGTTACCAGTGGCCCCTGGGCTGTCCCTCTCGCCGAGTGGCAACAGCAGCCCGGAGCTCGGTAGGGCCTGCGGGTGAGCAGCGCGCTCCTCAGCCAGCGCTCTCCTGCCCACAGTCCCTGGGCAGCTGCTTCTGCATAGCTAGGTAGCATCTGCTCTGATAGCATGAAGCGACAGTTCCCATGGCAGTCCCCATCCTCCCGTGGGTCACCAGGAACCACAGGCAATCCGTGGCAATGCCTGGAAAACCGCGGACCATGTCTCACATCCCGGTCACCTGCTGTTCCCTGCTGCCTTGTGAATTGTCAGGTGCACCTTCGCCCTAAAGGCCACGATCCCCTCGCCAGGCTTCCGTCACGCAGCATGTTGAGAGCACGGTGTGTAGTTTGTTGAACAAGTGGCTGGGTGTTCGAAGGGCCAGGGGCAGAGGCTGCCTGCAGTGTCCTGGGGCCTGTCCTCCAGTTGGAAGGCTGCCCTTAGCCCCCTCGCCGGACCACCAGCTGCTGGTGCTTGTGAGGGAGGAACGTGAACTTGGGTTAGGCAGACGCCAAAGAGGCAGCTGGAAATACGGAATGACTCCAGGAAGGAGGCTTTGGAACAGGACAGAGTTGGGCTTGAGTTCAGGACCCATCCCTTCCAGGTCTGTGAACATAGCCAGGTCATTCAGAGCTGCCTGGCTGACACGTCTCACCTCGCAGGCTGTTGTGTCTGACTGGCTGTGCAAGGTGCAGGGTTGCGTGTGGCCTACAGTGGGTGCTGCATGCTGGTGGCCTGCGGTGTTGAGTGGCGCCGGACTGAGCGCTGTGGGAGCCAGGCCCTGCCCTCCGCGTGGATGTCCCACGTCCCTGGCTCTGTGGCCAGCTGCGGTGCTGGTTGGTCGAGGGAGTGGAGACAGGTTTGTCCAGTGGAAGTCCTAGCCAGGCATACAGCGTGG
Source organism: Ochotona princeps (assembly GCF_030435755.1). Taxonomy (NCBI): domain Eukaryota; kingdom Metazoa; phylum Chordata; class Mammalia; order Lagomorpha; family Ochotonidae; genus Ochotona; species Ochotona princeps. Next base: position 40,823,238 of record NC_080852.1, on the reverse strand, counting down.
TGGTGCTGGGGAGCTGCAGTGAGCACAGGTGCTGGAGGGGGTGTGGGAGAGAGCGGACAGGGTGCAGGGCTGTCCCCGAGACGGGATGAGATGTGGGAGCATGTGGGCTGCTGGGAACTAAGAGAGGGGAAAGTGTGGGCCTGTCCTTCCGCTCAAGAGGCCAGCCACCATGCTGCCCGGTGCATTTGGACAGGGGGCAGGCAGCAGCGGTGAGCTGTGTACGCCAGGTACGTGGCAGCTCTAAGCGCAAGCTTGGAGGACTTAACATTGTTGGAGCTCACTGCTTAGTCACTAACTGGACTGTGGGTTTCCTGTCCCCACTCCAGTACTCACACTTGGCAGGACTGGGTGACCTCACAAGGCCACTGTAGGGGTTTCTGAGGGATCTCCTGCGCCTGGCTGCCAGCGAGTGCTCGGGTAAATGGCTCCTCACTGTGGGCCCTCAGGCCCTTGGCGCCAGCCCAGGACACACTGAACTTGAGGTGTCCCCGCCCCTTGAGCAGGTCCTGGTGCACCTGTCTGATCTGAGTAGTTGTGGTTTCAGGGGGCCAGCAGGTGCAGCGCGGAAGGGCGTCTGAGGAAAGGACCAGTGCCCAGGTGCCTCGTCCCTCATGCCCTCGTGGGAAGAGCGTGGGTGCTGGGTGCAGAGCTGCGGCCGACTCTAATGTGCACCCTCGCCTCAGGCCTCCACACTTCCTCATGTCACCCAATGACCACATGGGTGGCATGCACGGGTGTCTGAGGAAGTTCATGGGAAGTGAAATTCAAAGTCACGTGGTTTGGGGTGTATGAGATTTCTGATGCTCACGCATACGAGGGCCCTCGGACGGTAGGAGTGCATTTTTGTGAAAGTGCTGTGTAAGGATTTAAAGGGCTTCCCATGTCTGTCATTTCTTTGCTCTTGCTGTGAGTTTTCTCAAGTGCCTGGGCACTGTAACACGCTCTATAAGCAGGACTCCTGTGCGCATGTCTGCAGGCAAGGTCTGAAGGCTCCCTCGTCAGGTTCCGGACTTTTTTCCCTCCTCCCTTGGTCAGCACTTCCCGCTGATTTTTGTTCTTTGAGAAATCTTGAGAGTTTTTTCAGCCCTTAGCACCTGCTTGTTTTTTTTTTTTTTTTTTTTGAGATTTGTTATATTTATTTGAAAAACAGAGTGACAGAAAGAAATATTTTGCACCTGCTGATTCTTCCCCCAAGTGGCCACAGCAGCCAGGACAAGGCCAGCGCACAGGCTGGACTCCGACTCCTCCTGGGTGGATGGGGTGGCCCGAGAGTTTGCCCGTCTTCTGCTGCCTTCGTAGGTGCAGTGACGGAGCCGGTGCGGAAGCCGAGCAGCAGCCGGGACTGAAGCTAGCACTGTGTGTGGTACAAGGTGCTGGTGGCTGGGCCATGCTGTTAGCCTGTCCTCTTGTTTCCTGGTGGCCTTGTCCTTTATTCACCCGAGCCGTAGACCAGGGCTGTAGCTCCCTTCATGTAGTTGCCTGTGACTCGAAGGTCTGACTCCCTTTGGCATCAACATTAAAGTTTGTGATGCATTCCAGAAAATCATTGTGAAATCGAGTGGCCACCTGAGTTTCCATACTTGGCGTGTGTGTTGGTGTACCGCTTTTTGGAGGGCTCCTCTGGTGAGTGAGCGCGTACTCCTGGGCCATCTGGTCTTTAGGTGGTCAGTGGTGTGGCCAGTCACAAAGAGGTGAGCAGGACTGCAGTTGGATTGTTCTGATCAGCAGTGTGGTGTGCTCAGGTGGAGTGTCTGGAGAGAGCTGGGGCGCTGTGCACTCAGTCCGTGTGTCTCACTGCGAAGCAAAGCTGCCCTTAGGAAGTGGTTTCCGGAGTGATGGACCTGGCCAGTGGCAGGACGAGAGCACCAGCCTGCCACTCCCATGCCCACGCTCCCTGTGTCTTCCAGAGCTCTGGGAGCACCCGATGTCTGGCCCCTGACGTACTCCTGGGTTCCTCCTTCGGCTAAGCGACTTTTTTGGGGTTTGGGTTGTTTGATTGATTTCTTTGGAAGACAGAATGAACCTAGTGGTTCATTCCCCAGGTAATTGGGGTCAGAGCTGAGAGCTCCACCCACGTCTCCCATGCTGGGGACAGGTGTCGTGCCCACACGTGTGCTGGACTCTTCTCTGATGCTCCTGCAGGCTCACTAGCAGGGAGCTGGATCAGAAGTGGAGCAGGCAAGATTTGAACTGGCGTTCATGTGGAATGCCAACCTTGTAGACAATGGCTTCACCTGCTGCAGGACACTGCCAGGCCCAAAGTGATTCACTGGATCTGAATCCTGCTCCGGAGGGCACCCCCTCGGGCCACCTGCTCCAGGCCCTCCAGACCAGGGTCCAAGGCAGAACCCTGGTGTCTGCCAAGAGCTGCTCTTTGCTCACACAGCCTCTCTCTTACAGACCCGTCAGCCCGTCTTTGTGCAGCTGCTGCAGGGCGTGTTCAGGGTTTACCACTGCAACTGGCTGATGCCAAGCCAGAAGGCGTCTGTGGAGAGCTGTATCCGAGTGCTGTCTGACGTGGGTAAGCTGTCTGCACGGCGTGGCTCTCGCATGCTGGAAGTGAGTCACTGTCACGTAGGGACCCCTGCTTCGGCTCTTCCCATGGAAGCCGGCACCTACTTCCCCTTTCACGGAAGAGCCAGTGAGCGCCAAAGAGCTCTGGGGAAAGAGCTGGGCTGGGTTCAAACCCAGAAAAGCCAGGAATTCATTCCGTTGTCTCCCACTGTGAGTGGGCAGGGACTCACTACACGAGCTCTGGGTCCGAGAGGAGGAATCTGGAAGCAGGCCTTGGAACCTGGAGTCGTGCCCAGGTGCTCCACTGTGGAAACCACTAGCCGCATGTCCCTCGCTCAGTCATGCCTGAAGTATGGGTGCACACCCACACCCTTGAGAAGCTCTTTGCCGAAGAAGCGCTTTGAACTGGAGTCCTGACTTGCCCGCCCCTGACAACCAGGCTGCTGTCCCGACCTCTGAGTGGTGGAGGCTCAGATGAGCTCCTCCCACAGGGGTCAGCCTGGCCCATGGCAGTGAGGAGAGTCCTCTTGTGGGCCCCCCATCTAGGGTGTCTCCTACAGACCTTGGGGTTCCTGAGTTGTCTTTATCCCGTGCAGCCAAGAGCCGGGCCATCGCCATTCCCGTGGACCTGGACAGCCAGGTCAACAACCTCTTCCTGAAGTCACACAACATCGTGCAGAAAACAGCCATGAACTGGCGTCTGTCGGCCCGCAACGCTGCACGCAGGGACTCGGTGCTGGCGGCATCCAGGGATTACCGGAATATCATTGAGAGGTTGCAGGTAATGCCAGTGCCAAGGCTTGGTGCTTCCCTGGCCCGCACTGCGTCCCCCACGCAGCTCAGCGTCCTCCGTCCACCGACACAGCTGCTCGGCCTGGGCTGGTGGGTGCCCTGTCCGGTGTCTCAACACAGCCACTTGGCATGTGCTGGCTGGGTCTTGGCCTCCAGAGTCGGCTCCTGGATGAGCAGGTCTCCAGGGGGAGGTGGAAGAGTCTGCTCTGGTAAGGGAGGGTCGTTTGAGCATCAGGAGGAGCTGCTTGTAAGAGCACCGCGAAGGTTGGGGTTTTCTCCGTCCTTCTGGGATGATTGGCCTGCGAAGTCAGCAGACACAGAGCATTACCAGTCAGGGCTGGACTCCCGTTTTCCTGTTGGTGCCTCCCAGGACACCTGCACCAGGCTGCTTTGTACATGGCCACCGGCTACGTCCTGTGTTCGTTTCCCGACCCTGTTGCTTGGATGTCACATAGGTGTGGCTCCTTTGTGCCCATACGCTCACCCGTGAGACTGGGCAGCGAGGTCTGCTCCTGTGTCCCATGGGTGTGTCCTATGACGCACACCCTCGATGTTGCCTGGGCTCCGGCAGCTGGAGGTTGGCCAGGTTTGGGATGAAGCTGCCTTCGGGTGGTGGCTGTGGTGGCCTAACTGCCTGCTCACCTGCTGAGCACGGACATTGGTGGGCAGCAGTGCCCAGCTGGAGCCCAGCTAAGCCCCTCAGGAGCCCTGGCCTCCTCCCAGGGTGTGCCCTTCTGCTGGAGAGCCCGTGGAAAGCCTTGTGGCCGTGGTGACCCAGCTGCAGGAATCCCCGGTCTCACTCCTGTGCTCTCGGGCAGGCCACCAACAGCCCCACTCCAGGGCAAGTGCTGCCAACCACCTGGAACGGTGGAGATGCCAGTGGCCAGCCATGGCGCACAGGTCCGTAGGACAGCACCGGCCTGTGGGTGGAGTTTGACCAGAGGGGTATTCCAGTCTTGGCTGTGGTTGCTGGTGTCACTGCCTTGACTGGCGCGGTGAGCCGCAGTGCCTGTCTGTGAGGCTGTCGCTCACCTAATGACAGGTGTGCTTGCTGCACCAGGCGTGACCAGAAGTGAGCCTTGTAGCCGTGGCTGGACGTCTGGGGTCAGTGACAGCTGCCATCACAGATAAGCTCAGAGGACTCAGGATGTGCAGGAGGACTGGGCTGACGACCCTGGTCATGCCGGGGAGGGAGCCGACGGTTGAGGAAGGCACTGCTGAAGGAGGAAGCAGAGAAGGGCAGGGGTGATCATGGCCTGCTGAGGTCGCTGGGGGCAGGGCCACCCAGCCCTGAGCAAAGGGTACTCGGTGGGCAGCAGGCAGCTTCGTGTCCCCTCTGCTTTCCAAGCACAGACAACCTGGCCACAGACATGCACACGGTGTTTGCTTGCCTGCCCCAGCTGGGTAAATTATCTGCAGTCAAACATGTGCCGCGTGCTTTTGTTAGCTGTGTTGCTGTGTTAGATAGAACACGTAGCCGAGTGTGAGACCCTGTGGCCACGGCATGCCTGCTGCAGCAGCAGCTGTACAGCCTGCTTGCGTGGCACCTGGACTGGCCCCCGCCCCAGCAGGTGTTTTCCTGCTCATCATTTTGCTGTCTGTGCACATTGGACCATTTGGTGTGAACCCATTACAAACGTGGCCTCTGAGGAGCACTCGGCCCTGCCCGGAGGCTGTGCACCGGGAGGGCTCTGCTGGGCCTTCACCCGGTGACCGCCAAATAGGAGGCAGTTAGCTGGGGCTTCCAGAGCGGAGGCAGGGAGGCCCTGAGAACCTTCAGTGCTGTGCCAACCACGGACTGTGCAGTGTGCTGGCGTGCCCTGGCCTGGCTGGGAGACTCGCCTACCATTGGCCTTTACCTGGTGCTGGCTGTACTGGTTTTGCCAACCTGCCCTGTCCTGTCTGTGTCACGTTTGAAGACTGTCTTGATGTTGGGGTACCTGTGTTGAGCATGATGCCCCAGCATGTTTTCTCACATGTACACATGTTAATGACTTCATTACGTGGATAATTCATGCTCGTTAGATGTGATTAGCAAACACCGACAGGCAGCACTGGCAAGAGGCCAGTCACAGCTCCCTGCAGTCCCAAGAAAGCCGGTGCTGATACTGCACCGCTATTTGGCGTAGCCCCTGTGGGCACTGACGTTGGCGACAGAAATAGGGTCCTGGAGTCCTTGGTGTGGTTGGACTGTCGTTACGCTTGCCCTGCACACCATTCTCTGTTGGGAAATATATTTGAGGATCACATCTTACAGCACAGAGTGCCCTCCTCATGTGACATCCAAGTCCCAAGCAGGGAGGTGGGGGGCGGCTTAGCTCACTCTTGGGAGATGCTGGGTGGCAGTGCCGGCCGATGCCACGGGGCCTGCCTCTCTCCCTCCCGGCCTGCCTGCGCACACACTCGGAGCGGAAGCCAGTGTCCAGCGTGGGCTGTTTGTGTGGCAGGACATTGTCTCGGCACTGGAAGACCGGCTGCGGCCCCTGGTGCAGGCTGAGCTGTCTGTGCTTGTGGATGTCCTGCACAGACCCGAGCTGCTCTTCCCAGAGAACACCGATGCCAGGAGGAAGTGTGAGAGCGGCGGCTTCATTTGCAAGTAAGCAGCCCCCGGCCCAACAGTGGGCAGTTCCCCCAAGAGCCCCGGTGCCCGGGCGGGCCCCTGCTGCCTGGCTCTTGATTTTGCTGACCGCAAGGTTGTGTGCTGGAGTTCTGCTCGTGCCTTCCCAGGGCGGGTGGCTCCCACATCCCACACAGTGTTTCAGAGGAGGATTTTGCGTTTCAGCCACATGACATGCCAGTCCTGTCCTGCTCCATCCCTGTGTTGGAGCACACTCTGTCTGCTGTGGTACCCAGCACAAAGCCTGGGCTTGCAGCCTGAGCCTCTGGGAGCACTGTGACCTTATAGTACCCAGCACAAAGCCTGGGCCCACTGTGACTCCACATACCCACCACAAGGCCTGACCCACTCTGACCCCATGGTGCAGCAGCACAAGGCCTCGGCCTGCAGCGTTAACATCAGGGCCCACTGTGACCCCATGATGCCCAGCACAAGGCCTGGGCCTGCAGCCTGAGCCTTCGGGCCCACTGTGACCCCACGGTGCCCAGCACAAGGCCTGCGCCTGCAGCCTGACCCTCTGGGCCCGCGGTGACCCCACGGTGCCCAGCACAAGGCCTACGCCTGCAGCCTGAGCCTCTGGGCCCACGGTGACCATCTGTTGCCAACTATTTGGTCCTTGCCTGGCTTTTGCCTTGGGATAGGAATAGCTGGTTTCATGACCAGGAATCTCCATTTCTTTTATACCCCGTGGTGGTTTGGCCTGAGAGTGGGCTCTGCTTCAGTATCGGATGGCCATCCTGAATCCTGCATAGGGGACAGTGTGCCAGCCCCCGCCTCCTGAATCCTGCATTGGGACAGTGTGCCAGCCACCGCCTCCTGAAGCTCCTTGGGCTCTGGATGTCTCAGCTGTTTTAGCAACAGTCCACAGTGGGTTACCCCCCCTGAGCTGTGAGGGCAGAGCCCTGTCTGACCCCTTCATCCTGGCCCCGTGCATGCCTGACTCCTGCTCAGCAGCAGGTGTCACTGCTGAGCCACGGTAGCCTGGGCTGTGCAAGGCGAGCCTGTGCGGGGATGCACAGTGCTCTCTGGGTGTGCTCCCCTCCGGGACTCTCAGGCGTGCTGCTCTTCCCGGCCAGGTTGATCAAGCACACGAAGCAGCTGCTGGAGGAGAACGAGGAGAAGCTGTGTATCAAGGTCCTGCAGACCCTCCGGGAGATGATGACCAAGGACCGAGGCTACGGGGACAAGGTGCCGCACCATTCGCTGTCCAGTCGGGGAGTGGGTGGGAGTTGGGGGTGAATCCCCTAGCGCAGGCACGTCTAACCAAGGCACTTTCCTGGAGCTGTTGATTCAGCCTCCCACTGTGTCCTTGAACATGCAGGGACTCAAGGTTCCCTAAAAGTTCATGGAAAGTGGAATTGGACAATAGCATGCATTTCCACAAGCTTCGTGAAGGCCTACGTAGAGTGCCGCCGCTTCCAGGCTGCTAGCCGCAGTGTGGGGGCAGAGAGGTGGCCACAAGACCATGCACACTTGATGCCCTTTGAGAAGTGAATGCCCAGGTGCCTTAGTGCCTGGATCCTGGGTTGGCACGGAGCCTCCTGCAGCTGTACCTGCCGTTTCCCCTTGTGTTGGCTCCACAGTGCTCGCAGGTGCCCGGGAACTGCCTGCGGTTCCCACGGCCCTCGGGCTGTGCTCTGCCCGCGCTGGGCCAGGGCTGACCTCAGGGCTGGCAGTGAGGAGCTGCATTCATTCCCAGCACCTCCCCCGTCGGGCAGAGACCATCTCACTGTCCTTCCTGGGAGTCCTTTCCGAGAATCGCAGATGGCAGTCTAGGTCCCAGGCGTCCATGGGACCTCGCTGGTGTCACTGTTGCTGGCCAGTGGATGCAGTGACAGCGCGGCCTTGGAAGAATACCTGGTGCTGTGTGTCCTGACTAGGAAGAGGTCCTCGTCACGAAGGCCACGGCTTCCTTGCCAAGAGCGTGCGGCACCGGGTCATGGCAAGTGTGGAGGGCAGAGGGAGTATTGCTTTCTAACCAGAGCACGTCAGAGCAACTTAGCAGGAGAAAACAAGAAAACCACTGAGGCTCCTTGGAGGCCGCCTTCCTCACCGCCCGCCCTAGCCGCCGGGCGCTGGACACCCCTCCACGCTGGTGATGTGTGTGCACGGTGAGACGTGCTGCCTGCACAAGAAACAGGCCGCTGCAGCTCAGCAGGGGCTGGTGATGGAGGGTCGGCAGCACCAACAGTGGGAGTGAGAAGCCCTGGAAACCGGCCCTGGGTTCCCTCCATGCCTCTGCAGGCCTTGGCAGGCCTGCTGTGCTGAGAGGAGTCAAAGACGGGAAGGTCTGGGATAGTGCGCACTCAGACAAGTCATTAGTGTCCGTCGATCTGACACCGTGGTCATTTTTCTTAAATAAGTTCTCAGTACTCTTGGCACACACTGAGACTCTGGCTGGAGGGCCCTGCTCCCTGCCATGGGGTCAGAAGCTGCCCAGGGGCCTCATAGCCCAAAGAATGTGTTGGCCTCTGCAGACAGAAGGTGGACTTGGCTCTGCTTGGTGTTTCTGCTCTGTCTCCGGGCAGGTGTGCAAACCTGATACCCACTCACAACTAGGAGCTGTGGTCACACACCTGCTTCCCTTTGCTTTGCATCACATACAAGAAGCACCAGGAGTTTGCTAGTCCCTGGTTTCTGGCAGGTCAAATGTTCAGGGGCTTTGGGACTGAGGAAGGAATGCTCCCCCTGCCTCAGTTCTGTCCAGACCCCACTGGGCGCGAGGACACAGGCTGTGCTGTGTAGCTCTGGCTCCCCTCCCTGCCTGCCAAGACAGACGTGGAGTGCAGAAGCCCCTCCTTCCAGGATGGCTGGGGCGTCCACACCCTTCGTGACAGTGAGGAGACTGGGGGCAAGTGCAGGAGGTGCTGTGAGACTGAGAGCCCTGGCACCCAGGCTGGCTGCAGGCCGCGGACGCTGCTTTGGTCATCGCCTCCACTGGACTCTATTGGGTGGGGGTGCAGCAGTCTGTTTCTCCCCAGCAGCAGGTGGACCCTGCCTCCCTGGGGTTTAGAAGATGCTCTGGGCGGTGACCACAAATGCATGATGCAGAAATGAGCTGGCTTCTCCAGGGGCGGAAGTTGCCCAGAGCAAGCTGGCGGGCTGGCGGGGGTCAGCTGGGGTCAGTGGGGTCAGGTGCCGAGGATGCTGCGGTGTCTGCAGGAGGCTCCTGGGCTCGTCCTGTTCCACTTCTCTTCATGGCCCCTTAACGAAGAGCGTAGCCCGTTACACCTTCGGGGTGTGTGCAGTAGCTATGCCTGCCCGCTCTCAGGTCTTCACAGCCGTGGCAAGGACCCTGGCATTACCTCATCCTGCCTGTCGTTTGTGCCCCAGCAGGTGGGGGAGCTGGTGTGACTTCCCTGGCTACCTGGGAGGGTCATGGCGGTCAGCACCAGTGTCCGTGTTTGTCAGCTCGCAGTGCAGCGTCCTTCCTATCCCCCGCCCAAGCTGCGTGTCCACGTGTGGGCCACATTGTCTTCTTCCCACGGGGCATTTATGTGAGCGAGAGGAGCTGCGAGTGCTGGCCAGCGTCTCATTTTTCCTTACTGTATGCATTTAGTTGAGGTTGCAGATGAACAGGGAGTTGAAATGCCTGGCTTTGGGCTTTGGCCAGTGCTGGCGTCTGTGGGTGTGCTGTTTGCCTTACAAGAAAGGTTACGTAGAGCCTTTGTCCCTATTAGCGAATGGGGGAGGTTATTGGGTGCTGTGGTGGCAGAACTGACCTGTGGACCCACTGGTGTCCTTGTGAAGGCTGCTCAGATCAGCCTGGGGAGCTTCCTGCTGCTGTTAGCTGTGGAGAGCACAGGCCTCAGCAGCTCACAGGAAGCCAGAATCCCTGCCCAGCTGGAGGGCAGAGTCCCAGCTCCAGAACGTGGCATCGTGGGCAAGCAGGACGAGGTCCCAGCTCCAGAACGTGGCATTGTTGGCAAGCAGGACAAGGTCCAAGCTCGGGGACGTGGCGTCGCAAATACTCAGGACGAGGTCCCAGCTCGGGGACATGGCGTCGTGGGCAAGCAGGACGAGGTCCCAGCTTGGGGACGTGGCATCTCAGGCAAGCAGGACGATGTCCCAGCTCAGGGACATGGCGTCGCGGGCAAGGAGGACGATGTCCCAGCTTGGGGACATGGCATCACGGGCAAGCAGGACGAGGTCCAAGCTCGGGGACCTGGCATCATGAGCAAGCAGGACGAGGTCCCAGCTTGGGGACGTGGCGTCGCGGGCAAGCAGGACGAGGTCCCTGGAGCATTGTGGAGTCCACCACGTGCACATGCTGTTGTCATGATCAGGGAGCACATGGCTAGCACACTTAGCCACAGTGTGCTGAAACGCCTGGCCTGTGCTCTGTGCTGACAGGCTACCGCCTCGGCCACACCAGGTGGCTTTGGCAGCTGTGCAGGTGGCCATGGCCGCTCAGGAGCCTGGCTTTGTCAGATCTCATGCAAGGAGTCACATGAATGAGTTGCAGGTGGACCGTTGGTCTGTCTGGTCGCTTGTCCCCCAAAACAGAGAGAGACGTTGTGGGAATTCAGGCCCAGCCAGAGAAGATATTCAGCAAATTTGCTGTTATCACTTGAGAATAATGGAATCTTTTTTAAAAAGATTTTATTTATTTTTATTGGAAAGGCGTATTTACAGAAAGAAAGATCTTCCATCCACTAGTTCATTTCCCAAGTGGTCACCACAGCTGGAACTGAGCCATCCCGAAGCCAGGAGCCAGGAGCCTCTTCCAGGTCTCCCACAGGGGTGCAGGGTCCCAAGGCCCTGGGCCATCCCCTACTGCTTTCTCAGGCCACAAGCAGGGAGCTGGATGGGAAGTGCGGCCACCAGGACATGAATCATTGCCCATATGGAATGCCAGTGCATGCAAGGTGAGGACTTTAGCCACTAGGCTACTGCACTGGGCCTAATAATAAAATCTTTACCACAATGCCAGAACACAGTATGTTCTTGGAGAGTGGCCCCTAGCCAATAAAGAAGTATTTAAAATTCCCACCCAGGCAGTGGTTGTGGCGCAGCAGGTCAAATGACCTCTCGGGATGTCCGTGTCCCATGTCACAGTGCCTGTTGAGTCCTGGCTTTCCTACCAGTATGCCTGGGAGGCAGCTCCAGGGCTTGAGTTCCTGCTACCCATGTGGGGGACCCAAGTGGAGGTTTCTGGCTCCTGGCTTAAGCCTGGGCCAGCTCCAGCTGCCGGGGCTGCCTGGGCAATGACCAGTGAATGAAACACCTCCCTCTGTGTCTCTAGGTTTCAAATAAATTGTTTTTTCAAAAGGGCATAAAATTATCACCAGAATAACCCAAATAAGGGTACACCACATTTTCATTTGGTATTTGGCACTGTGCTTCCCATGTCTAAGGTGAATACTCAAGTTTTGCCTTTAAAACTCGGTGTTGCCTACTGAATTCTGGTTATAATGGACAGGCAAAATCATGTCTGTGTTGTTTCGAGAAACTAACCTGCAATGCTGAACACCTGAAGTTGAATCCCAGTCTGCAGTGCGTCCCTCTCCGGCCCTGCACGGGGTCCTGGCTGCTCACAGCATCTGCCCTTGTGGGTAACAATGGCTTTCCTAAGAGGCTGCTATCGACTTAGGCTGCCGGGCAGGGTGCCCGTTAGAGAGACCTGGAGGCCGGGAAATAATGTCTGTTTACAGTCCTGATTCCCTTGAAAAAGTTGTGCATGTGTTGGTCCTGGTCGTCTCTGTGCTCGGGCACGACCTGGCTTTTCATCTTCTGCACCCTGACACCTGCTGGTGAGCGGCCACAGTCGCATGGCTGTATCTGACAGCGACTTAAGGTGGCCAGGTGGCTAAGTATGAGCAGTGGTGATGGGGTCGGGTGAGGACCATCCATCCAGCCTGGCCAGGCAGCATCCTGGTCATTCTCTTGGGTCCTGCCTTGGGTGGGATGCTGATTGGCTGCTGCCAGGAGAGGCCCTGGGGTTGGGCTGGGCCATCCTGGGGACATGAGGCCATGCAGCTTCCAGCAGTATAGGTGACCCTGGACAGGCTGTGGGAAGCGCCCACACCCCCAGGACGGGCCCCACCTCCCACTGTGGAGCTCCGAGTTGGCCCCCATTTGCTTTCCTAATAACACTGCTTTCTCTCTCCCCTCTTTTCTTTTCCAGCAAATTTCCATTGATGAAGTGGATAATGCTGAGGTCCTAATTTTGTGTTTTGTTTCTCCGTGTCCCCTGGTGGCGTGTCCGTAACGCCCTCCCACAAGCCCTGTGGTGTGTGCCTTGTGTCTGCAGTGTCTGGTCTCTGACTCCATGGGTTCTGTCATGTCCCTGCCACCTCCCATGAGCCTGTGTGTCTGTCGTCCCGGGAGATCACCTCTGCATCCGGGGTGGGTGGGGGGCTTCCCGGACTGCAGCCAAGAGAATGCCAACTGAATCTGTGGTTGATGCCAGCTGCTGACTCTTCTCTGAAGTTTTTTAAAAATTTTTTGATTTTTGTGTTTTTCTGTTAGAATCCAGAGCTTTCTGAATGGAATTCCTCTGGTGTGGGAGTGTTGTGTCCCGGCACAGTCGGAAGCAGTGATGAAGCTCGGGGTGCCTTCAGTGTTGGAAGGTGTGGGGTGCGTGGATCATGTACTGCAGTTGAAAATGCCTCGTGAATTCCCACACATGGGCGCAGCTGTGGGACCTGACCTGCACTGCGTCCAGGGCCTGTCTCTCAGGAACGGTCTGCGGATCCAGACATTGGGCGGCCAGCCAGTGGCTTCTAGACGTGGGGGTCAGATCAGCCTCCCGTGGCCCATGGCTGCACTGGGGGTAGGCGGAGGTTGTCCTGTTCGGGTCAGGGAGCCTTGTCTAGCTTGTTTCTGTCATTGCTTGCCACGGTCCCAGGTCAGTCCCAGAGTCGGCTAAGCCGGGCGAGGAGTGTACGTCATTGGCAGGCTTGTGTTGCTTGGAGGATGGAGCTGGCTGGGTTGAGATTTAGTTGGAGTTTAAAAAAACTCATGTTATGGTCTTTTCACGTATCTCATCAATTGATGGCTTCTTTTGGGTGTGCTGCCTTGTGTCAGAACAGCAAAGGGGGGTCCAGCAGTTGAGTTAATTTATGGTGATTTCCACCATTTTTCGCTCCATTTTCCCTTTTCCGGCTTCTTTGCATCCTCAGAGTGGCCCGCTGGCTGCCCAGGGTGCCCTGCCTCTGCCTGGAGCTGCAGGTGCCCAGGCTGCTGAGGCTGTGTCAGGAGGGGCCGCCCTGCCCTGCCAGGTCCGAGGTTATTAATACACTTTGTGCACCAGAGCAGTCAGTTGACGTGCCTGCCTGCCCAAGGTGGAACCGGGCTCTCCTGGCAGGGAGCGGATGGCTTGCTTATGGAAAGATTCCACAGTTGGAGCAGGTGCGTTTATAATTATACTCGAGGAAACAGAATACTGTCTGTTTATAAAAGAAGAATGTTCTGGCAGGCGCTTCAACTCTTTGAAAATTCCCTGAGGAAGCAACTGTGGATCCCCTCTGCCCTGTTGTCCCTGGCAACAGACAGAGCCCTGGGACACCAGCACCCTGCTCCCAGCCTCCCCCTCCCTGGGACCTGGGCTCTGGCCTGCTTCCAAGTGGAGCTGACTCCTTGGCCTGTGTTCTGGAAATTGCCACAGCTCCTGGGGCTTCTCCCGCCAAGTCTATGATGAGGGTGTGCGTGGAAACCAGCCGCTGGCAGCCAGGCCTCTGCAGGCACTTTGCGAGTGGCCTGGGCTCAGGTGGCCTGGCCCCTGGACTGTGAGCCCCAAGACCAGCTTCTGAGCCTGGTGAGAAGGAGCTCCTGAGCCACAGCACAAGGCAAACGCTGGGCGCTTTGGAGAGGTGCGCGCAGCTGCTGCCCACCAGGACTCTGGGACCACTGGTGGCCCTGCGGGAAGTGCATGTGCTGAGGCAGCCTTGTAGCCTGAGGCTTTGCCTGAGAAGGGGGATTGTTTGTTGGTAAATAAGGAGGCAGTATTTCCATCCTCACCCTGCCCTGCCAAGCCCCTGGCTGCAATTCGCAGTTTCTGCTGGAGGTGGAGAGTGGAAGAGTTGGACGTTAGTGTCCCTTCTTGCTCTTAGAATTTGAAGATGGCTACACGTGTGGCCCTCGGTAGCCACCACCCCAGTTAAGGTAGAGAATGTTTCTGTCAACATCCAAAGTTCCCTTACCCACCCAGCCCGAGCTCTAAGGAGACGTAAGTCAAGGATTGAGTACAGGCTAGAGTGGCCGGCATGTGCCTGCAGGGTCGCAGTACTGAACTGCTCAGCTGCTTGTGACGAGCCGAGAGTGTATCCTGGGCAGGGATGGCAGTGGAGCAGATGTTGCCGGAGCCTGGGATGGGTCTTCTTTTGCCTGGTGGAAGGGGGTCCCGGTTGAACTGTGATCTCCAGGGGCCCGCCCTGCAACCTCCCGGGCCAGTGGCTCTCCCTGTCCTTGCGACAGATGCGACAGATTCCACTGCCTGGGCACCTGTTGGCAGAAAATGTCCCAACAGGGAACTTGGTAAAATTTAGGGGCCAGCAAGGAGGAGCTGTCCCCAGTTCCCCCTTCAGGGGGCGTTCTCAGGACGCCCAGGCTGGGGCGGAGGTGTCCTACTTTCTGCGTGGCCTTGCGCGGCTGCCTTGGGCACCTGCCAGCATTGGGATGGCGTTACATAAGAGCTGCTTTTTTCCTGGAATTCAGGCTCACGGCTGCTGTGTGACCTTCGGCGGTAATTGCCAATAAATGCAGCGGAGCTGTTTACTGTCAGCTGCTGGCGACCGCAGCTCAGGCTCGGCAGAGGGCCCTGGGCTTTTGAATGTCGAGGTCCCAGCGTGACTGAAGTCGTGTAGCTGTGTCGACTTGGAATTATTATTATTTTTTTAAACAATCCCCAGCGCTGAGTTCAGATGTACTCATTGTGTAAGACTGGTGCAGGAGGTGACAATGTTGGAACTAGGTGACTTACTGAGTGAGCTTCCTAAGCACAAGTGTGGTCAGGACAGAGGACTGTGTTAGCGGGTAGACAGATGGAGACTTTCTCCTGAGTTTTGTACAACTTGCACTGTGCCCTGTTTGTCTTGGAGGCTTTGAGTTCTGCTCATGAAAGCATTTCAAAGGCTCAGGAGGACGAGGGCCCGGCCAGCTCATTTGCATGTCATAGTGCCTTGTGTCTTCCCTCCTCGTAGGTTATGAGCCAGGAAGGAGGAACTGCAGACCGACTCCCAGGGTCGGAGGATCACATGTGCAGTTTAATGTGCTGCCAGGGTAGCCATAGAAAGAGGTGGCTGTGATGAAAGGAAGATTCTAGAAGCCCAGAGGCCCCTGTGAGATCTTTGTGGCAGGCAGCACTCAGGGTGGACAGTGTGGTGCAGAGTAGAGCAGTGACCCTGGAAAGTCCTTGGGCTGCTGCTCATTGAAGACCAACACAGTGACTCTTGTTCAGAAGATGGGAATGGGATTAAGTGCGGTGAGCCTATAGGGGTCTTGTACCCACATGCTGCTGTGCCCTGCGAAGTGGCCTTCCGGGAGGGGCATGTGCGTTCATCACTTGAGCTCAGCAGAGGTTCTGTCTCAGAGCCAGTAATTTGCAGTCTTGGCTGCTGCCGAGCTGGGGTGAGAGCCCAGAGGCCGTGGGACAGGGGCAGCAGAAGGGAGCGGGTGGTGTCAGCTGGGACACCGTCCTCCTGGCCGGTGGTGGGCTGATCCTGGGACCGAGAGGGTGTGGGAGACATGCCCCATGCTCTCCTGGTGCCTGCTGCTTCCATGCAGAAACACAGCAGCTCGTCACCCACCACCGTGCTGTGAGACGCCAGCCTTCCACTCTGCTTCAGGCGTGTCCCATGTGTCTGTGGCTGTCAAGTGTGACTTACCGGAAGGCTCACGTTTGCCACAGTTGCAGCCCATCCCTGTGGAATACAGCCCTGCTGCTGGGAACACCCTCAGCAGGTGCGGTGCAAGCTCAGGTCATTGGTTAATGCGCCAAGCTGTTTCCCAGGTGCGGCCAGCCCTTTTCCACGCCTGGAAGTGTCGGTGTTCCAGCAAGTTACATTGTTTTGGGAAGTTGCTTACTGGTTATTAAGAAACAGAATTTACTGAAAATATACTAGGCATTGTTTGATGCCAGGTCTGGAATGACTCCCCAGGAATGCCTGCTTCATGACCTGCAGTTCCTGGACTAGGCCAGGAGGCCGTGAGAGCCTGTGGGGTCCCACAGAGAACCAGGGACAAGCCTGGATGAGTCATGGCCCCATGTCACCCATGCAGGGCTCACATGCTTCCACCCCCCTCCCTACAGGTATGGCAAAGACTGAAGGTGACCCCATGTGTAGACAGTGCTTCCTGCACCTGGGCACTGTCTGCCAGCACCTCACACAGCGACATGCAGCCGTCTAGGGAAGTTCAGTTTTGTTTTACTGATTCAGCAAACTAGCTTTAGGACAAGCATGGCAACAGCTGAAGACGAAAGAGGGCCAGTACCCTTGGAAGTGTCAGAAATCTCTGTTCACTGAGCGCTAGCCCTTAGAGAGGAATTGACATGGCTCAGAGCAGGTGCATGAAGCAGAGAGCACAGCATCCTCGTCTCCTGGACCGCTGGCTGTGCTTGAGGTCAGAGAGCCCTGTGGCCTCTCTGTCCGGCTCAGACAGGAAGGGGCAGGGGCAGAAGCTGCTTGCCTATTACTGGCTGCCCCTTAGCAGGACCTTTGGGCTTCTGTGTCCTGCTTCCTGCGTGTCCGTGTGCACGAGGGTGAGGGAGCAGAGTGGGCAGGACTCACAGTAGGGTTAGCAACAGTGCTTTCTTAGATTGCCACTGATTTAGATCATTTGGAAAACACACATACCAGCGCTTTGATCCTGCTCCCCGCACTCAGGGACTTTGTCTCCCGTTGCCCTCCGGGGGGCCCCTTGCTAGAGGCTCACACTGACCCTGAGTGTGTGATGCCTTGCGTCCAGCGGTGAGCGACTGCCCTACATCTGTGCTGTGTTGCCTCTGGAGGGACAGTAACTCCTGTCCTTGTTTTGTTCTACCTGTTGGATAATAGAAGAAAGGCAGATAGCCTCAAGTTCCATTGGAACAGGCTTCTTGGAGGATGTTCTGTGTTTTGGGGGATCAAGAAGGCAGCCTTGAGTGGACTCCATGCTCCATGTAGTCATGCTTCTACCACCTGCTGGCTCCTCCCCACCTCCAGCCAGGTGTCCTGTGTGGCTGAACGCCACGGAGGCCAAGGTCACATGACAACACCCTGAACCTTGGGTTCACTCCACCTTCCCAGATTGCGTCTTGCACCTGCCAGCCGCGTTGCCCCACGTGGCCTGCGTGGGGTCTGCCGGGTGGCGCTGTCTGCATGTGGAACATGGCATTTTTCTCTCCTCGCCCTTCCTCAGCCACCAGCCCCACCCTCCAGTTCACTTGTACATCTGTCGTAGGGGTCTCCTGCTGCCTTGCTGGGGGGGGCCACATGTTGTGAACCCAAAGGGGGTGGCAGTAGAGGCAGGAAGGAGTCTGGTGGCCAGGTGGTGCCTGCGGAGCACAGGGCGTGGGTTAGGGGAACTGTGCCAGGGGCTTCCTCCTCCTGCAGTGCAGCTGCTGGAGGCTACGCTCTGGGCACCACTCCTGAGCCAGAGCCTGCAGGTATGCCCGAGGCCGGGCTGTGGGGAGAGGCCTTTTGGTCCCTAGGTCCACACCAGGGCGTGGCTGGTGGCGGTTCTTCCTGGGGCCCTTTGGTGTGTGGACACAGCTCCCTGAGTGGTGGAGGGCTGTTTCCCTGCTGGGTTGCACTGTGTTTCCTATACTGGGCCAGTCTATGGCAGAGCTGCCTGCACCTGCGTGCTGAGAGCAGGTGCCTGGTCACCTGCCTGGTGCTGCGAGGCTACCCCGTCTCTGGTCTTCCCTTCTGTGTTCTGTCCTTGGGTGTTGGTCTTTGGACTTCCCTGTGACCCCAGAAGGCAAGTGCTGTGACTAACACACTCCATTTACTCTCACCCAGCTGCCACCAGCTCCGGAGCCCGAGAATGCCACAGAGGTGCGTTGCCCACCTATATTTGTGGTGCCAGCAAATATGGGTGCTCCTAGTCTAAGCTGTGCCAGTGGAGTGTCTGCCGTGTTGTGACGGAGTGTCTGTGCCGTGGGTAGAGGTGTTGGAGGGAGGTCTCCTGGCCGGCTGGCGGCTGAGGGTGGCACAGTGGTGGAGGGAACAGGTCGCCGTGGTGGGAATTCCTCACACAGACCCCTCCCACCGTCACACAGCGTCGACGGGCAGAAGACCCGAGGCTCCGCAGCTTCAGTCAGAGCTGCCAGGGAGCCTGTAGTCCGCGCTCCTTCTGTCATGTCGAAGCCTTGCCTCCGCTAAGACAGCTTGCCAGCAGAGGGGCTGGAATTGACTCCGCGGGTGTCGCTCAGGAGCTGTTGAGGGAGGCATCTTTCCAGATAATCCGAGTTGGCTTTCAAAAGCTGCTCTCAAGTCGTAGCAGTGTGCGCTAGAGTGAAATGCACTTTATTTCGAAGGAGTCTGTTGACAGTCTCAGATGAAGCACAAATGATAGGCGTGGGTGTTCTCGCCAACGCCCTGCATGGTTCGTGTGTTGGCTGCTGTGGGTGGGGCGGTGTCTCCTGCAAGTCTGCATAGCTGTGTCCTGTGCATGTGTGTGCAGACGCATGCATGAAGCCTGCAGGACTGCACGGATGTCTTGCATCATAACCCCCAGGGGCTAATGGAACAGAATGTCACCAAGAACCCCCTGTGCGTCATCCTTGGAGAACACTGTGTGTGTGTGTCTGCTGTGGACGGTGCCCCAGGGCCAGGGTGGGGGGCAGGGAGGGCTCCCCTGGGAAGCCGTGTCCCACTTCTCACCCAGAAGGCCTGGGGAGAAACAGGCCTGCTCTCCCGTGTGGGGTTCTTGGCCATGTTCAGGCTCTCGGTGTGTTTGAGCTGTGACTGCTGCTGTAGATGGTAGTGTCTCCTCACTGCCGGCCTTAAAATGGAATCTCTACACACAGCAGGAGCTTGAACCCAGCCCACCCCTGAGGCACCTGGAAGACCATACAAGGGTACGTAGTGATAGCGGGCAGTCCCGAGCCCCGCCCCCATGATTGGAGCCAGCTCGCTGTGGTGGCAGTGGTGTTCAGGCATTAGTTACCACAGGACCATTCACGGCTGTTTCTGCAAGCGACGCCAACAGGTGATGCTGTCCGGTTTGCACCTGCTCGGAGTGCTGTGCCCGGGCCAAGTTACCATTCTTGCCCTCTCTGCTCTGGGGGTGGCGTGCTGTAATGATTGATGATCATTAAAGATGGTTTATCGTAGTCCAAAAAGCATGGTTTAAAAGTTCATGATCACGCTGCTGAACCATGAAAGCCACCCCTGTGCTCACACCTCCTTATCAGTTTTTCCTTTTACACACTTGGGTGTGTGTGCCTGCAAGCGTGGCTGCGTATTCCATCTCGTCGGGATTGTGGTGCGTTCAGTTTTCATACCCGTGTCTGTCATTTCAATTCTTTAAATCCTGCCTTGGGAAGTTCATCCGTTTCTCTTTCTGCCTGGAGGTCCCCATGTTCGCACACGGCTTGTAGCTTCT
The DNA here is from genome assembly GCF_030435755.1 of Ochotona princeps. Classification (NCBI taxonomy): domain Eukaryota; kingdom Metazoa; phylum Chordata; class Mammalia; order Lagomorpha; family Ochotonidae; genus Ochotona; species Ochotona princeps. The sequence continues at coordinate 40,803,785 of NC_080852.1, read as the reverse complement.
TCCTTCAACAAGGAAGTGAGTAAGTTGTGCATCTTACTGGATTCCGCAGAGGGGAATTCATCGTGCCGAGGACATGCGTGCAATTTCAGGGACAACGGACACTTGCTCTGGGGCGTGCCAGGTGGTCCTCCCCTTGCAGCGTCCTGTGTCGCTGCCTGGCCACCTTGCATGCGCGTGTTTTTTATTCATGCTTGCTCCCCGAGAATTGCTGCGAATCTTGGAAGTGGCCAACAGAGGCCCTTCAATGCCTCTCCCTGCCTGGGGGACTGACTGTTCTCCCAGGGCTGCCAAATAGGTAAAGGTTGCAGTTAGAAACAGTGGAGATGTGGGGCGTGCTGGATACCCTCCCTGGGCCTCAGTCCCGTGAGCACTGGGACTGTCCCAGGTGCAGCTCTCAGCCCAGAGGAGCCAGGAGTGTTAACTCTCACAGTTACCTTGCAGTCTGAAGTGGTTGGGGACTGTTCTCATAGACAGCAGGAAAGGGCAGTGGTGTGCAGGTACCCCCGTGACCTCTGAGCGATGGCAGTGCCCGTGGTGCCTTGCTCGGCCCTGGGCAGGGTCCCTTACACGTGAGTCCTTGTGGCAGTAGTCGCCTGGAGCAGTGCGGGCAGGGCGGCAGCCCCTCTCCCTGCCCAGGCCCTGCCCCCATCCTCATCCCGCTGCGACCACATGCTCAATGCAGATGACACTTGGGCCGTTGCTGGTCTTCCATGGGACGTGTGGCTCGCTGGAGCTGTTTGGCCCTGGAGTGGTGTGGAGAGCGCATTGCTGCCTGGGACGGGAGCTGAAGGGAGGCTGCAGGTGGTCTCCTGTGGCCTTCCCCATGCCAGGTGCCTGGCTGGGCACAGGGGGTGCTGAGTGCTGCCAGACTGACGGCAAACCCTCAGGAAGACTCTCCCCTGACTGCAGCTTTTCCCAAATTAGACCCCTGGCTCAGAAGAACAGAATTTTCCCTCAGCATAAGTTTTCACACTAGGGATTTGCATAACTTTTAATAATCCTCACCCATTTCTCTTTCTTTCCCCTCTTAGGAAAAATTCTCATTCCTTATTCTAAAAAAATAATCAGCTTGAAAAAACTGAAAGTCCCACTTGCTTCTCCTTGTTTTTTTCCCCTCTTTCCATTAGAATTTTATGGCGAGATCATGAGCTGAATATATGCCAGAAAGCTTGTAATTAAGAGGGAAAAAGTTTGTGGGACAGCATGTGTTCTCTCTCTTCCCTAATGAGTACATTTCACGACACTGTTACTGGGGATAGGGAGTGTGCCCCTGGGTGCTTCTGTTGCCATGGCACCGGCTGGCAGGAAGAGGCAGGGTGCTGGGGTCCAGGTGTGTGCACAGGCATCCCTGCAGCAGCCCGTGCTCTGTGGGGCCGACCTGACCGTGGCTTCACTGTGGACACCCTGGAGCGATGAGACACAGTCCATCTGGCTGGCTTGGGCATTAGGGGTGTGAGTGAATAGATGAACTCTCTCTCCTACTGCTTTTCAAATAATTTTTTTTAATGGATATTTAAGTTGGGAAGGAAGGGAAGTCCCACGTAATGGATCCTACTCATCTTGAAAGTGACCTGCCTTAGCTGCTGGCGCTTTCCTCTCAGGCCTTCTTGAACGTTGCTTTTTCCAACTCACGTTTCTCTTGGGAAATGGGCCTTGAATTGCCCAGGTTGCCCGTGGCTGCCGAGCCCTGGCCTGCTGGCTTCATTCCAGTGCCCAAGACTGGAACCGGGGTACCTCCCCAGCTCCTCACCCCCGGTCGGCAAGCAATTTGTTCAAACAGTACCTGAATCCTTAGGAGTAACACTCTTATTGGGAACACTCTTGGAGTTTACATCTGGTGCAGGCGAGTGGGTGGGGCACAGTGAGGATTAGGGCTGAACTGTCTGCTGAGACGTATACTTGCCAGTGTGCTGGAGGTAGGGAAATGGAGATTTTTCCTTTCCTGCCTGCTCGTTCAGGACTCCCGCACCTGTGCGTGCACTGCAGCTCTCCCGGTGTATACCTGGCCCTGGAGTCACTGGCCGTCAGCATGAGTTACAGAGAAGCCTGGTGTCATAACCTTTGGGACTACTTGGTTTTCAGGAACCAAGTGAGCATTTCTGGCCCCCCTGAAGCGCCCCTCCCCCTCTGTTGCACAGTGGGACTCCTCCACGTCTCAGGGCATGCTGTGTCCCCCCAACTGCTGCTGTGCTAGAGGAGCAGGCCCAGAGTGGCCCCCAGACTTGCACATGGGGTGGTGGCCGAGAGGCTCTAGTTGTTGGCGCTCCATGCCATGGCTGACTGCTGGCTGGCCACTGTGGCCTGGCATTGGAGACCAGATCGGTGTTTGGGGGTTTCAGAGAGAATTCCTGCTTCCCCTGCCCGGGATTCATTTGCTGTCGACCTTGACGAAACGTTGGGATCCATGCTGTGAGAGTGGGCGGCCTCCCATTCGCCAGCCAGGCTCTGTGCCAACAGGTCGCCTGTGCTCCCACTCATGTACCCTGCAGGCGCCCGTCACGTCCTCCCCGACACTAGCAAGCCTCTGCTGCTGCTGGCTTCCCCGCGTTGTTGTGCCTTTGTGTTTGTAAGAGAGGGTTCCTCTGACTGTCCCTCTGCCATCTGCTAGGGACCGTGGGAGCAGGCCCGTGTGCAGGGGGACGTTTTCACGTTCTTTGCGAGCTCTCCTGGGGCACGTTCAGTTTCCCCACATTTTATCAGTTTACCCCCAAAGAGTTTTGTTGGTGGTGGTTGCCCTTCTAAATTCGTTCTTTCCCTCCTCATTACTGTGTGTGAGAGTACTTGAGATATTTCACGTTCAGAATTGCTCTGTGTGTGTGTCTGTAACATCTGGTTTCCTGAGAAAATACTGACGTTTACGTCACAGCTTTCACATGCTTTTCATAAATTTTTTTTCACCAAGTGAAACTGGGCCAATTTTAACTGAGTACCGTGCGTGTGCGTGTGTGTGTTGAGTATTATTTGCTCAGTTATGAATTGTTGAGAAGCTAATTTCAGTATCCTTTTTGGATTAAGGGTGAGGCGCTCAGGCAAATTTTGGTCAACCGTTACTATGGAAATGTCAGAGCTTCGGGAAGAAGAGAGAGCCTGACCAGCTTTGGCAACGGCCCACTGTCACCAGGAACCCCCAGCAAGCCTGGGGGAGGAGGTAGGCGATGTGGTGTGCTAACAAGCATCCCGTGGGAACCCTGCATGTCACCGCACAGGTGAGGCATCTGATTGCACTCCGCCACCTGGTGATGCACACGTGTTCTCCCCTGCAGTCGGATGTTGGCCAATCGCTCTGCCCCTGTTCCCAGGCTGGGCCCTGGCCGTCATGGGGGAGTGATTCAGGGAACTTGGTTTCCCTGCACATTTTCCTGTGGTCACTGGGAGTCACGTCTTCCCATGATAAGCGGAGGCCATTGGCGGCCCGGGTGGGCAGAGTTGCCGTCTATTACGCCTTTGCCGAGTGCCAGGGGCTTTCCCGAGCCCTCTGAATGCCTCATCTCCTCTCCACCAAGTTATTCATTATGTAGTTACTGTCTTTATCCCAGTTTAACAGGGGAGGTGGCGGTTCATTAGTGTCTGGTCTGTAATTCACACCTATGTGTCCCACTCTTGGGCCTGTGTTTTTTGCACCCCTAAACTCTTATAAGAGTTGACCAAAAACATCCCTGTACAGGAGTACTTAAAAGCACATGCTTACAGCTGTTGGGGAGGAAGTTGGGAAAACCCTGTGCTGAGCAGTGGGTCTCGCCTGCCTGGGCTGGAGCGGAGCCAGGAGCCCGCGCTTACTGAGGGGCTGTGCGGGTGACTGGTAGGTTCTGTGCGCACCGTCTGGTTCTTAGTGCACGCACTGAGCCGCTTCTCCGACTGTGGCTGGGGTTTCTGGCCAGGCGCAGCCCTGACGTGGGTCCTCAGGCGTCCAGAGACAGGAACTTGCTTCTTGGGATCCAGAAATCCCCCCTTGGCTCTCAGGGACAAGTTCCTCCCACACAACTCACACCAGTTTCCCTTCTCTGTAGCTAGTTCTTCTGGCACGGGGTGGGGCATGGCGGGGCGGGGAGGGGCATCCGCTGCAGACTGCGGCTCAAGAAGCGGAGGCCGGGGGTCCAGGGAACCCCCACCAGGGGCTGCAGCCAGGGACAGCCAGCGCTGATCAGACATGGTCGGGAAGGGACTTCTGCAGAGACAGCCCCTGGGGCGGTTTTGTGCTTCGGAAGTTGACAGCCCTGTTGCTGCTTGTGTGCGTGTGTGAAAGCAGCCATCTCAGTTACTGCTGGCAGCTATGCCAGACAGGTTCTCCAAGTGCAGCAGGACCCCAGGCTGCTTAACAGCTAATTCTTCCCGGGAGTGTTGGTCCCACCCAAAGCTGTCGGAGGCCCGAGCCCTCATTTGGTCCTTCCCCATGTCCATTGCCTGACTGCGTGCTAAGCTCCAAGTAAATATGTGTGCAGTGACTGAACAGACACGAGCTGAGAGAGGCTCACGCTGGAGTCATGTCAGTGTGCTAGAAAGAAGGTGGCCTGACCACTGGGAGCTGACCACTGGGCATGTCCTGAGGATGCCTACGTTTGGCTGGGTCTTGAACTCAGACCGACACAGTAGTCGTATATTGGGGGGCATCCTGGCTGGCTGGTGGAGTCACCTCCTGGCTGTGCACAGTGCTCCCTCCTCTGCTGCTTGTCCCTGAACTACTGATGTCACCTCTACATTCCTGAGGAGTGCCTCCCCTTGCCTCCAGGTCACTAGGAGGGCTCAGCTGGGTGATGCACCCAGTGTCCTGAGTGTTGCTGTGTAGTGCTGCTGGACTGCAGCAGTGGGGTTACCTGATCGCCTCATGCTGTGCGATGTGTGCTTCCAGGAGGAGGCTCTGGATCCAGCTCCATGAGCAGGGGCGACATGAGCCTGGCCGAGGTCCAGTGTCACCTCGACAAGGAGGGGGCCTCCAATCTGGTGATCGACCTCATCATGAATGCATCCAGCGACCGGGTCTTCCATGAGAGTATTCTCCTGGCCATCGCCCTCCTGGAAGGCGGCAATACCACCATTCAGGTAGGAGGGCATCCTGCCCAGCGTGGTTCTACTGCCGGGGGAGCGTCTGTCGCGAGTGGTCAAAGCATTGAGCACAGGATGGCTCATTCTGACAGCACAGGCTCCTGGGGTTCTGTTCTGAAAAGAATGGGCTGCCGGCTGCCCTGCGGACAGCATCTGGTTGAGGTTCAGACTTAGTTCTGAAAGGTGAGTAGCGCCTGGATGTGGAGAACCTGCTGAGGGGTGCTCAGAAAACTGGCCCCACATGCTCGGCCTGCTGGGTTCTCTGTGAATGCTCATTGGATGGGTGATAACATGGACTTTGTTTTCAGTTTTTAACCTAAGATTGTGAGGGTGTCTTGTCGCAGTGTGGGTTGACTGTGCTGTTTGGAAGGTTTGATTTTCAATTCCAGCAGCTTTGTCTGCTAGAAATCTTGGTAGAAATACCTAAAGGAACAGTTGTTGTGGCATCAGCTGTGTGTTAGTGCTGTTCCTTTTCGTGGAAATGGCACAGAAGGTGCCCCCCCTTCCTCTTTGCTGCCCTCGGGGTGAGGGTCCCTTGGACACACTTGTGCACACACACACACATACACATAAGCATACATTTTAGTGAAAGTTTTATTGAGATACTCACACACCAAAACATTCACCCCTGTGTATGGAATTGACATGCTGTTTTCAGGGCTTTGGATTGAAATTCACAGTCTGGGTTGGTGAGATCTGGACTCCACATGCAGATTAGAAGGGATGTTTCTAATCTCGGCCAGGGCAGTGGCGAAGTGGGTGCATTCACGCTTGGTCTCAGCCTCCATTCCCACGCCAGCCCCAGCGACCCCCTTCTCCCTCAAAGCCATTAGCCCTTACAAACATGGCACCAGTGGGCGTGTAAAGTGAGATGTGTGGTATTGCTGTGACTGACCTGAGAGTGAAGGGTCCAGGGGGCCACCCTCTTGCTGGGTCCTGGGGAGTCTGGGGTCACATGCTGGATGGAAGCCAAGCGCCCTGAGGTCTTGTGACTCTGACGCTGTCCTGGGGCTTGAGGCCGATGCTTCCAGTGCTTTGTCCTAACATCACAGGTACGGAAGACGTTTCTCATCGGTCATTATGTTCAGTTTGGATGGCTGTGACCATTCATTCTGTGATTATCACCCTCCTGTGCCTTCATGTCGTGCTGTTGATAGTGGATGATAAGGATTTTTTTTCCTTGCTTTTGCCACATGAAAAGTTGGAAAACCTTCATTTCCTCCCTCCCCTGTGATTTTTAAAACTATCCCAATCTGGAAAATTCCTGAGTCCGAGCAGCACAGACTGGAGTGTCTGAGGACACAGGGTCTGTTGCAGGTGTGCCGCCGAATGCGCAAGTTAGCAGGGTGTCCTAGAGCTGGCCAAGAAGTGCCACCTCTTGTAAAAAGGGCCTGCCAAGAGGAGCTGTTGTCTGAGAGGCAGAGGCAGGGGCCAGAGCTGGGCCTGGGGGCTGGGCTGCAGCTGGCACAAGAGAAGGCTGGAGTACAAAGTCAGCAGTCACGTTGGCAAACACGATGAGCCATGCACAGGAGAGGTGGAGGGGTCAGGGAGGCGTTGGGTGCTGGTGCCAAGTACCACGACTCTGCTGGTAAGGGACAGGTGAGTCGAGGAAGGCCAGGTGCGGCGTGGGCCAGCAGTGACCTAAAAGGTGATTAGCAAGCAGCAGGTAGGTGGGATGCTCGGATTTGGAGACAATGTCCAGTCCGTGGACCACTGGGAATAAAACCCAGGATTCCTGCTGAGTGAGCAGGAAACAGCTGCTCTGGCCCCCAAAGTGAGAGTGGGTGACCCCCTGAGATGGTGGGTGTGCTAGTCGACTGACCCCCTGTGAGTTTTGTCCTGTAGTATCTTGTTTTTTGTTAAATGTGCATGGTGCAGCCAAGTTTTCAGAAGTTGGCTAGCAGTTTTTTAGCAGAGAGCTTGTCCTGATGGAAGCTCCTGTGTGGGCCCAGACTGTTTCTGCGAGAGGCCCCGGGAGCTGGCACTGCCAACCTAGCCGAGGCACAGCCCAGTGCAAACCAAAACACGGAAACAACCCAAGCCTGTGGGGCCTCGTGGGGACATGGAGGGACAGGGTGTCCCCTGTGAGCTGCCGTGGCTGCCTGCCAGGACCCATGGACGCCTTGGTGTCAGTAAATACTGGCTGAGACAGCCCTGGCCGATGGGTAGGCACTAGACAGGTAAGGGGCTCTGCGTGACAGGGCCGAGGTGGGATCTGAAGGCTCTGCGGGGTTTTGGCAAGGTGGCCAGAGACAGGTGGTCCTGAAACTTGTGAATGACATGCAGCCCAGCGGGGTGGGTGCCGGGGTGCACAGTTATCCCCATGCTGGCCCCACTCCTGCCAGGTCACGCAATGTGAGCTCCTACCTGGCCTCCACAGGGAACACCATGCTGGAAGGAGCCGTGAGCACCCCAGCTATGGTCACCCAGTGTCGTGGCCTTGAGGACATCTGTCTGCCCCACCCCGTCCTGTGACTCACTGCCCCTTAGGCAGCCTGAGGTTCCCAGAAGATTCTTCCAGCCTGGTGTGACTTGGGGAGGGCCACCTTGGCTGAGAGCTGCTGACAGAGGGCTGTGTCCAGGCCCAGGAAGGAGCAGGACCCTGGGGCTGCGGCAAGCGCCGTGTGGTTCTTGCTGTCCAGAGCCCCTCCAAGGAGGGATGACCTGCAGGGGCAGTGGGGAAGGTATGCAGTGGCTGTTGGCGACACCAATGTACCTGGCCTGCTGTTGGGTGCCCATCACAATGTGCCTCGCTGGTCTTTCCCGTTTGGCTGGCACAGGGCTCAGGAAGGGGGGCTGTGGCAGACCAGGCCTCCCAGGGCAAGTGGAGCAGAGGGCAGCGGCCAGTCAGCACAGTTCCAGGACCTCGTGCTACCCGTCCGCTCAGCACTCAGCCACGCAGCCATTCATGTAGGCACTGGAGCTGTTTCCAGGGGCGAGGAGTGAGGGTTTCAGTGCCGGCCTTCTGTCCTGCCTCTCACAGGTGACCCGCGAGGGCTTCCTGCCACTGGGAGCTGAGTTGGGACATGGTCAGCAGTGGGCAGGCAGTTGCCCTCAGGAGGTCTTCCAGGCCTCTGCATGCCCCATTCCCTGTAGCTCAGGCTTCTTCCTGCCAGAGGCTGGGCTTTGGGGCTGGCATCGCCAACACAGCAAGTGGAGGCTTTATGTGCGTGTGCAGGAGAGTGGGGCTGTTGGGGCACTCTGGGGACTGGCCCCCAGATCTCCAGCATGCGAGGCTGTGCCGGCACTGCCCCCGAGGTGGTACGGAGCTGCAGAGGAGGGCCGCTGGAGCCCTGCGGTCCCATCCTGGGGGAGAGGAGTGGGGGAAGCATCGCTGCCATCTCCAGGCTGGGGCCCCTGGAAGCTCTGGGTGTGATGGCCAGACCTTGAAGGTGATTCATGGGATCCTAAGGCGGTGACATTCAGGCCCTTGACCCTGGAAGCCTGGGTGCACCACACCAGCCCTGAGGTGCCTGGAAACTGAACTAAGCCTTTTCCCAGCCTGACACGCTGGGCTCCTTGGGTAGGATGAGGTCAAGGCTTCCTTCCAGTGCCTTCTGTCCAGGCCCTGCTTCCCCTGATAATGGAACTGCTGAGCCCACCTCCCATCCCACTCTCCCACCTCTCAGCCCTGCCATACCCACTGCTCCTGGGGACCGGCTGATAGGGTCACAGCCCTGCTCAGAGCCCCCGCTTGCCAGGCCCTGGGATGGGCTTATCTGGCAGCTCATCCCCCGCCCTGCTTCCCACGTCAAATGCACAGCAAATGGAGGACCACGGAGCCAGCACTTGGCTGCGAGTGCATGGCACACATGGCTCTTGATGCTTGTTCTACGAGCACCTGCCAGTTTGTGTTCCTTCCTGCTAAGGTGCTGCCACCAGTCCCATTGTCCCTGGCTGAGAGGAGAACCCAGGCTGGCCTTACCTGTAGTGGACAGAGCGAGTGTTACATTTCTTCTCTGAAACGCTGGTGCAGGTGTTGGGGGATGTTTGTGCCAGCGTGGCCATGGAGAGCCCCAGTGCTTGCTGGGGGCATGGACCTACTACTCCCAGCCACACAGGCATGGGCACCACATGCATGGCACGGGTGCCGAGGCCTGAGCTGCAGACACCCAGAGCGTTTTCCGCTCTGCACGTCTGCAGCTCCGCAGGCTGAGGCCGAGAGGAGGGAGCGGACAGGGACCCTCTAGGCGTGCCCTCAGACATCCCGAGAGCCAGTTTGGGACACTAAGCCTCCTGCTCCTCCCGTTTGAGCTGTAGAGAGAGCACTCGAGGTGGCCACCTCTGACCCCAGCCAGCTGGGAAGGGTGAGGAAGGCCGGCGTGGGTGGGAGACTGTCCTTGGTGTGACAGGGCCACCACCCTGGGGAGAGGGGGAGTCGATGACGTCAATGGGTGTTTTTCCTGGCAGGGAAGTGAGAAGTGAGTCATTCAGAGTGGCGTGTTCTAACCTCAGATCGCATCCACTGGGAAGGAACGGCAGGCATTCTGGCTGGGGAGCAGCTGCCCTGTGTGACCAGCGGCTGGTTGTCCCAGATGAGGAAGACAGCTGGTGGGTGGGGCCCCAGTGTGGAGGGGGGCAGCTCTTCGGAGGCTGGAAGTGCTTCAAGAATCAGTGGCGTGAAGTGGCATGAAGATTGGGGATTTACAGAGACCCCTTTGGAGGGACCCCACGGTGGGAGGGAGCTTGTCCTGTGGGGAGATACCCGCACCCTCCTTGCCTGCCCACCTGCCTCTTGTCACCTTGACCTTATCAGGACAGCTTTGGACCCCACGGCATCAAAGAAACGCAGCCACTTTGATGGGGAGCTGCAGAGTGGGAGCGGTGTGTGGTCACCCATGGTCACCCCGTTCCTTCCCCCTAGCCTACGGGTGGTTCTGGGAAGGGCAGCACCTGGCTCACGCAGAGCCCAAAGCGGGGTGGGTCTTGTCTTGCAAAGTAATGATGTGCCTGCTGCTTAAAGTCCACCTGCAGCTTTTCAGGCCTGTTTGGTGTCAGGTGTCCCCTGCGGACAGTTTTGTGGGTCCTGGCTGGTCACCGATGCTCTGTATTTCATGTCATCCCAGGATTACAGAGCTCTCAGGGTTGGCAGTCCTACCGCCTTGGTGCGTGTTGGAAATGCCGCAGTGTGACATGGACACCTCCAGGTGGCTGCAGATGCTCGCAGGACAGTTGTGTGGCAAGGCAGTGACATCAGTGTCAGTGTGCTGGGCTCCAGCTCAGCTTCCTGTCCACTTGCCTGCCAGGGCCGCCGTGGGAGGGGAGGCAGCCGTGACACTTCAGGAAGTTGGGTGTCTGCCACCTGTGTGGGAGAACCTGGCTTCCGGCTTTGGTCTAGGCTAGCCCTAGCTGCTGTGCATGAGAGCCCTCTGCCTTTGAGATAAAAATGAAAAAGAAGTTTTAAATGCTCACAAATGAAAGATAGGATTAGTTGTTAAAACAAGAAGAGTTCAAAATAAAGGGCATTGCGTGCCTGCCCTCCTCTGTGCCTCTGAGGTGCCTCTGAGCAGCCCCCAGCCCGGCTGTGCGTTCCCACAAGGCTGCATTTGGGTCACTGTGGGTAATTGGTCTGGGTCTGGGTCTTGAGCTGGAGATGGCCACCCCTTGGCTCGGTCCTCATAATGTGGACGCTGAACTCAGAATTTGTGGAAGCGCAGTCGGCCTGGCTGGGCAGCGGGCCTGGGAGCACGCGTGTGTCCTGGCTGTTGCTGGTACTGCAGCTGGAGAGCGGAAGCACTCGGGGATCCTTCGGGCTGAGCCTGCAGGAGGAGGTGGGGATCTGTAAGAGCCGAGTGCTCCGCTGCTCCTCTCCCATCCGGCCGGTAAGCCGGCTTCTCATCCACGAGGAGGTGGTGTGAGGCACCCCTTGGTCTGCAGTGAGCCAAGACGGCCCAGGACCGTGTCAGAGATGGCGATGCTGTTTACCTGAGCCTGTGCAGGTGCCATATTTCCACATTTGTGTTTCCTCATTTGGGTCAAGCGTGAAGTCAGTGCCCCCATCCTTCCAACTTACAGACCTCAGAGGCCAGGCCACCCCTTGCTGGCCACCACACCAGCTCTGTATCTTCCTCTGTCTGTGACCTATCATGTTCAGAGACTGATCGAGCACAGCCTGTCATGTTTGTAAATAAAGTTTTATTGAAACACAGAAACACAGCCACTTGGCGTGACTGCTAACACCCACAATGTGTGTCAGCGCCTTGGTCTCTGACTTGCTGGGTACCCAATGTCTGGCTTCTCTGGATTCCTCACACCCTAGTGAGGTAAGAACAGGCGTGGGGTGAGTATTCAGGTGAGCACTGGCCCAGGTCCAAGGTACTTCTCAGCTCTTGAGCCAGTGAGTGAAGGCAGAGAGAAGAGAGGCTTTCTCCCTGGTCTGGTGGGCTGGCCGGCAGGCTTGTCCGTGCCCTGGTGGGCTGGCTGGCAGCCTCCTCTCTGTCCTGGTGGGCTGGCTGGCAGTCTCTTCTCTGTCCTGGTGGGCTGGCCAGCGGGCTCATCCGTGCCCTGGTCAGCTGGCTGATGGACCCGTCCATGCCCTGGTGGGCTGGCTGGCAGTCTCTTCTCTGTCCTGGTGGGTTGGCTAGCAGGCTTGCCCATGCCAGGCTCCCCTTGCTGCCTGCAGCCTCCCCTACCTTCCCCGTGGAGGTGTTGCACCACCCTGTTTGGAAGGCAGGGCAGGGCAGGGCATGACATTTCTCTGGGAAATGTATGTGTGGTTCTGAGTCTGGCTTCCTGGGAGTTCAGACATTGGGTCCCAAGCCTCCCCTGCAGTTTTGACAGAGAGCGCCACATTCCTTGGTTAGTCACTTCCTCGCGGCGCAGTGCCAGCCTGTTCCTGTGCCTGCTGTGAAGGCTGGAGCAGGTGCAGAGAGCCTGGTGTGTGCACGCTGGCCCACGGGGTATTTGACCTGCTTGACTTCTCCCTGGGGCTTCCCAGTAACCTCCTTCCCTCTCATGGCATCCCTTGCTGCTGTCGACACTGGAGGACCCCACACTGCAGCTCCGGCCCCCGCTCTGTGGACTCGGCCTGTCTGCTCCGAATTGCCGTGGCTGCAGACACACCATCCACACCGTTTGCACCTGGTCCTCTTTGCTGCTCGGTGGGGTCACCATGGCTGGCCGGCCTGCACAAGCTGCAGGCCTGAAGTTGTGTGTCTCCTTTTTGTCTGGATCTCATTGAGAACTCGTCCGGTGCTGCACAGTAGTAGCTCAGCAGCGGGGTCTGTGGGACTCAATCGGTCAGGTCATGGCCTGTGGAGGCAGCAGCAAGCCCATGTGGCCACCTGGCGTCCCCACTCCCTGCCCATGCTGTCCATGCTGCACCTGTACCTCTAGGCGTGTGCTTGGTCCAGGAGCCCCTGCTTGCACGTACAGAACAGTTCCCCTTGCTGCTAAAGACGGGGCAGGTGCCTGATGCTCCTGGGGACCCACAAGCATGCAGACCACATGTGTCTGCACCTGGGCGCCCTGGAGAGGTCGTGGTGTGTGCTACATCAGGCTCCCACGCCCTCCCCAGGGTCCCGTGGATCTGCCCGTGCTGCCGAACGCCCGCGGTGGCCCAGGAGTGGCATTCTTCTTGCCTCTTTGTCTTGGTTCTTTGGGAGCGGGCATGTTGGTGAAGGCTTCTCACGCATAGTGTTCCAGGCCTGAGTGGGCAGCGGTGGTGACACTGGTCAGCCTGTCTTCTCCCTGAGGGACCTGGGCCTTTGCCATGTGTTCCTCATCCCACTGACTCCAGCGTGGGGCTCCTCCAGACGCCCCCCACCTACCGTTGCTCCCAGGCACCTGGCTGTGCCCAGTCCTCTGATGGACCCCATGGGCCCAGCGTGTGGGCAGCAGGAGGATGTGGTTGTGGTGGTGGGCACCTTCTTTAGGGCTGGGAAGGACTACATGGTACCCATTGGGAGGCATATCCTGGTCCACATCTCGTCTCCCTTGTGGGAACTCTGGACAGCAGGAGTCCCACAGCCTGGGTGTGCAGGGCTGGAGGCAGGCCCAGTGGGCTCTGCCTGGCCTGGGCTGCCCTGCAGGGTGGTCCTGGAGGTGGACAGGGCTCAGGCTGCCGGCTTGGCCTCTTGGGGCTGCCCCCTGCCTGTTTCCCAGGCACAGAGGCAGTCATACCCTTGCTTCTCTCTGCTCTGCAAATCAGAACGTGTAGCTTTGCATTTCCTCGTTGGCATGGGTGGTGGGCACCCTATTCCCAGGATGTCCGGGGTGCGGGGTTAGAGGCTGTTCTGTGGTGTGAGTGATGGAGCAGGGAGCCCTGGGAAATGGCTCACTTGGCAAATAGACGGCTTGTCTTGGAAGGCAGCAGATTCCTAGTCCTGGCCTGTGAAAGCTGGTGGCAGGAGGACCAGTGAGGCTCCCTCCCCTGGGGTTGAGGCCCCTGTTACGTGAGGGTCCTCGTAGGAGTTCCTTGGCTGCTCATATCTGAAGAGCTGTTGCTTTTTCGACTTGGGGTGAAGCCCACTGGGGCTTGGCGTTGGGGCAGTTTTCATGGAAAGCACCAGGGCTCCATCCTTAACTGTTGAGGAATGCGTGTGTGTGTGTGTGCCCATGTGTAAGTGGGAACAAAGGGGGACAGTAGGGGTGTGTTGGCTGTTTCAGGGTCCTGTTGCTGCATGCGTGTCTCTGGGCACAGCATCTGGCTCTTGGAGGCATCCCAGGGGGATCCTCCCTGATCTCCCTCTCCACATGGCTCCCAATGGCCAGGTCTGAGCCAGGAGCTCCATCTAGCCCTGTCAGGAGGGCAGCAGGGGCCCAGGCACTTGGGCCATCATCCACTGCCTTCTGGGTTGGAAGCAGAGCAGGGGAGCCGCAAGCCAGCACTGAGACTCGGGATTCCAGCTCTGCAGTTGCTGCCTTAACCCGCTGTACCCGACTCTGGCCCCAGCAGGGATAGGCACTGAGTGTTATTGCAAGATGAGACGAAACTCATCCCACCCCGTGGCAGGCTGGGCTGTCTCAGTGTCTGCCAGGCGCCCCCCTCGTGGGCGACCTTGCTGGCTCGTAGGTGCCTGGATCTCACTGTTGGCATGGTTCTGGCTTGGCTACACTGCTTCAGGCTTTTCTGGAAGTCATCCCGAGGGGTGGGGCAGCCGGGAGGCCCTGCGCTTGGCCATCGTGAACCCCTCTACTATTCGCAGCAAGCAGCTACGTGTGTGTGTTGTATGCCTGCCTTCTGTTTACAAGAGGAAGTATCTCGTTTAATTTTATTTTCACACCAGAAGCTCAAGTGTGAAGAGAACATGGTGTTTTAGCACTCCCTCGGTTATCAGCTGCCGCGCGGGGGCTGTGTATTGTCACATACAGTTTTCCCTGTGTGTTTCTACATTTGTCACCAGGCAACGTTGCCACTTGGGCACATGGAGCCGAACCCGGGCCTGCCAGACCCTCAGTGTGAGGACCACAGAGCTAGGACACAGGAAGAGAACAGCCCCCGGGCTGGTGGGGCACAGGACAGGCTCCTGGCCTCAGTACGTGACCCCTGGCCAGGACTTGGGGCAGGAAGTGCAGCCTGCCTGTCCTTCCCTGCTGGGTGCCTTCCTCCCAGGTGAGGCAGGGCTGGACACAGGTGGCACAGGAGTGTAACCAGGCCCGCGGTGCATACCTGCCGTGGTCGTTTGGGACACTGTTTACTCAATTCAGATGATACAGTAGCCAGTTGGGAAGTACACGGCCAGAGCAGCAGGTGCTGCGACCCCAGCTGTCATCTTCCCGATGCTGCTCAGGCAGCTCACTGTGACAACTCCGGAGCTGACAACTCCGTGGTCGGAACGCTCCCCTGCAGCCTGTCTCACTAACAGGGATGTTCATGCCTGGAACCCCTGCCGTCAAGGCTTGAGCGCACCTGCTTAGTTCAGAGGAAGCTGTCTGAGTCCCACGTGTGGGATCCTGACAGGTTTCTGGAAGTATTTCCATGACAACAGTGTTTCGAAAGCATCTGTTTGGTGGCCCAAGACAGGTTAGGCAAGGAGTTGGCATCAGCCGGGGTGCCAAGCAGCACAGCTGATAAACAGACTATCCTGGGTGAGGACCTGCAGACTGGCTCTGCCCTGTGCCCCACAGGTCCTGTGGGTCTGGGCCTGGGCTCAGTGTCATCAGAAGACCCTTTGCTCCCACTGGGGCGGCTGTCCCTGCTGATTAAGGAACGCGAGGATGGCAGTTTGAGCCTCTTGTGGCTGGCAGGGAGCTTTATTTGTCCATGTCCTTAGTTGCCAGCACAGCCTCTGTCCCTTAGAATATCCGACGTGTCTTGTACACAGCTCATTGCTTCGTTTTCATCAGGAAATGTTGGGAAAGGAGGCCCCAGGATCACTAACATGATTATTATTATTTTTTTTAATAGGTATTTGATTTTTTGCCTCCACGCTTGAGGAGGCCTGGCCCCAAGGGCTCCTACCCGGGCCGTGCCAGGCCATCTCTGTCCCGTGAACACGCCGAGATGACCGGTCCAGGTCCTGCCTGCAGGCCGCGGCGGAGTGCAGAGCGCCAGGGTCGGCCACAGAGTGTTTGGGAAGCAGGGGCGTCAACAGAGACGTTATGTAACTTCTATTTATATCCTCTGTGCGCTGGCGGGCTGTGCTTGGGCGGGAGCCTGGCGGGGTGCAGGGGCGCCCAGCTCCACTCACCTTCCCAGCCACGGGGATCGCCTGTCTTGCCAGGTGGGCAAGGATGCAGCTCTGGTGGGTGGCCAGTGGGTGGGCTCAGCCATTGCCGTGGTGTGTGATTCCTCAAGGAGCTCACCTCCCCTTCCCAGCTTCTTCCTCTCCACCCTTTCTCTTTTGTTTTTCTTTTTTTTTTTTTAAACCCATAAGCTTCCCTGGTTTTCTGGCCCACACACAGGTCCTGGAGCTGTCTCCGGAAACTGGGTGTTTTCCTGTCTGTCCCAGGAGCTCCTGTGGTGTGGTGCCCTCTGTCCACTGTCACTTCTCCCGCCAGTCCCTCCATGACAGAGGCCATTCGCTGTGCTGCCTTCAGGCTCCAGGCCCTGGGTCTTTCCTTTTCCCCAGGTGTCAGCTCTCCCAGGAGAGCAGGAGTGCCTGCGTCCCACACTGCGAGCTTGCATAACACCTGTGACCTGGAGGCTGCGTGTTGACCTTACTCAGCTTTCACCTTAGCAACAAGCAGGTGCTCCCCGCGGGGAGGCTGGCTGCCCGCCTGTGTTCGATCATGCTGCTGGTGACCCTAGGTGATGGGAGGCTCACAAGGTCTCCTGGAGTTGTCCCTCACTTCCCACCCAGCCAGAAGTGCTGAACATGGGGTTGCTCAGAAGAGGGAGTCCCACAAAGACAGGCTTTACAGTTTGTACAAAAGCCAAACCCATCCCCGCTTGGGCCAGCGCTTGTACCAGCCCAGCAGCCCGCAGTCTGCCGTGGGGCTCAGGGGCCAGTTGGCCACTGCGGCAGCTCCTGTGAGACACATCTGCTTCAAGAGTCCCGGAGCCCAGGCCCAGGTGGTCAGCTTCTCCCCTCCGAGTAACTGCAGGGACCTGCCCATTACAGATCTTCAGGCTCTGCAGGAGATACCCACACTGGGCTGCTGCCTGGGGACTTGGGGGCGGCCCAGGCTCGTGTCATGGCAGCTCCTGTGTGCCCCCTCACCTCTGCTGTGGCAATAAAGCTCCCCACCGCATGGTCTCCCCTTCCTTGGAGCCCGGAGCCGGTCCATATGGACAAGACTCTGGTAACCATGCCCATTGCTGGCTCACCGAGGCTCTGCTGCGTGCTGGCTGTTGTCTGTGGTGCCTGCCTGCCACCCAAGCCCACGGACAGCACAGCCTGAGGTGGGTGGCAGTGCAGTGTGGGAGGGACACAGGTCATGACACCAAGTCGCCTGCAGCCAGCAGGGATGAGGGTCCACACGTGTGGGCTCAGTCTGGTGAGCCTGGGAGAGGTGACTGTGGGTCCTCAGCCACTACCACACATATTCCCTGTGGGCAGAGCGTGAGCTCTCACAGGGACCTGTGGCTGCGTGGACACTGCCGTGTGCTGTGGGAGTTCTCAGCCGTGCCTTCTCTGGGTCTTTGCTAGTTGTTTTGTGGGATTGGCAGTGGTGACTAGGCACACTGTGGCCACCAGGAGGAGCAGATGGGCCTGCAGGAAGCATGGCTGGGCCAGTGGGGCTTTGCTGGGGGAACCTCCGTGAGGCATCCCTGCAGGCGCCTCTGGGCTGGGCTGTTAGGGGACAGGGGAGGTCAGGTCAGGCTGGGGAGGGGAGGGAGGCAGAGGGAAGTGCTTGTGGTAATTTGCCTGTCATCAGGAGGAGCCGGGTCAGGCGAACCCAGGACCCTGCCAGCCCCTAGTCACTGCTTCTAAAGGGCAGCGGGTTGGCTGGCCGAGCCCTGGCTTGGGTCACACCGTGATCACCCGTGGTGCTTCCAGGAGCCGCATGTAATTTCATCTGCCTGTCTCCATGCACCTGGCGTCTGTGGCCCCCTGGATGTCACCTGAGCAGCCCGCACAGGGGCAGTAGGGCCCATGGGGCTGGGACATGGAAATCCCAATGCACTCCCGCTGGGAGCCAGCCTCAGGCTGTGGCTGGGCTGTGTCGAGTGAAGTAGACAGACTGGGATGGCTGCAGGGAACAGGGGTCCCTGTCAGGAGGTGCCCACTGCGGTGGGTATCATGCTGCTTGGGAGCTGTATCCTGGTACTTGGTGGGCAAGCTCTTGTCTGGATTTTGCAATCTGATGGGCTTGTCACAGGTGTGCCACTTGTGTCACAGATGTCACTGAGGAGCAGTGTGTGGACTGTCCCCTGTGCCACCTTCTCTGCCCAGCCAGCCTCTCGAGTGGTTCTCTGCTCCCCCTTCCCCTGAGTTCGAGGAGGCAGCCAAGGCTGTGGGGTCACCTCAAGCAGGTGGCCCAAGGGTGGCGCTGTCGCAAATCCCTGGTGGCAGCCATCATTGATCCGTGTTGAGTCGTTGCTCTGGGGGCACACAGTGGAAGCACCTGAAGTGTGGCTCTCAGAGCCCAGCTCCTCCCGCCAGTCAGTGCCCTGGGCTGGGGCAGTGACACTGGCCCGGAGCGCTGGTCCCACCTGAGGCTCGTGTCTGAGTGCCCTGTAGCATGCTTCTGGGGTACTGTGACGTAGGCTGGAGCAGCAGGGCCGGGCCTCCCAGTGCTCCTGGCCACAGGCCCCACAGCCCGACTGTACTCTGCACCACCACCAGGACTCACCGGCTTCCCGGGAGCCACACAGAGCTGACTGGTCATAGCGGCCCTGGAGGACGCCCTCGGTGCCTGTTATGGCTGCGGCAGGGAGTCGGTGTCCTCCCAAAGGCCTAACCACACTCGGCTTGGCTGCGGAGGGACTTAGTGTTCATTCCTTGTTTGATTCATTGTCAAGGTAGAGAGAGATCTTCCTCTACTGGCTCACTTCCCAAGTACCCGACAATCGGAACTACTCCAGGCTGATGCCAGGAGCCAAGAATTCAGTGTGGCTCTCCTACACGGGTGGCAGGGGCCCAAGCACTGAGCTGTCACTGCTGCCTTCCAGGGTGTGTGCGAACCAGAGAGCTGGCGTTGGGAGCCTCGTCCTGCCGTGTGGCAAGTGGGCATCCCCAGCCCTGTGGTGAATTGTTGCGGACATTTTTGTTGAACGTCACTCTCACGGCAGGTCGCCGAGCAGATCTGACCGCAGTGCCGGTTCTCCTGGGCTGAGTCACTGTCGTACCTTTGTTCTTGGGGGCTGCACTCCTCTCCTGCGTCTCCTCATGCTTCTGTTTGTGGAAAAGATCCAGGCTGGGCCGGGCTGGACCGGGCTGGACGGGGCGTCTGTCAGCTAGGTTCACTGCTGAACCCAGCGCTGTCTTCACACAGTCCCCGGAGAAGGCGTCCATGGACAGCTTCCCCCAGCATCATGGCACTGCACGAGGGTGTGGCTTTATGAAGTGCTGGTTCCGTGGGGTGCAGGGCAGGAAAGGAGGATGCGGGGGAGCAAGTTCACCTTGGCCATCTCCGAGTAGTGTGGGACACCCTAACAGGTGTCCTGAGGGTCTGCCATTTGGCCTTGACCCTGGCGCCCGGGCCCTTGCCCACGTCCAGCATACATCCTGAT
This sequence comes from Ochotona princeps, assembly GCF_030435755.1. Classification (NCBI taxonomy): domain Eukaryota; kingdom Metazoa; phylum Chordata; class Mammalia; order Lagomorpha; family Ochotonidae; genus Ochotona; species Ochotona princeps. The sequence goes on along the minus strand of NC_080852.1, from coordinate 40,784,686 downwards.
GTCTCCTACACTCCATCCCCACCCCAGGTGGGGCCTGATGGAGGTAGGTTCCAGGGGAGAGCAGGTGACAACGTGTGCCAGGGAGCGGTTAAATCTGAATGCCCGTTTGGGGAAGTAACGGCCCTTTCTCAGGAAGTCGAGACTGGCGGAAGACCATGGGCAGTTTCTGCCGGGTGACCTCAGTGAAGGATCTGACGCCTCCTGAATTCTACCCCAGGGCATACTGGACTTTGAGAAGGAGGAGCCAAATATTTGTCTCCATGGCAACAGAAATCCAGAGGGCCCCTGGAGCTTGTGAAAATCCAGCCGGCTGCTTGGTTAGCTTCCTGTGCTGTGATGGCTCCCACTCAGTCTGCAAACCACCTTGACCCACCAAGACCAACTGGGACAGATTCTTGGCACATCAGCCTCTGGTCATCACGTGACACCACAGCCGTGGTTAGTCCACCTGTCTGATCCCCTTGGGAAGGGGCTTGCGCTATTAGATCCCTGTAGCAACCCTGCACTTCTGTGGGAATCAACATGCTTTGTTCACACGGGTTGCAGACAGGCAGGCCCAGAGCACAGGTGAGGCTGAGGAAGGACCTGGGGTCACATGCCTGCCTGAAGAGGCACCAGGATGAGCCGCGGCCTCCACGAGGTCCACTGCCCAAAGGTGCTGCGCTAACCAGGTCAGGTGTGTTTTATTACCTAATCCGTGCTGCTCCGTGTTTGAGTTGCGATTCTTATCGCTGGTTTCTAGGAAAGGGCGGGTAATCCAGCAAGGCTTTGCAGAACAGTTTACACCCTGAAGCCCAGGCAGGCCTTCACGGGGCACGAGGAGTTTTTTTGGGGGGCCCCCGTTGGCAAGTGTGGGAGGCTGGGACAATCTCAGGTGCACCTGACACTTGGGCCCTGCCCTGTGGGAGTGGCCTCTGGCAGCCCTGGGGGTGAGGAAGAGCTTCTACAAGGGGGTAGGTGGGCTGAGGTGTTCCCAGGGCACAGTGGGTAAGAGTGAGGTGTCCGTGCCTGGCGTCACCTCTGCTCACCTGGCTGAGGGCTTGGAAGGTATTTTCATCTTCCGGAGCCTCAGTTTCCTCATCAGTGAAATTGGCTGATGTCATGGCCACCTCGTGGGGCAGCTGTGAGAACTGAGTCACTGAGGCCCAGCACCTGCAGGTGTGGGGCTGCTGTCCCTGTAAGTGACCCACAGAGTCCCTGTCCTGGAAAGCAGCAGGTTCCTGGTTTGGTTCATCTGAGGTGGAGGCGGAGACGCTGGGGCCAGCACCCCTGATCTCTAGCACCCCAAGCCTCTTGGTGGAGATGTCTCCCAAGTCCCAGCCCTCTCCCTCTCCCTGCCAAGCCTCCAGGAGGTGTTGGCTGCCTGCTCAGTAGCTGGCCTGAACTGCAGCAGATTTGCTGCCAACAAACGATCAGGTGCAGGGGCCCTGGTAGGCTGTGCAGGTCATCGCTACGCCTTAGGAGGTGGTTAGGAGGTCCTGGGCGCCTGCTTTGCCCCAAGGCTCTGGCAGTCTGTGCTGACTGCCAGGGCCCTTGCTAGGTGCAGGTGTCCGTCGAGGCTCCTCCCATGACAGTGGCCTGGCATTTGTGCAGGAGCACTCTGGCCCTCAGGGCCTTTGGATGGCAGGAGTGCCCTTCCCTGTTGACTTGCAGCCAAGTGGAAGGCTTGTGACCCCTGGTTCATTGACCCAAACCCCTTTCCACCCCCTCTAACTGGGACTGTTCCCTCCAGCACCTAGTGAAAGCCCCTAGCCTGCCTTCCCCAGGTTGGGTGGGTGGCAGCCAGGCTCAGGAAACCGTGTGCGCTCTGCAGCACGGATGGAGTGTGCTTTGAGTGGGAGGGGGTGAGACAGCGACAGGGAGTGTCAGCCTGGTCCTTTGCAGAGCTGCCGTGCCTGCCCACGTGGTCACGTCTGCCAGCCACAGCCAGCCTGGACATTCCCCGTCTGTGCAGTGTGTTGGGGGCGGGATTTGAGCAGGTAATTTGCAGCACTGGAACCCTCCTGGCTGTTTCCCTATCCTGCCAGCTGTTGATCCAGGATGGATTTGGTGATGGGGAGAAAGCTAGGCTCCCTGCTACAGCCGAGCTTGCAGACCCTGGCCAACTTTGGAAGCATGGTTTAGAGCTCTGGGTCTCACCCCCCTCCCATGCCTCCAGAGCTGCATAGAGGGGACTTGTATTGCTGTCTGTGCAGGCACCAAAGCCACACCATGCCGGCGCCTCATTCCCTTTGCTTCCGTGGGGCCTCTGGGGTGGGTGTCTTGCTGGGGTGAGAGGTGGGTGTGACTGCCCAGCATGACCATGTCCCAAGTCCCCAAGCCTGCGAGTCCCACAAGCCTGCGTTGTCCCATCAGCATCCTGAGCAGTGGTGTCTGTCGCCCTATCCTGCGTTGAGATGGCCTCTTTGGGAAGGTGTGTGGGGCGTGTCCCATGGGGAGTATATAGGGCAGCCAGAGCGGGTGTTGGACGAGGCGTCCCGAGTGGTCCTGGTCTGGAACTGTGCTTAGCCCCCAGCCTTCTGGGACCAGGATGGGATTTGTCCCCCCTCCCCCTGTTTCTGTTGTGATGTAAATTATCTAAAGGGACGGGGTGTGGCCAGTAAGATAGGGGCCACTCACAGGTAGACATCAATGTGGCCATGACCCTGGGCTACTCAGAGAGTGCAGGGAGGCCAGGCTGCCCTCTCCGTGGGGTCTGGCCCCAAACCACACGTGTCTGGTGTTCTACGTGACGTCCCCGCTGCCTGTTGTTCCATCTCCTAGGGACACGGTGGGGTTGGTACGAGACCGCGTGGGGTGTGCGCGTGGGCTGTCTACAGCCGAGCTGCCACCTCAGGCCTCTTGAACGCCAAGGAGGTCCAGTTGCAGCACCCGTGTTGTCCCTTTCAGAGGTGACTCCCACAAGTAGGTGACAGGACCTCCAATCTCCACCACATTTTCTGATCCTGGCTTTTCAGATCCAGCGTGGTCTTCTGGACTCAGCAGTGCACCTATGATGTCATTGAGCGTGTTACTGTCACCTTAAGCGACTTGATTGTACGCAGTAACCCCCTGCCAGGCACTGCAGAGCACATGTGGGAGCCCTGCTCTTCCTTGGGGGTGGAGGAGGATCCGACCACATCTACTGACACCCCTTGGTGACCCAGGGACCTGGCTGCAAGTCGAGCAGTGTGGCTCCCTGCAGACTGGCCTGAGCACGGCCCCACAACTCTAGCAGGTGGCTCTGGTCTCCTCCCGCAGGGTGTGGGTGAGGTGTTGCCTGGCTGTCTAGGTAGAAAACTCAGTCAGTGCACTTTGGAAGCTGTGGGTCACATGCTTCCTCTCCACTCACCCCATTATGTTGTTTCTCATATTTGAGCAGTTCCCTAGATTTAATTTATTTGGGGGATTCTGTTGATGGTGGGAATCCCTTAAGAGGAGCCGTAAGGGTTGACATGTAGCCATTCTTTGGCCAGACATTCATGGGAAGCGTCTGTTTGCTGGGCCCCCCTGATAGGGGCAGCCATAACCAGACAGGGAGGAGCCTGCCTTCCCAGGGCTGCGCTCTGCCTGGCCCAGATGACCACCAGGTGAACTAGATGCAGCACTGGCATCCTGGGCACATAAGATTGAGCAGTTCACCTGGAAACAACTCTAGGCATGGCCTCCCTAAGTGATGGCCACAGCGATGAGCCCACAGGACAGCAGCCAGCCTTTTGTGCGGGAAGGGCCGAGAGCACCACGGGAAGGAGGAGGCAGTGGCATGAGTGTTGGCTGCTGGGTAAGGCAGGCTGCATGCTGAGTACTGACACTGATTCCCCGAGCCTCCAGTTCTATTAGCAGGGCCTCCAGTGTTTAACACCGTATAGCCTCAACTCTGACAGATGGCGCAAGAACTGATGAGGGGTCAGTGGTTAAGTAGGTTTGTGAGTGGATGGATGAGGAAATTGATGGATGGGTAACTGGACAGGTGGGTAGGTTGAAAGATTGATAGTTGGGCTAATGAATATGTAATTGAATGGATGGGTGAGGGGTGGATGGATGATCGGATGGATAGGTAAATGGGTAGATAGATGGGTGGGTAGGTGGGTGGGTGGATGGATGGGTATGTGGGTGATGGATTGGTGGGTGGATGGGTAGTTAGGATGTTAGGAAACTGAAATAAGAATAGAAGGAAAGCAGGAGCAGTAGAGAACCTTCAAGACTTCAGTGAGGTTCAAGAGTGGGAGTCTGAGGACTCACTGACACCCAGGATGAAAAGACTTAGTATGGGGGAGACAGTCCTGGTGTTTGGGGGTGACTAGAGGGCAAGGGGTGGATCCAGGAAGCACTGGTGGGGAGGGGAGTGGATTCCCATGTTTTAAGAGATGACCTGGTAAAGGGGGATTGAGACCAAGAGGGATGGCCATGGCCAAGCGAGGCAGGTGGACACCAGAGCAGGTGTTTGTGTAGCCCGGGGACCTGGCTGGGAGGGACAGGAACTGAGGCTGTTGTTGGTAGGCTATGGTGGGGGCCTTGAGTCTGCTGAGTCAGGCAGTGTGTGGCTGAGAGTGTGAGCTGAGGGCCTGGGCCTGCGATGAGAGCCTCACCATGCCTTCTGTGAGGAAGGAAGGACTGGGGGCTGGAGGAGAACATGGTGTTGTGTGGAGCTCTGTTGGACTTCTCTGGATGAGATCGTGTTGTGTTTTGATGTAAATAACCACGACAGCCTGGCGCTTGTGAGGGGTGCAGAGCAAACCCTCCTAAAGGGACAGGGTATACCATCGACAGTGTCTGCCAGTTGCTCGCGGTAGGTCAGAAACGGGCGTGCAGCCGCACTGTGAGCTCCCTGTGGGTCCTGAGCTGCTGTGGCTCACCACCCTGCCTGCCCCTGGGCCTGGGTTGAGAATGCCCTTTTCCACGAGGATTCTGGGACCTGCCAGGTTCAGAGAATCGCTGCCCATGCCATACTGCTGGGTTCAGTCCTGTGCTGCTGGGCACTTGCCTCCTAACTCTGGAGGTGCCCTCTCGTGCTGCCCTTGAGCCCTGCCAGGGCAGGTGTCACATCTCAGCCTCCTATATGTCCCAGGACTCAGCCAGAGTGTGCCCACAAGCCCCGGAAAGGTGTCACTCCCACACCGTTTTCAGTGGGGTGTAACTCAACATCATAGCATGGCAGCATGAATTTCAGGTGGCTGAGTCTGCCCAGTGCATGGTAGCCATGTGTCCCTGTGTGATGCCCTAGCCACTGCACAGGCTGTGGCAGCTCTGCAGGGGACACAAGCCTCAGAACCCAGAGAGCTGTGATGTGAGTGGGGCAGTGCTCAGCCGTGGTGTGCACATGGGTGTGGGCAGGTTTCATGCCGGCAGTGCTCTCCAGACGCCTTGGGGTGCCCAGGTGGCAGGGCTCAGCGCCTGGCCTGTCACTCCTGCTGTGAGATTCCCTGGTTCTCTCCCAGCATTCCTTCTTCTGCCGGCTGACGGAAGACAAGAAGTCAGAGAGGTTCTTCAAGGTCTTCTATGACCGGATGAAAGTGGCCCAGCAGGAGATCAAGGCGACCGTGACGGTGAACACCAGTGACCTGGGGAACAAGAAGAAGGATGACGAGGTGGACAGGGATGCCCCGGCTCGCAAGAAAGGTGAGGGCTCTTGCGTGGTCTCCAGATCCCCAGGCCGCGGGAGGAGGAAGACCTCCCTTCATGGCACAGAGCTCGCCAAGCCTGTGGTGCTAAGTGGCTGCACCCTGTTCTGGCCCAAGCTGAAAGGGCCACCAGTTATCTCATCCTGTGACTTCCGTTTCATGTGGAGGAAGCTGGCCCTGGTCAGGTGACCTCCCCATGCCATGGGAAGTACGTGGGAGTTGCCAGAGCTTCCAAGCGCTCTCCGTGGTCTCCCACGGCTGAGGGCATGGCCAGTCTGACGGGCCTTGGCGGACCCAACCGACAGTGGGTGACAGCACTCATGGTGTTGTGACACTCGGAGCCCCCTGTGGCTCCTCAGCCACAGCCCAGGGACCTCTGGAAGCTTCCTTGTTACAGGGTCTGTGCTGGGGTTCTCCACATTGCACGTGAACTCTGTCCCCAGCCCAGACTGTCTCCAGGCAACGCCACTGTCTCTGGTGGGCTTGGAGGAAATCACCGCTGGTCCAGGAGAAAGAGGGAGAGCCGTGCCCCACATGGGAGGTACTGCCCGCGGCGAGCCACCCGCGCAGGCAGAGGTGTTGTCCCCTTGGCCAGCATGGGCTTGTTTGGGACCTGGTGTGAGGGCCCAGCGAGCCTCAAACGCTCACCGTAAGCCATCATCACCTCCTGGGGGCATTGTGAATGATGAGTCGGGTATCGCCAACCAGGCCTGGTTTGTGGTCTCGCAGTACTCACTTAGGAAGGAGTTAATCAGGAGTGTTTCCTGATGTGATTAGTGGGAATGAAGCCTTTGGGGGATTTTCTTGAGGCCAGACCTACCTGTCCCATTGCACAGATGAGGAAGCTGAGCCCCGGAGCCTTAGCCCCGTGAGCTGAAGGAGCTGTGTGCAGTGGTTTCCTGTAAAGCGAGTGCAGACTGAGATCGGTGTTAACTGGGAGCAAAGTGACTGCAGTTGACCCCGCACGTTAGTGCTGGGCTGAGACTGAGGGAGGTGGCTCCCTGCCCTCCTTGTCCTTCTGGGCTCTCTAGTTGCTGACCGTCCTCCGGCAGGGTCCGACCCTCCCGAGGACACAGCCACACCTGCCCCCACCCCTGCACTCGTCTTACAGCCAAAGAGCCCTCCACGCAGATCACGGAGGAGGTGCGGGACCAGCTCCTGGAGGCGTCGGCTGCCACCAGGAAGGCCTTCTCCACGTTCAGGAGGGAGGCCGACCCTGACGACCACTACCAGCCTGGTGAGGGCGCCCAGGCCACGGCCGACAAGAGCAAGGACGAGCTGGAGATGAGCGCGGTCATCTCCATCATGCAGCCCATCCTCCGCTTCCTGCAGCTGCTGTGTGAAAACCACAACCGGGACCTGCAGGTGAGGCGGGCGGCCCTGGCCATGTGCCCTGCTGGGCAGCTCGAGGGTCCGTCCTTGTCCCCTGGGGCCAATTCTGTTGTATGCAAAGAAACTTCACAAAGTTCATGGATAACTGAATTAAAAAAAAAAAAATGTTTATTTTGGTGAAAAAAGTTTTGACATCTCTGCATACTGTTTCTGTAATACACATTTCCATGAAGTTGGTGGAGACCCTTGCAGATCTGCAAAACCTGTATAGGAGCTCACATGTGTGGGGGAACTTGTGCATGTATAGGAGCTCACATGTGTGGGGGAACTTGTGCATGTATAGGAACTCACATGTGTTGGGGAGCCTACACATGTGTTTTGTAGATCATGCACATGTGGGAGTTTGTGCACATGTATGGAAACTCACACATGCGTGGGAACTTGCACATGTGTGGGAGCTCACGCATGTGAGTGGCAGCTCGTCTCACAGTGCACCACTCTTCGGCGTCTGAGTTCTTGGTCATGGGTGGGAGGAGGGCCAGCTGCCCGGGTGCATTCAGTGGGTGAGACTGACAGACCCTGGGCCGTGGAGAGCTCCGATGACAACAGAATGGAATGGTGTCACCTGTGGGGGCTGGGCTGGGCTGGGCTGTCCTCTGAGCTGGGCTGTCCTCTGAGCTGGGCTGTCCTCTGAGCTGAGCTGTCCTCTGAGCTGGGCACACGACCATCTTCTCAGAGTTTCCCCTGTATGTGCGTGCGACACAGGCAGCTGCTCAGACCTTGGTGGACCAACTTCCCAGACATCTGGTGCTGTGCCTGGTGGTCCTCGTGGCCCAGCTCAGGCAGGCATAGGGGCCCCTGAGTGAGAGGGGCATGGCGGGCGCTGTGAGGCCATAGGCTCTGAGGGTCTCAGCTGGCCCAGTCTTTCTGCTCCCCCATAAGCATTCCTGCGCCACTCCGACGTGGTGCTTCTGCGCAGGCGCTGCAGCTACCTGGCATGGGGTCTGCAAAGCCCTCCCTGGCCTCTCTGGCCATCAGGTATCCACTCACTCCTCCTCCACCTTGGGGGAGGACCTGGCCAGTTGGATGATGTGTTGCGAGTTCAACTTGGTTACGTTACATGTGTTCGGGTCGTGCCATGAACGCACGAGTGTGTTCCTTTTACCAAGGTTCCTAGGGAAGTTTTTAATGACGACAGCTGCTTGGTGTGTGTGCAGAGGAAGCTGTGTCGCTCTGGACTGGAACCTGCCAGTCCGTTTCCTTCAGTGGGAGCTTTGGGTGGCTGTCACTTGCTGTTCACGTAGCTCTCTGCTTAACCCTGGGGCTGTCGTGTGTAGACACGTGGGGACGGGTGCCATGTCTCTCCTGATGCTGGTGTTCCTGACAGGCACTGGCCTCAGTGCTCAGAGCTCCAGATGCGAGTGGTTCCTAGGAGTGGGCAGGCACAGGTCACGGATGACACATGCCTCCTGGTGCAGTCCGTGTGGCCCTCTGGCACCAATGGCGGTGACTTCTCGCTGCTCTGAGAAGGGTGCTGGACTTTGACAAGCTGCTTGTCCCAACACTCTGCCTCAGGAGGCGGTTCAGCCCGCCCCTCCTTTCTCTCCTTGAGGAAGTGCCTTGCTGCAGCATCTCTTGTTAGCATCCTCCAACATCCTTGGAGAGACACCCACACGCTCACTCTCACCCCATGTCTCAGAGGTAGAAATGGCCGCATAGGTCCTCCTGCTCCCTCAAGGCTCTGGGCTGTGGCCCACTTGTCAGCCTTTCAGGAGTGAGCTGACCCCAGCCCAGAGCCCAGAGCACACGATCGTCCTTGTACCCCAGCCTCAGAGGGGCCACCTGCCTTAGTACTCTGCCCTGAGGAGAGAGCAGTGGCTGGGGTGGGGCACGATTCAGGAGTGAGTGGAGAAACAACCCCCCCGAGTCTCTTGGAGCCTGGGGTCTGCCCTGAAAAAGAAGCCGCTCTTCTGAAAAGCAGGTGCAGGCCCTCTGGCGAGCCAGCCAGAGTAGTGAGGCACCACGGCTGGCAAGACTAGTTGGTGACTCAGGGTTGGTGGGGCCATGCCGCCTGACCCAGCGGCCACCGCTTGCCAGCCAGCAGGCACAGTGAGTGACCACCCTCCTCCGCTCTACCTTTCCTCCCGCCTGGACACTGGCCACCTGCAGAACTTCCTCCGTTGCCAGAGCAACAAGACCAACTACAACCTGGTATGTGAGACACTGCAGTTCCTGGATTGCATCTGCGGCAGCACGACGGGCGGCCTTGGGCTCCTCGGCCTCTACATCAACGAGAAGAACGTGGCACTCATCAACCAGACCCTGGAAAGCTTGACCGAGTACTGCCAGGGCCCATGCCACGAGAACCAGGTACGTGTGCGTGGGCGGAGGCGCTGTGTCGGGCCCATTGCAGCAGAGCTCAGGCCGGCAGTCACGTGGCCTCTGTGCAGCCATTCTTGGCCTTCAGAAGCCAGCCTCAACCTGCTGCCTGGCTGTTCCAGTTTGCCTGGGTCTGATCTGGTTTCATTGTCCTCCAGAGAGAGAAGAGGGAAAGAGTTTTCATGCTCTCATTCACTCCCCATAGACTGCAATGGCCAGGGCTCAGTCAGTCCTAAGCCAGAAGCCAGGAGCTTCTTCCAGGTCTCCCACTGGGTTTAATAGCCTGGAACATGGTCCAATTTCTGCTGCTTTCTAAGGCACATTAGCAGGGAGCTGGGTTAGAAGGAGAACAGCCAGGACAGAAGTGGTCAGTTTTAGACCTGGTGGCCAGGGCAGGGCAGGTGGAGCTGCTGTGATCTTTGGGGAGCTGGGACCTTCAGCTGGGAGGGCCAGTGGCGGTTGAGAGCCTAGTCCCTGATGTTCCAAAGGCTGCTGGCTCCTGTCTGACCTCCGACCTGCTGTCCTCCTTGCGACCCTAGTGAGCAGGTGCTGTCAGCCTAGTTCACATGGAAAGAAGCAAAAAAAAAAAAAAAAAAAGGCTACGAATGACAGGCTCGGGGCCTTTACTCAGCATGTAAGTGACTTCCAGGTCTCCTCGGACATGCTTCCCCTGACAGCTCTGATAGGAGGAGTGGACCCAAGTGGACAGGACTGCCAGCGGGAGCGGGGCACTGATTCTGGTATCATGTGCATTCAACAGGAAATTGGCTTTGCAAGCTCCAACCTTAAGCAAAAGTATGAAAGATGAAAAACAAGTGATGTGGGTAGAAAGGAGCCTGGCTCTGAGGGACTGCCCAGCACCTGTGCACGATGTGACCCCGGGTTCCCTTAAGAGCAGCTGCCAGCAGCCCGCACCCTGCGGATGGGCCGTGAGCAGCTGATGCGTTCCAGTGCATGGGGACTTTCCTGCTGTTTACTGTTCATTCTGAAACCAGAGATGCTCATCTGGCTTGCATCTTTACCACTTTCTCACGGAAAATTTGCAGCTGTCCCCAGAGACGTGACTGGGAGTGGCGAGGCCGATGTTGAACTCGCCCCTCAGCCTGCTGGCCTGTGACGGGCGATTTATGACCATGTGTGTCCCTGTGTGTGTGTTTGCTCAGAACTGCATCGCCACCCACGAGTCCAATGGCATTGACATCATCACTGCCCTGATCCTCAATGACATCAACCCGCTGGGGAAGAAGAGGATGGACCTGGTGCTGGAGCTGAAGGCAAGTAGCAGGTGCAAGAGAGACTGCCACAGGTGCCCACAGTCGCCGGTGTGGCAAACTGGAACAGTAAAGATGGTTTTTGCTCAGTGAAATGCATGGTCCCAGTTGCGAGTCTTTGCCTCCCAGGCCAGGGTCCTGTAACACAGATCACGTGGGACCAAGTCATGTTTCCAGGCTGAAGACAGATTAAAATGACGTTCAGTAGCCAGAAGTCACAGGCAGAGGTGTGGTGCCAACTCCACCTGTTTGTGCCATTGGACGTGTCCTGCTCTGAGACAAAAGGGGCACTTGGAGGAAGGACCAGGGCACCTCTGCTGAGGAAGTCTGTCCCGTTGTCCCCTGTCACTGGACTGAGGGTCAGCAGCATCAGCTGAGCCTAAGGAAACATGCGCTGACTAGGAATGTGCCAACAGGCTCCACAGCCACCTATGAAGTGTGTGCAAGGGCTGAGGCCTGGAGGGGAGCAGCACACCGGACCTGCTAGTAATCCCCACAGTGACTTGCAGCTGGCAAGAGTAGTGGCCAGGGGTGTCTGCCCCTCTTGGGTGTGACAAGCTGGTTGGTTATCTACACCCAAGAGCCCCTGCCCTACAGGGCTTGCACAGGCTCCCTAGATAGCCCAGAGTCCATTGTAGGAAGCAAGCTTGCAGCCCAGGCCGGTGTCAAGTCCATCTCCCAGTGAGGCAGCCTTCCTGAGCTCGTGTCTGATGTAGCTGTTCCCACATGGGACACACTGCCATCTGGCCTGTGCCATGCACACGTGCAGGGCAGGAGAGGCAGGACCCACTGTGTGTCCACGGTGGAGGTGGTGACACCCCACAGGAGGCTGGCGCTGCTGGTTCTTCGGTTAGCGTTCAGCCATGAGTGAGGACACGTGGGACTTCATGCTTCGCTCTTTTTGTGCTTTTTACAAGTTATGGTTTGGACGTGAGCATTTCCTTTGGAAGTGACCTCTAGTTTGTTGCAGAGGCGTCTACCCTCTGGTGGCACAGCCCCCTGACCCAACTGTTGGGTCCCAGGCTTGGACTGGGAAGAGACACAGAAGCCTAGCAACCCCCAAGAGGAATGACAAGCCATCGCCAGTGTTGAGTCCTGCACAGGATGCATGAGTTCCCCTGGGTCTTGGACTGCCTGAGGTCAGGCCAGGAAGTCCAGGGTGTGGACGCCCGACCGCCACAGACGTCATGAGAAATGACGGCCTGACGGGTGGCCTTGCCCCTCTGGGTCACTGAAGACATTGTCAACTGTCCCCAGCCATGCTCACACTGGCCTCAGGGGAGCAGAGCAGGCAGCCAAGGGGGAACAAATGCCCCCTGCTGCCTGTCAGCTCAGCTGGAGAGGCTCAGTGACCACTGCAGGCCGCATCCACCTAGGGAAGTCACGGGTCTGCAGGGTTGGCACAAAGTGGCCAGTGCCCTCCTAGGCTCCACAGCCCCACCCAACCAGTTGTATATCCAGCGCATTTGGAAGAGAAATCTTGTCTGCATTGGCCCTGTGCTGGCAACTTTTTTCTTGGCATCATTCCCTGACTGTGGCCCTGGCTCACATAGCAGCTACATTGTATTAGATGATGTAGGTCTGCCGGAGGTGCTGTGAGGCTGTGGGCAGTGGCTAGGGGCAGCTGCCAGGCCAGTTCACACCGGGGACCCGGGCATCAGTGGATATGCCACCGCGGGGTAGAGACCAGTCCCGAGCTGATGGCATGGGATGCCCGCCCCCACGGGCCCTGGTGCTTCCCAGGGGCATAGCCATAGGCACACGTGTTTTGGCTCAGAAGTAGCTTGTTCTCACAGGGTGGCCCATGGGTAATGTGTCCCACCAGGCCCATGCGGCTCCAGTCTACCTTTGCTTTTCTTCCCCGATTAGAACAATGCGTCCAAGCTGCTCCTGGCCATCATGGAGAGCAGGCATGACAGCGAGAACGCCGAGCGGATCCTCTACAACATGCGGCCCAAGGAGCTGGTGAGTGGGTGACCCTTGGCTGGAGCCCCACGGTGCGTTCCCTCTGTGGCTATGCTGCCTTGAGTTCCCTGAACGTGTTCCTGAGTTGGACGTGTCATGAGGGCATTTAGCTCAGGCCCAGCCAGGGAGAGAAGGGAAGACCAGCATGGAAAGTGTGGCCAGCTCAGGGACAGACACCAGTCCTCCATTGGGAGAGAGGGCCAGGGAGCCCGGCCGGCAGTGGCTCACGCCGCTGGTCCACCTGTTTGGCTGTGTTGCCAGGGGCAGTCACCCGGCCCCGAGAGCTGGCAGGTGTAATATGAGGGGTGTGCAGCCCTCGCTGTCACTCCCGGCATTCATGAGAGCTTCTGGAATGGCTCCTGTCCTCCCTCGGCTGTGGCTGCAGAAGCCATGTCTCCTGGGCCTGCAGCCCAGGACCCAGAGGCACAGGCCTCAGGAGCTGGTGCTGGGAATTTGTAAAGTTATGATCCCATTTGCTGTGGAGGGGTGGCCATGCTGCGAGCTGTGACATCAGCCACTGTCAGCCACAGAGCCTCTAGGCAAGGTCAGAGCCATCTGTGGCCTTCCCTCCAGATAATAAACCCTAACCGACAGACTTCAGTGAGGGTACTAAGGCGTCCTGCCCCTGGTGACCTGAGTGTGCGCCTGGGCTGGGTAAAGTCCGTGTATGAATCACTTTAAATGACACACATGGCAGCCCGGGCTTCAATCTCCAAGGTGTGGGCAGGTGACCCTCAGCGGTGGGCACCCACGTCACAGGTGGCCCATGTGGCCAGGGGCTGTGGCTCTCAAGTAGGGCCAACAACTGGTGACCAGAAGCTGTCACTTGGCTCACAAGAGGAGCCCAAGGTTGCCTGGTGCCCAAATGGCCGGAAAGTTCTGATGTCGCGAACACGTGTATGATAAGTACGTGGCGCAGACCCACCCTGTGCAGTGTATTGTCTAATCGATTCGGTTCTGGAGGGATCTGACAGAAAACAGGCCCAGTGCATAAGGCTCTGTGTGCCTGGCTGTTTGAGGCCCCACCCTGTGCCAGCACAGGCGTGTGTGTGTGGCCTCGGGTGACGAGAGGCCAGAACATCTTCCAGTCATCAAAGAAAATGAATAATTTCCAGCACAACGTGGTGGGTAAAGGTACCTTCCTTCTTGGAGCCATCAGATCCCAGTGGTGCTTCTGATACACACCGGGGCACCACACCTGGTACAAAGGGAGGGATTTGTCCCTGAGCGGGACTCTCCCCACCCCTAGCCCCCAACCCCGCTCTGGGCTGCAGGGAGTGGGAATGAGAGGTCGGGGACCTATAGGACTCGGCCCTGAGCAGGCAGTGGGCCACAGGCCTGGGTTCTCGGGGCAGTCGGAGAAGGTCACTTGCCTGGCTGCTTGTGGTCACTGCCCAGCTTCTTGAGGTTCTCCCCAAGGATGGCCAAGCTGCAAGTGGGGTGGGTGGAAGGCGAGGCCAGCTTCCAGCCTGCTTTGGGGTCATGTTTGGTTTGTAGCCCCTGGAGCCTCTGCTGCCTGGTAAGATATGAGGTCTGAGCCAGCCCAGGAAGTCTAGGGGTGCAGGCAGAGTACAGGGTCTTCCCTCGTGCTGGTGGGGGTAGGGGGGAGGCTTGCAGTTACTCGTACCTGTGACCGTGTGGCAGAGCATTCTGAGTCAGGATGCTGCGCTGGGTGCTTCCTGCAGGTGGAGGTCATCAAGAAGGCCTACATGCAGGGCGAAGTGGAGTTTGAGGATGGAGAGAACGGCGAGGACGGGGCCGCCTCCCCGAGGAACGTGGGCCACAACATCTACATCCTGGCTCATCAGGTGCGGCCCTGGCTGGCTCTGCCCCAACACACACACACACACACACACACACACACACTGCCGAGCGGGGCACAGCGTCCTGGCTCATCAGGCTCTGCCCTCCCCAGTCCTGCCCTGCCCAGGCTCTGCCTTCCCCCGTGCCAAGCACTGTGCTGGAGGGGGCACTCACACTGCCTGTGCTCTGAGGAGGGGTGTAACGCAGTGTGTGGAGTGTGCCGGGACCTCTTTTGTTCCTGCACAGTGGTGGGGTCGCGGCCTTGGAGACCACCGTGCTTGTTGGAAGCATCCCCGGCCGAGTGGTGGCGCTCCAGGACCCTTGGCCATCACACTGATGCATGGGTAGTGTGTCCTTGGGCTTTGCTCTGCTGTGCCTTTGTGGGACACGGTGCTGCACTCTGCCTCGGCGTTCAAAGGCCTGGGGTTTTCAAGGTGCTTCCTCCTCCTGGGGCCAGTGTGCCTTGTACTTGATGGCGGTGTGGGCAGGTGCAAGCCCTGGTGGTTGGAGCTTCCAGGCCCTTCGCCTCCGTGTCACCCAAGGAGAAGCGTGAGGTCTGTGATGATGATGGTGTGGTAGCCCTGTGCTGTGTGTAGTCTGTAGGACTCAAGCCATCTTCAGGCGCACCTGTTACCTAGCCAGCGACCAGCTCAGAGTGTGCTTCTACATAGAGAACCCTGTCTCCCTCTGGGTGTGGCTAAACAAATCATGGGTGGCAGGACTACAGGGATCCTGCGTGTTCCACGCCTGCCCTCCAGGTTCCCAAAGTGGCCCCTGTGCAGGCCCCCTCACACAGAAGGCTGCTAATCCCTTGTGCCTTGGCCGGGGACTGGCGCATGTTCAGCGGTTTCCTTGTCCACGCGTGGAAGGGAGTGTGTGTTCCTGCTGGGGAGAGGCCTTGACTGCTGTGCTCTGCCCTGTGTTGCAGCTGGCTCGACACAACAAGGAGCTGCAGAGCATGCTGAAGCCTGGAGGCCAGGTGGACGGGGATGAGGCGCTGGAGTTTTACGCCAAGCACACGGCCCAGATAGAGGTGAGAGCAGAGCCGGGCTGCACACGGGCCTGTGCGAGACCTCCAGGGTGTGGCATCCCGTGCCAGGATGCGCGCTCCATTCAAGGCATGCTCCATGCCCCATTCAAGGTGTTGGCATGGCAGGCAAACGCCGAGCCGCTCATCACAGGGAAGGCCATTCATTACAGATGCTGCAGGGCCAGGGAACAGATGGGCGGCCCCAGGAGAGAGGCAGGTGTCACAGGGCCTGGCAGTGGGCTGCAGCACAAGTTCTGCCCCAAGAGGGCACAGTGGTGAGAGTAGCGGAGCATCCAGGAAGGAGTGCGTCATCCCTAGGTGAGGGGTGGAGCTGGAGCAAGGGGTGCCCGAGGAAGAGGGAGAGCTGTGGGGGCGCAGAGAGAGAGGTGGGCAGCCCGGAGCCTGTGCTGGCCAGCCTCCCTTCTCCTGCCCCTCCTCCCTGGGAGTAGCAAGGAGCTCCTGGAGAATGTTACAGTCAAAGCCAAAACAGTAATTCTGTGTCAGCCAAATAGTACTGTCTCCCACCTGCAAAGCAGAAGCTAACGTGGTACTGAGACGGGCTGGGTCATGTTGTCATCGCCAGTGTAGAGCAGAAATCCTGGTCTGGCCCACCTGGCCCCTGCGCCCAGAGGACATGGTTATTCACCTGAGTCATCTCTTGGCAGTACCCCCTCCCAGTCCAGCTGGGCTCTGGGCTATAAGGAATGATTTGCTCAAGTTCAGTGTCACAGTAGGCTCTGAGGGACTAGCAGGAGTGCCTGGCCAATAGGCCTGTGCGCCAAGGGGCATGTCTGGGAGTCCGTTCTGAGCCAGTGTATGAGATCCACAGCAGAGTACCTGACTCCTGTCGGCAGGTGTAAGAAGCTGTGCCAGCACGTGTGAGCACACGGTGTGTGTGTTGTAGGCCGTGCCAGCGTGTGTAAGCACACGATGTGTGTGTTGTAGGCTGTGCCAGCACGTGTGAGCACACAGTGTGTGTTGTGGGCCGTGCCAGCGCGTGTGAGCACACAGTGTGTGTTGTAGGCCGTGCCAGTGCGTGTGAGCACACAGTGTGTGTGTTGTAGGCCGTGCCAGCACGTGTGAGCACACAGTGTGTGTGTTGTAGGCCGTGCCAGCACGTGTGAGCACACAGTGTGTGTGTTGTAGGCCGTGCCAGCACGTGTGAGCACACGATGTGTGTTGTGGGCCGTGCCAGTGCGTGTGAGCACACAGTGTGTGTTGTGGGCCGTGCCAGTGCGTGTGAGCACACAGTGTGTGTATTGTAGGCCGTGCCAGTGTGTGTGAGCACACGGGGTGTGTGTGTGTAGGCTGTAGGAGTACATGATGTATATTTCATCGGTCTCCAGCAACAGCTGCCGACCCCCGTGCGTGGGCCACTGCCACTCCTACAAGGCCCTGTGCTCTGGCTCCTGGCCCTGTGTGGACCCCTGCATGAGTCTGGGAATGCCCCTGTGGGTGATACTGCTCTGTGTTGGTGTTTATTGTCTCTCAAACAAAAACTAACTTCTAAGGTTTTTTTGGCTTTTGAAAAGAGGTGAGAGAATACTCCTACACAGGTACTGGGCCCGTGCGCTGTGTTGGCCCACGTGGCACAGGGCCCCGAGGCTCACAGAGGAGTTCCCTCTGTCCCATCTTGCACAGCGAGTGCACGCCAGCCGCTAGGCAGCTCGGTGACGGCGCACTTGCCCTGGCCCCCTCCTTGCCCCAGATCGTGCGACTGGACCGGACCATGGAGCAGATCGTGTTCCCCGTGCCCAGCATCTGTGAGTTCTTGACCAAGGAGTCCAAGCTGCGCGTCTACTACACCACCGAGAGGGACGAGCAGGGCAGCAAGATCAATGACTTCTTCCTGCGCTCCGAGGACCTCTTCAACGAGATGAACTGGCAGAAGAAGCTGCGAGGTAGGCGGGCTCTGAGGCCGGGGCAGCAGCCCTGGGCGCACCCAGCTCACCAACTCCTCACGCCTCTCGGGGGTGTCTTGAGAACACTGGGCCATGGCCAGCCCCGTGTCTGGCATCTGCCCGAGCTCTTGCCTGTCTCAGAGGCCCAGGTGCAGTGCCCCACAGTCGGGGGTCCGCGACACCAGCCCTGGGTTCAGTGGCGACTCCAGCTCAGCTGTCGCTGTAAGCACGGGGACTCGGGCAGTAAGGAAGGTCACACCCCGCACCCCTTGCACTCCTGCTTCCGGGGGTTGGGTCACGCTGGAAGGAACCTTCTAGATGCTTGAACCCCCTCACCAGGGTACTGTGTTGGTGTGGCCGAGGGAGGTGACCCTGAACTCGGGTCTCCCCACCTCCTGACAGCTAGCTGCTTTGCCCTGCCCACATCTGATGCTGATGGGATTGGTTAACTCTTAGAACGGTACTGCGAAAAGCATTGGTGATGAGTGCGTCTTACAGCTGCTCCAAATGCCTTAGGACTCAACACAAAGCTTTTGCCCTTGGAAGGGAGACCCTTGCCCACCCCTCTTCCTGGGAGAGGAGCTCACCTTGGGCTCGGGGTGGCTGTGCGCTGGTTCTGGGCCCTGGCTGGGATTTCACTGCTCCTGGGCTCTCGCCTGGCAGGTGGGGACCCGAGGTGACGCACCGGGAAGGAGGGTGGCTCCAGGAGAACCCGTTCGTTGCTCCTGGACCCACGCCGCCTCACTGCTGGTGCCTTCACTCACTGCAAGCTTTGTGTTGCGATGAAGCTAAGCCCAGCCGAAGTCGTCAGCTAGGGGATTTTAATTGGCCTCAAAGCTGTCTGCTGGTAAAAGGGAAATTGAAAATAACAGAATTAAACATTTGCATACTTGGGGAAGGGAGGGTATTCGTTGGCAGCGAGCTGTGTTTCTCACCCAGTAAGCAGTTGACTTCTCCACTGATCAGTCCGCCCGCAGGGCCTTCCTGCTTACTCTGGTAGCTGCTCTCCGTTCTCCCCGTTGAGCTCAGAGCCTTCCTCACCTTTCAACCTGTTGTGAGATCTCCGACAGCCTGGGCTCTGTTGCCAGGTGCTTTTGTGTGGAACATTCTGCTCCCTGCTCTGCCATGTGGGCACACACGCGTGCATACGTACCTCTGTGCTGCACACCCTCTTTCTTCCCCTCCAGCCCCTGTGACGCGAGCACTCGAGGCTAGAAAGCCAGAGGCTGCACGGGATAGCAGCAAGGCCAAGCTGCACATGTGGCAGCCTGCTTGCCCGTGGTCTCCATCACAGTTGTCACACTCACTGGGAGAGAGCTGGGAATTCCGTCTGCCCGGCCATGGGTGTCCTGAGCCGTCCCAAAGCCCTGGCAAGCCCAGCTCCCTTCTGATAAATGAGAGCCAGTCAAGAGCTGATGAGCCACCCAGGTTGTTGTCCCCTCTGTCCACCTGCTGTCCAGGCTGGTCCTGCTCCATCTCCCAGCAGTGATGTCAGAGGTGTGCTGACCCAGCGGGCTCTCAGTCCTTAGAAGGCAGGGCAGGTGGAGGTCAGCAGTGTGTGAGCCGCCATCCCTGACGCAGGCACAAACGTCAGCCCCCAGTGATGCTCACTGGGGCAGTGGGCAGGGCAGGCCAGGAGGACCACGAGGACATGCGGTGGTGCAGTCTGAGCTTGAGGCAGGGCTTCTGTTTGGCTTCAGGGCAGTCATGGACAGAGGTACCCGCCCATCCCAGGGCTTGGAAGCTGAAGTCGGTACAGGTGGGGCCGTGTGCTCTGAGGGTCCGACCTTCGCTGGCCTCTTCAGACACCTGCCTGCGCCCTCAGCCCCAGCCAGGCTCAGGGAGGCTTTGTCATGTTTCCCCCACCTCTCTGGCTGCCACCTCCCTCCTGGACTCATGAGGACCCTGTCATTCCAGCAGCACTTCCCAGGAAACCCAGGCCGGGACCTCACGTTCAGATCCTGGGTTGTACCCCATACACACGTGCAGTTACGCATTCAGAGGCTCTGGGGCAGGGAAGTGGACGTCGGGGCGGCATGGTGAGGGTGGGGACATTATTTTGGCTGTTGTAGAGTGTATTTTCATGACTTTCTGTCACTTAGTAACAGAACCTACTGGATTAAAATAAGCAGTGCTGCCTCATGGCTCGCAGGGCTTGGGAAGTGGGAGCTGGCTCAGCTGGTGGCTTCCATCTTTCGGCCACGTGTCAGCCAGCACTGCCCCCGTAAGGCTCACATGGAGGGTGCACAGCATAGCGCTGTCTTGGGGCGTCTGGCAAGGATGACTGGGGAGCAGGGACTTGAGGCTTGGCTGTGGCAGCAGAAGCAGGGGAGGATTGTGGGGGCGTGTCTCTAAGTGCCCACCAAGGGAGCACGTGGGGGCTGCCAGCTGCAGGTGTGTAGGCAGGCAGCAGAGTCACCACGGCGGATTAAGAGCTTGCCCCTGCTGCACCTGCTGAAGGCCAGCTGAGGGGAGGAGGGTGCCAGCTGCTGCCTAAGTAGAGAGTAACCTGGGCAAAGGCTGTTGCCAAGCCCTGTGTGTGGTTAAGAGAGCTGATGGCAGCTGCTGAAGGTGTCCCCCTGGGAACACTCAGGTGCTGGGTACCCACCATCCCCCAGCCCACCTGGCTCTGTGGTTGATTGTCTATGGACCCCTTCTTTGGAGCCTCGGTGGGCGTTCCCACTGCCACACCCTTTGGGGGCCTCACCTTGCCTCATTTATGAAGGGGGGATTTTAATAGAGGATTGCTCGGAGTTCTGAGGTGTTGCTTTGGGGACATTATCAAATGCAAACGTGGTGCAGGAAATCCCCAGAGTTCTGCTAAGTGGGGCCGTGACTGTGCGTTGGCTGGATACTTTCTGGGGCTGGGCTTGCTTGGAGGTAGCAGTTTCGGCCCTGGTGCCGTCCTGTAGTTTGGTGATGACTTCCCAGGATAAAGAAAGATGGGACAGCCGCAGCCTCACGCTCAGGCTTCTGTCTGGAGGGGCATGGGGGTGAGGCTGCCACTCACACGGTGACTCCTGTCCCTCTGGTCCTTGAGCATGGGTGCAAGGTGCTGCTAAAGAAGGGCAGAGCGAGAGGGAAGCCCGGGACCCCCAAGCTGCTCAGTGGCCAGGCATGCCTGGCTCACCTGCAGGTAGCAGGAGGCTCAACAAGGCCTTCCTCTCCAACCTGCAGCTCGCCCTCCTGGTCTCCCAGGCCTCCAGGGAATGGTGCTGCCCCGAGGTCGGGAAGGGTGTTACAGTCTTGCTTTGAGGCCCCCCCACGGGTGGAGCTGTGTGAGCGGGAAGCAGCGCCAGGCCTGTGAGGGGCACAGCTGTGAAAAGTCCAGTGTCACATCCCACCCCCGCACCTCTGGAAGCCTGACTGAGTTCTCCAGCCCCTGGGCGTCTCCTTGGATCCTGGGGGATGCCAGGGAAGTGGGGTTTCAAAGCAGAACCCAGATGGACTCGACTCAAAGGCTGACCATGCTCACTGGGGCCTGAGGAACCAACCCCCGCCCCCCCCAAGTGCCTTCTTCCTTGACCTCATTCCCGATGCAACTTCTCTTCCAGTATTTTCTGCAGACAAAAGTGCCAAGTCTGCTGCACTCAAGTGTCCCCAGCGCTGGTCAAGGCTGGGAACACGAGTGGACTTGGGGTGGTGAGGGGTGGTTCTAGATGAGTTTTGGCACGGCCCTCACGCTGTGTGTCCCCACAGCCCAGCCCGTCCTGTACTGGGGTGGGGTGTGTGTAGGGGTGGTCTCAGCTGGCCCTCACGCTGTGTGTCCCCACAGCCCAGCCCGTCCTGTACTGGGGTGGGGTGTGTGTAGGGGTGGTCTCAGCTGGCCCTCACGCTGTGTGTCCCCACAGCCCAGCCCGTCCTGTACTGGTGTGCACGCAACATGTCCTTCTGGAGCAGCATCTCCTTCAACCTGGCCGTGCTCATGAACCTGCTGGTGGCGTTTTTCTACCCATTCAGAGGAGTGCGAGGAGGTACCCACTTCATGGTTTCCCATGGCAGGGGCGGGCTGGCTGCTGGAAGCCACAGGGAGGCTGGTGTGCTCATCTTGTTCCCAGTGCACCTGAATGTTGTGTCATTTTCTGTCCGATTGAGGCTGAGCTTCTTATCAGGCTGTTGTTTAGAAGCCTTGTCAGTTTCTTACTAGACTTGGTCTTTCACTTGTTATTTGTTGAACTCTTTATTTAGCAGAGTTATTAAGCCTTGCCCTAAAAGGTAAGTTAAAATATGTTATCTCAAAAGAATGTTAAGATTGAAGTTGAAGAGAATAGAGTTGACATATAGTAAGTCCTCAGTGAACAGTGGCCACTCAGGGCTGAATGGAGGCAGTGTCCCAGTTGGCTTTTCTGAACTGGAAGAGGAAGAGAAGCTGAGTGTGCAGTAGAGCTGTGGGACCATCCGTCATTGCTGGGGGGCCACGAAGCTCAGAGTCACACAGCTTGTGAGCAGCGCAGCCCAGCAGCAGTGGGCTGGAGGTAGTCCCTGATTGGGGCCCTGGTGCCAGGCATCAGAAGCTGCTCTCAGCATTTACCGTTGCTTTTCAGGAAGATTGGCTTCATTCAGACTGATTGTGCATTTGAAAGGTGGAATTACAGAGACACAGAGGCAGAACCCAAACCCTTGGGCCAGCTTCCTCTGCCTTCCCAGTGACACTAGCTGGGAGCTGCATCAACATGGATCAGTCAGAAGTTGAACCAGTGCTCATGTGGGATGCCAGTGTTTGGGGATTGACTTCTCAGCTAAAGCCAGACCTGCCGTGCCCAACACCAGCCTCTCCCTTCTAGTCTGAAGAGCGTGGCTTCTCTCTGGTCTTCAGCCTGTCATGCTGAAGTATGACTAGATCTGGACGCAGGCACTTCTCTGAAGTCCCTTTCATTAGAGATTGAGTAAAATGATGCCCAACTTTAGTCCTCATCGCCCCCACTGGGACCTCCACTCCCTCCCTAAGAAGTCTTGGGTCCCTTTCGTTTACTAACTGCTGGCCACCTGCAGGAGGAACAAAGTCTTCTCAGTGTTCCTAACTGACTCTGGCTTTCAGAGCTTGCAACTGCCGAAAACCCAGTGGCCTTAAAAGCTCCTTCTTTTCTCTTTTCCTGCTCCCCTCCCCTGGGGTTATCCCAGCACTGCCGAGTTGGTGTTGGCAGGCATGGGGCTCGGACATGCTCCTGTGGCTGGCTTGCTGACTGGTTGGCTGGCTGTGTGCATGCCACGATGGGCAGGGTGAGTGGCAGTGCTTGGAGAACTTGTCCCACGTACACACAGGAAGTAATCACTGAGTGTGCAGCTGCCCTGGATCTGCTACTCTGGTTTTCACAATGCACGCTCTGCCCGTCTTGTTCCAACCATCCCTCTGCTATGCCTTTTAAAGTGTTTTGCAGAAGTCTAGACATCTTGTTGTTCTGTTCATAAATATTTCAGCATGCCTCTTTCACCAACAAGTACATTTTAAAATATGTGTGATCACCATGCCATGTTCCTCACTCTGACAAAGCCAACAATAAATCTTGGAATAGCCTGTCCAGATCCGCATGCCTCCAACTGTGTGAAAGGCATTGCTGGAGAGCTGTTTTTCTGAAACCTGGCGCTATTTTGTCACACCCCTTTAATGGTGGGGACATGGCTTGGCTCTACAGCAGCCTTTTCAGACATCCCTGGTACTGGTAATATTTGCTGTCCTGAGCTCTTCAGGGTCAGTTTAAAATAAGGAAGCATTTAAAGAAAAAGGGGGGGAATGTGTCATGGCATAGCAGGTAAAACTGCTGCCTGTGGCACTGGCATCCCATAGGGACGCCAGTTCAAGTCTTGGCTGCTCCACTTCATCCAGCTCCTTGCTCATGTATCTGAGAAAAGCAGTGGAGAACAGCCCAGTGCTTGGACCCCTGCACTTTCCTGGGAGACTCAGAAGAACTTCTTGGCTCCTGGCTTCAAACCAGCTAAGCTCTGACTAGTGAAACCATTTAGGGAATGAACCAGCATTTGGAAAATCTCTCCCTCTCCCCGCCTCTCCTTCTCCCTCTAACTCTGCCTTTCAAGCAAATCTTTATTTAAAAATAAAGAAAAACAAACAAACGAAAAAGGTAGCCACAAGCTGAGAGCAAAATTTTTTTTAAAGATTTAAAAAATTTTATAGGATCCCGGCACGTTCAAGGCGAGGACTTTAACTGCTGCGCCATCGTGTCAGGCCCTGAGAGCAAAATTTTTTAAATATGTCTGAAAGTGCCAGTGCAGAGGCCTAGCAAACACATCCTGCAGCACTGGCATCCCATATGGTTGCCAGTTCAACTCCCAGCTACTCCACTTCCCATCCAGCTCCCTGCCTGTGGCCTGGGAAAGCCGTACAGGACGACCCAAAGCCTTGGGACCCTGTACCCGCGTGGGAGACCCGGAAGAGGCTCCTGGCTCCTGGCTTTGGACTGGCTATTGCAGTCATTTGGGGAGTGAATCAACAGATGGACGATCTCTATCTCTCCTCTCTGTAAATCTACCTTTCAAATAAGAAAAAACTCTGAAAGGCTTATGTCCAGGATGCAAAGAACACTTAGTCACACTTAGTACTTATTAATAAAAATACTGCCTTCTTCAGTGGGGACAGTATGTGGCCAGAACTTCATGGAAGAAGTTGCATGATTGGCCAGAAAGCACAGAGTCACGAATTGTGACAGGAACGTAAAACCACAGGAACCTTCCCGCTGCGGTATTGCTGCAGGGGGAGAGACGACACCAAGTGTACAGGCAGCCCGTGGCTCTGACACACTGTGAGGGCTCGCATACTGGGGACCCAGCCCTTGCTCCTGTATTCCCTCTACAAGAGGTGAGAGCCTTGCTGGGCTCCCAGACTTGCACTTGACTGTTCCTAATAGCTTTGCTTGTGTTAGCTCACTCTGGGGAGGCCCTTGTTGTCGGCTGGTGGCTGGGGAAAACGTAGGCCACCCGTGTGTGGCTGGAGCGTCACTCTGCAGCCCTAGGAGCGGCCTAGGCGGGAGAGGCCAGGACAGTGTCCTCCACATTGGTGAAGCCATAGGCAAGGCAAGACTGTGATGGCAGGAAACACATCGTCCACCACCCCTGGGGAGGGAGGGGAGTGTGACACGTGTGGTTATCTTGAAGGTGGAGACAGTTGGAGTGGTTGCATAACCGTGCTAACTGCCGGAGTTCACCAGACAATCTCATTAAAGCGGGTGGTCAGAAGCCTCTGGCTTCTGGGACCCGGAGCCTCAGGCCACTCCTGGTGTCATCTTGGGCTGAGACTCGCCATGTTTCTGAGCAAGATGCAAAGGACAGGGAGGCCCCTAGAGGAGTCACAGTGACAGCTCACGGCCGTTAAATGCACTGGGTGACTGCCGCCTGTGCCCTGGAATCCACATGACAGAGCTCTTTCTCTCTTTATGTATTTACTTTTATTTGAATGGCAAATTTATGGAGAAAAGGAGGAACAGAGAGAGACTCATCTTCCGTCTACTGGTTCATCCCCAAATGGCCATAATGGCTGCAGCTGGGCAGATCCCAAGCCAGGAACCAGGAGTTTCTTCCAGGTCTCCACTTGGCTGCAGGAGCCCAAGGACTTGGGCCGTCCTCTGCTGCTTTCCCAGGCCACAAGCAGGGAGCTGGATGGGAAGTGGAGCTGCTGGGATTAGCACCAGCGTCCGTACGGGATGCTGGCACTGCAGGTGGAGGATTAGCCTACTGTGCCAACATGCAGGCCTCCACTTGGGGGATTTCTGAGGAACGTCTGCCTCCTGATGCCCGTGGCTCGTCAGCTCCCTCTTGGAGGGTGTGGGCAGGGAAGAAGGGACAGTTTGGGGCAGCAGTTGAATGTGGGCCAGGGTGGCCGCAGGAGGCGCTGGAGCTGGCACCGGGCCTGGCTGCTGCAGCTGGGCAGAACTGGGCTCTTAGGACACGTGGCCAGGGCCCAACGCTGCGCCTGTTTACACCCGCAGGAGGCTCACAACGTGATGCGCTTGCAATCCGGGCTATTTTTTTTTAATGAATATTTTACAGAACTGTATTTTTAGCTGTTCATATTATATAACTGAGCTGTCCCGTGGGATGCTGTAAATAGAATTTGCAAGAGCAGGAGATGACAAAAACCAGCACAAACCCTGTGGCTCCCAGGCTGATCCGATTGTAGGAGGATGATGCTTCCGCCTTCCCTTGACGGGCTGGATGCAGGAGGGGGGCCCGCCGTGTGCTGCATGCTTTTAATAGAAGCTAGGTGGAGGCTTCCACGTTCTTGCCGCCACCACCAAGCGGAGTGAGGTGTGACGCACCAATGGGCTTTAGTTCTTGAACCAGCATTCGGTGAGTGCCTGCAGGGCGTCAGGTGCTGCCCTCGGGGACTCGGATCCTGAAGAGAAGAGTAAAGTGACCTTAGACGAGAGGATTCGCTGAGGGCAGAGGCGAGCACGCCACCTGGGTCCCCACATTGTGTATCGGAGTGCCCGGGTTCTGGTCCTGGCTCTGCAGGTCTGACTGGCTGAGGGTGTGCGCCTGCAGCAGCAGCAGTGGGAGCTCAAATGCTTGGGGCTCCTGCAAATCACCTGGGAGACCCAGATGGAGCTCCTGGCTCCTGACATCTGCTGGCTGCAGCCCTGACTGGTACAGGCATTTGGGAAGTGAACCACTGGATGGAAGATCTGTCTCTATGGCTTGGTCTGCCTTACCTTGAAAAATGAAAAAAAAAAGCCACTGTCTGTAAAAAAGAAAAGGAGGAAGATGCTTCACACACACACACACACACACACACACACACACACTTCACATCTGTAGCGTGCTGTAGGGATGACCTGAAGGCAGGGACAGCTGCTCAGAGGACTAATGTCTCAACTAAGCCCCGAGAGGCACAGCGAGGGAAGGATGCCCAGGCAGAAGTCAGAAAACAAGGATCAAAGTGGCCAGGCCTTGGGCGAGAGCTCCAGGGAGAGTTGCTGCTATGATGAAGTGTGAGCCTGCCCTCCATGCTCTGGGCCTTGAATGCCCTGCCTTGTCTCGGCAGGAACGCTGGAGCCCCACTGGTCAGGCCTCCTGTGGACGGCCATGCTCCTGTCCCTGGCCATCGTCATCGCCCTCCCCAAGCCCCACGGCATCCGCGCCTTAATCGCCTCCACGATCCTCCGGCTGATCTTCTCAGTGGGGTTGCAGCCCACGCTGTTCCTGCTGGGAGCCTTCAATGTGAGTACGCAGTCCCGCCACCACGCTTCTCTGTGCCCCTGTCCGTTGCCTTGCGCTGTGATCCACAAAGCCTTGGCCGAGGCTTGGGTGAGCAGTAGAGGCTGGACCACACTGTCAGGAAGGCGGGGGCAGGAGACTGCAGCAGTGCGGTGCCGGTCTCGACCTTCTCACGGGATGAGCATCCGAGGACCCCCGAACCTCGGCAGTCTGCTGTTCAGGCCACAGCCCTCTTAGCTGGACAAGGGGACCAGTGGGGAAGCTTTCAGTTGGCTTTGCCCAGTCCTATCAAAGGTTTGTTGGGCTCCAGGCCTGTGCACAGCCCGGACGCTCCCTGCATGACTGTCAGCGTGGGAGGTCCTGGATCACACACAGTGGTTTGCCAGACTGGAAGACCTGAACGTGGGTTCCAAATGTTCAAGGACAGCGTCTTCGTGCTCCCCAGGCCCAGTGCCTGCGGGACCTTTAAGGGATCGCCCAGGTCAGGTCCGGCGTGAGAGACTGCTCTCAGTGGGGCCGAGCACTGCTCTGCGTGGGGCTCGCGCACCGTGGACATTGAGGTGGGAGGAATCAGAAGTGAGGAGTCACAGGAGAGTGACCGTGAGGCAGAGCTCGCAAGGCAGCCGTGTCTAGACTGGGTGATGTAGGTCGTGAACCGAACTTGGGATTGGGTAGTCGCTGGTGCAGGGCGGGGACTGCGGCAGCCACGGAGTCATGCGCAGAGCAGGTCTTCAGAGGAAAGCATGCACAGGTTGCCAGCCTGCAGGCTTGAGGCGGCGAGATGCACTGTGTCGGCACTGGGCTTGGCGGTGCGTGCAAGTAGCGTGGCGGAGGTGCCCGTGTGAAGGTCTGGTGTGTCTGACCTTGAATCATGCCACATTTATTGGTTCACGTCGATGAGCTAGGATGCAGGTTGCATAATTCTATATAACATAACCAAGGCAGGAGGGAGGAGACCTACAATAGACCAAGAAAACACGGAGCAGCACTCTGGACACGGTGAAGGGAACAGCTGTGATTGTGCGGTCTCCAGCTGGGGACACAGCGCCACGGGAGCCATGCCAAGGCCGGAAGCTGGGCCATGGTGTGCTGCTGGGAGCCCAGCGCCACAGTCTTCATCCCACAGAGGCCTCGAGAGCTGCTTTTCCAGGGAGGTTGGGCTGGAAGACAGGTGTGAGAGCAGCCAGGCACAGGCAGCGGGAGGCAGGCTGTGGCTGGGACCGGGGGCAGCTGCTGGGGGAGCTGGGGAGGAGGTCCAGGCAAGAAGGGGCATGGCAGAGAGCCCAGGGGAGGCAGGGTGCTGTGTGGTGGAGGCAGCGGGCCTGTCGGAGGCTCTGTCTGCTCAGCCAAAACCTGGCACCTGACCATGTGCACTGCAAAGGTCAGGCTCGGAGGAAGCTGGCAGGTTGAATGCTGAGCTGTCCGGGCCAGTCAGGAGGTCGCTGTGGTGTGGGGGAGCTCATGTAGCCCAGTGGCCCAGGTCCTCTGACAGCATGGCTGGCACCTGTAGCCCAGGGAGCTAGGGCAGCATGTGCAGCGATAAATTTGCCAGGTGTGTCCCAAGAGTTTTCTCAAGTGTTCTGCCATCTTGTTGCTGGTGATGGACTCCCAGGGTTGGGGTTATAGCCAGGGTAGGATGGTGTTAGGAGGTGGGTCCCTTGGGCACCTTTCGGCAGTGGCACTTGCTGCCAGCCCAGGCACAGGGTCGTGGTGGTGGTGAAGGTGGGGCGTGGCTGCAGCCGGGGACTCCGGTTGCAAGACCCTCGAGGTCTTGCCCGTCTCAGATGTGCTCTGTGACCCAGGGACCATTCAGAGGGACATCCGCCTCGTGGGTCTCTGGCATTTCCAGAGAGGAGCCCTGTGGATCTCCCTGACTGCATGTGGTCGCATGGCTGGCTCTGCACCTGTTCCAGCCCCTGCAAGAGATGAGGTGGGACAAATTCCTCAAATCTCTTCAGCTTTTTTGTCCAAGAAAATCCCCGACCCCCTGCCTTCTCAGGACACTAGGGGCTGCTGCCCAGCCACGCACTGATCACTTTGAGGTAGCAAACAGGTTCCCGGGTGCTGCCTGGTCTTGCTGATCACAGGGACTCTGTGTGCCTGACAGATGGCTGTGACAGGGTTGCCAGTGAATGACGCCTTGTTGAAAATTGTGATGCTGTCTGCTCCTGATCTGCCCGAGCCGTCCTTCCGGGCCTGGGTGGCAGAGGAGTGAAATGACTTAGATCCCCATGGCAGGCTTGCCAGAGCCTGTCAGCACAAGTTCCTCTGCCCTCGTGGTCCATGCCCTCTGACCTCCCCCGTTGTCATTGTCAGGTCTGCAATAAAATCATCTTTCTCATGAGCTTTGTGGGCAACTGCGGAACGTTCACGAGAGGCTACCGTGCCATGGTCCTGGACGTGGAGTTCCTCTATCACCTCTTGTACCTGCTCATCTGCGCCATGGGCCTCTTCGTGCATGAGTTCTTCTACAGCCTGCTGGTGAGTGCGCGGGGCAGGAAGCCCACGGTGCAGACCCCGGACTGCCCTGCTGTCCTCACCGGCCTTCCCTTGAGGGCACGGGGCATGCCGTGTCCAAGATGCATGACAGCGGGCCTGGTGGAGCTACTGGCTCTTCTGGTGGAAGGAGTTTTGTTCCTCTTGGGGCCCCGTGGTTCATTTCCTGGGATTATAGAGCAAGGTGCTCCATCTCCCCGCAGCAGGTGCTCCAGGCCCAGGTCCCGTGACAGCTGTCCTGAGCACAGAGCGGCCTGCCTGGGCCTGCGCGGCCTGATCTCCATCACTCTGGACTGTAGACCAGACCTGTGGAACATGAAGGAAGTGGACCCAGGAAAAGAGCAGGCCTGACTGAGCACTTGTGAGGCTAAGGGCAACCAGAGCCTCTTCACGGGCTCATTTCAGAGTGCCCTGGCTGGACTTGGAGGTTCTAGGCAAAGGGCTCTTGGGGTCCAGCTGTAGTTGCCATTGCCTTTCTGCTCCCTTGTCCGTTTCTGCCCCTTGTGGTGGTTCACAGTCAGAGCCCCGGAGGGTGTGTGTGCCCTGTGAGAGCTCAGTGAGCTCTCCATCCCCTCGCCGGGGGCAGGAGGGACCCTCCTGAGAAACCACCCCTCGGGCAGGTCTGCTTCCCCAAGGAGGAGCTGGACTCCTGCCCTGTCAGCCTCCGGGCATCATTGTTTGCACTGGGTCATTGGGTGCCACCTGAGGCAATGCCAGGGGCAGGGCCAGAGAGAGGAGTGGCTATGAGCAGCCAAGGGGCTCCTTGAGCTCGGTCGCTTCCAGAGAGCAGGCAGGGCAGCACTGGCACAGGTGGCCCTCATGTGTGCCTCGGGGCCTGCTCTCAGGTGGCCCCCATCACACGCTGCCCCCTGACCTCCCCGCCCCTCCCCACCCTGGGCTGGTCAGGTCCTGGGTGCAGTTGTGTCAGTGTTGGAGAGGAAGGCAGGCAGGGTCTCCAGGCAGGAGGGCAGCATGGGAAGGGGCCCAGGTGATCCCTCCAAGAGGAAGCTTCCAGCTGCCCTGCCTGCTGTGCCCCGGGGTGATGCTCTCGGGGAGCAGAAGCCACACAGCCTTTCTGGAAGGCAGTAGGCCTATGTCACAATATTCACCAAAGAGAATGCAGGACCAGGAGGTGGAGGCCTTGTTTAGCGTGGCGAGGGCTGTGTTCACTGTGTCCCCGTGCGGGGAAGCTGGCCGGGCTTTGGTGCCAGGCCAGAAGCCGCCCAGGTGGTGCGTCTTTGTAAAACCGTGTTTTGATGACACTGTCTTGTGTGGACGTATGCAGGGGGTGGAATTATTTGTACTTCTTTTATCCGCTATGTGTTCCAAGCTTGTTCTGTTGAATGTGTTATGTCCTAACTGGGAGAAAACATCACCTTTATGTAAATAACCTCTGCTCATTGTTAAATTTATTAACACTTTTTTTTGTTAAGCTGAAAGGCAGAGAGAGATTCATCAACTTATTGACCCCTAAAACAGGCAGCTGGCCAGCGGTGGCCAGAGCCAGGAGCTAGTAGCTGCATCCGGGTCTCCCACATGGGAGCTGAGACCCCAAGTTCTCAGGCCATCCTCTGCTGCTTTCCAAGCTGGTGCTCCTGGGGGAAGCCACACCACGTCTCAGGCATGCCCTGCTGTGCCACCTTGCTGGGCCCTGCTCACCGCTTTACAGTGAGAAGTCATGGCAGCAAGAGAAGCCTTTGCCAGTCACAGCAGGGATACAGGGCCCTGTGATGTCTGGTTCGTGACCGTGCAGCACAGCACAGGTGTCCTTGGTTGTCTGAGGCTGCTCTGACTTGCCCTGGGAAGTACTTAGCCAAGGACACAGCAGCACCTAGCTTTGCCAGCCCCTCGCTCTGTAAGCCCCACCCCACCCAGCACCCTCCCAGTCTGCTCACCCCACTTGGTGTCAAGAGGTGGGGAATTCATCGAGAGGAGAATAGCCTCCCGTGCAGAACATGGCCTTGGACTGACAGGGCAGCTGGCCCTGTCCGCTTGTTCTAAGGCCTGCAGGGGCGAGATGGCTCTGGCCACACGTCATGGCAGATTCAGGCAGTCAGTACCACATCCAAGGGAGAAGGTTAGACTGCACGGGGGCCAGATTGCAAACCAGCTGCCCAGGGTGCTTGTGCCTCTTGCATGCTGTGTCTTGTAGGGATGTGCAGCATGTTGGGTGGCCACTGAGCCTGGCGGTAAGGATGCCTGAGCCCCACGTCTGAGTGCCCGGCTTGAGCCCAGCTCTGGCTCCTGGCTCCAGCTTCCCGCTGCTGTGGACCCTAGGACACAGCGGTGATGACTTAGGTGGTTTCCTGCTAGCCCTGTGGGAAGCCTCGATTGTGTTTCTGGTCCCAGGATCTTGGCTTTGGCTGTAGGCCAGCACTGGGTGTCAAAGAAGTGAATCCATGCATGAGCGTGCACCTGTTCTATCTTTCTCTCTTCCTCCCTCCCTTCCTCTCATCACCGCCTCCCCCCCACAAAAAAAGAAAAAAAAAAGAAAGTAGCAAAAATAACAACTTGAGAAGCTGAAGACTAACCTCCAGGTACCAGAACGCCCCTGGGCCCAGCGCAGGAGTCTAGTGGCTAAATCCTCACCTTGCATGCACTGGCATCCCATATGGGTGCCAGTTCATGTCCCAGCTGCTCCACTTCCCATTCAGCTCTCTGCTTGTGGTCTGGAAAAGCAGTCAAGGACAGGCCAAAGCCTTGGGACCCTGCACCTGTGTGGGAGACCCAGAAGAAGCTCCTGGCTCCTGGCTTCGGATCAGCTCGGTTTCAGTCATTGGGGCCACTTGGGGAGTGAATGGTGGACAGATGGGCTTTCTCTCTGCTCTGCCTCTTTGTACATCTGCTTTTCCAATACATTTTTTTTAATCTTAAAAAAAAAAAGAAAACACACCCCCATGGAGCACTTGTCCCCTCCCTCACTCCTCAGCTCCATCCAGGAAGACTCCCTGTCCCCTGAAGCCAAGTGTGACAGAGTGGGTTCCAAGCAGAGGGTGAGCCTAGATTGTGAGCCTTCTGAGGTCTTCAAATGGCTCCCCCACAGGAGGCATGCTGGCCAGGGGCTTGGGCTCCCTGGCATGTTGCTACCATGAATGCCCTGCCACGGGCGCCATGGGCCCTGCCCAGAGATGTCATCAGAAATGGCAGGAGATGCAGCCACCTGAGCACCAAAGTGTCCGTCTGCGTCCAGCCCTCAAGCGCATGTCCGCTCCTGCTATGTCCATGTACTGTCATCTGCAAACGAGTTGGCTGAGATGAGGGCCAGGGCTATGATGCCGGCCACATCATGACCGGGCTGGGAGCCGCTGCCGAGTCGCTCCTCACCACACCTGTGACTTGGCTGGGAGTCTCTCCTGGCAGGTGCACCCTGGACTGTGGACACAGGTGGCCAGTCCATCCTCCGTGCATTGGAGTGGAGGGCCTCATCCCCACCCAGCCTTTCACTCTCTGATGCCCATCTCCCTTTGCCAAACCCTGTATCCAGGTCTGACCCAGGGCTGTATCCGTGTCTGCCTGTCCCATCTCCATGTTCCCTGCTGAGACACGCGGCTGGGGGCTGAGGGTCAGCAGTAGGCCAGCTTCCTGTGGGCTGCTGCTCTGTATGCGAGGCTGACACGGGTCTAACGAGACACCCCGTCCCCTCTGTTCCCACAGCTCTTCGACTTGGTGTACCGAGAGGAGACGCTGCTCAATGTCATCAAGAGTGTAACCCGCAACGGACGCTCCATCATCCTCACGGCCGTGCTGGCCCTGATCCTGGTCTACCTCTTCTCCATCGTGGGCTACCTTTTCTTCAAGGACGACTTCATTCTGGAGGTGGACAGGCTGCCCAACGAGACCGCGCTCCCAGGTGCGTCTGGGCGCTGGGTCCTGTGATTGCCAAGGAGCATTTCCTGATTATGGCAGAATTCCTGATTAGAGCCAGCTCTGGGTTGGGGTTCCCTGGCACACACAGCTTGCAGCCTGCCAGGACCAGCGTGGTGCCTTGGGCTAAGCCAGCAATGGGAACATGGGCTTTCACAACAGAGAGCTCCCTGCGAGTATGTTTGGGAAAGCAGCAGGTGTGGGCTCAAATGATTGGGTCCCTGCTGCCCGTGGAGGAGACTAGAATGGAGTTCCAGGCTCCTGGCCCAGATCTAGCTGGGACAGTTATTTGGGAAGTGAACCAGCAATGGAAGAGCTCTTTTCCCCTATTGCTCTTTCAAATAAACACATCTCTAAAACTAGAAACATGGATGAATATGCCCGTTTGCTGGCAGTGCATGCTGATCTGTAAGCTTGTGCTGTGTTCAAGAGCTGGAGAGTTCCCACACAGAGTGAAGAGATGACTCCTGTGCTGGAGCCCCCGGAGGTGGTTGGACTTGCTGGCACTCCTCAGGGAAGCTCTCCTGGCTTGTCACCCTGAGGGACGTGCTGGAGGTGCGGGGGCTGAGCCAGGCACCTACTGTCTCATCTCAGCCTCCCGGAGGCCCCTGAGGCTTTTCAGCCTGTAACCACATTGGGCTTGGTCTCTGCATTGCACCAGCTGGGCCTGGCTGCCGCTGCTTCCCCTGCGCTGGTGTCGGTCTGCGGCTTCCAGGTGGAGAGGTGCTGGGCCAGGCAGTGCTCCTAGCAGGCCCAGCCAGGGCGCCCAGGGGAAGCACCCATGCAGGGGCTGTCCATGTGTGGAGCTGTTCAGCCGTGGTCTTGGGGGCTACCCACATGCTCCCTGCACCCACCTGAGGGTGCTCACACTCTGATGTCTCCTCCCCTCTCCCAGAGTCCGGCGAGAGTCTAGCCAGCGACTTCCTGTACACGGATGTGTGTCGGATGGAGACCGGGGAGAACTGCTCTTCCCCCGAGCCCAGGGAAGGTAGGTGCTCCCGTCCAGGCTCCCAGTGAGCCAGGCTGGTGCTGGGGAGCAAAGCTGGCAGTCTGACATGAGATCGCAGGCGTGAGCTGAGCCACCAAGGGGAGGGGCTGCTTGGCTGATTGTGCGGCTGGGGTGGGAGCACCCACTGTTGCCAGGGGCTAGTGTTCGTCCCACGTCATTCCTCAGGGGAGTGGGGAGACAGGTGTGTCAACACAGACCCAGAGGTGATGCTGTTGGCCGCATGCAGAAGAGGCGCCTGGCCTAGGGAGCCCTGGGGGACGGTCTGCCATGGCCCTAGCAGGCCAGACAGCACGTCCAAGGCCTTGTGAAGCAGGAAGCACAGCAGCGAGAGCTGAGAGACCCGTGCAGGAAAGGGCTTCCCCATCTGGTGTCAGAGTCGGGCCTCCTGTGCAACATGACGGGGAGCTGTGCAAGAGATGAGGCGACACTAGAGGGACAGATGCAGTCCATCTGGCTTCCTCCAGAACGCAGCAGGGCCGAGTGGCCACCAGGGTGGAGCAGTCAGTGACCGTCCACAGCTAGGGTGGGTCCCAGACAGGACCCCCAGCTGGGAGGCAGGAGGCCTGCGACTCGGCACTGAGCCCGCCGCCTGACTCAGATCACTGCTGTGTCGGCCAGGGTGGGGGTTCAAAACCCTGAAGACAGCAAGCAGTGTCAGATCTCCAGGGGGAGGGCAGCGCCACCGTGGTGGGGGAGAGGATCATCATGGGCACAGGACAGGGGCATAGGGCATTCACCCCAGGAGCCCACACCTGCCGTGCTGGGCATGTGGCCTGTGTATCCTTCCCCCATGCCTGCCGTGCTGGGCCGTGTGACCTGTGTGTCCTTCCCATGTCTGCCTGTCCTTCCCCCATGCCTGCTGTGCTGGGCATGTGGCCTGGGTGACCTTCCTCCCTCTGTCCTCTCCTGTCCCTGCCGTGTCGCGCCGTGTAGTGTTTATCTGCCTGTCCTTCCCCTGCCCCACTTGAGCCTGCCGCTGCTGTGCTGTAACGTGCGGCCTGGGTGGCCTCGCCCTGGGTTGCAGAGCTGGTCCCCGTGGGGGAGACGGAGCAGGACGAGGAACACACGTGCGAGACGCTGCTGATGTGCATCGTGACCGTGCTCAGCCACGGGCTGCGGAGCGGGGGCGGCGTGGGCGACGTGCTCAGGAAGCCGTCCAAGGAGGTAGCCTGGCCCGGGGGCGGGGCTGTGGGGGGGCCGAGGTGTCTGCCGTCCAGTGCAGCCCGCAGGCAGGGCAGGAGGGCCGAGGTGTCTGCCGTCCAGTGCAGCCCGCAGGCGGGGCAGGGAAGGCTGAGGTGTCTGCTGCCCAGTGCAGCCCGCAGGCAGGGCAGGAGGGCCGAGGTGTCTGCCGTCCAGTGCAGCCCGCAGGCGGGGCGGGAGGGCCGAGGTGTCTGCCGCCCAGTGCAGCCCGCAGGCGGGGCAGGGAAGGCTGAGGTGTCTGCTGCCCAGTGCAGCCCGCAGGCAGGGCAGGAGGGCCGAGGTGTCTGCCGCCCAGTGCAGCCCGCAGGCGGGGCGGGAGGGCCGAGGTGTCTGCTGCCCAGTGCAGCCCGCAGGCGGGGCGGGGGGATGGCTGCAGACCCGGAGACCCCGTTTCTGTGGTTGTGGGCGGGAAGCCCGCACACCTTGGGGAGCTTAGACGCAGGTGTGCAAAGAGGCATAAAGACAGCTTCTAGGTTGCTCCCCTGGAGACCAGGCGGCTGTGAGGGAGTTGCCAGTCACACGCCCCTGTTGCTCCCAGGAGCCCCTCTTCGCCGCGAGGGTGATCTACGACCTGCTCTTCTTCTTCATGGTCATCATCATTGTCCTCAACCTGATTTTCGGGGTCATCATCGACACCTTTGCTGACCTGAGGAGCGAGAAGCAGAAGAAGGAGGAGATCTTAAAGACCACCTGCTTTATCTGCGGTGAGCGCGGGGTGGCAGGAGTGGTCGCCCAGCTTGGGTTTGTCCAGGGCCTGTGAGGAGGGACGTATGGGCGCCCTGTGAACACCTCGTCACTTCCCATGCTGGACTTGGCCTCCCCGGGTCAGCGGCCGCTGGCAGCTCTGCCCGAAGCTGAGGGTGCTGCCACCAACGAGCCTCACTCCTGCCGTCCCTCCTGCTTTTGCCAGCTGCCCCTTTTCTTCTTGTTTTTTTTTTTTTTTTTTTTAAAGATTTTATTATTATTGGAAAGCCGGATATACAGAGAGGAGGAGAGACAGAGAGGAAGATCTTCCATCCGATGTTTCACTCCCCAAGTGAGCTGCAACGGGCCGGTGCACGCCAATCCGATGCCGGGACCAGGAACCTCTTCCGGGTCTCCCACGCGGGTGCAGGGTCCCAAAGTCTTGGGCCGTCCTCGACTGCCTTCCCAGGCCACAAGCAGGGAGCTGGATGGAAGTGGAGCTGCCGGGATTAGAACCGGCGCCCACATGGGATCCCGGGGCTTTCAAGCCGAGGACTTTAGCCGCTAAGCCACGCCGCCGGGCCCTTTTCTTCTTGTTTTTAAGATTTTTTTTTTTTTTTACTTGAAGAGTTACAGAAAGACAAAGAGAGAAAGATGAGTGGTTCACTCCTCAGATAGCTGCAATGGCCAGAGCTGAGCCATTCTGAAGCCAGGAGCCAGGACGTTCTTCCAGGTCTCCCATGTGGATGCAGGTGCCCAAGCATTTGGGCTACCCTCCATTACTTTCCCAGGCCACAAGCAGGGAGCTGGAACGGGGACTGGCGCCCATGTGGGATGCTGAAATTGCAAGTGCAGGGTTGGGCTGCCCACACTGGCCCCGGAGAGGACTTTCCATGCACCTGCTGGTGCTTATTTTTGTTTGTATTTTTAATGATGTGGACACATAGTTTCCACCTTACTTGGCGGGTTGTGATCCTTCACTGACAGTGTTACTTTTTCACAACACCCCGGTGTGGCCTGGAGCCCCATGTTCCTATCCTTCCACTGTCACTCCGTGACTTTCTTGCTTTGTGGGCTAAGACAGGCGGGCTCAGGCTCAGCCCTCACCCTCCGTGACCCGGCCTGGGCTCCTTGCAGCCAAGCATGGTATTGAGAAACCGTGACTGGGAGAACAGGTGTGTTGGCACTCCCAGGGCTTGCCAGAGCCCTGACGTGGGCACGTGTGTGCGTGTTCACGGGCACCTGCGTGTTTGCACAGTCTGTGTTAATTCTGTGGGTGTGTACGTGTGGGGACGGTGAGTTCACAGCCGCAGCCCCAGTGCCAGTCCATCGCAGGGTGCAGCACACCCCTAGGAAGGGAAGGGGTCAGCCCTGTTGACCGCCAGCTTGAGGGTGTGCTGGTTTTGTCCCAGACTGGGTGGGAACTTGTGTAGGGTCGCTCACCGAGGCCTCTGCACAAGATGAGCCTGCCAGGTCAAGTGCCAGATGCTTGGTTTCTTTCTGTCCACTCCCACGCCTGCATCGGGCTGGGCTCCTGAGGAGGCAGGAGCTGGCCGCCCCGGCTTGCCTCCCTGTGTCACGCAGTCTTGCGTGTGGGCCCTAGCCAGCTGACAGAGGTTGGGCAGCATGGCTCAGGGCCAGGGATGGGGATTGAGCCCCAGCCGACCAGACTTGCCCACTGTCCCCACGCCGTGTGGACAGGGATGCACCTGGGAGGCCAATGCATCCCACCTGGCCGTGAAGGCCCGTGTGTGCACCAGGCCCGTGTGTGCCATGGGGCGGGGTCTTCTGTGCCCGGCAGCTCTCGAGGGTCAGGGCTTCCTGTGTCCTTCAGGCCTGGAAAGGGACAAGTTTGACAACAAGACAGTCACGTTTGAGGAACACATCAAGGAGGAGCACAACATGTGGCATTACCTGTGCTTCATCGTCCTGGTGAAGGTCAAGGACTCCACGGAGTACACGGGGCCCGAGAGCTATGTGGCAGAAATGATCAAGGTGAGTGGAGGGTAGCCCGCCTGACGTGGGCGTGGGCACGGCACTTGGTCTCAGGTTGGAGTGTGGTCCAAGCAGCTGCCAGCCGAGCTCTTCCCTGGGCTGTGGTGCTGCCCGGGGACCCCAGGGGCTCGTCCAGGTAACCCTGAGGCCACCAGCAAGCTGTGGGCAGAGTGCTTAACATGCCAATCCCCTGGCCCAAGGACCCTCATCCCAGGAGTGTTGGCCTGTTCAGACTGGGTCATATGCCCACTGGTCTCCAGGGAGCACCTGGAAAACCAAGCGGGCCCCGCTGTCCCTGAGAACGGCTGGCCAGTGTGATGGCGTCCACCACGCCTTTCTCACAGGATGCTGTAGAGGTAGCAAGTGTGTGCTGGTGTGTCCCTGGCCAGGGACCTGAGTGTGCTGCACACTGTGTGGTGGGAGATGTGGACACTGCCTTACGTGAGCGCCTGTGGGCCGTGGCGATGCAGTACCTGCACTTCCTTCCCGCTGCCCTGGGCAGCAGTGCCCACTGCGTTTTGCTGAGCATGTTCCATGCACGTGTGGGTCTTTTCCAGGCCTGGCCTGCTGTGGGCATCGAGGGCAGCTGTGCTCCCGGAAGTGGTATCACTCACATGCTGCATGCAGGCAGGCACTGCAAAGTAGCCCTGCCCAGAGGGCCCAGTCTTAGGCCCCCTCCTGGACCTGGCCCCCTGAACCCCCATGTGTCTGGTTGTGTGTGCCTCGGGTGGTAGAGTGGACCCCCTGGGGCCTTGGGAGAAGTCACATCTGGACTCAGTCTGTGCCCCGCCACCTTCTGGGCATGCAAAAGCCACGGGGCCTTGAACCACCTTGGAGAAGCGAGGCTCTGGGTGCTGACCACCCGGACCGGTCAGGTGACACACAGGAGGCTGTCTGACCCTGTCTGTGTGGTTAACGCACTCTCTTCTGAGACTGTTACCCGTCTAGTCCTGTGTTGGCTCATCAAAGTTATACCAGGTTGGGGGCTGGGGCAAGAGGAACACGATGCCGGAGTTGACGGGAAGGGCTTGAAGGGGCAGGTGAAGACCCTGGCTCTGAGACGAAGGAGGGAAATGGATACGCGGAAGGGAGGGGAAGTGGCCGTCCAGAATGTGGTGGCAGCTGGAGCAGCTCGGCGGGGCTGAGCTGGGGTCAGGGCCGACTCCAGGACTCAAGTGTGGGCAGCTACAGTGCTACTGGGCCGGGCAGGAGCAGGTGCCTGCTCAGGGGGGTGTGAGGCGTGCTGACGGGTACATGGGGTCAGGCACTTCTGATGGGCCATATTCGGGCTGACACAGGTGTCCCAGGCACCAGTGGCAACCCTGGTGGCCTGCCCCAGCTCTGCGTGTCTCCCTGCGTTTGGCACTCACGGCAAGGCTGGCCACTGTCACAGTCACATATGTGCTCTGAGTCCTGTGAGCGGTCATCTGATGAGGATTACCTGCTGGGGGCCTCTGTCTTGCTCCGGGCTGGCCACTGCCTTGTGTGCAGCGAGGTCCACCATGCCTCCCAGACAGCCTGGCTCGCAGGTTGTCAGAGCTTCTTACCAGGAAGTTCCAAAATGAGCAGTCTCCAAGCACTGCTAACTGAACGTGAGCATTGATGAGTGAGCAGCTCAGGTAAGTGTGAGGTTCCCCAGCCAGAGACAGGGTGGCCCGTGCCAGGGGCCCCCTCGGGCACCCTGAGGGTGCCCTCCTGCTGGCTGGGCAGGTCTCAGCGTGGACACTGAGCTTTGGGGGCCAGCAGTGGAGGTTCAGCTCTGGCCACATGACCTGGGGGGTGAGGGGATGCCACTTGTCACCAGCCTGAGTTTCCTGTGTGCACATGAGCTGCAGTGCCACTGCGCACACCTGTGGCTGGTGGATGTGACAAGAGGGACCTGAGGGTGAGAGGTACCCGTGAGGACAGTCCCGGGCTGAGCTGACTCTGCCCCTCCAATTCCCTAGGCAGCTGCTGTACAGCCACTGTTCGCATGGCATTTCTATCACAGTGTGTGTCGCAAATCATCCCAGAGGCATAGGGTCGGAGAAGTAGGAGGGCACAGAGCAGACCCCAGGACCACCAGTGCAACTGGCAGTGGGAATGCCAGAGGCGGCACTCCTTACAGCCCCAAGACCACGAGAAACCCGGCCGTGGGGTGGCACCAGAGGCTAAGTAGCTACCTGCCTCTCTCGAAAGCTTGGCATCTCTTGGTGACCTTGAATGTGGAGGTAACCATCCTTGCTGTGCTGAGTGGTCAAGTCCAGCCACACGGGTACTGTTGCTTCTGCGGCCCCTATTAACAGCTCCCCTTGGCTGTGGGAGATGTCGAGCCTAGTGGCTCACAGACGAGGCCCAGCTGGGGCCAAGAGGTCACACTCGGTGCCCTGGCAGCCATGTCCCCTGATGACCCAGGCACCGCAGGCCGGGGTAGCTGTAACAGTTCTGTGAAACACAGCAGAAGCTGAACCAAGGTCTGGGCCAGCTGAGCTTCTAGCGAAGTGTGACTGTGGAGTGGCCGCATGTAACCCCGGCATCCAGGAGAGCAGCCCACAGCTTCCTTTCTCCGGAAGAACTTGAACTCTGGGGCTGCAGGGGAGAGTTAAAGTGCTAGCCTTTCCGTGAGCAACCTCCATGGAGCCTTGTTGGACTTGTGGCTTTTTCATGGGAACTTGGGCCACACCACACCTGCGGGTCTTCACACTGGCTGGTAGGAATCTGTCTGAACAGCAGGAATTCCCTCGAGTGCTGAGGGGCCAGGCTGCACCAAGAATGCCGCGTAGGCAAGAGAAGCCCCCAGCAGGACATGGCATCCCCCTCAGGAGCTAGGAACCTCAACAGGGTTGAGAAGGGTCCCTGAAGATAAGAGAAGCCCTCAGGCAGAAGGCCTCCCTTCGCTAGCGTCTCACTTCTGTACAGCTCGCTGCCCTAAGACTTCTGCTGTCTGGGCTCTTGCTGAGTGAACAGTGGCTAATGCCAGGTGACCAGTCCAGTACTGGCCACCTGCATCCCAGGTGTCCTGGAGCCTGGACTGCCCCAGCTGGCTGACTGCTCCCACGGAAGGTCAGGCAGGTGGGAGGGACCCCTGGTGGCTGGGGAGGCACAAGCTGCGGATTCTGGTGTTTTTCATGAAAGCACTTTCCATCATCTGCCTCACATACATGCATTTCAGACGTTTTTGGCACCAAAATAAGCATCCCTAAGTTCCATTTCCCAGCTGACCTGGAGAGTCCCCTTGTGTGAGAGGAGCTCAGGCAAGTGTGAATGAGGTTGGGGTTCTCGCTGAGAACACTTGCGGTTGCTAAAACTAGGCAACGACAGTGCCCTGGCCTAAGCCGGACACATGAGCACCTTGCCTGTGGCTGCCAGCCACGGACAGGGGAGTCGCAGCTGTCAGTCGCAGGGGACGGAGGGCAGAGCAGAACAGTGACTCACAGAGCCTGCACCCTCCACCTGCTGGTTTCTTGTAGCCAGGAAGACAGCCACTCACCCTCTTTCCTCCTCCCAAACACCCCTCCCCTCTCTACCCTTCATCTGTCTCGCTCGCTGTCTCTCACACACTCATATACATATATGACACCCTGTGGGAGATCTTTTTTCAAAAAAACTTACTTGAAAGATCTAGACAATATTCATCCACTAGCTCAGGCCCCTACTGAGCAGCTGGAGCGGGGCCCGGGCAAAGCCAGCAGCCAAGGCTCCATCCAGGTCTCCTACATGGCCCACCTGGGGTGTCTTCCCCAGTTTCCCAGGTGCATTAGCAGGGAGCTGGAGTGGAGGCAGAGCAGCCAGGACTGGAACCCACTTTCTAGTGTGGGACGCTAAAATTGCATAGGGTGTCACGGCCCACTGTTGCACAGTGCTCGCCACCTGGGGGTCTGCTTCCTCCTGAGCAGGGATGGGTGTGGGCTCCGTCCAGGTTCAGACAGTGTCCATGGGAGAGAGGAGAGCATTCCCGGAGAGCCTCAGCCGGGCTCAGGACCTGGAGGGACGCTGGCCCCAGCCCTCGCAGCTACACGGGACAGTCGGCCGGTGTTGTTCAGAAGGCAGACTGAGAAATGAGTGTCGCTGTGTCACCACCTCCCGGGGAAAGGGGAGGTGCGCCGGGCAACCAGGCACGAGCGTTGGGGGCGGAGCTCTGGGTAGCAAGGGAGGCCTGGAGTTCCCTGGACCCATGCAGTGGGGGCCTAGGGGCAGGGCTGGCTGGAGAGGAGCCACGCTGGAGACTCGGGGCCATCTTGGGTTCAAGGGCATTGGAACTGGGGTCGCTGCCAGATAGGACTTGGGGTGCAGGAGGGAGCACAGCCCAGTGAAGAGGGTGCAGAGGAATCCCTCAGCTTCCCTCCAGCGAGGCAGTCTGTTGTGTGAGGGTGTGGGGAGGGTGCTGGCAGCTTCCTGTCATGAGGCTTATGTGCTGTCAGCAGGTGTCAGGTGAAAGGTCACCCGGCCTCTGACCGCCCTGTGGCAGAGAGGAGACAGGCCGTGCTGCCCTGTAAACCCGATCCCCACAGTGTGTCCCTAGGGGGAGGGAGCCCTAAAGAGGGCGCTTTGGCTGGAAGCAGTGTGTCAGCACCTCCCGGCAGAGGAGCCCGCGCCTGCCCACCTTGGAGGCGGCTGCTTATAGCAGCCCCTCGCGTCCCCACCCACTCTCAGGCTGCTGCCTTAGGGAGAGCAGCCAGCACTTGTCCTGTTTGAAGGTGCCTAGCACAGCTGCCTGTCTGCACCAGGCCCCAGCTCCTTCCACACTCTTCCCTGCCTGGGGGTCCCGAGTGGGAACCTGGAGACCTTGTGCTGCGCACTGCAGGTGTCTGCCCGAGGAGCACGACCCTCCCGGGAACCAGCTTTCCCTGTGGGTCACTTGGTCCTGGGTGTAGGTGTGACCTGCGTGTACCTGCTTGTTGGTGCACAAGGGGTCCTCTGGCACATCTTGCGAGTGCCAGGACCTCTGCAGTGCCCTCACTAGCATGCTTGTGCATGCACACACACACTTCTACCAACTTGGCAGGTCTGGTTAGCTGCTCCTGTCTCATTTGCCTGTTACGAGCCACACCTTCAGGTGACAGTTCTGACTCCTTTCCCTAGCTTAACTCCTTTGCTTCCAGTTGGCTGTGACCGACAGCTAGGCTACGGTGCCACCTGCTGCTGACGGGCATAGCCAGGAAAATGCCTCCCGAAACCTGTTCTGAGCCTGCCCGTGTGTGTGTGTGTAAGGCAGGTAGCTTTGGGTGCCGTGAAGCCCACCAGTGTGCCTCAGACCCGCAGGGAGTGGGAAGGACAGGGTGCCTGTGGGCAGTGTGAGGACTTGAGCAGGAAGGGTTCCTCGGTGGGCAGGGCACTTTTGCCTCTCATAAAGCTTCTCTTAGGTCCTCACGTTTGCCGTCTGTAAACAAACCAGCAAGTCTCTGGAGCCCTGACACTCCACAGGCCGTTTTCTGAGCGGCGGCAGGAGGGGCGGGCAGGCCCGTGTAGGTAACACACAGGGGCCCGGTGGGACCGAGGAGCTGCAATAGCCAGTCATGCACCAGCCAGGCCCAGTGCTGGGGGACTGTCCTCAGTAAGGACATGGTGGCCGCCTTCTGTGTCCTGTCACCTCCCTCCTGAGGGCATCAAGGCAGAGCTGACCTTGAGGAGCCACTTCCGTCTGGCAGAGCTGAGTGAGTGCTGCTGTGGGGGCGCTGCCTTGTCTGGGGGGCCTGTGGTGTGTTTGTGCACAGACGTGCAAGCCCCCTCCCAGAAATGACAGCAGAGAAGTTTGGAAGGTTTGAAAAGAGACAGTAAGGGATCCGAGTTGCCACAAGTGGGGCTCAAAGAGGAGGGGAAAGAAGCAGTCCCAGTGGCTGCTGCCCCGCGTGCGGACTGCCCCGCGTGGAGCCGTGGGGACGCACAGGCGTGGTTCTCATGCCCTTAGCAAGGTGAAGGTGTGGGGTGCGTTGCCCGAGCAGAACGTCGCAGGGTAACTTCGATGCCCATTTCGGAGAAGGGTGACTGAGCTTGGTGCTTTGTTAGCAGTCTCAGCTGTGTGGCCCTGCCCCTGCCCCGTGACTCTGGTGACCCCTGGTTCTGCCACCTGCCTGGTGGCCCCAGGTGCTTAAGCCCGTGCTAGCCACTCCCGGGGTGAGCCCGGTGTTGTCATGGTCACAGTGTGTGCCCAGAGGACCTCTGCGCCAGTGTCCCGGGAATGACTTGGAAGTGGGGTGCTACAGCTGGCTCTGCTGAGGGATTTCATCAGAAATGGGCGCGCTCTACCGCTGGGCGTCTGCCTTTGTTAATGCTGCGTCATCCACAACAAACTGAGTCTGGGAAGCGGTCCTGGTTAGCCCAGGCCAGCTGCAGGTCCCACAGGATGGCTTCTTGGGGTCGCATCGGCCAGAGGTCAGCAATGCAGCGTGGGAGCAGCTTAACAACCTTGTCCGGGTGTGGCTGGTAAGAGAGAAATCAGGAACACGGAAAGTTTGTAACGAGTTTTATTTCAAAGGCAGAGAGAGATAACTTCCCCTGTGCCCTGGCGCACTCCCCAAAATGCACAGGAGTAGAAGCTGGCCAGGCTAGAGCCAGGAGCTCCAGGTAGGTCTCCCTTGTGGGTGACATGTAGCCAAGGACTCGACCCATCGCCTGCTTCCTTGCAGGGTCTGCGTGAGCAGGAAGATGGAATCGGGCCCAGCTGGGACGTGAACCTAGGCACTCCTGCATGTCATGTGGGTGTTCCAAGAGCTGCCTCAAACCACTGTCCCAAAATTCACCCCACCGAAAGAAAATGTCAGTGTTTCCTTGTTTGAAAGGCAGTTACAGAGAGTGCGCAGGATAGAAAACATGAGGTCATCCCTTGCACACCCCTAAAAGGCCTCGATGGCCAGGCCTGAACCCGGGCCAAGCCAGATCTCCCATGTGGGTGCAGAGGCCCAAGCACCCTACTGCCTTCCCGGGTGCACTAGCAGGGAGCTGTTTAGGAAGTGGAGCAGCCGGGATATAAATCAGTGCTGATGTGGGATGCTGGCCCCAGTCTAAAGTTGTCCCCAGAGACAGAAAGCTTACTCTGCACTGAAACTGGAGCCGGGCTTTGCGTCACGGGGCTGCCTCTGTGCTAGCTCTGTGGACAAGTGACTGATTTATGATGCACGGGTGCTCTGAGAAGTTCATGGGAACTGGAATGAAAAG
The DNA here is from genome assembly GCF_030435755.1 of Ochotona princeps. Classification (NCBI taxonomy): domain Eukaryota; kingdom Metazoa; phylum Chordata; class Mammalia; order Lagomorpha; family Ochotonidae; genus Ochotona; species Ochotona princeps. The sequence goes on along the minus strand of NC_080852.1, from coordinate 40,739,858 downwards.
GTAAGTTTACGGCAGAAGTTTTCCACACCTTTTCATAGCCTGTTTTTTGTAAAATACATGCCTGTGAACTTCTCAAAATCCCTCATTTACATGGAGTTTTCCAAATGTGTTTTTAATTCTTTCTTGGAGCAGCAGAGCAGGGCACACTGAGAGCGCCTACCCAGTGGTTCACCCTCCAAATGCCGACAGATGCGAATGCTGGCCTGGCTTGAAGGCAGGGGCTGAGAACTCAGTCTGGGCCTCCCACATGGGAGCAGTCACGCTGTTTCCTGTGCTCTGCATGAGCTAGGAGCCAGGGCTGGGCATTGAACCCAGGCACTCTGTGTCCCTTACTAGTGTCCCATCTGCTGAGCTAAGTACCACCCAGGTGTGTAAGGTCCCCGCACCATAATATGCATGTTTGAATTCCATTTTCCTAGGCCTTCCCCTCAAGCCTCCTAGCTGTGCACACACATTCCTGGTTCATGGGCAGCACTCCTACCCCTGGAGGCTCCGGTAAAGTCAGGTTGACATGGTCCCGCCAGCCCCATTTCAAGTCCTGAGTGTCCAAGCTGCTGTAGTGATTGTCTGAGATCACCGGGCTGACCCAGGTTGGCTGACCTGCGGGACAGAGGCGTCTGCATTCTCCAGTTTGGGATGACCCACCTGCCTGGAGGGATGGCTCCCTGTGTGAATGGACTTGGCAGAAGTCGGGCACGCTGTCCTCTGCTGCTCTCCTCTCCCATTGGCACCTGCAGCCTTGCCGGGGTGTGCAGGTAAAGTCAGCATTCTGGCACTGGGTGCCTACCTCGGGCCTCCTGGCCCTGCACATCCTGCAGGTGCGGACATCCAAGACACATGTCCCCCAGGGGAGTCTTGTCCTGGCTCCGAGCCCCTGGCAGCCGGGGTCTCGCCATGTCCAAGGGTGAGAGTGCTGTTCTAGGTTGTGTTCGGCTAGCCAGGGTGCCAGCAGTTCACTGAGTACAACGATCCTCACGGGCGTTTTCCACCAGGGGCTGTGGGTGGGGGTGGTTTTATTTTTGCTGCGATCTTAGGAAACCTCTAAAGGGTGGGCTGTTTGTTCTTCAGTGGTGGCAAGTCCCCAGCTCACCAGGAACAGCTGACCTAGTTAACTCACTGTGGGAGGCCCCTCTGATCTGGTCACCTGAGCATGGCGGGCCCCCAGGGGACATCCAGCTTGCCTGCCTTTGTGGTGAGGTAAGCAGAGGCAGGTGCATGTCCGCTGGAGCTGGAAGGAAGGGCCGCTTCCCAGAGGGGCAGGGTGTCCTGAGTGACTGGGGCAGAGGACTCGCTGCCCCCCTTCACACCTTGCCTGCTGGAGCCCCACTGTCAGGGAGTAAGCCGGACTCTACCTGGGTGTCGCTGAGCAAGTGACCATTGGCTCTGGAGTCTTTCTCAGAACAGCCTCTTCAGCCAAACCACTTCTCAGAATGATTCACTTTTGCATCACACAGTCCTGACTTCCTCCTCCCCTCCCCCAGTCACACCCCTCCCACTTTCCAGGCAGGGACCCTTGAAGGGGCGGTCAGTCCCACCCCTGGGTCTAAAACTCCAGGGATGGCCTATGCAGGGGCTTTTCCAACTTTACCAGGAAAAGAGCTAACCAGAACCTCAGCCCCGCGGCCAGCCCACTTCCTGCTGTGGCTTCAGTTTGTCCGGCTGTTGCAGGAAGCGCTGGCGTGAGGAGGAGGGCAGGCTGAGCTGTGGGAGCATGGGGCAGATGGTGCCTAAGGCCACTGGTATGTGTGCCAGCAGCGAGTCCAGAGGGAAGCCTCAGCTGGGCTTGGCAGCACAGATGCTGTGTGGTCCCACTGGCCCCTCCCTCCACCCCCAACCGAATGCACAGTCACCTGGGATGGATTCAGACGTACACAAAGGTCTCAGTGGACGGGGACTTGGCTGACTCTGGGGAAGCCGAGGCCGGAGGGGAGGAAGGCAGTCCTGGAGCATGCGGATGAGTGATAGCTGGGGTCAGGTGTCCTCACTGCCCCTGGGCGGAGGCCTGTTGGTTCTGAAGCTTCCATTCCCTGGCAGTAGAGCCACGGAGCTCACCCTCGGACTCAGCATGCAAATGAGCACGCCAGCCAGCACTGCTGTGTGCTCTGGGGCAATCATTTAGTCAGAACACCACAGCTACAGTGGTGGTGCAGCCGGGCTTCTGTGGCTGAGCTTGTGTCCTGCAGTGCAGGATCCTGGCCGGATGCACCTACCCCAGGGGGACTGGCCCTGCCAACCTGTGAGGTGTGGCCAGGAGGCCCTCCTGGGACAGCAGAGTGAAGGTCGGTCCCAGAGGGCCCCAGCTGGCCTGCAGTCTAGGGGATGGTTTGCTTCAGGGTGTTTGTGGAGAATGGATGTTTACAGTTCTTTATCATTAACCCAAATGGACATTCTAAGAACCAGCTTTGTGGCTCCGTGCCCCCACATCCCCATCGAGGCAGGGGGAGCACAGCTGAGGAGGAGGGGCCTCCAATGCACAGGCTCAGGGCTGCACAGCCGGTGGTCCAGTTCTCTGCGCAGGGGCCCACCACCATCATCCCCACCGGGCACAGGAGGTGGAAGTGGCTGCTGTCTGTGCATTTCACAGCCATTGCTTGTCAGGTGGGAGTCACCCCGGCTGTGAACGAGGGAAAAGCACCGCCCCTCTGTGGCCACTCAGTCCCTGAGGGAGCTCCATGGTCACGTGCGGATTCTTGAATCCACTTCCTGGCATCTGTTGAGGATCTCAGTCGTGGACGCTGTGGAAATCTGTTTCCTGCTTTCCTGCACGCTCCCCAGGCGCATGCGCAGGGAGGATTTGGAGAACTAGGTTTGGGTTATGTTCACTAACACTTAGTCGCAGCTTTGCATGGCAGTGGCAGTGAGCACCCAGTGAGCAAGCGAGCTCCCCGGCTGCTGTGTCCCTCCTCCTCTCTGCCTCTTGCACCTGGCCACCACCCTCCTGGAGGTGCCCCCCACACCAGGGTCACCTGGGGATACCTCCCCCACCCATGTGCTAACCTGCTTACTGTGCAAACTGCTGGGGGGATTGGCTTGGCGGAACGTGTCCCCTGGCCTCCGGCAGTCATGGTAAGCTGGTGTAACCACTGCCCATGCAGGGACCAGTTGACATGAGTCCTTGCTGGATCTGGTTGCTGGCCTAGGCTGCCTCCTCCTTCCTGCCCGCCCCCCACCCCGTGTTTGGAGTTTGGCCTTATCTGTTGCCTAGGAGACAATGTCTGGTCACCACCTTATTTTAACCGTGGGAATCCTGTGCACAGTAGAGGTTGGCACCCGGTCAATAGAGCCTTATTGGAGCCTGGCCCCAGCCCCTGTGTTACATGCCATGTGGAAGCTACCTCCACAGAGGACGAGTCCTCATGGACGAAGCTGAAGATAGTACTATCGGAAAGCACACACAAGGGACACCCGGCCTGTCAGGACACGGCCCTGGTGGTGGCGGGGCCCAGTGCAGGCCAGGGTCTCCCCCAGTGATGTCCCCTGCACGTGTCTCCCTGTGTGCCCCAGGAACGCAACCTCGACTGGTTCCCGCGGATGCGAGCCATGTCCCTGGTCAGCAGTGACTCAGAGGGTGAGCAGAACGAACTGCGCAGCCTGCAGGAGAAGCTTGAGTCCACCATGAGGCTGGTCACAAACCTCTCGGGGCAGCTGTCGGAGCTCAAGGACCAGGTACGCGAGGGCACCGCGCTCCAGGGGTGGGGAGAGCAGGTGGGCAGCTGGCCTCAGCTCTGGCGCTACTGAGGGCTTGGTTTTCACAGAAAGCAAGAGGAAGGGTAGTGATGGACCCTCTTCCAGATGTGGCTGCCACTGCCCTGCAGGCTGCCCGTGGGCTGGCCCCACGCAGACAGACCAGGTCTCCTAGTGGGTGACAGGGACCAAGTACTTGGGCCATTACCTGCTCCCTTCCCAGGGGCATTAGAAGGGAGCTGGATGGGATTCCAGAACTCAGCCAGGCACTTGATGAATGAGGCAAGCGTCCCACACGGTGGCTTAACACGCTGAGCCATCCCAGAGTAAGCCTGTGAACGCTAGTTTTTTCCTGCGACAGAGCCCTGGGCTGTGAGGGCCCTGCGCTGGCACAGGAGCCATGGGGCCAGAGCGGGTGCAGTCCCCAGGTGCCTGGCTGGGGGCAGCCAAGGCTGCAGCCTGCTCACTCATCCCTGTTGCTCCCAACCCACTGGGACACTCTTGGCTGGCAGGTAGCTGTGGAACCAGAAGCCATGTGTGTGGCTTCCAGTGGAGTGTGTGCAGTGTGCCTCACCCAGACCCCTGCAGGTGTTCCAGGCCAGGCTGGCCGCTCCAGGCTCAGGGCTCACGGTCGGCCTCACCCAGACCCCTGCCGGTGCTGCAGGCCAGGCTGGCCGCTCCAGGCTCAGGGCTCACGGTCGGCCTCACCCAGACCCCTGCCGGTGCTGCAGGCCAGGCTGGCCGCTCCAGGCTCAGGGCTCACGGTCGGCCTCACCCAGACCCCTGCCGGTGCTGCAGGCCAGGCTGGCCGCTCCAGGCTCAGGGCTCACGGTCGGCCTCACCCAGACCCCTGCAGGTGTTCCAGGCCAGGCTGGCCGCTCCAGGCTCAGGGCTCACGGTCGGCCTCACCCAGACCCCTGCCGGTGCTGCAGGCCAGGCTGAGTGCACTTGGCTGCCACCTTACCCTATGGCCCCCTTTTCCACCCGCTGGCGGAAGGCTGTCGGGGGCTGTGGGTACTTCGGTTTTAACCTGCTTAGTTCCACACTTTGTCCTTCATGATTAAGATTTTTGTCAAGTGGCAGAGCTGTGTCACACTCAGTCACCATCCACTGGTTCACTTCACCAGATGGCCACACGGCCAAGGCCATAGCCAGGAGCTTTATCCAGGTCAGGGTCCAGGACCTTGGCCCATCCACTACTGCTCTCCTAGACCATTAGTAGGCAGCCTGACTGGAAATGGAGCCAGCACCTGTACGGGAGGCTGGCGTTGTAGGTGGCTGGCAGGATTCTTAATGCTGGCCGTGATGGTCTTCCATCCTTATGCTAAGGAGGGCCAGTCTAAGAACTGAACATTCCCTTGCACGTGTTTTCCTAACACGGAAGAGCGGATGGAGAAGGGCTGTGTTCCGTGGAGCCGCTAACAGCCTCCTTGGGACAGCGCCTGTACCTGCTGCTCCAGGTGCAACGCCGGGGATAGAGATGAACACAGCGTGTTCTTGGCATGCCCCACGGATGAGGGGGTGTGGATGGAGCAAGGATGGGTGACGTCATAGCAGAGCCCTCCTGGGGGCGGTGCGGGAACTTGTCCAGGGCAGCCAGGTGGCTGTATCTCCCCTGCTAAGTCAGCGTAACTGTACCTGGGCACAGCTCCTGCGGGCTCACCATGGGCATGGGTGTGAAGCAGGGGGTGGGGAATCTTGACTGCTTGCACGCAGCTTGGACCTGAAAGCGCCCTCCAGCATCCTGGCACCCGTGCCCTGGGGGCACAGGCAAATGAAGTTGGTATATCAGCCCCCAGTGTTGCAGTGAGCTTTGCCCGTGGAGCTGGCATTCCTGCTCGTGGCTTTCAGCCCGTCCCGCCTGGGGGCAGCCCAGGGTGTGCGAGTGCACCAGTCTGAGGCTTCTGTGTCCCAGACACAAGAGCACGGTTAGGATTTACCTGTTTTGCCTCAGGAAGAAGGGGAGACACGAGACGTGCCGTGTCACGCATGTGAGAATGTACAGGCAGAGTGGACTGCAGGCTGAGCTTTCTCAGCAGCTGAGCTGCGGGGTCTGCAGCGAAGTGTCCCAGGGTTCCTTTGGACCTCCTCCAGTCCCAGGGTTTGTGGTCTGAGGAGGTCTTAGTGTCCCCTTGTCACTGTAACTGGGAAATGACCACTGTCTCATTTGTCACTTGAATGACGGGCAGCCACAGGGGTGCCCCAGGTTCTTAGCTGCAGAGAGCTTTGTCCAGGCCACCTTGTCCAAGAAGAAGGGTGCTCATGCCCTCAAGATGGTTGGGTCAGTGTTGGGCAGCATTTTGTCATGTGCCCCATCATCTCGGCCTGTTTTGGGGGTGGTCAGGGCAAGGCCCTTGCAGAGCGCTGGCCCTCAGCAGCTGCACCACCCGGCACTGGTCAGAAACAGCCTCACAGGGCTTACAACGGGTAAGAACCTGAGTCTACATGGATAAGACCCCGCCTGAGACTGTACGAGGAGGCACTGTCTACTCCTGACACAGCTAGCTCTCACTGCAGGTGCATTTGCATAGAGGCCAGGGAAGAAGTTATGCCTGCACGCAAGGTACCTCACAGACAAACTGAATGTCCACGGAAGTGCAGACCCAAGTCCCCTGCCCAGAAAGGTCTCGGCGGCCTGAAGGGGGCGCTTTGGGGGAGGTTCCCTTGGCCCCTATGAATATGGAGGGAATCCAGGTGGAGTCACAAGGTTGGGCATGCTGGAGGTTCAGTGTGGCGACCTTTGGGCTTGTTGGCCAGGCCCCCTTTGGAATAGGTTTGCTACAGCAGTAGCACCTTCGTCCAGGACCCCCAAGCAGCACTCACCTGCTGTTTGACATGCTGGGACCGGAGTTGTGCTGAAACAGGTAAGCTGCAGTCTGTGGTACTGGCATCCCAGGTGGGTACAGGTTTGAGTCCTGCTTGCGCCACCTCCCATCCAGTTCCCCACAAGTGCTCCTGGGAAAGCATCCAAGGACAGACCAAGTCCTTGGGCCCCTGCACACCCCTGGGAGCCCCGGAAGGAGCTCCTGGCTGCAGTCTGGCCCAGCCCTGGCTGTTGAGTCATTTGGGGACTGAACCAGCGAATAAAAGATTTGTGTCTCCCTCCATTTTTCCATAAATCTGCCTCTCCGATTTTTATTGGAGAGCGAAGGAGAGAAAGAACCTTCCATCTACTGCTTTACTCCGCAAATGACTGCAACAGCCTGAGCTGGGCCAAACTGCAGCCAGGAGCCAGGAGCTTCTTCCAGGTGTGTCGGGGGCCCAAGGACTGGGTCTGTCCTCTGCTGCCGTAAGCAGGGAGCTGGATGGGAAGTAGAGCAACTGCACTCAAACCAGCACTACAGGCTTAGCCTTAGCTTGCCATGTGAACATGCTGGCCCCACAGATAAATGTTAAAGACAAAATGGCCACTTTGAAAATGAATGCTCTTGGGTATTCTGAGCCAGCTGGAAACGTTAAAGCACCCACAGGCTCTGTGCAGGCGAGCAGGGACACGCTGTTGCGTCCCCCTCCCCCGTAGGCCCTAAGTGGGAACCTGTTTCCCACCTAGAAGCATGGGGATGCTTGTCACTGTTCCCACTGATCCAGACGCAGGTGTGAGTCCTCCCCAGATCTCAGTATGGTAGCTGGGACTGAGTCTGCCCTCCTAGCCCTGTTGGGAGGAGACGGTAAAGGCACTCCCTGCCAGGCACCTGCGTTCTGGGAAGCGGAGCAGCTAGGAGCAGCTAGGAGCAGCTAGGAGCAGCTAGGTGTCTGCTGCACCAGGAGGAGTTGTTCCTGTTCCTCTTACCTGAGCACCCTGCCTCCAACCCAGCACCGAACTAACCGGGCCAAGGGAAGGAAGTGTGCCCGCATTGAGGGGCAACCTGGGGCATGGAGAGCCCTCAGGGGGAGGCCAGTGCTGGGACTAGGTCTCTGCAGACCACAGGCGCAGCTGCCCGGAGGCCTGGGCAGTGTCTGTGGACTGCACTCCCTGGACCGCAGTGGGCACATCCCTGCCTCCTTTCTCTCTCTCTGACTCATCTGGGGCCAGCAGAAAGTGCATAGTCCCTGTGCCACCTGGGTCCTCTGGCTCCTGGCTGTCCTGGAGCAGTCCCCCAGGGAGGCGGGCAGCCTGCAAGGCAGAACAGGCAGCACCCCCTCCCCCTCCCCCCCGCCGGCCAGCTCAGCTCACGGGTGGCAGAATTCCCCAGCAGGCAGCCCCGGGGTGTGGCGCGCTGCTGGGGCCGTGGTAGAAAGTGGGTTTCGGATAAACCCCAACCACAGAGGTCAGTGCCGCCTGCTGTGCAGCTTGACGTACAGGAAGTGTCTGAGTCTAATGATGAAACCTGTTAACTTTCCAGATGACGGAGCAGAGGAAACAGAAGCAGAGAATCGGGCTTCTAGGACATCCTCCTCACATGAACATCAACCCCCAGCAGCCGGCCTGAGCGGGCCGTCAGGGAGCGCCTGCCTTCCTGCTGGCCCGGCGCAGCTCCCACTGTGTGTGTGCCGTGCGCGCGTGACCCCAGGGTGCATGTCGTAATGAGATGTGCCGGTGCAGGGCGGCCCACCCGTGCCAGACATGTTGACTTGCCTTTTCTTGGAAGAACTGAAGACAGCACCTGATTTGCACTTGAAACCAGATTCTAGATTTAAAAGTATATATGACATGTATTTTGTATTTAAAGATAGAATAGACAGTATTTATGTTTTTTATAAAACTGTGCAATACGAATTATGCAATCACAAGGAACTTGTAACTCCCGCGCGCCCTGCAGGAGTCATGTCTGTAAAGCGGGTGCGTTACCTCTGCGCTTGGCGGCTCAGGGCCAGGGTCGCAGGAGTGCCACAGCCCAGGATGGGCCACGCCATGGTCTCCAGGGAGGCTGCTGCTGCTGCTGCTCTGGGCACCGGGGCCCCTGCCTGGCGACGCTCCGAGTCCTCATTTTAAGAAAAGCAACTTTAGTTCCCGATTATTTTATGCTTCTGAATTGATCATTGAACCTATTTCTTTCAGTAAAAGAACCATTTAGAGGCTCATACTTTAGTTTGTGAAATAGAGTATTTTGCTAAGGGGAACTTTCTATGCAATGTTTGAAATGAGTGCTGCCCAGTGTCCTCTCCTGCGTGAATTCCAGCTTCCTGGCAGAAAGACGTGTGACTGTGGCCCCCAGGCGACCTCGTCCGAGGTAGCTCGGCTGTGCCCCTGTGTGAGGGGAACAGTCCCAACTGTCCCGCTGATAGCCTGATGGATGATAAATATGAACAGAGACTTTTATACCTGTTGCTAGTTTTGTACATGGATCTCCTTTTACAAGAGAATCTCTGCACCAAAGTCAAAATGTACTGAGGACAGAGTTTTGAAATGAGTAGTTTGTAAATGCATAATAAAAATATTTAATAAACCAGGCGCAATGAGAACCGGTGGCTGGGCTGAGTGACGTGAAAGTGTCAATTCTGAACACAGCTGATGAGATCACTGAATTAACTAGGAAAATGTGCAGCAGCTGATGACGGCAAGCCGCAGGGCGGACAGTGGCCGGTGCTCGCCCATCCTTGCAGCTCAGCGTACCCCGAGGGTGCCGGCTGCCCTACTTGGTCTCCCAGAGAGTGAATCGGGGTGCTGTGCAGAGCCAGCACCTCAAGTTCAGTTAGCCTGTGCCAATAGCAGGCTCACGGCCGTGTCCAGGCATGGACAGACCTTCCCCTGAGCCATACTAACCCTGGCCCCATGCTGGGAGCTGGGTCACGGCTAAATCCCAGTTACAGGGGCAGGTTCATGACTGGTGGGGTGCCTCCACTTGACAAACCTGGTGGATTTTGCGAAAACACCACACATTTCCCCAGTCCCAGTCATCCGGGCCCTGCCCCTGCCTGGCTCCCCTCCCAGCTCAGGGTTGTGACAGAGCGTCACCTTTCCTGGAAGCCTATCACTTGAAGATACTTGATTGGCGGCCTCAGCAGAGCCTAAGGGCCTGGGAGCTCCCCGCCTGCAGGCAGCAGCCCCTGGGCCTGCAGCAGCACAGCCAGGACCCTGGACCGTCAGGGCCGGCCCCTGGGGCTGCGTGTGTGCATGAGCCGCCTGCCCTCTCCACCCACGGCTTCCAGGGATTACAGGCCACATCACCTGCAGTGGCGACCCGGATGACATTCTAGTCACTTGCCCATCCTGACTTCCAATTGTTGCACAATTTTCTTACCTGAAATGTATATTCGGTCAAAGGGCCTGGAAGACTGCACTCCAAATCTTGAGAAATTGTAGCAGCCTTGGGTTCCTGAAGACGCGCAGCCTTACACATCTTGTCTGCCCTGGAGCCCTGGTCCCCAAGTTCTAAGTTGGGGCTGGAAACATGGCCAGCCTGGGAGGATGTCTGTGGTGCCATTTGGTCTCGTCCTGCCAAGGCAACCGAAAGCGGGGCTTGAAATTCAACCCATCTAATGCAGGCTGTTTACCTTGGACATCGGAGTTAAGAGAGCACCTGCATTGTTTAGTTCACTCCTCAGCTGTCTCCCCGTGGGCAGAGCTGAGCCTGGGCAAAACCACCAATCCATGCCTGCCACGTGGGTGCAGGCGCCCAGCAGGTGCACTAGCACGGAGCAGCTGGGACACTCGCTGGCACCCACCGAGGACTCCACTTGTGGGAAAGGGAGAGCATCCAGACGGAGGACAGGGAGTGAGCCCCTGACACGCTCAGCTCTGCGGGTCTGTCTCCTGCCACCCGCAGGGTGGGGCACGGCTGCAAGCATCTGTGTTTACCCCCAGGCCAGGGCGAGGTCACTAGTCCACTTTCCAAGGCTCACAGAGGGACATTCGCTTCCTCAGAAGCACAGAAGGGGTTCGGTTCACTAAGACAGTGTTTTAAATGAACACTGGGGCCGGCGCGGTGGATGAGGCCTCAGCCTACTCCACCTGAATACCAGGTGGGCACCCGTTCGTGTCTGGCTGCCCCACTCCCATCCAACTCCCCCGCTAACGCCTCTGGAAATGCAGATGGCTCACCCAGGCGGGAGCCCTTTCCTGAACTGAGCCTGGCCCAGCTCTGCCCACCACAGCCTTTTAGGGAGTAAACCAGTGGCTAGAAGAGCTCCGTCTCTGTCTCTCCTCCTCTGTGTCTGCCCCTCTCTCTGGAACTCTGTCTTTCGACTCAGTAATAAACCTCTGGGGGAAAGACATACAAGACAGAAGCAGCGTGTGCCCGTGAGACCTGAGTTGGCAGCAGGAGCCAAGGCCTTTGCGGCCTCTGCTGACCACGCACCTCCCCCAGGGCTCAGCAGCCCCAAGCCGGTTTCCATGTGCAGAAAGCCCCTTCCACACGGGGAGCCACACAGCCTGAGGGACTCTTTCTACCTTACAGAGCCTCCAGCATGATCGCTTGGTAGGGAGTGGAGGCTCTGTGGCCAGCCCCTGTCTGGAGCTTCTCCCTGGCATTTGCCAGTCTCATGCCAGCCCCACCAGGCCCACGTCCCCCTGCTCTCCTGTCCCCCAGGGCTCCGTGTCTAAGCAGGTGCCGACAGTGCTGCTCAGCACGCAGGCAGCTGGAAACCCCCCATCAAGATTTCGATTTCACAGAAAGTACCCAAAATTCCACTGGTTTTGCATCACAAAGCGGTGGTTACAGCTCAGTTCTGAGTGGGCCGCCCTGTGCGTGGTTTCTGTGGGTGGCAGCAGCACTGCTTGACTCGGGCTTCACCGTTGCCTGCCTGGAGCAGGCTTGGCTGGCAGCCGACAGACATCTTCCCCCTTGGCCCTTGGGGGCGGGTGGGTGGACAAGCAGAAGCCCCAACCCAAAGTGTCCCCAGCAGGAGGGAAACACGAGGAAAAACCCACAGGCAGGGTATTCACACGGGATCTGCCTGACCCAGGCTGCTGCCTGCCGGGCTTTGGGTGCCAGCCTGATCGGATCTCCAGCCCCCTGGGGTATGACCTCTAGCATGAAAACTGCCCTGGACAACCCTGAGCGCAGAGAAGGCCAGGCCAAGCCAAGAACCCCGTCGCCTTGAAGTGAAACTGTACCACCCGCTCCGCCTGCCCTGTCTGGGAGTGCCACCATCTGGGCAGGGGAGGGGGTGCTGGTGGAGAAAGCCCCAGGAGAGCTCTAACCAAGCACAGATACCCCGCAACACCCCCACGCCCCGCCCCATGCCTGGGTGTGCTGGGCTCAGCAGCCAACGGTGGAGGGCGACAGCACCTGCCCTAAGGCTGGCACAGCCTCCAGCGGGCTCCCCGCAGACACCAGGCCCCCCGAGCCTGTGCTTCCCTATTTTGATTTCCAGGCAATACTCACAACTCCCACAGGTGGTCCAGGGTGTGTGGACAGAGTGCAAACCAGCGTCCAGGCTGGGACCCAGAGCTGTTACTTCTCATTTTCTAGGCCCCAGCCTTTGCCCTTCCCTGCCTCCTGCCCCCAGGCTGGGCTGATGGCCTGGGGTGTGCCACATGAGCCCACATCTGCAGGCCAGAGTGTGGGTGCTGCCCCCAGCCAGTCACGGAGGGCAGGCTCCAATTGCCTAAGTTTCTAACAACCAAATGATGTTTCCACTGCCAGTTTGAACTGAAGAAATTATGAATCAAGAAACCAATCAGACAACTAGCTTCATGTTGTGAACAACTGAATTCTCTTCACAAAAACTTTGACTGAAAGACGCCGACCCTGGGGCTGCCAGCACTGGTGTGGCGTGTGCCCTCCCACATCCTCAATAGCTCCCCTAACCCTGCTGGCCAGGCGCTGTCCCTGCCTAATGCCTGTCCTGGCTCTAGGGCCCAGATGCCTCCTTGATGATTTCAGGGCTCCCAGGGATGCTGTGGCACCGTGCCAAAATCCCTGTCACAGTTTACTGCTGTGTCTTCCCTCATCACCACCTCCCCAAGGTGGATACAGCCCGCCTCCCTTCTGGGCCCTCAGCAAGCACCTGCTGTTGTCAATGGCGGATGGGAAGCCACTGGACCCACTGAAAACACACTCAGTGGCCACCACCCGCGACACCGGCATCCCATGTGGGCACCAGATCGAGTCCTGGGCTTGCCTCCGGCTCCCTGTGCAAGCGTGTGGGAAAGCAAGTGGCCCAGGTGCTCACACCCCTGCCCCCATGCAGGGGACGACCCAGACGGAGTTCCAGGCTCCTGGCCTCGGCCTGACCCAGCCAAGCCACTGCAGCCACCTGGCAGGTGAACCTTGCTGTCTCCTTCTCTCTACCTCTTTGAAATAATAAATAAATGTTAAGGGAAAAAAATGCTCTGACCATCAGAGCTCTCTGCCCCTTCCTCCTCAGATCCTGGGAAGGGCAAGGGGCTTCACCCACAACCTTTCCCTCCAGCCTCAAGTGAAAACAAAACTTCTGTCTCTTGCATATGGATTCCCCAACCACTCACATCTATGGTGACTCTTTGAAAAAATTCAGATATGGACCCGGAGCAATAACCTAGTGGCTAAAGTCCTTGCCTTGCCTACACCAACATCCCATATGGGCTCCAGTTCGTGTCCCAGCTGCTCCACGTCCCTTCCAGCTCCCTGCTTGTGGCCTGGAAAAGCACTAAAGGATTGCCCAAAGCCTTAGGACCCTGCACCCACATGGGAGACCAGGAAAAAGCTTATGGCTCCTGGCTTCAGACTGGCTCAGCTCGGACCATTGTGGCCACTTGGGAAGTGAACCAGTGGTCAGAAGATCTGTCTGTCTCTCCTTCTCTGTGTAAATCTGCCTTTCCAATAAAAACGAATAAAATCTTTGAAAAAATACATCATAAAATTTGTTTTATATATAAAACATTTTTATGAATTATTATATATATATTATATAAGTCAGAATCATAGAAATAAAGGAAGAGAATCTTCCATTCACTGACTCACTCTCCAAATAGCTGCAAAAGGAGCTGGGTGGGGGTGTCCAAAGCCAGGAGTTTCATCCAAGTCTCCCACATGGGTGACAGGGGCCCAAAGCACTTGGGCCATCCTCTGCCACTTTCCCAGGCACATGAGCAGGGAGCTGGATCGGAAGCTGAGCAGCTGGGACTCGAACTGGTGCCCGTGTGGTATGTCAGCATCTCAGGCTGTCATGTAGTCCACTATGCCGGGCACTGGCCTCCACACTAGTTCTTTACCGTACTTCCACTGTCCTCAGCTTCCAATTCACAGAGCATGAAAGCTTCAGAAGTCATTTTTCTTTCCTATACGCCCTCTTAGCAAAGCAGAAGGAACTGCTTTAGAAGGTTGGAGTGAATCCAAGCCAGATGATGCAATGTCACATTTTTTGTTTTTGCTGTTTTTCCTTTTTAGGGGGGCGGTGGGAAGAGCACTTCCATCCACCAGGTCACTCCTCCAGTACCCACACAGCCAGGGCTGGGCTGAGCTGAAGCCAAAGCTGGGAGATGGGGATCCCATCGCTTGGGCCCCCCACCTCGGTGCAGGAACCCAACGACATGAGCACCAGCAAGCAGCCAGAGCCCTGGCTGGTGCTAAAGCCAGGCCCTCCAGCATGGGACATTGGCGTCTTCGGGGTGGCTGCCCTGTACTGCTGGGCTGCGTCCTCCACGCCACCCGCAGCCCCACAGCTTACCCCGTTTTCCCACTCTGGCAGCAGACAGAGCTGGGAAGCAGTGAAGTCTTGGTGGACCCACTGCCCACCCCCCGGCCACCTGCAGCCCCTCGCCTGCTGCCCGCCCCAACAATGCCCATGGTTGGTGCCTCCTGGCTCCACCCTGACACATAGGGTTCCCTGCAGGTGCCTGAGGAGGGGGTGACAGGCGGGTCGTGCTCCAGGCACAGAATTCTTTCTCCCAAGCACACTTCACAGGCACAGCCCAGGATTTCTGCTGATCCTACAGCAAAGGGCCCTGGAGGGAGACACTGCCCCGCCCCAGCCCCCACTTCTCCGTTCTGGCCTGCAGCCCTTAATCCGGGACACTTGCAACTCTGGCAGAGAATGCAGTGCAACCACTTTGGAAGTTTTCCAGTATTTTTATATAGATAAACAAAGACACCTAACAAATAAGACAGAGACCCCAACCCCAATTATTTACCAAGGAAGCAAACTATTTATCTACACTCAGACTATATGCGAACTACCAACAACCTCACTGTCGTCCACCAGCTGGCATGATGAGCACCTTGTGGTACGCGGACAGTGACCCACGGGCTCCGAGCACACATGGGTGGGGGGACAGGACCACGGGTGCTTGTGGACTGAGGGCTCCTGGTTTCCACACAGCACGACGCACACTTCACATGCTTCACCAAGAAGGGGAAAAGAGGGTGGGAGCGCACAACAAGCCCAAAGCATGCCACCCCCAGCTCTCCTGGTGAGGACTGGCACGTCTAACAGATGTGCTCACAAGCTTCCCAGCCAGGGAGCCCTCGCTGACCACCAGCAGAACCCCGGTGCATGCTGGACCCCCGAGCACTCCCCTGGGAGAGGACCTGCCCTCCTCCTCTCCCTCTGTTGTGATTCCGTTTCCAGAGCTCTGTTTTTTATAGTCTGTGTGTCAAGTTCTCAATTGTAGTTTACACATCTTTTCCCTGCCTCATGACTTGTCATCATCTTCATGAGCTTTTTGCAAACCAGAGATGTTTTATTTTGATGCAACCTACTGTGTTCATTCTGTTTTTTGCTGGCTCTTGCTTTC
Organism: Ochotona princeps; assembly: GCF_030435755.1. Taxonomy (NCBI): domain Eukaryota; kingdom Metazoa; phylum Chordata; class Mammalia; order Lagomorpha; family Ochotonidae; genus Ochotona; species Ochotona princeps. Next base: position 40,724,575 of record NC_080852.1, on the reverse strand, counting down.
TCTGTCCTTAGAAAGTCTTTGCGTAACTAATATGCCCAGGGTCTTCTCTGGTTGGTCCTGTGGAACTGGCTGCAAGATGGACCGCCAACATGCAACACTGCTGGCCACACCCACTGCTCAGGACCCAGGACCATGGGAGCTGCCCAACTTCATGCTTCTCTGTGGTTTGGACTGGCTTAAGATCAAACAGCCACATTTGGTTACCAACTGGAATAGGGAGGGCGCAGATTTTACAGTTTTGATCCATCATACATTTTTAGTTAACTTCTGTGTAAATGCAGAACATTATGGGGTCAAGGTTAACTTTTTCAAACACTTGACACCCAGTGACCCAGCACTGTGGAATGGAAAGCCCATCTTTCCCCCGTGCACTCTTCCTTCCCAGGCTCCATCATCTCAACCTGTCGCCGTCTCCACATCCGCTCAGTGGGTCCTTAGCAAGAGCACCAAGAAGGCACACAATGGAAAAGGACGCACTCTTCTACAAGGGGCAGGCGGTGGCAGGGAGCACGGAGTCGCTTGCCAAATGCATCATGACACGTCCTGGGGTGATTCCTTGAGTATGAAACTAGAAGCCCAAGCAGCAAAAACAGGAAGAGCCAAGTGGAGTTGCATCAAATGGAGAAGCTTCTGCACAACCAGGGAACAGACAGACGACCTACAGGGAACCCACACGTGAACGGAAAGATGGACAAACCAGAAGTGTGATAAGGGGCTCACACACCAAATACAGAAGCAACTCCAACAGCTCCATAGCGAAACAAGTCTAACACGATGGAAAAGTGGGCATCACAGCATGCAATGTGCCACTCTTTCAAATAAATAAATCTTTCAAAATAAAATGCAGTTCAGAATATTACCCAGCCACAAAAAGGAAGGAAACGCTACTGTAGGCCCTGGAGAATACTGGGCTCAGTGGGCAGTCGCCCAAGTGGCCGCACCCAGGACACGGAAAGGGGCTTGCTGGGGGCCAGGGTGCGCCGCACCCGAGGCGGAAAGTCCACCTTCAGCTCTGGGTGGGGAGAGGGGTACCTCACACGCTTGTCACACCCACTTCAATACAAAGTCTTCAAATCAGACAGTGCAGGTCCCCAAGTCCTATCCAGACCGCGCTGTTCATATGTCTCAATGAACATTTTACAAACAACCTGTCCGACAGTGATGAGGCACAGCAAGTCAGCTGCCACCTGCCACTGCACACTGCTATGAGAGAACCAGTTGACGTCCTGCTGACTGCTGGATGCTTGGGCCTGTGCACCCACATGGGGGCCCTGGCTTCTGCTCGCCCAGCCCTGGCTGTTGCAGCCAGCTGGGGAAGTGAAGCAGTGGTTGGAAGCTCTCTCTCCTTCAGTCTCATTTGCTCTGTCTCTGACTATGTGCGAGAGAGACAGAGGCAGTAAGAATGTGTGTGTCTTTCCCCTGTCTTTCAAACCATCAAAAAAGGAAAATGATTTCTTTTCATGCTGTGACCTTGCTGTCTATAGACTATCTGAACTTCTCTATAAAGGAGGACATCTTTTATTCTGCCTTTTCTGTTGTATGCCACTTCTCCTTTCTGGCTTTCCTGCGCTGGGTAGTAGAGTGTATGACACAGTGGTGAAAGCCAGCATCCTGGCCCTCTTCTATCTTAGAGGAACATGCCAGCCTCACCTTGACCAAACGTCCATCATCAGCTGCAGCCAGTTTCCCTCTGTTCTGTATTTCCCCAGTTTTCTCAAGAGCGGAGCACAGTTTTTATAAGGAACACGTGCCTGGTCCACTGCAATGACATGTCTTTGCATTGTTGTTCTTTAGTCTGCTGATGTGATACACCGCATTGACTGGTTGCAGCAAGGCTCATTGGTCAGGACACTTTGCTCTTCCCAACTGGACTTCAATTGCTAAAGGAGTTGTCCTTTGGTAGCCCTGGGGGACCAGCTCCACAGCATCCCAAGGGGAGCAAAACCTACCAGTGCTCACAGCTCTTTCATAAGATGGCTAAGCAAGCAGATTTTCTCAAACACTTGCAACTGTACTCTTCTCTGGATAAACTGTACAATTCCTACACCAGTCCACAGTGGCAACATGTAGCTTAAGGAGAAGACCTGCACAGCTTCAATGGAGTCACGTTGTCTTTTTCAAATTGTTCCCATCATCGCTTGAATCCATGAGTATGGAGGGCCCATGTCACATGCCAAGCAGAATTTTAAAGGTGAATTTATTTTCATGAAAAAGGTTTTTGAAGTCATGCAAATGGTGAATCTCCAGAAAGATCACAGAAAACACATATGGTAAACCATCATGCGTGGAATATCAAAACAAGCTTATCATCTAATCCCATTATGCATAAGCTTTTTCAAGTGCTCTTGTATAGTGATTTAAAATGTTGTATCTGTGTGAAGGACATGCGCCTGTGTGTTTCTTAAAACCCTCTGCCTGGTTTTGGTTTCCGCTGTGCTCAGTTTCTAGATGATCTGGGTCTTTTGTGGTGATGTGCGTGTGGTTTTAGCATGTGCCTCAAAGTGTCATGTGTCAGAAGCTTGGTGCCCAGAGGGTGGCATGGGAGGAGTGAGTCCGGGTGGGGGATCCTTCTCCCCTCATAAGGAAGGGGGGCTCCCACCCGGCCCCTTGCTAGTGTCAGCAGGAATGCTGCTGTAGGAGCCCGCAGCGGGGTACCCACCTAGACCTTGAAGTGAGAGCTCCATGCACTCCTCCTTGCCTTACTCGGTGCACATGCGTGTTAGGTCAAGCACACACGCCTTGAACGGCCGCAGGCCAGGCTGCCTGCAGACCCTCCCGCACCACCCTGAGGGGCTGTGCAGTCCACAGGATGACCCCATTGTCAGCCTTGGCAGAGATACCACCTCTGCTCTGTCCTCCTGCTACATCTGCATAAGCGTTCATCGCTCCACCTTCTGGATCCCAGCTTTCTGCTTTTCTGTTTGTGTTTCCACCTTATTTCTGCTCTTAACCACTGCCTAGTTTCTGCTTGCTTGAGGGTACACTCTTCTGGTTTTGTTGTTTACCACGAAGCTCACATCACGGACCTGGGGACACCTTTGTTTTCTGGCGTAGCATTTAGGTGCTCCCTCCCCCTCTCGGTACTGCTTTATACTTTTGTCTGAACATTTGGCTAGGATGAACTTTCAGAGCCAGTCCATCCGAAATGGTTTTATTTGTCTTTATGCCTTTCTCTCTGGCTCCCAAGTTAGCCAGATGTTTTAATTTCCAAATAACTTGGGATTTGTTCAGCTTATCAAGATCTACCTTATCAGAACCTTTATTTAAGGGCTGACATTGTGGTGTGGTGGGTAAAGCCACCACCTGCACTGCTGGCATCCCATGGGGTGCTGCTCCCTTCTGACCCAGATCCCTGCTACAGAACCTGGGGACAGCAGCAGCAGACGGCCCAAGAGCTAGTGCTCCCGCTCTTCCCAAGCAGGACCCGGATGAGGCTCCTGGCTCCTTCCTGGCCCGGCCCCAGCTGTGTGGCCATACGGGGAGTGAATCAGCAGGTGGAAGACTTCTGTCTCCCCCTCTTTCTCTGTGTAATCCTGACTTTGAAATAAATATGGGGGGGGGGAGTGGCACCTTAGATGGTTTTAATTCCTGAAGTGATTTTGAGGCCCCCACTTGCCAACAGCAGCCACCTGGGCAGAGGACATGGGTGCTGCACACTCGGACCCCAGTGCAGCACAGGGGAGGGGCTGTCCCTCCTGGGTTTCTGTCAGGGGATTGTGCACCTGTGACCCCATGCTGGCTTGTCTGGTCGTCATGCTGGGCATACGCACACTGATGACCACAGTGTCCGTCTGAGCTGACCTGTGCTTTCCCTGGGCCCCACGCCTTGCTCTCCTGCCCACTCTGCCTGTTGAATGTTAGGCAAACCTTCACTTCTAGGCGATGTCATGTTTTCGGCTCTAGAGGTGCCTTACAAACTTGTCATGCAAATGAAGCTCAATACTTTTCTTCCAAAAAAAGCTAGAAATGCACCTGACATCTCAGTTCTCAGTCTGACTGTGGTAACCAGATGCCAACAGTATCCGTGCACTCACTCCCAAGTCCCTGCCCAGCACGCAACCCCCAAGGCGGCAGCCCCTCCCCACAGCCTCTTCACCTCTGCAAGGGAACCTGCCATCTTCCAGTCACACAGACCCTTGCTTTGTGTCCCTCACAGCAGGACAGGCACTCCCCATGTCTCCCTGCAGCCCAGCTGGCACAAGCTCCACTCCCTGCCCTCCTCTGCGATGGTGTAGCGCCCACTGCCCCTGGACTTTTTTTTTTTTTTAAGATTTATTTATTTTTTATTGGAAAGGCAGATATACAGAGAGAATGAGAGACAGGAAGATCTTCCGTCTGTTGATTCACTCCCCAAGCAGCCACAATGCCAGGAGCCGGGATCCTCTTCCTGGTCTCACACACCGGTGCAGGGTCCCAAGGCTTTGGGCCGTCCTCCACTGCTTTCCCAGGCCACAAGCAGGGAGCTGGATGGGAAGCGGGGCGCCCATATGGGATCCCGGCACATGCAAGGTGAGGACGTTAGCCACTAAGCCACTGCGCTGGGCCCACCCCCTGAGCTCTTACCCCGGCCTATAAGCAGCTGCTCCTCTTCCCTTGAGACCCCAACCCTTCCTGCACAGACACAGAGCTCTCTGCTCCCCATCTTGGTCTCTGTCCATCTCTCCCCACTTCCTCCCTCACAGAACTGTGACACTGTACCCACCAGCACTGTAATCCTGGGCCCTGGAACGGCATAGGCCATCCTCTGTGTCTCGGCTTTGAACCTGTCATTTCCTCTACCTAGACCAGCCACTCCCCCCAGCTCCGACTCTTCCCCAACAAGCTGTGCTGAGCCTCAGCCCACATGAGCACCCAGTGCCCACCTGTCCTCTTGCCAGGGTGGGACTGGGCAGGTCCTTCCACCCTTTCTTACATGGCAGTCGTCTGTACCTGGGTGTGCCTACGCCGAAGTACCTAGGAGATGGAAGGAGAGGGAAGTGCAAGGATTCCCAACAGGAACAGCACTCAACCCCCTCCCCCCCTCCCCCCCTCCCCCCTCCCCCCCCTCCCTCCCCCCCTCCCCCCCTCCCCCCCTCCCCCACCTCTCACGAAGCCGCCAGAGTCTAACAGCTCCTTGTCAGTTTCCCACTACTACTCATTTTCCATAGTCTCCAATTTATTTTCAATTGACTAAAGCGCAGGATAAGCACCCATTTCCCCTTCCTTTTCTGACAACTAGAGCTCTCATCTGACAGCCCTCTGCACCCACTGTCAGATGTAAGAGCAACCGAGTTCAGTGGAAACTCCCGATCCCTGGAGCACAGTAAGAAAGGGCCGGCTTCGGTAACGCTAGGGCTGCCTTTCTCAGGAGAGCACCACGAGCAACCAGGATTTAGCTCACAATGAAAAGGCATGAGAGTCCTGGCAGTCATTCCTCCAGAAAGAGTAAAGCAATGCACAAATGTCCTGAGCTGGAAGAATTAGTCAATAAAATTGTCTTCTGCCCCAGTTTCTAGAACAGTAACAATACAGTCCTGAACTCTAGGCGCAGATCTGGCCACCAGCCGGGCCCTCTCCCTGGGTGCCGGTGACTCCCGCGGTGACTCAGCGGGTTTCCCAACACTGGCCCCAACCAACACCACCCGGAGCAGGGCACGGCAGCTCTCGGCAAGTGGGACAGAGAAGAAAAGTGCTCCAGTCACAAAGGCAGACCGGGACTCCCTCATGTTTGAAATCCATCAGGGATAACCACGGGGGACCACACTGCAGGAGGGACCAGCACCAGGTTCTGGCCAGAAAGCACAGTAGCTCAGCCGGGTGTGATTACAGGGGGATTCTCCTGGGAAGCAAGGGGTGTGACGCAGGTCAAGCGCCCCTCCACACACAGGCACACCACACAGACCCCCAAAGAGTACGCAGCCACACAGCCCGGCACCGCTGGGCAGCGCTCCCTCATGTCTGCTCAGATAATGCCAAGGGCGGCCGCATTCCCTCAGAACACGCCTAAAGGTGCTTGAAAGGTTAAGGTTGGAGGCGAGGAGGGGCAGAGTGCAGCAGCCTCACCTCAGGCAGCTGCCACCGTGAGTCAGGAGCCGGCCCAGGACGCCCTCACACCTGTCCCAGCACGGGAGCCCCAACCACACACCCCCGCCAGCAGCCGTGGGGAAACTGAGTCACAAAGCCCCCAGCCCCAGGGAGAGGGGCCTAGAAGGCCGGCCTCCGCAACTCCCAACGTCTACTTGGCAGCTGTCCCCTGCTTCGAGGGAAAGGGCCAGGTCGCCATCCTCGCGGCTTTCCTCGGAGGGGCACGGACGGAAGGGGCGCAGCCACACCCTCCCAGCCACCGGCCCGCGGTGGGCCTCCTCTCACGTGGGCCTCCACCTGGCCAGGCCGCCTCCCTCCGGGGCAGGCCGTGACCCAGCTCCGCCCAGGCCAGCAGGGCGAGTGAGGGGCGCCGCCCAGGCGTCCCTGTGAGAGGAGGACCGGGCGGGAGTGGCCCTCGGCCTCCACAGGTGCAGCGACTGAGGAGACAGAGCCAGACCTCCTCCGGTACTGGGGGGTAGCAGAATGCGGTTTGTGAGGAAAGGATGCGCAGGGGAACGCCAACATGCCTCCTTCCCCCATTTAACTCGGTTTTCTTTGAGCCTGCTATGGCCGCGCGGGAGCATGAAACCTTGCAACCCCGGGGCACAGCGGTGGCTTTGCAGTTCTGCTTAGCACACTGTCCTTCCCACTTTCCCTCGACTTCTCTGGTGGGGAGGATTTCCACAACCCCAGCGGACAGCAAGCACGGACAGGGCAGGTAACAGAAACCAGAGAATTTAGTCCACAAGCCCCTTGTGGGTGTGGCATGCTTCCCAAGGGACACCTGCTGATCTGTCACCATCTGGGGGTCCCACAGGAGGAACTCGCTGCAGCCAGTTACAGGAGACTGCCTGAACCTGCGCCAAGTCCCTGAGCAGGTGCAGCCAGTCGGGCACAAAGGCCACAACCCTGAGACCCACAAACAGAAGGTATCCGTCTGCTGACTCATACAGGGCTGGGAGCCCTGGCTTTGGTACCCCACCTACTGAGCCTCTCAGAGTGCTCACAAAAGTGCCCCGGGGTCCCTGGGCAATCTGATGGCCGTGGTTACTAAGCACAGTGGCGGAAGGTCCTCACTGTTTGCTCTGCTGTCTCATCCCACAGCCTGCTCAGACTGACGCAATGTTTATGGAGCTGTTCCACTGACTGTTTGGTCAAGATAACACATTCTGTCGAAGTAGCGACTTTCCAGCCCTGGCGGGGATCCTTGTCCCTGTTCCTCTCCATCTTGGCTGGAGAGCAGGCCAGGATTCTGGCTTCCTAACTTGTGAGATGGAAGAGGAGTGGACTGTCACAGAATGAGGCCACGTGGCTGATGCTGGCCACGGCCAACCACAGCCAAGGGTACATCGTTCGTGCCCTGTGCCCTGTTCTTGCTCTCCTGCTCCTGTTTCCTGGGCCAGCAGAGCTGCTGCAGAACCATGGAGTTGGGCAAGACATTGGAGCGTAGGGCTCAGTCTCCTCTGTAGCCATCTTCACACAGGGCTTAAGCGTGATCAAGTGACTCAGCTCAGCCACACAGCCAGTTACTGGCAGGGTCAAGATGAGAGCAGCTCTCTCCCTCGGCTCTTTGCTGTTGATCCCCAGGCAGCCATGTGTTCTGCCGCCCTGTAGGTGCACAGCACGGTGTTTCGTGTTTGTCAGTAGGTGTAGTCTCTTTCCATGATCTACGATGCTACTTCATTTGACTGACAGCACAAGCGGAGGGGACAAACTGGGACTTGCGAGGTCAGGCCCCAAGACCTGGCAGCCTCCACTCCTCTCCCCGTGTGGCTGAGTGTGGCATGCAGAAGCCGCACTGAAAGGGCCACCAACACACCAGGAAGGAAACCTTCAGAGCCACCAGCCCAGCTCTACAGCCCAGTCATGAGCCACAGACAACCCAAGCTTGCTACATCCTGGCCTGCCCTTACGAACTCAGTCAGTGCAGCCAGACATCAGCGCATGACACCTTGGTGGGGTTTTAGAACTCTTACCAAGAGAACTGGTCAACCAACACTTTTGTTAGCAGTTCTTGGCAAGACAGAATGACTTTCTGCTGTAACACGGGTAGTAAAACTGTATATGTACGTGTGTGTGTGTGTGGAGAAAGAAAGATGTTAAGAGCTAGAAGACAAAGGAAAAAAGGGGGGAAAGAGAGAGCTTTCCCATCTGCCAATCTACTTCCCAAACACTTGCAACCGCAGGAGCCAGGCCTGGCTGAAGCGAGGAATTCAATCGCAATGTCCTATGTGAGTGGCAGGGACCCACCCGCACCATCTGCTGCCTCCCAGGAGGCTAGAATGGGGAGCACAGCCAGGCTGCAGTTCACTACTGCGAGATGCAATGACACTAATGCCTGCCCGTAAAAGTAACTTAAATGACAATTCATGAATAGTAACTTTATGACCTTTGCTGATCAAGAAACCCAGCCATGGCTTGTTAGCTTACGCTCAGCTTTTAACTGTGGCATTTCTCCAAATCCTCTACCACCAGAAAATCCAGGAAACTTGGGGTTTTGAGGCAGCACCACAGTCATTCCTGGGCACTCCCGGCCCCCGCAGATGCTTGGGGCCCATACCAAAGGTGGCTTGGTCTCTGCACAGAACCCGCACACATCTGCCCGATGATACCGGATACACTGCGTATGTCATGTCTGTTTGTCACCCTGTACCCCCGCGCGGAGAAGGCAGAGAGCGCACATGGTCAGTTCTGACGCAGGCTTTTCTGAGTATTTTCGATCCACAAGTGGTTAACTCTGCAAACGAGGAACCGTGGACTCAGAGGGCCGACCGTGTTTGCTTTGCCGGCCAACCACTTCCAGTTTACACAGGGCTCCAGGGGAGCCTTGCTGTGCTTGGCATTGACTAGGGCTCGGGAGGACTGGGCAGGTGGAGGCCAGAGGAGCTGGGGCACCTCCCTTCGCCATCGCTTTCCCAGCCAGGGTGCCCACAGCACTACGAGCCAGCAGAAGCTACAGCACTTCGTGTGACTTGGTCTCGGCAGTCAGCTGGCTCCCCCTCTGCCCTGCCTGGGGCCTCCTGCACCCCAGGACATGGCCCTCTCCTAAAAAGGGAGTGCCAGCAGTAGTTACAGGAGCTCATGGGAGGGAACAGCTGCAAGGGGCAAGGTGCAAGCCTGCCTCGCCCAACACCCAGCTCCAGGACTATATTTTTTTAGAGATTTATTTATTTGAAATCAGAGCCAGAGAGAGAGGTCTGTATCCACAGGGTCACTCATCAGCTAGGGCTGAGTCAGGTCAAAGGCAGCTGTTTTGTCCAGCTCTCCCACGTGGGTCAAGGGGCCCAAGCACTTGGGCCATCCTCTTGTGCTTTCCCGGCCGTTGGCAGGGAGCTGGGCTGGAAGTGGAGCTGCTGGATTCCAATCAGTGTCAGTGTCACCGTAACACTGGCCCCTGGAGGCAATTCTATTAACACTGGCCCCTGTAGCACCTGCGTTTCTTGCCTGGAATAAAAACTGTAGAAAAAACTAATTCCAGGAGGGAGATTTGATTTTTATTTTTTAAAAAAATATTATGACTAATCGTAACACTTCTGAATGCTAATTCACTTCTCCCGTGGCTGACTCATTTAGGGCTACAGGGTATGTCCTTTTGGGGATTTGGATTAGAGTTTCAGAAGGAAAATTTGAATAATCTACTGCTAGTACTGTTGTACAGAGCCCTCACCTTAAAAAAATTTCAACTCATAGATTGCACTTGACTAAGGAGAATATTCACAGCAAGGCTAACACTTTGTGAAACTCACATGGCTCTAGCAACCAGAGCCTTGGCTATGTGTGCTAACGATTCTGGAAGCCTGACACTGCACACCTGTGCGCGCGCCTCACACGTGCAGACACACATCTTCGTGTATCCAGGAGGATTCCAGCGTCTCAGACCAGCTTCCCATCCCACACTGTTCTGGGGACTCTTTTTTTTTTTTAAGATTTACTTTTATTTGAAAGGCAGATTTAAAGCAGGTCTTTATCTGCTGGTTCACTCCCCAACTAGCTGCAGCCACCACAGCTGAGCTGGTCTGAAGGCAGAAACCAGGAGCCTCTTCCAGGTCTCCCAGATGGATTCTTTGGGCCATCTTCCTGTGCTATCCCAGAGCATAAACAAGGAGCTAGATGGGAAGTGGAGCAGCCAGGACAGGAACTGGTGCCCATATGGTATGCTGGCGCCACTGGGTGGAGGATTAGCCTGTGAGACATAGCACTGGCCCCCTGTGGTGCCGTTTCAGTGTTGCCTGGCAACACTGAACCCTCAAGAGAGGGAGCAAAGCGCACAGGGCCTTCCATGAACCACAGCGGGAGTCAGATGTCCGCCAAGATTCAATCAGCTCATTCACAGAAAAATGAGCGTTTCTATTGCTTCAGGAATGTGCACGCACCCTGGAGCCAGGCCACCACCTCCCGGGTGTTTGGTGACCATCCTGCGCCTGTGTCCTGGGATTGCTGCTAGTGAAAGCGAATGCCCGGTGGGCATCACCCGTTTCCCACAGGCCGTGGCATCTGCCTGGAGTACGGCTCCTTCTGCGGCCTGACCTACGAGTCTCCAAGCCTTAACATTTCATGATTGCAGATTACACGTACAGTTCACACACAGGAACGCTACTATTTCATGATTGTAAATTACACACACAATTCAGAGAGGATCCATCAGCCAAAAGAAAGATCTCTACAGAAGCGGGGCATCCCCTGTGGCGACTGGCTGGGAGTGGCCTGTTTGTGTCTGTGAAATATGAGCAGTTGAAGAACATTATGCAAAAGCAGCAGAATGAGGACTGGGCTTGTCCCTAGCTAAGGCAATTACATCTCAGCTCATTCAAAATGAAATGAAATGCTTGTTTTCACATTTTTGATCCAAAAAAGGAAAACTGGATAAAAAGCCAAAGAAGGGAAAAAGAACCGTTCCAGGAGGCAGCCCTAACCTGGAACCAGAAGCAGCCGCCAGCAGCAGGCAGCTCCGTGTCCACACAGGGCGGTGCCTTCCGAGGCCACCGGATGGACACTCATCCCTGGGCCAAGCGAGGCCACAGCCAGCTGGGCTTGGGTCCAGGGGCTTCTCTGCCTGTCTTTTTGAAAAGCCACATTGACCAAGGAGCCTGGGTTGTGCAAGTCCCTTCCACAGGCTATACACACAAACACACACACACACACACAGAAATTCCCCCATGGGTCATTTCCATTTGGAAATAAGAGTTACTGGAATCCTGACAACTTATGTTTGTCCCTCCCCTTCCCCTGAAAGAAAAAAAAAAAAGACACACACAAGGCAGACATGAAGCTCCCTGTCCGTGTTCAGCTGGGACCAAAAGAGGCCACGCGCTGCAAAGGGCAGGGCACGTGACAGCGTCAGCCGCTCCATGTCCGGCTCAGCCAGCGTTTCAGGTTCCCCCGTGGCAGCCCCGCCCTGGAGACTCACCTCATGGCCTTTCCCTGGCATTCAGACCGGACTGAGCTCGGCTCGAAAACCAGAGTCACTTGTCACTCCACCTCGTGTGCCTGAACACCCCTTTCCTCCTCAGGAGAGTGACGGTAATCCCACATGGCCTACTTTCCCACACTTGATGCCGTGGGAACAGAGCCAGCCGAGAGGGAGCTCCGGGAGGTCAGCCCTGGGAATGCATCGCAGCTTCATCCCCAAGCCTGCTCTTGACCTTAGCAGCCAGGGGCAGAGATCAAAGGGTGCCCAGGCCAGGGTGTCACCTGGTCTGAGTGGTTTCTGTGTTTGTGATGGGGGCAGGAGCACGGCTCAGACCATCTGGAAGGCCTGGCGTTTCTTCCTGACTCCTGGTTCTGAATAAAGAAAAATAAAAAACGAACACTCTTTAAAATTCAGGGAAAAAAACACATATAATAAAAATACCTAATTAAAAAGTCCATGACATTCGTGTGTGTGTATACGTTTGTGTACTGTTTTATGGCTTCCATTCTTGTTGATTTGATGCTTTGATTCAGGGGACTTTTTTTATGACAGTCATTTATGATCCGGGTAGAAAACCCAGCAGTAATTGAGCACAGCACTGCAGACAAGCCCCACTTCCCATCAGGAGAGGGGGCCCAGCCTGAAGGGGGAGGAGGGAGAGTGCCCAGCGAAGGGGGAGAGGGCCCAGCACAACAGGAAAGGGCCCAGAGAAGGGGGAGGAGGGGGCTCAGAGCAGGGTGAGGGCCCAGCACAGTATGGGGTGGGGGGCCACTCAGCACAGCAGGGCAGCTCTGGTGGGGTCCAGCACAGGCCAGGGGACCCAGTGGAAGGGGCACAGCACAGCGTGAGAATCCTGATCCTGGCTCGAGAGGGTCAGGGCGACCCAGGGCCACAGCGGTCACACCAGCCGTCATCTGGTACAACAAACAGATCACTCAGCCCCAAACACTAGCGCATCTGGCAGATACCCGACATCATCCCAGAAACACTCATTTCTAGAAAAACCAGATCCAGAAGGCGAGTCCTTGCAGACGGCATTTTCCTGTGAGGACTGAGTGGGGAGCCAAAACAGGCTCTGTGTGTGAGTCTCCAAGAGGGGGGACACTGAGGCAGGCTGTGTGTGTGTGTGTGTGTGTGTGTGTGTGTGCTAGGCAGGTGGGGGGACACCAAGACAGGCTGTGAGTGTAGTAGAGTGTAGTGTGTGTGGCAGGGCAAGGGGCAGAAGGATTCCTAGAATTCCGAGCTGCACCTTGGACCGGGGTTCACTGGAGGCGGAAACGGGAGGGGAGACTGCACTCTGACCAAGGGTTGAGGTTCTGACGCAGGTAAGCTGGCAGGCATATCTGTGCCTCAGAGGCCTGCCGGACACCCTGCTCAGACAGAAGGACCACACAGGGGCTTCAGAGGCACTGCCCACTGCCCTCCTTGCCACCAAGGGCACAAGAATGAGCAAACACAGCTCATTCTTTCACCACGCTCAAATCCCTTCCCAATTCTACTGGTTTGGCATCTGCAGGGGCCGCTCAAAGCTCACATGCCCAGCCAGCCCATCTCCTGCAGGGCCTTCTCACAGCCCTAGGGGCTGCAGTGAGGCTGGGACCAGAGTCAGAACTCTGGAGAAGCATGGAGTCCCAGAGGAATGAGAGGCGGGCACACAGGAGGCATACACGGCCTCCCACCACTCTCCCAGTGGCTCCAAGGATAAGCCAAGTCTCTGATTCTGGGCAAGGTTCCTAAGTCCCCTGGGGCCTGCCCTTCATTCCAGTTCATTGACTTCAATTCGTTCTAGTTCCTGCTTCTTTATTCAGCAGCACTGAGCTGCCTTACTCCTGGCTAATTAGAAACAGCATGCGGGGTGTCTGAATCATTGTAGCCACTTAACACACACTCACACCACACAGCTATACACTCCTATCACACACGATTTACCCATCACAAACCCTTGCATAGCACATACTCATGTATACAGCCACACATTTCACACGTGACATATAAGCAGTTACATATTACAGTCATCACTTGAATATCACATCACACCATTACGCACATATCATACCACATGCACATTCATGTGTCATACACTCACATGTCGTATACTTACCTATTAGTCATATATCACACATCACTTACATATCACGTTTACACATCAGTTACATTTACAAAGTCCATGTACATATACACTTGCATAGCCTACATACTTGTTTCATATCTACAATATGCAGATCACAAATATCACACGCATGCATTTTATATACATATCATGCATACTCACGTCACGCTTCTCACATATACTTATCATACTTATTGCACGTGATACATATGTGATACTCGCATATCACATACAACAAACATTTAAGTATCACATACTTATCACATGCACTCACATATTGCATACAGGAGAGCACAAGCTTTGCTACTCAAATGAAGCAATTTATTGAAAGCACACACACAGGTCAGTCTCATTAACTAATCAAAGAAAGTATTTAATAAATTCAGTCACCAAAATCCACTCAAACCACACAATATCTGAAATAATTAGGAAAGAAGTTTAATGTCATCATATTCTGTTAGGCCCTAGCTTAAAAGTAATTTAATCTTAATATCAGTTCATCTTTGCTTTTTAACAGGATGCCTTCTCTCTTCTCACATGTAGTTTTTTTCATTTTTTAAAGTATTTATTTGAAAAACAGAGTTAGAGAGGGAAGAACAGAGACAGATTCTTGCATTCACGGGCTCACTCCCCAAATGGCTACAACAGCCAGGGCTAGGCCTGGCCCAAAGCAGGAGCCTCAACTCCATCAGTCTCCCAGGTGGGTGCAGGGTCCCAAGCACTTGGCCATCTGCTGCTGCTTTCCCAGGCCACCAGCCTGGACCAGAGGCAGAGCAGCCAGGGCACCGATGATGCCCGTACGGGATGCAGGTGCTGCGGGCCCCACAAGTGCTGTGTCAATGAAGAACCCTAATAGGAATCCAGCAGGGAAGTTCATGCCACTCCGGTGACAAAACACGTAGAGCGGAACCCACGCCTGGTGTGGAGAGAAATGGAGGTAGCGCTGCCTGCCTGGGCTGCTCTTCCGTGAAACCCACCTGCTGCCTGCCTCCGCTGTGCCTGCAGCAGCCAGCCACGGCCACCCTCCCCAGACCCACTGCCATGCTCCACTGCCTGCCTGGGCTGCTCTTCCGTGAAATCCCACCTGCTGCCTGCCTCCACTGTGCCTGCAGCAGCCAGCCACGGCCACCCTCCCCAGACCCACTGCCATGCTCCACAAAGGGCAGCCAGAGCCCTCAGGAGTGCCAGCAAGGCAGCGGGGAGGGGGTGGGCACACTCCCTGCACTGTTCCCAGAGTGTGCCTAAAGCAGGGCCAGCACTGTGACGTAGCAGCTGCTGCACATCCCATCCAGCTCCCCAACAGCCTAGGAAAGCAGCAAGAGATGCCCCAAGTGTCTGGGCCCCTGTATCCACATGGGAGAGCTGCAATAAGCTCCTAACTTTGGCCTAAGTCAACCCTGGCTGCTGCAGGTACCTGGGGAGTGAGCCAGAAGACAGATGAACTCTCTCCTCTCTCTGTAACTCTGCTTTTCAAGTAAATACTTAAAACCAACCAAGCAAGGAGCAGCCAAGGCTCTCTCACAGCACAGCCAATCCCTTGCTCTTAGAAAAACCTTTGCATGCAGTCACAGCACAGCTCGGCATGCAGAACACTTTTACAGAAAGCAGGCTCTGTCTTCAGGAAAGAATCTCCTAAACGGGGATACATCCCCAGGAGACATTTTAAGTTAAATATTTTGTGCATGGTGTCACTGTTGGTGAAACTGATTCGAGTGGTCCACTTTCAACACAGAATGCAAACTGACGGGACGACCTGTACAGGTAGCCACAACTCACTGGGCAGATGGGATGCTACGGAGCAGGCAGCTCACAGGAGGAGCTGACATGCAGAGGCTGTGGCGGTAACTTCCTGGGAAGATTGCACACGTAGCAGCTGCAGCACACTGAGTCAGGAGCCACACGAGGGGCCTGCGTGCCAGGATCTCAATTTCTCTCATCACTCTGACTGTGCCTGCTTGCAAAACCCATCAAATACTCCCTGTCATTCTATCACCTGAGTGCAAATCCATGTCTTGCAGGGACAGGTGAGGAGAGTATTTCCACACACACAAAAATCGGCATTTTCCCAAACGACCATATCTTACTTCCAATGATGGACTCAGTCTTGCCTTTGTCTTCACATGTTCACTTTAATTTCAGGATCAACATCTGACCAAACTCAGGGGAAAACTTTAACTTTTATTTGATGGTCCCAGTACGATCCAACTAAGAGAAGGCCCATGCTTGTTCTAACAGTGTGGAGACTGCTGCTGCTTTCTCTCCCACACTATGTCCCTAAGTGCACACTCAGAAATATCCATGTTTCTATTAAACGTGATGCATGTTTGGAAAATGACTGACTAAAGCCTGTGGAGTCAGTCTCCCTGCTGGGAACAGGGTGAGCGAGTAGAGTTAGGTGTGCACTGCTGCTGGTGACAAACCCAGCAGAACAAGCGAGGCAACGTCACATTCCGAGTTCCTGTCCCGTTGGTTTCATTTGCAGGATGCCAGCTGGTTAGAGAGCTTCCGTGCTTGTACAAAGACTGATTCCAAGCCTTTGGAACAGATCTTACTTGATTAAGCGAAGTCAGGAATAGAACATGAGCGTGTTGTCTGGTCTCCAGACAGATACAAGCACCCCAGGAGACCCCTGCTCTCCAGTGCCCACCGCATCTCCCGTCCACAGATGAATCACCTTCCAGCACACGCCCCTGCGATGGTGCCTGGACAGGCCAATCTGAGCCAAGCCTCCACTTCCGGCCCTCACACGACACTACATGTGACGCTTTAAAACCCGCAGGCCCAATGCTTTCCCTAAAATCCTGCAAATACAAGTGTTACATAACCAGCCTGCTGTTGTTTCCAAGTTAAAAAAAATATATATGTATTTTTTTTACAGTGACAAAACCACGCCACAATAAATGGGATTCAAAGTTAAGTCTCCCAATCACGTTGGGGATGCCATGACAGCTCTAACGCCTACAGCTTCTCCCCGCTTTCTGCCTGTTTGATCCATCTTCCACATTAGAATAACCATGTACAAGCAAGACAGACTTCTAGTCTGAGTATAGAAGTGCCTATCAAAAAGTCCACATAAATGGGAGGTTGTGGCATAGCGGTTTAAACCACTGATTGTGACAGTTCCAGTCCTAGATTTCCCACATCCCATCCAACTGGCTCCTGCCATGCCTGGAAACACAGTGCTTGGATCCCTGCCATCACCCGGGACACCAGCACAAAGTTCCTGGCTCCTGCTTCTGCCTGGCCCAGACGCTGGCCGTTGCACTCATTCGGGAGGGAAGGTCTCTTTTTTTTTTTTTTTCACAAGATTTCAGCTTTTTGCAGAATTAGCTCTGATATGAATAATATTTTCACATAACTGCAAACACATTTTTCATTCCATATAAATCTCTAAAGATGTTGCTCAAGAAAGCAGACTGAAACAAACTTTGTGAACACGAAAAACCAACCTCAAAGAGCTCAAACACTTCACATACCTGAACAGAACCCCAAATCACAAACAATATGGGGGACATTTTCAAGAGTGGCAGCATGTGAAGACATATTTTTAAAGCAACTAAGCTCACAAATCGATCCAAAGAGACAGAGGCTAAAATTGCACCACAAACCAGCTCAGAATTCGAAGAAGTTCAATGTCTGGTGCTGAGGTCACCAGATGGCATTCCAGGAGGAAAACGGGCACGGATACGCCAGGACACATTCCCAATGCCTACAATATTTAAAGGTAAACACTGACCAGCCAGCCAGCCAGGGAGCACAGCAGCCTTTCCCAACTCCAAGCCAGATCAAAGGATGGAAATCAATGTGATCAAGTCAACTTCAGGAAAACCAAACTTCCGCAGC
Source organism: Ochotona princeps (assembly GCF_030435755.1). Classification (NCBI taxonomy): domain Eukaryota; kingdom Metazoa; phylum Chordata; class Mammalia; order Lagomorpha; family Ochotonidae; genus Ochotona; species Ochotona princeps. The sequence continues at coordinate 40,707,149 of NC_080852.1, read as the reverse complement.
CAAAGCCACCACAAACAAGTCACTAGAGGCCCGGCAAGACCACTGGCAACTCGGAGCAGTCACGAAGGACTTAGCCCCAACCACCAGCTTTAAAGCGGACCACTTCTCACCAGACGCAGTGAGGTGCCCAACTTCTCTCACCTCTCCCAAAGACACCTTGGCAACGTCCGTGGAGAAAGCAGCCTGTCCACGGGCAGCTGGCCGCTGGAACAGGAGGACAGCTTTCCCACAGCATCGTGGCAACAGCTGCACACACGACTCATTCTACTCCTTTACTTAGACGTCCCCATGGACATGCCCACGACGCAACCACAGACAGGCAACTCGCTGCAACTGAGCGGGGCACCCACCAATAGATCATCCACGTGCGTGCAAGCAGACATGATCAGCTACCAAAAGGGAAAGCCGAGGCTCCGGAACCGCTATAGAAAGACCCCTGAGCAGGAAGTGGGAAAACCCAGCACGAGCACCCAGCTGCAGGGACACTTCAGAGTCCATTGAGGAGGATTTTCACCTAACCAAGACTCACCAATGACTTTCCACATCACCTTTCTTTAATGGTATACTTAAAAATTACCTAGGTTTCCTGTAACCATTGCTGAGTTCCTTGTCTGAGTTACGTTATCATATACTTGACTTTTCATCAACTCAAAGCTTGTACTTCAGCCACGAATAAAACCTTGTTATTTTTCCGAGAAAAATATGAGAATTTTCTCTCGTCAAGAGGCCTAACTCGGTCACAGAGCACACTGTATCCAACATGAGCTTTCACAAGCACCTGGGGTCTTGGGGCTGTTAGGTGGATGGGCTGGGCTACACAGCTGAAGCTGGACTATGAAGTAAGGCAGCTCTGAGTCCCTTATATGTTTGCCCCTTCTAAAGTGGTGTGCGAAGCTGACCATTAGTCAGAGGGCTAAGAAAACACTCCTTACACTGGGAAGAGGCCACTGCAGGGCGTGCACGGATGCCAGGGTATTCCAGAATGCTCACGCCACAGCGGATTCTGAGCCATTAGTCTGGACACACACAGCTGACCGCACACATCTCCACCCACCACTCCAGCACTCCTCCCAGCCTGCCGACCCACATCCCAGCACGGCGATGACTCTTTGGTCATGTTTAAGAACTTCTGGTTCGGCCCAAACACAATGTCAAGAACGCCCTTAACAAGGCTCACTCCTCTGCCCTCATGCACTGTATCCCTTCAAACCACTCTGTGAGCGGCCTCTGCAACACTTCACAGTGACCAATAATCACAGCCTAGCTGACCCCCCCCCCCCCGGTCGAATGCCAGGACAGCAACAGCCTCTGTCCCACTCTCACGCCAAGCAGACACAGCCCAGGGCCTGCCTTCAGCAAGCCTCGCCAGGTGCTTGCTGAGGAAACGAACTGCCTCTGTTCCTTCCTGGTTCGGTCCCAACCATTGCACCGGCAAACTTCTCCAGGGCAGAGGTTGTTTCCAAGGAACGGCTAGCACGGTGTGGAACGAAGTTGTATCCCTAAGTCATTCGTCATTCACCTGCGCCAAAGCTAACATTGACCCAGTGACTCCACATCTCTGCAGACCCAGAACTCGGCTGGCCTGACGCGAAACCACGACAACATTCTCAAAGCACCTCTGCCCTGCTCATTCGGGCCTACTCCTTACAGCTCCGGAGCCCATCCGCCAGTGCCAGGCCTGGCCCACCTGCGAGGTCCTGGAAGTGGTCCAACTGACCGCCAGCAGGTGGCTCAGCCTGTTCCAGAAAGATCGTCCTCCTCAGGGTGGGGCTGGCCCCTAAAAATATCCGCAATGGAAAGTGTAGCTCCCATTCAAAACTGTTTAGTTTTCCCTGCGGTGTTATCACGACAACTTCCTTAACCTGATAACAGATTTTCTCCAGTGTAATCATGTGTTTGTTTTATGGCTTTCACAGGATGCACCTTCATACATCCAGACTTTCAAAGCCCGTCAAACAGTTTTTCAGAATGTGTTCTGGCAGGAGTTTCTGGAACTGCCAAGCAGAGTGGATTCGCAGAGCTGCCTGCAGCGCACTAACTATGACAAATTAGCATAAGCAGCTCCATTTTAGCAGGCATGGCTTTCACAAGGAACGCAGAACGACTGTGCGGTTTTGCATTTCCACCATTAAATACTGCCCAAGCAGTGCCTGGCTCCCCAGGACATCCCGCAGGCCGATGCGTCAGCGCCGCCGTCTCGGGATCAGATGGAGCGCTCGGCGAAGAGCTCTGGGCCTGCATTGAGACCGCCCAGGGAAACCAGCTAACAAGCACCTATTTTTATGGGTTTCTCTTTCTGACTTCAACAAACGCATATCGGAACCTCTCAGCACTTGTCAACTCTCCTGTGAACACACCATATAAATGGACTGGCAGTGGCCGCCAGGAAGTGCCACAGGCCAAATGGTGCTCTCCCACCCGCGCCCTGAGGTGCGGAGCGAAGCCTGTCGTGGGCCCACACCATGCCGAGTGCTCACTGAGCAAGACCGGACCACGTCCTGCACAGTCCGTTGCACGGAAGCACACACACCCACAGCCAAAACACAGCCACTATTCATGCACAAAACCCAGGTGTCCTCACTGTCTGGATGCCTGAACTCCTCACTGTGGCACATAACCCCAGACTCCAGCAGGCCACTCAGTCCACGTTATCCACCACACCTGTGGCACAGGGCCCACCTGCAGCGTGCGGCCGACAGCGCTCACCTGGCCAGAGGATCGCCAATGGAAGGCGCACCCCAAGCAATTCCATTCCAGACAGCTGGGCACCAGCTGAGCCATTTCCAAGCCATCATCAAGCCCCGCAGACCCACTTAGGACAAGCCTCAGGGTGGCCTCCCCGGCCCTACACTGGGCTCCACGGGTGGTGACTGCCTAAAGGACTTCCGGTGGTTTCTGACGGATTACATCATTCCCAAACTAAAGCCCCTCGGCACCACCCTCTCGGGGTCCAGCTTGGCTACCCCGTGCCCATGCTTCTCCCTCTGCCCGACTGGCACACCTCCTCATGCGCCCTACCTCCGTGCACAGGCCCGGTCCTCAGAGACATGCGTCTGTTGCCACTGCTTGCCTGCTTGCTGGCCCTCGGGCTGAGAGAGGCAGCTTCCTGCCCGGAACGGAAGTTCCTGGCCTGGTGAACGCTCCCCAAGCCCCCCTCCCCCTGCAAAGCCTGATCAGGAGCCCAAGTGTGAGCACCTGTCGGGGAGTCCGACCAGAGCGCTCCATGCAGCTCACCTGCTCAGCGCTCAGGTGAGGCTCTGACCTGCCCCACAGCCCCAAGCAGGATCCCCCAGAGACCCAGCCCCTTGACAAGCCAGAGGCGCCTTTAGGAAAGCGACACCAGAAACAGTACCAGTGTTTGGATTTTTAAAAAATGTATATTTTTAATTGAAAGGCAGATTTTACAGAGAGAGAGAGAGTGGGGTTCACTCCCCCAAATGGCTGCCATGCCCAGAGCTGAGCTGATCCAAAGCTAGGAGCCTGGAGCTTCTTCCAGGTCTCCCACATAGGTGCAGAGGCCAGGCCCACTTGGGTCATCCTCTGCTGTTTTCACAGAGGCATTAGCAGGGAGCTGGACCAGAAGGGAGCAGCTTGGATACGAAATGGTACCCATATGGAATGCTAGCTCTAGTAGGCAGAGGATTGGCCTGTAAGTCCTTGGGTTTGTGGAGAACCGAGCCAGGGATGGGAGCAGCCTTGTTCTACACACACGTGGTACATGGGCTAACACTGTGTGGATTCCCGTGCTGCTGGCGGAGCCGCGGGTCACCTCCAGGAAGGGCAGAGTTGGGGAGCCAATACTCTAACAGCATTCGTTACAATTTGTGGAACTTCTGGTCATGTCCAGACTCAGTGCCAAAAGTTTAGATGTGAATCAGAAATAGACATTCAGTTCCTTCCCTGGAGCCTCCTGGGGGTGGGGCCTGGCAATCTGCATTTTTTTTTTTTTTAGATTTATTTATTTTTATTGGGAAGTCAGAAGTCAGATATACAGAGAGGAGGAGAAACAGAGCAAAAGATCTTCTGTCTTCTAATTCACTCCCTAAATGGCTGCAACAGCTGGCGCTGCAATGATCTGAAGCCAGGAGCCAGGAGCTTCTTCTGCCTCTCCCACAAGGGTACAGGGTCCCAAGACTTTGGGTCCTCCGCTGCTTTCCCAGGTCACAAGCAGGGAGCTGGATGAGAAGCGGGCCGTCACGACACTGTCCATATGGGATCCCAGCGTGTACAAGGAGAGGACTTCAGCCACTAGGCTACCACGTGGGCCCTCAAGCTGCATTTCTTTTTCTCTTTTTTGAATTTTGTGATACAATTTCTTCTAGACTGGGATCCCCACCCCACAAGCTCCCACCCCCGACAGATTTTCCCCATGTTGCTACAACAGTATAGTCCTGCATAATGGGTTATAATTCCATCAGTCTGTTATTTAAGTGTGCCCCGACATTGCTGGTAACAATGTCAGACAGTCCAGCATCCCATTGTCGACACATTTCCAACAGTTTCACTGGGAGTTCATCTTTTGTTTGGAAGCAGGAATGCATGTTGCATTGTGCCCTACATCTGGATATGGTGGTCCACAGTATTCCATCACTATACATTCCCACAAATAAGAAATCATGAAATAAGGTCAATGAATTGGAACAACACCACCACCACAACAGAAACAACAAATTACAGCACCATGAAAAATGCACCATTTTTCCCAACAGACTGTTGTGTTTCCTTTTAGTCACCATGTGTTGGTTACTGAGTCTGCATTTCTACCAAGCTCCATGGGTGAACGCTGGTAAAGAGCTAAGTAGGGGACAGCGTGGAGGCCAGGCCTGGGGTCAGACACCAGGCAGTGCAGTGGGTCCCAAAGCTGGGCCATGACGGGGACCTCGGGAAGCCGAGGAAGGGGATTTGAAAAAGCCCCTCAGAGGTTAGGGGGCCACTTGGATCCGAGCACACACCAGCGACCAAGGAGCCCCAAGCCCAGCTCCATGGGCATGACTCTGCTTGCAGACAAACGCACGGGTCCATGCGTGAAACCTCCGACGGAATTAGGAGAACGTGGGCTGAGTGCTGGCTGGCGTTGCCTAGCAATGTGGTGAGGGCCCAGGCATCACAGGACGGGAGTCACACCCACAAGGGAAGCGGATGATTCACCATGCGGGCAGGCAACGCTGGGGGCGCGTTCTGAACCACGAGTGCACAGGGCGAGGCCTGGGAGAGGCAGCCGCCCTGGGGGATGGGCTGTTTACGTGGCAGGGTCCTTGCGAGTGAATCCATCAGTCCACGTGCTGTGCTGTGTGTGGAGTGCGCAGTGCCCTTCCGGCAGGGTCCAGGAGTGAATCCCTCACTCCATGTGTTGTGCGTGGAGTGGGTAGTGCCCTCCCGGCAGGGTCCATGGAAGTGAATTCATCACTCCATGTGTTGTGCGTGGAGGGGGCAGTGCCCTCCCGGCAGGGTCCATGGAAGTGAATTCATCACTCCATGTGTTGTGCGTGGAGTGGGCAGTGCCCTTCTGGCAGGGCCCCTGCGAGTGAATCCATCACTCCACGTGCTGTGCTGTGCGTGGAGTGGGCAGCGCCCTCCCGGCAGGGCCCCTGCGAGTGAATCCATCAGTTCATGCGCTGTGCTGTGTGTGGAGTGGGCAGCGCCCTCCCGGCAGGGTTCAGGAGTGAATCCATCAGTCCACGTGCTGTGCTGTGTGTGGAGTGGGCAGCGCCCTCCCGGCAGGGCCCCTGCGAGTGAATCCATCAGTCCACGCGCTGTGCTGTGCGTGGAGTGGGCAGCGCCCTCCCGGCAGGGTCCAGGAGTGATACAGCACATACCTCCCAAGGATCATACAGCATCAACAGTTACACTGTAGGAAGAACAAGGGTTTCAAACCATGCAAGGAGGACCCCACGTGACTCTAAGCCTTTTGCGCCAGCACACACCCAGCTCTAATTCCCCTTCCCACAAACCATCTGACATGCACTCACATTCTACTTATGAAAACAACTTCAAATCCCTTTGCTCATCTTTATTTGACATATCAAGGTTTGTTCTAAGTTCTCCTCGGAGCCAAGTGTGTTGGTAAACAGTCCTTGATGCTGGACACTTGGTCTCAGTCCTGACTTCCCCATGTGCCCAGGAAAATTTCTCTCTTCTTTCTTTTAGAGGGGGACACATAGAAAGAATCTTTAATCTGCTGGTTCATTCCCCAAATGGCAGCAACAGCAGAGGCTGGAGCCGGCCAAAGCTAGGAGCCCAGAACTCTATCCAGGCCTCCCAAAAGGGTGGCAGAGACTCCAGCATCTGGGCCACCCTCTGCTGCTCTCCCAGGTGCACTGGCAGGGAGGTGGATTAGAAGCAGAGCGGTCAGTACTTGAACCACTGACACAGGAAGCCATTATTGCAAGTGGCAGCCAGTCCCCAGAGCCAGTGGCTTCCTTCCGTAGCCCTGCATTTCCTCTGCTAGGGTCGAACCCTGAACAGACTGACACAGGGGATTCTGTGCCACAGCACTGCACGAAGCTGGACACTCCATGTGTCAGGAAGAAGCAACAGAGGCCCCATCTTTCCCTGACTGCGAGAAGCAGGAACCAAGCCATGCCTCCCTTCACTTTCTGGGACTCTTTCGAAGTCACAGCCAATCAACCAGCCCCTCTGTGATGGGAATTGCATTGCTCAAGGCTGCCCACCCCGCCCCGGCTGCATGGCTCAGATTGCTTAAGGCCACCCACCCCACCCCAGCTGCACGGCCCAGTACCATCCTGGCTGCAGGAGCAACTAGCACCCATGGCCAGCTTACACATTTGCAAGTCTTCTGGGAGGTGCCCTTCTCTCCCCTTCCCAGCTGCCCATGGAAAGCTCTTCTTTCTTCATTTCTTGAACCCCAACCATGCCCCCTAGATTCCACAGAAGGCAGACAGCAGGTGCAGTTGAAGGGGAGTCCCCCGCTCCCTTCGGAGCCTATGCTGTGGCTCCCAGAGCACTTGTCCCTTAGCTAAGAAAGAGCCAGAACGTTGGCTGAGAGGCCACCTCCTTTGGGAGCTGTGAGCAGAGCACCCAGGGAGGGAGTTCTGTGTCAGCTGGGAGCAAAGGGAGCGAGAGAAGCAGGCAGATCCCGCAGCCAGATCCCGCAGCCAGATCCCGCAGCCAGATCCCGCAGCCAGATTCGAGTCAGCCAAGAGGCAGCTGTTAAAGAGGTTGGTCATTCCTAAGCGTCTCACTGGTGTGAACTTGGGGACTGGAGCGCACGCCAACTGCCCGTGCCACTGCTACTCCGTAGGGTCTCCAAAGCCTTCTTGGCACTGAGGAGTTCTTGAAACAACATCAGACCCCATTAGTTCTCCCAGAAATAACAACCCACTAAGTTCCTAGGGAAAAATTTTACAAGTGAACAAAAACTATGAAAAGAAAACATTTTTTCTCATTTATTTATTATTATTGTTAGAAAGAGAGAAATAGATCTTGCATCAGTTGGCTCATTCTTCGAATGCTAGGACTAAGGAGACACCAAGCCAGGAGACTAGAACTCAGTCTGTCTGCCATGCGGGAGATGGGCACCAGCATTCATCCCCTCCTGTCCCCAAGGGAGCATTGGGCAAAGGGGCAGAGCTGCAGGCCGAGCCAGGACCTGTGCACCGGGACTCCAATTCAGGAAACAGGCATCCCAAGCAAAGTATCATTATTGTCATTGTTATTATTAAATTTTAAATTTTTAAATAAAGAATAAGAGAGAGCGAGCTCTTCTGTTCATTTCCCATATGGCTGGGCCAGGCTGAAGACAGGAGCCAGGTCTCCTGCGTGGGTCTGAGGCACCGGTACCATCATCCGCCGCATGCTAGGTGCGTCAGCAGGGAGCTGGGGAGGAAGCAGAGCAGTCGGGCCTGAAGCCACACAGCGACACAGGTGCCCTAAGCCCCGGCCCCGTCTCCTGCCCGAAGCCACACAGCGACACAGGTGCCCTAAGCCCCGGCCCCGTCTCCTGCCCGAAGCCACACAGCGACACAGGTGCCCTAAGCCCCGGCCCCGTCTCCTGCCCGAAGCCACACAGCGACACAGGTGCCCTAAGCCCCGGCCCCGTCTCCTGCCCTCGGCTGCTGTGACTGGAGAGATGACACACTGCTTGGTAGGCAAGGTCGGGCACCTGCTTACTTTCTGGGGAGGATTTTAAGGTTGGTTCTGAAACACACAGATTGTGTTGTCCTAAATTCTAATGGATTAACATTTTCAGGCAAATAGACCATTCAATAGCATTACAACCTTGGAGTGTGATAGGTTTTTTGGCCTACAGAGTAAATCTAGAACACTCAAAAGATGGACTCATACATCAAATCAAACATATCTGTATAGCCCCCCCTTCAACAAGGCTGACACACAGACAACAAGCAAAGGAAAACCAAGGCCGATTCACAAAACAGACGCAGGATTCCTGCAAACCTACAAGAAAAAGAGCAACATTTCCATGTTCTAAAAAAAGGCCCTTCGCAGAGAGAGACGAATTCAAATGGAAACTTTCCGACCGCATGGAGACGCACCAGCCACCTGCCCCACTGATTGGGAACGGTCAGGCCCAGCTTGTGCCTGGGGAGGGCATGGTGAGACACCCGAGAGCGGGAAAGTGTGTCGCTGCCCCAGGGCATGGAGGGCAGTCTGGCCATATAGATGAAATGACCTGCCGACTTGTGTGTGGGCATGGCCACGGCACTTCTGCCAATGCATGCCACCACATGCAGGTGACTGCGTACAGGCCTGTCACTGCTGAGTGCCACGTGGAGCTGACTAGGTCACAGGGCACCTGCACAGGGCAGGCCTCTACATCAGCACTACGAAGGATGAGGTCACCCCTGCTGTGCCGCTGGAAGTGACGCCTGTGGTCCCACAGGACTGGGAAAACACACAAGATAGACACAGCAGGGACAAAGATGTTCAGTGCACACCAGCAGTGAAGCTAGACCCTCTCAGCGCGTTGTTTACTCAACCATCAATACACAAAACCTAGACCGGACAGGGAATGGCGTCGTGCCACAGCCCGGGCCCTGGGGGAGCGTCGGTGTGGCTGTGCGAGTCCCAGCTGCCCCAGCTCCACTGCAGCTCCACGCTAATGCAGCTGGGAAAGCAGTGGAAGACGATTCAAGTCCTTGGGCCCCTGTACCCATGTGGAAGACTGGGATGGGGCTCCCGGCCCAACACTGGACATGGTGGCCATTGGGAGTGAATCAGCACCTGGAAGACCGGTGTGCACAGCTCTGTGAGTGGGTGTGCACTGCCCTCTCTGTAACTCCACCTTTCAAATAAATAAATCTTTTTAAAAATTTAATAAAGAAAGGCCTCTCCCACTGTGGTTGCATCACAGTAAAGAGTTTTATTGGCTGTGCTGGCCATGCTCGACAGCCAACAGCACTGGCCTGTCAGGATCCCCCCACACCTTCAACTTCAAGGAGTTGAATGTTAGCTACAAACTGTGCCGCAGCGAGAGGATGACAAGCAGAGCCTCCTCCTCCTTGTGTGGCTTCCTCCGCTGATGCTACCTGATTCAGGCAACTCAGGGGGGACAGGCAGAACTGCGGGGCCACCTCCAGGTTCATGGCATCAGGATGCAGCCACACACTCTGGTGCCTCTCCTATGCCACACCCAGCAGCATGTGCAGCATAGGCTGGCAAGCCAATGGCACTGGCTGCCCCTTCCCAGAGCATCAGCCAGCCCTGTTACATGCCACTGTGAGCTGGGTCTCATGGGGTGCACCCAGGGCATCCCACCCCTGGTTAGGCTGCAGACTGGACAGAGCCACTGCCACTGGCCGGGTCGGAGCTGCCAGAGGCCTCTGGGAGCTGAGAGCAGTGCCAGCAAGGACCCCAGGACCCATGTGTGGCTGCAAAGAGGACGCCGAGGTTCAGGAGGAGGCTGTAGCAGACATGGGCAGCCTTGGCTGGACTCCCAGCCTGGGAGGGAGGCTGGCCACAGAGCCAGTAGATGTCCATGCAGGTCACAGCGGGCCCTACCAGAAGCAAACATCCCTACCTAACCTCCAGGCCCTGCCATCCTCTGGCTGCCGGAGTGAGCCAGATCTCTTAGCAGACACCTAGACAGCTTCCCCCTGCTCCTTTGCAAGACAGCCATGTGTGACCTTGAGACATGCGTGTGTGAGGACAGGGCGCAGCTTGCTGAAGGCCGGACAGGCCAATGGAACAATTTCTATCATGGGTTAAATTATGCAGGCCCTGAAGCCACCCTTCCCGGGGACTTCTTGTGACTTTCCAGTCTATACGTTCACTTATGGGGCAAACAGGTGGTCAGCAAACCACGGAGCCACCTTAGCACCTTCCTCTGTGAACCAAGTTTTATTGGAACACCCATGTGGTCAACACTGCTCTCATGCTGGGGCAGAGCTGAGTCCTCATGGCCTTCTAGCCCAGTCGTAGTTATTTGTCCCTTTGCAAAAGTTTGCCAGCCCCAGTTTAAACCACTTGGAGTCAAGACTGTTACTCCTGATGACTGGGACCACTGACTGGATTCCAGTCGCTCTTGTCACTGTCAAGAGTGAAAAAGCAGCTGGCAGCAGTGACTGGCTCGGCAGGGTTGGGCTTACGTGGAGAAACACCACACGAGGGGCTTCCATGAGGCATCTCACAAAGCTCATGGACACCACAATCATAGCAAGCTCTCCCTCCTGTTAAACATTCTTGACATCTTTCCATCTCTCTCTCTCTCTCAGATTTATCTGTTTATTTGAAAGGCAGAATTATAGAGACCCATCTTCCATTCTCTGCTTCATACCCCCAAATAGCTGTAATGACAGGAGTTGGGCCAGGCTGGCACCAGGAGACCAGGTCTCCCACATGAGTGCAAAGGCCCTGCACACTAGCAGGAAGCTGGATCAGCAGTGGAGTGGCAGCTGGGACTATGACATGCCAGCAACAGAGGCAGTGGTCCAATTCATTGCACCACCCAAAAGAATTACGCACCCCAATAAAATGTTCCATTTTTCCAGTGTTGGGATAGCCCTTCCTGAAGGAGCTTACAATCTCAGGGTGCTGAAGGGTGGGAAGCCAAGGACCAAGGGGCCACTGAAACAGTGTCTGGAGACAGCCACTTCCGGGCTCACACTTGCTGGCTGCATCCTCCCACGGCCAACTGGATGGCTGTGTCAGCCTTATCGTGCAGCTCCGTGGATTTTCACCAAGTGAACATATTTGTGTGATGTCACCAAACTCAACACCGGCCTGCACCCCCTCAATCGCAAACACTGTGCCTCCGCGGCAGACGCCCCCCAGGTCAGATCCCCATGTACTAACTTCACGCACATGGATCCCTAAGTGAGCGTCCTTTGGCATCTGCTTCCGTCTGCTCAGTGTTCTGTTCGGGAAGCTCATCTCTTGGGGGCGAGATTCATTTATTCTCCCAGTTACATAACGCGCCACTGGAGGATTGCAGCATGGCTTATTTATCCAGTCTGTAGCCACTGGACGCCTGCCGCACTTCCGGTTTTCAGCTGCTGCTGTGAACAACGGATGCGTCCAAAGAGACGCGCCTGCAGCAAGGGGACCCTGGCTCCCTCACACCCGGGGCAGCTCACGAAGGCATTAGTGTGACCAGACGCCGGCCTGGCCTGGCTCCCACTTCAGCATTAAGACTAATGCAGTCGAGGATTGGGTCTGAAGGGCCACATGTAACAAATCAATCGAAATGTAAAACAGCTGAAAACAAGTTGCTTTCCCCTCCAGAACCAAAATCACCACTTTAAAGTCATTTCAAGCTGCCTATTTGGAAACTGGTTTTAAGGAGCTGAATTCAAATGAGTCTTCCGCGGGGAGCACCGAGACAGGCTCAGGCTCAGGCGGACTGGAGCTCTGCAGGACCACAAAGGCCTGCTCAGAGCAACGGCTGACCTTGAGGGCCAAGGGAAGAAAAGCTGGGAACATCTTGGTGTGGCAGAGCCCCAGTGACCCCCAAGCTCCGACAAGGAAGGCCTTCCTACTGGGCCATCCTACTGCAGAGAAAAACCAGAGAGCAGCCAGACCCCCTCAGTAGGTGCTCTCCTCTGGCCCAAGTCCCTGCGACTGCCACTTCCACCTGCCATGCTCCGGGGGTTGGGGGCTGATGCTGCTCCAGGGAGGCTGGCAGGATTCATCAGACACTTGGGGACACCAAGGCAGCCAACCAGGGCGCTGCTGGGAACAGCAAGGACATGGGTGTCAGGCCTGCCTAGAGCGCCCCTCCCCTCAGTGCTCGTGATGGAGCACTGACAGGGCTGAGCCCGATCATTATCTGTGTGAGTCATCAGCACCCAGAGTGCCAGGGTCACCCGCGGGGCTTTGCGGTTTGAGCGGCTGTCCTGCTAGCCAGGGAGCAGATGCAACTGTTTGGGCCTGTGTCCCTTGCCTGGCGAAGGCAAACCTGACTCTAGGAGAGCGGAGGGTGACAGAGACAGACTCAGCGCCCCACTCTAAGGCTGGCACGGGCTCGTGGCGAGGCCACATGGATCCGTGTGCCCTTGCCCTGTCCAGGAGGAGGACAGCACAGCCTGAGACAGTTCCTCCCACTCCTTGGCCACAGGCACAATGTTCTCAACCTGGAAGCACAGGTGTGTCCCACCGTCCCTGGCTTGCTGTCTGATTTTAAACATTCTGAGCAGCATTCAGTAGGCAGCAAACTCCTCAGCAACAAGCCCATCAGCTGTGCCCAGCTCCAGGCACTCAGTGCCACAGGCAGCCACGCCTGACCTCTCTGGGCTCGTCCCACTTCCCTCTAGACTGGCTGGGCAGCACCCTGCCTGTAAGCCAGGAGCACCACCCAATAGACGTGGAACAGCCAGCTGAGCCACACAGTTTGGAGGCAATTCAAGGCTGCCCTGCCCTTCTTACTGCTCAGGAGACCTAGGGGGAGCAGCAGCCGTAGGTCTCCCTGGAGCTGGAGGCAAGCTTGCTGGAGGCGCTCCTGGCAGCCTCACCTCAGTGCTGAGCCCCCAGGTGAGCCGAGCAGCCACACAGCCTCCTTACGGATGATCTCACTGGGCTGCTGCGTGAGCACCCGGCGCCCTGGGCACGGACACCTCACCAGCCTCCTCCTGAGCCAAGGGGATCCGTATGTGGCCAACACACCCCTCTGCACTGCAGGTCCCTGACCCCACCTCCCTGTCCTTCTGAGTCCTAATATTCTAGGTCAGAAGCCCCTCCCCAGCCCCACCTGGTCCCCCTTCCTGGGTAGCCCTTATCTGACACCATCAGCCCTAAGCCTGCCTCCTGCAGACTGCACTCAGCACCTCGTGGGGGCTGAGCTGGCAAGCAGCAGGCTTTCCTGCCAGGGCACGGGCCGCCAAGCATACTGGACATGCCGGCCATGAATGGCAGCTGTTGATTCTTCTTTTTCACAATGTTTTACAAACATACAAGGGATGGCACTTGGAGAGCCTCGTGCCTTGTCAGAGGGCTGGGCAGGAGCCCTGACTGCTCCTGACTCCAGCAGCAGGGAACAGCAGCGCCTGACTTCAGCCGGCCCTGGTGCTGGCCGCTGCAGGCATTACGGGAGTAAACAAGCAGATGGAAGTTTCTCTCTCTCCCTCTCTATCTCTGTTTTTCTCTCTCTCCTTTTAAAATAAACATAAATTATCTTCAAAAATCCAATAAATGAAAGCCATCGCTAAGCTTCCGAATCAGCCCTGGGCTTGGTTTCTGACATGATGAAAAACCGTTTTCCAGACCCGGGGTCAAGTACACTTCAAGGCTCTTAGCTTTTTGCACTTTCGAGAGATTTTTCTCTGAAATGCCATACTTCAGTATCGGTTTTGTTTTGGAAACGTAAGCAGCTAGGTCACAGTTGATGAAGCTCAGCATTATGGATGAGGGAGCATGAACTTGCAAAATCCATGCCTGCATCCTTTTGCGTCATGAAATGGCCAAACTCCATGAGCTTTACCAAGACTCTTCCCAGCTAATGAGGGTTCATGGCTGTGTTAGGAAGTGGATGATAAAGGGTGCTGCTCCACATTGATATGATTGTTGTCTCAAGGTGTTGCAAAATGTTTCATGAGACTCGTCAATCATTGCCTGGAGGCAGGCTCTTGGAGAAGTTAATGTTTATAATGCCTGAAACTAAACAGAAGCAGAAAGAAAGGCCGCCTACCAAGTCGGCCTGACCCGAGCTGCACAGCACCACACGGTGCCACGCACAGCAGCAGCCAGCCGCCAGCAGCCAGACAGGCAAGTCATGAGCACTAAAGACTTAGTCATTTCCTGCTTTATGATACGGCAGCTTCTCTATTAGCGTATCTGACTGCATTACAGTTCAAGTAGCCATTTCCATATCGGCAGCTGTTGGCTTGACCACCTTGCCCCCAGAGGTGCCTTAGGAGCCTTCCAGAAACCCACAGGTGCCCCGTCCAGCCCAGGTCCCAGGGGACACCAGGCTGAGCCCAGTGCTGCTGACCACCGGCCAGCCTGGACAATGTCTGAACTGTCTCAGAGTCATCACACCTGATAACCTCCCAACTTCAGTGAACGGGATCGTGCGTGGCTAAGACACAGCCCGACTTCCGTAGCACGTGGAAAGTGTCTGCCCCGGGCTGCGCACCTGCAACACCCAGCTCCACTGAGCGTCACTGGACAGCACGCCAGCTCCAGCTCTGGACTGGGAGCTGCCATGTCTCAAACACAAACTCCCACCAGCTAGGTGACCCACCAAGGAAGTAGGAAGGCAGGCACAACTTCATCTCACCAAAGTGATCTTTAAAGTGAGGCATAGTTCACACATGAAAATATTTGGTCTAAGGCAATAGAAGTACTTTATTAAAAATGATCTTTTCCTGTAAACATTGAAAAGCTGATCTGTGACAAACTTTTAAAATATCCTTGCCTCATTGAAAGATAGTAGGCTTTCCTGCTAGCAAAGGCCATAATTTAAAACGATCCATCTTTTGATACTTACTCATGTTTTAAAGTGGGAAAGCACCATGTCCTACACCTAAAGTGGCTTTTGAATGCGTTTTCTAAACGTCCAACCACCCTGGTGAATCACGGTTTCCTCTTGTTTGTTTTCCACTATGCGTGTGTTGCACGTTGTGGAAAGTAGGTGAGCAAAGTAGAAAGGACGTTGTTTGCTTTGACTCTGAATTCTTGGCATGGATGCCTCTGCACTCGGGGTTAACCAGGTTGAATAACGCAGAATTGCTGCTTATTCAGTTGTGGTGGTGGGGAACGCCCAGCCTGCAGGCTGTAGGGGGTTGATGGAATCATTTGGTACAACTGGGGCAGGAAATGCAGTACATCTATAGCAGGATAATTTTTAAGCTGATAAATCTGTGGTGTCCATGAATAATGCTGTAAACATCTAATTGGCCATTGGCACAAGAAAAAAAAAAGTCCCCACCCATGAAAGTCTCCTCAAACACTGGCCATTTCCTAAGTGGTCGCTTTGCCACATCCTGGTGTTTTCTGCTTCTCTGCCTTCCTTGTTGACTGAGCACAGGCATGTGGGACAGTATGGACGGCGGAGGGCCAGCAGACAGAAGCAGACAGCAGAGACACGTCTATGGACAGCAGACAGCAAAGAAGTGGTAGAAAGAAGGACAAAGAGGCCAGCAGGAGCAGGTGCGGGCAGATCTGGGCCCCGAGCTTTGTGCACCTGCAGAGGAGCTGAGCGTCATCTGGGCCTTGGGGAGGCACCGAGAGACGCTTTCTCTGTTTCAAAGCAAACACTTATACAGGCATTCTGGAAACCTGCCCTGAGTCAGGGTTCTGACACCACCTTCCTTTCCTTTCTATGCTGATCGTAGTGATAACGGTGGTTAGCATCGCTTGAGTACTTCCTACAGAAGTGTTGGGGCTTCCAGGAAGAGCTTCACGCTTTCACAAGACTTCCTCAAAGCAACCCTGGGCAGCAAGAGCTGATTCCAGTGTGTATCAAGTGAGGAGTTTGGTTATCAGCGGGCAACATATCCCACAGTGGCCCCAGGCGGTGACTGGAGAGCTGAAATTCGTACACCCAGGATTTTCAGCGCCACCTCTCCTGGACTTAGTTACATCTTGGTGCACAAACCCTTGCCATGGCACAACACCTATAGGATCCAGTGCAGCTCAAGCCATACAGGCTGGAGGCCTGAGAGCAACAGGCTGCTGTGTCGTGGGCCGTGCCATTCGGGCGTTTACATGTGCACGTGGTGATGGTCACACAATGATGAAACCATCTAAACACGCATTTCTCCAACTGTGTTGCCACTGCTGGCGGCACATGAGTGTGCTACAATCCCTGCGTTGTAGATGAAGGCCCTGGGGGAGCGGGACAACTGAAAACCATTTCTGAGCCCACAGTACATTTGATGAAGTGGAAAGAAGACAGAAGACACAGAGAAAAGCTTTATCCAACCTGCACGCTTGTATACTAAGTAAGTACAGCTTTGGTGACAAAATCTGGTTTATGGCAAAACAGGCTTCCCCGATCCTCCCACCTGTGCTTTAAGATCCTACTGCGGAGTGGAGCGATGTGCCGCCTGGACTTCATCTCCCTGTCCTTCACTATCCCTCTCTACAGAACCAAGAGAAACTGTCCACCTCGGAGGAACGCTGAGGCTCCCCTCACTGCCTTGATGTTTCCGGATAACACACACACAACGTGAGACAGCCTGTTCCAAAAAGAGAAAGAACCATTGTAGGATGATTCTGTCTTCAGGACGAATGCTAGCTCTTATCTGACAAGAAATGGACAAGAAAGAAACCACCGTTCTTACACATGATTCTGTTAGTGCTACAGTTTGGGTGTGGTTTGTCCTCCACCAAAACTCACGCTGAGGCTTGTTAAAGGGGTTGAGAAGTGGCAGCTAGGTCCTGATGCCCAGTCCTAATGAGGAAGGTAGTGCAGCTCCCTGGAGACCGGGTTAGCTCTCACACGGGTGGATGGCTACAAAGCGGCCTGGCACCTTGCTCGCCCGTTCCCTCTCCCTCTCCCCTGCTCGTCTCTTTCACACACGCCTGCTTCATTCCTCTGCTTTCCCACCATGCACTGGGCCTTGGCAGGCAGCCGGTACCATTGTCATTCTCTTGGATTTCCAAACTTTGAGAAAAAAAAAGCCTCTTTTTGTCGCACCCCCACCCTGGCCCAACCTCAGGTATTTTGCATGGCCGTAGAAGATGACAGACAGCTATGCTTCGAACAGATTCATGGTCTTGCTTCTTTCGGGCTGGAGATGTCTGTGCCAAGGCACAGAACCTCAGCTATTGATTCTCTACCTGGCGGCACTGCCACTCTCAGAGGGCACCCGCTCCCGGGACCTGCAAACCCTGACGAGCCACATGGAAAGGATTCTACTCTACAGCACGCAGGCACGTCAACAGCACGGCTAGACAATGCTGCAGAATGAGCCAAAGACACAGAGCTGATTTTTTTTTTTCAAATGATAGCTAAAGACATCTTTGGAGACAGTTGAATCTGGGTTGGCAAGGCAAGAAGTCAAACAGCCGATCAAAACAAGACCAGAAAACTGTGACTAAAATAAAAGTGATGATATGCTCATCTAATTTAAACGCTGGAGTCTGGGTAAATGAACTACAGACTTCTCTCTGAAACCTTCTGGTAATTTCTCACCAGTTGTTAGATAGACCAAATAATTTAAAACAATCTGTGGAGTTTGGATGAGGGTTTCGACTTCCGAAGCATTATTAAGAAGCAGATGGCAAGGGTGGTGACTACCCCCTAAGGACCCATCTGAGACACAGCTATGCCTCCAGGCCCTTCCCGTCCTTGCCACCCCACACACTCCTGGGCCTGTCATTTTGCAACTGCTTGCCTCCACAAGCACCGAAGCTGCCCATGGCAGGGCAGGCCCGAAGGGATGCAGCCATGGGCAGGATGACCCTTCTTGGGAGACGGTGTTACCACTGAAGGTGCCAGGTTCTCCACCTTGGCACCTAGTTTACCCAACAACAAAGGGAGGATGTGGATCGGTAGAGACTGCAGACAGGGAATCACAGCGGCCTGGGGACACGGGATAGCACTGGCATGACCTCTTGGAGGCGACCCTGTTGTAGGCTGGGCACCTGCACATGGCCCAGGCCAGCACAGAGGCTGAGCACAGTAACAAGCTTTGGCTGTGCCCTTTAGCCCTTCTGGCAGGGGCTGTGAGCTGGTGGAGCTATACCAGGTGCCGGGGAGCTTAGGAAGCTGGAACTCATTCCCGTTTGTTCCATGCCTGGATCTGTCTGATGGAGCAGTCAGGATTTCCAGAGCCTGCCACACCTGAAGGTCATTTTGCTTGGTTCAAATAAGCTGCTCTAAATGTGACTGTCTGAGGACGTTCCCACGTGCCCATCCATTACTGGGGATGGGTGGAGCCAGGCCCTCGCTGGGGAAAGCAGGAGCAGCTGCTCCAGGTTCTGGCAGAAGACAGATGGGTGTTTGCCGAGTGAACTGGTTTGGGGTGCTTTCCCACAGGTCTGTGGGGGTGCACACAGGGGTGGCTGCAAGCCCAGGTGGCTTTCTATGCTTTCTCTGCAGTCTCGCCTGGGCTCTCATGGGCCCAAGGGACACTCCCAAGTGGCACTACTGGATACGTGGGGAGAGCTTTGCAAAGTCTCTGAGCACGCAACAGAGGCATGTTTGTTTTTGTGCAAAAATAATAAATTTGGACTCTATGGAGAGCTTTACCTTACACGTGTTTTTCCAGGAGCCTCGAAGGATATTTCCTCTGGGCTTGTCAGACCGTACTAGATTCTTATCCAGGGTTCCTCAAGCCCCATTTCGTGTTACTGCTGGATATAGCACAGGTGTTTAGAAAATGCTACAACTCCCGGTACAATAGTCTAGTGCCTAAAATTCTCACCTTGCATGTGCTGGGATCCCATATGAGCATCAGTTGTGTCCTAGTGGCCCCACTTCCCATCCAGGCCCCTGCTTGTGGCCTGGGAAAGTAGTCGAGGACATCCCAAAGCCTTGGGACCCTACACCTGCATGAGAAACCCAGAAGAAGCTCCTGGCTCCTGGCTCCTGGCTCCTGGCTCCTGGCTTTGAATTGCCTCAGCTCTGTCCATTGTGGCTGCTTGGGGAGTGAATCAGTGGGTAGAAGATCTTACTCTCAGTTTCTCCTCCTCTTTGGTATATTTGACTTTCCAATAAAAATAAATAAAACTTTAAAAAAGAAAAAGAAAGACAATGCTTCAGGTCCCTCTGTGGACAACTGTAAGCAGATGTGAGAGAATCTACAAGAAGATGGGTGGAAGGGGCTGCCCTGTCATGCCCTGCTTCTGCAGGCAGCCCTGGGTCCAAGGGGGAGTGTGGCAGGTGCAGGCCCTGATTCAGATGGGAAAGGCACACACAGGAATGTAGGGAAAGCTCATTACATGACTGTATTACAGGGCAATGTACAGTGACTAGCCCTGTTTCCTTTGTTAAGCTCTCTAGGTGTTCCTTGAGCTTTTTTTTTTTTTTTCCTTTAGCCAAAAGAGCAAAATGGAGCTGAAAGATGGGCTGTGTTTAAGATGGGCTCCATTAGGCCGACAGCTCCCAGCAGCCCCTCCTGGCGGCTTCTGAGGCATCACTTGAAGAGATGGCACATGGCTCACGTCTAGCTTCCTGAGCCCCGCATCCAGCCCAGCTTGGCTGGGGTCACCAGGACTGGAGGCTCTGCCTCCCAGTGCCCTAGGGCAGGCGCGGATCCTGTTCCAGAGGGGGACAGAGAAGGTGCAGGAATGGGCTCAGCCACATCCAGCTTCCCGATCCTTGCGCAGAGGGGCCTGGAAGCCATGGTGCCACAGGGTTGCCCCAGCCCTTTGCAGCCCAGCTGGCAGCAGGACAGCTGTCATTCAACAGAGCAGAAGACGAAGCTCAGAGAGCAATCAAGGCATGTGGGAGCCCCAAGCAACCACGACAGCATCCAGGACGTTTAGCCCAGGTCTCCCCATGCTGCAGCCCGCCCTCCCTGCAGTCTCATATAACATGGTTCCGCATGTGAGCCCAGAAGACAGAAGCATGCCTTTGTACCGGGGCAGTGGACACTGGAGTGAATGCACACCCGCCCCATGCGATGACACTGTTTCATTTTTGCTTGTTTTTGAGATATGGAGACTGGGAGGACCAGTCTCTACTGGCCCTTCACAAATGCCTGCAACCACCAAGGTTGGGTCAGGCCCAAGCCCAGGACCTGCAGCCTCATCCGAGTCTTCCACATGGGTGGCAGAGACCCACCCCTTGAGCCACCAACAGCTGCCTCCACTGCTTCCAGGGCACATGGTAGCAGGAAGCTGGAGCCAGGAGCTGGCGCTGGGACCCAAAGGAGGATGTGGGTGTCTTAGCAGCTAAGATCCCAGGAAAGGCCTGGTCTTGTGGACTAATGCATGTAACAGCGGGTGGCTGGGGGTGAGGGGTGGGTCCCAGGACCCCAGCGGGTGGGGAGCCTGCCCTGCCCTGCCTCGGTGGGCGCTTAGCAACAGCTTCACCCCAGGTGGTTCCACAAGGCAGCATATGCTCAACCTTTCTGTAAAGGCCACTGTCTTCTTTAAAAACAAAATACCCAAAATTTCTATTATGAGCTTCCCAAATCCCTGTTAAATAAAAATGCAGTATTTTCCTCACTCTTCTTCCCAAGCTGACATTTGAAAATACCATTTTCCTATTTCACTTCACGTCTTGGGGGGAGGAGGCCGCATAATACAGCACACTGAAGCCCATTTGCAACGCAAGGAAACTGGGTCCCCGACCTTTCCCACCTCAGCCGTGCACCTCGGGGCAAGAAGCTGAGCCTTTAGGACCTGTCTCAGCAAGGGAAATCTAGGGGGTTTCCTCTCCAGGCTGTGAGAGCTCGCGCAACTCTTGAATTCTATGATTCATTTCTGACTTGGGTTTCTGTTATTGAATTGTCTCTGTTTGTTCTGCTGGGTTTCAATTCATTCTTGTAAGCACAGCATGATTTCCAATCGATAATGTGTTTATGATTTCCACTCCAAAAACCAGTAATGGGATCTCACACCTGCTTCCATCTGCTGCTTTAGGGTCATCTTCCTCTCTGCTGGTTCATCCCCCAAGTGCAGTGGCCAGGAATGGGCCAGCCTGAAGCCACGAGCTCACAGCTCGGTCTGGGTCTCCCGTGTGGGAGTCAGGGACTCAGGCACTTGAGCCATCACCTGCTTTCTGCCTATACTAGCAGAAAGTATAAGGACCGGGACTTGAACCAGGAACCCTCTATGGAATGTGGGTGTTCTAAGTGCACCGCACCTTCACCCCGTTCAGTCTGACCCTTATCCATGTACCACATTCTGATGGTGTGCCTATCTCCAGCCAATACCAACCAGCTTCAACAAGAAGACTGACTGACTGACTCAGAAGTGAGAGTTCAGCCGGTGTACGGGCTCAGGGCAGGCCCGGCCCAGGCTTGCCACGCAGTTCTCGGCAGATCCATGTTTATGGTTTTTACCCTGAGGCTTCGCAGGGTTCATGCCCTCTTATTTATGCCCAACATGAGAACGGCCTACAGCCTCACCAAACTCACCAGCGTGTCTCCCAGAACTAAAGCAACAAGGAGGGCCCCACAGCCATCCCCCTCCCGAGCCAACCATGGTGGCATGGGTGAATGCTGGGTATGGCTAAGATCGAAGGAGCAGATCCAATCAATGGAGCCCACCCCTGCAAGTGAAGTTCAGTCCCCTGAGTCCACCTTGACTTCCTACCCAGGAGAGGCTGGTGGGAACCCTGGCTGGTGCAGGGCCATCTTCTTGTCCCCAAGTCTAGAAAAAGGGGACAGACAGTGCCCTTGCTGGGCCTCCATCTGCCAGGCACCGGTTACTGTTGTAAACCGAACCCCCAGGTGGTACTGAAGACAGAAAACCCAAACAGAACATCATGCGCCGTTCCCCTCACCTCTTCCTCTCTGTTCTATTCTCATCCTGGCTCCTGTTCAGGCTCCCCAACTTTCCCCTCTTCATATTTTACCCCTCTTATTTCCAGTGATAAGTTTTACTTAGTCTGAAGATAACCAAATATTTCCTGAATAATAAGTCTCTGAATATGCATATTCTCTAAATATGACTATAAGCCTATTTGCAAATCTAGCACTTGCATTCAGAGTGTTGTTGGCAGGACTCTGAAAATAACGTGTTTTTTTTTTTCTTTAATGAAAAAATGTACTACAGCAGAAACATTTGTTTGCCACAAAGCAGAGCGAACTTTTTTGATTTTGGTACTTCCACATATACTGTACTGATATATTCATCAAATATTAACTAGGTATGAGATGAGACCCTGCTGGTTACATCACTCCCCACTGAGCAGCACACAGAGATGGACAGAGGATGGGCATTTGGTGTGTCGGTTGAGACGCCACTTGGGACGCCCACATTCCATATTGCAGTACCCAAGTTGAGTCCTGGCTCTGCCTCTCACCCAGCCTCCTGACAGTGCACATCCTCTGATACTGCAGGTGATGGCTTGAGTCTCTGGGTCCCCCCACCCTCGAGGAAGACCTGGATGGAGTTTGGGTCCCCTCCTGGCTTAGGCCTGGCCCAGCTCCAGCTCCTGTAGGTATCTGGGGGCTGAATCAACAGATAGAAGCTCTCTCTGTCTCTTTTTGCTCTCTGCTCTTTTCAAATACAATGAGAGAAGAAATTGATTGACAGGTCCCTTGTTAAAGCACAGGAATTGCAGGGGTGGATTGATTTGCCTTCTGCTGTAACTCTCCCACCCAGGCTGGGGCCCCTCAGACATCCCCGTTCTCTGGAGCCATACTGGACACGAGGGCCAGGCCAGGAGGTGGCACTCACAGGGACCAAGGGCTCACAAGCACCTGCCTGTGTTGACTGGGACCCCACGGGAGCAAGAGCACAGCAACCGGCTGACAGGGGCTGACAGAGCACAGCACGGAACCCCGGGCCAGCTTTGTGAGTACATGCATTGTACCAGCTCAGTGCTACAGGGGGCATCCTGCCCTTGAGCAGGCCAAGCAGAGAGGGGTGCCAAGGTGGGTCTCCAGGGCCAGGCCTGGGCAAGCAGGGCAGAGGGCATGACAGGAGAGCTGCTTCTCTGCCCAGTGCAGGGCAGGCTGGCATCCACACAATGCATGGGTCCAGGTGCGAGGTAGAGCACCCAGGAGCTGCAGGGGACATGCACAGCAGGTTCCCCCAGGGCCTTCCGGGCAGACATTCACCACGCCCAGTGTGGGTGCTGCCCAGGCCTCCGGAAGACAGCACTTGCCTAGGGGTGGGGGCTGATGGTGAGACACACTCTCTCCTGATCCTGCCACCGGTGAGGCACACGAGGCAGGGTCTTCACAGGTACCCTGTCCACCACTGCCTGCCTGAGTCTCAGCAAGAATTAGGGGAAGAGAGGTCCAGAGTCGGGTTGTGTCTTGGGGTGACTCCAGCTAGAGCTTACAAAACAGGAACAGTTCAGTACCCAAAATGCTGAGCCCTCCCCTGCCTTCACCAAGGCTCTCAGAGCTTGTATCTGGCAGCCAGCATGGCTATCAAGCATAAAGGGAACCCGAACAACTCTGCTTACCACACATGCGGACTTCAAAAATCTCACCGTCCAGGTTCAAGACTAATTCGGCACAGGCTCAGCAGCAGCAGGTACATCGAAGCAGAAGCAAACAGCACAATGTTCAGCACACACAAATGCATGTATTACAGGGCCTGAAGGGGCAGACAGGACGTAAGACTGCAAAAACCCTGGCATTTTAAAACATGTCATTTGTATCAGTTTTAAACTCAAGCTTCATAGCACTGCCACATTATTAGAAATTCTGCATTCAGATAAAATTCAGTCAGATCATGTCATTTTTATGATATGTCACGGTCTGACTTTTGTCTTTTGGATCTTAAAAATGGGATGGCCAGAGCTATATAATTAGAACTCGTGCTAGAGATGACCAATGACTGACAGCTGGCACTTGCTGAGCTCACTGTGAGGTAAGTGCTGACAGTTCCAGAAGCACTACACCCCATGTTAAAAAGGACAGACCACGGAAAGCCACAGTGAACTCACTATCCTGGTCCAGTGCCTCCTGGAGTGTTAGCCCAAAACTCACAGGACGGGCAAAGGCAGAGCTGGCATGATGGCCTCCTGCCCCATGAGCTGGCATTTGCTTCTTATCTGCTTGTCTGTGTGCCTCCATGCATCTAAACAGAAGCCTGCACATTCCTCTCCCACAGTAGGGGACTGTATGTAACGAGCATTCACTCCAAACTGGCCAACATGACCCCCTGTGACTGCGGGCACAAGTGGGAAGAGCCTTGTTCACGGCCCTCAGCCCCCAGATGAGATGACCCGAGTGCCCCCGCAGAGCAGAACCCTGGCCAGCCTGGGGTTGTTGGCCATGAGAAGGGCATCCTGCTTACATTTTCTTGAGGCATGGATTGCAGACTCACTGGTGTGCACAAACTTCTATATTAATAACGACCAGAACCTACCCTCATCCTCTCTCTCCTAGGATCACAGTCCTTTCCCTTAGGACTCTGTTCTGCCCGGAGCACCTAACTCAGAGGCCAGAAGGGTAAGTACTTGGTGACAAATGCCAGGCTTCTTGGTGTGTCTGCAGGATGGACTGTGGTTAAAATCATTGGCAAAGGCCAAGCCAGAGCACCAGCCTTGCAAGAAGGCACGTCTGAAAACACGGTCAAGCTGCTACTCATAAGGCAGTGACCAAAGCCAGGCTGGAGTCGTCCTATACATGAAGGCCAAGGGGAGGACACCAATCTGGACCTTAGCAAGCAGAGCACACAGCCTACTGCAGATGTGACCATCTGCTCAAACCAGCTGACCCGGCGGCTGTACACAGTCCGGGCTAACCCACCTGGGAGTCCCACACCCTAAGACCACAGCAGAGCCCCGGCTGAGTGGGAAACGCCAGCACCGCGTCTTTAATTACACCTCCGCATTCTCAGGACTGCTTTCTGCATCAGCGAGTTCCACTGGAGCCTCTGTGGTCGGCTCTTTCTAACACGGGATGTGATGTCTTTTTTATGTAAAACTATGATTTTGACTTCTGTGTGCTGAGTATGCAGGTACACCGATCCTGAAGCCAGTTGGAGCCTCTGTGGCTGAGAGTCCCAGTCTATGGGGGAGGCGGGGGCAGCGAGTGAGCACTTACATACACAGGCCATAGTGGTCACGTGCCAGGAAACACCCGAGATGCATGAACAGCAGGTTCTCTCACAGAAGCTCCGGAAGACGCAGTTTGTAGCCAAGAACACAGGCCTCCACCTAGGTCATCAGCTTAGTCCCTTCCTTCTGCTACAATTAAACACCTTAGATGAGTAACTCATCAAGTGCTGGAGGCTGGAAGTTCAAGGCCAAGCCTCAGCCTGCCCCCTGGGTGGCACCTGCGGCTGCACCAGGTTCCCGAGAGCCATGTGACAGGTGCTTGCACGGCACTAACAACTTCATGATGGAGCTGCCTCGACTACTGCTCCGGTGGTTTAAGTTCTAGTGTAAATGTGGAAGAGGACCTGACGCTGACTTCTCTGCTCCTGGTACAGGTTGCTGTAACCGCTCAGGACAGCAAACCAGGAGGCTTGAATATCTGAAACTGTCTCACAGTGAAGGCTGCCAGTTCAAGGTCAGCATGCACTCATCATCTCATGGCTGTGAAGGCTGCAAGTTCAAGCTCAGGTGTTAGCAGGACTGGTTCCCTCCCAGGGCTGTGTGGGAGCACCTGTTGCAGCTACTCTGAAAGCTTCTGGGAGGTCACCAGAACTCTTTGGTGCTACTGCCTTGCGGACCCCATGGCTGGCTTTTTTGTCACATGCTGTCCTCCCCATGTATAAATTTCTGTAGCCAAACTTCCCCCATACATGGGGGCATTATTCACATTGGGTGAGAGCCCACCAAAACCACTGGCTGCACTTCGAGCTGCTTCATTCCCTCTGCAATGGCCCTCTCTCCAAATAAAGCCACGCTCCGAGGCCCGGGCTTTAGGACTCAAACACAGGGGTTCGGTACCATTCGGCCTGTGACGGCCAAGAAAAGTAACCTGGCTACCCGGCAACTCTCCAGGGTCCTGTGCAGTGCCAGGACTGGTCATCCCCAAAGCAAGGCCACCACGCCAGGCTTCTGCATGGCAAGAGTTCTCTCCCAGCAAGCAGCCCTTATCTGTGGGATGAACTGAAATCCATCCTTGTTGAGAGTTTCAAGACTTAAAGAAATGAAAGCCTCCACCTGGCACCTCTAATAAATGTGGCTGGATATTTTTGTTTTTTACTAAGTCGAAAGGGGGTGAAATTGCAGAACCATAAACTGCCAAAAAGGCCAGGAACTATAAAGACCACCTCTGGTGGCTGAGGAAGCTGGACAAGAGAGAAGTGAGACGAGATAAGGCCCCACGGCGAGCTGGCGACAGACCTGGGGGCTGAAACCTCGGGCCGTGGTTTTCTTTCTCACGCGATGCCCCTTCCGCTGACCCCATGGTAGTCCCTGACTATGCCCCTTGGCTCCACGCTGCAGGATGGCATTCGACCTTTGCCTCCTTGCTTTTGAATTTCCACTTGGTTCTAAAAGCTCACAGGATGCAGTCATGATCTACAAACATGGCAGAGACTCTGTGCGAGGGGGAAAGCAGCAGGTGGCTCTCCTCTGTCCCAACCAGGCCTTCGACTTCCTCTCCTGGGTAAAGCAGCCGCCATTTCACACCCCACAGCTTGAGCTTTCTGAACTAAACAAGGGAGGAATTCTACATCACAAGGCGGGAGATGCTTGGCATCACACGGGCGACCCTGTGGTGTGATACATGGCATCACCCACTCGGTTTCTTCTCGATGTAACCTTGGAACTCACCTGCTAATTGACAGCAAAGGATGGTATACGATCCAGAGCGACAATCTGACAAACTTAAAAAGTGGGAAACTCAAAGAGTCAGCGAGCCCTATTTTCATAAATTAGTATTTCTTGGGGTTTTGTTATATTTATGTAGTCTCATTTTATTTGAAAAGGAGATGAAGTTTCGGTTCACTGGTTTACTTCCCCAAATGCCTACCACAAGCCAGGGCAGACCAGGCTGAATCCCGGAGTTCACATCTTCAGCGGGGTCTCCCCTGTGGGTGGCAGGAACCCAATCCTTGAGCCATCATCTTCTCCTTCAAGGCACACGCCAGCAAATGAACAACAAACGAACAAAAACTGGGTCCAGCCTCAGCATCCAGCTTGCAAGGGGATGTTGGTGTCTTAAGGACTTGTCTTAATTGTTGTACCAAATGCCAGCCCCATTTAAAAACAAAAACAACAACAAAAAAGCAAGTGTAATGAAGAGAAGTGGCTTAAGAGACTAACAAATGAGATGCAATGAGTAGACTTGGATTCAATCCTGATCTCAGAAAAGAAATAAGAATGCATTTTTGGGACAAACAGGAATTTCGATATGGACCAGATATGCGATGATATTTAAGAATAAATTACATAATTTATGTGTAAAATCAGTGTGGTTAAGGAGGAGAATGTCCTTTTTTAGAGTAGAATGTCAAGAAATCTACTTACTTTGACGTTTTCATGAGAAAGCAAGTGAAAACAGCACAATGACCATAAGACAGTAAAAGCTATTGAATGTAAGAAGTTGTCTCAATTGGGCCCAGCGGCGTGGCCTAGAGGCTAAAGTCCTCGCCTTGAATGCGCCGGGATCCTATATGGGTCCCATATGGGCGCTGGTTCTAATCCCTAAACTCCACTTCCCATCCAGCTCCCTGTTTGTGGCCTGGGATGGCAGTCAATAATGGCCCAAAGCCTTGGCACCCTGCACCCATGTGGGAGACCCGGAAGAGGTTCCTGGTTCCTGGCTTTGGATCGGCGCAGCACCAGCCGTTGTGGCTCACTTGGGGAGTGAATCATCGGATGGAAGATCTTCCTCTCTGTCTCTCTTCTCTCTCTGTCTCTGTATATCTGACTTTGTAATAAAAATAAATAAATCTTCACAAAAAAAAGTTGCCTGAATTTTCTCGTGTGATTCTTTCAACCGTTCTACGTGTGTGAAACGTGGCAAGTGGGCAGAAATGGTGAGGCTGGAAACCAGGGGCAAGAACCTGAGCGCTGCTCTTGGCCAACCTTCGTCCTGCGCCCAGCACATCAGCAGGGCTCAGTAAACTGAAGGGTTGCCTCAGCACCTGATGATTCTGAATTCCTAGGACAAACAGCCTAAGGAAACCATGGTGCATCCATATCACAAAATATTAAGCAGGAACCAAAAACACAAGTAGTGATTGAAAAGATTTCAAGATACAGTGCTGGCCGAATGCGCAAACTGCAGAAGCGGGCATCCATTCTTGAATCCTAGCGCCCTGTGTATTAGCACACCACCTCTGGAAGAACACACGGAATGCTTTGGCTTGGCATCTGTGGGAGAACCTGCGCCAAGCTCTGTACTTGGCAGTGAGAGACAGAAAATGTCCTCCTCCACCCAGAAGAGCTGAGGACGCCCACGCTGGCTGCGTCTGCTCAACCCTACACTGCAAGTGTTTGCCAAGGTGTCTAGCAGGAAACACAGAAGAACCACGCAGATCAGAAGCAAGTGAAACTACAGTTGTGGCACAGTGCATCAATGTGCTGCCTATAATGCCAGCATCCCATAGGGGCACTGGTTCAAGTCTCAGCTGCTCCACTTCCAATCCAGCTCCCTGCTAATACACCTGGGAAAGCAGCAGCAGATGACCCAAGTGCTTCAGTCCCTGGCACTCTCGTGAGAGACCTGCAGGAGACTGCTGGCCGCTGGCTTCACCCTGCCCTAACCACCGCGCCCCTCAACAAGTGAACGGCCGTGCCTTATCTCTCTCTCCCTTCTTCACTCCTTCACTTCCTTTCTCTAACTTCAACTTTCAGATAAATAAATCAATCTTTAAAAATAAAGGTGAAACAAACTCTACCTATGGATGACATCATAGAACTAGAACTCTGAATAATCCATAAACATTCCTGCCAGAGCTGATAAATGAGTGGACCAATATTTCAAGATAAAGATCAATACACAAGAGCCTGCTGCCTTCCTCCACCCCACACTAACCACTCCAACAGTGCCTGCAGAGAAACAGTCCATCATAGCACCGCACAGGACGCACTGCCCTGGGGTACCCATAGGCTGAAAGACACCGCTGATGGACACCGCTGAGGGACACCGCTGAGGGACACTGCCCAGGACACCGCTGAGGGACACCACTCAGGACACCGCTGAGGGACACCGCCCAGGACACCGCTGAGGGACACTGCCCAGGACACCGCTGAGGGACACCACTCAGGACACCACTGAGGGACACCGCCCAGGACACCGCTGAGGCCATGCCCGGAGTCGCTGGGACGACACCCTGTGTTGAAAAAGATGAAGGGTCAGTGTCATGATGACAACAATGTTCCCAAACTCATGCACAGATCCAGGGAATCTTCTATCAACACCCCTAATGCCTTTTTTCCCAATTTGTCCAACTGACCCTAAAATTCATAGGGAAAAATAAAGCAGCAACACCAAAAAGCCCGAAAGAGAATAAAGTGGAGTGTCCGTAATTCCTGGTTTCACAACATACTCCCAAACAATGATAACCAAGACGGTATTTGCCAGCATGAGAATTGGCCCACAGAATAATTAAACAAAATTGAGAACCCAGAAATGAATTTATGGCCAACTGGTTTTTGGCAAAGGTGACAAGACAATTAAATGGAGGAAAATAATATGACTTTCTAAAAAATGGTGCTGGGACAACTGGATACCCAAAGGCAAACAAATAAGAACAGAAGAGGGCCCCCATCTTACTTTACACACAAATTAACTCAAAGTAAATCAGAACCTAAATGTAAAAACCTGAAACTACTATAAAACATCTGTAACTATAAACTGAAGCTATGGTTAGGAGAACACATAGATAGACATCTTCAGGACCTTATGAAGTAATGGTCTGTTTAAATCAGACAACAAAAGCAAAGGAAACACCCACAGACTAGATAACACAGGATTTCACCAACATTTACATCATAGAAAACTGCTCTGAATTGAAAAGGCAACCTATGAAATAGGGAAGGTGACCCTGCGAATTGTGAATGTGGTAGGGCCTGGTATGTAAGCTCTATGAACTTGGAACTCTATAGTAAGTCAATTAAAGAAAGGGCGGGGGGGGGAGTAAAAATCAACTTTCTCCTAAGGAAGATTCATAAATGGCCAAGAGCACATGAAAAGTGAGCCGCTACCCGTGGTCGTACAGAAAGTCAAATCAAAGCCACGCGTAAGAGGCAGGCGTTGAGTCCATTGCTAGGCTCCAGTCGCTGCCACTGCGTACCCCTTGGAAGGCATAGCAGACGGCACCGGGAGGCGGGCCCTGCCCCAGCCCCAGCTGATGTGGGCACTTGGGGGTGTGATCCAGTGGATAGGCCATCATCAGTGTTTCTCTGTTTCATATAAACTAAATAAAGAAGCCCCTTCAAAAAACACAGAAGGAGATATGACTTCATACCTACTAGCGAGAAACAGCAAAAACAGAGCGCAAGCGCAGGCAAGGATGTGGAGTCAGCGACCCTCGTCGGCCACTGGCAGCGATGTCAGCTGGTGCAGCCGCCACGGAAGACTCTCTGACAGTTCTGTGCAAGTTCAACACAGAGTTG
This sequence comes from Ochotona princeps, assembly GCF_030435755.1. NCBI lineage: Eukaryota > Metazoa > Chordata > Mammalia > Lagomorpha > Ochotonidae > Ochotona > Ochotona princeps. The sequence continues at coordinate 40,676,635 of NC_080852.1, read as the reverse complement.
CCACACAGTCAGTAGTTCCTCTCCCAGCAATGCTCGCTCTGACCTGAATGCTGAAGTCCACACAAATATCTATGCACGGATGCTGTTCCAAACAGCCCAGAGGAAGGAAAAGACAACGTATCAACCAATGGATGCTCGTCAAGTGTGTGCAACACGTGCGTTGGCACACTCCCCAGGCATGACAGGTACCACACACAGACCTGGAAACTCACAAACAGCCAATGCCACACAACGGCCACAGGCAAGATGACTAGGGCAGGCAAACCTGTGCACAGAGCGCAGGCAAGTGACTGCTGAGGAATGAGTGCCAGGGGGAGCAGTGGGGCACTGAGTAAGCTGGACACACCCTGATGTGGGATGGGGTGTAGGAAGGCTGTGGGTGCGTTGAAGTTCACAGGCTGAAACTGCCCCAACAGGGTACTGCTCAGTTAAAAAGGAGGAAATTGGACATAGGGGAGCAAGAACACAAGAGAAAAATCTCACTACACATGCTCACATCCCTCTGGGTTCTGTGCCACGTGAATTGATAAAAAAAAAAATTAAAGATTTTGAAAAATGCTGAGATTTACATTTTATGACAAAAGCTGGTGTATTCCAAATCTGCAAATTAGTGCTGATTCATCCAGAGTTGGGTCCCCCCCAGGAGGGCCTGTGAAGGTAAGATGGCTTCCCCCCCAGGAGGGCCTGTGAAGGTAACATGGCTTCCCCTCCAGGAGGGCCTGTGAAAGTAAGATGGCTTCCCCCACCCCAGGAGGGCCTGTGAAAGTAAGATGGCTTCCCCCACCCCAGGAGGGCCTGTGAAGGTAACATGGCTTCCCCTTCCCCAGGAGGGCCTGTGAAGGTAAGATGGCTTCCCCCCCAGGAGGGCCTGTGAAGGTAAGATGGCTTCCCCTTCCCCAGGAGGGCCTGTGAAGGTAAGATGGCTTCCCCTTCCCCAGGAGGGCCTGTGAAGGTAAGATGGCTTCCCCCCCAGGAGGGCCTGTGAAGGTAAGATGGCTTCCCCTTCCCCAGGAGGGCCTGTGAAGGTAAGATGGCTTCCCCCACCCAGGAGGGCCTGTGAAGGTAACATGGCTTCCCCCTCAGGAGGGCCTGTGAAGGTAACATGGCTTCCCCCACCCAGGAGGGCCTGTGAAGGTAAGATGGCTTCCCCCACCCCAGGAGGGCCTGTGAAGGTAAGATGGCTTCCCCCCCAGGAGGGCCTGTGAAGGTAACATGGCTTCCCCCCCAGGAGGGCCTGTGAAGGTAAGATGGCTTCCCCCCCAGGAGGGCCTGTGAAGGTAAGATGGCTTCCCCCACCCAGGAGGGCCTGTGAAGGTAAGATGTCTTCCCCCCCAGGAGGGCCTGTGAAGGTAAGATGGCTTCCCCCACCCAGGAGGGCCTGTGAAGTGGATCATTGCCCTCTCATCCCAAGGCCTATGAAGCAAGACTGGTGTAGTGGAGCCGACTTGGTGGCCTATCAGGCCAATCCTCCACCTGTAGAGCCAGCATCCCAAATGGATGCTGGTTCCAGTCCTGTCTGCTTCACTTCTGACCCAGTTCCCTTCTAACAGCCTGGGAAAGCAGCAGAAGACGGCCCAAGTGCTTGGGTCTCTTCATCACGTGGGAGACGCAGAAGCTCCAGCCTTTGGACTGGCCCAGATCTGGTTGTGACAGCCATTTGGAGAGTGAACTATTGGAAGGAAGATAAATCTAAAGAAAAAAAAAAAAAAGACTGGTGCAGACAGTAGTCCCAGTTTCTCATGGGAAGATGCAGTTCAGGTCCCACCATCAAGAACAACAAACAGTCCAATAGGACAGGGCGACACGCACTCCCCAGGTTCAGGACCATGCAAGGGCCAGAGCAACACAGCTAGAGTCCTCATCCTCACTGCTTTATTTGAAATTCAGGGAGAGACAAAGACAGATGAAGAAAAAGAAATCTGTCGTCTAATGGCTCACTCCCAGAATGCCTAGAAGAGCCAGGGCTGGGCCAGGCTGAAGCCACAGCCCGGAACTCCATCCAGGCCTCTTGTGTGGGTGGCAGGGATGCAAGTGCTTGAACCATCACCTGCTGGCACCTTAGCAGGAGACACTTGAGACAGCACCCCAGGTACCCAGCAGGAGACACAAGCCGTTGCATCAAAAGCCTACCCAAGTGGGATTCTGTGTGTGTGCATGTGTGTGTGTGTGTGTGTGTGTGTGAGAAAGAGAGAAAGAGAGAAAGAGAGAGAGAGAGAGAGAGACTCAGAATACCTAGAAAGCACGCTCCAAATGCAAACAGGCCCTTGCCCCCAGGCCCTGCTCATCAGAATTTCAGCCTGCCTGTGGGCAGGGCCTAAGAATGGGCATTTAGCTAAGGCTGGACCCCTGTGAGATCCTTGCTACGGATAAGGAACAGGCAGAAGGTTCTGGAACTGGAAGACCCCTGCCTTTGTCCACACCCAAGGCCATTTCCAAGGGAGCTGCACCGAGCCTGGACGTCCTCAATCCAGAGAGCTGTGCATGTGGTCAGAGCACAGGGAGACATCAGCCAGCTCTAATACCCGACTGAGGCTCAGACAGCCCGGGGCTCAGGAGCTTGGGACTCAGCTGGACCGTCTCTGTGTGGGACAACCGCCCCTACACCTGCTGGTCCCGACCAGGGCTTGTGGTCCTCGCAGGTCTGCGGGCTGAGCTTGCTCCTACGGCTGCAGGGAGAAGGTAGGACAGCTGGGCTCTTCTGGAAGGCATGGGTCTCACTCCACTCCCCTATGCTTCATTGTGGAGTTGCCTCTGTCTGCTGGTCTCTGGCTAGCCTTCCAGAGACAAGACGGGCATTGGAAGGTGGCTGCGGGCTCCCACACATGTCTGCTGTGGCGTCTGGTCTTTTCCTACTTGCACACACTGCCTCCTGACAGGGACACATGTCCTGCAGCACCCACACCAAGGTGGGAAGGTGGGGATCCCCAGAGCCCCAGAGATCCAGAGAAACCACCTCAATGATAGGGGAGGGAAGGAGGCAGAGATCAAAGCCAAGCAGGTGAACATCACCCAAACCCAGTCTTCTGTCCTACTGGAACATTGTACTGGAACTTGCAGGGAAACTACCATTCCGGAAAGCGAGAGTCAGTCTGTAAGTGGAGGAACGCTTGCTCCCACATCCATGCGGCAGCACTGCCTCTGCGCACCCTCCACCCCTCCGCATCTGCCTCTCTGTGCCGGGGCAGAGGGGCTTCTCTGTGCCGGGGGAGAGGGGCTTCTTTGGCTCCTGTGTCCTTATTCATTTGCTTGGCTGGGTTTCATAACCTAACAGGAGTGTTTTCCTCCCGACTTTTCAGTGGTCAGTCTCTACCAGTCCAGTATAGGTATTAGCAGTCAACAAATGTTTAAATAAAAAGCAGGGCAGAATGAACACCAGGAAACAAAACTGACTAAGCCCCTTCCTGTGTTTCTCTTCAGATTTCTGCCTTCTTCAAGGCCACGCTAACCACAGTCTCTGTTCACCAATGAGGACGCGGGAAAGTTCATCACCTTTCTGGAACCAACCACACTGTCCCACTGGTCCCCAAGTAGCAGAGCTGCTTCCAGCTTGGATTACGGCTTGGTTACACACATACACGTTCTAACTGTGAAACATAAAAATTCAGTGAGTTTTCACAGTCAAGATTTTTGGATTTTATCATAAGTAAACCACACCTTAACAGAAAGTTAAAAAAAAAAATCCCAAATCACCTGTTCCTTCAATGCGTAAAGAAAACATGAAAGTTCCAGAATCCTTTTGATTTTTGCCAGCAGGAAAGGTCATCGGATGGAACATTCTGCCTCTCCTATGTTATCCTCTGCTCACCCCGAAAATTCTACAAGTGGCCTGAGCTGTCTTTAAGCTTCTTTCTTCAACAGCAAAGCAAGGAAAGTGAAGAGAACCCACTGCTACTGCACAAGAAAGATTTCTTCCCCCTGCTGAACACAGCACACACCTGTGCGTTCCGTCATCTCAAAGTGACTTCCAAAAATAGCTGACAGGTCACGGAAACAGCCGGTGGGTCCACTCAAAAGCTAGATAACAGCAAGATAAGCTCTACACACACCCTCCTGTGAAAACACATCAGGGTCTGTCCACTGGAGCCACGGTTACAAGCCGACACAGCCCTCACCACCAGCCAGCACCCCAACAGCCCAAATACACCTGCTGCTCACTCTCCTCCTTCCTGAGGTGTATGCGGCGACACAGTTCTGAGACAGGTCCCCAGAGCCAGGACAGGGAACCAACCCACTGGGCCAGGCTGTGTTTTACCCCCTTTCTTCTTGCTGCTGCCTGGCGTGTGAGTTCAGAGGGCTGTGGGAGCTGCGTGGCCATCTACACTCCTTGTGCTGCAGACGACGGAGAAGAAATCCAGACGGCCTGGGTCCCTGGTGAACAGAGGATCCACGCTCCCCCAGGGGAGAGAAACGCAGACTCTTCCTCTTCCCAAAAGGATTCTGTGTTTAGCCTCTGCTCAACAGCTCTTTCAATGTTGTTTTTCCTCCCCTTGAGCCCTGCCAAGTTTACAGTCCCTCACCAAAAAGCAGCGGGAACCATCTATCAACAGATGAATGGGTAAGCAAAATTTTGCAAACATATCACAGAAAATTATTTGGCTTAAAAAATGCAATTCTGTCACAGGTTACAACCCGGACAAAGCTAAGTGGAATGCGTTCTGTGATCATATGTCTACAAAGTACCCACGGTCCCAGAGGCAGAGTGCAAAAGCCTGGCGGAGGAAGACTGGGGACTTGTTGTTCAGCAGGGACAGTTTCGGGGCAGGTCAATGAAATGCATGCTGAGAAGGGCTGGTAGTGATGGGTACCTAGTAACGGGAGTGTCCTCGGTGCCAAGGCTAAAACACCCAGCACTGGGGTGCCATGGGTGCGGCTGCCGCCTGCCACACCAGCATCCCCTGGTTCCCTTCCCTGCTGCTCCACTGCCAAACCAGCTCCCTTCCAGGGCCTTTGGAAAAGCAGCAGCAGATGGCCCAAGGGTTTGGGCCCCTGCACTCAACATGGGAGACCTGGAAGCAGCTCCTGGTCTCCAGTTACTGAGCCTGGGCCTGCGCTGGCCATTGCAGCCATCTGGGGAGTGAACCAGAGGCAGAAAGAGCTCTCCATGTCTCTTGTTTTGTAACTGTTTCAAAATAAATTGCAAAAATAAATGGCTAAAATGCTAAAGTAGTTATGTTCATTAGCACACAATTAAAATAAAGCAAAGGGCAGTATCCACTGATGCCTTTCCTCCGCCTAACCCCTTCTTGGCCTCCCATCACTCCCAGATGCAGGTGCAGGCTACTCTCCGGCCAGGCCCATGGCGTCCCGCCCGGACGCGTCTCCCTGTGGACCCTGACCCTGCAGCCACCGCCGCCTCCTTTCTGTCCTTTGAACACTTGGTCTCTCCTCGCTGTCGGCTTCTGCTCCAGGTGCTTGGGGTGATGGGCCCCCTCAGGTGGCAGACCTCAGCCTCATCTCCGCCCAGTCTCAGGAGCCTCTCCCACCTCCCTCTCGTGGATCTCAGTTGCCAGGACCCAGCACAGCAGTGGGGAGGCTGTGCCTGGTCCCAGCAGCACCGCGCTGCCTGGCGCAGACCCCTGAACCCCACATCTGTCCAGCCTTCAGGAGTGGCCACCAAGTCACTGATAAACACATAAAGAGCTTTCAAGGGTCGAGGAACCGACTTAATTGCCTTCTTAACTAGGTTAAGCTTGCATTTCAACATTCATTTTGAAGTTAATTTTCTAATAAAAAATAATAGCTCTCATTGGCCTAGTTAGTTTCACATTAATGATTTTTACAAGACTTTCCCACATACAAGCGTGATGTGGTCAAAATACACTCGAGGAAGACTCATTTCCCCTACACCTATTATTAGTGAAGGGAAAAAAAAAAAAACTTGTAAGAATTCTATACAAAAGGCGAAGCCATTTCTCAACCTCCCTGACACATCAATTAAGAAAAAGCTAAGATCATAGCACAGGGATCCCACAGCCCTCCGCCTGAAAGCTTCCCACAGCACAAGTGGGGACGAAAGCGAGGGTGGAATTCCATGATCTAATGCAAAACACATCATAGTCCCTGAGAGAGCTGTGAGAAAACTGAGCTTCTACAAAGGCAGCTGCACACACACGTGGCTGTCCCAGGCCCTGCACTGCCCAGCACCAGGGCCAGAGTCCCTGCTGGGCAAGCTCACTCTGGCATCTCCAACCCCAGCCCCAGGGGACTGTATTCCCAGACAGCACACAGCCAGGCCTCCCTACCCCATGCCATGGTGCACGTGAAACCCCAGCAACCAATCCCTAAAGACGTGTTGGTGGACCCCAGCATGGCATCTGTGTGCTGAGGCCCGAAGAGGAGGACGAGGCCATGTGGCTTGGGCAGCAAACTGCGGGCAGTGCAGGAGGAAGGGAACCTTCTGGAAGGAAGAGCGGGGATGTGCACACAGACAGAAGAGTGGCCGGGAGGGGTTTGGACGGGGGATCAGACTGTCGGGAAGCAGATCCCGACTGAAAAAGCAGACATGGGTGCACAGGGGTCCCCGGGGCCGTCCAGCATGGTTCCTCCCACCACTTCCAGCTGGCCCCAGCCCTCAGCCCCCTCGGCCCCAGCGCACAACGCAGTTCTGTCCCTTCACCTCTGACCGTTCTCTGCCCCCTTTCTCAGCTGTCTCTTTTCTAAAGAACTCATCAACTCCCGGCCTCTGCGGTAATCTGGGTTATCACAGGCACATTTAAAAACAGCTCCAGTGCATCCTGTCCTCCCAGATCAGTGCTGGGCACGGGACAGAATCCAGAAGCTTGTGGAAGACAGAGTGCAAAGATGTCTGGTTTTGGTGCCGAGACGATCTGAAATGCCTGCATAGTTTCTTCACGGTGTGCACCTGCCAAGGACGGCTCGTGTGCTCCCTACCTGCTGGACAAGGGCTGCGAGACAGACCGGGGGACCCTCAGTGCTGGGCAGGTTCCAGAAGGAAATTGAAAAGGAGCTGCAGTAAGAGGAAGAAAAGACAGGAAAGGATGATCTGACCCAACACAAGAGAAAACGTTGGAAAGACCAAATAGCAACCAACCGTCGAACACCAACCACAAGTTGGACGAGGTTGAGACTGGGGGACACCGCTGGGTTTAGTAACAAGGATGACACTGACCTTTGTTTTTTTTTAAAGATTTATTTATTATTTTTATTACAAAGTCAGATATACAGAGAGGAGGAGAGACAGAGAGGAAGATCTTCCATCCGATGATTCACTCCCCAAGTGAGCCACAACGGGCCGGTGCGCACCAGTCCGAAGCCGGGAACCAAGAACCTCTTCCAGGTCTCCCACACGGGTGCAGGGTCCCAATGCATTGGGCCGTCCTCGACTGCTTCCCCAGGCCACAAGCAGAGAGCTGGCTGGGAAGTGGAGCTGCCGGGATCAGAACCGGCGCCCATATGGGATCCTGGGGCGTTCAAGGCGAGGACTTTAGCCACTAGGCCACACCGCCAGGCCCGGCACTGACCTTGGTACCAAGCTGAGAGCCAGCGTAGGGGTGTGAGGAGTTAGCCCACTGCTCGCCACAGGGCGCCCCATATCAGACTGCTGGTTCTTGTCCTGGCTCTTCCATTTCCCAACCTGCACCCTGCAGGTCTTCCCGGGGAAAGCAGCAAGTGATGGCCCAAGCGGGTCCCACAGAGGAGCCCCACAGGGAGCTCCAGGCCCTTGCCTTCGGTCTGGCTCAGCCCCAGCTGCTTTGGCCGTCTGAAAGTACACCAGTAGATAGAAAATATTTTCCCTTCCTCCCTCTCCTGACCGCCTGGGGTGACTAGGGTCAGGTGGGCAGGTCAGTAGGAGCTGTCACCCTCTACAGCAGGGGCAGCAAACCTTCCAGAAAGGACTCAGGCATAAATATTTCAGGCTTCAGGAGCCATGGGCCTCTGCCGCGGTCATTCAGCTTGGCAGCTTGCTGTGAGGGAGCAAAGATGATAAATGGGCACGACTATGTTCTAATAAAACTTTATTTGTAAAACACCAAGCAGGGGCCATTCTGATAGAGAAACTCGCTCTGGATTGGGGCATGCAGGATGCTCACTCCTGGGTCCAAGAAGGGATTACTGAAGGGTGTAATGGCAGGCGACCACCACAAGCCACAGAGGGCCACACGGCACTGAGTTGTCTTGTTAACACTGGGCTTCCCCTCAGTTCTGTCCAGACACCTTCACTGTGGGAAGGAAAGCCCTGGTGACTGACGCCACCCTTTTTCCCCACAAGCTCTCTCTGTTTAAAGTCCCCTGAAAGGGCACTGGGCTTCCCGCCACAAGAAACACATGAGCAGTGAGTTCCAAAATCCACCCCAAAGAAACCTACTTCCAGCCCACGACACCGAAGCTTAAAGGGCTCTCCCCCTGAGTTGGATCACCGGTACCAGAAAGCGGCTTGTAGCAGGAGTATGAAAGCAATCATATCTCCCTATTAAAAAATCTACCCAGGCAGGGCTGGTGCCATGCAGTAGCCCCAAAAATCCCCACCTGTGATGCCAACACCCCATACAGGTGTGCCAGTTCAAGTCCCTGCTGCTCTACTCCCAACCCAGCTTCCCACCACCTCCGTGAGACTCGGATGGCGCTCCTCACTCTTAGCCCTGCCCTGGCCCGGTTCTGACGAGGGGTCTTCTGGGGAAAGACCCAGCAGAAAGCAGGTTTCTCTCCTCTCTCTGCATCTGTGATTTTGAAAATAAATTTTTAAAATTTTTGGAAAAAATCTACTTGTTATTTTGCAGCTCTCAGCCATGAAAGGAGGTTGCGGTAGGCGCAGCCATCGGCTGTTCTGAATTAACACCATGATCCACTAGATCTTTCAGTAGTAAAACAAGGGCTGCAAGGAGACTCCATATTTTCAGTAACACAAGGAAGAATTTAGTCCCGCAAACCATTTTAAAGCACTTAGTACACTCACATTTTAAAATGATGTTCCATGAACAGCATTCTCCCAGGCTGCTCTAATCAAACATTGATGAGAAGGTAGCACTAGGGGCCCGGCGCAGTGGCCTAGCTGCTAAAGTCCTCTCCTTGCACGTACTGGGATCCCATATGGGCACTGATTCTAATCCCAGCCGCCCCACTTCCCATCCAGCTCCCTGCTACTGGATCTGCAAAAGCAGCAGAGGACGGCCCAAGTGCCTGGGCCCTGCACCCGTGTGGGAGCCCCAGAAGCAGCTCCTGGCTCCTGGTTTTGGCCGGTCCAGCCCTGACCACTGGCAGCCTTCCCTCTCTATACATGTCTGTCTTTCAAGTTAGTAAATCTTTTTAAAAGTTAACAAAATAAAACATAATTCAGAAAAAAAAAAAAACAGGAGTGCAGGATGCCGCCAGATGGACACAGCACCTTTGCCTAGGTCAATTTTACTTGAATACTCTGAAAAAAAAAAAAAGGCAACTCTAACTGATCAACACTGTGGGAGAAAATTCTTATGACAGCATGGAAGTCTCTTCCCTCCTCTCAGGAGATTCAGCACTCCCAGGGGACGCCAGAACCCAGGCAGAGCCAAACCCGACTCCGTAGGACACTGTCGACAGCTGCACGCACACGCACGCACACACGCCTCTTCCGTCTTAACTAAGGACTCCTCACACTGCCGCCCTAACTCCCGCAGCTGGGATGTCTCAGCAAGGCTCTCGGCCTTGTGCCTGCTCATGACTGCAGAGACGGAATCCTCCTGCTGCCACACACGCGAGAAACACCAGCACAGCAGTATTAGTCATTCCTGGGCGGGCAGAGCTCCCACCCAGGGCCCGAGTCCTCAGACGTCTGCAGAAGCAAGACGGGGCCCGAGAGTGCAGCGGGTCGCCCTTGTGGGCAGCAGGGACCCCAGGACCCCAGCCATCACCACTGCCTCCCAGGGTGTAATGCGCAGGAAGGAGGGGAAGAGTGAGCAGACCTTGAGACAGGCCAAGGGCCGTGCTGCCCACTGCCCCAAACACCTGCCTTTCTCTTTCCTCGTTAAGTGGAGACCTTCCTTCATCTTGGACAGACTGAATGACCACACCACCAGGGCTGCGGGCCTGTTGTACACGCTCACACGTGATCGCAGGAATGAAGGGGCCTCCTAACTGCCAAAGGGACACAGCAGTGGCGGAGGGCCTGGTGAGAGGTTGGGGTGTCAGCGAACAGAGAGCAACTCCATCACACAGCTCATAGCAGGGCAGAATTTAAAACATCCAGATTGTTTATTTCTGGAGCTCTTCATTTCACATTTTTAGACCACGATGGGCCATAGTGAACTGAAGCCTCAGAACGCAGAACGGGACGGGGAGGGGAGGGTACTGGAACGGCTCAATTAGCTAATGCTCAGTCTGCAAGCGCCGGGATCCCATACGGGCACTGCTTCATGTCCCAGCCGCTCCACTTCCCATCCAGCTCCCTGCATATAACCCGGGAGAGCAGTGGACCATCGGGGAAAGCTCGGACCCCTGCCCCCACGTGGGAGACCTGGAAGAGCCTTCCGCTCCAACAGCTGCAGCCATGTGGGGAATGAACCAGTGGATGGGCCATCTTTCTGTCTCTCCTTCTCATTGTAAATCTGCCTTCCAATAAATTTCTAAAAGCAAAAGGTGAAATAGGATAAAAGGGGGCGGGGCACAACACAATATGTTTCAGGGCTGGAGTGGCCTGTCTCGGCCCCCGTTTTCTGCTTGGTATACTTAGCACAGACTGGCATTAAGCAGGCCCTAAATGCCCACCAGTTACTGGCTGCTTTTTTCCCTGAAGGGTACCTAGGCAACTGCCTATCACTGGGGTTATGTGTGACTTCTTACGTGTTCCTTGGGTTAATTTAGTTGTTTTTCTAGTTTGTTTTTTTCACTTTGAGGTTTAGCTCCCGACTTTATCTGTATTGACATTTGTATATAATGCTGAGTTTCCCTCTGATTCCTCTGTGATGCGGGAAACTCTCACGCATACTGGGAGTGCTTCAGTCATTATCATTGTCAGAGATGCTGCTGTTGCAATTCTTGCTCCTACTTTTACCTGTGTTGATGAGAGAATGTTTAGTTGTTGCCTACACAGGTCTTGGAAATATCTCAGGTTCTGTGTATCTTCCCGCCCCTGCAAGGCTGCAGCTCCCACTGCTGAGTGTGACGGCCAGGGCCAGGCAGGGTTGTAACATCAGAGCCGAGCCAACCGAAAGCCAGGAGCCAGGAGCTTCTTCTAGGTCTAACATACGGGTGCAGGGTCCCAAGGCTGTGGGCTGTCCTCCACTGCTTTCCCAGGCCACAAGCAGGGAGCTGGATGGGAAGTGGAGCTGCCAGGATTAGAACCGGCCCCCATATGGGATCCTGTCGTGTGCAAGGTGAGGGTTTAGGCACTGAACTATGGTGCTGACTTACCTTGCCAGTCCCCTCCCCGCAAAATTTAAAAAAAAAACTTAAGAAAATGGGGAGCAGGGGGATCAGAGAGAAACAGTCCCAGGAGACATCAGACTTGAAGAACTCCGTGGAGCTGGAAAACACAGGAAATGCAGGAATAGCCACAGGTGCTCGTGGAAAGCTGGGCTGCACACGCAGGACAGGCCCTGGAGCTGAGGCTGATGGGCTCAGGTGTACAGCTTCCCAAACCCCCTGAGCAGCACCCTCTCCTGCCTCCCCACCAGCCACCGCGAGCTCACCGACAGCGCACGCCGCCAAGCCTCTGGTTTCTTGCCACTTACGCAGATGAGTGTGGTGTCTGCAGCTTCCATTCCTGTCTTTCATAACTCTGTTTAAAACAAAATCTTTGTACTTTTATCTCTCCTCTTTATTAAGATACCACTACAATAAAACTCACATTTCAGGCTCGGTAAGGTCTGACAGCTGAACAGCCCTGTGGCCCTAGACACTTCCATCACCAAAATCCTCCGTCCCAGGCTCCTCTCCAGGCTTACCCTCCCGCTCCGACGTCCACATCACAGATTAGTTCTGCCCGCGCTGGGACTCGCTGTGGATGGAGTGTGTGGCAGTGTGTGTCGGCTCATTTAACAGGCCTGACACTTTTGCTAAACAACATTTCCCCAGGATTATGCTCCCTGAGCACAGAGAGGAACTCTGTGGGACAGTTATACCAGCATGGCTGCAAATGAATGTTTGGCTTCTGTATGAGTCCTTATGAGAGTAAAACAGAACTGCACATGCGGGCAGGAAAGGGGGTGGAAAGCAGAACAAATGCCATGGTGTGGAACGGCATCAAAGCCATCATTGTGCAGCCACAGAGGGCACTGTGCCGACAGGTGCAACACTGGCTGCAGACAGGTGTCTGTGCAGGCGTACTCACAGCTGTCCCCTCAGCTCAGGCCACGGCCAAGACGGAAGCAGTGTCCCTCCCACAGCCAGGGTGAAGGTCAAGGGAGCCCAGGGTGCACCATAAGCCTCCCCTGCTGCCCAGCCAGGACACCTGAAAGTGTGCTGACATGGCTCTCAGCACCAGCACCAGGTGCCAACTGCACTCAATGGAAAACGCCAGGATGAATCAAGACAGTACGAGACTCGGGTTTCTCACTATTTGTAACTCCCAAAATTATAGATTTAGTGTTGAGTGAAAAGCAAGATTTTTTAAAACCAAGTTTTAATGAATTAATAAAAGTGCGATAAATGACCATAGAAAATTCACCATTTCACAACCACCATGGTAATAATTTGCCACCGCTGGGAGGAATGTTGCTGAAATACAGGATAGTCCCATGACCTCACATAAAATGACTTTCTGAATATATAGTGAAATTGTATACTTTTTTAAATAAAGAATTTTAATTTTACTTGGAAAATCAGAGAGAGGAGAAACAGACAGGGTGATCTTCCATCTTCTGGTTCACTCCACAAATAACTGCAACAGTCAGAGCTAAACCAATCTGAAGCCAGTAGCTAGGAGCTTCCTCCAGGTCTCCCAAGTGAGTGCAGGGGCCCAAGGACCTGGGCCATCCTCTGCTGCTTTCCCAGGTCATAATCAGGAAGCTGGATCAAGAAGCGGAGCGGCTGGGACACAGACCAGCGCCCGTGTGCGATGCCAGCACTGTAGGTAGGACTGCTGCGCTGTGCCAGTCCCAGAGGTGAACAACAGTGACCAACTAGTAACACAAGCAGGGATGCGCGGAGAGGTGCGGCGTACTCCTGCAAGGAGGGAACCAGAGTTCCAAATTCAAGGACAAGTGGCAAAACAACTGAACTGGGACTCCAAAGATACCAGAGAATTGGAAGTGACAGAGAAGGAAGCTAAAGAACGAAGCCAACAGCAGGCGAGAGCTCACCCTTCATGGCACCTCCGAGCAGAGCAAGCAGAGGAGCCCTTAAACCCCTGGGGGAACCCACATGGGACGCAGCCGGGCAAAGTGTGGCACTGTGGAGAGACATTCCAAGTTCAATCCCCGCTGTGGCCATGCGGGAGGACGTGCTGGCTCCCGACAACTGGAATGCCCTCAACCTACAACCCACCCAGAACCAAAGAACCAACGGGTCTAGGACTCTGCTAAATGCTGTGACTGCGAGTGGGGCCCCTGTCTGTGTGTCCACACATGCACCAAGGGTCTTCCAAACACAGATGAGGTACACAATGACTATGCGTGGGTTTCTGAGATTTTCACACCAAAGAACACCTCTCTTTGTCATTCAATTTGTTAACAGACTTTCCTAAGTCCTTTGGTGTGCAAGTATGTAAGGAGAGGAAGCACTAATGTGTTCATGGGAAAAAGTGAGTCGCTGAATCTGAAGAATGAATGTTGTTGGGATGACTTTTTTAACTCTTGTAGTTTTGAAATTTTTCCAAATAAAAACCTGAGAAAAACGACACTAGAGACTTCACAAAGTATTTTCCATTTGATGCAGATCTGGGGAAGTTTAGACCAACTATACCTGGTGCCAGTCATGACCACAGACAAGACCACCCTGAGACAAAATCCTGCAATTTCAATGCCACCCCAAGAATGCCTTTCAGGATGGGAGGCATCTTTCGGGGCTCTCTTGGGGCTCCAAATCAGGAGACCCTTTCTTCAGCCAGAGGAGACAAGCAGAACCAGGCCGGCTGGGAAGGGGCCCCACTCGCAGTCACAGCATTTAGCAGACTCCAGTCCAGTGTCCAGGGGATGCTGTGTTTGTTGACTGGTGGACGCCGTCACTTTCCCTGGCATGCTAGGTCAGAATGCCCTGAACCCGAAGCAGTGTAGTGAGCAGGACGCCCAGGAGCCCAGCCAGCAGGGGCAGCAGCTGGCCCGAGGCCCAGTTTGAGCTGCAGGCAGGAGAGGCTGTGCCTGAAGGCCCCTCGAGCTGGGACAGCCCTGGAGAGCAGCTCCTTCACAACAACCTTGGGCTCCTGGCTCTTTGCTTCTAAGTGCAAGACCCTGTCTCCTGTCACAGAGTAGCCTCCATCTGCTTCATCACATGACCCAGGCACAGGGACGTCACCCTCTGCCAGGTGCTTCCCTACCTGGGCTGTCCCTCCTGCCTTGGCTCAGTGGACACTGGAGGCCAAGCTTGAGCAAGCTCCTGCTTCCCTCCCGGCACAGGGAGATCCAAGGCCCCCCAGGGCCTCATCGCACAGCTCCCCAGGCCTCCTTCTAGATGGCCTGCCATGGATCCCCGCACTCTCCAAGGCAGCACTTGGCTGAGCAGGAGCACAAGGCAAGGCCAGTGACTGACTGTCCTACGCAGCAGACACCTGCCCCGGGCACCTGGGGAGCCAGCTGGGGCAGAAGCTCTGGGCCCTGCTCTGCTCGGAGGCACCAGACATGACCTTCACCACTCCACGGCATGTTCTTCCTGAACAGGTGGGGAAATCAGGCCATTTACAGAGCTGTTAGTGCCTTTCACAAGCTGCAGAAGAGGGAGGGTGTGCATGTGTGTGAACTTGTAAATGCTTTCTGCTCTGTGTGCTTGTGTGTGTAAAGTTGCATGCACTGTGTTGTGTGTGTGTGTGATTTTGTATTGCTGTGTATGACTGCACTTTGTGCCATCTCTGCAGGGCTACCCTGGGCCCCTGACCCATATGTGTAGTCACCCGGCTTTCAAAAGTCTGTTCCCACTAGTGCAAGAACACTTGAGACAGCTGAGCGAGTCTCCCAGTGGCCTTGTTGTCAAATCAGAGCATGCGCTAATAGCCCCTGTGTGGACACATACCCCAGTGTGTTGTGGGTATCATTTCCGTAGCTTACCAGCCAAGGAACATCACGGCTGCCTTTGAAAGCTCCTTGTCTGATCCTCTCGGAATCCCCAAAAAACTAGAGCTGCTTTTCCTATTCTGCGGCCAGCACACCAACACTCAGGGCTCACCTGCACTGAGTCCTCCTAACAGCTGCTCCTGCAGGCGGTGTCTAGCAGAGGGACATTGCATTCAGAGGGGCTCACCTGCACTGAGTCCTCCTAACAGCTGCCCCTGCAGGCGGTGTCTAGCAGAGGGACACTGCACTCAGAGGGGCTCACCTGCACTGAGTCCTCCTAACAGCTGCCCCTGCAGGCGGTGTCTAGCAGAGGGACATTGCATTCAGAGGGGCTCACCTGCACTGAGTCCTCCTAACAGCTGCCCCTGCAGGCGGTGTCTAGCAGAGGGACACTGCACTCAGAGGGGCTCACCTGCACTGAGTCCTCCTAACAGCTGCCCCTGCAGGCGGTGTCTAGCAGAGGGACACTGCATTCAGAGGGGCTTCCCTCGTCACGCATTTGGTGATGTTTAACTGAGTGTCTGATGGTGCGTGGCTCCTGCGGGGTGCTGCAGACCGAAGGCACCCCACAGAGCTCCTCCTGCAGCAGGCAGCCAGCATGCAGGCAGCCAGCAGGCGTGTTTCCACGGCCACTGGCCCTCTTGAGCAGTAGTTCCCAGACTGCCCCAGAAACTTACAGGTGCAGAAGCCCCTGTCTGCTGCCAGCCCTGCAGGTACCGTCAGCTCAGTCTCCTTGCATCCCTGGCATACTGCAAGTGTCTAATTACCGTTGGGTGACTCATCCAGGGGCAAAGCTACAAGCAGGAAGCGAAGAAAAACTTCAAATCCTTCCTCGGTTCAGGTGCTCGAGGGCTTGGTACAACCTGCAGGCGAATCTGAAACCAGAATAGCAACCAGCAAAGAAATTCTACCAGTCAGCAAAGAGAAGTTTTCAAAATAATGAGTCCATGCCACATAATAGCACACGAAGGCAGTTCTCAGCCAGTAGCCCCAGTCACCCCGTGAGATGCTGGTGGGTGCTTCCTTGGGGCTGGCACTGTGGCACAGCAGGATCAGCCGCCGCCCGCAACAGTGGCATCCCACAAGATGGTGTTGACGGGAGGCTCCCGGCTCAGCCTGGCCCAGCCTGTGGCCATTTAGTGGTGGAACCAGCAGATGGAGGAGGGATCTCCTCTTTCCCTCAGTGCCTTTCGAATAAACCAGCTAACCTTTTAGGAAAAAAAAGAACTATTTTTTAACAAAATAAAAAGCAAGTCCATGATCCAGCACATGTAGGGAAGGCACAGTTAAACAGGGCTTCTTCCTGGCAGACGCCCTCACAGCCCTCACTGGAAGTATGCGCAACACTGAGCAACGGTTTCCAAAGCCACGGGACAGGGTGGCAGGGAGACGGGGTCCAGGATGAGCGGCAGGGCTAGGAACAAACTAAAGCCCTGAGGCTTCTGGGATATCACCTTGAAGGAAGTGTGGCCATGGGCAAATGCACCAATGCAGCCTGAGACCAGGGCTCTGTCACTTCTGCACCTGGCACCCTGCCTGTCTGCACCCAGAACCCCTGAGGGCATAGACCCAATGGGCACCAGCACCAATGCAGCCCGAGACCAGGGTTCTGTCACTTCTGCACCTGGCACCCTGCCTGCCTGTGCCTGAACCGCGAGATCACTGACCCACAGACTTGGCGCCGAGTGGGCAGAGGGTCTTGTCAGGACAACCTCTTGCAGGTGATGACATTAGGTCTGAACCCTCTTTCTTCTGTTTCTCAGTGATTCCACATCAACTTCCATTCCTGCAGGGCCCTTGACTGGGCAGACCAGCCAGCACCTTCAAACAGGGGCACGGAAAGGAACCTACATAAACTTGGTGAGCCTAGCCCGGAAGAAACTGCTCGTGACCTGTTCTTCATTGCTGGGAACAACAGACTGAAAGAAAGTCAGTAAAAGATTCTAGGGTGAGAAGTAGGACTCAGTGAGATGGAAAGATGGACAGACAGGTGGACCGAAAGATTGTGAATGAACAGAGATGGATGGACGGACAGCTGGACAGGCAGGCGGACAAATGGATGGGTAGATGGCTGGCTGGAAGGAAGGCTGAACGGCTGGACGGCTGGCTGCAGAGGAGTTGAGGAAGGAGGTACAGAACCAGCAGCTGTAAATGGGATGGGTCGCTGGCCTCTCCCTAGAGCATCTCCAGCCGTGTGTCGGCCTGGGCCTTGGCTGCTTCGCATGTGCACAGTCCCCTGGTGACGTCCCTCCTGACACACAACCCTGTTTGATCTTGAAGTGGTGACTCACGCTGGGTGGGGCCGGCAGGCAAGCACAGCCTGTGCCCTGTCCACTCCCCCCTCTAGTTCTAGTCCCTGGAAAGCACCATCTCACAGCACCGGTGGCATCACCATGCTCAGGGACCCAAAGACTCCGAGGAGTTGGTATGTCTGTGACCTTGAGGCCCTTGCTTGAAAGCAAAAGTTCAGAAAGCATACTAAAATGCATGGCTTTTTAATTCCGCACTGCCATGACGAGCGTGTCTACCAAAACATTTGGTAATAAAGTTTTACTTATTTACTAATTAGATTATACTAAAAGCAACTGAGCCTAAAACCATTGCATATTATAGTGTGCATTGTGTGAGAATTAGCGTGAAGGAGCCTTCACTGTGGCCTGGCAGGTAAGGCATCCCACGTGGACACTGGTTTGAGACCTGGCTGCTCTACTTCTGATCCGACTCCCTGAAGATGCACTGTGAAAACAGAATATGGCCCTAGTGCCTGGGCCTCTACCCAAGAGGGAGACCTGGAAGAGGCTGCTGGCTCCCGGTCTCAGACCGGCCCAGCCTTAAGTGATAAGTCCATCTGAGAAGGGAAGCAATGAATGGAAATCTCTCCCTCTCCACCCTTCCCCTGTAATTCTGCCTTTCAGATAAACAAATAAATGACCATCGGGGCTGAGACATCTAGGTTCCAAAGGGTAGACCTGAGACACAGTGGACACAGGAAGCTGAATCACCAAGACTGGAAGCCGCCCAGCTGGCCCCATGCCAAGCGCCAAGGTCCCAACACCACCCCGGTAATACTGACGACCACTCCGTGAGTGGAATTACAGAAGACCCAGTCTCTGGGCACACCGCAGCCCTTCCTGGTGACTCTCAGCCTGCAGCCATGACGCTCGGTGACCACACCTGCTGCTGGACTGCACCAGGCCCTGCCCTCCTCAGGCCTTTGCTCTGGCTGCGCCCTCAGTCTGCAGCACCCATCTGCTAGATAATCATTGGCAGCTCCTTGTCACCCCTGGCTCTCAGCCTGACTGCTCCATTACAGGAAGGCCTCGTGCCCTCCACGCCTCTCACCCTGAGTTCCTGTCCTAGCACGTGGCTCTTTCTGCAAGGCAGCTGCCATGTGACTTGCTGACTCATTAACGGTGCCTTCCGTCTGACAGGAGAGAGACCCTGTTTGTATCTCCAGCAGCAGGTACAGTGCGACACAGGGAGGCAGTGGCCATTAGCTGAACTATGTCCGCTGCTCACCCTTCCGCGCCAACACTGAAGCCTGACCACCAGTGGGTGCCATCTGTAGAGGGAATCAGGGTTAGAGAGGTCACGACAGTGGAGTCTCCAGGGATGGCATCAGTGTCACCCCCTGCTGGGGTGGACACAGTGGGGAGCTCCCTGCTATCGGGGGAGGTGCTGGAAGCACAGTGGTCCCCAGGGCTGTGAGCAGGGTGTCACATGTCACATGCTCGGCCTCATGACGCAGACCCAGCAAAACCCACGCCGTCACTCTTCCCCATTGACAGGGATACCCAGGGCACAGTCCCCATGCGCTGCGCGTCACCAGCTCAGAGAATCTTCACCAGCAGACCTACCAAAAGCCATTTTTGTTTGTTAAGCACTAGCCTAAGAGCTTGTGCCTCACAGACAAAAAGCCACGAGGCTCTGAGCATTCCCATGGGGGGTGTGAGGCTCCATGGGCCGGGTCTCTACCTGCGGACCCCGCATGCTTGCATGCTGTGGCAGGAGCGCACTCGGAGAGTTCTGGGCGGCCTGCTGGGGCCACTCACAGCTCCTGGGACACAGACTCACAGGCCACAGACTCACTCACCTTGCACAGAGCCACAGACTAACACCTGAATTGTACTTATTTATTAAGATTAGGTTAGATGGACTTCAGGAGGAGTTCCTCAACCTTGGAGCAACAAAATCCACAGCATCCCAGAACTACTGGAACCACGTAAGCAGCACCCTCAGAGCACGCTCCACATCAGGGACCCCAGGACGACACCAAGTGGCAGTGCCCCATCCCCAGGTGCAGTTAGGGAATGGCCTCTCCCCTTCTCTCCTCCCCACTCCCAGATGCAGGAAGGAAAAAAGCACTGGAAATAATTGTCTCATCTGCTTTCTCCCATTCCTCGACCCTCTCCACCCTAATCAATCAGTGGTCCATATGAGTGTACACTTTTCTCAATTGTGTAAACATCATCAAAAATAAAATAAATATATTTTTAAAAAGAAAGTTGTTTTAGGTTATTCCAGGAAATGCCATTGTTTGAGGGGAGGTAAAATTGTTCTTACAAAGAATAAATAATATTAATGGACCTTTAATGACTCCTTAGCATGCACCATACAGTGGGGAAACTATTTTAAATTAATTGTTTCATCCTGACAATGAACCTATGAAATGCAGTCCTCTGTGGCCCCATTTCACAGGGCAGCAGACTGAGACATGGAGCAAGAAGGCAAGTTGTGCCAATAATATCTGAATAAATGTGGTTTAAATACTTGAGAACAAATTATTTTCCAACGAACACATCCTTGGTTCGGGTGCCCTGAGCAAGGTAATTTGAGGCAATCCTTATCTATACATTGCACAGTGACCCTCAAGCCCCAGCTGCTCACACATCTCCAGCTCCAGGAGGGTACAGGCTGAGCCTCCAGGACACACAGATCCAGAACCTGCACCTGGCTCCCGGAACTCCGCAGAGGAGGGGTGAAGCCTCCGGAACGTTCTACAGCCAGAACAGTACAGTCCTGCACTCTGGCAGGCCCCAACCCCAAAGCAGCATTGTGCGCACAGTGCTGGCCAGGGCTTCTGACAGACTCCGCCCCATCACTGATTGTCCTCTAAGTGCATCCACAAATGCACACCACCGCTGTCTGAGTTCCGCTAATCTCAGCAAAGCACAGAGAGGCAGTTTCTGTGAATTTCTGACCTCCCTGGACCCTCCCCAGAGGGCTCTGTCCCCCAGACCTTGTTGCAGATGTCCACTGTGCCACCAAGTACACACTGGTGTGGACATCACAGGGACCCACTGCTGGCATCTAGGGCTGCCACATGCCAACTGCTCCCCCAGTCCCCTCTGGTGAACAAGACAAACTGGGCGCTGGAAGGCAAGGGTGGCCGGTGGGAACAGACAACCATGCAGGGCTGGTTTCCCATGGCTGTCAGCTGTTCCACATGGAGGGCCAGGCCCCTGCAGGCCCCCGCAATCCCCCAAACTCTCCCCTATCCTTCCCTCCCTCAGAGCTCAGGCAGGCCTGGTGCCCTAGCCCACACACACTGCCCCAGCACCCAGCTGTAGCCACTTCAAGAAATGCCCAAGCAACTCTCAAGGCAGGTACCTGGATGACTGTGCCAGGGGCCTGCAACACCAACCCACCCGTGCCTCTGCACCTGCTGCCTGGAAGCACCTCCCAGCTCCTTCTAGAACATTCCACATCGCTGGTCTTACTTCAGTCACTTAAAGTCTTGCCTGCATGATAAAAGTCCATTGCCCCTGCCAGCTCAACACTGACCTCCCGCCACCAGTGGTATCTGGGAGCTGGCTGGAGATGCAAGACAAGCCCCCCGTGACAGAATCTGAAACTCAACAAGCATCACGGACCATGCGCAGGACAACGCACGCCAGGGCCCCAGGCACGCCTCGGTCAGTACCTCAGAGCCGCGTGGCTCGTGGCCCTGCCAGCCTGTCCTGCGCCACCTCTCCAGTGTCCACTGCCTCCTGCCGAACCCCTCCGAGCTACGCATCCGAGGGGGCCAGGTGCTTGTTCCCATCCCAAGGGCCCAAGAGTGCCGAGTAAATGGCCCTGAAGAAAGTGACCAGCTCTCCAGGGAGACACCCCAACACTCTGCTCACCTGTCCAGGAGGCAGGAGGAGCCGGCGGCTGAGTGCAGCAGGGCAGCGGCCATGAAGGTCGGAGCGGAGCGCAGGGCCGGACCAGCTTCCGGGGTCAAAGGGCAGAGGGCAGGGCTCAGGGCTGAGCCCCCTCTGCTGAGTCGGAATGGGCAAGCCCACCTGGGCCCTAACAGCCCTCAGCTGCCTCTGATGGCCTGCAAGTCTGCAAGTCTCAGCAGCGCTTGGCCGGCTGTGCCCAAGGGGGCCCTCAGCCCACCAAGTCCAGTCACTCTGGAGGAATGCCCTGGCTGAGGGCACAGCACCCTGCCCCTCCTCCCGGGAACAGTGCGCAGTCCGGCAGAGAGAAGCCCCCACCCCTGGTGTCTGCGGCCATAGGGACAGACCCAGAGGCGTGACACACACCCACCACACCCTCACAGCCACACACACACACACACACACCATTCCCAACCCCAGCACCACACACACACACTCACCTCACCACAGCCCCACATCACACACCCCACCACACACACACACAACCCCCTCAACCCCCCACACCCATACCCATACCCACACACACCCCACCATATGCCCCCACACACACACACACGAGGAACAGGCGTGTGGAGAAAGCTGCCTGCACAGAAGCAGAGAAGGGAGTGGTGGTCTGGGAGAGGGCAGTGTGGAGCTAGGACAAGCCACAGCTGGCAGAAGCCCACCCCCAGTTCTCCCTGCCCGGGTCTGCAGGTCACAGCCAGGTAGTATGGGTTTCCTAAAACCAGGGCACCAGCCTGCAGGCCACCAGGACGCTGGCCTCACACACGTGGTCACCATCAGCCCATCTGTCTTCAGCGTGAGCAACAGTGAGCAGACTCCGGTAACTCGCGCACGAAGCCGACACAAGCTCGCGGGCAGTCGTGCTGCCCAGCCCCCACGTGGGGAGCCCCAGCCCACGCAGGAGCACCTGCCCCTTCTCGGATTAACTATCACGTGCTTCAGGTTCTGCCTTCCTGCACACAAAACACCCAGCATGCAGTGCCAAGGAGTGCAAGAGGCACCTTGTGGTTCAGATACTACAGCAGAAGCAACCCAAAGCCCACTGGGTGCCCACTGACGTATTAAAGCACAAAATGCCTGTGAACTGAGGGTTGCGTCGCGGTCTCCTGTGAGAACCCACTGGAGAGGCGCGTCCTCACTTGTCGCACACGGGCTCGCTCCTGGGCTCCTGGTGCAGCCCACACACCTCAGGGGCAGTGAGAGCACCAGGCGTTGCCCACCCGTCCACCTGGGTGAAAGAACGGCTCTGGAACAGCCACTGGAAACAGACAAGAAAGGCAGCGACCGCAAAGGTGGGAACCGATGGGACCGTAAAACAAAGTACGGACGCAAATGAGGCATGAAAGTGAGAACAGAAACAAAGAACAAACAGGATTAGGAGACATAAATAACTATATGGGGGATTAACCCCTGTGGATAACTATATCAAAGGTAAAAATGCCATACACTGGATTTAAAATTTTAAAGACTTGCTTTGGGACTGGCATTGTGGCACAGCACATGAAGTGGCCACTGACACTGGCATCCCATCGAGGCGCTGGTTGGAGTCCTGGCTGTTCTTCCTCTGTCCAGCTCCCTGGACAGTGTGCCTGGGAGGCCCACTGGGCTCCTGTACCCACTCAGGAGCTGAGGACGCCCCGGCTCTGGTTTAGTCCTGCCCTGGTCATCACGACCCTCTGCGGAGTGAAACAAACTCATGAAAGATGGTGTCTCCCTGTCTCATCCCCCGCCCCAAATAAAATAAAATTTTAAAATGTGCTCTTCACAAATATAAAATTCAATTCTAGAGCCCCAGGTTGAGAGCAGAAGGGTAGGAAAAAACACGACACAAGCATTACCTACAGGAAAGGAGCTTGGTTCTAACACCAAAGGAGACCTCGGGATTAGTGTATCAGTGAAGATAAAAGGGCAATGTACTGAAGATGAAAAAACCAGGAAGACCAACAGATCCCAAATGTGAACGAAGCTCAGAACACAGCTGCAAAACGCACAAAGCTAAAGTTGACAGAAACAGACCAATTTACCTGGGCATATCTGAACATTCTTGTGTCAGTAATGGATAGGACACATAAGAAGAGATATCAGGAACACTCTATTACATTTAAACAGCACTGGCGTTTTATAAAACTAATTTGTAAACCCACATGGAACATTCATTGAGACTGACTATATGCTGGGCAACAAGAGAAGTTTTAACAAACACCTAAGAAACGAACCCAACAGAACAACTCTTGTGACCCAACAGTAACAAATTAGAACTCAATAATTCCTGAAACCACATGCTTATTTGAACAGCTGAGATTTAAAAAAAAAAAAAAATAAGGAAAACATAAAATCCAGTAGGAGTGCAGGCAGACTGGCTCACTCTTACAACTAACGACACCAAACAGTGCAGCTGATTCCAGAAAACAGCTGCCGCCTTTGTAAAGCACACAGAGCCGCACACACAGCCCACCGAGCTCCCAGGCACCTCGACACCCGGTTCCCACACAAGCGGCCTGAGCAGCCTGATTTCAACAAGCCCAATGTTGCAATAGCTCAAAAGTGCTTCAGTAGATGGTGGATTAGACAAGCGCAGGGCATACATGCATGGGCGACTACGGCACATCAAAAACTCCTGCTGTTTATACACAAAACTGCTTGACTAGATCCCACAGGAATCATGCCAGGTTGAAAGTGAGGCGCTGGCATCCCCGTCCGAGGGTCTGGGTCTGACCCTGGCCCAGGCTGGCACTCCAGCTCCCTGCTCTGGCCACCCTGGAAGGAAGCTGAGGCAGCTCAGGTGCTCGGGTCCCTGCCAGCCATGTGGGAGACCTGGACTCTACTTCTGGGCTGCTGGCTTTGGCTGGTCCAGGCCTTGGCTGCCCCAGGCATTTGGTGCAATGAGCAGTGATTGGGAGGTCCTGGCTTCTCTCTCTTTCCAATAAATAGAATCAGTTTATTAGAGAATTTCATTGGACCCAGCCCAGTAGCCTAGTAGATAAATTCTCACCTTGCATGCACCAGGATCCCATATGGGTGCTGGGTCAGGTCCCAGCTACTCCACTTCCCTTCCAGCTCCCTGCTTGTGGCCTGGGAAAACAGTCGAGGATGGCCCAAAGACTTGGGAGCCTGCACCTGCATGGGAGTACTGGAAGAAGCTCCTGATTCCTGGTTTCTGATCAGCTCAGGTCCGGCCACTGCTGCCACTTGGGGAGTGAACCAGCAGATGGAAGATCTTTCTTTCTGTCTCTCTTTATCTCTATAAGTCTGCCTTTCAAATAAAGATAAATAAATCGTTGAAAACAAGAATTTCCTTTAAAAGTCAATCCCAAAAAGTCGACTACAAGCTGAATGATTCCATGGACAGAACATTCTTAAAACGATAAAATCACAGCAATGGAAACTTCTGGTTGCCTGGAGCTCATGGTAGGAGACAGGTAAGGAGACAGGTGTTACTGTAAGGGGATGGCAACAGGGAATTCTGATGTGGTGCAAACACTATGCATCTTGATTGTGGTGGCAGTTACACTAATGACACAGAGCTGAGACTACATATAATACAGTTACACTAATGACACAGAGCTGAGACTACATATAACACAGTTACACTAATGACACAGAGCTGAGACTACATATAACACACAGTTACGCTAATGACACAGAGCTGAGACTACATATAACAGTTACGCTAATGACACAGAGCTGAGACTACATATAACACAGTTACGCTAATGACACAGAGCTGAGACTACGTATAACGCAGTTACACTAATGACACAGAGCTGAGACTACATATAACGCAGTTACACTAATGACACAGAGCTGAGACTACATATAACACAGTTACACTAATGACACAGAGCTGAGACTACATATAACACACAGTTACACTAATGACACAGAGCTGAGACTACATATAACACAGTTACACTAATGACACAGAGCTAAGACTGCACGGAACACACACACAAGCCCATGTGGATTGTATCAACACCGACTGCCCTGTGTTGAGGCTGCATAGCTGTTACACTGCTGTGTTACCACTGGGGGAAAATGAATAAGCGACAGATGAATTTCTCTACTGTTTTTATAACTTCCTGTGGCTTTATAATTACTTGAAAATTAAATGAGAAATATCACTTGGAAAAATCACAAATGTTTGCAAATTAAACAATATTCTTCTAAATAACCCAAGAATCAAACACGATGAATATTAGAAATTATTTCAATCTGAATAAGAAAAACACAACTAAATATTGCCGCATTCTATGAAAGCAGTGCTTAAAGTCGTTAGCTTTAAGCATTTTGTTACATAAGCAATAGGGAAATTTAAAATAAACATTACCCTGTGTGAGAAACTAGAAAAAGTAGAGCAAACTCAATATAAAATAAGAAGAAAATTAGAGAAAAATTAATGAAATGTACCAGAATAGAAAATCAAACTTTAGATCTTTGTAAAGATCAATAAAAATGATAAAAGTGTTTGTCAAGACAATCAAGGAAAAAAGAGAAGCATGAATTAACAAAACCTACGTTTCAGAGTGAAAAGGTGCCTGCCACTAACGACATGACAGGTCTGGCTAATGTCCTGCTTGCCTCACTGCCCGCCTCACTGCCCGCCTCTCTGCCCGCCTCTCTGCCCACCCAGCCTCCTGCTCCTGGGAGACAGCAGGTGAGGCTGCAACGCTCAGTGCTCCCCGAGCTCGGGGTGCCTGGCCTCAGTGAGGTCTAGCCCGACTACATGGGCAAGTGGAGAATAAACAGCAGATGGAAGATCTGTGTGTGTGCGAATGTGTCTGCCTTTCAAAGTGAAAACAAAATTTTTAATTAACTGCATTTCTGTATACACTCAATAAACTGAATAATGAAAAACTATTACAGTTAGGTTCAAAAAATGAAAGAGCTGGAGATAAACCTAACAACAAAATAAATATGTATA
Organism: Ochotona princeps; assembly: GCF_030435755.1. NCBI lineage: Eukaryota > Metazoa > Chordata > Mammalia > Lagomorpha > Ochotonidae > Ochotona > Ochotona princeps. Next base: position 40,650,416 of record NC_080852.1, on the reverse strand, counting down.
CAAACTCTCCTAAAAATCAAACCCTCCTGAAACCAAAGCAAGGGACAAGTCGTCCCATGCACATAAACAGGAACAGGTGCTCTTGTTCAAGCCTCAGCGCGTCCTGAGTGGAAGACTCAACCTGATTCCTATTAAAATCTTAACAAGCATCTCTGGAGAAAGAAAAATAAGTTGAATCTAAAATGTTTACGGTAACACAAAGGCCCTAAAACAACTAAATTAAGCTTCAAAAAGAGCAAAGTTGGAAGAGTTACACCAACCAGTTTCTCCACTTGCATAAAATCCAGCAGTCAGGAAGCGAGGAGTGGTGGCACCGTGCTGGACCATAAACCACAAACAGAGCCACACACACAGCCGATTTTCAGCAACTGAGGAACAAAACACTGCATCTCCAATTTTCCTGCAAGGCATAAACAAAAACTACTTCAAAACAGATTATAGACCTAAATGCTAGATTAATATCTATCAATTGTCTAGGGAAAAAAACACAATAAAATATCTTTATGATTTGAGTCAAACTTTTCTTGAAAAAGTTACATACACATATAAGCTATCAAAGAAACCACAGACAAAGCAGAACTGATCTCAATTAAAAATTGTACTCATTAAAAGGCATGCTTCATGAAACCCTACATCTGTCACAGGATTTGCAAATGGAATATGCAAGTCAGTCCAACAACTCCACAAGAAAAAGGTGAGGCTGCCTGAGCCAACAAAGTTGGGAGCATTTCTATAAGTAAAAGCAGTGAACCATCCAGTTTAAAAATCAAGCAAAACATTTGGACAAAGACCTCCTGAAAGGCGACGTACCAGGGCCAGTTAACATGAAACACTGCTCAGCTTCCCTTGTCACCAGGGACGTGTGCATTAAAATAATCTCATCCTGAATCATTCAGTCTCCCGGCTAAACTCTTTTCCCATTCTTGCTACACTGAACCCTGGAGAGGGTGAGCACCCCTGCCACTCACAGCTCACCCAGGAGATGCGTATTGGCCACATAGACTTTGACGTTAAACACACACTCGACCTGTGCCATTCATGGCAGTAACCTGCACCCAAAAGTTATTAGCAAGGTTCAATCACAACCATCATAAACCATCACAGCCAGACACCATGCCAACGTCTTCCAAGCAGGGACCAGATAAACTGTGCTGTACCTGCGTGTGCGCACACATCCACAGGAAAGCCCAGGACCCGCCAGGTTCATCCAGGTGAAAACCATCAGGATATGACTGTGGGGTGCGGCCCACCGAGGCCCACCCCGAGCACCCTCTTGGGGAGGAACTACAGGACGCTCTCTCTGCTGGAGCCTTGTGGCACTAGCTCTGTGTCTTCCCTCTCCAGAGACGCCACCTGCGCGTGAGGCTTTGTTTTGGGGGAAGGTTTTCATCGTCTTATTTTACCCGCCAATATATTTTCATGGGCAGCTGCCAGGCCATTTACATTCTTTATTTCTGTACCTTGCTTTGGGTAATGGCTATTTAGATGTACACAAACATTTAGGATCTGTGAGTTTTACTACGTGTCTCTACTGCAATAAAACAATAAAGCACAGTTACTTTTTACCAGCAGCAGAGTGGCTGTACAGTGTGCAACAAAGGCAGACACAGCCACACGCCTTGCAGGATAGGACACCGAGCCGTCCACTCCACCAGCACACAGGCCACAACTCATCCCTGGTGTGGAGCAAGCCGGGGCATCGTTAAACCCCTCAGCCCTCATGGTTTCCTTTCAGTCCAACACAGGCGATCAGAAATACCGGAATTCCTATGTCAGGGGAAATACTGCGGTGACAATGCTCCTAGCTCACACTGGACTGGCTTCTCCAGGGTCATCTGACCTCTTTTAAAAATGACAGGAGGTCCCTCAGGGGTACAGGAGGGAGGGAGGGTGGTGGAGGGCTGCAGCCCAACCAAACCTCCACTGCCCCAGGTTTCATGGTCTTAACATGTGTGTGCGCACGCCAAGCCATGATAAAAACTGCTTCGGACGGGAAGATATGATTAGAATGTTGGAGAACCCACCAACAGGCAGCAAGAGACCCGGAGGCCAGAACACATGCCTGGGGCTACTGCCCCTCCCCGCTGCTCCACTGGTAGGGCTGGGAGTCATGGGCGGGTGGGGTGGGGACGGGCAGTAGCAGCACCAAGTCCCCACCCTGTTCTGCAGAACAGAGAGGATTACATTGTGCCAGGACCGCCCAGCCTGGCGCTCAGGGGTCACTTAGGGACCATGGGAACGGCTCTCCTTGGGCCTCGGGGCTGAGCAATGCACATTCCCTGCACCCCGATCAGGTCGCCAGGGACAGTCCTGCTGTCCAGTGATGCTGGGGGCTGGCCCCTGATTCATCCCAACCCACACAAGCCTCTCCCCACATCACCTTCCAGGAGTGCTTGGCACTTGGCGAGTCCGCGAAGCGAACACCGACTCCTGCCTTATTGAAGCTGGTAGAGCATCACGTGAAGGACCCCAAGTCCTCGGGCTCCTCTGAAAACCAGCAGGCGCCCAGCTCCACAGGTGTGTCCACAGGAGCAGGCGCCGCACGGAAGCAGCATGATAGCTAGATAGCTCGGGTGCAAAGACATGTGACAGGGCAGGAACTGTTTTGTTTACACTGATTTGCAAAATAGCTTTAAGCTATGGAGAGGACAGTGTGGGCTGGTTGTCAAAGCTTGGAAGCACATTTGCAGCAGAAAAGCTGCGAGCATTATCCAGGGCTCCCAACTGCAGCGCAGGTGACAGCCAAAGGACGTGGTCACCTGAGACTCGAGGCCGGCGGCGGCGCGTGGCTCCCCTGCCCCGCCCCCGGTTCGCTGCGCCTGGGACGCGGCACGGAGCGGCCACCCTGTGCAGCACGCAGCCGGGGATGCAACCCCTGCCTCCACGCCGGAGCCCGCAGCACCGGCCGCAGGCGGTTTCCCACGCCGGCTAGGGGAGCTGGGCGCCGAGGAAGAGTGCCCGGCAGCGCCAGCTCCCCGCGGCCACCAGCAGGAAGCGCGCGACGCTCCGGGGAGGGGGCCGTGGCAAAGCGTGAATCCGCTTCTCCAGGTCGTCGAGGACAGCACCGGCGGCAACCCGTCCACGTGCGGAACGGCAGGCGCACAGCCCGCCGCGACCGTCCCCGGCCGGCCCCGCAATGCACACCCCGTGGGGTTGTAGCTGCAGCGGACGCCGGGCTACCCGACCGGCACGCACGCCGCTTCCTCTGCGCAGGGGACTAGAGAAGCATTAGACACCAGCCCACACCTTCCCTTGCTCGACTGGCTCCTTTCCCTGTCACCGGTAGTCCCGAGGTCACTCCCACACCCTCCGCCCTGCCGGTCCCCGTCCGGTCCAGGGCGGGGTGGGTGTTTGTCCCCAGGCAGCGTCCCCCCGCGACACGCAGTGCGACTGGCGAGGGGCTGCTGCCCGCAGGCCGAGCGGCCGGGGTTCCAGGCGCGCGCGTCCCGACCGGGTCCCCGAGCCAGCGCAGGGCGCGGCCGGGCCACGTGAAGCACCAGGGCCTGGGCGCAGGGCCGGCGCCGCCGCGGTTGTGTAACACCGCAGCCGGCGGGCAGGCGACCCGGGCGCGCGGAGGCAGAGCACGCGGGCACAGCGCCCAGTGTCCTCCTGCGCTCGGTCGGCGGCGCGGGGGCACCCGCAGCGGGGCTCCCGGGGAGGCGAGGGGGCTGGGGGGCCGCGGCGCGCCCTGGGCTCACGCCCGGCGGGTCAGGTGCGCGCGGCGTGCTCGGCGGCGGCCTCGGCTGCCCCCGCGCCGGGCCGCCCGCCCGCTTCCCATGGGGTGACATCCGCCCCGCCCTCGGTCCCTCCCCGAGGCGGGCAATTCCTGGACGCAGGGGCCCGGGCCGTGGGGGCAGGGACGCGGCGCGGAAAGCGAGCCCGGCCTCGGGGGAGGGCAGGGGGCCGGGCGACTCCCTGGGCTGCGCGCCGGGCGGGGGAGGAGGAAGAGGGCCGGGCCGCCGGGCGCGCACAAGGGATATTCCTCTCCCGGCTTGAGTCAGACGCGGGCGGATCCGTCCTCCCCCGGCCCCTCCCAGGAGACGGGAACTTACTTCATTTCCCTGGGGCAGGTTCGCCCACGTTGCCAGCCCCTCCCCCACCGCCTTCCGCGCCCCCCACCCCGCGGGGCCGTAGCCGGCCACGCCGCCGCCCCCCGCTTCGGGGAAAGGAGGCCGCAGCCGCAGACACCTGGGGGCCGCGGGGGAGGGGGCTCCCTGGCCGCCGCCAAGCGCCGGCCGACTCGTGAGACTCACGTGATGGAGGCGGGGGAGGGCGGGCAGGTCGCTCCTTCCCTCCCCGGCAGCGGCCAGACGTGCCTGGAGTCACAGGGTAGAACACGTAGCTCCAACCCACCCACTCGCTCCCATTTAACCCAGCCCGCAGCCGCTCCACTACTCCGCAGCTCGCCCCCCCACCCCGCCCCGCTCCTCATTCACTCGGCTCGCGCGGCGCGGACGGCACGGGGAGCACTCACTGCGGGGCTGCGCCACGAGCCGGAGACCCGGGCCATGCACGCCCCCAACTGAAAGCAGCGCGGCCGAGACCCTGCGCAGAGACCCTCGAGCCCAGCTCCTGGACGCTCTCGGCCGGACGCCCCGCTAGACGCAGACAGCCCGCAGCGCGCAGTGGCCCCGGCTCGCCGCGCCATGGAGAGGATCCCCAGCGCGCAGCCGCCTCCTGCCTGCCTGCCCAAAGCGCCCGGGCTGGAGCCCGGAGACCTCCCCGGGTAAGTGGGCACTCCCCGGGTGCGCATCCCGCGGAGGGCGCCTGCAATCCCAGGGCACGCCGAGTCATGACCACCCCTTCCCGGCCCCTCTGCGCAGGATGGATTTCGCCCACATGTACCAAGTGTACAGGTCGAAGCGGGGACTGAAGCGGGGAGAGGACAGCAAGGTGAGCGCACCCCGGGGACCCCGCTGCAGTCTCTTGCGTGCGCCGACTTCCCGAGCAAAGTTTTCTGGCTCTGGGGAGGCGAGCGGGTGGGCTCGGTACTGCTGCGGAGCTACGTGGGGAGGACGAAGCAGGAGGCTTCCTTGGAGGGAGACCCCCCGCTGGTGCGCCCGGCGGGACTGTGCGTGCGCGCAGGGCAGCGCTTCCCCTCAGCCCGGAGCTCACCGCCCGTCACCTGTGCGCCTCGCAGGAGACCTACAAGCTGCCTCATCGGCTCATTGAGAAGAAGAGACGTGACCGGATTAACGAGTGCATCGCGCAGCTCAAGGACCTGCTGCCCGAACACCTCAAACTTACAGTAAGCGCGCAGCTGGAGTCGCTCCAACCCCGCCGCTCTGCCCCGGGGCAGCGGGGGTCACTCGCCACCTGCAGGCCCTGAGCAGAAGTACAGACCCGAGCCGGTTCCCCGCGGCCGAACGGAGTGGGAGGGGAGTGGGGCAGCCGTCCCTGCGGCCCCCCAGACAGGCCAGGGCCCTCGGAGCCCCCAGAGGCCGCCCTGACCGCAGGCGGCCATACTTTTTAGCGTTGGAGACTTTCTGCCGGTGGCTTGCAGGCGCCGAAAAAGAGAAAAGAATTAAACCTCATTTCCCTTCTTGGCATTTTATTTTTCTCAAATCAGGGGACTTGTCTGTGGACAGTCCTTTGTGGACAGTAGCCTTTTGGCTCGGCAGCCTTTGCTTGGGAAAAGGAGGGCGGGGGGAAGCTCAGCTGGGTCCTGGGTGTGGGGGAACCTGCTGGCTGCAGGAATACCAGGTTCTCCTCGGGCAGCTTGCATCCAGTGTGGAGTGAGCATGAGTGGTCCCTGTCTTCATAAAACCGTAGTCTAAGCCCCTAAAACTACACATAGCCCCCCAGGATGGGTTCCCGTTCCTTTACTTCAACTCCCCTCGGTGCCCAGAAAGGTCCTTGAGGAGGGACTTGGGTGTCGTCCCCGCGAACACCCTCTCTCTTCTGGTTGCAGACTCTGGGCCACTTGGAGAAGGCGGTGGTGCTGGAGCTGACCCTGAAGCACGTGAAAGCCCTGACTAGCCTGATCGAGCAGCAGCAGCAGAAGATCCTGGCCCTGCAGAGCGGTTTCCAGGCTGGTGAGTGCCAGCGTGAGGCTCGGGAGGAAGAGGGCACCCACCTGACACTAGGTGCATGCACACCTGGGCTTTCCTGGGACTTCAGGCTTTTCCCGGGGGCTGCCTCTGCACCACCTGACGTGGACAGCAATCCGTCGAGGGCATTTGGCTGCAGAGGCCAGTTCCGGGAGTCTTCCCCACAGCCTGGGCAGACACCAGGGCTTGGGACCTGCATGGAGGGTGTTTCCCACCTGTGCCCCTGGGTCTCCACTTGGGCCAGGTTGCAGGGACAGCGCTGGAGTTTGCCTGGTCACTTGCTTCCTTATGCTATAATCCCGACCGTGTTTGGTGTGATTCCCTGAGCAGCCACTAGGTTATCCTGGGGAATTGCACAATGCTGGTTGGTTTATACTGAGTTCCAGAGAAACCACTCACCTTGCGTTCTCCCGGCTGTTCCCAGAGAACCCCATGGACTGGGGAGAAGTCTCCTACCCACTCTGTCTGGTATACCTCCGAGCCTTGCTTTGCAAGGCCGAGGTGACAGGAATCTCACAAACCCAGGGAGGGTTGCTGGCTGTAATTCTTGTTTAAAATGCAGGGATGATATGCCTGCTTTCAAGGGGCAGCATGAATAAAAGACGTGGAAAAGGCTCAGAGGCCTAGTTCAAGGGAGTGGCGTGCCAGCACCTTGTCTGAGGCGCTGTAGGAGAGGGAGAGGTCGCTGCTTGGTCTTCGTGCATTTTGCAGGCTCTGTGCCCTCCGTGTTTACTTGGGTGAGATTGCCACACACGCTAACCCTCGGGCTTGTAAAGACCCTGGAGTGATGGCCACCCTGTGCCTTGCCGCGCACACCAGCAGGAGCAGCCAAACTCTCCCGTGAATCGAGATGTCCTGATGTGAAGTCATGTTCTCTGACTTGCAGCGGGGTGGATCTTTCTGCTTTTCTAATTCTCAGAGCACCGTCCTCACAGGCGGGAGCACACCTGAAGAGGTGCTGCCTTCCTGAATCCCTACACGCGTGCACACACACACACCCGTACCCGTCCCACCTTCTGAAGCGTTTCTTTCCGATGTGTTCCCCAGGTGAGCTGTCGGGGCGGAGTGTCGAAGCAGGCCAGGAGATGTTCTGTTCAGGCTTCCAGACCTGCGCCCGGGAGGTGCTGCAGTACCTGGCCAACCACGAGCACGCCCGGGACCTGAGGTCCTCCCAGCTGGTCGCCCACCTGCATCGCGTGGTCTCCGAGCTGCTGCAGCCTGGCCCTCCCAGGAAGCCAGCCGAGCCAGCTCCCAAGGCTGTGGACTTCAAGGAGAAGCCGGCGTCCCTGGCTGCTGGCTCAGAAGGCCCCGGAAAGAACTGTGTCCCTGTCATCCAGCGGACATTTGCGCCATCGAGCGGCGAGCAGAGCGGCAGTGACACAGACACGGACAGCGGCTACGGAGGCGAGTCGGAAAAGATGGACAGGCGAGGTGTGCAGCCCCACACGGGCAGCGGCCGCCACGGACGCGGGTTTGCTGCAGGGGAGAGGGTCAGCGCCATCAAGCAGGAGTGTGAGGAGCCACCCACCAAAAAGAGCCGCCTGCAGTTCTCGGACGATGAGGGCCCCTTTGGCAGCAGTGGGGACCTCCTGGGCTCGCCCTTCCTCGGCCCGCACCCACACCAGCCCCCCTTCTGCTTGCCCTTCTACCTGATCCCCCCATCGGCCACCGCCTACCTGCCCATGCTGGAGAAGTGCTGGTACCCCACCTCGGTGCCTGTGCTGTACCCTGGGCTCAACGCCTCAGCCGCTGCTCTCTCCAGCTTCGTAAACCCCGACAAGCTGCCTGCACCCCTGCTGCTCCCACAGAGACTCCCCTCGCCCCTGCCAGCCCACCCCGCTGTGGACTCTTCGGCCCTGCGCAAGCCCTGAAACAGATCCCGCCCTTAAACTTGGAAACCAAAGACTGAGCTCCCCAGTCCCCGGCGGAGGGATGTGGGACCTGCCGCTTCGCCGTCCTTCCACCTTCCTTTCAAAAACTCACAGTCCAGTCTTGGGGAGTGCCGCCCGGGCATCTCGGGGCGTAGAGGGGATCCAGGGTGAGTGCACACGTGTGTGCTTGTGTGTGAGTGCAGGACAGGAAAGCACCCTGTGGCACAGGGAAGATGGGCTGGGCTCTCGCCCCCAGGGGGAGGGTGGGGGCGTGAAGGCAGCACCCTCTTGCACACAGAGCTCCCACCACTGGTGCTGGGCGCCACACCTCAGCCTGGGAGCCCAGTCACTGGCCTCGAGGACAAGGTATTTGGCACAGGGCTTTCCAGAGTGTGGCTTCCACCCGAACCCACACCCAGGACCCCACCCTTCCCCCTCGCGGCTGACGTGACTCAGCAGGCAGCTGCACACCTCAGACCCGACTCCCTGCTGCTGCAGGGAGGGTCGCCAACATTGGCACCGCACGGGGTGATGTCGCAGACACTGGCACCACTTGGTGGTGGTCTGGGGTGGTGTTGCCTGCCCCACCTCAGATGAACACACAGAATGTAGCTACCTACTCAGGCTGTCCTCACCACTGGGCTGCCAGGGCTCTCAGGGCCGCCCCTGTGTACCAGCTGAGCTTCAGGGGCATGGGGTGGGGGAACCCTGGACCCAGGCACCGCCGCTGGCTCTCGCTGCCCAGGGAACCGGCACAGGGCCCAAGAGGTGCCCCCTGGTGCACACGGCCCGGTGACAGTGCTACCGTTAAGCAGAGCTGGGTCCAGGTTCCCAGTCTGTCCCAAACCCTCATAACCAAGCTTAGGCTTAGCCAAGCCCTGGCATGGCACCACCTTTGGGGCTGGTGACACAGGGAGGGTCCTCCTTCTGAAGAGGACCCTGTCCCCCTTGAAAAAAGTGTGGCTTTAGGGCCAGAGCACCTGTTGTGACTGGGCCAGCCAGCACCCCACCCAGCTGCTCAGGAATGCACTATATGCTTGGTCTGATCGCTCATGTTCTAACTTGTTTTTATTTTGGTATACAGTTGTTGCCTTTATTTGTAAAGCTGTTATATATTCTATAAACATTTAAGAGGAAAGTCTCCAATGTTTATAATTACTTGATCTACAAGGTAAGAAAAGTGAATGTTGCTGTTTTTCAAAGAGCAATAGTGGTTTTTCCTCTCGGAAGAGGGTACAGTGTTTGTTTTAAAGCCTTCCGAAAGGTGTGAAAATGTAAATATTTTTATCTACGCGTAAACGTTAAGAAGTCCTTTAGAAACACTTAATAAAACAATCCTTTTCCTGTGGAAGAGAGAGACGATCTCTGGGTGAACTGATTTGCTCGCCGAGCCGCATCCTGGCCCACAGTGCATTTTACTGATTTTCTTCAACATCCTGTGTGCCTTGGTTGGACTAAGGGGAGGCATCATAATTTGGTTAGTGTTGGTTAGTTTTTCTTCTTCACTTGTGTATGCCTGGGCTTTGCGCTTGCTCTGTCCCCTCCAGGGCAGCTGGGGCTGGGTCACACGGGAGTGGGCAGGGGGCGCCTGCTGTGAGGGGCTGGGCCGTGCGTAGTGGAATCCAGGCATGGCTGCACGGCAGGGACCGGTGCCGCCTCCCGTCCTGGAGTCGCCAGGGGCAGCATTCCATCACTGTTCTCTGCATCCTGTGCGTGTGAGCGTGAATGAACATGGGCGTTCCATCGCCAAACTGTCTAACTGAAGCGGATATCCCAGGGGAACTGAGAGGGAGTGACCAGTCCCGTCCTGAGGTCTCTTCTCACCTGCAGAACACATCTGCCCAACAGAGCTGCGGCCACGAGCCTGGCCCTGCCTGCTGCAGCCCTGCTCCCCAGCTTCCAGAACCTTCAGAGTCCGGGGCCCCTGCAGGGAAGTGGTTCCCACCTATTGCATCCACACACCTGCCCTGTCCTTGGGGGCCAGCAAATAGAGTGGGCTGCGTGCAAGGGCAGTGTGGTGCCCTGTGCTGGGTGTCAGGCCTGCCCACACCTCTTTCCCACCACACAGACACAGGCTGCCTGGGCCCTGAGGCAGGCAGGTGGCCCGTTTCCTAAGCGCTGCCTCCGTTCCGGCCGCCTGCGGCGTGGCGGGGGGAGCAGCCAGACCTCTCCACCGAGGAAATCGGTGAAGCCCAGACAAGTCAGCTTCCTGCTGCTGACAGAAGCTGCTGTTGAAATCCAGGCCAGGCTCCTTGCTAGGCCCTGAGTCAAGGAGGGCCGCGGGGACAGAGGAAGTGGCTGGAGCCACCTGAGCTAAAATAAGCTGCGAGGGTTCCAGGCGCAGTCAACCCAGAGTGCCCCTGCGGAGCCGGGCCTGGCCACGGCCGCTGGTCTCCTCCTCGCAGCTGTTGCTCTGCCCCCTAGGCCCCCACCACAGCACCCTTGACCCGGCTCCCAGCCCCATGGGGCGGGGGTGGGGAGCTCAACCCCCCCACACCTCTCCCCTAGGGACCCAGGGCCCTGTTCCCTCGGGGTGGGGCAGGGGTGTGGGAACAGGGCAGACGGGCGCGGCAGGGGACCCGGGAGGTCTCACCCAGCGCTGACCTGCCTCGCCAGTGGACACACGTCACGTTTCCGACTGCAGCCCTTTCATGCGCGGCCCGCGGCTAAATGCGGCTGCCGGTTCCTGGAAGCAGACGTGCCTGGCACAGTGTCAGCAGAAACCTGATCCCATGGCGAGGCTGGGCACAGCCCCCAGAAGCAGGGCCTGGCAGCAGCTGGTGGCCCGGGACCAGGGACAAGGAGAGCAGGAGGGGGGAGGTACAGGGCCAGGGCTCCCTGTGGCTAGTACCCAGTACAGGCTCAGAGAGGGCAGTTGGCTTGCCCAAGGTCACACAGCATTAGCAGGAGGCAGGGTTTTTTAACGGGGGTGGAGGCCAGAGAGGTGTGACAGTGTTGAGGAACTGCTACTGGCCTGAGCAGCTCTGGGACCCACGTGACCTGTGTGTGAAAGACGGGGGAGGATGTAGCCGCCAACCCCAGCGTGAAGTTGTTTGCTCCCCTACAGCCTGACTAGCACCCCATCCCCAGCCAGAAGCACCCCTTCTTTAGAGACCACCCTCCTGGGAGGCCCAGGACGCCGGCACCTATGTCCCAGGTCCCTCTGTGCCAGGGCTCCAGACCTGGGCGTGGCAGGGTGGGCAGCCCAGGCACCGCGACAGGGTGCTTGGGGCAGGGCGGGAGTGAGGCCTGGAGGAGGCCCAGGCAGGAACCCAGCTCCCCCTCTCCCCGCCTCCACCACATGTCCCTGCTGTCCACCCGCAGGCCTGGTCCCTCCCTCTAGCTGCTGACGCCCACCCCAGGGTAACGAGAGTCCTGGGTTTCAGGCTAGAGCTCACCTCAGGCCCGCACAAGGGACAGAAAAAGTTTCTCCTGCAGCAGGGCTGGGGGTACTGCTGCGGGGTGTCTGGGGCTGGTATGGCAGAGCTGGGTACAGACAGGAACCCCACTGCCAGCAAAACCAAGCCTGGAAGGCACCAGCAAGCATGGGCACTGCCTACCCCTCCATGGCCGCCATCCCCAGGCCCAGAGCGGGGCTGTGGCCATGCACAGCCACCCGTGTTTAGTCCAGGCCATCTGTTTGGGCCAGAGAGCACCACAGAACATGAGTCGGCTCGGGCGCTCCCTTTGGCAGCAGACGCAGCAGAAGGTCCGTCCCGTGGCAGGGCCCTCCAGTCTTGTGACACGGCTGGACTGGGGCCCAGGAGGCTTCCTCTGCTGCTGACCGCCTGGGCCTGGCTTCCCAACAGAGGCCGAGGTGGGGCGGGAGCGTCACCGTGTGGTTAGGCTGGCCAGGGGGCCAGGGCAGCTTTACCTGCTGCACCTCTACACGGGCTCTGCTCTCCTACCCCTACCCCTGTGGGGACAGGACAGAGACCTGGGCTGGCTGACCAATACATGGTTTGGGAGCTGAATTTCAAGGGTGAGATGTATGTGAGGGTCTGGGGAGAGAGAGGGCAAACCGCCCTGTTTCCAGGAAGAAATACATGCTTCTCTTGCTTCAAATAAAGTAGCTAACGTGTTGTGTCTTTCCACAGCTGGAAAGTGGACAGAAGTGGCAAAGGAAGACCCAACCTAGAGACCAGCCAAGGCCCTGAAGAAGCGTTCCTCCTGAGGAGAGGCACACGAATGCTAACTGCAGCGACCGCTGGGTCCGCAGAGCTGACGCGAGTGAGAAGGGGGAGAGTGGAAAGGCTCCAACTCGGGGCGCAGGGGGGAGGTGGGACCGTGGGGGTGGTCGCTATGGATAGCAGCTGGGCGAGCCTTCAGAGGCTGCACAGAGCATCCAATGGCCAAGGGATTGCACACACGAACTCCCACCCATGGGCTGACACAGGTGGCGGTCACCCCCGTGTCCAGGAGCAGGTCACTGGACGGACACACTATGGTGTCCCACAATGGGACTGGCTGTGCAGGGCACCAACTCACCTCAAGACTGCTCTGTAGAGTGCCAGGAGCCGGGGGAAGGCTACATACCGTGTGATGGCACCTGTGGACAGAGTGGCCGAAGGGACAGAGAGGGACTTGGGAGCAGACTGCATGTGTGAGGGAGCCGCGCCCTCCCTTCTCTGCTCTGTTCCTGCTCTCACCCCTCCAGGTCCCCCTGGGCTGCCCTTCCCCCCAGAGACCAGCAGGTCATCCTCAAACAAAGAATAGCATGGGTGCAAAAAAACAAAAAACAAAACAAAACGGTTTTTTGAAAGCCACAGATTTACAGACAGAAAAAGTGTGAGCGGAGCAAGCTGCCATGTGCTGGTTTTCTCCCCAGATGGCTGTAGCAGCCAGGGCTGGGAGCCTAGCTGAAGCCAGCAGCCTCCGTCTGGGTCTCCCACGTGTGACTGTCCACTGCTTTCCCAGGTGTGTCAATGTGGAGCTGGACTGGAAGTGGAAGGACTGGGGTTTGAGCTGAGCTGGCTGCCCTACAGGCAGTTGGCACTGCAGGCTGTGGCTGAACCCACTACACCACAACGCCAGCCCCGGGGATGCTCTTAGATGCCCTCTGCCTCAACTGCTTCGGTGTAAGGTGAGCACCAGAGTCCCCAAGTCCCTGAGTTGTGGCGGGGATCAAGTGGCTGCACCTGAGACTCCCAGAGCTGTCTGGCCCGGAGCCAGGGGAGCTCACACGTGTTGTTATCACGATCATGATTAACTGGATCGGATTTACATAAGGAAAAGGCCCAGCAGCCAGTTGAGCCAGACGTTAACCTTGAAGAACTCTCGCGCTCCGCTCCTGTGCTTCCTTGTCTAGTCTGGTGGCGGGCACGTGTTGTCTCGGTTATGGGCGATCCATCACAGCACAGGATGCAGAGCTCTGCACGCAGCTGGGACTCCGCCCCCAGGGCCCCCGGGGATGTGATGTGGCAGGGAGACGCAGGAGGTTCCTTCAGCTTTGTCAGTTCAGCCTTGGGCAGGGCCAGGTCTCGCCCTCTGTCCTGTTCCTGGAAGGGCTGGACAAGGCCCCTTTCTGCTTGTGTTCCCAGCAGGGACCTCTGCACTCAGACAGAACTGAAATGTTGCAGGCACAGAGCCAGTACACTCCGCGGGCTGGGGGGCTCTGGAGACAGAGCCCCCGGCTCAGCCTCTGGGCTGCCCTCAGTGCCCAGAAATCCAATTCTTCCTGAGAGAAATGAAAATCTGCTGGACGTCCCTGGGGGAGGCGTGCTGCTGGCCTCTCTGTGTCCTCAGCTCACCCAGTGGAAACCTTGGGATGCTACAGCGCCTGCCATGAGGGCTACCAGGTCAGACACAAGGGAGCCGCTCAGACCCTGATGGGAAGAAGGGAAGAAGTTGACACTGGAGTGCCCGTGAGGGACCCAGCATCCTTTGTAGGACACGGAGGGAGAGCCTCGTCCCTGCCCACCAGGTCCCTGCCCGCCAGGTCCCTGCCCACCAGGTCCCGCGCCTGTGATCTCGTGCAGCCGCGGTGAGGCTGAGTCACCCAAGGGCACACTGCTAGCAGATGGCCCAGACAGGACAAGTGCAGATGCATGACTCACAAGTCCTTGTTGGAGAGCGCTGGGCGTGGAAACAGACCCAGACAGGAGGAGGGCAGAGCCATACAGCCCCCTCCCCCCCGCCAGGACGCCAAGTGATCTGCCCGTGTTACACTACACAGGATGAGCTCTGGAGCAAGGGCTGGGCCCTCTCAGGGCTCCTCCGCATTCACTGCCAGGGTTCCCACCCAGAGGGAGGGACTCTGCCCGTGGAAGGTCACAGCAGGCCACTGTAGGCCGGTGCAGCCGTGGCCAGCAGCCTGGGCTCCCCATCCCCGTGGCTCCTCTCAGACGCAGGCTTTGCAGGCATGGCAGCTGCTTTCCAGGCGTGTTCCGGGCACCGGGGTGTGCAGGAGTGAGTCAGACTGTCACGGGGAGAAGGTGCTCACCAGCCTCCACGTCACCCTCTCCACTCAGCCCTTGTCCTGGGCCACCCAGATGAGCAGAAGCAGAGGTCCCAGGGGACCAGAAGGGTCACAGCTCCCAGGCCAGGCAGGCATGGCAGCCCCGGGTGCCTGGAGCCCTGGAGCTGGGGGCAATTGGCCTCCTCCCACCTCCCACTGCTTTCTTGAAAGACGAGGCCTGCAGGTTGGAGAGGGAAGCGAGCTGCATTTTAAACCAAGTGTCTTTACCTGCCCTGAACCTCTGCGGGCCTGCTGCCAGGGTCAGGTTTCCGAGCCGTTCACCTGGGACTACCTTTTCCCTTCTCCCGCGGCCTAGCCAGGGTAGGTCTTCCCATGGGAGCAGGAGAGGCCAGTGCCACTGGGCAAAGCTGGCGATGGGCAGGAGCAAGACCCCTGGGCGTGACCTTAACTGTTCCACCCCTATCCCCGACAGGTCTGTCAATCACCAGGCACCGACACACCCGTCACCTTGTCTGCATCCAGGACTAGGGCCTGGACAGAGGGTCCCATTCCTGTCCCCAGAAGCTGGCAGTCTGCGTGGGGACACAGACAGCCCCGTCGACACCAACAGTGCCCAGGAAGGAAGGCAGGTCAGGAGGGCACATCAGGGCAGGGACTGCTGTTCTGTGCTGGGGCGCGCACTGGGCCCCTTGACAGACGCTGCAGTCCCAGCCCCAGTACCTACCTAGGAGAATTTCCCCGGACGTAGGGGCTCCATGGGGGTCACCAGGGAGCGGGTCCTGACCCTGGCAGAAGGAAATTCAGACAGATTGGGGAGAGACACTTCCTGGCCAAGCACAGTCCGAGATGGTAGCCAACCCAGAGCCCAGGTAGAGTATGTTGAGACAGCCATGGATGGCATAGGTAGCCCAGGAGCAGCCAGCCCAGCCAGCCAGCAGTCTGGTGGGGGACGCCACCTCAAGATGCTGAGACCTTGAGGTGTAAGACCCCCTGGGGGCAGCTCTGGCAAGTGGGTCCTGCAATGGGAGAATGAGGCAGGAGTGAGAAAGGCCATCCTTTTGTAACACACTCCAAAATTCCTCTGTCTTGAATGAGGGGAAGCAGGTCCTCCGGCAATGATAAAAGCAGCAATAAAAATAACAAGCACCTACCCAGGCACAGAAGGTACAGATAAGCCCGGGGGTGGGGGGATGTGGTCAGGGAGGAGCAGGCTTGGAGCCTGCCTCCCTAGCAGACAGGGTAGCTGCCCTACAACCTGGCCTGAGCCGTGTGACTTCAGACAAATCGCTTTCTGCCCCTGCACCTGTGTTCCCACCTCCTCCATGATCCAGAACATTCTGTGATGCCGTAACTAGCCTCCTGAGTGTGCAGGGCAGGATGAGCTGACAGTCTCCCAGGCCCATTCCCTTCTCTGAGGCCAGGGTCCGCGTCAGCCACCTTAGCGCTCCCACCCAGCAAGGTGGAGAGGAGCTGATGGCCCTGCAACTGTGAAAGTTCTGACTTCAGGGACGCTCTGGCCACCTTCCGTTCTGTAGCCAGCCTCACGGCAAGGCAGGCTCCTCGTCACCTTTCTTCTCACAGAACTGCCCAGGATGGTGGTCCAGGTCCTATCGGACGCCGCCTGTAAGACCAAGCAGTCGAGACCACCCAGCCGTACCTGAATCAAGTCAAGACTGGGAACAGATTTCTGGAGACCAGGGCTAGCCGGGCCACTGACAAGAGGTCTGCTGGGGGGTTATGTTCCCCACAGCCCCCACTGCCAGGGAAACAACCTCCGGGGTCTTTCCAGAAGGGTTGGAGAGACACATCCCTTCAGAAATGGCCATTAGACAAGAGTGCTCCTGCACTCCTGGACACTGCAGGATGCCAGCGCTCCTGGGAGGGTCTGTGTTATCCCTGGGACTCCCGGGGACACTTCACACACGCGCACGCGCACACATGACCTCATTTCCTCCTCAAGGCACCTGGGGTGGGGGCAGGACTGTGAGAAGGAGGCGTGGGGAGCTGTCCAGAGTCACAGCGCAGCGTCACACCCTCAGTGCCTGGACACACATGCCCCCTGGGACCCAAGAGCTTCACTCTCTGAATCCATTAAGCACCTACTGTGTGCCTAGGGACATGGCAGGACTGCAGAAGACAAACGCCCCGTGCTCCCAGGACTTCCATTACAGCTGGAGACCACTGTCTCCGTGGCTGGGTGACAGCCTGGTGAGCCCCCAAAGCCATGCATTGCTGGGGTTTCTATCAATGCTGTCACTCACAGCATAGTCCCAGATGAGGCTGGCATGTGGCTGCAGCAAGCTGAGTTACTGGCACCAGCAGCCCACGGGAGCTGCAGTTCAAATCCCAACTGCTCCACGTCCCATCCAGCTCCCTGCGACTGGCCTGGGAAAGCAGCAGAAGGTGACCCAAATGCCTGGGCCCCAGTACCCATGTGGGAGATGTCCTGGCATTCCAGAGTCCTGGCTTCCGCCTGGACCAGCCAGAGCTCTTGCGGGCATTTGGAGAGTGAACCAGTAATTGGAAAATCTCTCTCTCTCTTGCTCTCTCTCTGTCCCTGCATTGCCCTCTCTGTAACTCTGACTTTCTGATAACTGAATACATCTTAAGAGATGATAAAGGAAGGAACTCACATTCCTGGGAAGCTACATAAGGTCAGCTGCTGGT
This sequence comes from Ochotona princeps, assembly GCF_030435755.1. Lineage (NCBI taxonomy): Eukaryota > Metazoa > Chordata > Mammalia > Lagomorpha > Ochotonidae > Ochotona > Ochotona princeps. Next base: position 40,633,410 of record NC_080852.1, on the reverse strand, counting down.
GTTTTTCCCCGGGCAGGTATGCGTGGAGCCCACCTTTGTGTAAAGGATGCTGTCCTGGGGGTGTGCCCACTGGTCTCCTTGCCCTGTGGCAGGTGCTGAGGGAGGCGGGAGCTGCACTACCAAAGCACCAGAGGCCAGGCTGGCCACACGAGACCAGAGGGAGAGCTGGGGTCAGCGATGACCTCTGCCCTCCTGGTGATCTCTGAGTGAGAGTCCCAGAGCACAGGTTTCACCCATCCGTGGGACACGGAACCAGCCGGCACCAAGCTCCTCCATGAGGCGGAAGGACACAGGCCCTGGCCATGCAGGAAGGTCTCTGAGAGCCCAAAGGATGCCATGACATCACAGCTATGCGTGTGGGTTTGGATTCGCCTCCCCAGTCCCACTTCTGCCTGAGTTCTCCCACTATTTTTTTTAAGATGTTTTCATTTTCATTGCAAAGTCAGACATACAGAGAGGAGGAGAGACAGAGAAGATCTTCCATCCGATGATTCATTCCCCAAGTGACCACAACGGCCAGAGCTGAGCTGATCTGAAGCCAGGAGCCAGGAGCTTCTTCTGGGTCTCCCACATGGGTGCAGGGTCCCAGGCCTCAGGCCATCCTCAACTGCTTTCCCAGGCCACAAGCAGGGAGCTGGATGGAAAGTGGAGCAGCTGGGACCTGACCCAACACTCAAATGAAATCCTGGTGCGTTCGAGGCAAGGACTTTAGCCGCTAGGCCACCATGCTGGGCTTCTCCCACCTTTCTACCTCCTGTGCCCTGGAAGCCTCTCAGCCACGTTCTTTGAGATTCCAGCTGCAAGGGGCCACAGGGCCCTGATTGGGTCACCCACGTGGAATAATTAAAAAGCACCTTAATGATTCCCTAGACAGAGTTCAGTGGCAGCCGGAAGAACACAAACACCTGGTACACTGCCAACATCTGCCGTCCACTGAGAAGCCAGGGCAGGCACCTGTGCCCTGGTTAGCACACCTGCCTCCTACATTGGGTGTCTGGCTGCTGCGAGCCGGTGTGCCCCCTCCCTTTCAGATAAGCTGGGGGGATGCGTTTCTGGTCCATGGCGCAGCTGGAGCTCCCTGCAGCCCTCTGTTTCCATGAAGCGGGCCATGCTTACTGAACATGAACACGGGGCAGGGCGACTCCACACCAGGAAGAACAAGGGAAGTTTTGCCTGGCACAGGGTGTCTTCTGGAGCCTCAACAATCCTCCCAGGATCAGTCTCCCCAGCCAGCCCACATATGGGAAGTGAGACCCCCACCCCTGCCCCTCAACAGACAGCCCAGGGAGCAGGCAGCCTCTTGCTAACTTGTGGTCCCGCAGGCAGAAAAAGGGAAGTTCGTTCACCGATAACCATCGCCATGAACTGCTCACCCTCCGCCAGCCCGGCCAGTTTACAGGAAGGCTTGACCCTATTTCTACATCCTGAGTGCTGAGAGATTTCATCACCAGGTCAGACACAACAGAGAGCTGGACGGCAAGGTTCAGCGACAAATGGCATTGGCTGTGGGGTGGCAGCAGAGACACCTGCTCAGCCGTGTGTCTGTTCCTTTATCACACATGCTGATTCCTGCCCAGCCCGGTGTGCTGGGCGAAGAGGAGGGAGTGGTGACAGAGCGTGTGTGATAGACACTGGTTTCTGAACAATCACTCCAAAAGGCGGTGTGCCAGCCTCGCTGTGAGTGTGGCGAGGAACCAGCTCTGGTTCTCAGCCCGCCCCTCCCTGAGCCTCCAGTTCCCCATCTCTAAAATGGAACTACAGTGACCGAGTTTCCACCTCCACAAGAGTTTGCTGCTGCTTGGCCAGGTGCCACTTGGACCCATCCCTGAGCCCCTTCCCTGAGCCGTTGGTGGGAAGACGCGTGTAAGGTTGCCCGCGAGAACCCGGGGCTGCTGTCAGGAATGTCTGCTGCTCACACAACTCCAAGAAAGCTGGCGAGGAGGGGCCCAGGAAGCTGTGGAGGGACAGTGTCCCCAGGCTTCTGTGGGTGAGGGTGGGGTGCAGGAAGGGAGAGGACCCAGAGGTTCTAGGGCAGGAGGCTGAGCTGGGCTAGCCATGTCCTGGTCTTCTGACCTGTACCTGTCCCCGGGGCTGACTGTCACATCCCCGGAGTTCATCCCCTCAGGCCCAGACAGGCTCCTGAGCTGGTGGCCAAAGTGGCCCTTTCTGTCCTGTGACACACTGTGCACAGAGGGGACACCAAGGCATCACCCTGCCCGAGCCTGCTCCCAGCCAAGACCAAGGCCTGGGCCAGAAGGTCAGAGTCTGACTTGGCCACGGAGACCTGGACTGCCTGCTTCCATGCAGCTGCTGCTACCAACCTGACCGCAGCTCCTGGCCAGCCTGCCCCAGTTCCCACCTTGCCTGCTTCCCGCTCTGCGAACCTCCAACATCCCCCCATTCTGGTCCCCACCCCCCAGGTTCCCTGACTGCTACCCAATCTTGCTACTGCATCACCTCCTAAAACACACCTTTCCACCCCTTCTGCAGCCTCACTCTCAACTCCAAGCCCACCACCCTTGCTTCACTCATCTCCCCTTCCCCCACCCCAGGCTTCCTCCCCTCCAGTCAGCCTGACCTCGGCCGCGTTCCACCTGCCTCCTGCCCAGGAACTCGCACAGGTGCACCTGCGGCCACCACCCAGGCTCTGACCATGTCACATGACAGGGCCTCACAGATGCTGGCCGAATCCAGGGAAAGACAAAAGGATGCGGGCTGGATCTCAGATTCCCTGTCAGTCAGACACACTGGTCATTCTTCACATCCAACCAGAGCTGACGGGCCACTGTGGCAGCTCGTGCCCTTCTTCCTATGTGAGGAGGCCAGGTCACACTGCATTCTGTGGCTGTCGTAGCTGCAGTGAAAGGAGAGAAGGGAGGTGGCTGGAGGCACAGTGACAGACACCGAGAGCTCACCTCTGCTGGCGCACAGTAGCTGGCGTGGGACAGGAGCTGGGAACTCCATCCGGGTCTCCCATCCAAAACCTGGGCCACTGCCTGCTGCCTTCCCAGCTGCCTTAGCAGGCAGTCAGGTGGGAAGCAGAGGTGAGACACAATTTCTGGCACCCCGACATCACATGTGGGTGCTTTAGGCCGTGGCTTAACCCACTGTGCCCAATTGCTGCCCCGTCCCCCACCCAAGAACTGCTTCTAAGAGGGAGATGAATGGGCACAAGGCTGCCAATGACCGCGGGCTTGTAGTGGGCCGGACCCTCAAATCTGAAGCCATTGGAGCCAGGGTAGATGCCTCTAGCCGAGTATCAAGGATCCTGGAGCTGGAGGAGGGGGGCGGCAACGGGCAGCTGGGTGCAGAGGGCAGCTTTGCGAGAGCATGCACGGCCAGTCTTGTCCTCTGGAGTCACCTCTGGCTCCACTCACCCCGCCAGGGTGGCTGTCATGGCTACCTATTCTCTGGTAACAGCTGCGGGGCCGCAGGGACTTCCCGGCTCCAGCAGGCAGCACAGTGGGAGCTGAGGCATCCTTAACCTAGACAGGCTGTGGTGCAGACTCCGGCCCAGGAAGCCCCCCGGCCTTCAGGGGGCTTGTGTCTGCTGGGCCCACCCCGGCTTCAGCCAAGGGCCTGCAGCGTGCCCAGAACCAGGACAGCCACATCAGCCTGGCGACAGGCTTCCCTCTGGGCAAGTTCTGTTCTGCTCTGCCCAAGGGGGTCACAGGGGCTGGCAGGGATCCCAGCCCCAAGGCTTGATTCGGACATGGCCTGTCCTGCTGCCTTATGTGCCAAGGGGATGCTGGGAGGGTTAAACGGCACAGTGGGTGACATGGTGCTGTGAACACCTGGGGGGGCAAGTGGTCCTTCTCTGTGCACACAGCCTAGAGCTCAGGGTACGAGCATGGATGAGGCAAATGGGTCAACAGCCATTGCCGTGCCTTTCTGCAGCCCCAGCATCCACAGTTGATGGGTGTGGTTATGTGGGTTGCTCACTGCCCAAGAGCACTGAGCATTACCAGGGGCTGAAGTCCAGACTGGGATCTGGCCCACAAGCAGGGGTCTGCAGGATTGAGTCTTCCCAGAGCACCTCCTGGTTCCACAGACGTATGTCTATATCCCCTGACCAGACACACAGCCCTGGAGTCTGAGCGGTCAACCTGGGCATGACAGGGTACATCCCCACACATAGTGCACACACACCTGCTCCCTCCCCACAGGCATACTGCATGACCCAAGCTCCCTGAAGAAACCACGTCCACTTGGTCTCCACGCACGCTGCCCCAGAATGACTCCTCCAGGGTTGGGTCAGCAGAGTTCAGCAGCCTGTGCGACTCCTCCGTGAAGTCTCCCAGGAAGCCTAGGCCCCCTCCATACCCCAGCACATCTTGCTCACTCTTGGCCCCCTGCCCTGCGCCCGCTCCGTCTGAAATCCCTGACTCACAGGTCTCGCGTAGCTGGCCATTCGCTGCCCTCCCTCCCCTGCGGGACAAGGGGAACCAGAGATGGCCACCATGTCTGCGGGAACTTTCTGCTTGTGCATACGCAGGGAGGCAGCAGGTGCTGGCGCGTGGGTCATGCCAGCCACACTGGCGGCCTGGATAGAGTTGCTCAGCTCCTGCTCTCGGCCTGGCACCTGAGCATTAGCTGCTATCTGAGCCAACAAATGTAGATGTCGCTTTCTCTCTGCTGTTCAAATAAGTGAAAGTGAATTTTAAATACTACTATTTATAGATTTATTTATTTATTTTCTTAAAGTCAGAGTGAGAGACAGAGATCCTCTAACTGCTGGTTTAATCCTCAGATGGCCACAATGACCAGGACAAAACCAGGAGCCAGGAGCCTCTTCCAAGTGTCCCACGTGGGTGCAGGTTCTCCTCTGCTTTCCCAGGCCACGAGCAGGGAGCTGGATGGGAAGTGGGGCAGCCAGGAATTGAACTGGCTCCCGTACGGGATGCCGGCACTGCAGGCAGTGGCTTTACCCCCTCTGCACAATGCTGACCTCAAAATTTTAAAAACTACAAAGCTTGCTTCAGGCTGTACACACCTCACACGTGTGCAACAGAGGAGCTGCACGCTTTGACCTGAGGCCCATCCCTGAGCTGTCTGAGGGTTAAAACAAAAACATTTACAAATCCTCAAAGAAACGCTAAACACTCTGGTCCCCAGGGTTTGGCTAGCAGCTGAGCACCATGCCCACCCATCTGTCGTTTCCTCAGTCTGCCTGCCGTGTGCTAACGGCTGTCCGTGTGAGTGGCCGTGGCTGGCACAGGGAAGGCAGCAGAGAGCAGGAGCCGCTGCGGCCGAGGAGCCCCAGCTGGGCGCCGCTTGTCATGTGCCTGCAGTCTGGACTTGCCTATGTGCTGGGAACTCCCCTGCTGGGAACACTTCCAAGAGGTTCCCCAAGTCTTGCTTGGGTGAAGGTGAACCCCTCATGGCTCCCGAATCTGCCAGCAACCAGCACATCGGGACCCTGGCTCTCTGGGATCTATGGGGCAGGGGTGCCCAGGTGGCACTGGACAGCTGTGAGCACGTGCAGCCACTGTGAGCAGTGCCAGCTCATTCATTTTGAATTCCTAATTGCTTTGCAGAGACCATGTACTTCATGCTGTGACTCCAGGGCTACCAAGTCACCCATGCTACCGTCAACCCACATAGGACTGGATTCCTTTCGATAACAAAGCCAACTTTCCCTAATTACTCCTTCTCAAACAAGCCGGGCTCACTCCAGGGAAAGCATGTTTTTAATTTAGGAAGGAAATACTGCTCAATGCCATCACCAGGACTCATGGGGTCACACTCAGGCGCCGGGCAGAGCCACCCCCTCCCCAGGGGTGGGCTCATCCTGGGGTTGAAGGAGTGGCAATTGCGGGACCAAGCTTGGGATGGGCGGGACCTGTCACTGCTGGTGGCGCAGCCAGCCCAGGCACAGCTGGTGCACCGCAGCGCCAGAGCAGTGCCGCTCAGGAAGGGAGGGGCCTGTGTGGGAGGCAGCACTTCTGCCTGAGGGTAAGGACTGGCCTCTCTGGTTCCCGGGTCATCGCAGCTCCTGGGAGCCAACCCCAAAGACCGCAAGCCCTTGGCTGTGGGAGACAGTGTAAGGACCACCTCATAGATGGAAAAAGTGCGGCCCGGCCTGGGCTTGAAGGAGGCGGTGGCTTCTAAGAATCAGAGGGTTTCCTCCAGGAGCCTTCCCCACCCTCAGCTTGCAGGGACCCCTCCTCGGGGAATGGTGGGGGTGGGGGCCAAGGCCTCGGCTCCCCTGCCTTTTCTGTGAACTCCACCCTCCGCCCTCGCACCGCCTTGGCCATGACCTTGCCCTGGAAGGTCGCGCCGGGATGGGGGCCCACGCCTCTCACCTCAGCTAGTTCCTTCTCTTCTTTCCTGCACCGTGGGGTTCGTGTTTCACTTCTGCCCGGCCGGGGTGGAGCTGAGCCAAGCATCTCATTTCTGACAACTGTGGCGGGCCTGGCGGGCAGTGGGGCTCTGGTTCTGGTCCTGCTGTCGGGTGGGTGCCTGCACCTGGCCAGCCAGGCTTCCTCCCCCAGGCCCTGGGGAGCTCACAGCCGCTCCCAGGGCGGGGAAGCTGACCTCCCCCGGCCCCCCCACCGCCGTTCCCCTGACGCCGTGAGAAAGGCCAGCTGCACCCAGTGTCTTCTAGGTACAGAGGCCTCGTGGGACTCCCCTCTGGGAGACGGAGGCTCAGGTGGCTGAGGGTGGAGGCAGGGTTAGAGCCCAGGCATCCCCACCGCGGGTCCCTATGGCATCTGCAAAGGTCACAGTCAAGTGGATTTAAAACGAGAGCTGGAGGTAGGCGCTTGGCCTGGTGGCTGGGGTGCCAGCAACCCCGGGCTCTGCACCTGCTCCCGTGCCTGCCTCCAGCTTCCTGCCAAGGAGGCAGGCAGGTGATGGGTCAGGGGATCAGGTCCCTTGCTGCCCACAGGGGAAGCCTGGAGAGTCCGCAGCTCCCTGCCAGTTCCCAGTCACTGTAAGTCAAGCAGAGATGCGACACGTTCTCTGTCATTCTGTCTCCCAAACAAAAAAAAAATGTTTTTAATTGAAAGTATGATTTTCTTTTGGTGCAAATCGATTTCTGAAACTCAGGTAGCTTTTTTTTATGGGTGCCTTCCACCCATAAAAAAAAAAATAGCATCAGAATAAACTTGAGGGCCCAGCACAGTAGCCTAGCAGTTAAAATCCTTGCATTGCAAGCTCTGGGGTCCCATATGTGTGCTGGCTCTAATCCTGGCGGCCCTCTTGCCTTCCAGCTCCCTGCTTGTGGCCTGGGAAAGCAGTCGAGGAAAGCCCAAGGCTTTGGGACCCTGCACCCGCGTGGGAGACCCGGAAGAGGTTCCGAGCTCCTGGCTTCATATTGGCGCAGCACCAGCCCATTGCGGCCACTTGGGGAGTGAATCATCGGACGGTAGATCTTTCCTCTCTGTCTCTCCTCCTCTCTGAATACCTGATTTTCCAATAAAAACATAAAATAAATCTTTAAAAAAATAGATAAAGGGCCCGGCGGCGTGGCCTAGCGGCTAAAGTCCTCGCCTTGAACGCCCCGGGATCCCATATGGGCGCCGGTTCTAGTCCCGGCAGCTCCACTTCCCATCCAGCTCCCTGCTTGTGGCCTGGGAAAGCAGTTGAGGACGGCCCAATGCTTTGGGACCCTGCACCCACGTGGGAGACCCGGAAGAGGTTCCAGGTTCCCGGCTTCGGATCGGTGCGCACCGGCCCTTTGCAGCTCACTTGGGGAGTGAATCATTGGACGGAAGATCTTCCTCTCTGTCTCTCCTCCTCTGTGTATATCTGGCTGTAATAAAATGAATAAATCTTTAAAGAAAAAATAGATAAATGAACTTGGATTCCTACTCTTGGAGATGTTGTGGAGCTCCTTGGTTCTCCCTGGCCCCACCCTGGGTCTGAGTGGCAACTGCAGGTGCAGGCCTGATGCCCTGTGGGCTCCATGGGAGCAGGTGCTGTCCCTGGGCAGTGGCCTGTTTGGCCAGTGCTGGGGTCACCATGGCAGTCTGCTCAGCCTCCTGCCCTGCCAGGACTTACTGTGGGGAAGGGCACAGTGGCTGACCCCATCCCCAGGGCTGGACCAGCAGCTCCTGCAGGCACACCAGGCCCAGACAGCAGAGGCCCCGGGGTGACCTGCAGTGTCCTCCTGTGCCCGCCCGCTGTCCTGCTTTCTTCTGATAACAGCAGCAGCTGCCAGGTCTGTGGGCAGCAAGAGGCCCCCGGGGGCTGGCAGGGCGGGTGGGGCCGTGACTCATAGCCGCCAGCCAGCCTGTGTCTGGGCGGGGTGGGGTGGAGAGCAGGAACTCCTGTGAGCCAGCCCAAGTGGGAGGAGGAGAGGGAGGGAGGCAGAGTGGGAGGGGAAAAGACAGGCAGGGAAGGAGAGGGAGGAGAGAGAGAGGGATGTGAAGGTTGGGGTCTCCCCTGCCCACCCCAGACAGAAGGGCCCCGCACAAGTGTGTCAGTCCAACCCCAGCGTCAGGAGGCACGGCATAGGCAGCCGAGGCTGGCTGGGGTTCCCATTGCCTGGCAGACATCCCTGCCTCAGTTTCCCCATCGCTTGGTCACAGGACTCTGGAAACTGGGGTGTCCCTGCTGAGTTTCTTCCACAGATTCCTTCCAGTCCCTCGGGGTATGCACTTCCACTTCCAAGATCAACTCAGCTTTCACTTCTGTCTTCAGGGAACCACCTGTACAGAGAGCTGGCCATGGGGGGGGGGCACCCAGACGTGACCGAGACCCCAGGGTCCCAGGCTCTGTTGGGGGAGTTAGTAACGGTCTCTGCCTCTGAGAGGGGCTGAAAGAGCTCAGCAGCAGCGCCACTCCCAGTCACAGGTGGCCACCTTCCAAGAACAACCAGAAGCCCACGTTGCTTGTGCAAAGTGGCCCAGCCGTTACAGGAAGCTTGCCATTGTCCAGACTTTAGAAGGCCTCATTGTGGGTGTTGAGCACACCACTCTCGCTTCAAAGTTCAAATCTGAAATTTCCCAAAGTGCCCTTGGGCCCAGCTCAGGCACACCAGCACTTGGCTTGGGTCAGCGGGTGGTCCGTGGCTGACCTCAGCATAGAGGAAGCGGCTGCGTGGAGAGTAAGGAACAGTGACTGTGTGGGCGATAAGGGTGGGGACCGGCTCAGGCGGGGTCAGGAGCTGGTGGGAGGCACCAGGGAGGCCTTCCTGGAGGAGGGCTGCAGCCCTGCCTGCCAGATGATTCCAGAAATGGCAGCAGGGCTGGTGGGAGCCTTCTTCCTCGTTGCTTCCCGGGCATGGGGTGTTTTTGGAAACACTGTGGGATTCACCAGCAACAGGATGGGCTGGGCCCCGGCATGTCTTTCTCCAGCACACAGGTTAGGTAAGCTGCCAAGCACGTGCAGTTAGCAGGTGCCACATAAGCATTTGCACACAGCTCTAGGGACTCCGTAGATGCCACTGGGAGGCAGGACCACAAAAGAGCAGGCACGGGTGGCAGCAGAACTAGATGTGCAAACGGGCATCCAGGGCTGTGGGCAAGGTGCCACTGTGGACACCCAGCCACATCCCACCTCAGAGCCCTAGAGCTGAGCCAGGCTCCACTTTCCATCCAGCTGCCTGTCAACACACACCCTGGAAGCAGCAGCGGTTAACCACGGGACAGCAGCAGGGCGTTCCCCGCTCAGCCTAGCCTAGCCCCCACTTCTAAAGGCAGCTGCGGAGTGAATTAGTGGCTCTGTCTTCCAAATAAATGAAACAATACAGCAGAGCTTTTTAAAATCTGAAGCTGGCCACTGCGCCTGAGGCCTGGACTGCCTGCCCTGCGGGGGTTGGGGGTGAGGTACTGCCTCTCAGGCTGGGGTGCAGGAGGTAGGCACAGTGCCCTGGGCCACACCCAGGAGCTCAGCTGGCCCTAGAAGACCAGAGGTGAGAGTTACACAGGGAGAAGGATCAGTGGAACTTCGACTCCCCCCCTTGGCCTCTCTCCACCTCTCAGGAAGCCAGCGGGGCTTTCTCCTTCTCCTAGCTGCAGTGGACTCCCAGGCCCAGCCCAGGGGTCCCCACACCTGCAACAGGGTCCCGCCCAAGGAGTGGCCTGCCGGAAGAGGAAAAGGCCCAGATCGTTGGCTCCCAGACTTAATGTGAACAGTGGGGACGCACGCGCCTGGTCCCAACCCTTGCACACCCTGGGAGGACCCAGTTGTTCTATTGGCCTCACCCTCCCACCCTCTGGCCTCTGGTGAAGGGAGAGGCCCAGGAGGTGGCTCTCTTGGCAAGAAATCCTGGGCCTGGGCTCCCTGATCGGTCCCAATTGGGGGTTAGGGGCTGGTGCAGCCCTCTGAACCCCCTCCCCGACTGGTGCATCAGGCACCGAACGCTGAGCAGTTGGTCAGCCAGGCAGGTGGTATATGCTTCCCAGGTTCAGGTGTGAGCGGGCAAGGCCACCTGCTGAGACCCTAGTGTGCCTGTGGGTGTAGTTCTCACCTCACTTCAGGCTGTGGGGGTCTCATTGGATTCCTGGCTGCTGACTGGCTCATGTGGTCAGGGGACACTCACGCAGGCACAAAGATTTCAGAGACCATGGGATGCCTATCGGCATTTGGGTCAGAGTCACCCCTAGTTGTGCTAGGGGACATGGAAGGGACGGGGGCACAGCTGGGGTGGGCCTGCCTGCCAGATGCCAGCAGCGCCCACCAGCAAAGAAGAGCTAGCCAGACACGGCTCCAGTTGTTGCCTCACCTCCCTTGGGGTCTGAGACCACAGCCGTTCACGAAATATGTAAAAGTAAACCACACACATAACCTTACATTTTCTAGTAGCCACATTAAAAAAAAAAAAAGGAAGAGGAAATTTGCAGGAAACCATTTTGTTACAGATACATTTTATTTTGCCCCCAAAGATCAGTACTCCAACACCCTAAATGGTATGCAAAGGAAGGGATGATGCCCTGTTCCCAGCCCATGAGCGGTCCAACCAGAACAGCATAGCTTCCAGTCGGGCAGGACCCCACGGCCATCCCAAGACCTGCCCCCTGCAGGCCCCGCAGTGCCCACCCTACCATGAGAGCCCCGGGCTTGGACATCAGAAGGTGGCTTGGTGAGAGACTCGATGTGTGCCTGTGTGTGAGCCCGTGGGTCTCAGTCTCCCCAGTTGTGTAAGGGGCCTCATCCATGCTGCCTCTCAGAGCTAACAGCACTGCATCCCCTCAGCTTGCCCAGCGCCCCACAGTTCTACCTCCTGGGTGCTGAGGCCCTGGGTCGGGAGGGGTGGCTAGCAGCTTACTACCAGAACACTGGCCCAAGGGGAGACCCGGAGGCAAGGGCCAGCTGGGCAGAGAGCAGGCCTGGGGAGAGGCCTTCTCTTCAGCGGGGCAAGTGGGTGCACACAGTACCCGCAGCAGCTGGGGCAGCGTGCCTGCAGCCCGGGTGGGCTTCCTGGTCCCAGGCTCAGAACATGTGAGAGAAATGTCTGTCACAGAGCTGGAGGGGCCCCTCCCTCACAGGGCCTCCTGCCCAGGCACCCTGGCAGCCCATCCCTGCACTTCCAGTCCCAACATGTCGAAGGGGAAGGTGTGTGTCGGCAAACCACAGGCTGGGCCTGGCATTCCACTTCCTCTGCCTCTTTTATCAGGCCCTGGGTGGCTCCCCTGGGCAGGCAGGTGGCCCAGGTGAGCCAGAGGTCAAGCAGGGCTGCAGCCCCAGCCTTGGGACAAAAGGTGCCCCCTCCCCCTGAAGGACACACAGGCAAAACAAAGCCAGGGCCAGAGCCTGCCGAGGGGCACGGAGAACCCCCACTTGCTTCCCCTTCCAAGTGAGCCAGCCAACGCTGGCCAAGAGAGATGCTGGGGTGGCGGTCATTCCACCAGGGTGAGGCTTCACACACCAAAATCCAGAGTGCACCACGGTGACCACTCCAGCCCCAGAGGCGGAGTGCGGAGGCGGCACAGGGCAGGGATCCCGGGAAGGCAAAGCCAAGGCCCCAGGAAGGAGCCTGTCGCCACCTGACACACGGTGGGCGTTTTCCCCGCTGCTCAGCCTCTCCTCTCTGGCTTCCATTCTGCAGGAAGGGACACCTGGAGCGACCTGCCTGCCTCACACAGCCAGCTCTGCACACACTCCACCGCCCACTGACTCACCGAGCTGCACAGTGTGCAAACCCATGGACCTTGCCTCCCACTGGGAGGGACACCTGCTGTGTGGGCCTGCCTAGCAACCACTGGGTTTCCTTCTACAAACAGCACCTGTCCCTGCCTGCAAGGTTCCCACGGCTCTCCCCCAACCCTGCTCCTAGGGGTAGATGTCTGACCCACCCTAGGCCAGACCCAATCTGGTCTGGCTTTCCCATGGGGTTGCAGCCTCAGACTGCTGCAGGGGGTGATGCCTGGCTATCCTCCGCCTCAGAAGGCAGAGCCAACAGGAGGGTGACAGATGCCCGACACCTTCTCGTGGGCACCTGGACACGGCTGTGCCTGAAGCGGTTAACCGGGTAGTCTCCTCCCCTCTAGTTCATTTGAATCCAGTGTCTTGTCTTGCAACCAAGAGTCTTTACTGACTAATTCAAGGCTTGTCTGACACCCAGGTTCTTGTATCTTAAACCATACCAGGTTGACTCAACAGCGCAGAGATGAAAAAGACAAAACAAATACAGCAAATACTTTCTCTTTCTGGCTTCCTTTCCTCTTACACAGACTCACCTCTGCTAACAACCGCTGAGTGTGCAAGCGTGTCTGAGAAAGTCCTCCAAACGCCCGCTTACTCATGACCTGGTGCCCCATTCCTGGTGTCGCCGCCACTGCTGTCCACAAAACACACAGCCAGTTACATTTTTTAAAGAAAAAATTTATTGGTCTGAAAGGCAGAGTGACACAGAGAGTGGCAGAGACAGACAGCCGGGACGGGAGCTCCCGCCTGTTGGTGCACTCCCCAAACGGCCACAACAGCTGGGACTGAGCCGCCGCCGAAGCCAGAAGCCTGGAACTGCACCTGCACGTCCCTCCCACGCAGGCAGCAGGGGTTCAAGCCTTAGGGACATCCTGCTCTCCCGCTTTGCCCAGTGCAGTAGCAGAGCAGCCAAGACTTGAACCAACATCCCCAGGGGATGCCAGTGTGCCAGGGTTGCAGGTCCCATCAGGTTCCTGTGCCGTGACAGAATCAGCGAGAGCTCAGTGTCAAAGGGAACAGTCTCTGCTGGACGCCTCCAAAGACGCCAGCCATCCCACCATGCGCTGGTCTCCGGGGTTGTCTGCAGATGGTCAAGATAAGAAACAGCCCCAGCACCTCCGGGATGCTTGGCATTCCAGTCACCCCTCTGCTTTGCAGGGAGACCTGGACTTCAAGTCTTACAGGAAGACCAGGCCCTGGCCGGCCAGCTCCACAGCGGCCAGCCTTGGCTGCGGTCCTGGGCCTTCACAACCGCCCTGGGGGCGTCAAGCCTCTGAGTCACCCACAGGAAAGCCTCCCGCTGAGGCTCACAGCCGTGAAGCCAGCTGGTGACCTGGCCGCCTCCAGCCATGAGGCAGACACTACCCCACAAGCGACCTGACCTGCCAAACGCGTGACTCACCTTCCCAGGCCAGATCCTGCTTGGCGGGAACACCTGAGGAACGCCAGGCTCCTGGGTGCAGTGAAAACGCACGGTTGAGAGCTAGTTCTGCAGGGGGTGGCAGCCCTGGGACACGTCAAACAATGGTGGTGGACTCGGCCAATATACCAGTGAGCGCCTGGAGAAGTGGCCATGGCAGCTTTAACACCTTAGGTGCCTCCGCCCCTGGGCTCGCTCGGGCTCCAAGAGCCTGTGCATTAACCCCAAACGGACGTTCTGTACCCATCGAGCACCAGCTCCTAAAGTGCTCAAGGGCCCGGGTCAGGAGTCAAATGCGGTTCACTTGGCAGCGGTCTCCCACTCTAAGTGCCCTTCCTGCTAAGCCGGAGGGTGAGCGCAGGGCCCCCTGGGCGCGCACGGCCCCTGACGCCCCGGGGATTCACGGGGAGAAGCTGCAGGTGAGGGAAAGCCAGGCGAGCCGTCCCCCCCACGCCCCCGCAGCCCTTATTTCTCAAGGGTTTTCCTGAGCCGGCCCCCACGCCCAACCCGCAAGCACGTTCTTGCACCTCCAGAACTGCCGCGTCTGCTGTGCAGGGCGCTCCCGGGGCTGAGTCCAGACGCGTGGGTTCCTTGGGTCACCTCCGGGGCTGCGAGGCTGATGGGTCGCCATGGCAACGGGGGGGTCATCCAGCGCAGCCGCCCACTTTCCGCCCCCCAGCAGCCCAGGCGGGCTGGGCCGGCTCGGGGCTTCCTCGGGCTGCGGCTTCCGTCCCCTTCCGGTCGCCCTGCCCGGCTCTCCCAGCCCGAGCCAGCAGCTCCAGGGCGGCTCCCGCCCACGGGCCCCGGGGGAAGTGCGTCGGCCTGCGCCGGCGGTCCTCCCCTGCTCCCCAGGCTCGGCGCCCAGGGGTCCCCGGTGCGCCCGCGCCCCCGAGCCGCACCTTGCGTCTGGCGAGGAGGCCGCGGCCCGCCGGGAGGTCTCCATCGCCCTCTGCTGGGCCGCCCTGAGGCTGCCTGCGAAAGTCCTGCTGGGCACCCGGGCGGGACAGCGTCTCCCCGCAAAGCAGTGGGGGGGAAACGAAACTCGGAAAGAACGAGGAATCCAGCGGCCACCCCATACGCCTGCACTGCTGGGCCTCCGGAGCCACAACTGGGGAATGGCGGGGTGCACGGGTCATTGACGCGGGCCTCTGAGGGCTGCATTCACTCAAGGCAGGCTGTGTTACTGCCACACATGGTCTTGTGCCACAGGTTTACTGTTTTAAGTGAATTACACACGTATTAAGAGTCATCAGTCACCTTTATTGGTAAAGCCCAATGGACTGTGCGTTCTGGGACCCGAAGCTGGACCGAGGCCTCCCTGTGGTCATGTCACCCTGTGACTGCAGCCCGGTTCTACTCTGCCCGCCCCGACCCTCCCTCCGCTGAAAGCAGTTGGGGTGCAGAGCTGTTCCAGCCTGTGCCCCCTCAGGGTGCCTGTGCCTTGTGGCATGGTGGGGAATCAAGGAAAATGGGTGGACAGCAGCTGACAGCATCAGGGAGAGGTGAGGAATAGCGCAGCCAGGGCTGCCTTTGGGAACAGTCCGAGTTTCCAGTTGCCCGGGCCACAGCAGTTCTGGGAGCGGGCACTAAGTCAGGTCCAGTGGGGGCTGGCTGGTTGAGCTTGCAGAGACGCTCTGCTGACTCAGCGGCTCTGCCCGCATCTGCTCCAGGCGCGCCCAATCGCTTGGATGGTGGGAATTTCAGTTTGTCTTGAAAAACCTGTGCTGGAGTGGGAGGGTGGGAGGCATAGCTCTAAATATGCCACCCAGCAATTTCACCATGCGTTGGAAAATACATTTAAAACCAAACTACTTGTAGCTGCTTCTGCTATCTAAATCGGGGCTGGCAGCGTCATTTACAGCAGTGGAAAATGAATCTCTAACCTGGGTCTTTCCACTCGCGGAAGGGAAGGAGGGCTGACGTCAGCCAAGCTCGGCTCAGGGGCTTCTGCGGCCAGAGGACGTAGCTGGGTCGTGCAGTCCAGGCCTGGGGGCACCCTGGCTGAGTGGGGCCCCGGTGCTGCAAAGTCCGTGGTATGGGTTCTCAACATCGAAGCACAGGCCCTGGGTCCAATGGGCCTCACTGGACTTGTGCCTGGGCTGTTAGTCCTGAGCAGGCAGCCTGGTACAGGGCTGTGCCTGAGCAGGAAGGAGTGTTGAGATGGGAGAGGGGACATTCAGTGGGCCTGCCTGGGCTTGTGCCCGGGCAGCCAGCCCTGAGCGGGAAGGAGTGTTGAGATGGGAGAGGGGACATTCAGTGGGCCTCCCTGGGCTTGTGCCCGGGCAGCCAGCCCTGAGCGGGAAGGAGTGTTGAGGTGGGAGAGGGGATATGCAGAAGACAAGACCAGAACAGGAGTGACACACTTGACAGGCCAGCGACCTGGGAAGCGGCTGGGGCCTGAGCAAGGGGACAGGAAATGGTTTCTGGTTCCAGAGGCGGGGGTGGGGGCAGGGACTGTCCCTCCCGCAAGCCAGGGGCTTTCTGTGGGCACTGAGGGAAGCAGCAGAGGAGGCAGCAGTGGCCCAGCACCTGGTGTCATCCTAGGGTACCGGTTGGTGGCTCGCCCGGTTAAGCTGCTGCCTGCAGTGCCAGCATCCCCTATCAGCTCTGGCTCAGGTCCTGCCTGCCCCACTTCTGGCCCAGCCGCCCGCTAATGCAACTGCGAACAGCAATGGAAGCTGGTCCAAGTACGTGGGCTCCTGCCACCCACATGGGAAACCATAGGAGTGAACTAGTCAATGGAAACTCTGTTGCTCACCTTTCAAATATTCAAATATTCAAGAGTCCCTAACCTTCCCTGGGCCTCTGCTTCATTATATTGATCTTTTGGGAGGAAGAAACCATCTTACCTTATTTGAAAGGCAGATCTGTCGTTAGCTGGCTCACTCCCCAAAACATGTACAACAACTGAGGCCGGGCCGGACCAAGGCCAGGAGCTGGGAACTGAATCTAGGTAGCCCATGTGAGTGGCAGGTACCTGCTGCCTCCCCGGGTCTGCAGGAGCAGGAAGCTGGAATCAGAAGTAGAACTGGACCTCAAAATCTGAGCACTCCATGAGCTGGGAAGCAGGTGACCCGAGTGGGGTCTTGACGATAGCCCCAAACATGTGCCAGCTAGCACGAGCCCTGGACCACCAGGAGAGCAGAGCTAGCATGGCGTAACTAGCTGAGAACACTCCGATGATGGTATCCTCACAGTAGTGGCCGTATACTGCCAGCCCCACTAGAGAGGGGATGAGAGTCCCAGAGGGAGAAAGGACCGTGGCCCAGGTTGCTTGGCTGGCAGCTGGCCGCACCAGGCTGGATGGCTCTGCACATCGCGGCCTGAAGCGCTCTGTGGCACGGTATCGTAGCACTTGCTCTGCACGAACCAAGGGAGAGCCTTTGTCACTGCTGCCTTGCACGGTGCACAGCAGGCTGGTGTACCGCAGACCCGCTGCACAGCATTCTGGTCTCTCCTTCGGCAGGCCACTTCGTGAATGCCTTAGTGATGGCCAGCTCCGTGTTGTGAAAGGGACAGAACTCAGAGGAGGGCCTCAGAGCAGGACCCAGGCTCTGGCACCCTCACAGAGGTGGCAAAGCCCTGGACAGATGTCTGTCCCAGGGCTCATGGGGCAGGCTCTCTCCTCGCAGGCATTGTGGGGGCGTGGCAGAGAGGAGGCACAAAGACCACCAGAGAGCTGACCCTGGGCTGGTAGAGGCTGAGTCGTGTTCCGACGCCTGTAACTGCACACAGAACATGCCAGCATGGGTACAGAAAGCAGCCGAGGCCACTCCGTGTGTGTGCGTGTGTGACCACTCTGTGTGTGTGCCTGTGTGGCCGCACGAGCTACCTCAAACATGCCAGTGGGAGAATCCAGTGGAAAGGAGTTCATGTTGTGGGAGAAAAAAAAAAAGCTTGATGGATTTAGAAACATTTTTGGCACCAGCACTGGGGTAGGCTCGTGGCCCGGGAGTTAGGACACCCACATCTTACGTCTGAGTCCTTGGCTTCAAGTCCCAAGTCTGGCTCTTACTCAGGTTTCCTGTTGATGGGGACCCTGGAGCCACTGCGGCTGCTGTGGTTCTGGGTCCCTGCTGCCCAGGCGGGAGACCCGGGATGCGTTCCCGGCCCCTGGCTGTGGCCGGGCCCCGCCATGGCTGTTGTTAGTGGGAGCAAAGATAAATCTGCCTTTGCTACTCTGCTTTCAAATGCATCTTGTAAAAAAAAAATTGCCCCCAAATAAATTCTTTCTCTTAATCCCATTTTCCCACAAACTAGAGCCCCCTCATCTGCCTGTACATGGACGCACCCAGATGGACATCACAGACTTGCATGCTTGTGCGTGTAAGCTCCAGTGAGACAGTCAGCACACACTTTCTCACACTCTGATTCGATTTCTGCCACCGGAAACATGCGTGATGCCATCCCCACACTCAGGACAAGTGGCCTGTCACTGGCAAGGTTACCTCACGTCCTACCGCCCATGTCTCCTAGCCCCTCATACCTCAGCAACCACGGACCCGCCTCTTGTCCCACTTTCTGGGGCTCTGCTGGCACTTCCTGGCACTGTGCAGCTCACTGTGTTCCATAAGTGACATCGCAGAGCCTGCCCACTTCCAGCTGGCCGCTCGTGTGCGTCACGGCCGTGAGCTTCCTCGCTGGGGCTTGCGTGCACAGCTCTTCCTTTCCCTTGCTGAATCGTGGCCCATACTGGTTTGAGGCCGAGAGAGCTGGGCTTTTGGCTAGACTGTGGGAGCTGGAAGGTCAGCCATGCTACACACATGGGGGTGGCCACGGAAGAGGAGCCACTGGACGTGACCCAGTTTCCCAGTCCTCCGTGACCGCATCTGTGAAATGGGTTAGCAGTGCAGTGCCCTGGGTGGGCATGCTCCACGTGTATGCCATAGAATGGTTGCTCAGTGCAAGCTACCTAAAACATCGCTGGTCACATCTGGCAGTTCCAAAGACCCCTGTCACACACAGCTGTGGACCACCTGTGTGTCCCAGAGGTCCGAGTGCCTGCAGGGGACAGTATGGCCCAGGCACTTCGTCTCTTGGCCCCCCGGATGTCCTCAGGCACCCACAGTGGGGTTGGGGCAATGGGGAAGTAGCCAGCAACCCACTGCCCTGAGGAATAGGGGACAACAGCCAGCAGCTCAGGCAGACACTCAGATGATGGCCCTGTCTGCAGCGCCTGGCCATGTGTTGCGGCAGCATGCACTCAGCAAGACCTGGCGAGGACACGGAGGCCTGCCTGGGCCGACCGCAGAGACAGCCGGTCTGCAGGAGTGCTCTGCGCGATGCTATCTGCCCCAGCTCCACGTTATCATCCTGCAGGGCAGACGCTGTGTCGCCAGGACAGCCGTGTCTTCTTGCTGGAAACTCCCCTCGGGCCCAGCCTGCGCCCAGTCCTTCCAGCAGCACCTGCATGGAGTTTTATTTGTGTTTGCAAGCAGGTCTCTCTGGACTCAATACCCTTCCATGTTTCTTCTGTCTTAAATATAGAGCTACTTTTTTATTTGGAAGGTGGAGTGACAGATAGAGGAAGAGAGACAGATGGAGATTGGTCTGTACCTGCTGCCTCACTCCCCACACTCCTGCAATGGTCAGGACTGGGCGCAGTCCTGGGAGCCGGGAGCTCCACGGGATCTCCCACACCGGGACAGGGCGCCAAGTCCTTAGGCCATCTTCTGCCACCTTCCCAGGTGAATTTACTGGGAGCTGGATCGGAAGTGGAGTGGCCAGGACTCGAGTGATGCCACACAATGCCATTATTTCAGTGGAGCGAAGGGATTCTCCATGGGCTGTGAAGGCCTGCACAGGGGAGCACAGGTGGGGGAGCCCTGCTGTGTTCCCATAACCTCTCCTTGCTCCTGAGTCTTTGTCCTGAGTCCCTCCTTACACAGCGCCTGGAACCACACGCACGCCACCCACTTGAGGCTCCCAGGAACAGCGGGCCCAGGAGCTGGGGCCAGCTCTGGCAGGCCATGTTGGGTTGAATTCACTGCAGCTCGTCCCAAGACATGGCAGGACTCCAGGGAAGCTGAGGGCCTACACACACACACACACACTCAGAGAGGTCTGGAAAAGCAGGGAAGAGCCCCAGGCATGGTCAGCTTGCTGGGGTCAGGGAGGAATTTGGGCTGGCAGGCCAGATGGGAATAGAGACCTGCTGGCCTCCAGGAGCATGGAGCAGGGGACCAGGGGACAGGGCCTGGGGGTCCCTGCTCTCCCAGTTGCGACAGTGCTTCCTTGTCCCTGTGCCCTGGGCTTGGGCTCCTGGAGACGAGAGGAAGCTCTTGCTATGTCAAACACAGATATCTGTCTCAGCCTTCTTCCTTTGCTTCCAGGCCACTGACCTGAATGAGCTCGGGCTCGGGCTGGGCCTGGGTGAGTCAGAGCTGTGTCTGTGTACAGACCTCTCAGAGCCCTTTTGGGTTCGAAGTGTCAAGACTTGTCTCGATTTGGCTAAGGTGAGAAGCTTGCAGTGCTGCTGAGCAGGGGAAGGGAAGAGGAGCTGTGATGACCGTGACTCCGAGGCCAGAGGCTGCCCCCACCCCATCGGTCAGAATGGGGGCCCAGTTTTGCTTGCCCCTCCTGCCGGTGGGCCTTGGCAGCCGCTGCACCTCTCCAGAAGGCACCTGCTGGCTCTCAGCACCCATGTGGACCACAGATGAGCCCAGCAGTGGCCATGCCCTCTGCAGTGGAGGACTGGGGCTGGACTGGGTCCCACACAGCTCCCAACACCCAGGGACCAACATGCTTCCCCAGGCTGGAAAAGGCAGGACACCCAAGCAGAGGCCCCATCCCAGGAAATCAAGCCCAGAAAACTTGAGTGAGAATCTTTGGCCTTCACCCAGGGAGGAGTTCGTGTTCAGAGAGTATTGATTTTAGCTTCAACTCGATGTGCTTTGCCACTGGAAACAGTCCCAACGATCCCTCACAAATATAGCTTGTGTATCATCAGCACGTTCATTAACTTTTCCAGAACCTCACAATCAGATCTACCAGAGCAGGGCCTAAGAGAATAGTGGGCGGGACGGCTTCACACACACCGTGTGATGACCAGGGCACGTGGGCGGGGGGGGGGGGGGGCGGCTCAAACCTGCAGAGTCTTGCAAGAATTCAGATCCAGGTGGATACCGAGCCCAGTGGGTTGAGCCCCTGCTTGCAACGCTAGCATTCCATGTGGCTGCCAGTTTGAGTCCCAGCCACTTCACTTCCAATCTAGCTCCCCACTAATGGCCTGGAAAAGCTGTGAAGAAAGGCCTACATGCTTGGACCCCTGCATGGGCAGAATGGATAAAGTTCCTGGCTCCTGGCTTCAGCCTGGCTCAGCCTCAGGTTCTTACGTCCACTTGTAAGGTGAGCCAGTGGATGGAAGATCTCTCTGTCTCTCCCTCTTTCTCACTCTGCCTTTGAAATAAGTAAATAAACTTAGTTTGAAACTATACAGGTCTCCCACCCGAGGCTGTGCGCTGTCATGCCTCCCTTTGCAGGGCTCCGGGGCTGCTCTGTGTACCTGCAGCTTCCTGAGGCGAGCGTGTGGGGGAAGCTAGACTCGGGCTCAGCGCCCGGGGCTCACACCCACGCACTCCCATAGAGGCTGCGTATCCACTGGGTCAGACTCCCCCATCTCCTCACTTCTCTATGATTACTGGATTCGGACGCTGCAGACCACTCTGAGAAACACTGGTCCAGCTGCCTGATGTTGGACATCAGGTAGTACTGCTTACACTCCCAGGAAGCTTGGTGGACTCAAGTATTTACATAAGACTGACTGAATCCCCTCCCCCCCCAAAAAGATTCATTTGAGCCCACCAATGAGAGTCAAGAAATGAGGTGGATTTTGAGCCCCCAGGCTGTGGTCTGCAGGAAAGTGATTGCTTCCAGGGCCTCTGGCAAAAATCTCAGGGAAGCCTCTGACTGGCAAGTCCAGGCCACATGATGACCCCCAGGCAGAAGCTAGAGGCAATGACAGGGTGTTGTTGTGGGGTGGGAGGAAGATGCTGGCCAATCAGAGCCAAGAATGACTGCCACTTCCAAGCAAGGTGCTTTGTGAGGGTCTCCTGCTGAACTGGAAAGACAATGAACTGTCATCGCCTGACAGATCTGAGCGTCATCCAAGGCCCAGCCCAACTGGACCCTGGGGGAACCAAAGCAGCAGGTCTGAGCTGGAATGATGCCCCGTGGCTAAACACACAGCCTGTGTGTCCCCCCAGAAACTGACCGTCTGTTCTGTCCTGCCTCTGCAGACATCCCGGGTCACGCGCTTCGCCTTGCCTCCCAGTCATCTCGCATGTGGCTGATTCTGCATGTCACTACTAGTTCCTTCATACAGACTCATAGTCTAAACAGCCTTGACCACTAGGGAATGAATTCAAAGGAAGAGTTTTAGGGGCAAAGGCTATGGTTTGACTCAGCAGTAGCAGCTGCCACCTACTGACCACCCACAGGGTCAGCACTGCCCTCAGCAACTCTCACGCTGCCGTCCTTGGGTCTCCACAACAACCCTGGGGCGGGGTGTGAGGCAAGATAGTGTCCACTGCCCAGGGATGGGCACAGACCAGGCCCTGAGCACATGCATGGATCAGGTCACCCCTGACAAAGGGAAACGAGCCTTGCAGGTGTGGAATTCAGCGGCTCACTCGCTGACCCTGAGATGAGAAGATGATCTTGGGTGATTGACATGAAATCCCAAGTGCTTGTGAAATGGCAGAGGCAGGTGCGAGTCAGGAAGGAGAGAAGTGAGGACGCAGCTGCAGTGTGGCAAGGTCACCAGGGAACTGCAGCCAGAAGGGGCTATGGCCCTTGACCTCAGCCTCCTGGGACTCAGGTTGGGAGACTCTGGAACTGCTGCTCGCATGGGTGTGCTGGGTGAAGCACCTGCCTTCAGGGTCGTGAGCTACAACAGCCACAGGGACCCAAGGACCATGGAGGTGGCCGCCAGACACCCAGCAGACTGGGAGAGCGTGTCTGTGGAATACGGAGTGACTTGCTCACAGCATAGCTGGAACCTGAGTTTGGGCAGATTTGACTTTCCAGCTCAAGCTCTGTGCCTGTGGGCTGGGTTATCCCAGTACTGTGTGTGCGAGCGAATCCTGCCGTGCACAACACAGATGCCCAGGCCCATGTGCCTGGTCCTAGGGGACTCCGGGAACCTGGAGTAGGACAAGCTCAACAGGAATTATCAGGTGCCAGGCACTTCCCATAGGTGCTCTTAGCTCCTGGAGGAGACTCAGCAATGAAGCAACAGGTAAGCTCGTTTTGGAACCAGAGAACTACCCATGAATAGGGTTTTTTTTTTTTTTAAATAATATGCCTTTTCTGGGGCTAGTGCCATGGTATGCAGGTAAAACACTACCTCTGATGCCAGCATGCCATGTGAGCACTGGGTAGAGTCCTGGCTGCTCCACTCTGGATCACCTTCCTGCTGACACACCAGGGGAAGCAGTGGAGGATGGCCCACGTGCTGGGGACTCCCAATCCACCGAAGAGACCTAGCTGGAGTTCCAGGCTCCTGGCTCCTGCCTGGCCAAACTCCTGCGTTTGGGGAGTAAGCCAAAGGATGGATGAGCTCGTGTGCTCTCTCTCCCCTCCTCTCTCTGTCACTCTGCCTTTCAAATAGATAAAATAAATCTCCAAAATCATACTGTGCATTTTTTTAACTATCTGAAGACAATTCATGCAGGGAACCCAGAAAGCTAGTTTTGTGCCATGGTGAATGCGCCCCTGGCTTCCATCTGCCCAAGGCCATTGGAAGCCTCTCCCTGCACTCTCCTGACGAGGAAGGGTGAGCCAGGCGGCTGGGCCAAATCTGCCCCTAACTTCTGTGCTGCTGGTGTAAGCCCAGAACCTTAGGGCGAGCTGCTGTGAGCTGATAGGACCCCCAAAGGGCCTCAGTGGAAAGCAGTGACGTCCAATGGGCCTGAAGCGCTGTCCCTCATGGTCCCAGGACACCAGCACGCATCAAGGGACAGCCACACCAAGGACAGAACCCCACCCTGAAGCCTCCTTGCCTGTGGCCCTCGAGATTGCCATGCCTTTGGTGTTTGGGTGGCCACTCCCAGAAAGGAAGCTGACTTTGCTGGCCCTGAAGCCCAGCCCCATGCTGGTCCATTGCCCAGGCCCCTGCGTTGGCTGGCAGTGCCTGCCACGGAGTTGCCTCGCTCAGCCCAGGTGCCAAGCTCACTGCTTGTCGGCCGCAGGGGCCTCTGTAGTCTGGGAGGCTGTACTTCCAGATGGCTCAGGTAGGGCAAGGAGCAAAGGTGTGGCCGGCCACAAGGGCAGGGACAAGCTCTTACCTGCAAATCACACGGCTCTCACATGCATTGCCTCGGCCAGAGGAACCTTCCTGCAAAGCAGGCCCACTGAGTGTCACCCAGCCCGGGCCCAGACAGAGTGGGTGTGTGGAGGTGAGGAGCCCTGGCAAGCCACTGCCACGTTGCTGCTGCCGCCTGCAAGTACAGACAGCTCTTTCTTGAAGCCATGTCAGGCTCTCGCCAGCTGGAGCCCTTCCGGGGCACCCCAGTTCCTCCCGTGTTCTGCATGGCCTGCTCCTGCGGCTTCTTTCCCTATGTCCCGCGCAGAGGACAACACCTGGTGACAGAAAGGAACGCGCGCCTGTCTCGTTTCTGTTTCTCCACGGCACAGCTGTGTCCTGTGCTCTAATCAGGAGAGCAGGATCGTGGGGCTTTATTCTAGGGGCCTGGCCGCCTGCTCCCCAGCATAAAGCCTAGAGGAAAGAGAACCAGAGGGGTGTCAAGTCGTAGCTGAGCAGAAGGCACAGCGTCCCTGCCCCCAGCCTGGACACTTGCTGGTCCTCGGACCCCAAGGTCCCACTGCCGCCCTTGGTCTGTGCACTCCCACAATGGAGCATCCATAGTAACTGTTTCTAAATCGCCTTTGGGGAAGGAAGGGCAGGAAGGGGTGGGTCTTAGCCTTGGGTTGCCCTCCATCAGCCCTGGCCCAAACAAGATTTCCCAGATTAGACTGGTCTGCCACTGACTCCCGCCCTGACATCAGCCTCAAGTTGCTTTGAGCAGTGGACACTCCCCTCTCTGAGGCAACTCGATGAAGGAACAGCTGGCCTCGCTGGGAGAGGACGTGGCAGGCCGAAGCAGCTCTTCCTGGCTCTCCCAGGACCCTCCTCCAGCCTCTGGCGTGGCTAGCCACGCCTGCCTAGGAAACACACGCCTCCTCTTGGGCTTGCTGGGAGAGGCCCTGGCAAGCCACAGGGCTGCAGGTGGAGGGATGGGCTCTTAGGAGGGAGACCCCGGGGGTGGCAGAAGAGAAACGCCCCCTGGCTAGCGGCTCTGCAGACTCCAGATCACTGCTCGGGATGCTTGGGTCCCACTGTCACAGTGTCTAGGTCCAGCCCTGCCTCCTTCACGTCACATCCCAGCTGCCTGCTAATAATGAAGTCTGGGAGGCAGCAGGTGCCTAAGTGCTTGGGTCCAGTGGGAGAGCAGATGGGCGCTCATGGCTCCCGGCTTTGGCCGGGCTGAGCTCTGCGGGCTGTGGATCTTTGGGGAGTGAACCAGCGGATGGAAGATTGATCTCTCTGCCTTTTAAATAAGTCAAATGGAAATAAATAGCTAGAATTCTTCCAGGTGGCTGCGCACAGGCCCACTCAGCCCAGAACACACACCAGTATATGGGGCAGCCGGGAGTTAAACTGGGGCCTAACTGGCCGCACGCCCAGAGCTGCCTCCAGCCACGTGAGGTCCCCTCACGGCCCCGGGTTCTGAGGGGACTCCCAGCTGGCCGACTGTAAGGGCTGGAGGAGGCCAGTGATGGAGAGCCGTGCCTGGGACGGACATACGCGTGCAGTCGCTCCCTGTCCGGGTTTTTCAGAGGAGCCATGCTCCACCCCCGTGCCCGAGGTCGCTTCAGCTCAGCAGGTTTAGAAACAGAAAGACTTAACACTTGACTCTCGGCTCGTGTGCGTCACACCAGCCTCGAGTGGGGAAATGGCCTTGTTCCAGGAACCAGTCTCAGAAGTCAGCATGTCACATCCCAGCTGCACCTGAAATCCTGCTTGGGCTGCTGTGACTACTCTGCCTACAATGCCAGCACCCCTTTTGGCTGTAAGTTCGAGTCCCAGCTATTCCCACTTCTAATCCAGCTCCCTGCTGATGACCTGGGAAGGCAGCAGAGGACGGCCCAAATGCTTGGGGCCCTGCACCCATGGGAGACCTGGAAGAAGCTCCTGACTCCTGGCTTCACCTGGCTCTGCCCAGGCTGTTACAGCCCTCTGGGGAATTGAACTAGCAGACGGAAGACCTTTCTGAGCCTGTGAAATGGGCAGTCACCATAGCTCCCATGGCACAGTGAGGGCC
Organism: Ochotona princeps; assembly: GCF_030435755.1. Classification (NCBI taxonomy): domain Eukaryota; kingdom Metazoa; phylum Chordata; class Mammalia; order Lagomorpha; family Ochotonidae; genus Ochotona; species Ochotona princeps. Next base: position 40,607,574 of record NC_080852.1, on the reverse strand, counting down.
TGAGGCGCCACTGAGCTCACTGAACTCTGTGTAACTTTCAAACAAATCAATGCATCTTTCTGTAAAAGGAGCCCCTGTGACGGTGTAGGGAGGACAGATGGTGCCTGTGGGCCAGGACCGGCTCAGGTGCCCCTGTCCACAGAGCAGCTGCCTGAGCGCTGGCCCCTGAGCAGAGGTTTCTTCCTGAGTGAGAGCCCCCAGCTGGAGCCACGCTGTCCACCTCACAGCGGGGCATTGCTGCCGTCTCTGCGTGAATTGTCACAGCCCCCACACGCAGCAGGCGTCTTCGCCACAGGTCAGCGCAAGCAGGTGGACACCAGGCTTCCCTTGTGCCCACACCGCTTAGTCCCAAAGAGAATCTGGAAGCTGTATGGGTTGGTGAGGCCTCAGTTTTCCGCATCTGTGGGGTGGAGGCCATTGCAGAGTGTGTTCCATGGAGCTGTCAAGGTTATGTGGACATGGTGTGTGTGAAGCACTGAACAGCAGAGCTGTGGTCTCCTGAGTAGCTCAAGCCTGGGCAGGGGTGAACAGCACTCCAGGGCTCGGGGGACCTCAGGTGGCTGAGCATCGCGTTGGAGGATGAAGTGATCCCTGAAAACCAACACTGGCTTCTGGCATGTGACACTGAAAACAGGACTCAGCCGGCTAGCTTGGCCGGAAGTGGGAGCTGCGCTGTGGAGGAGGGAGGAAGTTGGTTGGTGGCTCCTGTGTCTGCCTGGTTCCAGCAGCAAGCATGCTGGAGGGGAAAGGCTCCTGGGCACAGCCCACAGCACCCCGCTGGGCGGCAGGGAAGGGGACCACCATGTCCTTGACGCCTTGGCCGTGGTCACCCAGGAGGCCAGCCGCCCCTCTGCTCCCTACTGGTTTCCTTCCACGGACACTGCAACTTTCCCCAGGACCCCATCCTGGCTCTGTGACCTCAGCACAGGTTCTGCGTCCTCCATGTGCCAGTCCCTACGTGCTGCCCACCAGCCCCCTCTCTGCTTGCGGCTCATGGCAACCGCCTTGCCGGGCTGCCCATACTTAGCCCGTCTGGCTCCAGTCCATGCTCGAGTGTCTGTGCGGTGGTGGTGAGACCCTGCTCTGCAGCCGCTCAAACGTCACCCACTGTGAGCTCAGTGGGACCTCAGGGCCTCGCTGTGTCCTGGGAACTGTGGTGACTGCCCATTTTACAGAAGAGGATGGTGGGTTGCTCTCAGCTTGAATGGTGGGCCCAGGGTCGCGCTTCTAGTCATCAGGGGAGCCACATTATAGCTGCTGTGACTCTCCGGCCCAGAGCCGCAGTCAGGGCAGGCCTTTCTGGGGGCAAAACCCCGGAATTCATACCTGAGGTCGTGCAAAGGTCCTGGGGCAGGAGAGGGCCCCGAAGGGGCCATTGAAGATGCCAGGGCTCAGTCCCCAGCCAGGGAGGCCTCAGGCATCAGTGGTTGGGTAACAGGGTCCCAGGAGCTGCTTCAAGCAGGTTGAGTTTCAGCCTCAGGCGACAGAATTGTTCTTCCTCGGGTTTTCAAAACTCTCTGGCTACTGTGTGGAGTTGAGGTGAGGAAATGACACAAGTGACCGTGGATGGATGGATGCCTGCCGGCATGAGGAAGGAGCTAGCGAATGTGTGCATGTGTCTCCCAGGGGTAGAGCCTGCAGGAGGAGCAGGTGGAGTGACAGCGAGCAGGGAAGCGGATGGAGGCCCTGGGAGAGGCGTGAACCCCTTGGGCTGGCTCCTTTGGAAAGTGCACGCTCAACCAGTGAAGATACACCCATAGGTGTAGCAGCAGAGGGGGCTGTCTTTTCCAGCAGGAATCCCCTCCCAGAGCAATGGCAGAAGGAACTCAGGGCAGAGGAGGGAGAGGGAGAGAGGGAGGGGAGAGCCTGCAGGGGAGGGAGAGGGGAGAGAAGCAGGGCAGAGTCTGCAGGGGGGAGGGAGAGCCTGCTGCCTGCAGGTGCCTCTGTGAGCCTACAGTTGCGTGCTGAGCACACATGGGCCTTGCACGCCACCTGCTGGCCACTTCCTGGCCTTGTCCAGCACGCCCCTACCTCTGTTCAGCCTGACAGGTGACGCTTGCACCTTAGATTTTCAGCCTTGCTGTGCTGCGACAGCAGCAACACCTTTGGTACAACCTGCCCTTGGCCTTCCACCCCAAATCCCAGGGGACCAACGCGTGGGTTGAACGCCCTCCTCTGCCAGAGTAGGGTAAGCACAGCGGGTTCTCGGGGTGACTGGGGAGTCTCAGCCCCTGGGATTGGGGACTAGCCCAGGCTAAGCAAACAGAGCCAGGCAGGTTCTGGGGCGGGTGGGGAGGGGTTTTGCTTCTGCAGGGACCTGGGCCTGGGCATGCGCTGTGTGACCTTGAGGGACTTGACCCCTCCGAGCCACTGTGTGTTCAGCGGTGGCACAGACACCCTGAGGTGTCTGTGAGTGGAAGCAGACCCACCCCCAGGGCCCGGCTGACAGAGGACAGGACGGCATTGTGCTGCACCTGGGCACCAGCATCCTACAGGAGTACAGGTTGGAGTCCCGAATGCCCCACTTCCAATCCAGCTCCCTGCTAACGCGCTTGGGGAACAGCAGAGTGTGCCCTGACAACTGTAGTCCCTTTACCTGCAAAGGTCTGAATGGACTTTTTGGCCTTGCCCAGCCATGACCACTGCAGCCATGTGTGAAGTGAACTGGCAGAGGAAGCTCTCTCTCGCTCTCTCTCTCGCTCGCTCGCTCTGTAACTGCCTTCTAAGTAAAATTTTTGGATAGTACGGGAAAGTGGCTATGTTCAGTCGCACTTTCTTCAAGATTTCTTCATTTGTTTGAATGAATTACAGAGAGAGAGGAAGACACACAGATATCTTCCATCCACTGGTTTGCTCCCCAAATAGCTGCGGGGGAATCGAAGCCAAGAGCCAGGAGCTTCTTCGGGTCTCCCACAAGGGCAGCAGGGACCCAGGCACTTGGGCCGTCAGCTGCTGCCTCCTGAGGTGTACGTTAGCAAGAAGCTGGATTGGAAGCGAAGCAGTGTGACCAGAACCAGGCATGCCATTACAGGGCTAAGGGTGTTGCAGGAGCAGCCCACCTGTCCCCTGCCTCCCCAGCCACCAAGGCAGCGTGGGGCCTGCTATTTTGCAGGTCCCGACAATATCAAGGAGAACAAAGTCCTGACTTAGTGGAACATTCCACTCGAGCACAGGCAGAGGATAATTTGCACTGTCAGTGCAAAGTTCACCAGGGGGAAATGTGCTCAGAGGCGGGGAGATAGAGCGGAGACGCGAGCTGATTGGAGGGCGTTGGTGAGTGACAGGTGAGGAAGGGCTGTCAGGCTTCCTTCTCAGCCCAGGCCTGTGGCGCCCACTTCACAGGAAGGACATGGGGGCCTGAGGAGTTGACCTGGAGTTGACCTGGCTCCACGGCACAGCTGAGTCCTGGGCCCCTGGTCTCCCTGTGAGGAGCTACCGGGGGTGCTGCTGGGGTCTGGCACCAGAGGACGCCCCTCTCTGCTGGCGTCCAGCACCAGAGGACGCCCCTCTCTACTGGTGTCCAGCACCAGAGGACCCTCCTCTCTGCTGGCGTCCGGCACCAGAGGACCCTCCTCTCTGCTGGAGCCCAGTAGAGAGGAAGAAGCAGAGGACCCTCCTCTCTACTGGGGTCTGGCACCAGAGGACCCCCCTATGCTGCTGGGGTCCAGCAGCAGAGGACCCTCCTCTCTGCTGGAGCCCAGTAGAGAGGAAGAAGCAGAGGACCCTCCTCTCTACTGGGGTCTGGCACCAGAGGACCCCCCTATGCTGCTGGGGTCCAGCAGCAGAGGACCCTCCTCTCTGCTGGTGTCCGGCACCAGAGGACCCTCCTCTCTGCTGGAGCCCAGTAGAGAGGAAGAAGCAGAGGACCCTCCTCTCTGCTGGTGTCCAGCAGCAAAGGACCCTCCTCTCTGCTGGGGTACGGCAGCAGAGGACCCTCCTCTGCTGGTGGGTTCCGGCACCAGAGGACCCCCCTCTCTGCTGGTGTCCAGCAGCAAAGGACCCTCCTCTCTGCTGGGGTCCAGCAGCAGAGGACCCTCCACTGCAGCTGGGGTATGACTGCAGAGGACCTTCCTCTGCTGCTGGTGTCCGGTAGCAGAGGACCCTCCACTGCAGCTGGACCCCAGCAGAGAGGAAGCAGCAGCACCCAGACACAGCTGGCAGGCTGCTTACGTGTGGGTCTGGGCTGCTTTAGGAAAGCCGCAGTTACTAGTGATGGCTGATGGCGACATTGACAGCTGTGACTTCCTGAGCACCTACTGCGTGCCAGCCAGGTGCTTGTCATCCAGACTAACTGCCATGCTGCTAATGACAGGGACGCCGGGGCTTCCTAGGGTCTGGCTTGCTCAGCAGAGACAGAATCATACCCCCTACCACAACGGTGCTCACAGTACTGTCGGTACGACTTTCCCAAGAGCTCACTGTGTTTGATGTCACTAACACAAAACACATAAGCACATACATCTGTTTGTATAATGCGAGGAAATGTGCAGGTGTCTGGGGGTGACGCGGCCCCTTGGGGCACCCACACCCCGTGTCAGATAATGTCCTCAGCTCCCAATCCTTCCAACCCACACCCCGAGAGGCAGCAGCAGGTGAGCGCCCCAAGTCCCTGGGCGCCAGCCAGCTCAGATTGGGTTTGAGCCCCACATTCCCGATTTGGCCTGGCCTAGGCCCACCTACTGTGGGCACTGGGGGAGTGAACCAGAAGAGAGGAGTTCTGTGTGTCTGTGTTTTTGGCCATTTAAAAAATTTTTAAAGGATTTTATGTTTTATTAGATATACAGAGAGGAGGAGAGACAAAGATCTTCCATGCTTTGATTCACTCCCCAAGTGGCTGCAACAGCCGGAGCTGAGCCAATCCAAAGCCAGGAACCAGGAGCCTCTTTCAGGTCTCCCACATGGGTGCAGTGTCCCAAGGCTTTGGGCCGTCCTTAACTGCTTTCCCAGACCACCAGCAGGGAGCTGGAAGGAAACAGGGTTGCTAGACTTAGAACCGACACCCATATGGGATCCCAGTTCGTTCAAGGCAGGGACTTTAGTTGCTAGGCTGCTGGACCAGGTCCAGAAAAACTGGCCCCTTGTCTGCATCCCTAAATCAGGGGAATTCAAGTATTGGCCTGATGGGCAGGATAAGACATGGTTGAAGAGTCAGCTCTGGTATGCGGGCTATCTCAGATGCAGCGCAAGCAGCTGCAGTGGAAGTGGGTGGGCCCGCTGTACACGGCCTCCAGCCCCGTGGCACCGGCGGGGAAGGAGATGGGACTGGGTGCTGCTGGTCCTCCCTCCCCCTGCCTCACGCCTTGGCCTGCCCACATTGTTTGGCAGGGAGCCGGGTAGGATGAGAAGCAGCAGGACTCGAGAAAGCTCCACTCCAGCATGGGATCCTGGTGTCCCAGGTGGTGGTTTGACCCACACTGCTGTAACACCTGCTCTATGATCCTCCACCACCTACAGGACTGAGCACAGGAAGCCAGGCAAGGAGTGGGTTAAAAAGATGGATGAGACACAAATGAGGAAACTTGCAGCCACAAGTTCTCGGAAAATAACCCAGAGTCTGTTTCGGTGTAATAATTTTTTGAAATCCACACATGTGCAGGGCCTTCCGACAGCTCATGGAAAATGCTGCATATTTTACGGAAAAACTTTCCCATGCATGGATCTCAGAAGGGTCTGTACCGAGACTCCTTTGTCAGTCCTTGTCTGTCCGGTCCATTTCCCACAAGCTTTCCGCCGTGTCTCCCCTCCAGCGCCCAGGCCTGCCTCCACCGCACCCTCTGATCCTCCAAGCCGCTGCTCAGGGGGCCACTTGGCCCGTCGTGGCCCTTACATTAGTGGCTCTGGACATCTGCCCCTTGCTTCGGGTGGACATTCAGATCATAAACTTGCATAGTTGTGTTACGGGGTGCAGGCGAGAACACAGAAATGTCTAAGGTTTATTAAGGAGTCTTTATTAGCCAAGCTTGGTGATAACAGAGCATACTAGAAATAGCAAATCACAAGTTTATACGGTGATCCAACCAAACATAACCCCAAGAGGAACAAATGGTCATTACCCTCAAGTCCATCCGTTAAGCTGAAGACCTATATCCCAGCTTCCAACAATATCAGTTATCCTAAGAGATGTGCAACAAATAGCCTGGACACACCTACAAAGCTGCAGACACTCACCTTTCCCTGGCTTCTCTGCCCACATTCCATCACTGCTAGGCCTCACCTCTCCTGGAACTCCTGACAGCACACAAACCAGAAACAACATTGCTATATCCATTGTCCCACCTAAGCCGCACACAGGGACCATGCTCTGGGGATTACCTGTCCTGGGTCAGGCAAGAGTCAAGGTGTCAGAGTAATGGAAACACCTGACCAGAAAGAGAGCGAGCCCCCTCCCCCTGCTTCAGGGGCCTTTTAAAGGGGCTTGTGAGGGGAGAGGTTACACAACAATGCAATACAGTCTCCTCTCAGATAGGTGAGTCACAGGTGGGCAGGGGGGAGTGGCTGAGGATGGAATTAACATTCCATTGCTGTTAGGACCCACCTTCAGGACGGAGGGCAGGGACACAGCCATATTTCATTTGCCCACTGTCAGTGGGTACTGGCTGTCACTGGCTGCACCCATAACAGCTGCTGAGAGGGGGAGCTGGCACACGGCTGCACGCGGTGCTGTGATGGTGGTGTGACAGACGACACAGGGTGAGCCTCGTGTAACCTGTGGGCTTCAGTGGACTAAAACACGGTCACATGGTGGACCACTGGGTCAAACATGACAGAGGAAAGGACAAGAGGACACTTTGCATTCTGCTCAGTTTTCTAAAACTTCCCTTAAAATGGGTCTTTTTGTTAGAGACAGGGACCTTCCACCTTCTGGGTCACTCCCAGGATGGCCAGGGTGGACCAGGAGCTAGCAGCTTCTTTGGGGTCTCCCACATGCAGGCAGGGGCCCAAGCACCTGTGTTGCTGCCCTGCAGTGACGGACTTACTGCCCGGAGCCACTAACACGCGTGGACTCTGACTGATGGTCGCAAGCCAAGGTTTATTAGTGACATCAGACTTTATACAACGAAGGTCATATGGGGTAAGGGAGGAGGTGTTGAACTTACAGCAAAACCCATCAGCTGTTTCTATACCTTTGATTTGTATATTCCACTCAGCTGTTCTCATACAAATGACATCCATTTAGTTCTAGGAATGGTACACGCTCAGTTGTTCTCACACAAATGACGTCCAATCAGTTATACAAAAGCAATCCATTCAGCTGTTCTCATGCAAATGTTATCCAATCCATTGTAATCCTGTGCTCACTGACCTCCTAGGGTCAGTGCCCTTCTACATACCTGGGCATTTCTCCACTGCTTCCTCTGGCACATTGGCAGGGAGCTGGATCCCAAGTCAGCAGCCAGGACATGAGATGCCAGCACAGCATACAGCCACTTCACTCACTGCGTCACAGTGCTGGCCCCCAAAAGGCTACTTTTGAAAAATTTATCTCCCTTATCGTGCAGGAAGTCCAGGCTGCCGTATGGGAAGACTAGAAACAGGAGGGCCCTTCCACAGTGCCGTCCCTGATGTGGGCAAGGCAGGGCTTCAAGGAGGGCTAAGGAGCTGAGGACAACCAGTGCCCATGGCCATCCCCTCCTGGCCAGCGCTCATGCTGCGTGCCCATGCCCGTCCCCTCCTGGCCAGTGCCCACGCTGCGTGCCCATGTCCTTCTCCCTGCTGATCCCACAGGGCTGAAGGCTGGCACACCACACAGCAGCTGAGTCTTGCTCTCCATCAGGGTCCGGATCAGGACCCTTGGGAGATGCCCCAACCTGCACCGCAGCCCTCCATAAGGCCGCCCACTGTGACTCCTAAGTTGGACCTCTGTCTGAGTTTTTGGGCTGTACTCTCGGTTTAGCTGGGGGTCTCTGGGGCTGCAGCCCCATCACACCTGGAGATGAGGGTGGGGGCCGCGCAGCTGTTCAGAGCGGAGGTCAGGCCTCGGCTCTGGCCAGCATTTAACCCCTGCAGGTGCAGCTGATCCACCCAGCCCCTACACCCCTCATCGCGCCAATTTCCTTCTCTGCATGTCTTTGGTGATGGGCTTGTCACTGAACAGCGTTGGCTCCTCCAGGAAACGGGCACTATCCTCCAGAAAGGACATGCTGGCCACCTGCTCCCTCCTCTGCCCGGCTGCAGCGGGCACGGGTGGCAGGCCGGGTTCTCGCCTACACCAAGGCCTGCATTGACTGGCCTGTGTGTGGGTCTTGCCTGAGTTCTCCCAGGGCCATTGCTTGCAGGATGACGGGTTAGGGCTGCGACCCGGCTAGTGGCTGCAGGCTCCCGCCCACCCCGGGTGCCCTCCCGCAGCCCATGGCGCGCCGAAGCCCACCCAGGGTCCCGGGTTCCCCGCGTCTGCACGCACAGCCCCTCGCAGGGCGGCTCCTGCGCTCCAGTGCCCGGCCGTTCACGCTCCAGCCACCAGAGATCCCGCTCGGGCGGGCAGCACCGGTTCACGTCCAGGCCGCGTGAGTGGGCGTCCACGCGAGGCGCGGGGCGGAGGCGGGCAGCCGGCCCGAGGCCCCAGCAGGAGGCGCTGTCGCCGGCGGCCGCGCAGGTTCTGCCGGCGCCGCTCTTCACGGCGGCGCGGGCCACCTGAGCGCTCGGCTTCCGGGCCGGGCCGTCACCTGACCGCACGGCTTCCGGGTCCGGCCGTCACCTGACCGCACAGCTTCCGGTCCGGGCCGTCACCTGACCGCTCGGCTTCCTGGCCGCCGCCGCCCGCGTCCGCCGCGTCCGCCCGCGTCGCCGGGCCCCGAGCAGCCGTTGGGGTCCGGGCCGAGGCCCGCCCGTGTGGAAGCCGCCGCCATGCTGGCGCTCATCTCCCGCCTGCTGGACTGGTTCCGCTCGCTCTTCTGGAAGGAGGAGATGGAGCTGACGCTGGTGGGGCTGCAGTACTCGGGCAAGACCACCTTCGTCAATGTCATCGCGGTGAGCGGCCGGCCGTGGGGCGGGCGGGGAGTGGACGGCGGGTGATCGGGGCGGGCAGCGGATGGTCGGGACGGGCAGCGGGTGGTTGCGGTGGGCAGCGGATGGTCGGGGCGGGCAGCGGATGGTCGGGGCGGGCAGCGGATGGTCGAGGGGGCAGCGGATGGTTGGGCAGTGGATGGCAGGTGACCGGGGCGGGCAGCGGATGGTTCGGGGGGGCAGCGGATGGTCGGGGCGGCCAGCGGATGGTTGGGCAGTGGATGGCAGGTGACCGGGGCGGCCAGCGGATGGTCGGGGCGGCCAGCGGATGGTTGGGCAGTGGATGGCAGGTGACCGGGGCGGCCAGCGGATGGTTGCGGTGGGCAGCGAATGGTCGGGGCGGCCAGCGGACGGCAAGTGGTCGGGGCGGGCAGTGGATGGTTGGGCAGCGGACGGCAGGTGGTCCGGGCAGCCAGCGGATGGTCGGTCTGGCAGTGGACGGCAGGTGGGCGGACGGCCTGCTGGCCAGGGCTCCCCTCCCCGCTCGCCCCGTGAGGGCACGCCGGCCGTCCGACTGGTTTGGTGATTCAGACGCGGCGTGTGACTCTGGCGAGGAAGGGGCCTCCCGAGGGGCGTGCCTGTGCGTGGGGAGCGGCCAGGCCGGCTTCCCTGGGTGGGAGACCCGCCTGCCAGGCCCTGCGTCTACTGCAGGCCGGGGTCTCTGCTGTCCCCTCACGCGATCCGGTGCTCCCCACTTTGGCCTCAAAGCGAGCTAGCTGCTCGGTCGTTCCCATTAGACACAGGTTCTCTTTTGTTTGCAGTGTGACGATCCCTTGTTTTCAATGTGGCTGACACATGTGTTAAGTAGCTTGATGTAGTAATTCTGTGTTGTGCTTATAGATACAGATTAGAACACCACACAGCGTCCGCGAAACTGCATTAATTATGGGTTTCCAAGTAAAAATACTAGTTTTTTTTTTTTTTAAGATTTTTATTATTATTGGAAGGCCGGATATACAGACAGGAGGAGAGACAGAGGGGAAGATCTTCCATCCGATGTTTCACTCCCGAAGTGAGCCGCAACGGGCTGATGCGCGCCAATCCGAAGCCGGGAACCAGGAACCTCTTCCAGGTCTCCCACACGGGTGCAGTGTCCCAATGCATTGGGATGTCCTCGACTGCTTTCCCAGGCCACAAGCAGGGAGCTGGATGGGAAGTGGAGCTGCCGGGATTAGAACCGGCGCCCATATGGGATCCCGGGGCATTCAAGGCGAGGACTTTAGCCGCTAGGCCACACCGCCGGGCCCCAAAAATACTAGTTTTAAGGAAACAAAAACATACTTTACTATGGCCTTTAAGATTCTGAAAGGAAAAAATATAACTCTTAACTTGATCTGATTTCTTTAGTTTTTTTTAAAGATTTATTTTGTTATTGGAAAGTCAGATATACAGAGAGAAGGAGAGACAGGAAGATCTTCCGTCCTTTGATTCATTTTCCAAGTGGCCACAACGGCCGGTGCTGAGCCGATCTGAAGCGAGGAGCCTCTTCTGGGTCTCCCACGCGGGTGCAGGGTCCCAAGGCTTTGGGTCGTCCTCCACTGCTTTCCCAGGCCACAGACAGGGAGCTGGATGGGAGGCAGGGCAGCCTGGATTAGAACTGGCGCCCATATGGGATCCTGGAGTGTGCAAGGCGAGGACTTTAACCGCTACGCCACCATGCGGGCCTCCATCTGATTTTTTTCTTTTGTTGAACTTTATTTAGAGAGCTAGAGAATGAGGCAGAGAGAGAAGAAGAGCACACACCCATCCCTTTGTTGGTTCCCCAGTGGCTGGTTCTAGGGAAGGCTGGGAACAGTCCCTGTGTCCAGTGTGGAGCTGTGTCCAACATGGACAGAGAACTGTATCCCACGTGGACAGCTGTGGCCCACACAGAGAGCTGTGATGCATGTGGACAGCTGTGGCCCACTTGTAGGGGCATCCTGGCCGCCTCTCAGGGCTGGCTGTCAGAAGCAGCTGGACCCAGGCTCCACCCTGGGCACTTAGCTGTGGGGTGCAGGTGCCCTAACTGCTGGCCCCATGCTACCCAGTGTTCTAGGATTCTGTGTGCATGTGTGTATGTTTTCTAGGATTCTTACAGAGCCTTTTGAACTTGAGGAAAAGGGAAGTTTAAGGGTGATTTAGATTTTTTTCATAGAAGTAATGTGTCCAAAATATTAAGTTCAGCCTTGTCTTAAAAAGAAAGAAAAGCGACACAATGGCGGAAGTCTCTGCAGTGTTTGTAGGCCCAGGCAGTCTTGGAAAGCTAGCTGCATGTTCGCGTCTGCCAAGGGACTTGCCAGGTGAAAGCCCCTGGTGAAGCCAGTGTTTCTTTTCTAAGCTGTAGTGCTTTGTTTGTTTGCAGCATCGCTGTGTCTGCCTTGCTAGTTATGGAAGAGTTGCCGGCTGGTGTTGACCGGTTCAAAGCTGGTGACAGTGAACTGCCTGTCTGATTTGTTCTCCTGAAAGCGGAGGAAGCTCAGATGCAGGGCTGCTGGGTCTTGGCGTCATTCTGCTGCCACGCCCCACTGAGGCTGGTGTTTTAGGTGGAGGTGATGGATGGAGCGGCCTCTTGTCTGGGCATGCCAGCAGAGAGCACCCAGCCTTCAGTGCTCTGGTTGGTGTGCGTTGCAGCTCCCAGAGGTGCTTGAGTAAGAAGTCATGTATCATGTGCAATGTGTATTGAGCAATGCCTATTTTTAACTGGGCTTCTAGGATAGGTTATGATATGGCTGCTAGGAAATAATAGCATTTGGCAAATGCTGTAAGGTAAGTTTGATGCTCATTATAAGTGGATAAAGACCATGTAGGCATCACGATTTGTTTCATCCCACGCTATGCCTCCGAGGTGTAGGTGGCCAATCTCGGGTCTCTGTGAAAGCCCAGGTGGACTTTCCCCTTACTCTTGTTTTTCATTGTTATTGAAGTCTTCCTAAGTCACTGCTGAAGTTACTTGTTGATTGATTTCTTTTCATTTTACTTGAGAAAGCTAGAGGGGCACCTTGCACCCACTGGCTCACTCCCTGGGTGCCCGTGAGAGCCAGGGCTGTGCCGGCTGGAAGGCAGGGGCTGAGAACCCACTCCAGGTCTGTGTGGGGCAGGGGCAGAGGGTCTGTGGCTGGAGCTGTCTCCTGGGCGAGATGTGGGGTGTGGCGTCAGTGCCCATGCCAGATGCCCACCTTCTCCTAGAGTCAGTGCCTGTGCCAGACGCCCACCTCCCACTTCTGTAGGTCAGACGCAAGCCAGTCATCTTGCTGTGAATTGGGAGATCTTAATCCTTGAAAGTCTTTTTCTGTAGTTAGTTTTCTTTCTGAATTTGTGTGGATGACATTATAAATTCAGGTCCCGTCAGCGTGTTGGTTTACATTGAGAGCCATTGTGTGTGGGCCTAGTCACATGTGCACCCTTGTCAGGCTGTCCCACTCCGTAGTTCTCAGGCTCATTCTATGTGTCTGGAGTTGTGTTTTGGTCTGTTACCGAGTACTGTTTTGACTTGATTTTGTCCATTCACCTGCTGATGGGCATGTGGACAGCTTCCAGTTCTTAACAGTTACAAATAAAACTGTGACAAACAACAAAAAAATCATGTGTGCATGCACTTATTATTATAAGTGTGGGTGCAGGGCCCAAGCACTCGGGCCAGTGTCTGCTGGTAAGTGGGGCAGCTGGACTTCAGGTTGATGCCCTCGTGGCCTCCAGGCGGAAGCCTGTGTGGTACACTACAGCTCTGGCACCTGAAGACAGATTTTAGAGAAAATGGTATGTGTCAAGTTGAGATGTTTAGCATGTGTAACACTGGAGTGCTGAAGCCATGGCTACCTGGTGCTGATGTCGGCTGTGTCCGCGTGTGACTGGGTGGTGCTGATGTCCGGCTGTGTCCGCGTGTGACTGGGTGGTGCTGATGTCGGCTGTGTCCGCGTGTGACTGGGTGGTGCTGATGTCGGCTGTGTCCGTGTGTGACTGGGTGGTGCTGATGTCCGGCTGTGTCCGCGTGTGACTGGGTGGTGCTGATGTCGGCTGTGTCCGTGTGTGACTGGGTGGTGCTGATGTCGGCTGTGTCCGCGTGTGACTGGGTGGTGCTGATGTCCGGCTGTGTCCGCGTGTGACTGGGTGGTGCCCTGCCAAGGAATCCTGAGGTTTCACCCTCCCCTTCCCAGTGTGTTTTTCATGTGGACCAAGAATCTTACAGCCAAATGTTCTCATTATGAAGATGCTAGTGTGTGATAATGCATTTTAAATGACTGTCTTAGAGGATATTTCACCACTTAATGGAGGGTTAACATTTTTCAGACACTAATGGATACTCATTGAGCAGACATCCAAATGTACTTTGTGTACCATGGAATTGCTCAGTGCTACTTTTATGCTTTTATTCATATTTAGGATTTATTTATTTCTGTTGGAAAGTCAGATATACAGAGGAGGAGAGACAGAGAGGAAGATCTTCCATCGATTGATACACTCCCAGAGTGGCCACAATGGCTGTAGCTGAGCCAATCCAAAGCCAAGAGCCAGGGGCTTCTTTTAGGTCTCCCGCATGGGTGCAGAGTCCCAAGGATTTGGGCTCTCCCCGACTGCTTTTCCAGGCCACTGGCAGGGAGCTGGATGGGAAGCAGGGCCACCAAGACATAAACTGGCACCCATATGGGATCCTGATGCGTGCAAAGCAAGGATTTAGTCACAGAACCATCGCGCTAGACCTGCCTTGTGCGTTTTTCTAAGCCGTATTTATTCTCTGGGGGTGTGCTCTGTGGTGGTACCGTAATGTACGTGGCAGTTCCCTCATTGGAGACGAGTGGTTTCCAAGATGCAGCTGCATTTCCTGAGGACGTGTCCTGGGGTTGGCTTTACTGCGGCACAAGACTTGAACGTGATGCAAGTCACAAGGCCAGGTTGCTTTCCAGAACGCACGTGCCCCATGAGAGAATCTGGGCAAATGTTGCACACAGCGCTGAGCTTGAGTCCCTCTGCCAGGGCGTTCCAGGGTAGCACTGAGCGCTGTTGAGGCAGTCCAGAGGTTGTTTTTAGCTTGTCCTGTGAGATGCTGCTCTGTTTCTGGTCACTGCAATTTAAGATATTCTTAGTGTTTCTGTGGCTGCCGGAAGACATTTTTCAGTTTTCTTTTTCTCGAGCCTGGTAGGCAGATTGCGTAACCACAGATGCAGCTCTGACCTGACTGGTGGGCTGTGTGTTTCAGGATCCCACCTGTGTGCATTGCAGTTCTGACCTAACCACGGACTCGAGTGGGATGCTCCTGCTTTAGTTTTTTAATTGAGCATTGCTTAAAATAATTTTTTCTAAACAAGAGCCTGAAAAGGTTTATCTTGCAAGTCACTTTTTGAAGCTATAGCATATAACTATTTTTAAAAATTTTGAACTTGGGAATCATGTAAGAATTACTTCATGACTCTTATGCACGTTTGTTAAAAATTAAGGAAAACAGTGTTGGCCTGTTGGCTGAAGATTCAAAATCAAATGATAACAGAAGATGTTAGGTTTTGCTAAGACATGGTGAAGCCGAAGTCGAAATGTCTTAGATTTGGATCTAATGTCATCATAGTCTTTCCATTTCTATATACTACATTGATAGTCTCATTCATATCCAGAAGGAACTTTTTTCATTACAAAAATCAAAAAAGCTTTAGGATTTACTTGAAGACAGTTTCTAAGGATATGTATCTTTTAAAAACATTGTGGTCCTGGTGAAGTAGCTGTAGGTTTCAGGTCTCCAGGACTTGGCCTTCCCTCAGCTGGGTGAAGAGGTGACCCGCAGTGGCCCCGGTGGCTCAAGACTGAGATGCGTCCTGTTGGGTTCGCTTGGTAGCAGTCAGCTCGAGCCTGTCTGAGTCCTGTTGCTGGGGAGCTCCATGCTGAGCCTACGGACGTGTGGGTTTGTGTTTAGGTAACTGGAGAGTTGATGGCGCATGGGGCAGAGCTGGACACCAGGTGGCTCAGACCCTGACCCCATGCTGGTGTCACCCCGCCTTTCAGCTCAACAAATCTTAAATGAATGAACCGATTAGCGGCCGGCAGGGTGGTATAGTGGGCTAGGCCTCCTCCTGTGGTGCCAGCATCTCCTATGGGTGCCTGTTTGAGTCCTGGCAGCTCGACTTCCCATTCAGCTCCTTGCTCATGGCCTGGGAAAGCAGCAGAGGACAGCTCAAGCCCTTGCGCCCCTGTACGCACGTGGGAGAGCTGAACACAGTTTATGGCTCCTGCCTTCAGATGCGCTCAGCTTCAGCTGGTGCAACCATTTAGGAGTGAACCAGTGGGTGGGTGCCTTTTGTCTCTGTGTAATTCTGCCTTTCAAATAAAAATTTTAAAAAATCTTTTTAAAAAAATAGGTGCAGTTTTATCTTTATGGCTGCGTACCTGTGTTTGAATGGGGAAGTGTGAGCTAACATTCAGAGGGGTTCCGAGTGTCGTGGCCTTGAACTTGAGCGATGTGCTTCGTGTTGTGCGTCCCTGAAGTGGCGGTGAGCATCGCCCCGCGCTGGCGCGGAGCACTCAGTCACGTGGCCGTGCTTGTCACTGGCCACTGGTCATTATTAGCTTTTACATTCAAGTCTTGCTTAAATATACTTTAAAAATTAGTAGCTTCTGTTTTGGAGGTAAGCTATTTATTCTGTTAAATCTTGGGAGATTGTATAAATATGTGTTAATTTATTTGTTGCATCTGATAGCACAGGGAAGCTGATGGGATCAGCTGGTGGTTGCCCAGATAGTCAAGT
The DNA here is from genome assembly GCF_030435755.1 of Ochotona princeps. Taxonomy (NCBI): domain Eukaryota; kingdom Metazoa; phylum Chordata; class Mammalia; order Lagomorpha; family Ochotonidae; genus Ochotona; species Ochotona princeps. The sequence continues at coordinate 40,591,864 of NC_080852.1, read as the reverse complement.
AATTCTTGGTGGGCCTTCCTTTTAGGAGTTAAAATTAGTTCGGATATGTGAGAGCATTTCAGAAAATTTCTGGAAAAGTAGAGTTGTGATGGAATTTTATTTTAGTACACAAAATAATTTGAAATCCACGCCTAGTTTAGTAATATGCATCTGCCATGCACTTTCTAAAGTTCATTTGTTGTTCTCTTCCCCGTGCTTTTTGTCCAAGGTTTACTTACTTTGTTTGAAAGGGAGTCATGGAGCGAGAGGCGGAAAGTGGAGCGCCTGGGACCGCTGCAGCAGCCGGGCCTGGGCTAGCACCTGTGTCCTGGGACCTGTGTCCTGGCCTCCCTCGGGCCGGCAGAGGCCCAAGTGCTCTCTGGGAGCTGGGGAACAGGGTGTGGGTGTCCGCTCTGCGATAATGCTGACGCCTGCCTCCCACTACCTGCGGGTCATGGTGTAGTGTTCCTTGCAGTAGTCATTATGAACACAGTTGAAATAGTTGTCTCTTTCCTTGTCTCACTGTTGTTGCCCACTGGCAAGGCTGTGGACAAGCCCTGAACGCTCTGTTGATACGACTTATCCGCATGGTGGTAATTTTGGGTCTTGCTGCTTGAGAGGGAGTGCTGCCTTCTTGTACTTGGAGTTGACATTCTTAGGTGTGGATCGGACACACGAGGACTCCCGTCTTAGGTGCTGGTTGAGAATGCCTATGTAGACCAGGAAAGCAGCAGCTGGTCAGTGACTTTGTGAAGAGGCGGGGCTGTGGCGGCCCAGTAGGAAGGACTGTGTGACCCTTGGCATGGTGCCTGCCTACTAGAAGTGAGATAATCTGTGAAAGTATGCTTAGATTGCACGTGTCGGTTTTCCCATGTGCACTGTGGTGGTGTAACTAGCTTCAGCTCCGAGTAGGCGTGGCCTGTTGACACCCCCGCCAGGCAGTGTGCTGGGGGCCTCCAGCCCCACTTCACTGCTCACCAGGCCTTGCTGTCTCAGAGTTTATTTTGTCTGAGAATATTTTAGTGTCAACACATGGATGGTGTTTCCCGGCAGTTCTTACCAGAGGTCAGGCAGAAAAGGGAAATACCTTTTTGTCCCCCATCAGTTACGCCTTTCAACCCACCAGCTATTGGCTTCCTTATTTGGACATTGTTTGTTCAGTAGCTGACTGAGAAATAAAATTTCTAAATATTTGTTTCTTTAAAAAAATATCACCTAGTCAATCAGGACAATCACTTATTTGTGCGACACTGAAGTGGAATCAGTGCTGTTTTAAGCTGCTTTTATCCTCAAAAATGCAAGTTCACGTGCTCTTGGTGGCAGTGAGAAGACCTTGGAGTGTAGACACCAGGGGATCTTGTGTCATCCACTTGATTTGTCCACTCGGCTGGCTCATGGACACTTCAGGCTCAGTCACTTGGAAATGTAATCCAAGAGCCAGCATCTAACTGTGTCCTAAAAACATGAAATCGAGGAGCTCTTAGAGGCTTTCATCTGAGCACGGGGAGATTTTCTGCTGAGAGCTTTTGGATACTAGGGCACCATCTCTGGACCCTGCAGAATAACCGGCCCAGCAGTGGCCTGCTGTGGCATCATGGCTTTTGAGTGTCTCCTGCCATTGCTGGGTAGACCAGATGATTCCACGGGCCATATACAGCCTACTTGCTGAGCGTTTCCTACCCCTGGTTGAATGAAGGCTCCTGTGTTATTTTCCACTCTTGAGTGACTGAAATATTTGTTTAAAATTTTGCTGTTTGATTTTCTTGTGGCTTCTAAAAGTGAAAATAGTGAGCCGAACGGCTTCACTAGTAGGAGGCTTTGCATTTTCCTGTCCCATCTGTAGTAGATTATCTTTGTAAAGATTGTTTATTTATTCAGAGACAGTGACATAGAAACAGGGGAGACAGAGGGGAGAGAGGCATCTTCTGTGTGCGGTCCACTCCAGAAAAGCCTGCAGCAGCCAGGGCTGGGCCGTGAGGGGCCAGAGCCGGGCACACTGTCTTGTTTAGGGGTCCTAAGTCCTTCAGTGGTCTGCTTTTCAGTGTGGCCAGGAAGTAGATGCGTGACTTCACTCTGGCACTTCAGTATGAAAAGTGAGTGTGCCAAGCAGTGGTCCAGCGTGCTGTTCTACAGCAGCTTATCTTCCTAAGAGAGACTGGATCCTATCGGTACAGGCATTCGGCACACCAGGTGAGCTGCCCCCTGGGCTGGCCTTATCCTCCTCCCTTGTGGGACAGTCAGGCTTTTCTGCTTTAGATCCTGCTTCCTGCTACGGCACACCTGCGAGGCTGCAGGTCATGGCTTGAGGACTGGGCCCCTGCCTTCATCATGGCCCAGCCTGGCTGGCAGCGCGTTTGGGGAATGAGCCGGTAGAGCCAAGGCCCCTGCCTTTGTGTCTTCCATATGAAAATTTAAAAAAATGATTGATCTCACATCTGCAATTTCCAAAATATTTACCACCATCAAAAATTGCCTTATTTCTTTGCTTGTTGTCTTTGTTTTATTATGAATGGCTTTTTCCTGTTTAAAGATTTCTTTATTTGAAAGGGTTAGAAGGACAGAGGCTTTCCATTTGCTGGCGCACACCCTAATGGCTACAGAGGCCAGGACGGGGCCAGGCTGCAGCTGGGGGCTGGGGTTTACCTGTTCTCCCCTGGAGGTAGCAGGGGCCCTGTGCTCAGATCATCCTCTGCTTTTCCAGGCACGTGAACTGGGAGCTGAATCGAAAGGGGTTGCTGGGACTGGGAGCTGGCGTTGCAGAGGTCAGCTGAACCCTCTGTGCCACTGTCCAACCCTGGCTTTTTCCTCCTCACTGCTGTGTCTTAGCGCTAAGGACACTGCTCGGCACACGGTCAGGTCTCTGAAACCTGAATTTGTGAGTGAGCAAATGTGCAACATGTATACCCATCCCAGCTGTGTGCAGGGCTCCGTGATACGTGATTGAGAAATGTGACTCAGTTGGGGTTGTGTGCCCCAGCTTGTGACTGGCCCTGAGTGCCCGTGGACTCCCCACTCCCCTCTGAAACATGGCTGCAGTGGCCTGAGTGCCCCTGGGCTCCCTGCTCCCCTCTGAAACGTGGCTGCAGTGGCCTTAGTGCCCGTGGGCTCCCTGCTCCCCTCTGAAACGTGGCTGCAGTGGCCTTAGTGCCCGTGGGCTCCCTGCTCCCCTCTGAAACGTGGCTGCAGTGGCCTTAGTGCCCGTGGGCTCCCTGCTCCCCTCTGAAACGTGGCTGCAGTGGCCTGAGTGCCCGTGGGCTCCCTGCTCCCCTCTGAAACGTGGCTGCAGTGGCCTTAGTGCCCGTGGGCTCCCTGCTCCCCTCTGAAACGTGGCTGCATTGGCATCGGTGAGGCTGCTTGCTGACTCCTGGTGAAACCATGGCAAGAAGGCTTGTTGAGTTGGTTTGGGGACTAGAATGGAGTTCATTCATTTGACAAGTTTGCCAGGTGCTCTTAGATCTCCTCCTTCGTAGGCTGCCGTGTCGGTGGCGGGCAGGAGAGAGAAGGTGCCGAGAGAGGTAAGTAGTTGATGGCCTAAGATGTTGTGGACTGAGGCTATGTACAAGAGAAGAAGAAAAAAGCCTGAAAAAGCAGATCGATCGGCTCTTCCAAGGCCTTGCTTGGTAGTGTCTGACTGGAGTGAACTGTGACTGGTTCCTGATGGCTTAGATCAGTCACAGTGTGCAGGCCGTCCAGGCAGTGCGGTGGCTGAGGAAGAGCTGGGGAGCGGTGGGGAGGAGGGCGTGGCCTTGTTAGACTGGCAGAGTGAGCGCAGTGTAGCAGGACAGGGAAACTGAGCCATGGAAAGCCTTTCCGAGGGCTGGAGTCTGTGGCAGCTGTCCTGTCCACACAGAGCAGTTAGCAGATGGAGAGCGGGTTTGAGGGACGGGGAGCGAGCATGATCAGTGTCACAGAGGGGTGCCGAGGGAAGGCGGTGTGTGCTTTACAGAGCGACGCAGCTGAGAGCTCTGCTTCCGCCCGTTGAGTGACATGTGTGCGCAGCTGGGAAGCAGTCCCGGGCTCCCTGCAGCCATGTGATTTGTCCTGCCGGTGTTTGGTTAGCTGGGGCAACCCGCTGCACACTGCACTGGTCTTTATGGAGTGTGTACCTCCATGCTGCCAGGTTGGGGGGGTAGTTTTAGCTTGGTCGAAGAGTCAGTGATTGCCTGAGGTTTGTTGCTGTTCACAGTAGATGACTGACAGTTTAATTTGCAGTATCTCAGTTGAGCACCGGGTTCGTTTTGTTGAGCAACCTAATGTTGCTTTCTTACTTGTATACAAATAGTGACTATCATTTCTAGTAAACAAATGGCTGCCTGAGTCATCAGACTGGAGTGGAAGAGAACTTCAGGATTGTGAAGTGCAGATTTGCGATTAAGCCTGGGTTTTGCAACCTGAGTGCTTAGCTGTGTGTGTTCCCTTATGTGAGGTGAGTCATGCGGTGCTGTGGTCACCATTACTCCCTCAGAGCAGTGGACCAGCTGGTGATGGCGCATCCCTGGGGAAGGTGGGGCTCGCTGCCAGGCGCCCCTCTGATGATGGTGAGTGTGATGGATCTAGGTCGCTCCCGGGTGAGCGCTGAAGTCGGCCGCGGTCTAGGAGTCCCTGCGGTGGGACGCCCGGGCAGCATCCATGACTCAGTACTGCCTGCATGTCATGTGAAAGCAGGGTCTGGCTGCAGCTGTGCTCGTCACACTGAGCGGGCACCTGGAGAGGCGTGACCTCAGAGAGCCCGGGTGGCCGTCCAGGCAGTCCTGCACGTCTGTGCTGCCCCCCACTGATGGCACGCCCTGCTGCTGTGTAGACGCTGGTCTGCAGGGCTCTCGGCGTGAGTCATGTAGCACTTGGTGAGCACTGCACAGAGCAGTGCCGTTATGGAGCAGGCCAGGTGTGCCTGTGGGAGGCAGAGGAGATGTCAGAGAAGCAGTGCAGAGCTCTAGGGCAAAGCGCAGGTGCCTGTGCTCCAGTCGGCCTGGCTCTGGCCTTGTTGCCGGAGGCTGTGTGGCAGACCTGTTGTGCCAGGTTCTTACTGACCTTCTGCAGCCTCTGGCTGGAGACGGGGAGGCCCCAGGCTGATGCTGCCAGCTGGGGGCTGGGCAGTGACTCACCGTGCTGACTTCACTGAGAGCATTTCTTACTCTGAGATTTCACTCAAGAGTCTGAGCTTCAGGAGTCTCACTTTACCTGTCTTCTAGGGGACAGTTTCTCAGTGTTGCCTCTGGTATTTGTCTGTGCTGACTGGAACAGCTGCCCGGAAGTTGCAGTTCCAGCAAGTGGTGATGTTGATTTGCCAGGAGGTGGAACGAGGCAGAGCCAGAATAGCGTGTATAAAATGCTCGTCACCAGCTGGTGTCTTCATGGCCCAGGAGAACTTCAAGGAACAGGAATCTGCGGAGTCCCTGGGTCGGGCCTGGGGGGTGCAGGTGTGGCAGTCCATGCCCGGTGTGTGCCCGGTCCCGGAGCACTGAAGCAGGCGTCTGCTGGCTCACCTTGCTCTCGGCCTGCTTGCCTGCTGTCCGAGCTGCCTACCCCATTCAGGATAGCATCAGCTGGTGTTGCCCACCTGGCCAGCTTTTCAAGTTAGCACCTTGTTGTGAGTTCAACAGGAACTAAGTTTCTCCAAACCCCTTCGTGGATTAAATGCCAACTCCTTAGTCTTGTCCTGAGCTCTGTGAGGGAGTTGGGCTGGGTTTCCAGACTGCTTACACCTGAGCTGGGGTTACACTGGGAAGGAGCAAGCCAACCAGGGAGGCCGCTGTACATACTCAGGTCAGTGAGGTTTGTGCGGGATTCTGACCGTGCTACCTGCGGCAGTGGCACCTGCCTGAGGCCTCCCGGTGCGGGATAGTACCCCAGCATTCAGCCGGACAGAAATGGACAGTGTGGGCTGTTGGACAAGTGACTACCACCTCTTATTAAGGGCTATGTTAACTTTGGTCATCTGTGCCTGTTGGTTTATAGACTTGGGGATTGGTGTTTGTTGCATTGTGTGCCTTTTTGAACACTATGTCTATTTGTGTAACAGGTAGTGCTGGATTTGTAGAACCAGGCAGGAAACACTCTTGCCTCTTATTTTCCTGAGAGGCTGTGGGATTTGTGTTCCTCTTCCTGTGTGTTCAGTAGAATTCATCTGTGCCTTGAGATTTCTTTAAAGAAGAGTTTAAACTGCTCACTCCTTGTTTTGTGAAAAATCATTGTAGGGCCCAAGTGCTTGAAACAGCACCCCCATTTTCAGGGTGCGTTACCAGAGCTGGCACCTGGAGCAGTGCTGGGCTTGAACCAGACCCTTGATAGGATCCTGATGTGCCAGCCCCGTGCCAGCCCCGTGCCAGCCCCACCGCCGCACACTGTGACGACACTGAGCAGTCTGCTCTTGTGGACACGGATGGCTTTCCTTTTTTTTTTCTTGCAACTTTTTTTTGTTGTTGTTTTTTGATACAATTTAGTTGGCACTGGACTCTTCCCTGGTCTTGAAACTTTTTTGACCTGTGGATTACTTAGCCAAGCTTTTGGTTATTTCCAGATACTTTTGCATGAATGTTTTTAGTTTAGCCCCATTGTGGAGGGAGAATATACATTTTTCCCTCTTAAATTTGACTGATTTGAAAGGCAGAGCTCCAATCGACAGGGAGGGAGGCAGAGAGACAGATTGTCTGCTGGTTCACTTGCTGACTGAGGTTGGTGCTATGGCCTTGCTGATGCCGGAAGCCCAGAGCTCAGGTCAGGTCTCCCTCCAGGGTGCAGGAGCCAGGCCCTGGGGACACGTGCCGCTGTCTCCCAGGTGCATTGGAGCAGTCGGGACACTAACTGACAGCCTCATAGGATGCCTGCGTCTTGAGCATCATGTTAACTTGCTGTGCCAGACCTGAAAGTAAACTTGCTATGACCCAACTCTGTATGACTGTATCTAACAGCCACAGTTTATGGCCCAGGATGTGATTTATTTTGTCAGTGTTCGATCTGTACTTGGCTGTGTATTCTGTTTATAAGTGAAGGGTTCTGTAACTGTCAGCTGCAGTTAGTGGGGTTCAGGTCCACATCTGCTGGTGTTCTCGTCACTCTGTAATCGATGTGATAAAAGTTCTGACGTCTCAGGGTAGATGTGGATTTGTTAATTTTGGCTCCGCTTGTTTTTTGTCTGGTGTTATTTTATTTTAAGATTAATTTATTTTGCTTGAAATTCAGAGGCATTGAGAAAGAGGGAGAGACAGAGAGAGATCTTTCATCTGCTGGTTCCCTCCTCAGATGGCCACAATGGCCAGGGTTGGACTGGTTTGAGGCCTGAAGCTTCTTGTAGGTCTCCCTGTGGGTGCAGGGGCACAAGGCTGTGGGCTGTCCTCTGTTGCCTTCCTAGACCATTACCAGGAGCAGCGGGGGCTCATGTGGGATGCTGGCAGTGTGGGTAGCTTAGTCGCAAGATTTTATTTACTTTTATTGGGAAGGCAGATATACGGAGAAGAAGAGACAGGGAAAGGTCTTTCCATTGGTTCAGTCCCTAAGTGGACGCAGTGGCCAGAGCTGAACTGATCTGAAGCCAGGAGCTTCTTTGGGTCTCCCACATGATTGCAGGGTCCCAAGGCTTTGGGCCGCACTCGACTGCTTTCACCGGCCACAGGCAGGGAGCTGGATGGCAAGTGGGGCAGCTGGAACACAAACTGGCACCCATATGGTATCCCAGGTGTGCAAGGCAAGGTTTTAGCCGCTAGGCTGTTGTGTTAGGCCCTCTCTCTTTGCTCTTAAAGAGGGTTTCTTGTGAATGTTTGACAGTCTTCCAGTGAGTGCTTGCTTACACCATTTCAGTGTTGTTGATGTTGAGTATGAAGGTAACATAGTTCAAACAGAATTGGAAGATATTTCTTTTCACAATGGGGGAAACAATCAAAAAACTATAAGCAGAGCTGGGTCAAGCTAAAGAAAGTGTTAGAAATAAGAGGTACTATTTAAAGGCCAAATATAAGAGTGATAAGAGTTCCAGGACGTGTAGAAAGAGAATCTGGGTTTAAAAATGTATTTAATGAAATAATAAGGGAAGATTTCCCTAATCTGCATAAAGAATTGGGAAACAACATCCAGGAGGGGCACAGAACTCCCAACAGGGTTGACCAAAAGTGATCTTCACCACAACACATGATAATAAAGCTCTCTTCAATCGAACATAAGGAAAAGATCCTTAAATGTGCATGTGAAAAAAAAAATCAACTGACATATAAAGGAATGCCAATTAAATTCACAGGAGACCTCTCCAAGAATTCGCCTCTTCCAGACCTGCCCTACAAATGATACTTAAAGATGTTCTTTTGGAACCACAGGCTTCCTGGACTGGTGCCGGAGTCCTGTGACCTCGGTCACAATCAAGATGTTGTATGATTTCTCTATTGAGCCTAATTGCTCACAACTCCCCCCACCCCCGCCCAAAGCCAGGGAGCACTTGTTGCAGGGTCGGGAGGGGAGATGTGCTCTAAAGCCACACCCTGCTGCCCACTCAAGCCTCGCCTCAGCTGGTGCCTTTGGTTCCCTTCTTGCAAGGAATGGCTTCTATTCTGTTGCTTTACTAATGCGTAGTGAGGCCTAAGTGTCCTGTTCCATCATCACGCTTGGTGCAGTGCTGAGGAAGACGAGGGCTGATGGCCGCGATGGGATTGAGAGCTTCTGAGCTTTTCTGTCTTTGCAAAGCAGTTTGATAACCAAAACCTTAAATACATTTCTTAGAGAACAAAACTGAAGAGTTCATTCAAGCAGGAGTTTCCCCGCTCGGTTCCCAGGTTGATTGTGGTGGCTTGAACTACTGTGGAGGAGGGAGGTTTCCTTGCCTGCGGTGTTAGTAGGTCACCCTCTGTATGTTCCTTTCAAAGAGCAGTTGTGAGGTGTCACCCGTTTCCAGTGACCCTGGAAGGCAGGAGGCTCTCCTGTGTCCTCACCAACCGCAGCCTCTGCCGTCCTCCCCCTGGCCAGCTCAGTGTCCGCCCGGCCTGGGCTCTTAGGGCACTTTCAGCAAGGTGTTGTTTCACGAATGAAACAAACCAGCAAGTAATCTTCCATCTCCTGGACTTGCAGGCTCGCTTTGTGCCTGAGCTCTCTGGTGGTAGGTAGGAGTTGGTGCGGGAACCTGGAGGCTGGGGTCTGCTTTTGCCTTGGCCTTGGGACACTCCTGTGTTTGGGGTGGAGGACGGCCCTCCCCGCTGTGGTGGGTGAGTGAAGCAGAAGCCGTCGAGGTAAGAGCTGGCAGGTTCTAACGCAGCTCTCTGCCTGCACGCTTTCCTAGAGGTCGGATGACGGGGAGTGGTTGTCAGGTGCCAGGTTGGTGCTGAGAGCCCCTGCCTGTGAAAACACTGCCCTCTGTTTTATTTTATAAACTTATTGTGAGGATTAGACGAGTTGATATTGGTTACCATCAGTATTTATTGGCATTATGATGTGGGGGAGGTTAACGCCTCCTGTTGTGCAGGCCTGGCTGTCTCACTGCCAGTGTCGCTCCTGCTCATTTGCCTGGACAGCAGCACAGGCTGGCCTGAATGCAGGCTGGCCCTGCACCCATGTGGATGACCTGGAAGAAGCTCCTGGGTTCTGACTTCTGCCAGGTTCAGCTCTGGCCTTGGCAGCCATTTGGGAGGAGGAGAGGGTCACCAGTGAACGGAGCTTGTACCTAAATGTTTTGACATCAGCTGCTTTGTGGTGTAAAAACACCGATTTCCTAATACTGTACGGTCAGTGGGACGTTGCCTAAGGCTGGCCTCTTCAGAGAGGAAGGGCTGCCCAGGGCCTGTGAGGATGGTGGAGGCTGCAGCCAGCACTGAGCTGGTAGCTGGGCAGGAAAGATGCTTGCACGCCCATCTCCGATGTCAGGGCGCCAAGTAAACAGCTCAGGTGCTTGTGGAAGGTCAGGTTTGGTGTATCCATTTTCTCTGTGCCCGTCAGCACCACCTGTCTGCAAAACTTCTTAATCTTCCACAATTCCAGACAAACCCCAAGCTCACGAAGCCCTCATTTTCTGATGTCCTTTCTTCCGGCCTCCAGCCTCCACCGTTTGGGGAGACTAAAGGAAGTTCATGGGAAAAGTGCGTCATGAGACCTCTGCGTGGATCTCAAACTTTTTGGCACAAGTAAAACTCCTAGTTCTGTGTTCTGTGGAGTTCTGAAGTACCCTCAGAATCTCTGCCTTCATGAGTTGTACTTCAGAGAATGGAATTGTTAAGTGTTTGTCTTTTAGGGGGTTGTGACTGGCTAATTTCATTTAGTGTTTGTCTTTGAAATGTGTCAGAAGCTGAGTCATTTCCATTTTGTGCTCTCACCGTGGTTTGTTGAGCAGTGTGTGGGCGCTTGTTGCCTCTGGCGTTGGACTGTTGTCCGGAAGAGGAATGGCTGGATCAGATGGCAGTTTGCCTTTCGGGGCCTGAGGAGCTGTTGGTTTTCATGGCACCTGTATAACTTTCCTCTTGCCAGCAGTGCTGGAGGTCCGGGTTTCTGTGCACCCTGGCCAAGGCTGGCCCTCACCTGATCTTCCATGGCCTGCAACCTGTGTGGCTGTTCCCGTGTCCCCGCCTCGCCTTTCCCAGTGACGGTGCTGTCGAACACCTTTCATGTACTTCCATCCATTGGACTTCTCTTGTGACTAGTTTGATGTATTTCCTTTTGATATCCTTAGTAGATTTTTGCAAATACGTTGTATATGTGAAATATTTAGGAATTATGTATAATTAAGCGAAAGTGGTGATTTGAATTTGTTGACATTAAAAAAAAATCAACCTGGGTTCCACTGGATTTGGGGTAAGACAGAACTAGAGGGAGTTAGTCGGCGCAGTTAGAGATGAGCACTGTGGGCAGTGGGCGAAGGGTGTGTGGGCCCGAGGTCCCGGCAGGCAGTGCCCCACGGCTAGGCTCTGTTGGGAAGTTCACCTTGGGCTGTGGACCCAGCGTGTAAGCCACTTCCCTGAGAAGCTAGCAGTGACAGAGTAAACACTCACCCAGGCACAGTCGTGGTGGGCGGCGTGCTGACGTGCGTGGGAGGCCTGGGAGGCTCTGACATCCCGGAGGGCTGTCGGGTCACACACGGGGCCGGCCCCCGGCCAGGCCTGCGCCCTCCAAGGCCTGCTCGGGTACTGAGCACAGTGGGACTCCACACAGAGGCCGTAGGACATGCATTCCTGGTCGGCTGTATACGACAATACCTGTTGTGAGGTGCCTGGTACACGGGCTTCGGGAGGCCTGGGCCCAGGCCAGAGCTGTGGGTGTCACTGCCGGCCAGTGGAGACAGAGTGGACTTTTATATTGATGATCGCTTACCCACTTGGAAGAGGATAGAGTCAGTTCCAGGTGGGTGAACATTTGACACTGGAAAGGTCATACTTATGACCAAATAGTACATTTTGGTCTGATCATATCAAGGTGAGAAGCCAAAAAAGGAACAAAATGGGTGACAAAAGCAATATTTTGTTAAGGGTTGTTAAAAGACAAATGTGGAAAAGCCGTTCAACATTGAATTTTGAGTTATTGTTAAATAATATAAATGTTGTAAATAGAAAATTGGTTTACTTTTGATGTTTTAAACTATTTAACTGTTTAACTGTTTAAACGTATCTTTGAAATAATAGAGTATGATTTGGTATGAGCAGAATCCTGTCTCAGAAGTGAGGGCCGTGAGGACCGCACTGACGAACACGAGTGCCAGGGCACTGGAGCTGCTGGGAGGCTGAGCCGGTGGGTCGATTCCCTCCTAACTGGCATCTCTGTTTGCTTCAGTCAGGTCAGTTCAGTGAAGACATGATCCCCACGGTGGGATTCAACATGCGGAAAGTCACCAAGGGCAACGTCACCATCAAGGTACGTGAGGGCCTGTGTCCTGTCCTGCTGCAAGGGTTCACTGCAACTGGTGCTTTGCTTCCATCTCCTTCCTGGAGTATTTTGCCTTTTGTCAATAGTGTCCTGTAAGGTCCTCGCCTTGAACATGCCAGGATCCCGTATGGGCGCCAGTTCTAATCCCGGCAGCCCCCCTCCCATCCAGCTCTCTGCTTGTGGCCTGGGAAAGCAGTCAACGACGGCCCAAAGCCTTGGGACCCTGCACTTGTGTGGGAGAGCCCGAAGAGGCTCCTGGCTCCTGGTTTCAGATCGGTGCTGCTTTGGCCACTTGGGGAGTGAATCAACAAACAGAAGATCTTCCTCTCCTTCTCTCATTCTCTGTAAATCTGTCTTTCCAGTAAAAATAAATAAGTTGGGCCATCCTCTGCTGCTTTGCCAAGCCATTAGCAGGGATGGGAAGTGGAGCAGCCAGGACTTGAACCAGTGCCCATATGGGATGGCATGGCCCCAAAGATTACGCCTTTGCCTGGGACACGCACATCCCGTATTTGAATGCCTGGGATTGAGGTGCACCTCTGCTGGTAAGCTCATGCTTGGGTTGCTGCCCTCCACGTTGGTGACCTGAGCACAGAATGCCAGCTGCTATCTGAGCTGGCCCAGCCTCAGCTTCAGTTTTGGGCACTGGGAGGGTGAACCAGGGAAAGGAAGGCCTTCCCCACCCTCCTTTCATGTTCACGCTGTCTCTGACATACACAGACAGGTCTGTCTGTCTGTCTTTCATTTATTTTTTAAATATAGGCTGAAGGTATAATGTTGTTGAACATCATTTTTAAATGATGAATTTGGCCTTAATCACGGGCAGTGTTTTCGCTTTAGTTATTTCTTATTTATTTGGATCAAATCATTGGGGAGCATTTATGTCTGTGGCCGGGACCCTGTCGCAGTCACTCTAGTGATGCCCGGTGTGGCACGTGACTCCTCATGCCTGCCCCGTGTGTCGCGGCTGCTCTGAAACCCTCTAGGCTTAGCCCTTTATTTTGCCAAAGGCCCAGACGTGGCACCCACACAGTAGATACAGCAGCAAATTCCTGAATAAAAATGGAGTTTTTGGAAGGCAGGGCTGGAGACAAAGACAGGTGTTCCATCTGTCAGCCGTGTCCTCGGGGCGCCACAGGCAGGGCTGGCCGGGCCACAGCCAGGAGTGTCTCCCGGGAGTACCCGGCGCACGCCCGAACACGTGGGCCGTCCTCTGCTGCTTTGCCAGGCCCATCAGAGGAAGCTCGATGGGCAGTAGAGCAGCTGGGACATGAACTGGCACCCAGAAATGAGATTTGTCCGCTATGCCACAGTACCAGCCCTGCAGTAAAATTGTGCAGGGGAAACATCTGTGTAGGAATGTTGGCTCTTTTATTTATACAATTTAGAAAGATTGGACATTGGTGTAGTAAATATTATAGATTCTGCTTTCTCTTTTGGCGTCCAAATCTGAATACTGTGTGATTCTATAAATCAGTTTTTATTTATTTATTAAGATTTAATTAATTAATTAATTAAAAATATGGAACGCTTCACAAATTTGCGTGTCATCATTGCGCAGGGGCCATGCTAGTCTCTGTATCGTTCCGGTTTTAGTGTATGTGCTGCCGAAGTGAGCAGAGTTAGAGACAGAAGTGTCCTGTGCTTGCTGGTTCACTCCCCAGATGGCTGTTGTGGCTACAGCTGGACAAGTCTGAAGCTGTGTGCCGGAAGCTTCTTTCCGGTCCTTCACTTGGGTGCAGGCGTCCAAGGCCTCGAGCCATCCTGCATTGCTTTCCCAGGCCACAAGCAGGGAGCTATAAAATGGAGTACCCAAAACATAGATGTCACCCATTTGGGATGCCAACACTGCAGGTGGAAGAGGAGTGTGCCGCGCCAGTGTCTGGCCCCTGTAGGTTTTAAAGGCATAATTTTTTTTTTCAAAGAATCCAGTCTTTTCTCACTGCTGTATTCTTTTTAATTTTTGTAAGATTTATTTATGTTTTTATTGGAAAAGCACATTTACAAAGAGAAGGAGAAACAGAGAGATCTTCTTTCCCACTGGTTCACTCACCAAATGGCTGCAACGGCCGGAGCTGAGCCAATCTGAAACCAGGAGCCAGGAGCTTCTTCCAGGTCTCCCATGCAGGTGCAGGGTCCCAAGGCCTTGAGCCACTCTCGACTGCTTTCCCAGGCTACAGGCAGGGAGCTAGAAGGAAAGTGGGGCTGCCAGGACACAGACTGGTGGCCATATGGGATCCTGGTGCAAGGCAAGGACTTTAGCTGCTAGGCTATGGCGCTGGGCCTGTCCTGGGTATAATCTTAAGGACAAGTACTTTTGGTATTATAAACATTGGTTAACAAATGCGAGAGTCCTGCTCATGGACCAAATCTTCACTGCTCAGCAGCTTTAGACTTCGAGGAAACGTGCTAGAAAGGACTTGGGTTTTAGGAAACCCCCCTCCCCCAGAAATTCTCAGACGACACTTGAATAAGTGTGTGTGGGAGAAGTGCATCGGCTGTGCCACTGAACTGGCTGTGGCTGCCGGTCCCTTCCGTGACGTGTCTGGATGCCCGTTGAACAGCTGTCCTTGTCTTGCTTCGCAGATCTGGGACATCGGAGGACAGCCCCGGTTCCGGAGCATGTGGGAACGCTACTGCAGAGGAGTCAACGCCATCGTGTGAGCTGGCTTGTTGGTGAAGTCTGCTTAGAGAGGGGTCACTCCCGGGCCTTGCACGGGTCCATTGGTCCCTCGGGCATGCAGCTCTTCCCTGCAGACCTCTCAGTGCAGCTGCAGGAGCTGGCAACGACGCAGTAAGCCCTTGAATGAGTTCTGGCTTTATCTGTGCGGCTGAGAGCTAGCAGACAGAGCTGCCGCTGGGCAGTCTAGCTGGGCAGTGTCGGCCTCCCGGGGCAGTCTAGCTCAGTTCACGAGTGCTGCGCTTCCTTACCAGCCAGGCCACTTGAGGCAGCTGGACGTGTGCGGTCCAGCCGCCCTGTGCGCCCTGCTGAGCACCTGCTTGTTGTTACAGTTACATGATAGACGCTGCGGACCGTGAGAAGATCGAGGCCTCCCGGAACGAGCTCCATAATCTTCTAGACAAACCACAGCTACAAGGAATCCCAGTAAGGATCTCGCATGGTCACTGCAGGCTTGGGCAGGGCCTCGGTGCGGCGGGCCCTCGGGTGGGCCGTGGGCACCACGTCTGCACCTGCTTCTGGTGCGGTGTGCATGGGGTTGGGATCTTTTAAGTCTGAACACTTTCGGGGGAAAAATGTGATTTCTTTGGGGTCCGTCCTGGTGTTTGGGTGAATCCGGAGATGTGGTTCTGCAGATAAGGAGGGCTGGTCTGCACTAACATGTTCTATATGCCATACTGTCTTTGAACTAGTAAGCCAATGTGTTGGACTGTGCCATAGGTGGGGTGCCAGCCTGGCATCATGGTGAGGAACTGAATAGATACTCCAGTGAAAGGGGCATGGGCCAGTGGGGAGAAAAAGAGGTCACAGAGGAGTCCGAGTGCACGGCTGTGAACTCTGCAAGCAAGGAGCTATGCAGAAGCAGCACCGAGGGTTCTGGAGTCTGGAGCTGTGGAGGGGCTGGCAGGCCCATGGCCGCCCGCTGGCCGGAGAGGCTGGCAGGCCCCGTGGCTGCCCGCTGGCCGGAGAGGCTGGCAGACCCCTGTGGCTGCCCGCTGGCCGGAGAGGCTGGCAGGCCCCTGTGGCTGCCCACTGGCCAGAGAGGCTGGCAGACCCCTTGGCTGCCCGCTGGCCGGAGAGGCTGGCAGACCCCTGTGGCTGCCCTCTGGCCAGAGGAGCTGGCAGGCCCCGTGGCTGCCCACTGGCTGGAGAGGCTGGCAGAGCTGTGGCTTCCTGCTGGCTGAAGGGTCAGGCTGGTGTAGGAGGAGACAGGGTCTAAACGGGAGCTCTGCTTGCCGTTCAAGGACGGCTGGGGTGCAGGGACAGTGAGGAAGCCGTTTTATTTCTCCTGGCAAAGTATAGCACTTTGAATTAGGATGTGATAGTGGACAGGATAGGGAAATGAGAAGGATCCAAAAGGGACTGCGGAGCAGAGCCCCCAGACTGGCTGATGGGGTGTGTGTGTGTGTGTGTGTGTCTGTCTGTGTGTATGCACACACAGTGGTGCCTGGTCCTGCCTTGAGCAGCTGGAGGGAGTGGCAAGCTCTCCTTGGAGCTCAGGATTGCCAGAGGGGCTGAGTGCTGAAGAAGCCAGCTGCTACTATGCTCAGTGACCATGCAGCCTGCTGAGGCTCCTGGGGTCCTCCTACACACAGTTGGGCCTCTTAAGGACCTGTGGCCATTGGGTTTAAGTTTATCCTGTCTATTTTCAGTCTTGTCACAGTTGCAAAGGGTTGAAAGCTGGTTTAAGTAGAAAGGAATTCACTGAAGCAGCACTGAATCTCTGGGAAGGCTCCACATAATCAGGCTTAGAAAGCAGGCTGGTGTGGGAGAACCAGACATGTGCCCCACCGGCCCCCGGGCACAGCAGCTGAGCTGGGAGCTGAGCTGGATGCTGGTCCTGCAGTGTCTCCGTGCGCCCTGTGTCCTTGCTCTCGTGTGCTGCTTGTTCTGCGTTCCAGTACAGTGTGTGTGCTCTGCTGGAAAAGGAGGCTGGGACAGAGAGCACAGGAGAAGCCAGCAAGCCACAGCATGGACAGCTGATCCCAAATGACTGCTGAACAGTTAGGAATAGCTGGGGAGAGGACATAAGGTGGATAGCAGAGTCTGGGTAGGGAAGCCCGGCCGAGCAAGGGTGCTGGGATTCGCCTCTTGCTTGCCAGCACCTTAGGTTCTGTGTGGAGTTGAAGTGACAGTCCAGGTGCTTAGGTGGCACTGGACTCCTATAAGTGTATGAAGTGGCCAGTGTGAGCAGATGGTATGGGTTAGAGTCAAGGATTCGCATGTGGTTGTGGGGTTGTTGGGAAGCTGAGTGTACTCACATGGTGTTATGTGGAGTAGAAAAGCTGTTGTAGGTAGGAAGGTGGGGCGGTGCCTGCATGCGCCCAGGTCAGCATTGGTGCCCACAGGTGTGTCTCCTGGAGCAGTCTCCCTGAGGCCCACACCACCCTGTCTCATCAGTGAGGTGCTAGGGGGCGGACTTGAGGCAGGGAGGGACTTGCATGTTGGTGTGACTAGTGGCTAATGTGTGAAAAATGGTTGCCCTGCCTTGGTTGTTTAAAATCTATCCGCATTATGGAAACAGTTTATTAAGAAATAACAGCATGCAGAACATAAACTTGACTGATGTGAAATAACAATTGTCAGCCACCTTCTCCATTGAGGGCGTCCACCTGGAGGGCATTATGTGAACATGAGGCAGGATAATTCAACAGGTGCCTGAGTGTGGCACATGCCAGGTGGGATGGTTCACCAGGCACTTGAGTGTGGCACATGCCAGAGCGCACCTGGATGCTGGTGTCTTCAGCCACCAGTCGGGGTGGTGTGCCTCGGTGACACTGTGTGCATGAACACTCACTGTTTGTTTCTTCCTTTTTAAAGGTGCTAGTACTTGGAAACAAGAGGGATCTTCCCAACGCTTTGGATGAGAAACAGCTCATCGAAAAAATGTACGTCTTGAGAATGAGGGGTGCTGTTGGGGGCTGAGAGCCCTCTGTCCTGCGGAGTGAGCATTGCACGTTGTTTAGCTGTGATCAGAGCCTTGTTTCTGGTGAATAAACTTGGTTTCCCTAGTCGCAGTGAGACAAGACAGCAGGTCGGATGAAGTGGCCGTGTTAGTTGTCCCGGCTGTTTGAAGCACATGCTTACTTTGTCACTTCTGCTGCTTGCAGGAATCTGTCTGCTATCCAGGATAGAGAAATCTGCTGCTATTCAATCTCCTGCAAAGAAAAGGATAATATAGGTAAGGAGTGGCTTGCCCTGGACCTGGTGCTGCTGCCGTCCGTTGGCTCTGTCTCTGTGGGAGTGACTCCTCTTGTGGGCCCAGGGAAGAAAGCGTGGCCATCCTTCCTTTCCTTTGAGCACAGGCCAGCACCCTGAAGCTCCTCTACAAATAAGCAAAAGCTGTGAAGTGGTTGGCATAAGCATCTATTGCTGGTGCTTTAAAATAAAAAATACCATTTTTGCATGAGTCGTCTTCAGGTGTTCTGAACACTGAACGGTGTGTTGGCACTTCATTGAAAGTACAGGCCATCGAATCTACTTACTGCCAGTTCATTTCTTAGAACTGCAATCAGAAAGTCCCGCCAAATTGGCGACTTACACAGCAGGGACCTCCCCTCCCTGGCTCGGGAGGCTGGCTGAGTGGCCGGGTCCCTGTGCAGTGTGTGGGGTGTCCAGTAACTGCCTAGAGATCCCACTGCCATCCCCTGGGTTGCACAGCCCCCAGGATGAGCTCATGCTAAGTAGTCCGTTTTCCAAGCAGTCGCATTCTGAGGGCTACTAGGGAGATGCTCTTCAGGGCAGTGTAGGATTAGATGTGTAACCCAGCATTGGGTTGAAGACCTGTGAGAGCGCTGCTTTCCATGCCTGCGGTTGGTCTGGTTGTCCTAGGGAGGTGGGGGTGCTGGCACCTGGTGGTGAAGTCCTGGGATGCCACTCACCACGGCAGCAGAGGACTTGCCTGGGGGGCAGCGATGGGGTGGCAGGTGCAGGACCCGCCCCGCCTGGGCCACTGTCAGTAGGACTTTGTGCTGCTTAGTAGACCTGTGCGTTTTCCTTGCCTCCTGGAAAAGAAAACCCCTGGACACTTGGGCGGGCAGCGGGGGAGAGCAGGTGGGCACCTCCGTCGGCATCGGGGGCTGACCCTCACAGTGGCTGCGTGCTGTGGTGGTGACCGGCCTTGGGACTCTAGAACTCTCGGTGGACTGAAGGTTACCCGTCAAGGCAGCTGACCCACCGAGCAGACTGAGAACGGGTAGCTCTCAGTGAGCATGCCCATTTGTTTGGAGCGGGGAATGCGCTGCCAGTCACGTGAATGAATAAACGTCCTAGGTGGTCAGGTCCCTGTGCTGTCCTTGTTCGGCTTTAGTGGCAAGTCTGTGAATATACTAAGTTCATCCAAGAAGCATTTTGCTGCACACTGAAATATACTTGCAGCTTCATGGTGTGGCCAAGAGTGCCTTGCTGCCCATACCGAGTGGCCTCAGAACACCGGGCGGGGCAGCCCAGCCTTGCCTGGGTCACCTGCATCATTGCCATGCTGTCTCTGTGTATTTCACCCCCATAATACCGTTTCCTTTTCTCCCTGAATCTAGATATCACACTTCAGTGGCTTATTCAACACTCAAAGTCGAGGAGAAGCTGAAGTGTCTCCGGGAGTCTTCATCCTTCTTGGCTGTCACCCTAGAATTACTGTCCGTTCCTCTGAAGTCCTTCCCAGAATACGGCCCTTCCTGAACCCGAGAAATTGCCTTTTTCAGAGTTTGTTCCTCACGCGCACTGCTGAAGATGCATCTCCCTAACCCTTCATCCAGAACCCGCTAGAGTTGTCATGATAAAGTCAGCACACACGGGCCTCTTGCACGTCCCAAGACAACGTGTAGAGCTCCTTTCTCTGTTCTTTTTTTAGAAAGAAAAAAACCACAGCCACACTGTCAGCTATCTCAAATCAAGTGAACTGCATATTTCGGCTCTGGTCTTCGAGGGCCAGATTTTGTATTGGTTTATCAGTTACTGACTGATGTTTCCCTGTGGAACCCGGTAGCCTAGTGGTGGCCCTGACTCAAGGCAGCGTGCAGTCTCCGGTGCTACCCGGAGTTTAGGGAACCTTGCGGCCTGCCTCCCAGGGCTGTGGGAACAGTGCCCGCCTCCCTCACCGTGCGTGTGGCGTGTGGAGCCGCAGCTGCACCCCCGTGCAGCAGGGCAGCCGGCCGAGGGTGCGTCCTCACAGCTCTGCCTTTGCCGGGGGCGCAGCAGCAGGTGGCGCAGGCTGCCTGGTGTCTGTCCACTCCACTCCTTGGTTTCCCCTGGTTCACTCACTTTAAAGGGGATGGGAATTGGAGATTTTCTCAAGAGCTTTCCTGAATCTAGAGCATTCAGCCAATATAATAAAACCTGTTACGAATGTCAGACTCGGTTCACACACCCGTTTGTTCTGTCTGTCTCCAGTCACTGGGCCAGTGCCGCTGCATGACACTCTAATTATAATCTCTTGGCTTTTTATATCTGGTCATGAAGTTGACTTTCGGCACAAAAGATATTTAACCACAAGTTCTTTTCTCTTACCAATATAAGGTTTGGCACTCTTTGTCCAGTGCCACCAGACATCTTGACCAGTGTGACAACTCTAGAGCTGCCTGCTTCCCTGTGCACTGCTGCGCAACATCTGCTGGCTGGTTAGTAATCCCACCGAGGGCCGGCAGCTGCTGCAGGTGCCTGCTCGCCTCTGCGGCTGTTGTGGCTCCCGGGGGCTGCTGCAGTGGGTGTGCTTGGGGACCCCTGCTTCCCCATTGCCTCCCTGCACGTGACTTGTTTCGTGTGTCCAGTAGGACTTCGCAGCCTGCGTATTGAGCACTCGGAGTGTGGTCAACAGCGAGTTCTTTTAGCACATCCAGTTTTAGTTTGTAGACTACCACGCCTTAACACTGTTCTTTTTGTACAAACGCACCGTGTTGCACAAACACTACTTGTTTTTCATGAGTGGAACTGCGGCTCTTCGAGTCCCGGTTCTCTGAGGCGCCCTTGGCCGGCGCGCAGATGGTCCTGTGCGATGGGTGGCCAGCTGCGGCCCTGCGGCTCGGCACCAGTGGCGGGTACACCGCGCAGGAGGTGCCAGCTTGCTTGTGCCTACGAGGAGACGTCGGACTGTGAGGACTGCATAGGATTGTTGAGTGGCCTCTGGCTGACCCTGGATGTGTTCATGTCTGTCCTTTGCTTTTGGTATTTCCAAGATCTCTTTAAGAATACTACCAGCCTTTCCCTGTGCATAACCTCTGCATGTGAAAACAGTTACTGAACTCTGTAAATACGTACATTTTGTATTTAGGTGGATGCAGTTTTTGTCTGTTTACTGCTCTTCTCAGCTTTATTCAATAAACTTGCATTTGGAGGGTTGTACTGTCCATCCTAACGGCAGGTGTGGAGATGGAAAGGGGGTGACCACGCAGATGACAGACTGTGCTGGAATGCAGTCAGCCCAGGCCTTAAAGAGCTGCGTCTGTGGGCTGGCCAAACTAGAAAGAAACTTTTCTGGTGGCCACACCACAGCATTGCCTGTGATTAGTGTGGGTGCAGCAGGGGGCACTTGGGTGGGAGCAACTGAATCACGGTTTGGCCGACTGAGTCATAAGGCAGGTGTTTCTGCTGACTGCAGAAGGGAAGTCTTTTTTTTTAAAAGATTTACTTATTGTTATTGGAGAGTCAGATACACAGAGAGGAGGAGAGACAGGAAGATCTTCCATCCGCTGATTCACTCCCCAAGCGGCCACAGTGGCCAGAGCTGCACCGATCTGAAGCCAGGAGTTTCTTCCAGATCTCCCACGTGGGTACAGGATCCCAAGGCTTTGGGCCGTCCTCGACTGCTTTCCCAGGCCACAGGCAGGGAGCTGGATGGGAAATGGGGCTGCCGGGATTAGAACTGGTGCCCATATGGGATCCCAGCACGTGCAAGGTGAGGACTTTAGCCACTAGGCAAAAATGTAAAAATACATACCAGCTGATTAGACCACAAAAACTCAGTTCATTTTTTGCTAATATGTGTTCTGTACCCCAAGTTTGTGTTTCATCTCATCGCAGCTTCCATGCTGTTCCATGTTGGGGTTCCTGTCTGTTCCCCCTGCACCCTTGCCAGCTCTGATGTGAGCTCTTCCATCCCTTGGACCACCCAGCTGTATTCTGAATTGGTGCAGTATTTAGTCGAGCAGCCCCTGGGGAGCTTTCTCACCACACTCCTACCAGGGGAGCAATGAACATGCACACTAAGCTTGATTCCCTAAGTCTCTGCTTTCAAGAATTGAGGCTTCAAATATGAGTCCCTTTTTCTCTGTTAGGTCAGTTGAGTGCAGTGGGCTTGCAGCTGCTCTAGTGTGGGTGGTTTTATGGCCAAGGCACTGCTGGTCTTCTCCCGTGGAGGGTTGAGTCATTGCTGCCTCTTGCTGGGTATGGTGGGTGATCGTGGGTTACAACTGGAGCGGGCACATCAGCCTAGCAGGTGCCACGTGCCATCCAGATTTGTTGGATGAGACCAGCGTGGGACACTGGCACGTGTGGTGGTGCAGTGGCAGGTCATGACGAGCCTTGCCGTGGAAGTCTACAGGGTCTTGTACCCAGCTGTGCCTGCTGCGCGTGCTTCCTGCTGGTTGGTAAACATGTTCCATGCAGTTTGTTCACAATGCAGCTATTCAGAGACCGTCCCTTGTCCCCAGGCAAGGAACTGCGTTGGAAGGTCATCTGACTTCATTAGCAAGTCCTGTCTACCTTGCTCTTCCTGTTTCAAAATCCCAGGACAGCTGGCTCCTGGGAAATAGATTGCACAGTGGGGATCAGGAAAGGCCAGCTTGGCCTTGGAATCATAAATGGGAGGGATGTTGGAGTTGTCACCACAGTCCCCTGGGAGTGCTGGGCCAGCTGAGGAGGCACTCTGAGGGACCTCAGCTTCCTTCTAGGGCCCAGCATGATGGCTTAATGGCTCAATTCTCACCTTGCAAGCACCAGGACCTCATGGGTGCAGCTCCGTGTCCTGGCTGCCCCACTTCCCACGCAGTTCCCTGCTTGTGGCCTGGAGAACTAGTCGAAGACAGCCCCAACACTGGGACCCTGCATGCTTGTGGGAGCTCCGAAAGCAGCTCTGGCTCCCGGCTTTGGATTAACTCAGCAATGGCTGTTGTGGCCATTTGGGGAGTGAACCAATAGATGGAAGACCTTTGTCTCTAAATCTGATCTGCCTTCCCAATAAAAACAAATCTTTAAAAAAAAAGTGGGTGGGGGGAAGCCAAAATTGAAAAAAGTTTATTGGAAGAATAGTTATAGGAGTGACAGATCTTCTATCTGCGGTTCACTCCCTGAACAGGCAGGGCTGGGCCAAGGTAAAGGCAGGAGCTGGCAGCTTCTTTCTGGTCTCCCACATGGTGCAGGGTCCCAAGGTGTTGGGCCAACCCCTACTGCTTCCCCAGGGATGTTAGCAGGGAGCTGGATGGGAAGTGGAGCAGTTGGGACTGGAACTCGTGGCCACGTTGGGTGCTGGAGTCACTGGTACCAGCTTTACGCGGCTGTGCCACATGGTGGGCTGCTGTAAGTTTTTCAAGAGCACAGGAAATGGTTTATTCTGGTATACATGGTGGGAAAGCACCTAGTACCACAGGGAGGGCAAGTGGTTTTTAAAATCAGCTTTGTGGGGCCCGGCATGGTGGCCTAGCGGCTAAAGTCCTCGCCTTGCACGCGTTGGGATCCCATATGGCTTCTCTCTGTAAGTCTGCCTTTCAAATAAAAACGAAAGAGCGAAAAAAAAAATCGTGAATGAAATTCTTAAGAGTTTCCTTAAGGCTGGGGGTTTGTCAATGGAACCACACTCACTCTAAAAGGGCTTGTCACTTTTAGTTCAACTGAGGAGAGAGGGCTGTGTAGATGTGGGGCTTGGAGCGGCCACCTGTCCTGGCTTGAGACCCAGCTGCCGGTGCTGTAGCTACACTGGTGGGCAGGGCAGGAGCCCAGGGCCCATGCTGTAACTTGCTCTGCTGAGTCTTGCTGCAAGGAGGTTCCCAAGTTTCCTGTGGCAGTTCCAGGAGGCCGCGTGTACAGGCGTGACGCCAACCAGGACACCTGTGCTCCTCCCCCTGACAGCTCTGGCCGCTAAGACTGTGTGCTGCTGTCCCCCAGTGTGCAGCCACGAAAGGGCACACGCCACGTCGGACCTCACGCCCGCCTTCCGTGCGGGGTCCTGGAGGGGTGCCCCGCAGACCCCGGCTCCAGCTCCCTACTGCCCTCCCTGCCTGGCCCACCTATCCCTGGATGCTGGGGGACAGAGGGAAGCCCAGCCAGTGTAGCCGGAAGGCTTCTGGGTGCCCGGCTTGCCTGTGAACGCCACAGGACAACCAGCCGTCGGGTGGGCCTGGTCTGCCTGCCCGCTGTGTCCCTCTTGCCCGGGGGTGGACCAGATGAGCACATCACCTAAGCCATCAAGTCCTCCTGAACTTTAGGGTCCTGGGCGCAGGTGCACGGGGTGGGGCCAGGGGTAGGGCAGGTCCCCCACCGGGACGGGCAGGCCCCGGGACGGGAGCGACGCCCACCGGGTCGGGGGTCGGGCAGGCCCCGGGGACCGGCGCATCCCTCGCCACAGCGCGGACACCGACAACGGGCAGCCCCGCGGTGCCGCACGTGACCCTCGGGGTGGAAGCGGCTCCCCCTGGTCCCGGCCGGCGCTCTCAAGGTCCACCCCGTCTCCGGCGACCTCGTCCTGACCCTCCAGGGACACCGGGCCACGTCTCCGGGCGGCGGGCCGCGCTCCCATTGGCTGCAAGTTGGGTCGTCCGGGGCCCGAGCCACCCGGGCTCGCCACGCCAGCCTGCCGGTCGGCGCTCGGCCCCGCCCAGGGGGCGGGGTCTGCGGCGGGGCGGGGTCAGGTCTGGGGGCGGGGCGGGGCCCGGGGGAGGAGCCGGGGCTGCGACCCGACTACCGGGATGGGGCGGGGCCAGGTCTGGGGCGGGGCGTGGCCCGGGGCGGAGCAAGGTCTGCGACTACCGGGATAGGGCGGGGTCCGCGGAGGGGCGGGGCCAGGCCTGGGGCGGGGCCTGCGTGATTGGCGGAGCGGAGTGGCTGGCGCCGCCGCCCGGCTCCCGCGGCCTATGGCGCAGCAGGCAGCCCGGGCCGCGCCCCGCCAATCCCGCCCCGGCCTGCGGCGCGCGTCCGGGCCGGCCGGGCCCGCGGGGCTGGGGGGCGGGGGACAATGGGCAGTTCCTGGTGCGTCACCGGGAAGTTCCTTAAAGGGGCCGCGCGCGGGGCGCGGGCTGGCGGGCGGCGGGCGGCGGCCCCGCGCTGAGATAATGCCCGCGGGGCCCGCGGCAGCATGCAGTGGCGAGCGCTCGTGCTGGGGCTGCTGCTGCTGCGGCTCGGCCTGCACGCCGCGCTCTGGCTCGTGTGCGGCCTGGGGCCCAGCCTGGGCTCGTACCCGCGCCCCCCGCGCCCCGGCGGGCCGGGCTCCGCGCCGCCCGGGCCTGCGGGCACGCCGTCGGGGCCCGCGCGCGGCGTGTGTGGCGCTGCGCCCTGGGGCCGCGGCGGGCCCGACGAGTACGAGCGGCGCTACAGCCGCGCCTTCCCGCCGCAGCTGCGGGCCCGCATGCGCGACCTGGCGCGGGGCATGTTCGTCTTCGGCTACGACAACTACATGGCGCACGCCTTCCCGCAGGACGAGCTCAACCCCATCTACTGCCGCGGCCGCGGCCCGGACCGCGGGGACCCGTGAGTGCGGGGCGGGCCCGGGGCACTGTGCGGCAAGTCGGTCAGGTGTGGACGAGGCCCGGCGACGCCCAGGCGGGGGCTCGCTCTCCGGGCCTCACCCCCGATGCCCACGCCGAGGGCTCGCTCTCCGGGCCTCACCCCCGATGCCCACGCCGAGGGCTCGCTCTCCGGGCCTCACCCCCGATGCCCACGCCGAGGGCTCGCTCTCCGGGCCTCACCCCCGATGCCCACGCCGAGGGCTCGCTCTCCGGGCCTCACCCCCGATGCCCACGCCGAGAGCTCGCTTCCTGGGCCTGACCGTTGCGCAGCTGTGGCAGGGGAGACAGTTGTGACCGCACCCCCGTGCCGCGGGCAGCGCTGCCACCTCCGCTCGTTTCTTTTTGAAGAATTCACATATGTTATCTGGGAATCAGACCGTCGGAGGGGCGAGGAGAGACAGGCCTTCCACCCGCTGGCCCCCACCCCCACCCCAGGAGGTCACAACAGCCAAGGTTGAGCCTGGCGGAAGCCAGGAGCCAGGAAGCTCTTCCAGGTCTCCCGTGTGGGTGCTGGGGCAGGCGATTCCTACCAGCTGCCTCTGCTTTCCCTGGGACCTTAGCAGGCAGCTGGATTGGAAATGGAGCAGCTGGGTCTCGAACCTGTACCCATATGGGATGCTGGTTCAGCAGACGGAGGCTCTACCTTCTGTCCCATAGCCCTCGCCCCCTTCTGCCATCAGAAGCAGCCCTGAGAACCTAGGGGCAGCTGGGGACCCCGTCTGTTTCAGGGTGGAGGTGCAGGGCTTAGTATAGGAGGTCTGTGTTCGTGTGTGGTGGGCTGGCACGCTGGGCTGCCCTGGGCCCCGGCCACTCGGCCTGCAGAGCTGGGCTTCTGCGTTCCCTGTTCCTGTAGCTGCTCTCGACAGTTGGAGGACCTGGACACGTCAGGGCTCCGCGCTCTGCTCTGAGGCTCCATATCGCTTTGCTGCTTCTCCGGGGAGCAGACTGGCAGGGGGCTGGGCTCACGGCCGCTGGTGGCCTGGGACGTTCAGGAGGCTGTGCAGGTGGTTCCCGCCCCATCCCCCGTCCTGGCTGCCGTGGGTGCAGGCGGACATGGCATCTGTAACCCAGGGCACTGTGACTGTTGCCAGCCCTGGGACGTGTGACTGTTCTCGATTTCCCAGGGGGACCTGCCACAGACTGAGCCACTCTGTCGCGTGCTGGCATGCAAGGACTTGCACCCCGTGTCCCTCCGAGCCTCCTGGGATGCAGGGAGGGCTGCCTGGTGGCCCTGGGCTGTGTGCACCTGCTGATTTCCTAGCATGTGGGTTTGAACTTGTTGGCTGCTTAGTCAACCATTTCCTGCCGCAGGCCAGCATTTCCTGTGTTTGAAGGTAGTGGTGGGAGGAGCTAGTAGTTGGTGTTCTACGTGCTGGTGGAGAACTTGAGCTCTGTAAACAAAGTCCAGTTCTGGCCCTGAAGCCTGTCCGAGCTGGGCCAGCCCCGCTGTCCTGCCTGCCTTGCGGGTGGCACAGCGGTCACGGTCGCCTTGTGCTGCTGCCCAGGAGGCATTAGGGGAGCTCCCACCTGGCTTCTCACCCAGGAGGCGGGCACCCGCGTCCTTGGGCGTTGCACCAGGAGGGCAGCAGTGGGAAGCAGAGCAGCTGGCACTGCCTGGACACAGCCCCCACCCCGCTTCATTTTCTGTCAGAAGTGTTCTATGAGTGTCGGTCTGGCTTTGCAGGGACGGCGACACTTCAGTTCTTAAAACCCTGGCTAGTGGTAGCAGTTTTGGTGGCCGCCTGGCCCCTGCATGAAGTCCCTGAGTGACAGGGAGCTGGGTGGAGCTGCTGGTGGAGAGCAAGTTGCCCCGTAGTGACCGCTGAGGCAGGCCCCCATCTTTTGCTGCCGAGGGTGCCTGTGGCAGCCTGCTCCCTGTCTGGGCACTGGGCCTTGTGGTTCAATGTTTAACCCAATGGAATGCTCACGAGTAGGCGGGGTTGAGCAAGAGTACTTCCTGTGACCTTTGACCCCTACCACCCACCTTGGGTCCTTAGCTCTCCACAGCTCCTGCTCCAGGTGGGGTGGGGCGCGGCAGTGTCTTCTGGTTTTCTAGATTGGGCTGGAAGGAGTCCCTGCTGTGCGGGTTGCCCAGCTTGTAGGGGGGAGGTATCCCCGGCTCCCACACAGCCCCATCCCTGTTGCTTGTTTACCTGTTGCACACACCCTGCACACTGCTGCCATGCCTCCAGGTGGTTAGGGTGCCTGCAGTTCAGATGAGAGCAGGTGCTGAGCTTGGCTTTCTGTGTCAGAAGAAAAAGGCCCGTGATGGGGGAGGAGCTTGTCTCCAGCCGGGTCCTGGCCTCATTTCCTTGGGGTGGGTGGTTGTGTAGGTTGTGCCTTTCTAGCACTTGCAAAGTGCCTAGAGCCAGCTTTGTGGGTAAGGTGACCTACCTCCTGTGAAACCCATCTCCTGGGGCACTGGTTCTAGTCCCGGCTGCTCCACTTCCCACCCGGCTCTGTATTGATGCACCTGGGAAGGCAGTGCATAATGGCCCAACTTCGTGGAGCTCTGCCACCCAGAGTTCCCAGCCCCTTGGCCGTGGCCGCTGCGGCCCTCCCGGCCCCTGTGTGCGGCCTGGCCGTGGCCGCTGCGGCCCTCTGGGGAGGGAGTCTGTGTGTGGACACCATTCTGTTCTGGCACTCTGTCTTTACGATGTGTGTGTGTTCAAACAGGACAAGTTGCTGAGTTTCATTTCAGTTTCTCTTCTTTTTCAGTTCAAATCTGAACATCAACGATGTGCTGGGGAACTACTCGCTGACGCTGGTGGACGCCTTGGATACACTCGCAGTGAGTGTTCTGGATCCTCAGTTCACACGGTCATGTGGGGGTAGGGACTCATGGGCCCTACCAGGGGCTCACTGGTGCCCGCAGGGAGTCCAGGGCTGTCCAGGAATAAAGGAAGGAGGCCCCCCAGCCGCTGCCAACCATGTGCATATGGTGTCTGACTTCCCACTCCAAGTGTATGTGAGCTGCTGGTGTGATGCCGGCTGCAGCCCCTCACCTTGTGGTTTCCCTTGGTGACTTGGGGGGCCCCAGAGCTTGGCTGGGGTGCAGCCACCTGGTGGCAGTGCACTTGTTCTTCGTTTGGGAGGGCGTGCGGCCTGGGGCACTGTGTGTCCAGGCAACACTGCACGCCCTGCACAAAGGTTCTCAACCTCTTTGCTGCTGGCCTGGCCTGCCCAGCAGACCTGTGCCACTTGGAACCTTGCTCTGTGCTGCTGGTCTCACTGCTGGGCTCTGTGGTTTCTGGGTGTCCTGCAGAGGAGGTCTTGGCTGCCCCACATGTGTGCTGGGTGAGTGTCAGGGGCAGGTGCTGGGGTGTAGACCACTGCCAGGCAAGGCTGCGGCGATAGAACATCTGCCCAGCGCCTCCCGTGATGTGCTTGTGGCTGCTGTGGGTGTCTGATTCACAAAGATGTGCCCAGATACATGTGGGCAGCCTGATGGGCGTGGGCGCTTGTTGGCCGTAAGAACCGCCTACAGGTCGGCTGGCAAGGCTCACCTTTGGCCTGGTGCAGCTCCGCCTTCCCAGCCAGCTGCTCTTGCCGCCTGAGTCACCTGCCCTCCTTGTACCGCCTGGACGCGGTGAAGCACAGATGTGCGTGTGTGTATAGGGTTCATGTCCGTGTTGCCCATGTCTCTGGGCTTGGTTCCCAGCAGGTGCTTTACTAGAGAAGGGCCCAGTGCCCATCCACCCAGGGAATCCTGCCTTTTCCTGGACAGGAGGGCCGCAGTGCACATGGGCGTTGGGTGGTGCTGAACAAAGTGTCCTTTGTCCCCCACACCCCCAGAGGGAGCCCTCACCATCCTCGGCCTGCCCTTTGCTTGTTGGGGCCATGACACCCGTGCCAGGTCCTGCTGGAGGCAGGTGAGCGCCGTAGTGGGCAGCTCCTCCCTGTGGTTCCTGCTGTTCCGGATCGGCTCGTGGCTGTCTTCGTGGTGGCCCCACAGGTGTTCCTGGCTCCAGCTTTGCCTTGTCTGTGGGTACCGTCATGACAGATGTGGACAGGCTGGCTGTGCCAGCATGGGAGAGCCACCCAGCCCTGACAGCTGCAGGCAACCTGTGGTGCCGTTGCTTCATCGGAGTCCAAGAAGGAGGAAGTGAGAGAGAAGAAAGGGCTGTGTCTGTTCTCTGGGTACAGCAGCATACGGCTGGGAGAGGGAGATCAGGCACCCCCAAAAGGCCTCATGTCTGCCCTGTGGCTGTCTCCCCGACTTGAGGGAGGGATGGGGTGGTGTGTGTGTGTGTGTGTGTGTGTGTATGTGAGAGAGAGAGAGAGAGAGAGAGAGAGAAAGAGATGTCATTCAGGTCCCGGGCAGTTTCAAATGCAGAGAAAGCAGCTTACTGCAGGTTGTTCAGAAAACATTAAGCCCCATTTGTACCTCAGAGGGAGGAGGGTAGCTTAGTGCGCTGGCATGCCCGCACACCCCACGAGACCCCAGGAGACCCCAGGACAGTTGGCTTGTGCGTGGGGGAAAGGTGAGGATGACCACACTTATATAGCCATGGCCCTGTTTCCTCAGAGACACTGAGCTGCTTGTTCGTGCTGTTTGTGGGTTTGAAGCGTCGCGGTTTCGAGCCATGTTCTGAGATGACTTCCTCAAAGCAGAGGGACTCGTGTTCTTGTTGCTTCTGTTTTGTGGTTCCTGGGTCCCTTGTCAGCGTGTGGGCTGTGGAGTGGGTAGGGAGGCGCCTCTGGCCGTCCTGGCAGCGACTTCCCGTGTGGCCTTCGAGAGACCAGACTCCGAGCTGGAGGAAACAGCTGCTGCCCGCTGTGTCCTGCCACAGCTGGCCGGTAGAGGGTCCTGGGCGGGTGGGAGTGGCCCCATGTGGCCCGGCTTCCTCTCCCCACCCCCAGCTGCTCTGAGGTCCCCATTCCTCTTCTGCAGATAATGGGGAACACGTCCGAGTTCCAGAAGGCAGTCAGGTTGGTCATTGACACCGTGTCCTTTGACAAAGACTCCACCGTCCAGGTCTTCGAGGCCACCATAAGGTAGAGCGGCTGGGTTGTGGGCTGGGGGCTCCTTTGCTTGAGACCGCTCGCCCCCAGTGTGTTTCTGAGGAAGGCGATTTTCCTGTCTGCCCAGCAGGGCCCCCACGGCTCCATGGGTGCAGTCTTATCCTGGCGTCCACTTCCGGCCCCCTCTGTGTTCTGGTGGCCTATCCCACACGTGTGCCCATGTGCCCCTCTGGCCTCTTTCTAGCTTTTCCACCATCAGTCAGAGAGAAGTCGGGACGTTGGTTCACAGTGCTGTGGGGCATAGAGACTCCAGAGCAGTCGGCTTGTGCGTGGGGGAAAGGTGGGGATGACCTCACCAGCTGTGCCCCACATGGGGCCTGGGATGGGGGTCCTGTCTCCCTCTTGCAGCCCCAGCGGTGGAGTTGCCCATGACTGGGTCAGCCCCCAAGTGTGGTTCCCTGAGCTGCAGGCATCCCTGAGCCCCCAGGGACAAGCAGTGTCTCCGGCGGTGCCAGCTACACTCTGCCTCCTCCTTGTGTGTCCCACCTCAGGGTCCTGGGCAGCCTCCTGTCTGCTCACAGAATCATAACAGACTCCAAGCAGCCCTTTGGGGACATGACGATCAAGGACTACGACAACGAGCTGCTGCACATGGCGCACGACCTGGCCGTGCGGCTGCTGCCTGCTTTTGAGAACACCAAGACGGGGATTCCGTACCCACGGGTAGGTGCTGGGCACCCCGTCCTGTGCTGCCTCACTTCTGGGGAAGTTCAGTGTGCTCTGGTTAACCTGCTGTGTGCCGGGTGGACGGTAGCTTTCCTGGCATCCTGCTCCGCTCTGGAACGGGTGCTGGTGTCTGTCTCTGTGCATGGTGCACAGCTCCGCGCTGTGGAGCCAGGTGGCCGCTGTTCTTGTCTGCAGCTGGGCCTGTGTGCTGGGAGGGCTCTCATGGCCTGTGCTGCCTGGCAGGCTGAATGTTGACTAAACACACGTTCCAGAACGAGGCTGCACTCCTTGGCAGGGGAGGGAATCGAGCCACCCCGGAGTCCACGTTGGCTGAGCTCCCTTAGGACTGCTCAGTGGTTCTGTGGCTCACTCTGTCTCCTGCCCCATGTCTGATGGCCTGGTACCATGGGGACTTGCTGCGGACCCTGGCGTGGTCGGGTGGCAGGGAGCTCTGGGTCCCGGGGCCTTGCAGCCCCGTGGCTCCCGGCGTTGAACCCTCATCCCTTGCACTGCAGGTGAACCTGAAGACGGGTGTTCCTCCTGACAGCAACAACGAGACGTGCACGGCGGGAGCCGGCTCTCTCCTGGTGGAATTTGGGATTCTGAGCCGACTGCTGGGGGATTCCACTTTTGAGTGGGTGGCCCGGCGTGCGGTGAAGGCCCTGTGGAGTCTCCGCAGCCACGACACAGGACTGCTAGGTGTGTGGGCCTGGGGTCGGTGGGACTGCCCTGGGGTCCTCCCTGGGCTGCAAACCCTGGAAATGCGACCCGAGAGGCTATGGAGTCTGCCACTTCCAGTGGCAAGGCAGAGTGAGAGGTACAGGAGGGAGGGAGAGAGAGAGAGAGATGTTCCGTTCCAAAATGGCCACAACGGCCAGGACTGGGCCAGGTAGGAGCCAGGAGCCTGGAGCTCTCTCAACTGGGTCTCCCATGTGGGTTCCAGAGACCAAATACTTAAGCCGTTGCCCTCAGCACCGGTGCCTAGGCTGGACTCCAATGAGAAGGCGTTGTGTTGTGGCTCCAGAGTCCGGCTGCTGGGCCTGGCTGAGGCCCCACCGACGGGGTGTTTTCAGAACCACCTCTGGGGCCAGTCTCCATGCCCAATTATGAGACCTTTCTTTCTTGTTGGGGGTTTTTGTAGGAGCCATCTGTCATTTGAAAAACCGGGTGCGTGGGGCGGGCTGGCCTCTAGGGAGGGTTTTTCCCAGCCTCCCAAGAATGGATGCTCAGCCTGTCTTCGAAAGTGGTTGTGGACGTGGGACACGTGCTGTAGGAAGTGGTTCATCCATGCCGTCATGGTTCATGCTCAGTGGTCGGCATGTGACTGGCACGGCGTGCCTGTGGTGTGGCGTGCTGAGATGTGTTTACTTCTAGTGCTAAGAGGCCGTCACAAAAGTTTTGCTGAAATTCTAAAACTTACAAGCCAATCCACCCTATTGACCAGCAGTACAAATGGAGACAAGGCTTAAATTGTCACCTACCTCCGAATAGTGGCCAGTGTCACTGAGACTACCACCCGCTTAGCTTTCTGGCCATTCTTGCATCCTGGTGTGTTTCCATGTGAAATCTGCATGGACACATGTGTGCGTCCTGTGTCACACACGTCACTCGTGCCACAAGCCCTGGGAGTGACAGTGCTGTGTCAGGGATGTGTGGACCAGAACTGCTGGGGCTCTGCCTTAGAGTCAGCACTGACCCCGTGTTGGGACCATGACGGGCCGTGCGGTGGCCGGTGGAAAGGATGCGGGTGTAGGGTCAGGCCCCTCCTGCTCTCTACCTGCGGGGTACGAGCATGCTGGAGAGTGGCAAGGGCAGCAGGCATGGCCAAGGCCTGAAGGACTTGTTTGTTTCCGCAGGCAACGTGGTGAACATCCAGACGGGCCACTGGGTGGGGAAGCAGAGCGGCCTGGGTGCTGGGCTCGACTCCTTTTATGAGTACCTGCTCAAGTCCTACATCCTCTTTGGGGAGAAAGAAGACCTGGACATGTTCACCGCTGCCTACCGCAGCATCCAGAGCTACATGCGCCGGGGGTGAGCCTACCGTGCCGGGGGTGCTGGGCACCCAGCGGGAGGCATGTTCTTCCTTGGCTGGTGCTGTGGGTCTCAGCTCCCAGACAAGAGGCCTTTTTCTAGGTGCTGGTGGCAGCTGAGTTCTCCTGAGGAGTGATTGAGCAGGTCCCCAGCATTTCTGTGGCCTCTCCTGCGGGGCCCCCAGGCTGGCCCTGACCATGGGAGGGATGACTGCTGCCAGGGAGAGTTCCTTGGATCTCCATACAGCCTAGCCTCCCCGTGGGCCATCCTGGCTGGTGGAGGGGTGTCCTGCCTCTTACTGTCTGCAGAGATGCCAGGCTTGGTTTTGGTTGCTGGCAACAGATGTCAGCTGCTTACCCTGCATTTCCTAGCCATGCATCCTGGCAGGCATTGGGGAATCCTGGAAGCCCCCTTCCCCACCAACAAGCCTGGCTTGCCATGATCATCACTCGTCTCTGTGCTGAAGTACCTGCTCTGGCGCTTCCCTAGTACCTGCTTCTGTGTTGGTTATGGGGGAAGGTGTGTGTGTGCCCGAGTTTATATCAAAGCACCTTTGGTTGCCTTTGGCTGCGTTTGTCTCTCAGTGCCCAGGCTGAACTGAACCATGGTCCCAGGGTCTTGCCTAATGCTCTCCCCACATGGTGCTGGGGCCCTGCTGGGTTAGAGTCCCTGCCACAGCCACCACCTTGCCATGTGCGTGAGCTCCTTCTATGTGCAGTGTGTCCTGGGAAGGGCCTGGAGACCCTGGTGCACTACACAGTCCAGGCCAAGAGCTGGGCTCTGCAGTGTGTGCCTCTCCTGCTGGCACCTAAGCAAGGTGCCAGGCTGCTCCTCACACCACACTGCTTGGTTTGCAGGCGGGAAGCCTGCAACGAGGGAGAGGGTGACCCGCCGCTGTACGTCAACGTGAACATGTTCAGCGGGCAGCTCATGAACACCTGGATCGACTCTCTGCAGGCCTTCTTCCCCGGGCTGCAGGTACGGGGCTGCTCGGGCTCTGGGAGGCCTGCAGTGCGGCAAGCCTCGGTCCTGGGCGGAGTGACTGCGAGCCCCGTGGCGGGGGGTGGTCCTGGGAGGCAGGTCTCCGAGCTGTGGGCCCCACTGGTTGAACTATGGAGTTGAGTCTGTCCGTGCCTGGTTGTTGTTGGTGGGCCTGGAGTAGGGGGTTCGCTCTGGGAGGTTGGTGATGTCCCCTCTGCGCCGTGGGTGGGCGTCTCAGGCTCCTGCCCTGTGCCGCTGTCCCAGGTCCTGATCGGGGACGTGGAGGACGCCATCTGCCTGCACGCCTTCTACTACGCCATCTGGAAGCGCTATGGGGCCCTCCCCGAGAGGTACAACTGGCAGCTGCAGGCCCCCGACGTGCTCTTCTACCCGCTGCGGCCGGAGCTCGTGGAGTCCACCTATCTCCTGTACCAGGTACCGCACTGGGGGCATGCCCATGTGTGAGGGCCATCCTGGTAGCGTCCACTCACGTTTGCTGGATTCTTGGTCTGTGTTCTCGTTTGTGGCTGCCATCGTTCGCGAGTCCATAGGGCAGAGATGGCCTCTGTGGACAGACGTTTTCTCTTCAGTTCTACTCATTTTCCTTTTATTCAGAGAGCAGAGTTGAATTAGTATCATCCATCCGTCGGTTCACTCCCCAAGCACCTGCAGCAGCCAGGGCTCGGCCAAGCTGAAACCCGCGTTCTAGAACCTCATCCCTGTGTACTATGTGGGAGGCAGAGACCAAGTTCTTTTTTGTTTTTAAAGGCAAGGTTGCGGAGAGACAGATCTTCCATCCACTGGTTCAGATGGCCGCAGTGGCTGGGGCTAGGCCAGGCCGGAGCCAGGAGCCAGGGGCTTCTTCCAGGTCTCCCACATGGGCGCAGGGACCCAGGCACTTGGGCCGTCCTCTGCTGCTTTCCCAGGCCATCAAAAGAGAGCAGGACTAGCTAGAGGGGAGCAGCCAGCATTGGAATTGGGGCCATATGGGATGCTGGCGCTGTGGGTGGCAGCTTTATTTGCTGTGCCACAACGCCAGCCCAGGGACCCGAGTTCATGACCTGCTGCTTCCCAGTGTGCATCAGCTGGATCAGAAGCAGAGAGTGGGACTTGAACCATCACACTCGAGGGCGGGATGCTGGTGCCAAGTACCTGCCCCTCAAATGGGTTTTTAGTCTTATTTGCAAGGACTGACTGTATTTCATCTTTACTCTGGAGGAAGGTTTTGTGCTTACTGTGTTTCAAATTCATTTGACCAGATAGCATGCTTTTGTTTTTAACTTCTGTGTCAGTGTCCTGTGTAAGTCCTTTTCTGGGGCGCTGTCCTTGCCTGTCTGCCCACACGGGAGCCAGAGAGGCTCCAGGCTGTTCTGGCGGCCAGGGTGAGAGTCTGCAGCCCCCTGGTGCAGAGGGCGCCCTGAGCGCTGGTGTCTCAGGGCTGGAGCAGAGTGGAGGCCTCCCACACCTGCGCTTGGCCCTTCCTCCCTGTGCTGTGAGTGGGATGGGGCCAGGGCTTGCTCCCCCGTGGATCTGAGTTTCTGGAGAGTTCTGAGGCAGGACAGTCACTGGAGTTACTCTCGGGCATGGGGCTGTCCAGTGGACCTTGCTTTGTGTCTGCCAGGTGGGGGTTGGTCAGGTGAGCTGTAGCAGGTGTGGTTCTGCCCTGGAGCAGAGGGCCCTTGCCTAGCTGACAGGAAGGAAACGGGTCACAGGTTTGCTGTGATGGGCTTGGCCGCTGGCGACCCTGTACGTGGTGGGGAATCGAGCCTGTGAACTGCGTGGATGAGCCAGTGCCTCGTCTCCCGCCCTGACTGGCTCATGTTCTCTGTCTCAGGCAACCAAGAACCCCTTCTACCTCCACGTGGGAATGGACATCCTGCAGAGTCTGGAAAAGCACACCAAAGTCAAGTGAGTTCCCGTGTTGCTCTGCCTGCTGCGCGTGCCTCATCCATGGCAGGTTGCCGTGGCGCTGTTGGCCGCTTGCATCGTGATGTCTGGAGACCGTGATCGTGGGCTCTGCAGGAATGCTGCTTGCCTCTGCTTGTTGGTGTGTCACTGGCATTTTATCCATATGGACACTGGGTAGGGTCCCGGCTGCTCCGCTTCCAGTCCAGCTCCTTGCTATTGTGCGTGGGGAAAGCAGCAGAAGATGGCCCAAATGCCTGAGTCCTTGCTACCCAGGAGGGAGACCCAGGTGACACTCCAGGCTCCTGGCTTTGGCCTGTGGTTGCTCCATTGTTGCTGCCATGTGGGGATGAGCTAGCAGATGAAAGATCTTTATGTCGGTTTCTGTCTCTGTTACTCTGACTTTGAGACAGAATAAATCTTGAAATGAAAACAAAGCAAGAATTTTAAACCAGACTTTATATAGTTTTCTTTAAAGTTCAGTTCTTTTAAAGGCAGAGTTAGAGGGAGCAAGATCATCTGTCTTGTTCTCTCCCCATGCCTTTGGCATGTAGAGCTGGGCCAGGCCGAAGCCAGGAGCCAGGAACGTCATCTGGGTCCTACTTGGCTGCAGGGGCCCAAGCACTAGGGCCCTCTTACTAGCAGGGAGTTTGGACTGGCACTCCTATGGGATGCTGGCATTACAGACAGCAGTTTAACTATCTGCCGCAGCATTGGCCCCTGTCCTCATAATGAATTTCTTGGCAGTTACCTTCTTGGTTTCACCACTGTTTGGGAAAAAGCCACTGCTGTCCTTCCTCTCAGCCTGCAGCCAGCCAGCCAGCTCACTTAGCAGTGAGGCCTGTGCAGCTGTGTGGTGCTGAGCGAGCCCAGCTCCTGCCTGCTGTGGCACTGGCTGGTTTGGCTGATGCCTGGCCTTGGGCAGGGCTGACTGCACACCTGCTTTGCAGATGCGGGTACGCCACACTGCACCATGTCATTGACAAGTCCAAGGAGGACCGGATGGAGAGCTTCTTTCTCAGCGAGACCTGCAAGTACCTGTACCTGGTACGTGTGCGGCGGGAGGAGCCATGTGCTGGCGTGCTGCTGCCACCCTCGCAAGGGGCAGAGAGACAGGAACCTGTGGTGGTGAAGTGAAGTGCCAGAGGAGGGGACTGTGCCCTTGGCTCTAGGCACTCCTCATGTGCATTGTCTGGGCTGAAACCTGGGCCAAGATGGTCCATACTCACCTGCCCGTGGTGCTGACCGGGAGGGCACCGTGACCTGCCCACGGTCGTGGATGGCTGGGCTGAGCTAGCATGTGCCCCT
This sequence comes from Ochotona princeps, assembly GCF_030435755.1. Classification (NCBI taxonomy): domain Eukaryota; kingdom Metazoa; phylum Chordata; class Mammalia; order Lagomorpha; family Ochotonidae; genus Ochotona; species Ochotona princeps. The sequence continues at coordinate 40,554,754 of NC_080852.1, read as the reverse complement.
GCAGGGACTCCTGTCCAGGCATGTGTGGCCACTGTGCCCATGGCTGCTCAGACTCTGTATGCAGCTTGGTACAGGTGCCTGGGGTGGTACAGAGGCGGCAGCAGCAGGGCTGGGGTGCCCAGACAGGACAGAGGAACACCTTTGCCCAGCTTCTGGCAGCAGACTCGGGCATCTGGACTCGGGCTCTGAGAGGTACCCGGCAGTGGCTCCCACGGGCCTGTGTGAGGTGGGCTTTGGAGCTGCCGGCTGCTTCTAGAAGAACCCATGTAATCTGGGGCCACACTGTGCAGAAACCCATGGAGGAGTGTATGGCCGGGTGTGCAGGGGGAGAGAGGAAGGTATCCACAGAGTGCAGCTGCTTCCTGAGTCTGTCAGCCGCGTTGACACTGTCCCCTCAGTGTGTTACACTGCCTGTCCCCTCAGTGTGTTACACTGCCTGTCCCCTCAGTGTGTCAGCTGCCTGTCCCCTCAGTGTGTTACACTGCCTGTCCCCTCAGTGTGTTACACTGCCTGTCCCCTCAGTGTGTTACACAGCCTGTCCCCTCAGTGTGTTACGCTGCCTGTCCCCTCAGTGTGTTACGCTGCCTGTCCCCTCAGTGTGTTACGCGCCCTGTCCCCTCAGTAGTTACACTGCCTGTCCCCTCAGTGTGTTACACTGCCTGTCCCCTCAGTGTGTTACGCTGCCTGTCCCCTCAGTGTGTTACGCTGCCTGTCCCCTCAGTGTGTTACGCTGCCTGTCCCCTCAGTGTGTTACACTGCCTGTCCCCTCAGTGTGTCAGCTGCCTGTCTCCTCAGTGTGTTACACTGCCTGTCCCCTCAGTGTGTTACACTGCCTGTCCCCTCAGTGTGTTACACTGCCTGTCCCCTCAGTGTGTCAGCTGCCTGTCCCCTCAGTGTGTTACACTGCCTGTCCCCTCAGTGTGTTACACTGCCTGTCCCCTCAGTGTGTTACGCGGCCTGTCCCCTCAGTGTGTTACACTGCCTGTCCCCTCAGTGTGTTACACTGCCTGTCCCCTCAGTGTGTTACGCTGCCTGTCCCCTCAGTGTGTTACGCTGCCTGTCCCCTCAGTGTGTTACGCTGCCTGTCCCCTCAGTGTGTTACGCTGCCTGTCCCCTCAGTGTGTTACGCTGCCTGTCCCCTCAGTGTGTTACACTGCCTGTCCCCTCAGTGTGTCAGCTGCCTGTCCCCTCAGTGTGTTACACTGCCTGTCCCCTCAGTGTGTTACACTGCCTGTCCCCTCAGTGTGTTACACTGCCTGTCCCCTCAGTGTGTCAGCTGCCTGTCCCCTCAGTGTGTTACACTGCCTGTCCCCTCAGTGTGTTACACTGCCTGTCCCCTCAGTGTGTTACGCGGCCTGTCCCCTCAGTGTGTTACACTGCCTGTCCCCTCAGTGTGTTACACTGCCTGTCCCCTCAGTGTGTCAGCTGCCTGTCCCCTCAGTGTGTTACACAGCCTGTCCCCTCAGTGTGTTACACAGCCTGTCCCCTCAGTGTGTTACGCTGCCTGTCCCCTCAGTGTGTTACGCTGCCTGTCCCCTCAGTGTGTTACGCTGCCTGTCCCCTCAGTGTGTTACATGGCCTGTCCCCTCAGTGTGTTACGCTGCCTGTCCCCTCAGTGTGTTACACTGCCTGTCCCCTCAGTGTGTCAGCTGCCTGTCCCCTCAGTGTGTCAGCTGCCTGTCCCGTCAGTGTGTTACACTGCCTGTCCCCTCAGTGTGTTACACTGCCTGTCCCCTCAGTGTGTTACACTGCCTGTCCCCTCAGTGTGTTACACTGCCTGTCCCCTCAGTGTGTCAGCTGCCTGTCCCCTCAGTGTGTTACACTGCCTGTCCCCTCAGTGTGTTACGCGGCCTGTCCCCTCAGTGTGTTACGCTGCCTGTCCCCTCAGTGTGTTACGCTGCCTGTCCCCTCAGTGTGTCAGCTGCCTGTCCCCTCAGTGTGTCAGCTGCCTGTCCCCTCAGTGTGTTACGCGGCCTGTCCCTTCAGTGTGTTACGCGGCCTGTCCCCTCAGTGTGTTACGCGGCCTGTTCCCTCAGTGTGTTACACTGCCTGTCCCCTCAGTGTGTTACACTGCCTGTCCCCTCAGTGTGTCAGCTGCCTGTCCCCTCAGTGTGTTACACTGCCTGTTCCCTCAGTGTGTCAGCTGCCTGTCCCCTCAGTGTGTTACGCGCCCTGTCCCCTCAGTGTGTTACACTGCCTGTCCGCTCAGTGTGTTACAGTGCCTGTTCCCTCAGTGTGTTACACTGCCTGTCCCCTCAGTGTGTTACACTGCCTGTCCCCTCAGTGTGTCAGCTGCCTGTCCCCTCAGTGTGTCAGCTGCCTGTCCCCTCAGTGTGTTACGCGCCCTGTCCCCTCAGTGTGTTACGCGCCCTGTCCCCTCAGTGTGTTACACAGCCTGTCCCCTCAGTGTGTTACACAGCCTGTCCCCTCAGTGTGTTACGCTGCCTGTCCCCTCAGTGTGTTACGCTGCCTGTCCCCTCAGTGTGTTACGCTGCCTGTCCCCTCAGTGTGTTACACAGCCTGTCCCCTCAGTGTGTTACACTGCCTGTCCCCTCAGTGTGTTACACTGCCTGTCCCCTCAGTGTGTCAGCTGCCTGTCCCCTCAGTGTGTTACACTGCCTGTTCCCTCAGTGTGTCAGCTGCCTGTCCCCTCAGTGTGTTACAGTGCCTGTCCCCTCAGTGTGTTACACTGCCTGTCCCCTCAGTGTGTTACAGTGCCTGTTCCCTCAGTGTGTTACACTGCCTGTCCCCTCAGTGTGTTACACTGCCTGTCCCCTCAGTGTGTCAGCTGCCTGTCCCCTCAGTGTGTTACACAGCCTGTCCCCTCAGTGTGTTACACTGCCTGTCCCCTCAGTGTGTTACACAGCCTGTCCCCTCAGTGTGTTACACTGCCTGTCCCCTCAGTGTGTCAGCTGCCTGTCCCCTCAGTGTGTCAGCTGCCTGTCCCCTCAGTGTGTTACGCGCCCTGTCCCCTCAGTGTGTTACACAGCCTGTCCCCTCAGTGTGTTACACTGCCTGTCCCCTCAGTGTGTTACACAGCCTGTCCCCTCAGTGTGTTACACTGCCTGTCCCCTCGGTGTGTTACACAGCCTGTCCCCTCGGTGTGTTACACTGCCTGTTCCCTCAGTGTGTTACGCTGCCTGTCCCCTCAGTGTGTTACGCGGCCTGTCCCCTCAGTGTGTTACACTGCCTGTCCCCTCAGTGTGTCAGCTGCCTGTCCCCTCAGTGTGTTACACTGCCTGTCCCCTCAGTGTGTTACACTGCCTGTCCCCTCAGTGTGTTACGCTGCCTGTCCCCTCAGTGTGTTACACTGCCTGTTCCCTCAGTGTGTTACACTGCCTGTCCCCTCAGTGTGTCAGCTACCTGTCCCCTCAGTGTGTTACGCGGCCTGTCCCCTCAGTGTGTTACACTGCCGTGTCAGCTCTGGTCCAACAATGTAAAAATTACAGAGTGGAGCAGTTGCTCAGCTTTAGGTGTGTGCGCCTAGGTGTGGCTTGTGTTCGTCCCTGGTGGCCTGTGAAGGTCTCTGGTGGTCTGTGACAGTCGCTGGTGGCCTGTGTGACTGTGGGCTGCTAGGTGTGGCTTATGTCCATCCCTGGTGACCCGTGAAGGTCCCTGGTGGTCTGTGACAGTCCCTGGTGGCCTGTTTTGGTCCCTGGTGGATTATGTGGCCGTGTGCTGCTAGGTGAGTTCTGTCCTGAACTGTCCAGGGAGAGTTGTTTTGATTGGTGCTCCCCAGGGCTCCAGTGCTCCCTGTGGGTCTTAAATGCAGCCCCAAGGACTGATGGGGGCTCCTGGATTCAGGCAAGGCTGAGCACCTGTTCCCCACACTTGCCCCATGCTATTTTTTTGCTGGTTGCACCTGCTCTGCCTGCTTGTTCCCCCTGGTGCAGGAAGGGGCTCGGCCTCATGGGCCCTCGAGAATCAGCCCAGACTGGGTTCTGACATGAAAGCTGAGTGTTCAAGCAGGTGTTTTGGGCTCCACCGGGGTAGGGGTAGGTGTGCTGTAGTATGCACTGTAGGGTCTGCAAGTCAGGGGGCCTGGTGTCCTGCAGAAGTTGCAGGGACCCCCGTACTGGATTCTTGGCCTGAGCTTGGTATGGCTGGTGGAGGGAGGGAGGTGGGGCTGCTCTGCGGCTTGGGATCCTGATGTGGCTGCTAACCGGTTGCGTCTTTTTTCCTGGCAGCTGTTTGATGAGGAGAACCCAGTGCACCAGTCTGGAACAAGGTACATGTTCACCACAGAGGGCCACATCATGTCTGTGGACAGGCACCTGCGGGAGCTGCCCTGGAAGGAGTTCTTCCCTGAAGATGGGGACCCTGCCCAGGAGGCAGCCACGGGGCCCAGGCCCAAGGCCCAGGAGCTCAGAGTCATTAACTCCAGCGCCAACGTGAGTCATGGCTTCTGGGCCAGCCAGGTGCGAGCGCAGGTAGAAGTGGGGAGGTGATGTGGGAGAGGGATGTGGTGCCGTGGGCAGTGGGCAGCCATGGGGAGCACCCCACTGTGGCTGTGGGCCTAGAGGAAGGAGCACCCAGAGCTTCCCTTCCCTGCTGGGAGCCTCCCAGGCTGTCCTCTTCAGAAACCCACTGGCCTGCCACCCGGTTGCCCACTTGGGGTTGCAGCCGGTGGATGGGGTGGGGGGGGATCCTAGGGATGCCTGATGCGGGGTAGGGTGGGATCCACATGCAGTTGGTGTCTTTGGCTGCTCGATTCTCCTGGCAGTGAGGATGAGGGTGGGCCCTGTGTTAGGTCTCTGGTCTGTCCTTGCACGGGGCAGTGTGCCGGATGGCACCTCGACTTGCTGTTGCCTGCCTGCAGGCTGGGCCTGGGGTCTTTGTTCCCCCTTGGAGCTTTCCACCATGGATGGCCCTGGTGTACTTGACAGGCCAGCACCTGCAGTCTCCCTCGTTGCCTTGGGCCTTGGAGTGTGGGGATGTCAGTGCAGGGGCAGGTGTGCTTTCCATGCCTCTGGCCATGATGGCCATTGGGTGGAGCTCCGACAACCCAGGCGATGTGCCAGGGAAGACCCTCTGGGTGCCAACCGCGTGGATGGAGCCAACTCCGCCTCTGCTCCCAGGAACTATAGCACACGGACCCAGAGGTCTGGGGGCAGAATTGGAAGGAGTCACTGTCCAGGCTGCTAATTGGTGGCCTCGATGCAGTGAAGGGCGCAAGGACGAGGGAAAGCACAGGCCCCCACAGCCTGGGCTGGGCGCAGGTCATATTGAGGTCGAGCATGACTGGGTGGAGGCGTGATGTCTCTTAGGAATGACTCACCAGGGTCTTGGGACCCCTGGCCCCTCTGAGGGGAGGATGTGCCTCTGGTGATCTGAGGGAATTGGGATTGTGCGGGGCCTCACCAGTGGGCAGTGGGCACTGAGACCCCCAGGGGTTTGCTGGCCACCTGGTCCCGGTGAGAAGTTGAGGCTGTCCCGGTCCCCTGGTAGAGGCCAGTGTGGCCCTGCCATGCAAGCCAGCGGACTGCTTGGGCTGGTGTGTGCCCGCTCCTGCCGGACCATGGGCTAAGGTCAGTGTCTGCACCTTATCTTACAGTGCAACCGCGTGCCGGACGAGCGCAGGTACGCGCTGCCCCTGAAAAGCGTCTACATGCGGCAGATTGACCAAATGGTTGGCCTCATCTGATGACCTGCCTCCGCCTCCTGCTCACCGGCCACACGGGACCAGTCGAAGCCAGGCTCACACAGGCAGGCAGCTGCAGGGCAGACCGGCCATGGGTGCATGGGAAGTGCTGTCTGGCCCCCGGCCCGGTGTTCCCTCTCTGTTCAATAAATGCCCTGTGTTCCTCAAGGGTGCAGTGGAGATGGGGAGCAGCTCGGGCACAGGCCGTGTCCTCAGAGGCTCTCCAGCCCCTCACAGGCCTGCGCTCACCTGGGGCCCCGCTCACAGCACAGCCAGTACTGTCTAGCTGCTTTCCTGTTGGACTCTTGCCCCAGGTGGCCTGCCCTGACCTGCTGGGATGGGGGATCAGTCCCAGTCAGTCCTGGATGTCTGGAAGCTTCACGGTGTGGCAGGTTCTACAAGAGGCGAGTGGTTGTTGGCAGAGCTGTGGTCCCCGTGAGGCTGTAGTGAAGGACCTGACTGGCAGGGATGGAGCAGGCCTGAAAGCAGGTGCCTTCCTGAGGGGCAGCGCTAAGGCTGGCCAGCGTCTTATGTGCTGTCCTGGCTGCAGCTGGGGCGAGGTTGGGGCTGTGTGCCAGTCGCTGCCCACGTGCTGTGCCAGTCAGGGCAGGTGGGAGGAGGCTGTGGCACAGGTGCCTCCTGGGCCTCGGGCCTGTTTGAGTGCCTTAGGTGGGCTTTGGTGTGGGCCCCTGTGCAGTGTGACAGACTTGTTGGTGTCAAGCCCTTGGTGTAAGGGTTGTGAGTGTGTGTATGAGGGAGGAGTTAGGAATATTCTGGAAACTGCTTGGTCTTTCAGACAGGTACTGTGGGCATGGACGTGGAGGAGGAGGAGGTAGCTGTGCCAGTGCTGGAACTCCTCTCTGGTTCCTGCTCTCAGCTGGAATGGAAGGTGTTTCTGAGCCTAGGCCAAGAGTGCAGGTATCCATCGGGCACAGCTGGGCTGGGCCCCTCCGGCACCTGCAGCCTAGCGCACTGTGCTTCCGTTGGCACTGCTGATGGCCGTGGAGGGGCGCTATCTGGTACTTGTTGTGTTGAAGCCTTTCTCTTGTGAGCGTTGGTATGGGTCACAGTGATTGGCAGCGGAGCACTGTGGCATTACCCTCCTCTGACTGTAGCCCCATCTCTCCTGTGTGGAGACCTCAGACCACCTGCCGCAGTGAGAACGTCCCACACGTGTCCCTGTGCCTTCTCCAGGTGATTCAGGCGGGTTCCCAGCCTTGGAACTGTACGCTTCTTTCCCTGCTTGGGCTCCTGAGTCACAGGACTGTGCCCATGGCGCCATTATGGCTGTGGTGTGGCCAGGCTCACGGGGTGTGTTGTGTGTCCCGAGCCTCTTGGCTGGCGGGTGCCAGACTCTCAGTGCTGGGCGAGTGTCTGTCTGGGTCTGGAGCGGGTGCTGTGGAGGCTGTGGCTTCTGCAGGTGGTGGTGCCACGAGAAGTGGGCTCGCTTCCCCCCGTGATAGCCCTGAAGGGCGCTGCTGAGGAGGGGCCATCCTACAGTGTCCTGGCAGACCAGGCTTTGCCTGGGGATGCCTGCATGATCCCACTCATGGCTCAGGCTGACTGGCCAGGCGGCCTTAGGTTGTGCTGGTGGAGTCTCTGACACTGTCCGTGTGCTCAGGTGGCCCTGCTGCCGCTCCTCAGGGGCCTGGGGAGCTGCCTTGCCTGGCCAGGCAGATGCTGGGAAGTGTGCTGGCTGTGGGGTTGCCAGCCTCGTGGGGCCCCAGGCTGTGTGTGGGCCTTGCCTGCTGCTTGTTTGCAGCTCTCCCACCAGAACTTGCCCTCAGTGGCCAAGGCCACGGGTCCCCACAGTGCCCTGGGCCCGCCTGTCCTGGCCTGTGTGTGGGCTGTGCTGTGTCGCTGGCGTCGAGTTTCTGGATGGGTGCCCTGGGGCGGGGCTGTGGCTGTGCGGTCCTTCTCCCAGACTCCTGGCCACTTGGTTGCCGTGTGGCCAGTGGTGGCTGTCTGTCCCTGCCGTGGGTCTCGTGGTCCTGGCATGCATTCCTGCTCTCTGGAGGCTGCAGAGAGGCTCCGTACACTCAGGGCTGGCCCTCCCACTCCAGCTCCTGTCCCCACCAGGGTCCTGCTCCCCCGGGGGTCTGGACGGGTCCCTGCAATCTCCCCTCTCCAAGAGATGGGGGAATGATCCTTTCAGTGTGTTTAGTTTTAATCCAGCAAAACATGAGCTGCATTTTATTTATTGTGCACAAGGAAGGTGATTGTGGGCAAACTCGCTGAAGTACTCGAAGGCTTCTATGTCATGTGCAATATGCTTCGCAAGTATAATTGATACTTGATGTTTAATCTGTAAATAAGGAATATTTAAATTAAAAGGGAGCTGTTTTGTAAAAGGACCAAATGTTCTTTTATAAAAATACTAAAAAATTTCCTGCTCTTTGAAATTTGTTAGCATTTTTATGAGTAATTTTTATTAAAGGATTCTTTGCTTTGGGTCGTCCTGTGTGTCCTTTCTGTGCTTAGGGAAGCCCAGGCCTGCAGGACAGGGTTCAGGATCCCTTGCTGGGAGTGTTCCCCTGGGTCTTAGGGATTCTCCTGCGGGCCACTGCCACTTCAGGAGCTGGCCCCCGGTGTGGCCTCCCTCCTACCTCTGGCCGTTGACTTGGGCCGATCTCTGTGGCCGGCGTCTGTCCCCAGCAGGGCACAGGCTGTGCTCCCTGCTCTGAGGCTGCTGTGGGATGTGGCCCAGAGTGGACACACGGTGGTGAGTTTCAGGGAGCCCTGGTGAGATGTGCCCCCCCGGTGCCGGCTCCCAGGAAGCCTGTGCTGTGGACACTGGCTTCCAATGGGGCGCATGTCCTTGGCATCAGGCCAGCAAGCAATGGGACCCTGTGAGGCTGATGAGCCCTGCCAGACAGGGCCCACCAGCAGCTGCCCCAAGCACCTGTCCTGTACCAGCCATGTACCTGGTGAGTCCCACAGCGGCGAGGAGCGGCCAGGACTAGGCCCTGGGTTGCAGACCTCTTGCTCCTGTCCTTGGCACTCAGCCCAGGCAGTGCCTGGTGTTGTAAGCCCTACAAGGTGAGTGGCTGGGCTTGTGGGGGCGTGATCACCTCGTTCTCTACCCTGGGGCTCACAGTGATGGCGCTAAGAGGGTGGAAACTTCACTGGACGTTGGGATTGGGTTGTTAGGGGAGACCCCATGGCTGAGTCTTGGAGGCTTCATAACAGACCCACGAAAGTCCAAGGAGACACCAGTACGCTGTCTGCCTCTGACCCTGGCTGCCAGGCACCCTTTGGGGACTCCGCTAGCAACAAGTCTTCCTTATCCTGGACCCAGCCGGAGTGAACATCTATTCTGAGGTGAGGCTGCCCGGGGTGTTCTTTCACCCCAAGAAAGGTAACTCGTGAGACTTTCGGCTTCTTGGCGTGTGACTCTGCCATGGAGTCACGTGGTTCTGAGCCAGCAGTTTCCTGGAAGTTCCTCTAAGGGTGTCTCACGCCACCCCCTTTGTTCCTCAAGAGCGCTCAGTTACTATAAGCTCGTATGCCTAATAGTCTTTCTACAGAGGTAGCATACCTTTTCTTGTTCCTTTACCTCCTGGGTCGAGCCAGCAAGGGCAGCCCCTAGGTGGCCCCACTGTGTGTGACGAGGTGAGAGGTTCCATGTGGCCCCACTGTGTGTGAGGAGGTAAGTGGGAGGTTCCCATGTGGCCCCACTGTGTGAGAGGAAATGAGAGGTCCCATGTGGCCCCACTGTGTGAGGAGGTGAGTGGGAGGTCCCCATGTGGCCCCACTGTGTGTGAGGAGGTGAGTGGAGGCTCTGCAGCTCCCTGCACCCTCCCACCCCCACAGTCCGCTGTCCCCAGTCGCAAGTTGCAGGTGCGAAGTGTGGCCACCGTGCAGCCAGCTTGCGGCTGCCAGGTGCACAGCTCCTTGGCAGATGCGCAGACTTTCTAGCTAAGACGTCCCTCAGCCCTGACACCAAGGAGGAGGCTGTGCGGCCAAGTACAAGGTTGGTGGAGCAGCTGTGACCCCAGAGCATGTTCGGAGGCTCTGGACTCCCTCAAGTCCTTCCTCCTTGGGGACGTGTGTGCCCTGGCTGTGGCTGCTCCGCCTAGTTCCCGCATCACTGCAGTCCCCACTTGGCCTGCAGGTCACCTGAGGTGCCGCCACCCCAAGTTAAAAGGCCGGTGCTTCTGGGGTGTCTGGCCTCCCAGGAGCTGAGCAGCGGTCACGGCTCTCCGTGGTCAGGCCACAGGCTTTCCCACACAGCCATCTGGTTGGGATTTGCGCGAAGACCAGTTAGGGGCAAGAGTGGGGGCCCCTCCCCAGTGTTGGACCAATCCTGGTGCAAGGCAGGTGCTCTTGCTGCATGCGACACTATACGCAGCCTGTGAGATTGCTCAGGTCCCTGCGCCTACGGAAAACGCATGTGCATGTATGGGGGCACACGTGTGTGCACTGCTCTACTGTACCAGGTGTGGGGCATGGCTGATGTGCCATGAGCAGGCCTGGCCTTCACGGCCGCACCCACAGTGGCTGATGGGCGGCAGAGTGCAGGTCAGGACCCTCTCTGACCGGACAGAGGCAGACGGCCCTGGCCACTCAGTGGGATCCCTGCGGGCAAGTCCCGTTGTGGGAGAGGTACTCTTGCCTGTGGCCGGCCCTCTGCTCCTACTGAGGAGGACGGCCCTGCCCCACGCCTGGCACCTGTGCTTGCTCTCACTCTCAGGCCCATCCAGTGCCGCACAGGAGTCAGCTCGCCGGTGGACAGAGAAGCCTGTGGGGAAGGGAGGGGAGTGGGCAGGCCTGGGCAGGGGCTGAGCGAGGATGACGCGGCGCATGTTGGCCGTTTCCTTTGTGGGCGCAGAGATCTCCGAGGTCTTTCCCCTGTTTGCATCAGCTGCCCACATGCGCCCCAGCCCCGCAGGGAATCACAGCAGGTGCTGCAGCTGCTTGTTCTGCCTGGGGGAGAGATCACATGAGCTTCTGGCCCAGTGAGCCTCCCCGTGGCTCAGTGACTCCACCTGCTGGGGCCCTGGCCTCGGGGTCCCGTCCCAATGTGTGGGCTCCTTCTGGGGGTATCCTGGCAGCCTTACTGGGATTCTCGGTGAAATGTTAGCACAGCTGGCTCCTGAAGTAGGAGGGTTCCCCCTGAGGCAGAGGAAGGAGCTGCAGCTATCAGGGTGCACACCTGTCAGCAGGTGCTTAGTGGCAGGCTGCTGCAGCCTGAGGTTTCTGTTCCCTGGCCCTGCTGGTGCCAGCATCACAGTGTGGGCTGCCCCGAGGAGCTGAGAAGTGGGAGGAGGCCCCCCGGCCAGAAGCCATCAGACAGAGCTGGAAGCTGGCCCTGCCCAGCTTCAGTCTTGGGCTGACAGTGGCCTCGGGAGACAATGAGCCCAACTAAGCCAAGCCTGGCTTCCTGCCACCCAGCGCTGGGCTGCAGGGTGAGAGGGGCCCTGCTCAGAGCAGCAGGACTGCCCCATGCTCTGGGAGGTGCAAGTGCAGACAGGGCCTGTCTTGTGCTTCCAAAAGCTCCGTGTCACGGGCATCCTTCCCCGAGTCATCCTGCAGTCCAGGAGAGCCCAGGCAATGTTGTAGGCAGAGGTCTCTGCACAAGGCTAGGAGTGCTGTCAGCCTCGTGCTCTGCCCAGGCTTGCTCCAGTGGTCTTTGTGCCCCTGTGGGGTGGGAGATACAGGTGGTCCTTGAGCCGGGTGGGGGCTCTGATTCCACTGGAGGCCACCCATGAAGGCACCTCTTGGAACAAGGCTGCAGTAACTTGGACTCACAGGAATGGATGTGATGTGATCGATGTTGGGGTTTGATGGAGGAAGGGGCAGGGTGGACCAGAGCTGCTTCGGGGGCCTGACCATGGAGGCTGGGGTGCGAAACTGAGGATGGAATGCAGGACCATGTCTCTGCCTGCCAGGACACCATCTCGCTCACCCCTCGTCTACTGCCCTTCCCTGCTGGCTCCTCTCCTGGGGACGTGCTTCCTGCAGGCCAGGTCTCACTGGTTCATAGCTGCTGGCATTTGCTGTTATCTCTGTGCTAGGGAAGCGCCAGGCTGCACCAGTCAGGAGGATGGGAGGGCTTGAAGTGGCACCAGGTGAGTGATGACATTCCCACTGCTGCTGGGAAGCAGTGCCAATCCAAGTCCTGAGCGCCACCATCCCAGGAACCTCAGCTCTTGGCTTGCCTGACCGTGATTGCATTGCAGGACCCTCTGGCCCGGCATCTGAAGCTGCAAATATTAGGAAGTTTAGTGTGTCTGTTTTGGGGGCTTCCCACCTTGCTGTCACAGGTGTAAATGTCTCTGTATTTAGTTAAAGGTTTAAATAGTAAAAGGTTTCCTTTTAATATTTGTAATTGGTGGGGCTGACATAATGGCTCAGTTAGCCATTATGGCCAAGCACCAGGATCCCAAATGAATACTGGTTCATGTGCTGGCTGTTCCACTTCCCATTCAGCTCCCTGCTTGTGGCCTGGGAAAGCAGTCGAGGATGGCACAAAGCCTTGGGACCCTGCACTGGGGTGTGAGACCTGGAAGAAGCTCCTGGCTCCTGGCTATGGAACAGCCCGGCTCTGGTCATTGCAGATTTGTGATCTTTCATAAATTTTATTTTTAAAAAAGATTTATTTATTTTTATTGCAAAGTCAGACATACAGTGAGGAGGAGAGACAGAGAGGAAGCTGTTCCGTCCAATGATTCAGTCCCCAAGTGACTGCAATGGCCTGTGCTGCGCCAATGTGAAGCCAGGAGCCAGGAACTTCCTCCAAGTCTCCCATGTGGGTGCAGGGCTGTTCCATAAAAAAGCTTTGAGCCATCCTCGACTGCTTTCCCAGGTCACAGGCAGGGAGCTGGATGGGAAGTGGAGCTTCTAGAATTAGAACCGGCACCCATATGGGATCCTGGAGCATTCGAGGTGAGTACTTTTAGCTGCTACTAGGCCATTGCGCCTGGGCCCTAAATTTTAATTTCCTAAATTGATAATTTTATTTATGTGTGTTTAGGAAGACATAATTAGAGAAGGGGAAACCTTCCATCTGCTGGTTCATTCCCCAGAAGGCTGCAGTGGCTGGAGTTGGGCAGGTCAGAAACAAGAGGCCAGGAGCTGCTTCCGGCCTCCCACGTGGGTTCACGGGCCCAGGCACGTGGGCTGTCTTCTGCTGCTGTCCCAGTTACGATAGCCGGGAGCTGGGTTGGAAGTGGATTGCAGACATAGGATGCGGGCATCGCAGGCTATGGCTTGCTTTGCTGTGCAGGATTCCAGCCTCACTAAGGTTTGTTTCTAAAGGGAAATCCAGCTGGAGGCAGCTGGGTGAAGCTTGTCTTGGGGAGCTTGGGAACAAACACTCACTAGGCCATGGGTTCTGGCTTCTGCCAGGTTTGCTGGGTGTCAGCGAGCCAGCAGGGCCGTTCCCTGTTGAGAGGTGCCAGGTCTGCTCCCATCCTTCCGTGTGTTGGTTACACTGGGCACTCCCTGAGCTTGCAGGGAGACGCTGGTACCACCTTGAAGACGTCTGCATCTTTTGCCAGAAAGTAGCAGCGTGGCACGACAGACAGTGTGTCGTGACAGAGATGTTCCCCTTTTCCCACTGGGCCTGGCCAGGCCTGACCTCAGTGTCCCTGGGCACAGCTCTGGAGAGGTGCTGGGCTGGGGCTGGCACGCAGAGGAAAGCCTCCACCCTTTCTCGCAGTCTCACAGGACAAAGCTTTCCTTCTCTCCCTCCTTATTTCCTTCTTTGTAGTCTCTTGTCTTGCCCAGGATACCCTGAAACTGCATTTCATCTCCTGCTGTGCTACTTTGAGGAGTGGGGCGGCTCTAGAAGCTCCTCGGGCTTCTGGCCAGCTCGCCGGAGGAGCCAACCTGCGTTGTGCTTCACGGGCCCTTTCCCCAGGCAGACCTCGATGGGAGCCAGCACCTGGAACAAACGGGCAATGGTGTTTTTCAGCAGGCAGCCTGTGGGTTGTACCCCATGAGGGTCTGAGCTCTCAGGGTGGCACATTCCCTTGATGCCAGCGGTGGCTCCCAGGCTCCGTGAGGGCTCGTACCTACTTGCTTGGCATCTCTTGCCCCTTGAAATGGGTAGCAAAGGCAGCCAAGTGACCAGATAGAACAAAGTCTGGGATTGGACGGGGGCAGGGGCTGTGGTTTTCCAACTAGAAAAAGGCAGCTGGAATGAGGAATGCGTGATTCACAGGATGGAAAACGCAGCCATCGCCATGGCTGACACCCGATTCTTGGGCTCCTCGGGATTACCTGAGTTTGTTTTGCGCCTGACGTAGCACAAATGGCACCAGGACTTTTTGAAGCAAGGAAGCAATTTCACAATTCAATATTGTGGGAATAGGAAAACAAATAGGCCTTGTCTGTTGGTCCATAATGACCCCCAAAAACACAGCTGTAATTTCAAGGCTGGCCTGTACCATAATTCACTCCTGCTCATTCACCCCCTGAATTTTAAATCTGAGCACTCTACATCTGGCCCCAAATGATCTGTAGGTAGAGACCATTACCTCAGCTCTGTCTGCCAGGAAAGGAAGACAAAGTGGCTGTAACTTGGTGATGTGGTGTGGTGTAGCAGAGCCAAGGAATGCCAAAACCTAGGCTGTGCAACAGGGAGCAAGCTGCTTACTTTCTCTGAAGCTTTGGTTTCTTCAGCTGCCGGGGCGGCACACCTGGAGGGTCTCGTGCAGTCCCTGAGATTTGTGAAAGGCTCGGTAAGTCCTGGTATTTTTTTTGATTGTGCCATGGCTTGGAATAGCAGAGGGCTTCCTGGCTGAGAAGTGTTTCCAAGGAGTGCTGTTTGGATTGGGGAAGGGAAGAGCTTCCAGAATAGTTTCCTTGTCCTTTGTTAAAATTCATGATTTTACCCTTCTGCCTTCAGTACTCCCCCCCCCCCCCCACCCCAGGACTTCTTAAGGTAAATTGCAAAAATGGTGCCGTTTTTTCTTCCACCATCCACAATGTTTGCCGTGTGACTTTGGCTCTCCTTTCTTTCAAGAGGGATCCCCAAAGAGGAAGAAACGCCAGAGGGATCATACTACCTAATTCTAAGACATACTACAGAGCTCTAGTAGCCAAAATGGCATGGCATGTCACTCTTCAGATTCTCTGCCCAGGTCCCAACTAGACTGAGCTGTTCTTTCCTGTTCTTTGTGAGAGGCAAAGAGGCAGAGACGGAAGGACCACAGGGAGAGCTCCTACCCACCGGGAGAGCAGTGGGGTGGAACAGAGATGCCAGGCTTGGACCTAACTGTGGGTCAGCTATTCTGGACAAAGGCACCAAAAGCATGCACTGGAGACAGGGTGATCCCTCAACAACTGGTACTGGGCAAACTGGATTTCCACAGAGCAGTGGGACCCTTCACCCTTAAGAAAACCAATGCAAAATGGATCACAGAGCTAAACATTAGCCCCGAGAAGAAAACATTGGGGAAATAGTGCTGAATAGAGAACAGAGAAGAACAGTGCCAGCCAGCTACTTAGGACCTGGCCAGAGAATCTGAATGTACACTTGACAAAAGAAACACATGGCCAACAAATAAATGAAGACATATTTACTCTGTGTAGGTATGGGTGAATGCAGGTCAAAGCCATAGCAAGTTACTGTCTTACTTGGGTTAGACAAAAAGTAGCGCAACCTGATGAGGAGGCAGAGAAAAGGGGAACCTTCACACGCTGTTGGTGGGAATGCAAATTAGGGCAGCCATAGGGTGGAATTTCTCAGAAAACTAAATGAGGTCTACTACATGACTGGACTGTCTCACTTCTCAGTTTGGAACTGAAGGAAGTTAACATGTGAATGCTCGTGTTCACTGCAGCCAAGACACAGGACCAACGTTAGTGGCCACTGGTGCATGGAAGAACTGAAAACCAGCGCATGGGCGCATGAAAGAGGGTGGGATCCTGACACTCGTAGCCGAGTGGGTGACCCTGCAGATCATTGTGTTAACTAAGGCAGACATAGAAGGGCAAATACTGCTCGGGGAAGTTAAAAACACCGACGTGAACCTAGAATGGCGATGACTGGGAGTGTTGCAAATGGAAGCTAAGACAGAGGCTGGATACGGGGCACGCGGGCACAAGGTTCTAGTGCCCTGCAGGGTGTGGCGGGTCACGGTTCGTGTGTTGGTGCCGTGGGGAGCGCTGGAAGAGGAGAGCTGGCGGGCTCCATGCGTGGGTGTGGGGTGCTGACGGGCGTTCTGGTGGCCTTGCTCTGTGTGCTGACGCATCTCGTCGCAGCCCTTGCAAGTGGACAGGTGCTTCATGTTCATCAGAAACTGCAACTGTGAAGTAGGAGGGTGCTCATGTTGCTTACTTGCTCTTTCTGGATTGGTCACAGACTTTCTTATCAATGAGCTGCTCTGGACATGACGTCAGAGAAGACAGGAAAAGGCCGTGAGCCTGGCTGCTGGCACCGAGTCCCTGCACAGCAGCATGCAGGCGTACTCCACACTGCCGGGAGCCCTTCGAGGCACAGAGTTGGGGTCCCAGCAGTTAGTGTCACTGAGTGAAAAGGCAGGGATAGGTCCTGAGGCTGCAGAACCAGTGTGATGTGCAAGATGGAGGCAAATCCTTCGGCCTTGACGCCGGTGGGGGCTCCTGATGAGCCAGAGGGGAGTGGTGGCTCATTTACCATGGACAGTGGGACCAGAATGGTACTTTGTGGGTCCTAACTATCTGCTCTTTGGAGTTCTAGCTTTACCAGGACGCACCTCTGTTCAAGGAACGATTCACTCCTCCAGTACTTCCGCTGTTGGCTTGCTGTGATGTGGCAGATACCATGCTGGGGGGCAGGAGTACGAATAAGAGGGAAAGTGGGGACTGAGAGTCCCGTGAGGAGAAATACGAGCTCTGTGCGCGCTGTGACAGGGAGGGAATGAATGGACCAGCTCCCTGCTGTTGTCAGGCCAGTGTCAGTCCAGTGGAGAGGCCCTTGAGGTGAGGGCATGCTGGGAGCAGTTTTGGTGGGAACAGTGCACATGAGAGTCAGAGTTGTGCTGTACAATAGCAAGAGCAAGTTCCAAAGCCTGGTACAACGGCTTAGGGGAGTGGGGTTCGTGTGGAAGCCGTGATCCTGGCAAAGGTGAGGTGCGTGTAAGCCAGTCCAGGGCTCCAGGCGTGAAGGAAGAAGTGCAGGTTCCACGACGAGGGCTCTGCCTTGTCGAGAGTCTGCCACTGTTGTTACGCATTTGGCTATTTTCTGGGCAGATTTAAGCTGCTTAGGGACATGGTTGGGATCATGCTGGGATGTGTCAGAAGGTGTCTCACTCAGGCGGGGTCAGCCGACCCCGAGAAGCACGCTGATGGAGGTGTGTGGTGCGCTGGTTAAGCTGCATTGGACCTCCATGTGGTACCAGGAGTGGTTTTATTTTGGAGCAGGCAAGCCTAGAACTGTTTAATTTTATTAATGGCTCTACTTTTCTTTTTTAGATTTATTTATTTTTATTGCAAAGTCAGATATACAGAGAGGAGGAGAGACAGAGAGGAAGATCTTCCGTCCGATGATTCACTCCCCAAGTGGCTGCAATGGCCGGTGCTGTGCTGATCCAAAGCCAGGAGCCAGGAACTTCCTCCAAGTCTCCCACACGGGTGCAGGGTCCCAAGACCTTGGGCCATCCTCAGCTGCTTTCCCAGGCCACAGGCAGGGAGCTGGATGGGAAGCGGAGCAGCCAGGGCACCAGCTGCTGCCCACATGGGATGCCTGTGCCTGGAGATGGAGGATTAGCCAGTTGAATCAATGTACCAGCCCCATTATTTATTTATTTATGATTATTTTAAATTTTCTTTTTTGGTTTTTCACATTCAAATGCGCTGCTGAGCTTGTATTGAAGTTTGCTGTCTCCTTTGTTATCAGCTTCTGGTTTCATCCCAGTGAAATCTGAGCTATGATTTCATCTCCAACTTGACAGGAGTGTAGACACAGGAGTGTAGACACAGGAGGTAACCTCACTTGCCACCTGTCTTGGAGGGCAGTGTGTGGGCCCGTGTGGGGAATGTGCGTTCTGGGTGTGCCTGCAAGGTCCTTCCGGGCTTGTGGGCTGTTCCAGACACTATTTCCTTTTGATTTTCTGGCTGGGTTTTTTCTGGGCGCTGCTGAGTCCCCCCTGAGCGGGCTTCGGGGTGGTCTGCTGGTGGCCGCTGCAGGGTCTTCAGTGGGGACGGCTGTGGGGGTGCACAGAGGCTGCCGAGTCCCCTGTGGAGCAGACCCCCAGGCCTGCAGAGGACGCTGCGGCTCCCACGCCGCCCCTCCCCAGCCCTTTCCGGGTGTCTCGCTCTTCCTGTCTCTCCCACCGTCAGTAGCCGCAGTGCAGGTGGGCTCTGTGGGCCGTGAGTGGGCTGGGCACGCCAGGTGCTCACAGTCTTCTTCCCTGCCTGGGGGGGGCACTGGGAAGGCGCAGGCATAGTCACTCTCTCCCTGCTGCCCCACCAAGGGGCCGTTGGGGTCACGCAGGACTGTGGGAGTCTGTGGGTTCCTGGCTCCGCTGCTGCCCTCACGCCTCCTGCCGGCCTCCCAGCTGCGGGCGGACAGAACCTTGGCCTGTGGGTGGACGCTTCCCGGCTGACGCTCAGCGGGGCGCCGTGGAGCCACGCGTGTCCAGTCAGTCCGCACCAGCTGTGAGTGAGACCATGTTGCAAAGCAAGGAGCAAGGGTTCTTTCTGCGTCTGAGGTGGTGGGAGACAGGCTGCACAGCCCGCCGGCAGAGCGACCAGGTCCTGAGGAGTGGGGTGACACTGGCTGGCTGACAGAGTGGCCAGACCCTGAGGAGTGGGGTGACACTGGCTGACAGAGTGGCCGGGCCCTGGGAAGTGGGGTGACGCTGGCTGACAGAGTGGCCGGGCCCTGGGAAGTGGGGTGACGCTGGCTGACAGAGTGGCCAGGTCCTGAGGAGTGGGGTGACGCTGGCCAGCTGGCAGAGTGGCCGGGCCCTGAGGAGTGGGGGTGCACCAGCTGGCAGAGTGGCGAGGCCCTGAGGAGTGGGGTGACGCTGGCCGGCTGGCAGAGTGGCCAGGTCCTGAGGAGTGGGGTGACGCTGGCCGGCTGTGTAAGGGACAGTGGGGTTCACTGATAAACTGAGGTGGTGAGGAGACGGGCTGGCGAGTCCGCCCGAAACGGGCATTTCTCGAGAAGCTGGTTCCTTTCAGAAGGAACTGATGACAAACCATCAGGCTGAGGAAGCAAAAAAGTTTTTTTTTTCTAGTTTATTTATTTGAAAGGCAGAGTTACAGAGAGAGAAACAGGGAGAAATCTTTGACCTGCCGGTCACCTTTGGAGCAGTGCAGCCCTAAGCTGGGAGCCTGCTCCGGGTCTCCCCCGCACGTTGCTGGACGCAGCCCACGCACCCGGCTATCTTGTGCTGCTTTCGGAGCTGCATTAGCAGGGTGGTGGATCAGAAGTAGAGCAGTGGGGACTTGAACCAGTGCTCCTGTGAAATGCTGGTGCCACGGTCGTGGCTGTACTTGCTGTGCCACAGCACCCACCCTAGACACATGCATTGGCTCAGCGTCGCCCACTGCTGTGCTGACCACAGAGCAGGGTACTTGTTCTCAAATACCGTGGCAGCCAGTGGGGACAGAGCAGGCAATGTGTGTGGCCTTGTCAGTGAATGGAAAGGCAGATCAGATTTACAGAGGGCAGGAGATACACACGGTCTGTCAACAGTCCCAGTACAAATAACAGATTGATGACTTAAGACTGCTTATGAAGGACTGTGCTGTTGTAACATGGGGAATTTCAGACGCGGGGTGGAAATTTGGTGAGAGGGTAGAGAAATCCCAGCCCCTATGGAATTGTACCATAAAATTCAAAATTTAATAAAAAAAAAAAAAAAAAAAAACCAGGCCCTGGTAGAGGCAAGTGCCCAGTCTAGGGCCTGGTGCAATGGCTCGGTGGCTGAATCCTCACTTTGCTAAGTGCTAGGATCCCATATGGGCACCAGACGTGTCCTGACTGCTCCGCTTCCCATCCAGCTCCCTGCCTGTGGCCTGGGAAAGCATTAGAGGACGGCCCAAAGCCTTGGGACCCTGCGCCCACGTGGGAGACCCTGAAGAACCTCCTGGATTCTGGCTTTGGATGAGCTCAGCTCCAGCTATAGTGGCCATCTGGGGAGGGAACCAGGGGATGGAACATCTGTCTCTCCTTATCTCCATAAATCTTATCTGCCTTTCCAAAGAAAATAAATAATTCTTAAAAAAATTGATTAAAGTGGCCAGCCTGTCAGGTGGTAGGCATATGTCTGTGTCTTCCCGTTTTTGTACACAGAACCTTCTGATTGCAGACCAGCAACGGGAGCAAGTTTGAACGCTGGGCAGAGGGGCCCACGGATTGTGGAACCAGGAACTTGGCTGACAACCAGCCTTGTGGTGTCAGCTCCACTGATACGACTGGAGCAGAACCTTACCCTGCTGCCTTGAGACCGAGCCCATGGTGCTGGGAGACCCGCCCGAGAAGCAGCCGCAGACACAGGCCTTGTGGTTGGATGGCCGATGGGTGTTGCTTGGGCTCTGTCTGCCATGTAGCTTCTGGATTTGTGGCTGGGAACACTTTGGGCTCTGCAGAGGGACTTCCTGGGGCAGGCCTGGCTCTGGGAGCCTGAACTTGATGAAATGAGATGATCTCTACTGTAGCATGAATAGCAAACTGTCACCCAGAGCTGCCAACCTTGATTGTGCCCGGGACTTCTCTAGAAATATCAGATTCATCTCCAAGTTGAAGGCTCACTTGTCAGTTGGTAGCTAAGTAAATCTGAGCCTGAGGAGGGCGGTCAGGGAAATGAGTGACTCAGCAGTCAGGAGCCCGGGTGCACTCAGCCTGGCAGCTTCCGTCGCTGCCACCTGCTGCATCCTGTTCCCGCTCCGTGAAAGCAGGGCGACGGCTGCTGCTTTCCAGCTCTGCAGTAGTTGTGACAGACAGGCCTTATCTGACTGGAAATGTGCTCAACTGGGCAGCTCAGGATCGGCTGCTGACTGATGTGGCAAGGTGGATCTGTGCGAAGTGTGAGGTCGAAGGCACAGGTGCAGAGGATTTTCTGTCTGCGGGGGCACTTGGCGACCCTGTGAGTTGAGATGCAGATACACTGGCCCCGCGGGATGCAAGCATAAGGCCATACATTGTCACCTCTTAGAAACCCGAGTCTGTTTTGGGGTTGGAAAAAAGCTGCTAACTTGTTGGTTGTCGCTTCTCCTACCTGGCACACAGCAGGTGTCTAGCAGGTATCTGCTAGTTTAATTCATGAGTGAATGATGGGGTACAGTAGACTTCTGGGGGAAGAAAGAGGACGTGAATGTCTTGTTTTTTTAAAGACTTATATACTTTTACTTGAAAGTCAGAATTACAGAGAGAGAGAGAGAGAGAGAGAGAGAAGGTGACACAGAGAGATCTTCCATCCTCTGGTTCACTCCCCAAATGGCCGTCATGGCCAGAGCTGGGCTGATCTGAAGCCAGGAGCTTCTTCTGGGTCTCCCATGTGGGTGTGGGTTCCCGAGGACTTGAGCCTCCTCCGCTACTTTCCTAGGCCATAAGCAGGGAGCTGGATGGGAAGTAGATGGGACACGAACAGGTGCCCAAGTGGGATGCAGGCACCACAGGTGGATGATTAGCTTACTATGCTACTGCGCCGGCCCCTTGAATGGCGTTCAGTCATGGCTGTGTCTCCCGGCTGCTGGGGATCCTGGCAGTGCTCTGGCAGCCCGAGCGAGTGTCGTTCCTGTAGGGGAGGGGTCGGTGGAACAGGGAGGGTCTTTCTTGGCACCCTCAGATCTCCTCATTGTTTTTCCCTTGGCTTGGTTGAAAGTGATCAGTGTGTTAGGTTAGAAGTGACCATTGATTGGGAAATACTAGGGGTCTTGTCCAGTTAGTTTTTATTTCTGTTTCCCACTGTTTCTGCTCTTCACATCTGAAACCCGAGCTACATCCTACCCAGGCCACTGCAGGGCCTAGCCCCGTCCTGGGCTGGACAGTGTGTGACCGTCCATTTCCTTCCATGGCTGACATACATCCTCAGCCATATTGGGAGAGTCTCAGGAGAGGAGTGTTTGTTTTATGTTCTAAATATTTGTTAGGAGTACAAGAGAGATCTTTTATCCACTGCTGCAGGCCATGAGGTCGGGATGTCTAGGGAAGGTCAGGGTATCGAGGTGCCCAAGGGAATTGGTGTGGTAGGAGGACCCACAGGGCTCAGTGTCCAGTTGTACTCACACACAAGACTGATGGACGTAGAGAGGGGCAAGGCTGGGGCAGCGAGAGGGCAGGCACTGGGCGAGATCTGGGGGGAGGGGGCGCCAGCTCTGGGAAGCCACTCAGGAGTCAGGCCTTGCAGCATGGGCTGCACCCAAGGTTCTATGGGAGGACGAGGCTGGGGTCTTCTCAGGGTCACTGCTGACCCTCTAGGAAGACTGTCACTGCTCACATTCTGGGGCTTCGGGGCAGCTGCACTGAGCAAAACCAGATGGTGCTCCCACCTTTGCTCTTCAAGGCAGGGACCATGGCCAACTCATGCAACCTCTGAGTTCTGGAGCAGGGAATTGCATGTGGTAAACAGCAAGTGCTCAGTGCATGCTTCCCAGGTCACAGAGCCTTGCTCAGAGTCATCAGCTAAACTTGACACCTGACAGCCAGGGTAGACCAGCTGAGAGTGGAGCAGGCGCTACTAAATGTCCACAGCAGAGTGGGATTCCTTGGTTATTCAGGTGGCCGCAGTGTGGGGGTCAGAGAGTGCAGAGTGATGAAGATGAGGGACAGTTCAGACTTGAGCAGGAAGGTCTGTCACTGCTCAGAGAGCCTCCATGCTCTCAAAGGTGAACTGCAGTCATAGTGTAGGAGCTTGGCCCTTTGGGAGGCCACCTAGTAGGGCAAGTGGTGAGTCCTAAAGCTGCATGTGTGCTGGGCGCGCTGTACTGTGGGCTGGTGCTGCCTCAGTGGCAGGCTGCTCCTGGCCATGCTTTGTGCTCACTGCGGCTCGTATCTGCAGCTGCACTAGGCCCTGCCCTGGACGACGCCCTCTGTGGCAGCTCCGACCCCCGTGTGTTTGACATTGCTCCTGAGGGCTTCTCTGCAGTGGCACCGGCCCTGTGACAGGCCTCAGCCTAGGACTCTGGGTGAAGACAACTTGGAACCCTCTGTGGAGGCCTACGTGTCCCTACGGTTCTGCTGGTTCTGCCCACAGCGGCGCTCTCTGAGGCTGCACACAGTTGTTGCAGCTTCCTGGCCAGGCGTGGCCTCTGGCTCCTGGTCTGCTTTCCTGCTTTCCTCCATACCTGCTTCGGTAGGCATCGGCCATCAAGGCTCTCAGGGGACCCAGGGCTCAACTCTGCCTGGAATGTCAGGCTTTCCTTGAAATCTTGGAGGAAGCCACTTTGTGTTCTGAGCATCTGCAAACCCAGCCTCATGTGGACAATGCTCTCAGCATCATGTGGAACTTTACTGCTACCGACCCCGAGTGGTGGCTTTCTAACAAGGATGCTTGGAGTTCAAGGCTATGAAAGTGACTTCAGCCACGGCTGCAACTTTGTGTGTATCCTTACAGCTACCACCGTCATCACCCACCAAGAACTGTATTGGACGTCATCTTGGGGTTACCCATCAGCCGGGAGGCGCCAAGAGGAAAGCCTGCGGTGTTCTGCCCTGCGTTGTGCGTACAGTCCTGCATACAGGAGATGTTGGCGATTCTTGTTGGCTTATGTAGATTCTTCTGACTCCATGTGTCCGTGTCTCCAAAGGGGACGTCTTTAAAGACAAGCCCTGGAAGGAGGTAACCGAGGGAAAGTGGAGCCACCGGGCCTGTGGGATGCAGACATGCAGAGGGAGTGAGCAGGGGGGCGTGTCTGGAGGAAGGAAGGGCTGACTCCTTGGCCTTGCCTCCTTCCAGAACTGTGAGGAAGTTCCTTCAGCCACCTCGCCTGGGGTGATCTACTTTGGCAATGCTGGAAGACTTATGTGGGGAATAAATAGCACATAGCAGATGTGTTGTTTCTGCATTTGAAATGTCACATTTGATGTTCCTCTGAAAGGGAAGTTGAACCTGAGGCTGTTTGTTCGCGTGACCTTGAACAAGTTGTGAGAGAGTGCTGCTGGGTAGCACAAGCTGAATTGACTGTGTTTTATAAGCACCTCCAACATTTGTTGTTTGAATGCTTGGGAGATTTTTGGTTTCCTTGTTTTAATTTTTACAAAG
This sequence comes from Ochotona princeps, assembly GCF_030435755.1. NCBI lineage: Eukaryota > Metazoa > Chordata > Mammalia > Lagomorpha > Ochotonidae > Ochotona > Ochotona princeps. The sequence goes on along the minus strand of NC_080852.1, from coordinate 40,530,970 downwards.
CAGACGAAGAAGTGAGAAACACGAGTAACAAGAAAATTATGAAAGCAATTAACACCTTGCATCCTGACTGGGAGGTGCTGGCAGCGGTCTCTCTGCAAAGCCTGTGAACGCAGAGGGTTTGTTGCTCCTCTCCTCTGAGAAGTCACCTGATTCGTCAGAGCCCCAGTTTGTTCATTAACAAAAACAGTTAGGATAATGTGTAGGGGTGCGCTGTCAGCCATATGAGCGAGGCACACTGTACTGTCGCTCGGGTCGCGCCTGGGCCCATGCACGGTTCACACCGCTCAGTCATTCTCAAGCTTGTCTGGATTCGGCCCTAGCAAAGCCAACTGCCCGTGAATGCCAATGACCCTCGGGTGTGTTCTGTGACCTTCTGCATGCTGCGCCACACCGGGAGGCTGTCCTGAGGCGAAGCACTTCTGCAGCCATGCAGTTCTCCTTGTCCCCTTGGGCGCTGACCAGGCAGGTGGTCCCTCAGCTGTCCCTTAGCCACCCCAGGGGACTGGTTCCAGCTCCCACTAAGACATCTAAATCCACAGAGCGTGGGGTTCACACAGAGCCCACCTGCACCTCCCACAGAGCCGTGCTCTCTGACCGTGTGCTTTTGTGGGCTGTGGCATCATCCACATGAGGCTGGGCTTGCTGCCTTCCGGTGCGCATACAGTGTCTGCTGGTCAAGCGGCTGGCTTGCTGTTTGTGTTTCCTGTAACTTGGGGTGTTTCTGACTCAAGTGAATCAGCAGCGCGCACCTCTGGGGTGCAGTGTGCACTCCAGTGTACACGGGGTCCTGCCCGGATCAGAGCAGGCATCGCCATCCCCACGGTAACCGCAAGTTTGGAGCCCTGGAGGTCCTCCCTGACATTCCTGGTTCCTGTGAGCCGCTGCCCCCGGCGCTGCTGTGGCCTGCCAGGACTTGCTCCTTCCGTCCAGCTGTGTCTGGGGGTGCCGGATCCCCTCTGCTCCCACCCGGCTATGCTTCCAGGCTCCGGTAATCACTGTTTTGTGAAGATGAACTTGTCTTCAGCTTTCTTCTGTAGGAGACCATGTGACATGTGTCTTTCTGTACTTCCTCCTCTTAATATGATGGTCTCCAGCTCCCTCTGTCCTACTGCAAGCAGTAGGATATTATCATTTTTTCTCTTAATCACCAAATAGTATCCTGTCCATCTTCACAAGTGGCACCAAGGTTGGAGCCCAGACCTGAGGAGAGCGGGCAGGGGCTGGCAAGCCGAGATAAGCAAGGAATGTGTAATCCTTCCTCCCTCACCTTTTAACCTCCTTGTGTTCCTAATACTTTGTTTTCTTGTAAGTATTGTGAATGGAGATTTTTCATATTTTCTTTCTCAACAAATTCCTTCCTGATGTGTAAGAAAACTGTTGGGCCTGGTGCAGTAGCCTAGGGGTAAAGTTCCTATCTTGCACCCGTCAGGATCCCATAGGGGTGCTGGTTTGTTTCCTGGTGGCCCAGCTTCCCATCCAGCTCCCTGGCTGTGGCCTGCGAAAGCAGTAGAGGAAGGCCCAAAGCCTTGGGAGCCTGCACCTGTGTGGGAGACCCAGAAGAAGCTCCTGGCCCCTGGCTTTGGATCGGCTCAGCTCCAGCCATTGTGGCTACTTGGGGAGTGAATCAATGGATGGAAGATCTTCTTCTCTGTCTCTCTTGCTCTCTGGTATATCTGACTTTATAACAAAAATAATTTTTTTTGAAGAAAGCTGTTGAGTTTTGTATGTTGATTTTGCATCCTACAACTTTACTGAATCAGCCCATCAGTTCTTTTTATGGCGTTTTGGGGGTTTTCCTGTATATAGAATCATGTCTTATGCAGAAACAGAATCTCCTTAATAGTTTAAATAACCTCTACATCATTCATGATGCCTCCTCCAAAGTCAGATCTGTAACAGGAAAATGCACCCATTCGATGCAGACACTGTCCTGAATCTTCCCTGAAGGTGTTGGTTGACTCTGGGTGTGGAACGCATGGATGAGGACCACTGTGTCTGCAGTACCCGGGTGGGTGTTGGAGACCAGCTGGGGAGCTGCATTCCCAGTGCAGCCCTGGACCTGAGCCTGGTCCTGGCTCCTGGGAAGCAGGTGATGGCCAAGTGGCTGTGCTCCTCACACCCCGTGTTGGAGACCTGGGTTGAGTTCCAGTCTTCCGGAACGCAGTGTCCCTGGGCATCTTGGACATTTTGGGAGAGAACCAGCAGATGGGAGCTCTGTCTCTATGTCTGTTCTTAAAGAAAAGGGAGTTTTATGTCAGCCACATTTGTCAGCTGTGCCTTCAGAACCCTGGGCATGGTGTTTTAAGTGCGCTGGGCTCTGCCATAGCAGAGGGGCTGGGCCGTGTCCTGGCCACCCTCCTTCCATGTAAACACCCCTCAATTCTTGAGCTGTGCCTGTGACTTTGTGATCCTTCCTGCTGTGTGTCCCTCGGCTCTGCCTGCATCTGCTCTGTGCTGGAGTTGTGGGTGCGGCTGCACAGTTAGCTACACCAGGTGTGTTCAGGGGCTGCTCGGCCCTTGGTGGGGCAAAGGAGGCTCACATGGAATACTACTGCTCTCTTTTCTCGGTCTCAAAGACAGTCCGCTTTTGTCCCAGGTGAGCTGTGCTGACCCACCTGGAGACGCTCAGGCAGAGCTGTCCCCTGTCTGGAGACGGATGGCCTCTGGAGGGCAGTGTGGTCCCAGGAAAGGAAGGCGCCTGAAGCATCCCCGTTGCCACACTGAGGAAGCACTGTCTTCTTTCCCTTCATTTGTATTCATTTTAAAAACACGTGCATTCAAAAAAATGAAGATATGCCAGCTGAAGCTGAGGAGTCTAGCAAGAGGAGGGATGGGGTCTGAAGGAGGAGGGGGCTGTGCACCTGTGCAGCAGGGCTAGCTGGACCTGCTAACCACACCCTGGCATGAACCAGGCAGTATGGGTTATCACCCCTCTTTCTAAACCACGGCTCAGAGAGAGTAAAACATGGCTAACGATCATGCAGGGAGCCAGTGGCTGCAACTGAGGCCTGTCCTCTCCGAGACCAAGGGGCTCCTGGTTAAATGAGGGCTGTGGGGCGTGTTTGGCATATTTGACAGGAGAACACACCCAGCATAGTCAGGATGACCCCCTCAGTGTGGACAAGAGGACTTAGTGTAGACAGGAGGATTCACCCTGTGTGGATGAGAGGACTCATCCAGGGTGAGCAGGAGGAATCCCCCAGTGTGGATAGGAGCACTCACCCAGGCAGGAGGACACACCCAGTGTGGACAGGAGGACTCACTCAATGTGACCAGGAGGACTCATTCAGCGTGAACTGGTGGACTCATCCAGTGTGGGCAGAAGGACTCACTCGGCGTGGACAGGAGGACTTGCCTTCCCAGCCCTCCTGCAGCCAGCTGAGGCCTCAGGACTGAGCAGGATGGGAACTTGTACGCAGGTAGGATGCAATCACTGTTGGCCCAGGCAGTGGAAACGCTTCCCGTGACCCCCCAGCTGTTCTGTTGGTGTGGACAGGAGTGGGCAGCAGTGTTCTAGGACTGCCTGTCCCATGAGCCCCAAGACTGGGACAGTGTGAGCCCTGGGGGGAGGCTCAGGTGGCCCTGGACGCACAGGTGGCCCAGCAGGATGCAGGCCTGGGCTGAGTTCGCAGCTCCTGCACTGTTGGCACCATCATCCGGGTCTAGGCTGGCTCATGGTTTCTCAGAGGCACACGGTGAGCTATGAAAGGTGGAGAGAGTCCCCAGGAAAGCCTGATACCTTTTCCAAGGTTGTAGGTAGATCATGTGACTCATTTAGAGTTTACTTGCAAGAAATGGAAAACTTGCGTCTCTTTTTAAAAAACAGACTTAACAAGGTATGAGTGTATGTATAGTGGTCTTTTCTTTTTGAAATTTATCCTGTTTTTAAATGCTTTTTTTGGTAGTCTTCCTGAAATAAAGCTATCCCAGAGTCCTTGAAAATTGAACATTTTGAGGCTAATTCAGAATTTTCTGGCTTCTTCACATGCATAAGTTCAATGCAAACACAAACATATATAGGCACTGTATGCTCACACGTACACAGAGACTGTAGGAGAAGCAGCACTCCCGTCCAGGCTTGTGTGTCCTGATCGCCTTAGACAGGTTCTGTGGCTGCCCTGAGGGAGGTCTTCAGGCATCAGCTCCAGGAGCACTTGATCCTGAAGTTCCATGTTTAGGCTCCTCCCTGGCCTCTACAGGATCAGTATGACAGTGCTGTGCTCTGGTAGCCTGGCTTCTGGCATGCCAATGGTGGACTTCTTCGGTTTTCCCTTCCTAAGGAATGTGCCAGAAGCTGATGCAGACCTTTTAGGCTCTTAGCATGAGCTTAGAGTGCACCTTTAGTGGGAGGACTCTGAACCTGCTGAGTTGTGCTTTATTGTTTATTGTTTAATGTCAAGTTTTAATAAGAACCACAGGAGCTTCTTGGGGGGGCGGTGGAAACACAAACCATAGTGCCACCATGACTGTCAGCCAGGTGGGAGTTCAAGAGCCTTGGGCAAGTGAAAGCGAGGAGTGTGTTATTTAAACATCTCTTCGTAGATATAAACATGTTCATTTATATTAGAATCGTGAACCAGGAACAACCAGCTTTCAGCAATGAGTATTTTCATAAGGATATTCAAGGTAGAATTAATAGGATTTGTTTATTTCCTTGGTTTCCATGAGGCCAAAGTTGACGGAGCAGCCTTTGTGTTATTAAGCAGCTGTGCAGTAGAGGAGTCTGAAAAGACAGTCTCTTGTCCGGTCTGCCGATCCTTGGCCACACAGTACTGGAGGGTGTGTTGCTTGGCCAGCATGGCAGAGGTGTGGTTCATAGGTGTGGCAGCAGACCGTGCCCGGGCTCTGCGTCTGAGTGGACTTCGTCCTGTCACAGGAGAAGTGGGGACCATGTCATTTACTCAGCAAGGGTCTCTGTGTCTTCTCTTTTCTTAATGCAGGAGACTCAGGGAGTAGGGTGAGGTGCTCATGGTCTTAGGCAAGCAAACAAAGAATGAGGCAGCCTGTTCCCTTCCCTGGGAGATCCATAAAGCATTGGAGCAGGTTGGAGACAGTGTGATAGAGGGGCAGAAAGTCAGGTTGGATTGGAACGACACAGGGAGGCGTAGAAAGGTTTTGAGTTAGAGGAAACAGCACCATGAAGTCCCCATGTCAAAGTGAACTGGGACCAGAAAGGAGCTGATGGAAGCAGGAGGGGCAGAGGCTGGAGACTGGGAGGCAGAGAGAGGCCACGTGTGGAGGGTGGGCAGCCAGTGGGATGCTGCCAAGTGCAGTTGGAGCCCCATCTTGAGGGCTTTGGGAAGGGGGTGACGTGGTTGGAGCTGCATTTTCATTGGCTGCTGGACGGAAGACACATTCCTGAGGATCCAAAAGCAGGCCAATGGTTAGGAGGTTCTTACAGTCAGTTTGGGTCAGGGAAGACCAAGGAATTTTAGAAGGATGAGGCCTAGTGTGTGGCTGAAGTTAAACCCTAAGACTTATCCCTCAACCCTAACTGAAAACTGTTAAGGCCCAATAGGGTTTATTACTTGAGACGCATTTTCCATGTTCTGAGTCAGAGAGAGAATGAAAGTGATTAAAGTCATGATTAGTAATGAGCTCAAGAATTGCATTGTGGAGAGTGATGACTCCCTTACTTGGGGCTGTCAGTAGTCATGGATTAATCTTAAATAGAAATTACTTGCGTATGTAGCTACCCGTCTACCCACTCTTCTACCCAACCACCCATTTACCCATCTACCCACCATGCATCCATGCATCTATCCATCCGTCCACCCACCCATCCATCCACTCATCCATCCATCCACCCACCCATTTACCCATCCACCCACCCATCCATCCACCCATCCACCCATCCACCACCCACCCATTTACCCATCCATCCACCCATCCATCCATCCATTCATCCATCCATCCACCCATCCACCACCCACCCATTTACCCATCCATCCACCCATCCATCCATCTATCCACCCACCCATCCATTCACCCATGTATCCATCCACCCATCAACCCACCCACCCATTTTACCCATATACCCACCCATCCAGCAGCCAGCCATTTGCTTATATACCTATAATCTTTCCATTTATGTGTTCATTGAATAATCAGTGTCCTTTGAAAACATACTTCACATAAGACTCAGGAATTCAGCAGAGAATAAGTCAAGATGGCTGCTTTCACGGTTTCTATGTTTAACATGTCTGGTAAACAATAAGGAACAACCCTAATCGTGGACACACACACACTTTGCCTGAGAGCCCCGAAAGTGTGTGTGACTTGGATGATCGGAGTACTTGTCAGAAGAAATGACTCTTGTAGGAAACCTGAAAATGAGGAAGAATAAACATGACCTTGAGGGGAGGCTGATAGCCTGTGATAGGACAACTTGGTTTATTCAGGAGGGACTGAGGCGAGGCAGAGAGCCAGGTTGCAGAGGGGGCCAGGTGAGCACCACGGGGTTCCTGGAGAGTGAAGCCCTGGGGCCTTGCATGCCTGGTGAGGACTTTAGTTCTCCCAACCACTCATTACCTTTTATGACCTGTCTCTAGTGTGTGGGTGTTTGCACTGAGCTGGTTGATTTTTGCTGGAACTTACTTATTCTTACTCTTACTGGGCTGCAGTCACATTTCCTTGCTTCAGGTCTAGGCTGTGTCCCTGGAGTCCTGCTGGAAGCCTCTGATTCCTGTTGTTCTCCATCCCCAGGGCCTGGTGTCCCCACTGCCTACTCCCAGCCCAGCTCTCAGGGCCTGGTGTCCCCACTGCCTACTCCCAGCCCAGCTCTCAGGGCCTGGTGTCCCCACTCCCTACTCGCAGCCCAGCTCCCAGGGCCTGGTGTCCCCACTGCCTACTCCCAGCCCAGCTCTCAGGGCCTGGTGTCCCCACTCCCTACTCCCAGCCCAGCTCCCAGGGCCTGGTGTCCCCACTCCCTACTCTCGCAGCCCAGTTCCCAGGGCCTGGTGTCCCCACTCCCTACTCTCGCAGCCCAGCTCCCAGGGCCTGGTGTCCCCACTCCCTACTCGCAGCCCAGCTCCCAGGGCCTAGTGTTCCCACTCCCTACTCGCAGCCCCACTCCCTACTTCCAGGGCCTGGTGTCCCCACTCCCTACTCCCAGCCCAGCTCCCACTCTCTGTCCAACCATCCCCAGGGGCAGGTTCCAAGATCCTTCTCTGTAGGTGTTACCTCCTTTGGGACACACCCCAATTTGTCAGCATCCTTGCCTAGGGGACAGAGCAAGGATGAGAAGGACTCACCGTGTCCTTGTTTGAGAGGCACGCTCATGGTGATGCACCTTCAAGATCAAAGTCCATGTTGAATGCCACCTTACTCTGCTGATTCAAACTAAGCTTCAGGCAGCTTAACCTATAAGTCATTTCTTGCAGGCTGCTATTTTTTTTGTTTTGTTTTGAATTTCATTTTGAATTTTATGGTGCAATTCTGTAGTGTCTGGGATTCCCCCCACCCCAAAGTTCCCACTCCCCCAACTGATTTTCCCAATGTATATATAATTGTGACAATAGTATAGGCCTTCATGAGGAGTTATAATTCCATCAGTCAGTTATTTAAGTGTGCCCCGACATTGCCGGTACAGACAATGTCAGACAGTTCAGCATCCCACTGTCTACAGTTCCATTGGGAGTTCATCTTGATTTGGAAGTAGGGATGCATGTTGCAATGTATCATTACATCTGGATATGGTGGTCTCTTACTCCATCACTGTACATTTCCTGAAATGAGAAGCCACAAAAGAAGGTCAACAACAGGTGTGAAGTTAAAACAACAACAATACCAAGACAAAATTATAGCATCATGGAGTTGAAAAAACACACCACTGAATAACCAACACATGGGTGACAAAAAGAAAACACAAAAGCCTAATTTGCATGATGATTTCCTTGTATTAGAGAGAACATATGGTATTTGTCCTTTTGGGATTGACTTATTCCACTGAGCATAAAAGGAAACAATTAACAAAGTGAAGAAGCAACCAACAGAATGGGAGAAAATTTTTGCACACTACACAAGAGATAGGGGACTGATATCCAGGATTTACAAAGAGCTTCAGAAACCCAGGGACAGTTAAAAAAGAACTGTGAAAAAATGGGCAAAGGAAATGAACAGACATTTTTCAAAAGAACAGATTCAAATGGCTAACAGACATACGAAAAGATGCTCAGGCTCCCTAGCTGTCAGGGAGATATAAATGAAAACTGTGTTGAGGCAAGCTGCTATTAAGCCAGGTGGTTCTCATCCAATATGTATGGAAGCATTTATTTTTAATTTGTACCTTGCCTTCTTCTAAAAATGAGTCAGCTTAGAAACAACACAAGCATACATCTATGCAGTTAAAATGAAGACCCAAGGCAGAGCGCAGCCATTAGATTTTTTTTTCTTCATTTACGCATTAGGTTTTCACAGTAGATTTCCTGAGCAGACGTGTAGGGCTCTGTCTCTGCCACTTTGATTTCGGGTTATTGATTTGTGGTGCTCTGAGCTGTGTCTTCCCAAGTCTTCTTTTCCATGGCGAGGGACTGAGGCGAGGCAGAGGAAGGCTTGTCGTTTGCTGCGGATCAGCATTTCTACAGTTCCTGGTTCTCTAGGTCGCAGTACCCTACTGCGTCCCACCTGGCAGCTCGGTTCACCTCTCTGTTTCCTAGGCTTCTCAGCAGTGCCTACCTCACAGAGGTTGTGTGGGTTCAGTGATGAAGTCAGAGTGCTGGTAACTGGTCGGCTCTGTGTATGTTAATTTTGTTTAGTTACTATCACTTTGTCCATATTTATGCAGCACAATAATTTGAAACATGTGTTCAGTGTATGGGATGGCCTTGTTATTTTCATTGTTCTCAATGAAAGCATTGGCTGATGCACAGTGCCGTAGACACTGAAGCCACATTTAGATGGCTCTCTGTTCAGCTGAAATCATCGTCACTGTGGAGCTGTGGGGCAGACCTGAAAGCTGCCCACTGGAGGAGGGGCGGGAGGAACGGGAGCAGAGGCCTGGAGAGGCCTGGCTCTGCTGTCGCCCTGAGCCCAGGCAAGGCAGAGATGCACTGCTGATCTGCCTCCCGGCCAGGGCTCCTGGGCCCACGCGCTGCTCACTGCGCTTGCTGCTCCAAGCTCTGAAGCCACAGTAGGCTCTGTGTGAACTGGCCACTTAGCATTCCCTGCAGCTGGGGCGTAGTGACTGACAACGGGCAGCAGGAGTGGGACGGGAGTGCAGCTGTGTGGAGGCTGGGGACGCTTCACCGAAACCCTGTGAGGTTGCCCAGGCTGAGCCAGCAGAGCCGCCCTTTCCTCGGGGAGGCCTGGACTGCTGTACTTCCGAGTGATTCGACTTTTCATAAGCCTGTTGGAAAGGCTGTGACAGGAATGGTTCATCTGCTGGTTCACTGGCCAAGTGGCTGCCATGACCACAAAAGTGGTCCTGCAAAGCCAGGAACGTGAGACCATCCAGGTCTCCCAGTGGGCAGCAGGGACCTTGGCACGTGGGCTGTTCTGCTGCTTTGCCATGTGTACCCACAGGGAGCTGGGCTAGAAGTAGAGAAGCTGGAACTCAAACTGACACCCACATGGGCTCTACCTGGGTTGATCGGTTGGCTGTTTGCACCATGAATAGCTGAGGTTGACTTGTAAGCCCGCTTTCCACACGGCCTCTTACTAAAAGCCTATGAGCAGAGCTGACTTTCCCCACTGCACTTCTAGTGCATCCATGGAATCATCCAAGGAGGACCAGCCACATCAGGAGCTTTTCGTCCAGGGCCATGCAGCACGCAGCCCCCACCCCTGCCTCACCCACCTCTGTCAGGACTCCTGGAGGCCCCTCGTGTGAAGGCACACTCAGAGCTGGCCTGACTCAAATGCACTGACTGTCCTGACTTCAGGGCGACATATTCATGGGACATGGTGCATTACTCCTCAAGATCTAGCATTTCAGAGGCCGCATTCCTGTCGGCCTCCTGGGTGGCTGAGGCCACACGCTTCTTTCCAGCTCTTAGCAGAACATCAGGTGTAAAGGTGGTGGGTTTAGTCAGGTAAATGCTGATGATCCCGCAGTGACAAATCTGCCGCATCCCCACTGACTGTAGCGTGGCTTGGTGTCTCTACTGCAGCTGTGGGTCGGGCATCTGGTCCAACGTCCAGGCCACGTCTTGAGGCTACACTCGACTATGAATCCTTGTCTCCGGCTTTGACTTTGGTAATGAGCTTTGATTTCTGCAAGATGCTGCAGAGCTCCTGCAAGTTTCCCTGATGTGTGCACTGAGTGTTTGAAGCCACCACTGCTTTGCCAGATGGGAAAAAGGCCTTCAGTTACCACCTGTTTCCCAGGCATTGTGCTAGACCCTAAGGGTAGAACAGCAAATCCCAGGGACCTGACACTTCCATCACAGGACGCCGTGCCTGGCTTCCTGGTTTTCAGATGGCTCCTGGCCATCACCGTCGCTGTCACGTGACCACTAGCGTCACCAGGAACATTCTCAGGCCCCATCCCCAGGGCTGGGCTCAGCCGTGTGTGCTGATAGCTAACCTCGTGGTAGAGGATGGCTGATGGCAGACATGGTGTGACCTCCGCTCAGGAGAGGGCTGTGGGAGCAGGCCACCCTGCGGAGAGATGCGTAAGCTGCTTACGGGAGAGGGAAAACTGGACAGGACGAGGAGGACTGAGCTGGCGAGGGAGACGGCCGTGGAAGCCTCACCCCTGCAGCCTTGGAGAATGGCGAGTCACCCATGATTGGTTGTTAGCCCTGCAGTGAACCACTTCTTGGTATTTTCCAAAGATTTCAGTTCATCCAGCTTTTGCAAAGTGAATCTGTGATGCGCTCCTGAGGTGGTGACGAGAAGCGAGCTGTCAGAGCCCTGTGCTGTCTGAGGCGCTTCCCTCTGGGGTTTTCATGGCCCCTCGGGCTCATCCAGCTCTGCAGCCTTGTTGCCCGCACCTGTGATACCGTGTGGCTGGGCCTTCCAGTCATCTCCTTTTTGGTTTATCAGGTAGAACTGGCTGCAGCAGCTTCACTTCTGAGAGTGCATTAACATTTGTTTCACTCCGTAGCCGATTCTGCACATTGCCTAATGGTGACTTTCACAGAGCTTTTCTATTCTTTTTGCTGAAATTACTGCCCTACGTTTATCCCCATGAGGCTGTATTATTTGCTGTAATGATCTGGTAATTATCAGGTAATGAAATGGCCGATCACAAGTATATCATTAAGAGCAGTTGCTGTGCAGAATGTTTTTATCATGCGATTAAAAACGTTACTTATATTTCAGTAGTGCCTAACAGGTTCCATGCTGAGGAGAAGGAAAATAGAGCAATATCCTCTCTGCCGCTAAAAGGAGACTCGAGCCCCAGCCAAAGGTCCCGGCGGCCTAACGCAGTGCGCTGGAGCTGGGTGGCTGAGGAGGCGCTGTCCCTGCTGTCTCCCGTCCAGCGGAGGGCAGGAAGCCGCCCTGTGTGGGCTCAGACAGCTGCTGTACCGAGCTTGGGATGCTTACTGGCCTTGTCTCGCTGACTTCTGCAGAAAAGTTTCCGAGAGAAGAGAGAGAGAGAGAGAGAGAGAGAGAGAGAACACATCCCAAGGCCTGAGACTATCCCACACACGTCATGCCCACAGCCCGTCCTGGGCGAGAGGGACTGAACCTCTGTGCGCTGTAACCACCTGTTCCTGAGACTACTTCACCTCCCCGTGGCCTCCATGCGTTCTTGGGAATTAGTGAAGCCACGGCTGATTTTGCACAATCCCTGAGTGTGTGACTGAGTTCCGAAGGGAGGGTGTCTCGTGCGGCCACTAGCTGTCCCTCGGGAGCTAGGATCAGAGGTCTTGGACCTGTGACTCCGGACCTCCACCCAGGTGACAGAATGGGGTCTCACATGCCCCGTTACTGCCCCACCTGTGAACCTGGCTTCCTCCACCCAGAGGCAGGCATGGTGGCAGCACTCTTGGTGCCTGGGTCACCCTGCCCAGGCTGACACCTGGTCCCTTTGGTCCCTGCGGGGGGTTTTCTCATGCAGAGATGTGCTCAGAGGAGCTGGCCAGCTGCCCAAGTGAGTGATTGGGTTTGGGGACTTGTCACAGATGGAATGACTTGTGTGGGAATAATTTTAAAATCTGTGTTTGCACCTTCCAGATAAAATTAGAATTACAGCATGTAAATTGCATGCTGAAAGGAAATCTCTTAAATGAGAATTTCCTGGGAGTTTAAATGAGGAACATTGGTGCTATTTCTTGTCCTCTTCTGCTCTTTGTTTTAACCTTAAATTTAGAGGAGTTTTAGATTTAAAGAAGAAATGCAAGGGGGCAGGAAGCTGCTGTCAGCTCCACCCAGCCTCCTAGCCCAGCATCCTGTCCCCCTCTGGCCTCGCTGTCATCCTCAGTGAAGCTGTCCTGGTGAGTGTGAGCTGCTGAAGCCCGTTTGACTCAGAGTCCTGCTGCTTTCACCTAAGCCACCTTGCTGCCCCAGGACCCCACTGTGGGGCCCCGTCTTCCCTTGGGTCATCGTGCCTGCCTTGATGTTGCTGGGACACTAGGGTTCTCAACCCTGCCTTGGTTTTGACCTTGGTGGAGTTGGGGAGTCGCAGCACTGGTCAGTGTGGTCTTGGTCTTGTGAGAGAATGAACGGGTGCCCATTATGACACAGGTTTCTGGGGATCCCCAGACACGGTGCCTTGGAGTCCTGGCTCAGGACTTAGCATTCGTCGAGTGCCACCCCAGGTCTGAGAAGGGAGAGCTGGTTGAATGAAATCCTGGCGTGCTGTTTTGAAGTGACTGCCCAGAGGCCCGAGAGCTGCTCTGTGTGCTTCAGCAATGGCTGGAGGCCTGACCCACTGAGCTGTGGGTACCTGTCCTGTGGTTACCACCGTCTTGCCCCTTCTCGGCCATCTGCTGGCAGAGGGAGAGCAGCAGTCATCTTGCTGGATGAGGAGAGGGAGTTTGGGGACAGTGTCACCCAGAGGAGGCGAGGAAGGCCCTCCTGTGGGTTTTGTGTAGGGCATGCAGGGTTCAGGAATCAGCATTTGCCAAAGCTTTTCTTCCCACGTGTTGGTGGCCAAGCTGTTGTTTGGAGGTGGGAGTTTGCGGTCCCCTTGGTGGTTTGAGAAGCAGAGGTCACCAGAGAGCCTTGTTTTTCACCCGCACAGTATCTGTGACCTGCAGTATTGGTGTGTCACATGGCCAGGAGCCCCTAGTCCATGCACTCACCATGCGAGGCTTTGGAGGTGGCACCACAGTGGGACTTCTCTAAGAAGCCACTTAGTGGGTCGTGACGGCAAATACCTGTGGGAGATGAGCCCGGACTGATGGCACATTGGAGGCCTTGGTGGGATTCATGGACAATGTGTGTTACGAATGTAAACTTGCATGGATTTCACAAGAGGTTTTACACCTAAGCGAGTATGTGTTTTGTGAGTGGTTTTTTCCATGAGTTTTGCCAAGTCCCCTTGCCCTCCACTGCGGGTGTTAGGTGTCTTTGGGGCTTGGAACAGAAGATGATGCGCTGAGACCTGATGGCGACTGGGAGCGTTCGAGATGGTTCTCAGCAGAGGGTGAAGATAAGTGAGGGGTGAAGGCTGAGGAGGTGACGCAGTAGGGGTGTGAGGAACGAGTCCTTCCTGCACATGCGGAGGACTGCATGTCCCTGCTTTGTTGGTCTCCTGTCCCTGGCCATGCACGCAGAGGACCGTGTGTCCTTGCCTTGCTTGGTCTCCAGTCTCTTGCTGTGCACGCAGAGGACCCCGTGCTCCTGCATTGTTCTGTCACTGTAGCAGCTCAGGGAGGGAGCGTTCTCATCTCTGTGTTCCTGGTGGGGAATAGGAGTCACAGAGAAGTTGTTACAGACCCGGAGGCATGGGGCCAATGAGCAAGGGCAGCCACCAGCCCCCTAGGCCATGCTTATTGAAATGGATCAAAGTCAAGTACTGAGAAGTAGGGTCCTCTGGTGTATGTTAGTTCAGGTAGTCAGTAGCCACGAGTGGCTGCTAGAGCAGACAAGATCCTTGCTATCCATGGGCTTTGCTGGTAGCTGTTTGGACTCCTGAACCTGTGTTCTCAAACAATGCTACCTACTACCTGCCATCGGTGGAAGCTCCTGAGCAGTCACTAGGCCAAGGGACTGATAGAGTATTTTAGGAGTTTTAAAAATTATTGCCACAATAGAGATTGTTAGATAAGCAGAAAGAGGCAAATCTATGGGGAGTGGGGGAAGGGAGAGAGACCAAGTGAGAACACTCCCCTTAGTGTCTGGGAACAGGAGGAGTCCAAAGATGGAGTGGCTTTAATCCAGGGTTCCATTGCTGGTTCACTCTCTGGATTTGCTCAGTGTCTGGGAGTAGGCAGGGGTCCAAGCTGGAATGGTCATCAGTCCAGGATTCCTGTGAGGCTGGTAGGAAGCTGAGGATCCCAACCATTTGGTCATCAGGAGCTGGAGTGGCGTGGAAGCCAGGCGTGTCACGGTGGGCTGTGTGCGTCCTGGCTGCTAGGTGCATTCCTGCTGCCCTCATGGTTTCCTTAGCAACCCACGTGGTGTTTAAAGGGTTAGTGGAACATGTGCACTATGCAACAAAGTGCACATGGCTTGTGCTTCTCTTAAATCCCTCACACATGCGCAAAAGCTCCTTTGTGGATGTGCTGTGCTGCCAGCTTCCTGCTGTGGCTCCCCTCAGTCCTGTGAGGAAGGGAGCGGGCTGGCATCCGTTCAGGTCCTGCACTTCTCCTGCAATAATGGTGGCAGGTTGGACTCCTGGGAGGAGCTAACTACAATTGTGTTTCGCAGACTCCATTTGGCAAGTGTGCAGTCAGTAAGGCAGCCTAATCATGGCTGTAAGTCCTGCTTCTGCTCACATTTCTCCCAAACAACCTCTTTTGCTTGATTCTCTGCTTTTAAATGGGTTACCCAGGCACAGAGACAAGACAGACAACCCCCTTCTCAGAGCACAGTGTGGCCAAAGTGATGGCACCAATTACACTGCTGTGCGATGTGGGATCCAGGATCGTATTCAACTGCAGAGATGCGACTTCCTTAATTTGCAGTGAAAATGGAGAATTGTTGCTTCGGGGAGCTGGCGTATTGTTCTTTGGCTGGTAGTGGCTTGATCATACATTTCCCATGAACAGCCATGCGGAGTCAGAAATGTTTCACCAAGTCCCAACATCAGGTCTGGCAGTGGCTGCTCTCCCCTGAAGTCGGGGTATGAGTTGTGGGGCTGGGGGACATGGAGCTGGGTGATGCGAGACCATGCCCCCTGGTTTCCTGTGCGAGGCTGTGTGTGTGTGTAAGCAGCAACAGTTGGGAATCCAGGAGTTACCTGACTGTCACCCACAGCACTCTGCTTTTTTCCTTTTTGGCACTTTAGTGAGATCTTGAGAGTTGAATTCACTGTGCGTGGCAATCTATTAAATTTATTCATTTTTCCTTCTGATATTCATTGTTTAACTCCTAACTTTCAATTCACACCCCAGCTTCATAGCCAACATTAATCATTTTAAATAAATGCCTTCTATTTATTGTACATGTACAAGCAAATAGCAAAGCCAAGACCCTCTAAGATTTATAACCAGTTAAAACTAAAAAAAAAAAAAAAGTCTTTTTTGAGGGGCAGAATGACGAGGGAGGTGGGGGTGATGTGGAGAGTGGGGGAAATAGATCTTCCACCTGCTGATCATAATGACCAGTGCTGGGCCAGGCTGAATTCAGGGCCTGGTACTCCATCTTGGTCTCCTACATAGGTTGTAGGGACCCAAACACCTGGGCACTGTTCCCTTAGCCCTCGAGAGCCACAAATGCCAACTGCTGCCTACCCACTGCCTGCTGGGCATCCCACTGATGCCCCACACTGACCCAAGCTGGGACCCTGCTCCACTGTTCTCCTGAGCACACAGCTTGGGGCAGTCGTGGGTCATTCACCGGGGCACATGGCCATGGGGCCAGACACCTTGGCTGTTCTGGTCCTGAATGTTGAGGAAATTTACCATGAATCCAGATCCCAGGATTCCAAGCTGCAATCCCATGTTGCTTGGTTCATGACAGTAGAGAGTGGAAGGGACAAGACCCTTCCAGAATCAGCCTGTTTGTGGGTGCCATGACCCCACTGGCATTTCTTGGGAGCCGGGACCTGGCACTGCTGACTTCAGGGGCAGGAAGCAGATGTGACAAAGATATTAGCTGAGCTGGTAGCGTGCATGTGGAAAAGCACATACCCTGCCTTGTGTTCTGGGGTGAAGATACATTTTTCACAGAGTTGTAGAATTTGTTGTTCCTTCCAGAAGCTTCCAACTCCCACTCTGCTCAGGACTGGGTCCCACGGCACAGTGGGGCTGCCTTGGCTTGTGAGAATGTATTCCATTCTCCAGGAAGACCCGGAAGAGTCAAGCTGGTAGGTGCCAGAGACAAGAAAGAGATAAGGTTGTGAAAGCCTGGCTGGCGTGATCCATTCAGGCCGAGTGTGCCCCCAAACCCACAGAAATGTGTACATGTTGACCCAAACCAGGCTTAGAGTTGCACTTAACTCCCTGCAATTCTTCCTCTTGGCGGTGCTGACACTCATACAGGGCCAGTGCCATGGTGTAGCTGGTTGCCACTGACCCGTGTGCCATATTGAGTCCCAGTAGCCTTGCCTCCCACCCAATTCCCTGCCGATGCACCTTGCAGCAGAAGATGGCTCAGGTGCTCGGGCCCCAGCTTCCCACATGGGAGCCTGGATGGAGCTCTTGGCTCCTGGCTTCAGCCTGGCCTGGCCCTGGCTGTGGTAGACATTTGGGACATGGAGGAATGGAAGGAAGATCTCGCTCTCAAGATTTATTTTATTTGAGAGGCAGAGTTGAGAGAGAAGTCTTGCATGTGCTGCCTGCCGTGTGTTGAGCAGGGTGTCCTAGTGGTCTGAGTAGAGGAGATGACATGGCCAACACGTGCAGGAACGGAAGTGAGCTGACACTGAGGTTACTGTGGGTAGCAAGGCAGGGGAGGCCTGGGGGCTGCTTAGTGAGCACGTACTACCTACTTAGCTCCCGGGGACTCGAGTGTGCCCTTTGATTGCATTTCCTCAACCCCTTTGTGGGAGAGGAGTTATTTCTTCTGCATTGTGTACATGGGGGAATCGTGCCTCGGAGGGGTTAAGCAGCTTTCCAAAATGTACAAGCAAACAGGTCGACTAGGAGCCCAGCTGTGGCCTGTCGGAGCCCACCCACCAGCTCTCCTCACTGGGACTTTTACAGCCTCCTGAAGTTTTTATTTATTTATTTTTTTGACATGTGCAATTGCCAAGAGCAAAGCAGAATTAATGTCATTTCCCAGCATCTTTTTGGAGACCTTGTTTTTATCCTCAGACATGATCTTGGGGGAGGGATGTTCTGAGGAATATGGTTTGGGATGGGAAGAACTTGCATTTTATTATGCTTATAATTTTTATCTTTAAAAGTTTTATAGCCATGGTGTCAGTGAAATCTCATAAGCTTAACACAAGGTCTGTTGGATATCAGTACAGCTATTTCATAGCAAGGGACATTTATACGATGTTAAATTCAAGTAACTTTCTCAAGTTCCGCATTAAATCATGGAGCAGTAAATGGTGTAACACGGACAATTCAGGGAGATGTGAGACCATGAAGTCAGTTCTCACAATTCTTGCTGCTGGTTGGGGTACCAGGACAGAATTTCATTGTGTTTTGAGAGCAGTAACCAGTCTTCACTACCTGAAAAGTGAGCTTGTATAGACGTTAAATGTCTTCATTCCAGAGATTTCTGCCTTAATTTGGAAAGATATTATCTTGGCAAAGGGAAAGGGGCTGTTTATGGGTCATAAATATGCATAACTTGCCAGGTCTGCGGTAAGGAAAAGTCAGAGATCCCAGATCGAAGCCCGGACGTAAGGGAGATGTGGGGCAGACAGAAAAGTGGAGGACTTAGAACACTGAGTGCTGGCCCACTTTCCGCCAGAGGCAGCAAGTGCAATTGAGCCTGTTGGAAGCCTATTTTGGATTCCGTGACATTATTTCTTCCAGCGGCTTTGTTGGTTCATCAGTGTAACAGCGCAGCCTGGGAGCTTTCAGTTTTGTAACCACATAGCCAAATGCAACTGTTTGCCCTTAGCCCACTTCCTGTCCTCCCCACTCCCCGGCTTGCCCCAGTCCCTGCAAGCTCTGCTGCTCCCGGATAGTTCCTGAATGGAATCTCAGCCACCTTCTGAGAAAGGCCTCTTGCAGGCAACAGCTTCTCAGGGCTGGTCTCTTCCATCTGCTGGTTCACTCCCCAAGTGGCCGCAATGGCCAGAGCTGAGCCAGTCCGAAGCCAGGAGCCAGGAGCCTCATCCAGGTCTCCCATGTGAGTTCAGGGTCCCAAGGGCTTGGGCCGTCCTCTACTGCTTTGCCAGGCCATAAGCAGGGAGCTGGATGGGAAGCGGGGCTGGCGGGATTAGAACTGGTACCTCTACGAGATCCTGGTGCATGCAAGGTGAGGACTTTAGCCACTAGCCTACTGCACTGGGCCCATCCCCAACCAATTTTAAGCCGCCATGCATGGTGTGGGACATGCTGGATGAGAGTAGTAGCTGGTGACCACTGGTGACCAATATCAGAGTGTGGGGACGAGGAAATTCATTGCTCTTCATCCATTCTCCCAATCAGAGTTCCTGTTTGAGAAATTATCCCCTTCACTTCTCCTGTGCCATTTTACGGTGCTGTGGCTTGATTTAGCTCTGTGCCGCTGCCGCGTGCCTCTGCACAAGATGCCACTGACTTCCTGTGCCACGCCGCTTGTCAGTGATCATTAATTCTGAGTGCCGGAGTGAGCTGACAGTTGGGTTTTGTGTAGCTTTTGATGGTGTGTGTTTTCCTGTGAACCGAGTGGGAGCCTCGCACCATGGCTTTGCCTGTGTACCTGGGCTTGTGTGTTTGAAACCTTGCAAATCCTCCATCTTGGTTCCTGGTTGTCTGCAAGGCTCTGTGTAGGGTTGGGACGGGGTGCTCTGGGGTTCACCTGCCCACATCCCTTGGTTTCTGTTGACAGTCACTGCTGTGAGACTGTCTGTCCCCCTCCCTTGGGGTCCTGCTGCTCCGTGGGAGAGCGCCCCTCTTCCTGACCATACCATTGGTTTGCACGTGAGTTTTTCATTCACCCACAGCACTGGCAGGACATCCCCTGTGTGTTGGGCGATGGCTGCTATGACTGTGAACATGACAGTGAGTGAAAGAGGGACTCTGTGCCAAGAGGATTTACTTTCTAGTTGGAGAAGACAATAACCAGGCCAGAAAACTTAAGGAGAGAAAAATGCTGGCAATGGGGCAGCCCCTGCTTTACTGGCATCCCATAGAGGCACTGGTTGGCGTCCCGGTTGGTGGCCCAGGAAAGCAGTGGGGGATGGCCCAAGTGCTAGGGTCCCTGCGCCCAGCTGGAGGGTGGTCTTGGCTTTGGACTGGCTTAATTGAAGTTGTTTGGATTGCGAACCAGTGAATATATTTCTCTCTCTCCTTCTCTTTGTCACTGTGCCTTTCAAATGAAAATAGGTAATTTTTTAAAAATAAATTTAAAAAATAATTATTTATATTTGAAAGGTAGGGTTACAGGAGCACAGGGAAAGAGCGAGAGTTGAGTAACCAAGTTGCTGCTTCACTCCCCAAATGGCTGCGATCACCAGGGCTGGTCTAGGCTGAAGCCAGCAGCTCAGAGCTCCATGTTGGCCTCCCATTTGGGTGCTAGGGCAGGGACAGGGGGTTGCAAGGAGCCAGGCGACCCCACAGCGACCTTGATGCTGCTGCTGAGGCTCTGGAGTGGTCTATGTCACGCGCTCAGCCCTCTCTCTGGGCTCTGCTGGGGACTTTGTGTGGCCTGTGCCAGAGTGCTCAGAGAAGCAGGTGCGGCCTGGGGCTGGTGGAGCAGGGCTGGGCGTGGGGTGCTGTTGCGTTGTCTCCTCCCAGCCCTTGAGTTGTAGGCTGGGTAATGAGAGTGGGAGAGGCACAGGCCTGGGCTCAGGGCAGGGAAGCAACACGCAGAGTGGCCGGGGGACCTTGGAGCTGGCTGGGATGACTCCTTTTCCTACAGAGCTAGCACCCTGCTTGGGGTCCAGCTTGGTGTCGTCTTAAAGGATGCCTACCCGCTCACATCACCCCCTCCTGAGCTTCCTTCTTTGGAGCCACAGGGCCTTCTTCTGCAAGCCTAAGTAAGCTTGTGGCTGTCCCAGGCCCAGCGGACGCTACACCTATCTGCATCCCAACGTGGCAGGTGGCGCTGTGGCATCATTGCACAGAGTGTGTGGGTGGCGGAGGGGGAAGAGCACGCTAGCTTGTGTGGGAGGGGGAGGACTCACTTCATTCCCTGTGTCTGCAGCCTGAGCACATGCCTTCCCCTGCAGACCTGGGCACGCATCGGGAAATCACTGTCAGACACCAGCCAGTGGTGCTGTCGCCACTGTGAGGAGGCAGTCAGGGTTGCCCCAGGTGCAGGCTTGGCTCTGCCCTCCCCATGCCACACTGACAGCTGTGCAGCCTTTGGCAGTTTGTTATCTTCCTCACTGCTCTATCCTGAGATCCACTGAGTAACTTGGGGAAAGGGAATTAATCATGACATTTTTAGTGGGAGGCAGATTTTCGCTGTGGGGCACCTGGTAGGAGCTAAGAACCAGGCGAGATGCTTCTGCATTCAACCCCAACAGCCATGTTCAGCTTATTGGCTTTTGGGACACTCACTGGGTGCAGTGCCCCAGGGAACCTGGAAAGAATCAGGGAAGGCTTCTGGAAGAGCTCTGAACTTGCTTGGGGGACATTGGAGGAGACCTTCTGAACCCAGCAGGGACACATGCTCCAAAAAGGACCGGCTCGACTTTGTTCCTCGTCACTGTCACTTCTGGGGGATTCCATAATCCTGGAAGTCAAGCCCTGGCATTCTAGGGCTGTAGACCCCAGGCTCTGGACCTGACTGATGGCCCTTGCAGGCCGGATGCCCTCGGTCAAGTGACTCCTGTCGCCGAGCGTGTAGCAGGTGCTGCTGCCTCACCTTGACCCCTTTGCTCTCCCTGCTAGTGTGGGTGTGGCTGCCAGTGTTACCCTCGCATCCTTCCTTGCTCATCTGAGGATGCTTCCTGGCTGGGAGAGGTCCTCTCTTCCCCAACACACACATAAAAGTGGTCCCTGTTGCTCAAGAGAGCAGCTCAGTCCATTGGCCCCTGGTGCCCAGTCATACACCTGCTGGGTGTGGATTAGACCTTTGTTGAAAGCACCTGTAGGCATGACATCTTCCCTGCCCCACCTTCTTTACCCTCACCTTCTATTTTTCACCCAAAGTTGCTTCTTCCAGAAGTACACTGGCCCTTGTAAGATGGGGGAAGTGTCAAGATGATGTTCCCAGTGGGAATGGTCACAGCATGTGAGAGGGTGCCACCGGAAGAGGAGCTGTTGCCCTGAGCTCAGCTCAGCCCTCCCCACCTTTCTTCTTTCCTGTCTAGTCCTGATGGGCTGGGACATGTGTGGGGGAAGTCAGCCACCACTGCAGTGCAGGAGGAAACCTCGGAGCTTTCTGGTTCGGAGCCCTAGCATTCTCCCTTAACAGGCCCCGGGAGGGCTATGCGGGGTGGCCAGGGCGGGGAGTCTGGCTCCTGGCAGGCGCTTTCTGCTGAGAGCAAGTGGTCCTGGACAGATAACAGAGAAAGTGCAGAGTCATGTTTTGCTGCTGCCTCCCTCTGCCTGTAGCTCATTTTAATTACTGTGAAATAATTATCTCCCGCACACAGCTGGGTTTGTTGCTGTGCCCCTTGTGAGTCATGTTTCCACACAGGAATAGACTGGGCAGGCTGACAGTGGGGGCTGGAGCTGATGACATGCACAGCTAGCTCCTGGGGAAGGCTCAGGAAGTGTGGGGGCACTTATGAAAAGACCCTGTGTGAAAGACCCCGCCGGCTCAGGTGTCTGCCAGGAACACACGGCTCTGGCTGCTGGAATCAGAAGCAAATGGTTCGGAGGGCAGCCAGGAACTGTCACCAGAGATCACCCTGTGTTGGTCAAGGCCTTGGGTTTTGGGGACAGACAGACTTGTACTGGAATCCCTATGCTATCACTTTCCATTTCTGTTCCTGGGAGCAGACCATCGCATGTTTCACTGTGCCCCAGAGTTGATGTGCCAGAGTTGAAGCTCAGCTTTTCCTTGCGCTGCTGGCATCCCACATTGCAGCAAAGGTCCAGCTCCTGTTGGCTCCAGCCGTTGCGGTCACTTGGGAGTGAACCATTGGATGGAAGATCTTCCTCTCTGTCTCTTCTCCTCTCTGTATATCTGCCTTTCCAATAAAAATAAATAAATCTTTCTATAAAAAATATCTAATCACTGATTTAAATTCCTCACCAGCAGTGCTAATGGTTGGGTTTAAGCAGCTAACCAAAAGGTCAAATCATGACAAATCTTGGGGAATAAGGGATCTTTTGTGGGGCCCACAGCTATTCCCTGGTGGTTGTTGGGCTGCTGATTGCCAGAGCTCATGGGCTAATGAACTCCACAGCCCCTGTGGCAAAGGGGAGAGGAGGCAGGGCAAGTTAAGGACCTCCCAATACACATTTCAGAACCTAGATTAAGCCATTCTTCTGCGACTTGCTTGCCATTGTCTCAAGCCCTGGTGCATCCCTTACACAGCCTTCAGGAAGTTCTCCCCTCTGCAGCATTACGACCGGGCGTGCCCTTCATGGGGGCTCAGGGCCCAGCCCCAAGCACACGCGCACTGTTCGCTCTGTTGGCAGCTTTGGAACGCTGGCACGTCAGGCATGATCTT
The DNA here is from genome assembly GCF_030435755.1 of Ochotona princeps. NCBI lineage: Eukaryota > Metazoa > Chordata > Mammalia > Lagomorpha > Ochotonidae > Ochotona > Ochotona princeps. The sequence continues at coordinate 40,508,238 of NC_080852.1, read as the reverse complement.
TCAGGGTGTTCTCCTTATTTTTAAATGTCTTCTTTCCTCGTAAATCTCTTACACTCCTGGTTTTTCTCCCTTTTCTGTCTGCCATGTCAGCTCCAACGTTAACTTAAGTAACTGAATCAGAGGGTATGAAGAGGAGCGTCTGGCCAAGTGTGATTTGAAGGCGGACGCCCCTAGTCATGGCTACCTGTTACTCCTGCAGTAAGAGAGTTTAATCATTAGTGTTAATATCCATTCAACTGTTGCTGCATTCAAAGTGGATGTTGGAAGATACCGTGAGAACCTGCACAGTAAGGGTGATTTGTATGGTTAACTAATTATTAGCTATATTTTCAGGCAATAGCATAATGAAATTTTACTTCAGAGGTGAGAAATTATGAATATTTTACCATGCTGCTTTTATTGCCCAAAATATTGCAGCTAACTTCAACATGCTGAAGTGACCATAGCCATTGAAAGTGAAATGTTGTGGGTCTGCTGCGATGACCTAGTGGCTGATTCCTTGCCTTGCATACACTAGGAACCCATATCCTGGCTGCTCCACTTCCCATCCAGCTCCCTGCTTGTGACCTGGGAAAGCAGTGGAGGACGGCCCAAAGCCCTGGGACCCTGCACCTATGTGGAAGAAGACCTGGAGGAAGCTCCTGGCTCCTGGCTACAGAGCAGCTTGGTTCTGGCCATTGCAGTCACTCAGGGAGTGAACCGGTGGATGGAAGATCTTTCTATTGGTCTTTCCTTCTCCCTATAAATCTGCCTTTTAAATAAATATAAATAAATCTTAAAAGAGAAAGCACAATGTTGTGCAGAGACGGGAGACACACTGGTGCTTCTGAAGGGACAGAGAAGGAGCAGGGAGGCGTGAACATTAAGCAGAACTGGGCATCAGTATGGCTTTGACACAGGCTGGCTCTGTGCACCTGGCGGGATTTCTGAGCTCATCTGGTCTGCTAAAACATGGGAGTGGTAGGGCCAGGGTGGGGAGCCATACCATAATACCTGTCACTTTGGCTATACATGTTTTGGCCCCTAGAATTTCCATGGACGAGGCTGCAGCTCGTGGAGGTCTGTGTGATGTCCTCAGGGAAATGGTATTCGACGTGCCACAGGGACCAGCCGTCCTTGTCACGGTGCTCCCAGAAGTATGGCAGCTCCACAGACAGGGTGTCTTTGTTGGAGTATTTGCACCTAAATTCGTCCAGGACAAAGGTACTCTTGGGCAGGTGAGCAGAGGGGTGTTTGGCTTTGTGGCTAAGGTCTGCTCACGCTTGTCCATCTCTTCCTCAGGTGCTGGACAGCTCCTTTCTGCTCACCCGGGGGCTTCTGATTCTCTTCTCATGGGCCTTTCTCTTTTGGTGGAGTATCCTTTCTTGGCTGGCTCTGCAAATTTCTTAGCATCCAATAGAGCCGTCTTCCTACACCGCTTCACCTCCCCCAAGACGGCCTGAATCTGGGGCTGGTTAATGCAGGGGAGGAAGCAGTGGTTGGTATCGGGAGAAGAAGGCTCCGAGACCTGTTTGTAGAGCCACCACAGGGCACAGACAACTGTGATGCCACCAGGAAAGGCCTCACCTCCTCTGCATTCTCGGTGGCCTGTTGTGTCGCATGATGCCCGAGGTGGGGAACACCAAAGTGCTGGGGGTGAGGGTGGGCACTGTGTCGCTTTTAGGAAAGCTCAGCACTGTGCCACTTGGGTGGTAGCCTCTGGCATACTTCCCTGCAGCTTCTCATTGCTCACGTACAGAATCGTCCTCACCTTCAAATGCCAGAACCTTGCCAGCAGGAAATTTGTGGAGACATTCAGGGGTTCGGTTGGTCTGGCCAAAGTGGAGGTGAGGTGTTGCAGACAGCGCACGGACCTGGGCCGTGCTGTACTGAGCAGCGATTAGAGCCTTAAAGGCCCTCTGGTTTTCAGGGCATGTGTACAGGGTCCCAGCCGCCAGGCTGATTTGAGACATGCTTACTCTTAAAGAGATCTTTTTGTTCATGGTAACATTTTAGAAAAAAAGTTGGCTGCAAAAAAACTTGCTCTGGAACTCGTAAGTGTGGGAGCATGAGCTGCAATGTGTCATCAGCACAGTAACTGGCTCGTAATTAAATTTGTTGCACTCTCATCTTGATCACTGTATTGTAGCAAACAAGATGAGAAGCAAGCAAATAAGAAAACTTACCACTGCTGCCGAGAACAACAAAGTATCACCAATAGTCCTGGGGCTGTCTGCTCCCTCTGAAGCTGGCAGTTAGGAAAGCGCCAATGAAAGAAACTCTTCCTGGCTCTTGCCTCTTTTGCTCTCTAGTAACAGCCGCGCGTGCCTCTCTGAGTAACTGAGGCAGGCCCATTAAATTCCCACATGAATAAAGTCAGCGCAATGAACACTTTTAAGTCAATATACACTGCAGCTGACAATGATTTTTTAAAAATTTCTCCTTTAAATTTATTTTTTCTACTGGCAAAACTTCTCGGGTTACCAAGCTTGTCTTCTTGGGGGAAAAGTTCCAGCAAATGTTTCAGAAATTAAAAACAGCTAAATGATCTGACCGCGACCACTTGGGCAGCACGCAGGTGACTGCCACCAGCTCTCTGGTGGGCCCATCTGGGTGTTGGGCTGGTTCAGCGTCCCCTTCTGGTGGGTGTTGACATTCACGATCCTGCTCGAAACTGCTTTCTGCCAGCCCAGGACTCCTGCCCATTTTTTTTCATCAGAACTTTTTCCTGGGACGTCTTATGTTCTGAGTCTTAGTTAAGCCAAACTTGTTGGCAGATGCTCCTGAGCTGTTCCCACGAGCATTTTCCTGTTTTATGGTGAATTTTCAGTGTGTTCCAATGTGCAGGCACAAAATAGACCACAGACTCTCCATGATGTTAGAAGCATGGCAGGTGCATGGGAATGCTGTACACAAATCTATCCCCAGGGAGGTGGGACTAGGATATTTTAATATCTGCGTCCAAAGCCCTACTCTTTGGGCTTTTATGATTTCATCCAAGTTACAGGTAGCTTCTGAACATCTAACCTTCTATCTGGAGCTTTCCTCCAAGAAAAGTAAAAAGGCAGGCAGATGCCACCATTCTTGTTCTTAATGAATGGACGATACTGTCGAGGCAGGAGACACACGGGTTTTCTATCAGACCGGGGTGGGGCTGAGGCTTACACCTGAGCCATGAATAGGCGTGACCCCGGCAGAGTCTGGTCTCTGGAGAAGGCAGAAGGGGTGGAGACAGGTAGAAGCCAGAGAGGGCGGCCTGTGCTCAGGTCTCAGGGTGGGAGCCGTGTGGCCGTCTCGTGAAGGGTTCAGGCTGGTGTCTTGGAGCAGCCAGAGGGAGGCGGGGTGGCGTCAGCAGGCTGGTGCTGCACTGATCCGAAGCTGGGAACCAGGAACCTCTTCCAGGTCTCCCACGTGGGTGCAGGGTCCCAAAGCTTTGGGCCGTCCTCAACTGCTTTCCCAGGCCACAAGCAGGGAGCTAGATGGGAGGTGGAGCTACCGGAATTAGAACTGGTGCCCATATGGGATCCTGGCATGTTCAAGGTGAGGACTTTAGTCACTAGTCCACGCCGCTGGGCCCTGGGTACAGTTTATTTTAAAAGGTGATGACTCAGCCTTTTATACTTCCCACAACCCTCCACCATGGGATTTTATCCACAACACCCCAATGAGGTTGTCTGCAGCTTTCATCACCTCAGGCTTGAATACAGCACACACACATCCCCAGGGGATACTGCCCAGGCGTGGATCTCATGCCCTGCCCTGGGGGGCCGGGGGTCTGCAGAGCATGAGACGTTGCTGGCTGGCAGTGGGCCACACTGTGCAGCTCCATGTCCTATACCTGAACTCCGAGGCCAGTATTCAGTGTCCTGTGTGGTCTGGGATTGTCTTTCTGCTGATCTTGATCGGGACCTGCCCTTGTGCTTGGGGTGTGCAGGAATCACAGGGAGTGGCCCTGATGAGATGTGCTGCTGTCTGCCAGGGCTCTGTGAACCCTTGGAAGCGGTCTGCGTGGAGCTCAGTTCCCTTTCCTGGACTCAGCAGTGCTCCGTAACTCAGGAGCTTGCTGCGGTGGACGGCTGAAAGCAAGGATGCCACGGACTCAGAGCAGTGGTTTCCACCCGCCATGCTGCAAGAGAATGACCTGCCACTTGGCGCAGGGACGCAGTGTGGATGGAGGTGGAGTCATCCCTAAAGCACTGGAGTGAGCTGACACCTGTTGTCTCCAGGTGTCATATCCCCAAAGCTCTGAGCTTCCTCCGGCAGCAGCTGCCTCCAGTCCTGACCCACTCTTTCAGGCCCGTGGCCTGGCGTGCTGTCCCTGTCATTGCCGTTCCTGTTGGTGGTGGAGATCTGTCGGTTTCCTTGCCGTGCTGGTGACCCATTTTCAGGCTAGATGTCCCCGCACAGTAGGAGGAACCAATGCTGTTGTGTGGCGCTCTTCCTCTAGGGAGGTCTCAGGAATGGCTCACGGGTAGGGGCCCTTGTTGGATGGACAGTTCCCGCATTCTGTACCTGGTACCTGGCCTCCCCATGATCTAGTTTTGTCATTTGGCCAAGTGACCTCCTCTCCCGACACATTGATTTGCTGTCTGAGACATGCAGCATGGGCTGAATCAGGGGATGGCAAAGTTGCATTTCATCCCTGAAAGTCAAGATTTGCAACTCCCGAACCTTGTGCATTGCTGCTCTAAGGAGTGCTCGTGGGTGACATCCAAGAGCCAGTGCGTGGTGTCCCAGGAATGGGCTACTCCGTACTGTTTCCTTCTCACATTCATGTCCAGCATGCTTCTGGGGAACACAAAAGTATCTGGCCACGCTCACTGTTGGCTTCAACCTCAAGTGGCTTCAATCGGACAGCTGTGTATGAATATTAATTTTGCTTTGAGGGCTTTTAGAAGAGATTTTTTTCACTTCTGTTTTCACAACACAATCAAGAGAATTAGTGCTTCTGACAAAGCAGCCATTAAATGTGTGCTGTGCCCAGCGTGGGAGGTGACCCCGTCTCTGGAAGCAGTGGAGTCAGTTGCCTCTGCTGTGTTGTTTGTGGAAGCAGGTGTCAACTCTCTCTGATGTCGCCTCTGGGCGGCCGAGACATCCCTTCTTCTTTTTTTTTTTTTAACTTTATTTTTTAAATTATATTTTTGACAATCTTTACATAGTTAATTAGGGTAAAAAAGGTTCAAGGGCTATAGGAAAGTGGGTAAGACTATTATTTCCATATTGTTTCCTTCATGTTTAAAGAGGGGTATTAAGGGAGAAGGCCCACCCAATTCCCCTCCCTCCCCAGGTCCCGGAGGTAGGGCATGCTCTGAGGTTCTTGCTCAAGTGGTTTTGATAGTTCACCAGTTATGAATCGCTGCCAGTCTTGCCACTCCAAGCACGATGAGGTCGTTGAAGAATCCACTGATTGACATAGCCCATCGTAGAGTCTCCGTTTGCCCCGTAGTTCGCTGCCAACATATAGCTGAGATGGTTGACTGACCTGTTTGAGACATCCCTTCTGTCAGGGCCGTGACGGATCTCATGTTTTCTGGAGCCTCACTTCTCTCTCACGTCTTGGGTTCCTGGCAGATCTTGCTGTAATTCTCCTGCCTTATGGGTAAAGGGTGTGCTACCCTGTCACCTGACCCCAAAGATGCAGGTGCCCTTCCAGCTGCTGTATCGTTTCCTAAGCTTGATGTTGTTTCCCAAGATCCTTTGCATCAGGCGAAACTGTGGGTCCAGTTCTGCCCAGTGGAAGTGGAGGCTGCAGAAATGAAGCCGTGGTCTACCTGCATTTGTTTGCTTTGTCCGTGGTCTACCTGCATTTGCCACCTGGGAGGAGACTAGAAGAGGATGGGGTGGTAGAATATTAGAGGCTACCATCTGTCACAGCAGCATTGAGCTTTCTGAGAGTGACAAACGCATAAAGTTGTTCGGCTTTGGTGAGTTTGAGCCGCGTGAATAGCACCACGACTCACAGGTCTGTCTTTGTGTTCACCATGATATCGATGCAGGATTTGCTGTGTTGGGTATTTTGTGTTCCTATGACAAAATCCCCGAAGCTGGGTGCTTTATGAGGAAAAGGGGCTTGTGTGGGTTCCCAGTTCTGGGGCTAAGATCAGGTGGCTGTATCTGATAAGGTCCTCGAGCTGTGTCCCAACGTGGCAGGTGGTGTTGTGTAGGGAACATAACACGTATGTGATTCCTGGATGGAGAGGAAGAGCAGGCGCCGGGGAGGGGCCGGGCTCACTGTAACCTCTGCTTAGGGGAGGTGACTTCACTGTGCTGCTCTTCAGGGTCCCACCAGCCGTCTCCACTGCTGCACTGGAGACCAGAAACCACGTCCACACCAAAGCAGGGGTTCTCTGAAGACAGAGAAAGCCTGGTCCTTACGGTGACTCAGAACACAGGAAGGGACGCCCAGGAGTCTGGTGCCTTTGGGGAACTGTGAGTGGGGGTTCGGTCAGTAGAGGGCAGCACAAGGACCTGGACGGTTTGCACAGTGTCACAGTGTGCTGAGACGATGTGTTGCTTTAAGTTACTGAAGGGGCCTGGGAGATTCAATACTGATGTAGGATTGAGAAGCTAAGCCCGGGTCTGGCTGCTCTCAGACATGGCTCTTTTTCTGCTCAGGTGGAAAAGGTTGCTGGGTATTTTGGACGTGGGAGGATTGAGTGGAGTGAATGGTGGCTGACTCTGGGGGAGCCCTGTACTGTGTGAGTACCGAAGAGCAAAGGAGAGCTGGGCTAGTGTGGAAACACCTGTGTTCGAGGCCCACCTCCAGCCTGTGCCTCCGTGATGTTGGTCGGATCAATTGCTGCGTCCTTGTTAGTGCTACTTGGAACCCGGAACTGGTTCTATCCTTGACAAAGAATGTGGCCAGTGCGTGAGAAGATGAGACAGTGATTTTAGCAGAGCTGTTTTGGAAAAAGTACAGCGTTTATTGGAGAAGTACAACTGATAGACCAGGCAGGCTTCTAAGTAAAGGACTGTGAGCCCAGTCTGCCTTCAAACTAGGTTGTTTTTAACGATTTATGTATTTATTCGAAAGGCAGATTTAGAGAGTTAGGTTTTCCATCTGTTGGTTCACTTCCCTAAAGGCGACAATGGCTGGATCTGGGCCGGTCCACACCTAGAGCCAGCAGCTTCAACCAGGTCTCCCACATGGGGGCAGGGGCCCAAGAACGTGGCCTATCTTGAGCTGCTCTCCCAGACACAATAGCAGGATCAGAAGTGGGGCAGCTGGGGCTCAAACCAGACAAGCTACCATATTTGATAGTAACACAGCAGGTGGTGGCTTTACCTGTCACGCCATGGCACAGTCCCAGACTGGGTTTTTATGCACATGAGAATGAGTCTCCCATTTCTTCCCCCTTCCCCCTTCTTATAAAGTCTGGATGGAGGATTTTTGGATGTGGAATTCCCTGGACCAAGCCCCTCCGGATCATGTGGGCCGTCAAGGTTCTCGGCCCTTGGAGGAGCGAATGCCTCCTTAAGCCCAGTGACTGTAACCTTGTTGACTTGCTTCTGCACATCAGTGAATTCCTTCTGCTGATGGACAGGCAGGGACACCTGGGGCTGGGGGCACAGAGGCTAGTCCTTTTCCATTTTTCTCATTCTATTGCATATACATTTATTTTCTTCGGTCCCTCATACACGTACTGCCCGATACCTACCCAGCAGCCTCAGCATCCGTATCTGTGAAACTGGCCCATTACTTTTCTTTGTGGTAGTTTTTAACACAGAGCAAATAATAAATAATGCAGGTGATGTGGCTGCAGCTTGGAGGACTGTCAAAGGCGAGTGATTTTCTGTAATGATTTTGCTTATCTAAAGTTGGGACATGGCTGTAAGCCTGCAGCTCGATGAGCCCTCAGGATCTCGACAGCACCTGGCAGGTAGGGATCCAGTAACCAATGGCTCTCTGAAAGGACCAGGAGAGTTGGTCTCGTGAACCATGGTGCTATGAGCACTCTCCTCTAAGTTGTTTGCAGAGACCTGATCTTACAGTGGCTGCCGTGATCAATACTTAATAAACATGTTTAGAGCTTCTCTATGCAGATGCGAGCCTCCCTTCATGGTTGTCAGCAGGTAATCGCTCTTTCTAAAGATGCTGGTGTGGAAACAAGGTGTGCTGGTGATTTCTCTTGGGCTAATGTATCCGAAGCCTGCAGCACATTGTTCTGAAGGCTGACAGGGTGGCAAATTGTTACTCTTGGCAGGTGACTTAGATAATTGGAAATAGACACAAGTCACTCCTGACCAAGTTGTTGAATATGAAGAATGATTTTACTTGATGGAAAAATAAAGAGTCTAATGCTGCATTGATTTTTTTTAAATGATTCTGCTTTCAATAAGAGAAACTTGAAAATCATGGAAGCCACAAGGGAGAGAGGGTTTGTGCACAGGGTGGCTGTGTTGAGAAAAAGCTCCTTTGATTGCATACCTTCTGCAACTTTATATATATTATATGTATTATTTATATAAAATAAATATATATATTTATACAAAAATATATATAATATTTTAAATTTGAGATGCAGAGACATGGAGAGACCGCCCAATCCTCTCTGTTGGCTCCCTGCCCAGTGCCCACTGCGGTGGGCAAGGACCCAGCCATTGGAGCCACCGTTGCTGCCTTGCAGACTCTGTGCTAGCTGGAAGCTGGGATTCAGAGGCACAGCCATGACTAACGTGGAGGCACTCCATGGTGGGAAGCCTGTATCTTCACCCAGGGCTGAACAACTACCCCAATTCTTAGGTAAGTTAAAATAATTTGTTTGACCATTTTTTGGGTCGACTTTCATCAAGTTTGTCTCTGAAAATAAAGCTCCTATGTAGTCCCTCCTCTATTTTCTTCTTTTTTTCTTCCCCCTTCCCATTGAAGGGCCCTCTGCTGAGAGTGGACCATGCAGTGTTCGTCAGAGGCGTGTGGTTTCTGGTGGATCACACAATTAAGCTTAGAACTTACGTATGTGTGTGGATCTTACAGTGACACCAAAGAGATGGAGGGGCTGTTCCATTCTGGGAGAGAAGAATTTTCCAGAGAGGATGCCCAAGTCACTGCCAGTGTGCCTCAGCTGCTGTGCCAGTGTGCCTCGGCTGTTGTGCCAGTGTGCCTCGGCTGCTGTGCCAGTGTGCCTTGGCTGCTGCTACGCCTCAGCAGTGTGAAGAGGGAGCTGGGTAGAGTTCTCCAGCTGACTGCCACCCACTGTCACTGCTACAGGGTTGAGAAAATTACTTATATTTGCATAATCCTTAGCAGTGTACAGAGAACAGTCATATGCTGTATTCTGTTACCCCCTCAACCTGCCCGCCAGGTGTGGGTATAGCTAATTGTCATAGATATGACTTGAAAGTGAAGTGGGTTATGACTGCCTAAGGTTGTTGAGTTACGTAGTGATCCAAGTGAGACATTAAATACTGATTTTTAGGATGCTCTTAGACAGTCTGGAGCTGACATGATTTTAATCTGTTTTGGAAGTGGGTGGATATTTAGATTCACTAGTTTTAGCAAACTGACTTGCATGTGGACAGACTTGTATACAATGCTGATTGAATCATTTCAGAGAAGTAAATGCAAACAGTTAATGACATTGCTTAGGTTCTAATCACGGTACAAGTCCTCGGATTTGGTAACCCAGGAAAGGTGCACATTTAACTGTTGTTATTTCGTGATTGATTTAGAGTTAGCAGCTTTGTTGATACTTAAGTCATGCGTGTTTACAAAATGCGTGTGATTCCAAGTCTGAGTCTGAGGGTCTAATGGCCGTATGTATTTGCACAGTGTAATCAAGCTAAGTGATTCCCACTTCTCTGAGTGTACAAGATCTTCAAAAAGTTCATTTGGAAATGCAGATTATGAAGCAGCCGCGTGGGCCTCCTTTCCTGGGAGCTCTCTGAAGTGCCCTGAGTTGCACCATTTTTTTTTTTAAGATTTATTTATTTTTATTGGAAAGGCGGTTATACATAGAGGAGGAGAGACAGAGAGGAAGATCTTCTGTCCGATGATTCACTCCCCAAGTGAGCGCAACGGCCGGTACTGTGCCGATCCGAAGCTAGGAACCTGGAACCTCCTCCAGGTCTTGATCTGAAGCCAGGAACCTGGAACCTCCTCCAGGTCTCCCACATGGGTACAGGAACCCAAGGCTTTGGGTCGTCCTCAACTGCTTTCCCAGGCCACAAGCAGGGAGCTGGATGGGAAGCGGAGCTGCTGGGATTAGAACCGGCGCCCATATGGGATCCCGGCGCGTTCAAGGCGAGGACTTTAGCCACTAGGCCACGCTGCTGGGCCCTAGTTGCGCCTTTTTCTGCATCGTCTTTGTAAACCCTGCTGCAGGTCGGGGGAGGAGGGCCCGTCTCACCTCCTGCTCCATGCTGCTCCAGTGAGAGTCCGTTTTGGAACACCACGAGTCACACTGCAAGCGCTGGTGTTTCTCTGCCCATACTTATGTTTCTGTCACCTTCCTTTCTTCCCTGGCCTGGCTGATGACATCCTAAGATGCATTTCTTACTGCCTGGAACTTGTCTAAGCAACTGCCTGGAAGAGGAGGTCTGGTGCCCCGTGTCTCTGCTTGGAAGGTGATTCACCCATGTCACGGCTGGGTCATGTGCCCGGTGTTTGGGTTTTCTCCGTGCCCACGTGGGTGGTGTTGTTGTATGCCAGGACCTGCTCAGACAGGTGCCAAGTGTTCAGCTGTGGCTGGGTGGTCTGCGGCTGTGGTATTCCTGGGGTGTAGTGTGCCGTTGGCTGCTCCACACACGGTGCTTGCCTTTGTGTTGCTGTAATCCCACTTTGAAACCTACTGCGTTTGGTATCCAGAGTTGCATGTGTCCAGCACAGCTTCCCAGGGCAAAGAGAGGCATTGGGCTGCCAGAAGGGACCTGTGACCCTTCAATTCTGTCATTCTTCAGGCGAGCCACATATCACTGTGCGTGTGGTAGAGTCTTCGGAGCCATTCCCTCCAGGGAGGATGGAGCTGGCCTGTCAATACTCTCGTCGGGTTTTGTGCCTTGCCTGGTTAAAACCTCCAGCTCCCTCGGGATAGGGCCAGCTCTCTATGATGTGTTGCCTGTCTGCACGATGTGGTTCCTCTGTGAGTCTGCATTCTTGCTCTGCCCACCCACCACTGTTTTTTTCTGCCCATCAGCAATGCCCTTCTTCCTTCTCAGGTCCTTGTTTGTTGCTCTAGTCCTGCGTTTATGCTCTGGTGGTGCCATCTGAAGGCTGACAGAACTTGTGGCGGCTCATTGCAGCTGGGGGTGGGGGCGTGCCACTGCCCCTTTCTTGTGTGATGAGCAGCTTTTCACTTGCCGATGCCTAGAGTCCCTGCACGTGAAGCCAGGACCTGCAGAGGCATGTAATGTTGTGTGGCCAGGGACACCAGACTTAGAAACACGGCATGGAAGGTAACCCATAAGCCTTAGGCATTCGTCATTTGCGAAAACCCTTGCTCAGAAAGCAGCCAGATCAGCTTTCTTGGCAACGTTTCTTTCGCCAACACCGTGCTGCGTGGTGGTGGTGGTTCTCCAGGAAGATGTGCTTGTGTTCAAGACCCGACAGAGCAGAGGGATCTAAGGGCTCTCTTAGCCAGGTGCCAAGAGGCGCCCTTCACACCCCACAGCTAGCTCCACATTCTGGATCCCCAAAAAGCACTGCTGAGAGCAACAAGGCACACAGTCACCAGCTCTCAGCTGGGCTTTCGCTCTGCCGGTCAGAGGAGCTCTCGGGGAGGACGTCTGCAGGAGGCCAGTGGCCACAAGGGGAGTCACGTGTGGTCCCTTAGAAGGAGTGGTTTCACCTAGGCGGAAGGGGCTTTCTCTCCCTCACCCAGCGACCGCCTTGTCTGCCTCCCAGGTGGATTTAGACAAGCATCTTTAGAGCAGACAGCTTTGGGGTAAAGGCATTGATGAGATTCTACAGACCAAGAGTAATCTGAGTTTCCGTGTGAAAGTATCTCTGAGATGTATTAGTGACCGAACAAGGAGAAAAGGGAAGATGTTGACTTGTAGGCTTCACACTGAGAGCCTTGTGTCAGTGTCTTGGCGACCGTTCAGGGATGCTGTGGGGTGCTGGAATGTGCCGCAGGTGTGAGAAGATGGGGGTAGGCCTGCACTGCTCCCCTCCTGCCCTCACTCTCTTGAAGTTGCTTCCAGGTGCCAAGGTGCCCCGGGTGCTCTTGGGGACACCATGTTAACATTGGTGCCCTGGAGTCAGGCTGGAGGAGCACCAGAGTTGGGTCTTGGAGAAATTAGCTCTGAGCCAGCTTCTTTGTAATGTGCAAATCCAACCAGCCTAGATTGCCTTCCCTCAGGTTGATAATGGTCACAGCCGTTGTGGTAGCTAGGGAGTGCTTTGTGTGTTGCCCTCTGCCTAGGTGGCACCGTGTAGTGCTCCTGTGACAGCTAGGGAGAAGCTCACTGTTGCCAGCCAAGCCCGACCTTGCCCAGTGCTGACTTGGGGTGCACAGTTACTCATGCTGGTGGGTTGGGGGCAGCCTTGCCCGAGTCCTGGGTGTGCATAGAAGAGCATTGAACAGCAGAGCTCCTTTCCTGGGGGCTCCTGGGTTCTTTGCCAAGAGATCCCCTGGGGTGTGGTCACAGGGAGAGGAGCAAGTTGGCCACCTTGGCACTCTGGGTGTCACCCTGACTTGGAGCAGTTTATATTTGTCTTTCCCATTTGCTCTTGCATTGCAGTATTCATTTGCAAAAGAAAATCATCTATTGTAGATTTGCAAGGCATTTTCCAAACTGCGTAGTATATTAACTCATTTGGGAAACTGGCAAATATTTTTTTGTTAGATTATGTACTTCTGGGGGTGTAAAATGAATTAAACAGTTATTTGTTTATTTGAGAGACAAAGAGAAGAGGGGAGCTTGCATTCATTGGCTCACTGCCCAAATGTCCCCAGTGGCTCCTGGCTGGGGACAAAGCCAGAAGCTGAGTGCTTAGTATAGGTGTCTCATGTGGGTTTTGGAAACCCAATTTAATGCATCCCTGCTGTTTCCCAGCCTGCGTTGGTAGGAACCTGCAGCTGGAGGAAGAGCTGGACATCAAATCCCCAGGTACTGGCGTCCTAACTGCTGGCTGGATTGCCTGTCTCCTGCCTCCGTCAATAAACTTCAAGCCGAAATATGTCCATGCATGAGAAGGAAAGAGAACGTTTTGTGGGTTTTTGCTTTGATTGCAGTGGGTTTTTTTTTTGCAAGGGATTCAAGATGAAAATGTAATTTTTAAAAGTTACTTTTTTATTGTAACAGATCATTTCTGTAAATCATAGCATGCTGCAAGAATGTTGACGTGTGTCAGCTCAGCTCGTCTCGTTCTCCTAGGCGGGGACACCTGCTGTAAACATGGAGGCAAGCAGTGTCTAGTCTCTTCTCTGCTGACTTGGAGGGCTCCTCAGGAAGTTCATGACAGATTCTTATTAGGAACAAATGGCTTTGGGGGGATGAAAGTGAAAGGCGTTTTTCTTTTGCTGCAAATACATTTTGAGGCCCCACTCTCTTCATGCACCAGGTGCCATAGGGTGTTTAAGATTTCATTTCTGATTGTTTTTGCTCCATGTTGTGCTGTGGAAGCTGGCTCTCCATCCTTTAAGGTCCCACTGTGTGGGTGTGCCCTAATTCTTGTCACCCCAGGCTCCTTTTGGCCCTGTAAGTGGTTTAAATGTTTTGCTCTAAAGAACCACAGAGGATGCATCTTTGCAAGAGGCTGTTTAAAGTACCTTGTGTTTTCTGTGCAGTAGTGGCCTAGAAGTGTGAATACTGAATGCAGGCCAGGAGGCAGTGTCTGCGAATGTAAATGAACCATGTACAGTGTCCCCAGGCTGGACATCACGGTCACTGCTCTCTCCTGACAGTGCACCTGGGAATTCCATCTCTCCAGTTGCATTTACTGGTCACCTGTTAAGGATAGGAAAACTCAGGATGACTGTAGCCTCCACCTGTGCTTTTCCTGTTCCTGCCCTTCGCTTCTCAGCAGTCAAGGGGCACCAAAGAGCAGCAGTTCCAACTAGCAGTGAAAAGGCAATGGAAAAGTGGTGGCTGTACGTCGGGTCCATATGTTGGAATGTAGTGATTACCCAGAAAGAAAAACTAAAGCCAGAAATAGTACAAGAGGGCATAGGAACAATGGTATCTCTCTGGGTTTTCCATTGTGTGGTTGTTAAGGAAGTTCTCTTTAAACTTTTCCTGTAAGACACCTGCTACCAGAGTGGAGTTCGCGGGTTCTGTTCCCAGCTCCAGCTTCCTGCTTTACACATACCTGACCGGGTAGCAGTGGTGACTCTAGGGGTTTGATTCCTGCCATCCCATATGCGCATATGGGAGACCACCTGTTGGCTGTTGCCATAGGGTGGCCAAAGCTACTGCTCATTTAGGGAATGAGCCAGCAGGTGGGAGATCTCCGTGGGTCTGGTTGTCTCCAACTCTCAGAAAACAAGCTCAAGTTTAAAGAAAAATGAAGTTTCGGAAAATATTTAAATGCTTCCACCAAGCTGAGTGTGTGTTTAACACAGCAGGTGTAATCAGAGCTCTTTCTGCTGAACTTGGTAGAGTTATGAATTCTTAGTACAGCAGTTTCTGTAGGTGTCCTTGTGGAAGGTGAACAGTCATGGGGGTGCTCTGGTGGGTTGAGGGGATGCGCTTGTGGGAACCGGCCTGCTGGCTGCAGGTCACGGCTCTGACGTCTTGGCAAGTTTTTAAAACTCTGTTCCTAGCTTTTCTGGAACCTTCCCCCAGTAGCCTCTTTTTTCCTCTGCCAGGACAGACAGGCATTGTCCATCTTGGTTCTGCCGGGCTGGAATGTCTTACTGCTTGCCTGGCAGCCTCTGTCCGCACCAGCAGTGGCCCTGCCTGAGTGTTCTCTGGAGACAGGGCCCTGCTGGCTGCCGCATCTCTCAGGACTTCCCTTCCCTCATCAGCAGACTGACTGGCTCTCCGATCTCACTTGCTCTCGGCTCACGGGGAGGCCAGCTGTGTGCTCATATGCAGGGGTGTGTTGGGCAAGGTGCTGTCGGGTTGGCCTGCAGACTGCCGGTGCTCACTGGGGCCTCGTGGCAGAATCACTTGGGAAGCTTACAGAATACTAATATTGTAATCCCAGACGCACAGACATCGTCTGGGCCATGGTTGTCACGCTGTGGGTCTTGATGCTCAACCAGTCATACCTCTCCTGGGTTTTATGCCGTCTTCACATGAGGACCTCCCTGTCCTGCCCGGGGGGCTGCTGTAGGCCTCCGGCAGACCCCAGGAAGGACTGCTCATGCTGAGCAGGCTGGGTGATCTTCTTTGAAGACGGCGTCTTAAGACCTATCAGCTTTTAAAAATCTTGTTGATTCTTAATGGAAAGGCAGAGTTGAGAGAGAGGAATCGCTGGCTCACTCCTCGATGGCTACAGCGGCTAGAGGTTGGGCTGCCGGAAGCTGGGATGTAAGGATTTCTTTCTCTTCCAGGCTGTCCCGTGCTGCTTCCCTAGGCTAGAATCAGGAAGCCGGAGCAGAAGTGGAGCAGTCGGGACTTGAACCAGCTCCCATGTGGGATGCTGGTGCCACAGGCTTAGGCTGCAGCACCACTGTGTTGGCCCAAGAGCTGTCAGCTTTTAGAAACATCATGGCAGTACTTTTTTTTTTTTTAAACAAATCTCTGTTTTCTGAAGTGGCTGTGTGTTTTCATTTAATTATTGTTGTTAGCCTATTTCTGCTGAGCTATGATCTTTTTACTTTTTATTTTTTATGTAGAGGAACATGAAGTTTTTGCTCATAATAGAAATTAAAATGCATTTTCAGTTTTTATTTTTTAATTTAATTAAAATTTTATAATACAATTTTATTTTAATTTTGCAAATAAAAAAAGTAAAATTAATACTTGAGGAGCCTAAAAAAACAAATGGAGGCAGCTTGGGTTTCTGTCAGCCTTCAAGGAGCCCTAACATCATTTGGTCAGAGTGCGGTATTTCCATGGACTTGCAGTAGTGTTTTAATGAAAGCCCGAGGGAGTGTAGGTAGTCTGGGAAATTCTGGAAAGTAGGAAATGGTAGGTAAGAAGAGCTGCAGGTCTTGAATAAGCAGTCAATGTACACTTCAAACAGGATCAGCTTATAAAGACAAGTGGGCTTCTGGTGGCAAGGTTCCTGAAAAGCTGGTACTGGCCCGTCCCCCTGGGCTGTGCACTTCTGTCGCCACCAGCAGACATGGGGCAGGCTGGTACTGGCCTGTCCCCCTGGGCTGTGCACTTCTGTCGCCACCAGCAGACATGGGCTGGTACTGGCCTGTCCCCTGGTACTGTCCAGCCTTGCGTTTTCTCAGGCCTGGTACCTTTCCTATTGACCCCTGGAGCTGTCGCCTGGAAAATTAGGTGTTACTGATACAACTTTGGCGTGGTTATTGAGGGAGGTCCATTCTTGCCTTTCGCTGAGCTCCTAATTAAACTGATTTATACACAAGACTTGAGGAGACTCAGAGGTGAATGCGTTGATTTACATACTGATTTTGCTCGAATGTGGCAGTTGCCACCATGAATCACACCCGACCAGCATCTGCTCTGGGCTCAGAATGCGCAGTGGGCTCAGCACCCAAGGACAGCCTGAGGAGTGGGAGGAGTGTGTGGAAGGATCCGTCTTCAGCTCTCGGGCCATCACACAGGGTCCCTTTTTGGAGTGGCCGTGACTTGAGCAAGGGTACGGGACGTGTGTGGCCCCTCGCTGGCCTCTGTCTGTGGCTCCTTTGGGGCGGTGCTGTGGTGAGAGCCTCTGGTCAGTGGGTCTCACTCGTGTGGCCTTCTGCTGTTTCTCAAGGCCCGGTTCATTTGCTGTCTCGGGAAGCTTTCTTCAGGACTGGCTGCTTCCCTCCTAACACCGTAAAGCGTTCCAGGCTTCTGGCATTCCACTCATCTCAGGCAGTTGCGACTGCCTGCCTGCACAGCCACCTTCCCAGCTGACTGACTTGTTCTGTAACATGGGCCCTCCTCTCTGTGTGCACTGCCTAGTTTTTGCCTGCCGTAGTGCTTGGATGCCGGTGTCACAGCCGCACTGGAGCCCTCAGAAGCCTGCGGAGGAGAAAGCCGTGCGCTGCCCCTCTGCAGCGTCCGCTGTCGGAGGCACCAAGCCCTCGGAGGGAGGCTGGCTGGTTTGTGACGTTCCCGTGGAGTGCATTCTCCTCTAGCTTTCTCTCTGGTTGACTGAAAGTGGCGCAGCTGAAGGTGTGCGCTCTGCGTGAGCAGCACCTCCGCTCCCGAGCACCTGGGAACTGGCCGCCCCACGGGGTGGTGGCAGGGCAGGCTCAGGGCCTTCCTTGCTGGTATCTGTCATGCTTTCTCTGTAACTTACAGAGGATCACATCCCGGCAACGTTGGGCACATTCGAGCGTTGCCAAATGGTACTTAACGTTTGGCTGCAAACAAGCTGTGCTAATCCAAGAGTTGGCCCAGATCAAGATTCAGTGATGCAGTCATTTCGTTTTCCATTTCTGACTTCCAAATAGAACTGGGGGAGTCACTTAGGCTTGGGGTCTGTCCCACCCGTCAGATCCCCTGGCCTGGTCTGTCCCCTGCACTTGCATTGCTTCTCCAGCTTATTTTCTGTGTTGCACCTACACTGTCCTTTTCCTTGAGAACATGACAGCAGGGGGGTCTATTCGTGTAATGTAGCTCCTGGCATCACGCCTCATGCCTGGCCCGTGCTTGTTGGTCACATGGAAGGCAGTGACATGGCCGGCCATCACACGGCCTGCACTAGGACCTGATTTCCGTAAGTAATGGAAATATTGTCTTTCTCATGTGACCCATGGAGCGGCAGATTCTTTTTTTAATATTTTTTTTAAAGATTTATTATTATTGGAAAGCCAGATATACAGAGAGGAGGAGAGACAGAGAGGAAGATCTTCCGTCCGATATTTCGCTCCCCAAGTGAGCCGCAACGGGCCAGTGCGCGCCAATCCGATGCTGGGAACCTGGAACCTCTTCCAGGTCTCCCACGCGGGTGCAGGGTCCTAATGCATTGGGCCGTCCTCAACTGCTTTCCCAGGCCACAAGCAGGGAGCTGGATGGGAAGTGGAGCTGCGGGGATTAGAACCGGCGCCCATATGGGATGCTGGCGTTGAAGGCGAGGACTTTAGCCGCTAGGCCACGCCGCCGGGCCCAGGAGCGGCAGATTTTAACATTTTCACTTACCAGGGAGGGCACTGATTTCAGATAAATCTGTGAAAATGGTCTGAGTGTGAGTTGGCAAGTCATACACAGTGCCCAAGGCTCTCCCAGGAGGCTTCTTCCACAAGGCTGGCCATGCCAGCCAGCTCGAGTCTGCAGCTCCTTGTGGCTCTGTGAGCTGGCCTTAAAAATATCCAGGCTGGCTTGAATTTGTTCAGTTTGCTTTTTAACAATGTTCATTCAGTGTCTGTCTCTTGGCGTTTGTGCGCGTGACAAACCAAACCAACACATGTGTGTCAAGAGGTAGTCTTGAGAGAGAATCCTGGGACATTGTCCTTCACACAGGGTGGGTAATTGGTCAGAGTGAAGGATAAGTTGTTTGCTCTTTTGCTGCTTTGTCGTTAGAATGTGAATGACACCTGCAGACTCTCAGAGTCCCTGTTTTCTTGGTTATTTATGGTTCTCCACTCAGGCAACTTCTTGGGAGCACGCGTGAACAGAATCTTTGCAAGTAACTATTTAAAAGAGGATGAAAGAGGCTGGTTTATCTGAAAGGCAGAGTGACAGGGTGGGGGTATTTCCATATCGTAGTTCATTCTCCTAGTGCCTGCAATGAATAGGGCCAAACTGTAGTCAGGATGCAGGAACTCCATCCTGGTCTCCAACGTGGGCAGCAAAGATCCCGGTGCTGGGACTGTCACCTGCTACCTGCCTGGCTGTGCACTAGCAGGGAGCTGGATCGACACTGGAGTAACCAGGACTTAACTCAGGTTACTCCAGTGTGGAGTGCAGGTGCCCCAGGCCTCAGCTTTACCCTGTACGGCACAATGTCTGTCCTGCTGAATTAATTTTGAGAATCAGGAGTGTGCATTTAAAAGAAGTATCTGTTATATAGAGATAGTTGGAGCAGAGAAAGTGTGTAAGAGGAGGGCCTGGTGCCATATCCTAGTGGTTAAATCCTCACTTTGCATGCACCAGCATCCCATATAGCTGCCAGTTTGTGTCCCAGCTGCTCCATTTCCTGATGGCTGCCACGGGTGCAGGAGGGGAGCTGGACTTACATCACTCAGACGTCACTGGACACGTCACTCAGGCCGGAACCCGAAGGGGCCGCAGAAGCCAGATGCGTCACCAGGGCCACCGGAACTCAGGGTGACCAACGATAGACTTAGATATTCCTTTTGCAGTAAGCACCTGAGCAGAGCCTGCGCCAGCTTCCGTGTCGGGAGGGGAATAAGGCCCTCGTAGATGCTCCCCTGCCTGCTTTTTCTCTTTGCAGCTCCCTTTACTCTGCCTGCTGCGCAGAGGCCCGAGAGTGGATCCCGAACAAAAAGCCACCTGACGGCTTTTATAACCGGCTGAAGTTTTCTTTTCACACGTGGTCGGCAACCAAACACTTACACTAACATTTCCCATCCAGCTCCCTGCCTGTGGCCTGAGAAAGCAGTCGAGGACGGCACAAAGCCTTGGGAGCCTGTACCTGCATGGGAGACTTGGAGGAAGTTCCTGGCTCCTGGCTTCGGATCAGTTCAGCTCTGCCTGTTGTGGCTACTTGGGGAGTGAACTAATGGATGGAAGAGCTTTCTTTCTGTCTCTCCTTCTCTCTGTAAATCTCAGTTCCCAATTTAACAAAAAGTGTAAGAGCAGTGGTCACAGTAAACCTGTTCTGTGGGGAAATTTTAAAATGTGTTTTCCTGTTCTGGTACTCAATTTAGAAAATGAACAGATCGAGTAGTACTGAGGTGTGTGGAGGTCAATTCATATCAAGCAAGACTTACATCCACCAGATAAAGCGACTGGCTGTGAGTCTGGCTGGTGTGTCCTGCCCCAGTGTGTTCAGTGACCTTGCAGGCCAATCCCAGCCTGCGGGCAGTGCTCAACGTACCCCAGTCCCTCTCCAGATCCCCGGCCTGCGGGTAGCCGTGCTCAACACACCCCAGTCCCTCTCCAGGTCCCTGGCCTGCGGGCAGCCGTGCTCAACGCACCCCAGTCCCTCTCCAGATCCCCGGCCTGCGGGCAGTGCTCAACACACCCCAGTCCCTCTCCAATCGCTTCTCGGCCTTTTGGCTAAGATCGAGTGTAGTCCCTCTCCAGACCGCTGATTCTGGCAGGGGCATTGCGAGGTCCACCGGGAGTTACTGGCCACACAGGGACTTGTCCCTCAGGCAAGTCTTGAGCTCCAGCCCGGTGCCTGAGTGTCTGGCTGGAGGGCTTGGGGACTGTTGAGCAGCCTGTTGACGTGCATGTGGTGCCAGCCCCGAGCCTCAGACACGCCTTTGGGCAGCTTGGGCTCTCCTCCTGGCTCTGTTCCACCTCCAGCTTTGGGGAGGAGGGCTGAGAGGTGAAATGGCCTTTCACCCCAGGAGTTTTCTTTGCAGGGTGAAGTTAAGGCACAGTGACAGGCAAGGCAAACTTTCTGGAGGGTCTGTATATTCTCTCAGTGAAAGTGTATAGTGTGGGGACATGTTCCTTATAACATCTTTAATTTGGATGGTAAATTTGGGCACTCTGGGCATCCAGACTTAGCAGAAGGGACAGGGTTGTGTGGGCCTTGTTTGCTGAGGGATCTGCACCCGGGGGTTGCCAAGTCTTATAAAAAATTGCACCAGTACTGAATATGGACTGACGACTTATGATTCCATTAAAACACAGTGTCACAACTGTTTTGCTGCATGTGTGTGTCATTGGGCATTTCGTGTAACTTGGAGGTGATTTAAGTGTATGGGGGATGCATGCAGGTTCTGGACAAGTCCTATGCCACTTCCACAAGGGATTTGAGTGTCGCAGAAATGGTGGCCTCTGTTTTTTCTCCCAGGGGCCTTGTCTGATGAGCATGCCTGGGTCCTCTGGCCACCAGCATGGAAAGAAGCCCAGGAGTCAAAGAACAGTTCAGACTCGGACCTGCTGAGCCCACAGCGCCCGCCACCCCGCAACCCCCCAGCAGGAGACTTGGAGATCTGCCTGGCTTGGGAGCACATGCCTGCCCCTGCCCTCTGAAACCTCATCTCCTGCTCTGGAGGGGGCCACAGGGGAGCAGGTGTGATTTCAGGGGGGCTGTGCAGGGCTGAGCTCTCGGTAGTTCTCGGGCCCAGCACAGCCACCGTGGTCTGCACCACATAGAGGTGGTCTTCAGCCATGGGAGCAGGTGAGGTGTCAGTGTTCTGCATGCATGCAGCAAGGGTGTGAGGAGCAACCTGCTCACCGAGGATGGATGGGGGCCAGTCTTTGCCCCCAGGGGAAGGTTCTGTCAGGGGACAGGTGGTGCCAGCCCCACCCAGCCCCAGGATGGAGCCCCTCCAGACATTGCTGGTTCTGTGCCATGGTTTTTTCCCAGGGAAAAGCATGCTTTGCACCTCTCCTAGTGGAGCCTGAACGCTCTGATGAGGAAAGTGAGACTCGCTCCCTCCTCCAGGCAAGCAGGTGGCAGTGGGTGTGGCTTCTGTGCCAGCAGAGTGCACGGATTGACACCTTATGAGGCTCTGTGTCCTCTGTATGCAGTGTACATGAGAAATCAGCGTTCTAGATAGTTCAGTGCAGTCATTATGGAGCCTATTCGCCTCCAGCTGCCGGAGTTTGGGTTCCAGCTGCTGCTGAGATGGAACGTGGGCAGCAGTGGTGATGGCCAAGTAGTGGGGTCCCTGCCACCATGTGGGGAGTCTGGGTTGAGTTCTTGACTCCAGCTTCAGCTGTGAGGGTGTGTGGAATAAAGCAGCAGATGGGAGCCGTCTGTCTTTCCAATTAATGAGTACGATGAAAGAGTGAACATTTATAATTATGTTTCTAACGGTGAAGTTGTATCTGCACCGTGCAGACAGTTTGGAAAGCATAAAAGGCGCTCTTGCAAGATAACTATTGTCAGTATTTTCTCTTTTATAGGAGTGCTTCCAAAGTTTGTGAAAAGGAGAACTAAAGTATAAGCTTATTTTGGTGCAATAAATCCATGCTGAGTTTTTCCTAATCTGCTTTTTCTCATGAACTCTTACAGTCTTTTTTGTTATTTTTTTACAGTAAATTTTAGAGTAATCACATTATTAGAACTATCATAATCTTCTTAATCATTGGATTGACGAAGGTATAAAAATTTCACCAAACTGTATTTGCAGTAGAGCTGGTACCCCCTGGCATTTGGCTCTCACATGGAAGGGAGAACATGTGGTATTTGTCGTTCTGGGTCTGCTTCCTTCACTCAACATGCTGTCCTCCGGTTGTATCCATTTTGCTACAAATGCCAGAGTTTTATTCTCTTTGTAATAGCTGACTGATATGCTATGTGTAAATGTCACACGTTTTCTCTAGCCGTTCTTGTGATGCTGGCCACCTGGGATGCCTCAGCGTTTGGCTGCTCTGGCCAGCGCTGCTGGGGACATGCTGGGGCAGGTCCAGGGGTGCTCCTCTCCGCGTCGTTGCCATCACCTGTCCATCCTGTGCTCTGGATGTTAGCCGTTAGGACGAGGTTGAGATGACCTCATTAGGGTTCTGACTTGCAGTTCCCTGATGAGTAGTGACCTTAGGGATGTTTCATCTGTTTGTTGTCCATTTGTGTTTCTCCTTTGAGAACTGTGTTGAAGACACTTATCTATTTATTAAGTAAGTGGTTGGGCTTTTTGGGTTCCTTAAAGTTTTGATGCATTTATGATATGAATCCTTTGTTAGATAGTAGTTTGCATAGTCTCAGGCCTTAAATTTAAGTCTTCAATCCATCTTGGGTGGCTTTTTGTGTGTTGTGAGGAGTACGGATCTAACTTCATTCTCCCGCTGACGGGGACTGTGGGATCCGTCTCAGCTAACGCCTCGGACAGGCAGGGCTGTGGTTTGCTCAGGAGTTTTTCCTGCCTTGAAGTGCTGAGATGGTGGCTTACAGCCGACAGCTGGCTGCGTCGCGTGGTGGCAGCAGGGCCATTCCTGTCTCTTTTCTTTTTGTCCCCCAGAGTTTTTATGGCCTTTTGACTTTTTGTGTGTGTGTGTACTGAATTTCCATCACACTCCAGGAAACATAATCCTTCTTTATTTCTCTTCGTGTCCCAGAGCAGCCGGGGCGAGTGTGGCTACAACCTACTGAGCCATCTTGGGTCTCTTGTCTTGTAGCCTTTAAAAGAGTTGTATGAGCATGTTATATCTTTATACACAAACATACACGTGTATTTCTGCACATGGCATCTGGGTATATACTTGTGCAAGAGAAAGTTTCTATGACAACACATTCAGCTTCACGGTTCGTGTGGAGACTGTGTGTGTGTTTCCGTACGCACACGAAGAACGCGGGAACAGCACTGTTTCTGCAGAAAGGCTCATGGGTCAGAGCTTGTTCTTGCAGTGTGTGCTGTGCAGATTGCAGAACCATAGCAGCCCAGCCTTTCCAGGCCTGCAAGTTCACCCCGTGTGAGACGGCCCTTCATAACACCTGTGTGGGCATTGCATCTTGCTGTATTATCACTGTTGCATCAATTAGGAACTTTTAAAAAATTCATTTAATTTTGTTTATTAGAAAGGCAGATTTACAGAGAGGGAGAGAAAGATCTTCCATCTTCTGGTTCACTCTCCAGGTGGCTGCAACAGCCGGTGCTGAGCCGATCTGAAGGCAGGAGCCAGGAGCTTCTGGATCTGCCATGCAGGTACAGGGCCCTAAGGGTTCGGACTATCTTCTACTGCTTTCCCAGACCACAAGCAGGGAGCTGGATGGGAAGTGGAGCAGCTGGGACACGAACTGGCACCCATACGGGATCCCAGTGTGCGCGAGGCAAAGCTTTAGCCACTGAGCCATTGCGCTGGGGCCAAGGGGCCTGAACTTGCAGAAACAGAGTTTGCTGTGAACACCTCTGGCATTCCATAGCCTTGTGTGTGCACCTCTGTCTGGCTGTGCGTATGCACAAGGGTTATGCCAAGTTCCTCACGTGTCTGCAGCTCTGCTTGCTGACGTGTCAAGTGGGGTGCTAGGAGGTCCTTCCTACCCTGGGCCTGGGTGCTGATGGAGTCACTGGCACACTGGGAGGCCTGGCTCCCAGCATGTGTTGTCTCTTTGGTAATCAGCTTTTGCTGAAACATGCCGTCTTCTGCTCTGCCAACTGTCTCTTCTGATAGGCTTAAGTCCTCATCTCTTGAGTCTATTCCCTTTTCCCTGGCAAAGGTAATTTTAGTTCCAACTCCAGCTAACAGAGCAACTGGGAGCTCATTTCCTGCTGGGAATGGTTGTGTGCAGCTGGCACCCACCTCCCTTCTGAGAGGGCCCATTCACATCCAGAGGCACATGATGAGCTGGGGGTTGTAGCACTTTAAGATTTGGACAGAAGCTGGCAGCATGTGGCCTAAAGCATCCCGCTAACTTGGAGGAAGGTTGTTGGCTTGTCTCCCCGCCATGGCTGTCCCTGTGCTGATGGGCTCAGAGGAGCGCCAAAGAGCAGGCATCATTGCTGTCTCTTGAATTAGGGTGCGTGATGCATGTCCTGCTAACCACAGGCCCAACGGTTGATGGGCATGGTTAGGCCATTTGGTGCTTGCTTGCTGGTGCTCATGGAGAGGCCAGACCAAGCTGCAAGGCAAAAGGCGTTCCCCAACCCCTGGAGGAGTGCTTCAGATGGGGCTGCTGGCTTTGCATTGCAGCTCAGCATTCCGGGGACCGGTCTGTGAGCAGCAGGGCGTGGGGCATCACTCCAGGTGTCATTTGGATTGAGATGTGCTGTGTGTTTGTGACTGCTCCTCGAACAGCAGCAGTCTTCCCTGGTTTGCCAGAGGCCTGTGGGGATCCGTGCCCGAGGTCTCCCATTCAAGTGGGGATGAAAGTCATCGCTGTATAGCTTCTTGAGGAGAACAGTAATGCTGGAAGTGAGAGCTGTCCTGTGTCAGCCTCACTGTTGGCAGGGCATCTTGGCTACAGGGACAGGCATGTGTGCTGGGCTGCATGCTGCAGGGACAGGCATGTGTGCTGGGCTCCATGCTGCAGGGACAGCCATATGTGCTGGGCTCCATGCTGCAGGGACAGCTATGTGTGCTGGGCCCAGGCTGCTTCTTGAGCAGGTGAAGGGAGGCTCCCCATAGTGAATGCTGCCTGCACTGTGCTTTCCAGTCTTACATGTGTCCTCTTAGTGCATACATTTCCTCTCGTCACACATGCTGTCTTATCACACATGTGATCTATCCACGCATATGTATCCTCTTCATGTATACATGTCTTTAGATACATGTCCTCTCTTCACACGTGAGTATACTGAGCACATGGATGTCCTCTTAGCACACATTGCCTGCCTATTCTATGAGCTGAGGTAGGAGTCCCGGGGGCTTGTTCACCTTGGCTTCCCTGGGGCTGGGTTAGAGCTGTTGACAGGTGGAGTGCTGGGGGTCACTGGCCACGGCACAGCAGCAGGTGGGGGACACCAGGGTGGTCCCAGGGGTGCCCCTCAGGTCTGGGAAGCTCTGACTGTCAGGGACTGCTTCCCAGGTGGCAGTTATTCGAGCTTCTGCTGGTGGTCCTGGCAGAGCCCAGGATGTTGCTGAACAGCCTCCGGGGGTCTGGATACTCCTGCTGTGCACCCAGCGGTGGTGTAGCTAACGGTGCCAGCTGGGATGACTGGCAAGTATGGAAGGAGTCCATGGCCAGAGCTGAATGCCTGACTGGGGGCAGGATGACAGGAGGTGTCGCGTTCCCCGCCTCTCACTGGAGCACTCAGCATCCCTTCCAGCTGCTGGTTGGTCAGGGACGTGGAGGAAGGTCTCACCAGGTGCATGTGTCAATTAGCCTGTATGGGCTGCCTCTGTAACTCCGTCTTTTCCTAGTGAGGCACTGTGCTAAGTGGTTTAGACATATCATTTCATTAAGTCTGTTAAATAACCCAGAAAGCTGAAGCCTGTATTATTCTATTTTGGAAAGCAGGGAGAAAAATCCAAACCTCTACTTTTAAGTGAATTTCTTTTGGTATTATTTACACTCCAGTAACACGGCAATCACCACCTCAGAACACGGGTGTTTTTCTGGAGAATGGCAAAAAACCCTACTCTGTACCTGGGAAGGGGCACAGAATCAACCTGTTTTTCTCAGTGATGTTTTAAGGCTATGCATTTGAAACACTTGACACCACAAATTACTTCCAGACTGGTTCCTGTGGGGAGCAGGGGCTGGCTCAGTTGTGTGCGAAGTGTTTCCTGCCATGCAGAAGCATGGGAGCTCATGTGTCACTGTGTGCGGGGACCCACAGCTTCCATTTGGGTCCCTGCTGTGGGGCAACCCAGCACCTGGGCCCGTCAGCCTCCTGGATCTCAGGGCGTGAGTGTGAGCTGGATCCAGTGTTTGCTCCCTGCTGGGTTGGTGTCCTCAGATCCTGGTGATCTTGATCCTGTGGAGTCCCAGAGGTGGACAGTGTCCAGCCTGCAGGCCATGGAAGGCCTGGGAGACCACTGGCTCTGGTCCTGGTAAGGCACTTCAGACAAGACTTAAGATTCAGTAAGTCTGGGGAAGGCTAAGCTTAAAGCTGGTAACTTTGTGTGACTCACGAATTGTTATAAATACCCAAATGGACATTGGCAGAAAAATAAGTTCCCCATCCCTATGTAAACCTCACATTTCTCTGTTTTAGGTATATTGCTCATTAACCCATCTGGCATGATGAATATTCATGTTTTATGGACAACGCCCCATTGTCAGACTGGGGCTGTCATCCCATCACAGTGTGCAAGGCAGAGAGCCATGTGTGGTGGGGTGGCATGGCCCACAGGGGCTCAGGAGTGGAGAGCCGTATGTGATAGGGCAGCCCACAGGGGCTCAGGAGTGGAGAGCCGTGTGTGGTGGGGCAGCCCATGCGGGCTCAGGAGCATACCGTGTGTCCATTCCTCTGTAAGCACTGTCTCACTATTTCTACAGCATGAACTTCAACAGGGCCCTCAGTATTACATGCCCGTGGCTGAGTTCCAGGTCTGCAGCTATTATGTTAATGTGGCAGCAGGTGCTGAGCCACAGCCCCTGGAGGAGATGCTGGGTCAACTTCTGTATGCCTGTGTGATCATGCTGTTTGTTAAGCAGTCCATATATATAAATGCTTGTTTGTCTGGACGACATAGCATCGAAGAGAAAGGGAAGGAGGGAGAGAGGGAGAGAACTTCCACCTGCTGGTTCTCTTGAATGCCTGCCACAGCCAGTAATGGGCCAGACCAAAGGCAGGAGCCTAAAGCTGCATCTGGGCCTGCCATGTGAGTGGCAGAGACCTGGCTACTTGGGCCGGTTCTGCTGCCTGCCCAGATGCAACGTCAGGAAGCTGGATCAGTATTGGAGGAGCTGGGACTTGAACTCCCACTTTGGTGGAGTGTGGGTTCCCTGCCCTACATGGTGGCTTCCCTTACTGAGTGCCAGGCCCGTCTCATCATGTGGTTTGGTGTGTATTTCTTTTCATAGTCATTTCCTGTATGTGTTGTAGGCTGTGAACCCTGGCTTTAGGACTATCTCCATCACTTCTGCCACAATGAACCACACCTGGAAGGTACAACACATCCTTGTTTGGCTCGGGAGTGCTGGCCAGCAGTTCTGTTCTGCGCTTGGGCCAGTCTGAACAGCAGAATCCGCAATAGATGTCACAGAAATGTGAAAAAGATGGGCTTGGGAAGACTGCAGTGAGAAGATACTTGCTCAGCAATGAGGGCTGGAAAAATAAGGCATCCCCGAGGATGGAGTGTTGGCGTGCTGGGCCTGGGCTGGAGCGTTGTTGGGCGATGCTCGGTGTTCTCTTCTCCCTGTGCATGTCTGGAAGGACCAAGAAAATGCTGCGAGCATCAGGGCTGGAATCCAGCATCTTCCAGCAGGTGGGGGAGTCTGAGTATTGGAGGATCCACTGTGTGCACCTGCGGACTGGCCGTACTGCCTGAGAACTGAGGTCTTTCTGGGATACTGTATGTGCATGCAGAAGTACAGACTGTATTCAGTAGGTGGAAGCCATTTTCCTGATTTTTTCATTAAGGTTTAAAGGGTGCATTTGTTTTTCTTTTTACAGTGCATCCGGAGAGCTTCTTCAAAATTGACAGCTCTTGAGTGGAGCTCTGTGTCTTACTTGTCCCGCTGTGCAACAAATGCCACCCTTGGTGATCTGTTGATGTTGGCAGGCATGTTTTCAGGGTGATGCATCCAGTACCTGCCAGGGAATTTCTCATGCTTCTGGCTGTGTGTTGCTAGGAGAGACTGGAGATGCTGTTACTCTGGGCTTAGTTTGTTGCTTGGAAATGAGCTCTGTTTAAACAAAGAAGCGTGTCAGGAATCAAGTCCCCTTTCTTGCTGATTGATCTGCATAGTACCCCCAAGGAACTGGGACAGGTTGAGGTGGCCCCAGAAGGCAGCTTCCAGCTGCCCTGCACCTGCCTTCCCTGCCCTTCGAAGCGTGTGAGTTTAGCAGCTGCTTGGAGTGTGTGTGTGGAGTGTGCTGTAGAAGGAGGGGGAGGAAGTGGCTCACTACAGCCCAGTCCTGAGGGGCTTGGAGTGAAGGCTCTGAAATGGGGGGTGGCCAAAGCAGCCTGCACGGTCAGCCCTGGGCGGGGGGTGGGGGCATGGTGCCAGGTGAGCGTCCTTTCTGGGCAGTGAGTGAGCTCTTGGTTGCCTAGAGCTTTTCTGGGGCCAACCTCTACCGAGAGGAGCGCTGGCTCTGTGCTGCTCGGGCCATGGTGGTGAAGCTGGCCTGGTCTGTCCACCTGTTCCCAGGCTGCATCCTTGGCTTTGGCCTCGCATCCTTTGCCCCTCGGTAGGGTCAGCACTTTATTTGAGGATCCACAAAGATGCAGCTGCTTTTTCGTTTGAATTCATTTTGATGCCAACATCTGTGGCCTATGGTCAGGCCTGCCCTGCCAGAGGCTTGGTCTTAGGGGTTCTGAGGCCTGCAAGTTATCAGGGTTGCCTTTCCTTTGCAGGCGTATTCAGGGCACACTGCTTAGCTGCTGGATAATCAGATCCCCCCCTCGAGACTGAGCGGCACTGAGCACAACTGTTCAGGGGAGCAGGTGACACCTTTACGGCGGCAACAGAAGTTGAAGCTGATAGATTAGAAGGTGTGCACTAGAAGGGACAGGGTGCTTTTTTGAAAGAAATGAAAGGATTTATTTGTTTTTATTGAAAAAATCAAGTTTACAGAGGAGAGAGACAAGAGAAAGATCTTCCATCCATTGGTTCACTCCCCCACATGACCACAACAGCCAGAGCTGAGCTGATTTAAAGCCAGGAGCCTTTTCTGGGTCTCTTATATGGCGCAGGGTCCCAAGGCTTTGGGCTGTCCATCACTGCTTTCCCAGGCCATAAGCTGGGAACTGGAATGCTGGCACTTGGTGGTAGAGGATTAGCCAGTAGAGCTGTCGTGTCAGCCCCTAAAAGGGAAATTTTAAAAAATGGTTTGTCTTTACTTACAAGTCAGAGTTACACAGAGAGAGAAACAGAGAGAGAGAGGGAGAGAGAGAGAGAGAGAGAGAGAGAGACAGTGAGAGAGATATCTTGTATTTGCCAGTTTACTCCCCAAATGACCGTAAAGGCTAGAGTTTGAGCTAAGCCAGATGGCAGTAAAGGGGTGAGTGAAGCTGAGCCGGGAGCTTCTTCCTGCCTCCCATGCGGATGGAAGGGTGCAAGGCCTTGGTCCAGCCCGCTCTGCTTTCCTAGACTGTTCCGAGAACCTGGATGGGAAGTACAGCAGCCAGCACTAGAACTGACATTTATATGGGATGCTGGCACCGCAGGCAGAGGATTAGCCTGGCATGCCACTGCGCCAGCTCAGAGAGCCATTTTTAGAGCTCTCACTATTGGAAGCAAGGTTCGGAGTGCTGCGCTCCCGTGGCCCTAGAGGCTTCCTGATGAAGGAGGCTTGGGGCTGACTTTGGTCCTGCGTCTTAAATGCTCCACTCGTTGAAGATCGCCACCCTGGGCACGCCCGTCTCCAGCACAAGACCCTTTTATGGACACATACAAACCACGTGCAAACCTGACACAGAGCAGTGGTGCCCTGAGATCTCCTGTGTTCCTGGTGTTGGAGGGCACTCCAGGATTGAGGGACACAGGTACCTGCCCCTGGCACCTTTGGGCATTCCCTGCACTCAGGCTTCCTGTGGCCAGTGGAGGCTGCAGGTCGCGATGGGTGTGAAGCGTGTCGGTGGTGACTTTAACATTCCCTTCCATCTTTGGGAATGGAAAGTTTCATAGTGTTTGGTAACTGGGAGGACTGTTTGGTCCTCTGTAACCTCCCCGTGCCTTGAAGACAGCCTGTCTGCGCTCTCTGAGAGCCCTTCCCCTGGAGCTTGTTTGGTAATTGGGAGGACCGGTCCTCCGTAACCTCCCATGTGCGTTGAAGACAGCCTGTCTCTTTGAGAGCCCTTTTGAAGGACCTGTGCCGGTAATAACATCGTTTCTTAAATTCAGCTGTTTTATGACTGTATCTGGAAAATTTGGTCTTCAAAGATGCTTTGGACAAGTCTCTCATCTTTGTGTTAGGATTTCAGTCACTAAAAGTCAGCTGCCATGAATGGTTAATGTGTTCACATGTTTCTGTCCTCAGCAAGAGCCGAACAGGAAATATACTAAAATAGGTCTGTGCAGTGGAGGGTCTGAACCTCCGTGCTCAGTTGTAGTTATACTTAGACAACCTAGCTGAGTTCAGTGACTGCAAACTCGTCTTGTCATGAGGCAGCTTCTGAAAATAACTGATCTTTTCATTTCAAGGACAAAATTAAAATTATTTTTCAACTGAATGTTCATATAGGACTGAATTGTTAAAGCCTAGCAGCTTTTTGTACTATACCAACAGGAAAACCTGGATTAGTATTCATCTATTCAACTTTTACTAAAAAAAAAAAAAAAAAAAAGTCTATTAATTTGAAAAGCAGGTTTTAAACAGAGAGAGAAGGAAAGAGAGAGAGAGAGATTTTTTATCGTCTGGTTTGTTCTGCAGAGGGACACAATGGCCAGAGCTTGGCTGGTCTGAAACCAGTAGCCAGGAACTTGCTTTGGGAGTTCCACATGGGTACAGGGGCCCAAGCACTTGGGTCGTCTTCTGGTACTTTCTCAAGCACATTAGCAGGGATCTGGATTGTTAGAGAAACATCTGGAACTTGAGCCAGGCCCACCTGGGAAGGCAGGGGTGCAGGTGATGGCTTCCCTGCTGTGTTACAATGCTTCCCCCAACTACTCAACCTTCAAAAGGCAACACTTGCAGCCATCTTGGGCTACTCTATAATGTTTGAGATGTATCCATTCCTGTGTTCTGCAGAAGCAGTCTGAAAGTGTCTGGAGTTTCGTTCATTCATTTTCCCGTTATTTGTTGAACTGAGGAAGTAGTACATGGGTCAGTTCTGGAGATAATTATGAAGTCGGTCCTAATTGTGATGTGGGTGATTAGGGCTTAGATGGTGAAACCAGGGAGCAGCTACATCTGGAGAGCTCGATAAGGAGGAGGAGGGAGAGAAGACTTGTAGCATTTTGGCTCTGAAACGCCGAGGGAATATCCAGGAGTTTCTGTCCCACGTTTGATGCACTGTCTGCTGCCCAGGAGTGAGGTCCGGCTTAGCGAGATCAGTGGGGTGGGGCTCTCAGTGTGCGCAGAGCACTGGGCGTCTGGCCCGGTGTGGGTAGTGAGGACAAGGGTGCAACGACCATGCAGCGCTGACAGTGGCAGAGAGGACAGGAAGGCGGGCAGCCAGGAGGGGGTGTGGGTTCCTTCACCCCACATCTGCTGGGGTCTCCCCACTGCTCTCACTAGTCCTCGCGTGCCAGGGGCTCAGGGGAGGAGGGCAGAGCGGTACAGACTCAGCAGCAGCCGTGGGAACCCTGCCGAGAACTCACTTCTCTTCACTGAGCTTTGTTAGAGACATTCTGGAACATCCCCTCAGTGGTAGGCTAGTATGACAAACGCCCTTGAGCCCATGATCGTGGCCGTTTCTGCTTCCTTCTGAGTCTCTTACTTTTTTTTAACATCAGTTTCTAGTACAAGGCCTCATTGGAAATAGTAAATATTTGTCAGTTTGTGGGTTCTAGGTAGGGAAGCAAGGTCTAAACAGAAGGCACAGTGCCACCCTCAGGCAGCGGCAGAGAGTTGTAAGAGTGAGGTTGGAACAAGCCAGGGCATGAGCTCCTGCAGCGCTGGACAGTTGGGGCACTTGTGTGTCTTCCTTGGTGCGGTGAGGCCCAGTGGGACCAGCACAGCCTGTGCTGCACCTGCATGTTAATCCTCCCGCTTCCTGCCGTGACGGTCCGGGCTCACCTGCACTGCATCACTGTTGACATGAAAAGAAAAAAAAAAACTGGGCCCAGTGTGGTAGCCTAGTGGTTAAAGTCTTCGGCTTGTCTGTGCTAGGATCCCATATGGGTGCCAGTTCTAATCCCGGCAGCCCCACTTCCCATCCAGCTCCCTGCTTGTGGCCTGGGAAAGCAGTCAGGGATGGCCCAAAGCCTTGGGGTCCTGCACCTGTGTGGGAGACCTAGAAGAGGCTCCTGGCTCTTGGCTTTGGTTTGGCACAGCTCCGGTTGTTGCGGCTGCTTGGGGAATGAATCAACAGATGGAAGACCTTCTCTGTCTCTTCTCCTCTCTGTATATCTGACTTTACAATTAAAATAAGTAAATCTTAAAAAGAAATGAAAAGAATCTTTTTATAGAGCTGTATGACACTCGCAGGAGAGGATTATAAAGTTCAGCGTGGGGTGTGGCACAAGGCAAGGACTTGGGGTGGCTGTCCACGGTCACTGTCCTTCCTCAGTCATTGTCATCACCATCATCACCTCCATCAGCTTGCATTGTTATCTAACGGTTATCATCATAGCAGCACATCCCTCTGCCGTCTCTGTCATCACCTTCAGCATCATCTTCATTATTATATCCTAGTCACCACTGTTATCATATCCTCTTCATCACCGACACCATCGTCTTCACTGTCGTCTTTCTGGTTATCACCCTAGGGTTCACCACCATCATCTTCCTCTTCTTCCCGACCTCCGGGAACAGCATCAGCATCCTCCTTCTCACCACCGTCTGTCAGCTGTTCTCTGAGAAGAGGTCTCCGGTTTGCCTTGCCGGACTTCCTGTCCCCTTGTGCTTCCACCCCCTCACCACACCCCCTCACGCACACCCCTCTCCCGCCTGACTCCCACCCCCTCACGCACACCTCTCTCCTGTCTGACTCCCACTCCCTCACGCACACCTCTCTCCTGTCTGACTCCCACTCCCTCACGCACACCTCTCTCCTGTCTGACTCCCACCCCCTCACGCACACCTCTCTCCTGCCTGACTCCCACCCCTTCACGCACACCTCTCTCCTGTCTGACTCCCACCCCCTCACGCACACCCCCTCACGCACACCTCTCTCCTGCCCGACTCCTCACCTTCCCATTGGCACACTTCCTTTTCTGCAATGCTGTTGGAACAGGCGCGACCCTAGGGTGCTTCCAGACACTACTGAGATGGATGTGCCCTCCTGTCCTGGTCCCGGAGATTCTCAGGGCAGGTTCCCGCCCCCGGCCTGTGGATTGGCCCTTGGTCCTGAGCTCATCTTCCAGCTGTGCTGCTCCTTGTTCCGGGGTCCTGGGCCTTTGTGTAACAGACATCTTTCCACTGGGAGTCATCTTGCTGCCATGGAAATCTACTCCTCCTCTTTGACCGTTTGGATTGCTTCCTTCCTGAAACCCCTCCTGGCGTGCCCACACCTGACCAACCCACCGCCTAGCTGCCTTGGGCACCCTTTGCCACTCCCCGTATCCTTACCCTTTACATGAGAAGCATGTGCACTCGGAGTCCTGTGTCACTCAGCTATCACTGAGGGTGAGTTTTGAAAATGTGGAGGTGTTTGCAGTGGAACTTTGTACGGAGTGAACCCTCACACGTATGTCCAGCACAACAGCAGTGTTCACAGTGATGGTTCCGCGTGTGTGCCATCGTGGCTTGATGTGGCACCGGACACCCGGTCAGACAGATCTCCGTGTGATGTTGCTGATTCATGGCAAGAGCATTCAAACAAGCGTGTTTGGGGTTCCCTTCCATCCTGTGTGTGGGGAGGGCCTCGCCGAGGCATGGGAAGCCTGAGGGGAGGACTGGACTTCCCCCAAAAAGAGGGAACTTGGCTGCTGGCTGGTTGCTTATAGGTGAACGTGGCAACTTCTGTTCTAAAGGCCTTCCTTAGTCCCTGGCCAACCTGCGTGTCCCACCTGCAAGTGTGGCTCTGGTGGCCATCAGAGGCGCATCAAACAGCTCCTGAAAGCCTGCGTCTCCCCTGCCCGCGATGGAGAGGTGTGCGTATGTGTACAGGAGTTTGGGACACTTCACAGGGTTGGTGGGAAACATAGAATGAAAAAGAGAAGTTCATGTTGCTGCAAGTGTCTTTTGAAGTTCACACATGTGTTCTTCATAGTGTGCATTTCCAAGAGCTTTGCAAGACACACACTGTCCCCTGTCGCTGCAGACCCTAGCACATTAATGTTCGTTGAGTACCCGAGTGCCTACAAGGAATGCCACCCAAATGCTCTCTTCTCTCCGTAGTGCAGGATGAGGCACACATGGGGACTGATTTTATCAGCATCGCCAAGTGTTGGCCAAGCTCTCACAGGTGTTAGAGCCCATTGCCAGCATTCCTTCTGGGTTCCTTTGCTCTTCACATCTCAGCAACCCTTCACGTCACCTTGCAAACTCAGCACCTCTGAGCTAGATGCCCTTCCTGTTAAAGAACTTAGGAACATATAGATAGTCCTATAATTACAGTGAAATTAGACTCATTTTTGTCTCAAGTATGTCTCCATTGTTACTGAGAACCTGCCTAATGAGGTCGTTTCTTGCTGTTGAAATTGAAGTGAACGTGTGTGGAGATGGGAAAGACACTGGCGCCAGGTGAAGTCACTGAGCTAAAGCCAGGCTTCACTGAGACGCATACATGTTCTGAATGGAAACTCAAGACTGACTCGCATATGGGAGCTCAGCTGTGGTTATTGGGTCCAAATGCATGGATTTTTAATTTGTTCTAAAAAGTATTTTAAAATACATTTGAGCGGCATTGAGGCAGGGAGAGGTAGGAATGACAGGGGGCGGTTAAAGAGGGAGAGAGAGAGGCGGGTAAGGAGGGGGGCGGCGGTAAGGAGGGAGAGCTCTCTGTGTGGATCCTCTCTGCAAATGGTCACAGTGGCCAGGGCTGGGCCAGGCTGAAGCCAGGACCCTGGCTCTCCATGCAGGTCTTCCTTATGGATGACATGGGGCCGAGTGCTTCCCAGGCCCATTGGCAGGGAGCTGGATTGGAAGCAGAGCAGCCAGGACTCAAGCAGGCACTCACACACAGAAGTGCTTGTGTTGCAAGTAATCAGCTAACCTGCTGTGCCCAGTACTGGTCCCAGTATATGGACTTTCTCTAACAATTCTGTGAAGCTGACCTGTAGCACGACTATGGTGCTAGAGTGGCAGCTAACCAGCCTGTGGGCCTGCTTGGCTTAGAATCTGTGTCTCGAGGGAGATAAGTGGCCTCATCAGTGAACTGTGGCCAGAGCGACCTATGTATCTCTGGGCTGGGAGATGGCACGGCCAGGGTGAGGGCCTGGAACAAGGTGCCTTCAGAGCAGAGACTCCGCTGAGCTGATCCTTGACAGGCGTGGACGGGAGCTGATCACCGATGCGGCTGCCCTTGCCTCTCATCACAATGGTGTGAGAGGCATGTCTCTGTTTTCTCCACAGCCTGGGTGCTGTACAAGGAAAACAACACCCCCCTTCCCACCCTGGGGGCTGACAAGTCCCAGGTGGAGGGGCCGTGTGCTGTGGCTGCCACAGAATGCCCGGGGCTGCGTCTCCTCTGCACAGGGTTTTGATCTGGGATTCTGGCAGTCAAGTGGTACGGTCGCCCAGTAAGTTCCCCTGGTTGTGTCTCAGCAACGTGGCCAAGTGCGAGGAAAGCCAGCATGTCCAGGAGTTCTACACCCAACAGGCCACGTGTGAGTGACATGTGTGCTCCAGGAGACCGCACTGGAGGCCTCTGGGGGTGAGGGTCTGTGGCATAGTCAGCGCCTGCTGTGGGCCAGGCTCGCTCGTCAGGCCATGCCCGGGCCAGAGCAGACTACTTGACACTTTTTTGTGAGTTGGCTCTGCAGGTTGTGTGTATGTGTGGTGTGTTTCAAACCAGCGCTTATTTCCTGGAATGAATGAGAAGTTTTGCTTCTTTTTCTACTTTCTTCAAGAATGTAAATTAATTTGGAAACACTCATGTTTTGTGGATTCATTAAAGCTCGCCTGTGAAGTCACCCTTTTAATGACAAATAAGAAAGTGAAGACTGTAGTGAAGACTGAATTTTCTTTAGAACTGCTTTAGATGTGTTATTTAAAAAAACTTCGGTAACTCTGATTTGACTCTGTTTTGTGCGGAGCTGTCTTAGAGCAGTGTGTTTGAGAAGGGTGCGTCTGTCGGTATGGATTTTCATTGTGGTGCACTGCGAGCGGGACCATGCTTGCTTGTTCTCTCCCTTTGGGACGTGGCCACGTCTCTGCTGTGGCTTGGTGTCTGGGGGACTTGACCGTTGGCTGAGTTGGTTTTTGGGATGCAGGCTTACTTCATGTTTTCAGGAATCACTTAAAAAGATTCATGTATTTGTTTGAAAGGCAGAGTTACTGAGAGGGAAGGTAGAAGACAGGCAGGTGGGAAGGAGGAAGGCAGGATGGTTGGGGCTGGAGCCAGGGCTGGAACCAGGAGCCAGGGGCTTCATCCTGGTCTCCCACATGTGTGGCAGGAGCCCAAGCACACGGGCCATCTTCTACCAGGAAGGTGACTTTCAAGTGTAGAGCTGGGACATGAAGCAATGCCCGTTTTGTGACACTGCAGATGGCACCTTACAGCACCCACCTGGGTTAACTTTTGGGGTGTAGGGTAGTGCTTATGTGTGTTCCATGAAAACTCTATTCTTTCACCCATGTCCCATTCTGTACATCCAGTCCTTTCTCAGAAAACAGAGGAGGAAACTTTGCCGGGTGTTTGCCTCATGTTGCCCTGACTGCTCGCCCTGTAATCTTACTGTTCCGTTTCCAGGGACCCTCCCTCGGTGGTTGTGTCTAATGTTTTCTCTAGATTCTCTGTTGATCCTTCTGGAATCCCTTTGACCTGTGGGAGGGACGGTGCACTGGATTCCTGTGGTTGGTAGCAAGCAGGAGATTATTGCAAGTGAGCAGTTGGAAAGAATGGAAGAGCCAAATGGAAGTTACTAGGTGTGAGATCTGTCCTTTGTAAGTAAAAGGAGAAGTTCCAGTTTCTCTGCCTCATTGCTCACGCCCGTGTTGAATACCGTGATGTCTCCCTGTGCTAGGTGCTGCGCTCTGTGGCAGGGGCTCATCTGCCCCCTCAGGAACAGGAGCTGTCCTGTGCTAGGTGCTGCGCTCTGTGGCAGGGGCTCATCTGCCCCCTCAGGAACAGGAGCTGTCAGAACCTTTCTCTGGTAGCACTGGCAGAGTCGTCAGTTGTACACGTGAACTCATCTACTGCGGGAAGCTGCGACTGCGTTGTTCTCAGAATGAAGCTAAGAACATTCCATCTATTATCTGAGGGCATGTGAGCTCTGAAACAGAGAGATTTGATTTAAAAATTGCTAGGTTAAGATTACAGATGGTCTTGTGAGCCGTTTCAGAGCCGCTCTGGGGGAATGAGCACACACCTCTTCCACTCCTGTAGCTTCAAGACATCTTCTAATCCTGCCATTGCTGGTTTATATCCTTTCTGAGAATCCCATAAACTTAGACATTTGTATCCATAACAGTATTCTCGTTTTGACACATAATGTTAGCGGTATGTTAATTTTTGATGTTTTCATCCTTTTTGTCATTTAATTATTTCTCCCCTAATTTAATTAAATGCGTGCTGTCACAAGACTAATGATATCATATCTGAGTGATTTGATCTGTGAAATGACTTTAGGAATTGTTGTACTTGCTTCATTTTGCCTGGGGGAAAATCCTGATAGGAAAGGGTACATTCATATCTCAGCCGATATAAATTCTATGGACACTCAGATACAGAAAGATCAGCTTCATTAGTCGGTGCAGATTAGTTTGTGAAAGCGGATTTATTTTTTAATGAAGTATTGAGGGAATGGGAGTTACAGAAGCTAATTACTGAGTGTTTTTGGAATTTATCAGTGTTGTTAATTAAGCTAATTTGGATGCCAGCTACCCTGGCCCTTCCCAGGGAATGCTGGGATAGCCATATACTGTTCCACTCCTCCTGGGGTTGCAGGTGGTTTTCAGGAAAATGTGTCTGTTGTTCTGTTTGACTTAGAAATGACTACACTTGTGAGCACAGTCTCACACATGCACAGTGACCAGCTGTGAAGATATCAGACGCTAAGTCTGATCCTGATTGGGGCATTGAGTGCACCATCTGGGCTATTTTCTTGTGAAAACCTTTCATTCCTGTTTGTAGTGGCAATCATAATACCAAACCTGGCAGATTGTTCTGAGGATAAATTAAAGAACTGATGTGAAGTGCACAGTGCACAGTACAGTACCTGGAATGCAGGCTGAATTTTCTTTTCAAGGTTTCTTCATGTGAATCACAGAGGGTCACCTTCAAGCCACTGGGTCACTTCCCAGATGGCTGTGACAGCCAGTGAGGGCCACGCTGAAGCCAGGAGCCAGAGGCCCGAGCACATGGCCCTGTTCTGTTGCTTGCCCAGATGCAGTGGCAGAGCTGGGTGCAAGTGGAACACCCTGGACAGGAACCATGCCCATGTGGGGTGCCCTTGTCGCAGGTGGCAGCTGAACCAGCTGCGGTAATGCTGGCCTGTGTAGAGGTGAAACATCATGAGAGAAAAGCAGTATTATGAGTCTTTTTACTTTCAACAAGCTTTTAATATAAAACGTGAAAAATTACCTATAATTCCATTCTCGTAACAACAGTTGTTATTTTTTATATTAACCACTGTGCTTTTATTAATTCATTGTCTAAAAAGTTATGCAGTGCAAATTGCCTTTGGAAATATTTGTGTGCTGGGTTATTGTAAACTTGAAGCAAATGTCAGGAACTTAAGGAGTCTGCATTGCAGTGGTTTCTAATGTGTGCGTGACAGTGTGCTGCAAGCTGCTGTTTGCACTTTACTCCATGTGCATACACGGTCGGATACTCGCCAGGCGTGGCTTGTCAACAGTAAGATGACATTGGACGTAGTACCCCTTGGCGTATCTTTTGCCCATGAATTATTTCCTTAACCTTGGTTTTCCTGAGGAAGGTTTCTCCTTTGGGGGTTGGGACTGGTCTCACTGGATCTACAGCTGCTGTGTCTTGGTTCTGATGACAACTCAACAGTGGCAGAAGCAACAGTGGCTGCTGAGCGAGGGAGCTAGCTGTTTTCATGGGGGAAATCTATATGCTGTTCCACTCAACCTGCAGTTCTCACCAGGGATGAACTGTCAGCCTACTGGCTGTAGGGTGGAGTGAATTTGGCCTATAAGTCCAAGTTGGGTCAATTTGAGTCCTCTTTGGGGAATATGGATTTTAAAGTCTGTGGGTGTGAGTAGCTCCTGGTAGAAGGTACCCTGGGCACTAGCAGCAGTACTCAGTCCTCTGGGGGAGAGGTACAGAAGAAACGAAGTGGGTCGTGGTCAGGATTAGTGTGCTGCTCCACAGTGCTGGCGCCTTCATTTCCTGTCCTTTCTCTCTCCATCTGTCCTTCCTTCCTTAGACTTATTCATTTTTATTGGAAGATCAGATCTACAGAGAGAAGGAGAGACAGAAAGATCTTCCATCTGCTGGTTGACTCCCCAAGTGGCCACAACGGCCTGAACTGAGCCGATCTGGAGCCAGGATCCTGGAGCTTCTTCTGGGTCTCTTATTCCGGTGCAGGGTCCCAAGGACTTGGACCCTCCTTGACTGCTTTCCCAGGGAGCCCAAATGGGAAGTGGAGCATCCAGGATACGAACCGGAGCCCACATGGAATCCTACCAATTGCCAGCGAGGACTTTAGCAACTAGGCTACATCCTTCCATTTCTTTAACATGCTTACTCATGTTAATACTTTTCCCCCTGAAGTGGAAGAGTCACCCACTTGAACAGTATATCAGCAAGCAGCCAACGTGTTGAAGGATTTTGGCTGTTTCAGGTGGGCCTGAATGCTTACACATACAGAGGAGCTCATGCGTGTGCAAGCATGGATTTGACTTGGTTGACTTCTGAGCCTTGTCCCAGGGGTTTAACCCCAGGGTAGCTGTTATAGGATGGTTTTATATCTAATCAGAAAAAATCTGAGTATTAGTTCCTAATGTTATGTGGGCTATAAAGAATGTGTCTAATCAGGACTCATTCATATCCAATCCCTATGTCACAT
Organism: Ochotona princeps; assembly: GCF_030435755.1. Lineage (NCBI taxonomy): Eukaryota > Metazoa > Chordata > Mammalia > Lagomorpha > Ochotonidae > Ochotona > Ochotona princeps. Next base: position 40,467,872 of record NC_080852.1, on the reverse strand, counting down.
GAGCAGCCCCTTCTCAGGGCAGGAGCCAGTTTGGATCAGCGGTTATTAGTACCTCCTTGACAGAGGTCGTGAGAGTCAGGGAGTTGGCGTGGACTCAGCAGTGGTCGTCACCATTGTAGCGGGTCCACACTGGAAGATGTGCTTGGTCCCGTTTGGAGGAAGTGAAAGGGGATTTTCCCCGCCAGTAGTGAGCCTTGCAGGGTGGGGTGGTGTAGACCAGGTTGGCTCCATCATCCTGGAGCAGCCCAGCAGAGTGTGGGGGACGCTGGTGGCCACCTGTCTCAGTCCTGGATCCCAGGCAGATTCCCATAGCTGCAGTGGAAGCCGACAAGGAGCCTCTACAGAGTTCCCAGGGCTTTCATTCCTGCATCCTAATCAGCAAATTAGCTCTAAGTACAGACTCTCACGCAGCTGTTGAGCTTGCTTTATTTTTGGATTTTAAAGCAGATTAAGCTCCGGTTACGTTAGGCCTGCCTCTGTCCCGTCGTTTGGACGCACACCTCGTGCAGCCGCGTTCTCTGGCTTCCAGGCAGGGACCCATTCTCCCACCGCAGTGTCCTGGCCTTGGTTTTTTTTTTTTCCAGAAGCCTTCTAGTATTGCACTGATGAAAATTTAAGTAGCTTAAATCTTTGCTACAAATTACTGGGTCATTTAAAAATAAATTGGGCTCATTTTAACCTAATGCCTATTGCACAACTGCCTGGGGAGTTATTTTCAGCTCTGTTTGTTGCCGCCTGCAAGGACTGTGGTCCTTTGAAAGAGAAGTGAAGTGACAGGGCTGTATTTCATGAGAATGGCCCGGGAACTTCCGGAGCAGCTCGCGTTTAAGCTAAGTAAAAGGAGGGCTAATGGAGCCTGCACGTGATGGCCAGTAAATGCTCGGAAGGACTCGATGATTCCTGCTTGCCCACACTTGGATCCCACCCTGTAATGTGGCCAGCAGGACTTGCTTTGAGCTCTCGGGATTTCAGAAGAGGGCTGGCCTACCTCGCTTCTGAAATGAGCGGTGCGCTTCACCTCTGATGGAAGGGACGTTACACTTGCCGAACACATCTTCCTCTTCCCGGGTCTGTGCCCAAGAGCAGTGTTCTAAACATGAGAGCAGTCATTGCGCTCTCTCCCCAGCCTCCTGCCCACTGCTGGGCAGGTGGCTTGTGAGGGAGCACCTGCTAGCTTGAGCTCAGACACTGGGGGGCTCAAGGGAGGTGGGGGAGCTGCTGGGGCTGAGTGGCGGAGGGGAGAGTGGGATGAAGCCTTCATGTGTGGGTGGCCTTGGGCTGTGGGGTGGGCACTTTGGATGAGATGCTGGGGCACTGGGAATTCTGACCAGCCCTGTGATGATTCATTTGGGTCATGGTGCTTGGTGGAAGTGTCTGTTTGCTAGTGACAGCAGGGTGGCCTTGGCAGGACTTGCAGGGTCAGGCCTGCCTCAGTTGAGACAAGATGGGAATCCCTTTCGTTCCTTCCAGCTCTCTGAACAAATACCATTATGTTGTTTGCCACCTGGGCATTTGAACGGAGACTTCTCTCTCTGCCTGTTTAACTGTAACAGAAGGAGCTGTATTGTAAAAATAATGTTGACAGATGAGCTAGCTTTTTTTCCCCCTAGTCATCAAAGAGGGTAAGTAGCCAACATATGTTGGATATTCAAATTTAGATGAAAAACACTCATATGTGTTTAAGAGTGGCCACCTCACTCTTTGATTCAGTTCGGTGCCCCGTCTTAGCCGAGCAGTATAGTGACACCTGCAGTGATAATGATGGATGATGGGTGGATGTGGTACCAACATTGCGGTTGGTAGTCTTTGCTCCTGGTGGGAGATCTGTGAGGTGGGCAACAGTCTTGCTGCTATTCCATAGATAGTAGGTGATTCCGGAAGCAACACAGCCTGTGATGGGCAGGACTGGGGTGTGAGCTCACGCTGCTGTCCACTGCTGCCGCTGCCCTTGGCTGCAGTCAGCGCTGTCATTGAGACCACGGACACACAGAGCCCGGGGACAGTGCAGGGCAGTGCCTCACCTGGGGCTCGCCGACAGAGGGTAGCGATTTCCATTCATTGTCACAGCAATGAGATGGGGAGGACCCTTCCTACATGGTCAGCAAACAGGGCTGGGGAGAGAAACTGGGGGAGGTGGCTGTGTGACAGGGGTCTAACTGGGGTGTCAGATCTGAGAGAGCAGCCTGAGCTGAGCATTCTCCTTCAACAAGAGCCACAGGCAGAGGAAGAGTCCCACTGTCTGCCTTCATCCCACCCTGCTGAGCCGGGAGGAGGTCTTCCTCTCCAGGGAACATTCTAGCGTGGATTTTCTAGACAAGCTGCTGTTCCTTCTGTTCATCGCCCACCGGCTTTCTCAAACTCGGCACTGTTGGTGTTTTGGGCCAGAAGACAAGGGAGGACTCTCCTTGGCTCGGCCCCTGAGGACAGTCACATCGCCCCATTCTGAGGATCACAGCTGCCTCCAGTCCCTGCCGCGTGTCTCCGCGAGAGGGCCAGCTTAGCCACCCCTGCCTGGGCTGAATGGTCAGTAGCTCCATCCTTCCCTCAGCCAGTAGGGGGCACCGGCTCTCTGCTGGCTGGGCCAGACTTCTCAACTGGAAGTTGCATTCCTTGAAATTATATAAACATGTTTTTATGTGTTTGGCTTTTTCTCGGAAGAGTACTTAGCTTGAAAAACTTCCCTTTGGAGGTTTGCGGCTTTCACAGTGGGTGAGCTCATTTCCCTCAACACAGTTTTTTTTAAAAATTATTTATTATTTAACTTCATTAATTACATTGTATTATGTGACACAGTTACATAGATACTTGGGTTCTCCCCACCCCTCCCCAAACCCTCCCACCATGGTGGATTCCTCCACCTTGTTGCATAACCACAGCTCAAGTTCAGTTGAGATTCCCCCATTGCAAGCGTATACCAAACATAGAGTCCAGCATCTTATTGTCCAGTCAAGTTCAACAGCTTCTTAGGTATATCCTCTCTGGCCTGAAGACAGAGCCAGCAGAGTATCATCCCAGTCAATTGAAAGCTCCAACATACCATCAGCAAAAATTTACATCATTATGGAATTAATTGACATAGTAATGAGTAACCAATATGTTAAAAGTAAATGCGAGTTCCCAGCCACCTTCTGTGACCACCTCATTGACATTTCAATTTTAGTTTATACACAACATATAACATTCAAAACATAACATGTTATACATAAGATCATATCATCTTAAATTAAGGCAAACGACACAGTTTTTATCTTGAGAACAACAGGTGCATGCTTAAAACACGCATGTGAACACGTACCTACATGCACTGTGAGAGTGCTGCCGGCTGGGGTGCTGCTGCTGAGCACTGAGAGTGCTGCCAGCTGGGGTGCTGCTGCTGAGCACTGAGAGTGCTGCCAGCTGGGGTGCTGGTGCTGAGCACTGTGAAAGTGCTACCAGCTGGGGTGCTACTGCTGAGCACACAGATTCCTCAGGGTCAGCGCTAGTGGACCAGCACGTGTCCACGAGGGCATTGCTATGAAGCATCAGTTTGCAGTGGGCGTGGGGACAGGGCTGGCAGGTGAGCTGGCTGGTGTCAGGCTCAGGAGGGGAGGGGGCGGGCTCCTCTTGCCTGTGGTTTACCTGTGGCCTTGAGGGTGATGGTATGTGCACCAGGGAGGAGGTTGGGTGTGGGAGGCAATTACCGCCAGTGCTTTATTCGGTGCTCAGTTCTGTGGTCAGTTACGTGGTCAGTTACATCTTGTGTCCTGGCCAAACCTCAAGCTGGAGTCGAGGGGTACACTGTGTGCGAAGAGGGGACGGAGACAATGGGCTGGGCCAAGGCCAACGCACGAGGGAGCTCCAGAAATCAGAACCGGGGAGGCCAGGAGAGACCCAAGGGGGTCGTCCACTCCAGGATGGCCTGTTTCTTCAGAATTTACAGATGGGTGCGTGTCACATATGACCTCCGTCGTGCCTTTTTGTTGTCCTTGAATGGCCTAAAGAAGGCGGTCTGAGCCTTGCTGCGTGCGTAGCAGGCACCGCGGCCTGGAGCTGTGACCCCAGCAGTCGGGCTGAGGTGCTCCGCTCAGGGTCTCAGCACAGACAGTCCAGAGGCATGGTTCTTGTGTTGCTTCTTTTACATCGGTGTCTTCTAACTGCATGGTTGCTCTTCTCAACCTCCCTGGCTGTGCCTGCTGAGCAGGCGAAAGATCCCTCCCTTTCCTGGTGACTCAGCCTTTACACTGCACCCCCCGCCATCCATACCCTGTGTTCTGCTCTGTATTCTCCCAAGCAGTGTTCAAGTCAGTGCTGTTCCATCAGGTCATCGCAGCACTCCCCTGTGTCTGATGCGTTATTCACTGCAGGATTCTCCTGGAATGAGCTGCATTATTTACAAGGCTGTAGGACTTGTGAGATTTCATGAGCTTTCTTGTAAATCTGTTAGGAGTCGGCTGGGCTGCACTGGATGGCTGAATGCCGCTTGCTTTGACATCATGACTTACCGACTTCCTGATTCTCCTGTTGATACTTTGTTTCCAATACTCACATATTCTGGCAGGAGTGATTTTGATGCTTTGTACATTAATATGGCCTATCAGCTCTCTCCCTCTGTAATTTACAGAATTTATGGAATTAATGGCACTCAGCCCTAGGCATTGTCAACTGGATCAATAACTGCCTGGAACTTGGCCTGAGCCCAAGCTTCGAGCCAAGTGCGCTGAAGCTTTTTGACCACTGGAGGGCAGCAGGACGATGCACCCAGAGCTGAGAGCTCACCAGCAGGTCTGTTTTCCTTACCCGGAAAGATGCATAGTCTCCCTTGCATGTGGGGGCTGAAATTTAAAAGAAATTAGAAGAAGCAGGTCAAAAGAAACAAATGCCTGAATGTAGCAGTATTTCTGCTAGTTTAGTTTCATGACACTCTTTTGGGGGTAAAGATTTATTTTTGTATTTGGAGAGACAGAGGGAGACAGAGGGGAGAGACGTGTTTTCCATCTGCTGGTTCGTTTCCCAGGTGGCTGCAATAGATGGGGCTGGACCAGGCCATCTCCAGGAACCTGGGGCTTCATCTGAGTCTCCCACATGGTGGCAGGAGCCCAGGTGCTTGGGCCGTCTTGTGTGGCTCCTCCAGGCCAGTAGCAGGGAGCTGAGTTGGAAGTGGAGCAGCTGAGCTGAGACTTGAGCCAGTGCCCAGATCGGATGCTGGCATCGTGGCCTACTATACAATACTGGCCCCCAAACTGTCAAACGAATGGTTAAGAATGTTACACTACAGTAGTTTTAATGACCTTCAATTAGTGCAAATTTAAGTTTATGTGAATGAAATGATTATTTTTCCATATCCAATTATTGTTTATAGCTGTTATCTGTAATCCCACTAAACTAGGGTCTTTTTGCTTTTGCATTCGTTAAACTTCTTATTTAATGAGATACTAAGCCTTTTTACCGTAATGTAAATTTAAAACATGCTATCTGAAAAAGTAGAAAAAAGGATGGGAGACAAAGTGAATATCAGTATGCTTGGAATGGTGTCTGCAAATCATATAGAATCTATTAAAAACTAATTAAAAGTTGAAAGGGAAAAACGCAAAAAAGGAAAAAGAGTACTTGAAAGTAAGAGATGGTTCTAGAATGCCTTGCAAGCAAAGGCGTCGTTTGTTGCTGGACTGAGATGAGCTAAGCAGGCTGACACGCATGCGTTCCTGCTGGTCACCTCTGCACTTGGCTTCTCTAGCTGCTGAGGTCCTGGGAAGCACTCACTCCCTGCTCCCGGGCTGGGGACGCTGTGACTGTGGCTGTGCCAGTGTCTGGTGGACACACTGTGGTCACAGCTGACTTCGGGCTCCTGCTTTGCTGGGTGCAGGCTGGGGCCCCGTGTGGCCTTGGCTGGGCTCGGCTCCTCACACACCCCTCTGAGAGGCCTCACTGCCAAGCTCAGTGTGGGCTGCTGGCTTCATCTTCAGACAGGTGCATTGTGACACTTCCTGAGCGTGTGAAGGACCAGACACTGCGTACTGATGTGGTCGGTCTCCCCACCCTGTGCCTGTTGAGAGGAGGCAGACATTTAATTTGTTTAGAAGAATGTGCAGATAGAGAAGTGTCCAGTTAAAGTGGGAATTGGTTGTGTCCATTGCTGTGTGTCGCATGCTTGTGTGTAATGTCCAGCTGTTGTCCCAGTGCTGTTGATGGGTGTTGAAGCCGGCTGCAGAGCGTGGTCACTCCACACCTGTCTTCAGTGTTCGTTTCCAAGTGTTAGCAATTTTATTTCTACTTTGGTTCCTTTGGAAACCTGCTTGGGGAGGTTCGTAGTTTCCTCTTTTTGCTCGTCTTTTCTGCTTTGCTTTCTCTAGTTGTGTGTGACATGAATGGGTGTTTTTCACCAGAGTTGTAAGGCTTCAGGCTGAAATCCTTGTGTGTCCAGATCTGCCTAATTCTTCCTGGCTTTTAAAATAATTCTTGTGCCAGAAGTATGCTTTGTGGAGTCATGCAAGGGAGAGCTCTTTGAAGTTGGGGTGCATTATTCTTGGCGTGAACTTTGTATCTGACAGTGCCTGGGGTGCCGGGAGGATCTGAGGGAAGGGGGTGATGAGGGTTGGTGGGCGCCTGGTGCAGTCAGCTCTCCTGGGGCCGTGACTGCTAGGGGTGGTGGTGGTTTCCCCTGGGGCGCTATTCTACCCCTTTAACTTCCCTCCCTGTGTGGTGTATTACCTGTAGGTCTAACTTTGCATTTCAGGCTTAATTTGGGTTTTTAGAAGACTTCATTTATTTATTTCCAAGGCAAAGTGACAGTAAGAGAGAGAGAAAAAGAGAAATCTTCCATGTGCTACCCAATGACTGGGGCTGGGCTAAGCAGAAGCCAGGAGCCTGGAACTGCTTCTGGGTGTCCATGTAGGTGGTGGGGGCAGAGGGAGATTCAGTATTTGAGCCACTTAGTGCCACTTTCCCAGCTGCATTAGCAGGGAGCTGGGTTGGAAACAGAGCAGCCAGACACAAGCTAGCAGGGGTGGGGTGGGCTGGGCAGCTTAACAGCAGCGTGAGCAGTACCCAAGCTTCTGGCCGTGTCAGGTGGGTCCAGTGCACATCTTTGGCTGCCTCTGAACGGGATCTTTTGAATCCAGAAAGCTGTGAATACCCACTGGTCAGGTGCTGTCCTGAGTGAAAGCTCCCTTCCTGTGCGAACCTGCATTCACTTAGTTTTGGCCTCAGGGTTCCATCTTTCTAGCGTTGCTGCATTTGGTAAGATTTTAAAGCATTTACTGGATTTCTTGCTTGTTTTCAGTGGGAGGGTCATTAGATTATGTGTCTCCCATATGCTTGGAAATGGAGTATTCTGCGCGCTGGAGTGTTTCGCTGCCAATTGGATTAGCTCTCAGATGCAGTCGTGTGTGGGTGATTGGTGGTGTGGCGGTGTAACAGGGAGGCTTGGACTGCTCCTCTGTGCTTCTCAGCAGCCGTGTCTGAGGGAAGCCTGGCTCTTCTCTGGGTCCCAGCGTCCCTGTCAGTGTGGGCTGGGCTGGCTTCCCTTATGGTTCACTGTGGTGTTCTTCCACTGGCAAGGAAGTGGTGTTTGCAGGTGGTGATAGAGGTTGTTAGCCTGTAGTCTCCTGATGGGTGCTTGTTATAATGTTGTTGCTGTGCCTGTGCCAGCAAACTGAGGCCCAGGAGGGCCACATGGCCTGACCAAGGGAGCAGGGTGCTGGAACATGGGTGCCATCTCTGGAAGTCCATGCTTTTCAAGATAAGCTGGGCTTGGTGATGTGCACCCAGAATCCACCTGGAACACTCCTGTGGCACAACAGGGTGGGCTTAGGGGTCACTGCAGGGAGTGCCGTGGGCCTCTCTGTTGCAAGGTGCTGGGACTGTGCGTTGTGGTGGTTCTGGTTCCTGGAAGAAGCCTCCGTGAAGAGCAGGTTTTTCTAGATTGCATGATGTTTAACTGGGGCAGTTCTGCCACTTTGCTGCTGGATAACCCCTGTCTTTATAAGTCAGAGAGGAACTGATGAGGCTGGTATATGGCTTGTGGCTTTATAGGCACTTAAGTCAGGTTTGTCCTCAGATCACGCACCATGCTGTAGGGCCCTGACCCATCCTGGTTGGACAGTCCATGGGATGGTGTCATGGCCCGGAAGAACACAGCGGAGCTGCTTGCTAGGGCCCTGCCTGCCAGGGTGGGCCAGCCCCTCAAGAAGCCTTCTTTTTCTTAATGAGTCAATACAAGATTTATTAATTTTTTTTATTTTGAAACTTAGAGTTATAGAGAGAGATCGAAATATCGTTTGCTGCTTTATTCCACAGCAGGCTACAACATCCATTTCCAGGCTAGGCTGTTGAGGGCCATTGCCAGGCACACTGGGTGCTTCCCTGGCTGGTACCAGGTATGTGGAGTGCTTTGCTGGCTGAGGGTACCAGGCATATGGAGTACCTTCCTGTCTGGGGGTACCAGGCACACAGAGTGCCTTCCTGTCTGGGGGTACCAGCCACATGGGGTGCTTTCCTTGCTGGGGGTACCAGGCACACAGAGTGCCTTCCTGTCTGGGGAATACCAGGCACACGGGGTACCTTCCTGGCTGGGGGTACCAGGCACACAGGGTGCCTTCCTGGCTGCTGAGAATGTGTTTTCCCAGTGTGAATTCCCTTCCTCATGATGAGACAAATCCTGCAGCAGGCAGGTGGGTTCTGGGGCCTGACCCCTGCATGATCTGGCCCAAAGCAGACAGACACTCTGGGGGTGGAGTGCAGTGTGTGGTGTCAGCAGTGACTGGCCGCTGGCATGCATGGAGGGGGAGGTGCTTCCAGGAAAGCTCAGAACGTGTATTTCTGGAATATTCCATTTAGAATTGAAATAACAAAAATGCAAAAAAATCACAGGTTAGGGAAGACTGCTGGAATTAAACTAGACAGAATCTGTGTGTTCTGTGTCTCCATTTAGCCTGAAACACGGCCTCCTAACTCACCCTGTGTGGTCAGGGTTCCAGGGTAATTCTAGATCTTTAAGGTAAATCCCTTCCTCCCGAGACCAAGTGCAGAGCTCGGAGCAGATGACAGTGCCAGGGTGGCTGGAGCCTTGGAGGCAGGCAGCAGCGAGGGACGCTGGCAGCAGCGAGGGACGCGACGCTGCGGTGTGTGCGGTGTTAGAGTGGCGGTCTTATCAATGAGGAAGTGCCCAGCCTTCTTTGTGGACACAGATTCCTGATGTCTCTCACTCTCTCGAGGTCAGGGCCCCTCCTGCTCACCCACACCGCTCTGTGTTTGGTCTCCCCTGTGTGTTTCCTGCAGCTTGCATCATGAGGGGAGTGCCCTGGCTGCTGTGTTCTCTGCTGGACTCTGATTTGTTTCGGGGCTTTTCTGCGTTTGACCTATGTCCTTTCGGGTGTTCTCAAGTGCCGGCAGCCACTGCTGTGCATGCAGGCACCCAGAAAGAAGGTTTTCTGTTTGTTTGAGCCTCTGGTTGTTAGCTAGCACTCAGTCTAGGGCCCAAGGTTCCCGAGTGGACGGATCAGAGAGCTGCTTGCTGGAGCCCTACCTGGTGTGTGCTCTCAGGACACCTCTATCAGGAAGGTTTGAGTGCCGAGTGAAGGAGAGAGGCCTTGTTCACTTGTGGTATCTCCTGCAGCCAGGCCCCACCCTCTTCTGTCCTTGAACTTGAACTTCAGGGTCTCTGACCTTTGGCCTCCCACTCCCACCAATTCCTCTGACTGCAGATGGAGCCGTGGACTTAGCTGTACTGCCAGCTTTCCTGGCCCTGGGCTTGCTCACGGCCTGTTGTGGGACAGCACCAGTGCAGAGAGGGCAGGAAGCGTGCCCTGAATGGTCCCCTCAGTCTCCGGTGTCCTTAGGGTGGTGGTTCTGTGCTAAGCGCTGCTGCAGGTGGTCTGCCCTCAGGGAAACCATGCAGGAAGGAGTGCTCCGCAGCCCTCCTGCAGGGAGCTGGCTGTCCTGTGCGGCTGTGTCTGCTCCATGCACGTCCTTGGCCTTTGGGAGTCTCCATTCCAGGGTATGCCATCCCAGGACAGGCCCCTGCTGGCCCTGACCTGAGCTGCCAGGGGCTCACACGGCAGAAGTTGCAAGGACACAGGGTCTGTGCATGTGTCTTGGCCAACAGAGGACTAAGCCTGTGTCAGTGTGAACGAAAGAGCCCTTTGCTTTCCCAGGTCACTGATCTGTGCAAGGTCACCTGTGCCTTTGTATCCCGGTTGCTCCTCCTTGCTCCTCCTTGCCCTGGGCCATGGCCCAGGATTCTGTGCCCATGAACTGCCTGGACTGGCCTTGACCTCCAGGTGGCTTTGAGCAATGGGAGGCACCTGCTGGAGGCTCAAGGGCAGGGAAGGAGGTAGGCACCTTGTGTTTTAGTGTTTTTTTTAAAGAAATTTTTTCTCTTCTTTTTTATTTTTTTCTCCCTGTCGTGTTTTAACTAGTGCTTTAAAACGCCCTCCCCGTAGCTTGCTAATTTCATTTCCTGTAAACTTTCTGACCTCTGCTTCTGTTTGTCCACCTGTGCCTGCCTTGTACCTGCGCTGCTGTCTGTCAGGCTGGGCCTGCCCAGAGTTCCCTCTTGGCTGGACAGTGCTTTCTCCTCTCCTTGCCCGCAACCGAGGGCAGTGGCTGGGACATCAGACCTGTTACTGCTAGTGTGGGGCCCTCTCAGAGCGACACTCCCTCTCATCCTGCCCCCCCCCCCCAAAGACTTCTTGTTGGACTGCCACGTGAGCAAGCCATCTTCCGTGCGTGGTGTCTGCTCCTTACCCGCCAGCTGGACTATGCCTGTGTCAGCTGGCCTTACATTTCCCTGCACATTGCCCTTTTGGGGAGAATACAAGTGCCCGCAAGGTGCCCGTTTATAGCAGGGAGAGGGTTGAGAAGTGGGTTCCCTCCTGAGTGACAGGAGACAATGCAGCAGTGATCAGTCCCATAGCGTCTGGGGGTGAGAGTTAGGTTTTGCTCTTTGATATCCCTGCATGGCCAGTGTAGCTGGGCCAGGCACTAAGCCATAGCATGCCCTCTGTGCCTGCCCACTCAGAAGACAGAGCAAAATGTAGACACAGCGGGGCCACAGTTAGGTGCAGGTGGCTGAGCACCAGGTACCCCATGGAGCTCTCCAGGACCGGAAGGTTCATCTGTGTGCTGTCGGCTTCTTCCAGCTGGACCCGTGGCACACCAGGAAGTGAGCCGGCGAGCAGAGTGTCTCTGTGATGTCTGTCCACTGCTCCTTGCGCACCGTTTCCCATCAGAACTTGGAGCAGCCTGTGATTGTATCTTTCCTAAGTTTTTGGCGACCAGGCTCTGCAGACATAGGGATTATCTGACCTGCTGTCTTTAAAACTCGAATAGCCGGTTTAGAGAAAAAGCGCATGTGTGCACCATCCATTTCTTTGCCACATGCCCTTTGAGTCCGAGCAGCGCTGTGCGGCTTATTTGCATGCAGAAACCAGAGCAGCCAGCAAGAATCCAAAGGCAGGAGGGTTGGAGGCACTGAGTAGGACGCACCTGGTCTAGATGTGGGCTCCCTGGCTCAGCAGCTGTGTAGCCAGGTCCAAGGCCCTCAGTCTCTTGGGCCCCATGTTTCTCGTTTTAAAGTGGGCAGAATAACAGCACCTACATCGTGGGGATGCCACCAGACGCGCTGCGGTCACCTGAGGAAATGCCTAGGACTGGATGGCACCTACAGAAGAGGCTAAAGAAGTGCTAGGTTAAACATAAAACCCATAACCTTCCACTGTTCAAGATAAGAGAATTGCACGGGCACTATCCTCTTTCATAAAATCTCCCAGACATATTTGCTTTTTGGAGATAGAGAGTGGGTAAGGGCTAGCGTTGTGGTACATTGGGTTAAGTAGCTACTTACGATGCCACCATTCTATTAGAGTGCTGGTTTGTGCACTGGCTGCTTCTCTTACAATCCAGCTTCCTGCTGATGTGCCTGGGAGAACAGCACGAGATTGTCCACTAGAGGCCACTGCTGCCTGCAGAGGAGACCGGCTGGAGTTCCTGCTCCTGGCTTCAGCCGGCCTTAGCTCTGGCTGTTGTGGCCACTTGCGGAGTGAACCAGTAGATGGAAAATCAATCTTTCTCCCCTGTCTGTGCATTTCAAATACATACATGCATGCATCTCTTTTAAAAGGAGGAGCATCAGTGAATATGTCCACACAGCATGATTTATAGGCTGCCTTTAAATAGAAGGGTGTTCCTTTCAGCCAATCCCCCTTGAAGACAGGACGGAGGGCTCCTTGTGCAGTCCCACTGGGTTAGGGTTACCTTTCTCTGGGCGAGCCCTGCGGCTACAGTGTTCCGTGCTTCTCTGCCTTCATTGCACCCGTTTCTCTGCTGTTTTTCAGTAGCGTATTTAGGCACATGCTGTTACCATTTCCTATCTGGTAACTAGGCAGGTGTTAAATAAAAGTGATCCAATTTTATACATAAAGTAAATCAGAAAAGTGTGTCTGGAGTGTGGGCTAAATTCTGGAATCTTGACTTGCTTATGGTATCTTTCTTTCAAAAGAGCATGTCTTCCACAAATTTGCTTTGCTGCAAAATTGCAGAACATTCATCTCTTCTGAGAGGTTGGTTTTCTGTAGAGTCACCAGCGTACTGATTGACTGGGAGGAGCAGATGGGCAGCTGAGTCCTAGCAGGCAGGGTGTGGCAAGCCCTGCCTCATGGCCAGGGGTTCAGGAACATCAAGGTGACCACTCTGTCTTTGGCCCCTCGTGGATCAGCCTGGATTGCTTCAGCAGCCCAGGGAGCCAGGGCCTCTGCCACCCTCCGGCGTGGAGAGAGCCAGCAGGGGTGCACAACCCTGGCTTTACAGGATTTCCTTGCTGGAACCAAGGGCTGCATCTCCTGCAGTGCAGTGTGCCCCATCTAAGGGACTGCCACCCCAGGAGGACACTGGCAGTGCCTGGAGGCTCCTTGGTTGTTAGAGTGGCAGGGGCACTCAGTGGGCAGAGGTTGGCAAGGCTGTCCTACAGGTCATGGCACACAGGACAGCGCCCAGTGGCCAAGAACTGTGCAGTCGCATGCGCTGCTGTGCCGGCAGAGAGCCGGCGTGCGGGTTGCACAGCCACATGTTGCCCCGCCCATTCTGCCCCGTCTCTGCCGGCATTCCTGCACCTTGCTGGCGGCTCTTGGTGGCGCCTCCCCAGAGTTATTCTCTGTCAGAGCTGCAGCTTTCTTTCTGCTTTTTTCACAGCACTTGGTCTTGTGAATTAAGAATTGCTTAATAAAGACACTCACTTTATGAATCGCCCGTTTGGCTTTGTACAAAGCAAAGGAATTATGCATGCATTTGAATTTTTGATCCGTCGTCTGTTTATTGTCATTTCCGTGCAGAAAAGCTTTCAAATGCCAACAAAATCCCTTGTTGAAAAAAAATGCAGAATCACCATGTGGCAGTAATTAATTTTTTCTTTGTTTTCACCTAATTAGATTTGTGCGAAGAATGAGGCAAGGTCTTTATCATCTGCAGGAGTAGCCAGTTTCTTGCACCTGACTTCCATTGCTCTAAATAACTCCTTCATTAGGAAGGAGGCAAGCCCAGTGACACGTCATTAATTCTCGTGGATATCATCTGGGAAGCCAAATGTTTGTGGAAGGCCAGTCTGGCAAGCTCAGCCTCAAGGTATTAGCTCTTATTAAAAGTCAGCTTCAAGGCTGCCTGCCTGGTCTCTCCACCCTGTGTGGCTTCCGTCCTGTACGAGCCCAGGGTGTCAGAAGGAGGTGGGTTAGCATCTTCATCCTTCAGCCGTCTGCATCTTTGACATTTTGGGGGCTGTGGAAGAGCCTGAAATGGTGCCCTTTCTCAGTGTCACTCGGCTCTTTTGAACAAAAGAAAAGGTATACCTGAAAATACAGTGTGAGCGGAAAATTAAACACTGTTCTTACATCCGTACCCATCTACTTTCTAAGTGCATTTGTCTCTATAAATCAGCCTTTTTGATTGATAAAATTTTACTTTTAAAGATTTATTTTTTCAGAGTCACAGAGAGGCAGAGGCAGAGCGTGAGCTGCCATCCACTGGTTCCCTCCCCAGATGGCCACAAAGGCCAGGCTGAAGCCAGGAGCCAGGAGCTTCATCCAGATTTTCCCACACTGGTGCAGGGGCCAAAGCCTTGGGCCAGCCCCTGGGGAGTAGATTGCAAGTGGAGCTGCTGGGACTCGAACTGGTGCACATACTGAATGCCAGCACTGTAGCTGCAGCTCACTTCTTACAGCTCAGAGCTGGCTCCCCTTTCTTGCTGGTTTTTTTTTTTTTTTGAGATACATTTATTTATTTGGAATTCAGAGTTAGGGAAGAGATTCAGAGAGAAGGAAGGATAGCGGAGAGGACAGGAGAAGATCGATTTTGCGTTTACTGGTCCACTCCTCAAATGGCTGCAACAGCTCATTCTGGGTCAAGCAGAAACCAGGAGCCAGAAGCTCTGTTCTAGTCTCCCGTGGCTGGTGTCAGCATCTGCTGTTTTACTGGGCACATTATCAGGGACTTGGATGAGAATTGGAGCACCTAAGACTTGAACTGGCTCTCGTGGGCTGTGCAGTCCCACAGGCTGTAGCAAAGCTTCTACAACTGCAACACTAGATCCTCAAACAGGCTCTGAAACATCAGGGGAAACCAGGGCTGCCGGTAGATTCCGCATCTCTCCAGTGTGCGGAGTTCTGGGTGGGAGATCTTGTACCACTGAGGCTTTCCGAACTGTGTGAGAACTTGCAGTCTGGGGATGCTAGCAATGCCAGGCTCACCTCAAGTCTGTTGTCCTGCAGCGGCATTATATTGAGCTCGGACTGTTCCAACCTGAGATGTACTTGACCCAGGCCCCAGTGCACAGAGAGGGGCATACTCCCTGTAAGGCCGGTCTGTCTCTCACCCTTATCCCCACTGAGGCTGCCTCCTGGCTTTGAGGCTTCCGTTGGTCTAGGTACAGTGGTTGGGTTGCAGTTAAGGTGTGTGCTTATTTAAAATCAATGGCTCTGGCCCAGGTTGCAGGAGCTCTTGTACCATCCAGCAGTGTATGGTAGAGCTAAGCCAACACTGCTTCCTTTTTGTGCAATAGCTGTCGTATTAGATCGTGAGATGTGCCTTATAACTGACTCTCACTTGTCTTTTTTAATTTTTAAAAAATTTTTTCAGGGATTTATTTATTTTTATTGGAAATGTAGAGTTACAGAGAGAAGAGAGGGAGAGAGAGATCTTCCATCTGCAGGTTCACTCCCTAAATGGCCACAATGGTCAGAGCTGAGCCCATCCGAAGCCAGGAGCCAGGAGCTCTTCTGGATCTCTCTGGTGGATGCAGGGTCCCAAGCACTTGAGCCATCCTCTGCTGCTTTCCCAACCTATAAGCTTGGAGCTGGGTCAGAAGTGGAGCAGCTGGGACTTGAACTGACATACAAATCCCTAAGCGGAAACAGCTTGCTAACCACTGTTCTTGTCTTGCTTGTTGGATTTTGGGGAGTGTTGCAATGACTACCATTGTTACCATCCTATTTCAGTTTCTCATCCCATCTCACAGACAGGGAAGTCAAGAAGTAGAGACCAGGGCCTAGCACAATGGCTCAATCGGATAATCCTCCTCTCCACAGGCATCAGGATCCTGTATGGGTGCTAGTTCGTGTCCTAGCTGCTCTACTTCCCATCCAGCTTCCTGCTTATGGCCTGGGAAGGCAGCGGAGGCTGGCCCAGAACCTTGGGGCCTCTTAGGTGTTGGCAATAGGAAGGTGATGGCAGGAATTCTTGTGGAATTTGCATAGTCTGTCCCCTCAACTAGATTTTTATGTGACTGTGCCCAGAACCAATATTGAGGTTTACTGTCAGTTCCCAACATTTTTGGAAATGTTCACTCTAACAAGCACGAATTTCAGCAGTTCTGTCTACCCACTTGAGCTGCTTCGTGCTTTTTACATTTTATTCTCACCAGCGGAGTGATTGTGTCTAAAACTCCTGGCTATTAAAAGCTTCCTGTCCAATAGCAAAGTGTTACTGCAGCAGTGACAACCCTTCTTGGGCATGGAGGCGGGAGCGGCAGGTCGGCTGATGCACGGCCACGGGAGCTGCCGTGGGTCTGTGTTTTCCTGCTGGTGAGCAGTGACAGTGCTATCGTGCAGGCGTTAGGGGACAGGACGCAAGCCTCATCTTCAGTCCGCACCTTTCAGGTATCAGGGCTCAGACCCACACCCTTACCTTGTCCTTACCTGCGGAGATCACCACACAGGCCTCTTTGCCTCAGCTCCTCTCCCCATGCACGAGGGTGCTCCGGCCAGAGGTAAGTTCGCTCATGCTGAGTGCTTAGATGTCTGCGGACTGTTCCCCCTCAGATCTGCTGTTCTGGAAAGGATCCGTGGTCACTTAGAGCAGACAGGACGTGCAGCTGTGCGGCCAACTGTGCTGGGCACTGGAATCGAGCCCCTTCAGGTTCCGCCTGGGACTGACATTTAACGTGACCTTCTCTGGACAAGAGGTTAATTTCTGCAGTATTAGAATGATGGAGATGAGCCTGTGACGCTCCTCTGGCTGTGGCATCTGGGCTGCAGACAGCAGACGTTGGCTGGTGAGGATCTGTGTCTCCAGGGCCGCCTCCTTGATCTGGGCCAATTCCATTCCAGGATCAGCTTTGGGTCTTCAGTCTCCTACAGAGCTGGGAAATGCAACTGGAGCCCTTGCCTGGAGTACGCGATGCATGCGGGTCTGGGCTTCCTCCTGCAGTTCTGACCAGAGCTTGCTGTTGAGCTGGGCCCTGTGCCAATCAAGGTTTCGTGTGATCTTTGCATGTAAGATAGGCACTCTTGGTCTCTCCACTTAGTGGAGGCTTAAGGAGCTTGGATCTCACAGCACCGGGGCCTGGCAATGACGTGTCACTTGCCGGCCTGTGAGCGGGCTCATTCCTGACTTGCCCGCTGGGAAGTTTTGTGTCGTGGTATTGTTTATTTTGTGTCAGGCACTGGTCCAAGTGGGCACCTCCGAGCACTGTGCAGGTATTGCCCTGCCCTTTACAGAGGAGGAATGTGAGTCAGATGAAGGTGGCCCACCTTGCCTGTGCCCACAAACCTGCAGGACTGCCTCATGGAAGCTGCGCCTTGAGAAGCTCCAGCACAGTGGCGACTCTGTCCTTTCTGTCTCTCGTAATGAGAAGCACTGCGTGCTGCTGAGCCACGGAGCTCCTGGAGCTGGATGTAGACGCCTGGATTCTGTTCTGAACCTTGGTGTTCGTTGCACTAGCGAAGCACAAAGCACAGTAAGCATTTCCAGCTGATACAATACCAGCTAGACCTGCTTAGAAACACAACCCTGAACCCTTAGAAACACGAGGACCGTTGGAGGTACCCAGGTCGGAAAGCCCCTCTGCTGGGGAAACTGAGGCCCAGATGGTTTTATGACCTTGACATAACCTTTCAGATGAGAAGGGACTTGCTCTCCCATGGCCTAGAGGCATTGCCGGAGAGCTACTCAGGCAGCTGAGCTGATGTTACAGCTACGGCATGCACAGAACAAGAAGGCAGGAATGGTGTGCTGTTGATCTGGATGGACCTGGGTGAGATTATGGAACCAGTTATGTGTTACAAATCAGCTCAGGACAGCCACTTCTGGACTCAGCAGATCCTGGGATCTCTTCCTTAAGGACGCGGCTGACAGCGCTGCAGTTGCTAAACCTCGTTTCACTTGCTGGAGGTGAGATTTGAGAGGTGAGCTAGGAGAGGGGATGAAGACGCTAACTTGAGGCTTATGTTCTGTTGCGTCTGTTAAGGCCTGCAGTTGGCTGAGCTGCCTGTGTGCTCTGGAGCCCCACAGTGGGGGGAATGCTCTATGAGATCTGACAAAGATGGGCTAACCTTACTGTGGCTCACCTTTTCTAGGGCCGGGAGCAAATCCTGCCCTCACTCGACTTGTCTATTTAGTGGGCACTTGAATAGCTCGAGTTTCTCACCGTTGAGAACAGGGGCAAATGTCATACTTTGGGAAATCAGCAAAATGGGAAATGAATGGGAGAAACTGAATGTTGGGAAACTGATTCTGAAGCCTGGAGGATGCTGTTGCTTGAGGGAGTCGGTATGGCCTTGGCGAACCTGTCACTACCCCGGGACAATCAGCAGCTTCATGCACTGTGCCACCCCAACACAAGTTTCTCAAAGGCTGTCCATTTCATGTAAATTGCTGAATCTGCTGACCCAGAACTGCTGGGTCATGACATGGTCATCTTTGTTGTGCGGACCCCCGCTTCCCTTTATTTACGAGAACTTGGATGGACATGACTGTGGAGCTTGGTTTTTGCACTGACCAGTGAGTTCCTGCCTTTGCTTTAGTCATTCAACTCCCTCCTGCTGGTTTCACTGTAAGAACCAATTCCCTGCATGAGGTCAGGGCATTAGGGCAGCAACTGAGTGCGCATCCCACCTGTCCAAGCGCAAGCACCTGGATGCATTGTTCTCCACTGATTGGAACACCAAGCCTGCCTCGTGTACGGGGCCTGTCGGTGTCCAACCAGGTGGTCTCCTGTCCCTCCCCTTCTCTGCATCTTGCGCTCCCTGCAGGTGCCTGTGTCTTTCCTCAGAGTGTGGCCCTTCCTCAGAGTTTGAGCCTTCTTGCCCTGCAGGGAAAGTCTGAGCTGCTTCTTTGATCTCCCCCTTCCCTAGGATATCAGAGGTTGAATGGTTTTCAGGTGCTGCCAGTACAGTGCTGGGAGAGAGGTCCTGCCATGTGACTGTGCAGAGCCCAGCAGGATCACGCCGCTCTAGACTCCCCAGGAAGTCAGTCCCTCCTTGCTTCTCCACCTGGGTCCAGTCTCCTGCCCATTGCTCGGTGGTGTCCTCAGGGAGTGTTTTCCTAACAGATCCTTGCTCCACACCTTTGGCTCAGGTTGCATTTGAGTGTTTGCTCCTGAGTGGAATCCCCTTGAGGTGTCAGCCAGGCCCCCAGTGGACACGCCCCGAGAGTCCCTTCCCTGGAAGGGAGTGTGGGAGCACCTCCTGATCTGGTGTCCAGCACCCACCACTTCTGACAGCTCATAAACCGCACGGTGAATTGTTTTATGGGCTTTCACACGCTGCCCGCTATCTCGCTTACCGGTCAGGAAGATGTTGTAGCTCTATTTTAAAAGAGCCCAAATGAAATTTTTTTTTTTTCTTTAGTAAAGCTGCATTCCAGTCAACCACCTGAGCTTTAAGAAGTCCATAATATATTCACATCCCGCCCAGCTCTGATGGACTCGATAAGAGTCTCATAATTTTATGCCTACTCACTCTAGGGCGTTCTCGATATGCACTCTGGGGGGATTTGAATCATTTCTCTTCTTTGGTCAAACTGCATGTACACGTGTGCAGTAACGTGGTGTGTGCAGAAAAGCACGAGGTGAACCCGGGAGGCTTGGCAGCTCCTGGGGAAACGTGCTTCCATCAGGGCCGTCCTGCCGCAGGAACTGGCTCATGAACATGCTGTGTTGGATGGAGTTTGAGTTACCGAGGCATCAAATTAGGACTCTAATATTTCAGAGCAAGATTTAAGCTTGTTTAAGCTTGTGAAGTGTACAGGTAGAGTTTACCATTGATCTTTTTAAGAGGGATGTTCAATTAGAGAAAACAAATTTTTGATCACTTGAGTGTACGTAGGAAGAGGCCAGCTTTGTGGCATGGTATGTTAAAGCTCCACTTACAACTCAAGTCTCCTATAGGAGCGCCAGTTCAGATCTCAGCTGCTCCACTTCTGAGCCAGTTCCCCTCTAGTGCATGGGGGCAGCAGTGCAAGGTGACCCAACTGCTTGGGCTCTGCTGCCCTCGTGGGACGCACAGATGAAACGTCAGGCTCTCAGCTCCGGCCTGGCCCAACCCTGGCTCTCGCTGACAATTGGGGAGTCTCCGTCTCCCTCGCCCTCTCTGCCTATCAAACAAACAAGTGTTCTTAAAAAATGTAGGATGTGCTTCTGATTTTGCAGATCTGAATCGATGCTCCTTGCTTTCTGAGACTCACAGCCATCGGGTTGTGCGTTTGCTTGTTCTTTGTCGGAGGTAGCACGGTCTCCTCTGGCATGTGGAAGGTGACACAGTGGTCATTACAGGAGATGGGATTCCAACGTGGGTCTCACATTCAGCTTGTGTGTGGTTTGCCTTCGGCTTGTGTGTGGTTTGCAGTCTTCTCAACTGGCAGCATAAGGCAAGTGGAGCTCTCTTCTTCCCGGCTTACTACGGACAGGGCTTTGAAGCAGGAGCAGCCGCCTGTGCCATGGCCATTCTGCCCAGCTTGCTATGGACAGGGCCTTGAAGCAGGTGCAGCCACCTGTGCCATGGCGTTCTCAGCCTGGTGTGTTCACAGTTTCTGTGATTTTTGCTTCTCACATTTTTATGGCAGAATGGTGCAGGAAGGTCCTGCTGCTGTTTGCCCACAGCCGAGTGGCTCTGGGCAGAGGCGTCCATGTGACATGCTGCTCCTTCTTGGTGGCAGAGGCAAATAGCAGCTGCCAGCCACCATCGGCGCCGGTCCCTTCTCCCTGTGCTGCGCCAGCGTCATGTCACTCAGGGAGAAGGAGTATCTGCCTTCTGATTTATGCTTACTGACAACGAGATGTCCACAATGATTAATTACCCTGCTCGGAGACGTTGCTGTGGTGCCAACCTCCGTCACCCGGTCGGCCGCAAACGGTGCCTGGTGTCTTGCCAGAGAACAATAGCTCCACCGCCTCCCTTTTAGCCAGGCGAGGCTCAGCTTGTCTTGGGTGGAGAGTTTCAAAGATTTATTTTGCAGTCTGGATGTCTGTGTGTAAGAGGGCTGCTGTTTCTTATTTGTAAGAAGAGTAGAAACAGCTTGAAGTTCCTTCATGGTCACATCTGGGGCATCGCAGATGGGACTCTGAAGGGATGTGGACAGGTGTGCTGTGAAGTGCTACTCTGGTCACTCTAACTGCGGTTCTGTGAGTCCTCCCTCAGCAGTTGCCCGCATGTGGAAAAGGATGGAAACACAAAGACGGGTGTGTAAGCTCTGCGTTACAAGGAATCCAAATATCCAAGTAAGAGGGACAAGCTAGCAAGCATCTAAATGACTTTGTGATAACCTTTAGGTGGCTTTCAAGCATCCTGCTTAGTAAATTTAACTCTTCATAATACAGTAACATTAAGTGCAAAAATTGCGATGTAAATTTGTTAATGTGGCACCTGTTACAAAGAAGAAGCATACATCTGTATTCCTATTTAACAGCCTCCACTCACAGTTTGTGGAGCTCTAAGATAGTTCCATTACCTTCTGAGGCATTCTTTGCTTTTCTGAGTTCTCCATAAGGCGCTTGTGTTGTGCCCACGTGGGGACAGCGCAGGATGTCGGCCACGGAGCAGGTGCTTCTGATGACTGTGTTCAGGAAGCAGGTGCGTGGAGTGTGACTCTGGAGGAGGGTGTGCACGTTACCTCCATGGCGAGGGTCTGACCTGCTGCCTGGCCTTGTCAATAAAACTTTATTGTAACACAGCTGCCATGCCCGTTCATTTACTCATCGTGGCCGCATCTGTGTCCCAGCAGCAGAGCTGGCACGTTGCAGTAGTGCCTCAAATGTTTATTTTTTTTATTATTTTTATTACTTTCAGATCTGTCAGCCTGGCCCCAGAGGAAGCAATCAAAGTGGCTGTGATCAGTGACCTTGGCCTTGTCTGAATCTGGACACTGTGTCCAAGTCCGTGCACGTCGTCAGGAAGCAAATGCTGAATTCAAAAGCAGCGAGGCAGGCAAGGAATCGTTCCACTTACCCGCAGTGCACAGTCCGGCTCAAAGTAAGTCCGGGGACTTATAAGCTGATCCTTCTGTGTATTCTCAAAAGTATTGTAAGACTTGGGGTTTTTGAAAAACGTTTAAACGATTGAAATATTTCCTTGGAAATTTATGCAATGAAGAACTTAATCAGAGCTCTCTTCAGTCTCTGTGTCCAATTTCCCTGTTTGCATTTTGTCATTTTGTATGTATCTGAATGGCAGAGGGGCAGAGATCTCCCCCTCCGCTTTCCACTCTTCCCCTCCCCATCTGCCTTAAGGTCAGGCCTGCGCTGGGACCAGGCTGGCAGCCCAGTCTGCGCCGGCCAGGGGTCGGCCAGGCTCTGACCACTCGAGTTCCTCTGAGAGAAAGCTGCAGTCAGCTGGAGAGAAGCCAACCCCAGGTCTCTACCCTCCAGGCTCAGCACCCATGGCCCCAGCACCCATGGCCCGACCGCCTCCTCCTTCTCTCCGCGTGGAACCTTCCTGCTCTGTTCGGAGCTACGATTCCCACAGTGTCTGTGGAAAATTACAAAGCTTGCAGGGCTTAGGCCACTCGTTGCATCATTTACTCTTCCTACTTGGGTGGGTTGAGGTTTTGTTTGATGATTAGAGTGTAACAAGTCAATGCATTCAGTTTTTTCTATTTATTTATGAGCGAATGAATGAAAGGCGGGGAGAGAGAGAAATCTTCCATTCTTTGGCAGTGTCTCTGCTGGGAAGGGGCCAGGCTGAAGTCAGAAGCTGGTAATGCAGCCCTGATGTTCACAGCGGGGAGCAAGAGCCCAACTGGCTGAGGTGTCAGAGTAGCGGGAGGCCACTTGGGAGTGGAGCCAGCACTCAGATGAGGCCCACCAGGACAGGTGGGTGGCCACTCTCAACCGGCTGCTCCATCTGCCTGCCCAGAGAGTTCGGACTCCACGGAATGATGCCCACCTGGTTCTGGAGTCAGGATTTTTCCGTTGTCGTGTTCCATTTCCTGGACTGTAATTACGGATTCTTCAAGAGCGCTGACGGCTTACTGCAGCCAACCAATACCTTGAATTCCTTCTTTTCTCCAAGTCTTGTATATTTTGGTTTAGATCTTTACTGATTAGTATCATTTTTTTAAATTTACGAATTCCTACCGTAAAAATGGTTTGTATGCCAGATCCTTGTTGCTCATGATTGGTTTATTCCTCCCATAGTAATATTTTGATCTCTAGCTTATTTCTTGAGTTTGCATCCCCTTGCCCTGAGTCTTGATTTCTTTGTGTATTCTTGCCACAAGCCATGGGCTGTTTGATGGCAGGAACCGTCTCTGACATGTGGCTGATCCGTGTTTGTGCTGAGCCCCTGCACGTGGCGTCTTGATGCTGCTGTGGCACGGCCCGCCGATGAGGAGAAGCCACACTCTGAAAATGTAACGAACAGTGTGGGGCAGTGAACCACGAGCCAGTGACACATCACCATGACCACGCAGTATGCACTTACTGAGCACCTTGCTGGCCATGTGGTATCTCTGCTTATCCCAGCATCCCAGCAAGCACCCGAGATACCTGGTTGGTGTGTTACTCTGCCACGTCGGGGACCACCGTCACACACGTGGCCCAGGCCTGAGTGAAATGTGCTTGGTGGTGCCCAGCTGTGTGGTGTGGAAAGCCCTCGAGGGCTGTGCCCCACCTGGGTGGCGGTCTCCTGTGGGCTGGCTCCATGTTGTTTATTCAGACAGACAGAGATGGGTGTGTGACAGACAGAATCAGACACAGATCGGCAGGTGTGTAGCGAGCTGTTGGGAGAGATGCCGAGTGGGACTGGCCGGATGGCTGCGTAGACACGTGTGGGTGTGTCTCACACAATCCTTCAGAACTTTTCCATCTTGCCTTGAGGCGGGGTTAGCCCTGCTGACGGGTCACTTGGTGGGCACTCAGGCTGTGGCTCCCCCTGCCCACTCAGTCCTGGGGTGACTTCATTCCGTGTCTGCAAGAATGATGACGTGTGTGTGTCGGGGGGAGAGTGGGAAGGGAGGGGCTGCGCAGGCAGGACACAAGGAAGAGGCTGTTAGAGAACCAACAGCAGGCTGTCCGAGACCCCCGACCCACCAGCACCTCCATCTCCCTCTCTGCTGGCTCTGAACTGTGGAATTGTGTTCATCTATTTGTCTGTTTGGAAGTCACCTTGGCCGTGGCATTCTGTTATTATGGCCGCAATGGGCTGTGCCTCCTTGTGCCTCCTCTTGCGGGCATGTTCCTCTGCTTACCATCCACACCGGTGTCGGCTTCAGCTTCTCTTTGATGTCCTTCCTTCACCCGCCCCGCCCCCAGCGGAAGTGTTTCCTATGCTGTAATTTCTCTGAATTTTGACGACACATTTGTGTTGGTTTCTTGTAATGATTCCTCTGCATCTGTAGGTAGGATTACTGAGCTGGCTTCTGCCTTCACTGCTTGACTTTTTTTTGAACATTAGATGAGCCTTCTGTAGCTCAGATAAATGGTTTCTTGATGTTTTAATTGGTGATTTTTATATCCTGATCATGAGGGATTTTTTGGATTGATTTTAGTTGAAATAAAATTTCTATTTTTTGGCAAAGCATGTTTTGAAATAGGTAGACGTTGTGTAGTGGTAAGTAAAACTAACGCGTGGCATATTTAGGTTTCAGGAAAATGGCTGAGCCCCAGTTCTGGGCTCTCAGGAATCCAGCGTGTTGCTGTTAGCCATGCTCTCCCTGTTGTACTGAGCGCTGCTGACTGGAGACTTGAGTCTCCTGACCCTCATTTCTGGGCCCTGCGCCTGCAGCCCTCGGTGGCCACTCTGGGCCCCGCCCCTGCAGCCCTCAGTGGCCACTCTGGGCCCCGCGCCTGCAGCCCTTGGTGGCCGCTCTAGTCCCCGCACCTGCAGCCCTCGGTGGCCACTCTGGGCTCCTCCCCTGCAGCCCTCGGTGGCCACTCTGGGCCCCACGCCTGCAGCCCTCGGTGGCCACTCTGGGCCCTTCTGCTCTGGTGAGTTTGCGTCTCCCAGATGCCACTTGGGTCTGTCTGTCTGGGACCGCTTAGTGTCCATCCTGTGTCCATCCTGTGTGCTGCCCCTTTTCAAGGAGGACTCGTATTCCATCTTGCATTTTCTTTATTCATTCATCCACCGGCGGCCATGTAGGTCGGTGACACACCTTGCCTGCTCTAAGCAGGGCACTCAAGACAACACGTTTGCTTTTTTATTTGAAAGGCAGATTTTTAGAGAGAGAGGAGGAGAGATGGAGAGAGGTCTTCCATCCTGTGGTTCCCTCCCCAGATGGCTGTATTGGCCAGGACTGAGCCCATCTGGAGCCAGGAGTGTTCTCATAGACAGTTAGATTGGCTCCCATGTGGGATGCCTGCACCACAGGTAGAGGATTAGTGTGCTGTGCCAGCCCCTGAGGACTCCTCTTGGACCTACTGGTTTGCTTTCCTTTGGGGTTGCTGGTTTTTTGAAGAAGCCCCTCGATTCCCAGCATGGCTGTGCTGCGGTGACATCCCCACGAGCAGCGTGCATGCGTCCGCGGCCCCCCACGTCCGCACGGCTCCCCACGTCCTCGTGGCTTCCCACGTCCTCGCGGCTCCCCACGTCCTCGTGGCTTCCCACGTCCTCGCGGCCCCCCACATCCTGGCGGCTCCCCACGTCCGCATGGCTCCCCACGTCCTCGTGGCTCCCCACATCCGCACGGCTCCCCACGTCCGCACGGCTCCCCACGTCCTCGCGGCTCCCCACGTCCGCACGGCTCCCCACATCCTCGCGGCCACTTTGGTTTCATCTTTGTAGCGTCAGCATAGCAGTGTGAAATGCTGTAGTTTTGCATTTCCCTGATGATTAATCGTGAGCACGTGGCCTTGCACGCCTGCCCGCCGTTTGTCCATCTTGTTTACAGAAATGTTGATTCAGAATCTTGGCCCACTTTGCATCATGCTTAATTTTTGTCACTGGCCATTGACTCCTTTACGTGTGTTGGATAGTGACATCTGATCTCATCTCTAGCGGGCATGTTTCCTCCCGTCCCTTGGACTGTCTCTTCACCTCGTTTGTCTGTGAACGTTTTTGTTAACCTTTGGTGTGGGAACTATCGACCTGTAGGCTGCTTCCTCAATACGTTTAATTGGATTTTTGTTGTTACAGGAAGAACTTCTTATGGAATGAGTCAAGTCTTCCTGTCTCTCCTTTCTAGAGGAGATTATGGACAGCTAGCATTGCTTCTGCCTGAAATATGTGGTGAGACTTGCCCGTGAGTCCAGTCAGTCGGTTTCTTTCATAGATACCAGCCTGTTTAAGCTCGTCTGTTTCCCCTCGTGTTTCTGGTAATGATCCCATTTTGTCTAAAGTTGCAGCTGTGTGGGGACTGCGTCTTCATGCAGTGTTACTACCACCTCCGGCCCTGAGAGCGGCGGCCAGGGCCTCGCTTTCCATGGTGCTGACTGGAATCTCCTTTGTTCTGGGCTTGCTTGGGCACAGGTTCATCTTTGTCTTTATCTTTGCAGAGAACAAGGTTTTGCTTTCAGTGATGTTTTTGTCTTCTCCCCTTCGTTAGGTTTCATTGGTTTGCACTCTGACTTTTCTTACTGCTGTCGGCTTCGATTAGATTTGAATTATTCTACTTTCTGTACTTTCCTGTGATAGAAGATGAGATTGATAATATTGATGAAGATCATTTTCTAATACCTGCATTTACTGCTGCAGTTTTTCCTCTGAACATTGCTGCTGCTGTGTGCTCTAGATTTTGGTAATTTGTATTCCATCTTTGTTTAGCTAAAAATATTTCAAATTTCTCTGAGACTTCTTTGGATCTTGTGTTACTTGGAAGTGTTTTGTCTCCAAGTGTGTAGGATCACCTGTATTCGCCGGCATTGCTGATTTCCAGTTTAGCTCTGTTGCAGGTAGAGCTTGCGTGGTGTCGAGTTGGTATGCGCTTGCAGGAGTGAAGGTTAGATGTTAAGACCCAGAGTCGAGACTCTTTGACGTGCCAGCGCGAGCAGAATGCGCGTGCCGCTGTAGCCGGGCACAGTGTTCCATAACTGTCATTTAGATCAAGGTGAAGGATCGTGTTGTTTGAGTCATTTCTATTCTTACTGATTTTCTGTCTTCTTGATCTATCAATTACCAAAAGCGAGGTGTTGACGCCTGCAGCTGCAGTGGTTAGTTCATCTGTTTTACCTTGTAGTTCTATACATTTTTGTCTCAACTTGTAATATTCTCTTGCTTGTTGCATGGACATTAAAATCACTGCATCTTCCAGGAAAATTGACCCTTGATCATTTGCAAATATCCCCCATTATCTCTGTTTTGTCTAAAATTAACATGGCTAGATAAATATTCCATCTTGTAAAGACAGTAATTGAGAGTCTGAGTTGGGTGGGAAGAGAGAGCGAGATCTGCTGGCTCGCTCCCCCAAGGCTTGTTACGCTGGGCACTGCTAGTGGCGTCCTTCCGTGTGGCATGGCCCCCGTCCCACATGTCCACCTGCACACACTGCCCAGCCACCACTCACAGCAGTCAGAAGCTGCTGAGGAAGTCCCCCATCTGAGCTGCCCCACAGTGCAGGAGCCGTGACGCAAAGGCGGTGTCAGGGCGTCAGCAGGATGTCAGTCCGGAGAGGGTGGGCAGACCGTGGGCTGCGCAGCCCCACTGCAGCTCCCGGGGAGGCACGGCACAGCCAGGGCCTCAGACAGCATGGTGAGGTGGCCTTGCAAGGTTCAGTTCCTATTGGGTGAGGTACACAAATAGAAGAAACGCTAAAAGATTCAGTTTATCACCATCACTACGTGACGACACACGCTGTTTCCCACAAAACCTTTGTGTGATGAATGCACAGACCAACACGCCCTTCTGTGTCCTCTGTGGAATGGGCCAGCAGCCTTGTCTACTCGGCAGCTCGCTGCGAGGCTAGGTGCTGTGGACACACAGGGTCTGGTAGACAGGCCTCTTGCTGCCTGGTGGACGCGGCTGCTCTGTGCCGATGCACTCACCTCTCCCAACCCGGGACTTACACAGTTCCAGCCCTCGGACAGCTAGGTGCAGGGAGGTGCCAGGGCGCATCTGGAGTTGGTGAAGAACGGGATGCTTGTAAATTGCTGGAGTGGCCCCCTCAGCAGGTGGTAGGGCCACGCAGCAGCGGGAAGAGCTGCAGTGCACGAAGCCTGAGCTCAGCGGGCCACCTGCCACGGACAGCAGCTGCTCCCAGGTCGTCAGTGTTTCTCTCAGTAGCTGCAACAGCCTTGCATTTTCAACAGGGCTAGAAAGCAGAGCTGCGCTGTCTTTTCGGTTCTACCGCTGGCTCTGTAAGCGCAAATGAGCTTACGTACTTTTGCTTAAGTGTGTGCTGTGTGTCCTCTGTGTGCTCTCTTAGCTCCCACCCAGAAGGCACAGTCTCGTCTCGGTTGGAATCATGTGCCTGGTGCTGCAGGCTCGGGAGAGCGAGGCGGAGCCCGGCCACGCTGGAGCTCGTCCACCTTGCATCGCTGCTGCAGGAGCCTCAGCACAGATGTGACTCTGCCAAGTCGCCACGTCTGCCACCTAGTGGACACTCTAGTCATGACTGCAGCTGCGTCTAAGCATGGGAGGCCTGCTTTGTTACAGAATGTAGGAGAAGGGCTTGTCTAATTCTTCTTAGGAATCCAAGAGAAACCCGAAAGCTAGAAAAGGAAGTAAAAACATGACTGTGTGCTCCCACCTTTCAGTATGATTGGATGTCATTAATGACCTAGTGCCTGTGTCACGGGGTCCTTGCCAGGAGAGGTCAGTATTTGTGCAACATACACTGTTTGTTTCATCCGAAGTGAGTCTGTTTATGTTATAGTATATGTTAATATAGACACATTATAATACATATAAATATGCTAGTGTATATACTATGTATTATTGTTTATTTGGAGGAGAAAAGATTTATCACACTGCAATAATGGATACATGAATGAAGACACGAATAACTCTGGAGAAGTTTCTTATTGGAGAGGCTTGTTCCACATCACTCTCCATGTTTGGGCTAAGGTCAAGTGTCATGTCTGCTTTTATTGGGTTACTAAGCTTTTAAGTCCTTTCCATAGTTCATATATATTTAAAGATTTATTTTTGTTGGAAAGGCAGGTTTACAGAGGAGAGACACAAAGATCCTCCACCTGCTGGTTCACTCCCCCATTGATCTCAATGGCTGGAGCTGAAGTGATCAGAAGCCAGGAGCCAAGAGTCTCTGCTGGGTCTCCCAGTTGAGGCTTTGGGCCGTCCTTGACTGCTTTCTCAGGCCACAAGCCGGGAGCTGAAAGGGAAGTGGAGCAGTTGAGACACAAACTGGCCCCCCTATGGGATCCTGACACATGCAAGGTGAGGATTTAGCCACTAGGCTATTGTGTCAGGCCCTTTCCACAGTATATTAAACAGAGTTTGGAGCAGGGAGTTGGAGTAGTGCTTGTCCCGTTCACTCCATGCATGGACCTGGGGTTACAGCACCTGCAGGCATGATGGACTCCCTCGGAGGGCATGAATTAGGGGAGTTGTGTTGCTTTAAACACACACTTTGGTGTTTTGGTCTTTTTGCTTCGGGTTTTTGATGTTGGTGGGAAGCAAGGAAGAGCCGTGTCCAGGGCCTGTATTAGAGGATTACAGAGCTACAAACTGTAGCGTCTGATGCTCCTGGGCTTGTCCTGCTAGAGGCATTGAACCTGAAGGAGTGTTTTCTGGGAGAAGTTTGTGAGGCGTGAAGAGCCCCTTGAATGTGGCGAAGGCACGCTGGTTGACCACACTGTGGGTGAAGACTGTGGGCCCACCCTCAGTGGCACCTGCTGTGGCAGTCTGTCTACCTAGTCAGTTCCAGCCAGGATTCTGCTGTGTCAGGGCAGGGGAGCCCTGACCATGGTGGCTGGCCCTTGCCAGGGTGGTTCATGTCTTTAGTGAGCTCTCTAACAGGGCCCTCACGGCAGTGTCCACCGGCGACCACTCTTCTGCGTGTTTCCTTTTAGTCCTCACTAGGTCTTACGTGTCTGGGGTAGGGCCTGGTTCTCCCCGTCTCTGCAACCCTGAGTGGAGTCTTCCCCACGATTTCCCAAGACATGGAACTACCCATCTTTGTCAAGCGACTTGGTGTCTCAGTCAGTGTGTGCTGTGATCCCTACCTTCTGGGTTCTGAGCAGGTACTTGCTGTTTGCCGTGGAGGAGGCTGGAGTAGCAAGCTCAGGGTGCGGCAGGCTCGGCCTCTGCTAAGGGTCTGCCTTCTTGCTGTGTCCTCCCAGAAGAAGGAGAGGACCACTTGCCCATGAAGCTTTAATGTGGTCAGGAGGGAGGAGTCCCCACC
This sequence comes from Ochotona princeps, assembly GCF_030435755.1. Taxonomy (NCBI): domain Eukaryota; kingdom Metazoa; phylum Chordata; class Mammalia; order Lagomorpha; family Ochotonidae; genus Ochotona; species Ochotona princeps. The sequence goes on along the minus strand of NC_080852.1, from coordinate 40,437,902 downwards.
TGAACCCTCCCCAGTTGTGTCCCATTGGCCACGCCTGGTGTGAGGCAGCATGGAAGAGGTCCCAGGGGACTTCATGATGGTGTCGTGGAAGGCAGTCCCCTGAGATGGGTGAGCTGTGGTAGTGACGAGTGTGTCTGGTATCTTCCTGGGTGATGGGGGCTCAGTAGTGCCTTGTGGTGCCCATGGCTGAGCCTGGTCCCTGAGCTCTTGTGAGGTGGCCTGGACTATGAGGGACTCCAGGAATCCCCAGGGGAGTCCCTCCAGGTGGCCTGGGGTGGTGCCTGTGCAGGGATGTCCAAAGGCCCTGCTATCCGGACTGTTGTTGGAAAGTGGCTCCCCTACTGCACCCTGGTCACAGTGGCCACAGGGCTGTCCTCCAGCCAGGCTCAGCAGGAGCAGCTGTCCGCTCCCTCGGCTGGAAGCTCTTGGAGTTAGGCCGTGGGTGCTGGGCTCCGCCATGTGGTGTGTAGGGCCTGTTCACCTCAGTGAACTTGGCCTGGGAATCTTGGTGGAGTGATTTATTGGAAGCTTGCACTTTCACGAGTGGCACGGAAGGAACTGTCCCCTCCCCAGTGTCTGCATAAATCCTCCGGAATTGTGATGAATTGCGGATTCTGTGCCAATGACAGCAGCAAGCGTTATGAGTGGCTTTTAACAGCAAGGAAGGCAGAGAGATAAATATCAATTACTGTTGGAGGAAGTGTTTGTTAAGCTGGGTTCCTCATTTTTCCCCCATGATGAGGTTAATTATTTATGGCAAAAGAACATTAATAACTTCACTTTATCTCTTTATCCAAGCTATGAATGAATTGCTACATGGGATAACTGGAGAGCTGATACAATGAGAGTGTTTTTCGGATGTTTAGAAGTTTGTATTCTCCCCAGAATTTGATACGTTAATAAGGCCTATTTAAAACTTTCACTTTCTGATTGTCTTTTTTTTTTTTTTAAGATTTATTCATTTTATTACAGCCAGATATACACAGAGGAGGAGAGACAGAGAGGAAGATCTTCCGTCCGATGATTCACTCCCCAAGTGAGCTGCAACAGGCCGATGTGCGCCGATCTGAAGCCGGGAACCAGGAACCTCTTCCGGGTCTCCCACGCGGGTGCAGGGTCCCAATGCATTGGGCCGTCCTCAACTGCTTTCCCAGGCCACAAGCAGGGAGCTGGATGGGAAGTGGAGCTGCCGGGATTAGAACCGGCGCCCATATGGGATCCCGGGGCTTTCAAGGCGAGGACTTTAGCCGCTAGGCCACGCCGCCGGGCCCCTGATTGTCTTTTAAAGCTTTTTCTTTGTGGTGCGTAAGCCTTGTAGGAGCGGCAGGTGCAGGGTCAGTTCCTGCTGTGGAGATGACACTGAGTGAGGCAGGAAAATAAAGCTGAGCTCCTGGAGGCTGCTGGCCGCAGGGTGTCCAGGTGACTGCTGGCCGCAGGGTGCCTGTGGTGACTGCTGGCTGTAGGGTGCCTGGGTGACTGCTGGCCGTAGGGTGTCCGTGGTGACTGCTGGCCACAGGGTGCCCGTGGTAACTGCTGGCTGTAGGGTGCCCGAGTGACTGCTGGCCGCAGGGTGTCCAGGTGACTGCTGGCCGCAGGGTGCCTGTGGTGACTGCTGGCTGTAGGGTGCCTGGGTGACTGCTGGCCGTAGGGTGCCCGTGGTGACTCCTGGCCGCAGGGTGCCCGTGGTGACTGCTGGCTGTAGGGTGCCCGAGTGACTGCTGGCCGCAGGGTGTCCAGGTGACTGCTGGCTGTAGGGTGCCCGAGTGACTGCTGGCCGCAGGGTGCCCGTGGTGACTGTTGGCCGCAGGGTGTCCGTGGTGACTGCTGGCCGCAGGGTGCCCGTGGTGACTGCTGGCCGCAGGGTGTCCATGGTGACTGCTGGCGCAGGGCGTCCGTGGTGACTGCCTGGTCATCAGCCACCTTGGGGAGAGGGGCTCCCACCTCCCTCCCGGGACTGCTGTTTGCCGCCCAGGCTGCAGCTGGAGGGATGCTTGCTCAAGGCTCTGGTCACTGCTGTGATGGGCTGCAGCGATGGAGGGTACGGTGAGCCTCCTGCGCGTAGGTTTTAGGGTGAGCAGGCCTTGTTCCCGTCACGGGAGCAGCATGGTCTGAGCCCAGGGCTGCGCCTCCCTCAGATGCCAGCCCAATCCTGACTCGCTGCACTTGTCTGTGCAGACCCTGCTGTGTTTAGATCAAGCTGTCAGTTCCCCTTCAGCATGCTTCTCCAGAGACGGCACTCAGGCTGGAGAAAAGCGCATCCTGGTGTGGGACCAGCAGCCAGTTCCGGCGTTTGGTGGCTGTTCACTCCTGAGCCTCTGTCTCTGAGTCCTGGTGTGCCGTTAGTCATGGCCGCCCACACAGAGCTTGAAAACCCTGCCTGGTCTTCTTCACTCGTGAGGGGCAGTAGCTCTTGCGACATCCATCTGCTGCCCCCCATGTTCTGTGATTAGAATGAAGCTTCTCTTCCTTTTATCCTCAAACTTTGTCTGTATTTGCATGGACAGGGTCCAGGCTCTTGGTAATAGGAGGAAAGCTTCCAAGAGAGTTCAAGGGCGCCCAGCTCCCCCAGGAGCCCACGCTTAGCCCCTGCCGGCCCATCCCACACTCTTGTGGCTGCTCTCTGGAAGTGGCTGCCCCGGCAAGCGGAGCTGACGCCCCGTCCTTAGTGCTTGCCCAGGCTTGTGTCCCTTGCGTAGCCGGCTGCCCTGACACCTCAGTCCTCTGCATTGTTTGCCAGGTGTGTTTGTGGTCCTGCAGAGAGTAGTTCCCAGACAGCAGCCAGGCAGCCGTTGGCACTGCTGAGCATAGGTGGGTTTCCTGCATGGGGTAGTACTTGTCTCTTGAACGTGTGCCCCTTTTTGCTTGCCTGTCCCAGCTGCCCTGGTCAGGGTGGTTCTGCAAATACAGCCATGTGCGATGTGGCCAGGGCATGGCCCTTTGCATCTGGTCTCAGAGAAGCAGCAGGTGGCGTGCTGACCTGACTCCTTACACTCGGATGAGTGTAGCCAAGTGCAGCACACACTTCCCACCCCCTTCCTAGTGTTCTCAGCATCGTTGGCCTGTGTGTCCCGAGCAACTGGGGATGGAGACAGCATTCTTTGTCGCTATCCATTTTAACCTGTTCCTTGCTTGGTCTCTCTCCATTCATGACCACGAAGGAGGGGAGTCATTGACCCTAGCCATGGATGCAACTTGGTGCCCTTATCCTGATGGGAGCCAATGGAGTGGGATCTTGTTTTCCTGGTGGTGTCCTTCTGTACAGATCCACGAGGTCCACTCCTAGGGTCGGAGAAAGGGATGATGGGTGATTCCCTTGTGTTCCACTCCACAGGGATCTTCCAGAGACTCGTCTGCTTTGCCAAATGCCCACCTCTTCCCCCATTCATTTTAAAATAAATATTTCTGAAATGTGTGCAGGTGCTGAAGTGGTGCGAATGTGTTGCATGAATGTGCAGTGTAGACCCTGGCAGGCAGTAGCTTCTCCTTGCTTGCTGATTGGGGGAACACATGAAGCAGTGCATGCTACTGCTGTTAGTCAAGATGGCCTGTTGGCCGTGTGTGTGCCCACCCCGGGGATGCCCTGGGAAGAAGAGGCTGGAGCCCCCTCGTCGTGGGGGGCATGCTGCTCCGTCTGACCTGTCCTGTGTCTTCCGGAATGAGCAGCTCCTGCAGGAACATTCTTCATGCCCTCCCCCGCCCGTGGCTTGCAACGCTCACCATGGTCCCTCTGTAGTGCTGAGGTGAAGCTCCTGAGGCAGAGTGCTCTCTGAGGCCGAGAGATGCTTGTCTCACAGTTCTGGAGTGTGGGGCATGGCACAGTGCCAGCTGCTGCGTGGCTCTGGTGACATTGGCATGGTGCTGTCACGAGGAATCACAAGGGGGACTGGCCAGCTGGGGAGGATCCAGCAGCAGTGCCCTCTGGGGACAACTGAGAGCTGTTGAGTGTCTTCCAAGGACAGTGACCCCAGAGACTGCTCACAGGCCTCCCTTACAGGTCCCCCGACCCCCACGGTCCCATCAGGGCTCTCGCCCTGAGCCCATATGCACACCCCAGGACCAGCCATGTGACCTCTGATAAGTTTTCCCGCTTGTAGCCTATTCTAAGTGGAAGCTAATAGAATGAGTGAAGTTGATAAGAGATCTGAGGAGATAAAACGAGTCAGCTCCCAGGCCTGAGCCTGCAGGAGAGGGTCAGGGCAGGTCTGCAGAGCTCTCCCCATCAGCGCTGCGTCACCTTCCTTGGGACCCTGTGATGACTGCGCTGTCTGGGAGTCAGAACCCCCCGTGGGCCGAGGCAGGTGACTTGCTGTTGGGAGCCCAGCTTCCTGTTCTGCTCTCATAAAGAAGTCTGAGTTTCCTGTGGGTCTGTGGACATGCGCTGCTCTCTGCTTGCCCTGGCAGCTACGTGTCCACTTCGTGTTTATGTCCAGGGTCACTCGGCCTGCCTGATCATTCGTGGAACGTGGCATGTTTGATGTTCTTGGAGGCGCAGCTGTGTCCCTGGCTGCCCTAGGCCATTTCTGTTCAACTCAAGGGAATCAGGATGCTGATCAAGTAAGCTGAGGACGGTAGACTGCCTGTGCCATGTGGCTACAAGGCCTGGCCGGGCTCACTGGAGCCTGCAGCTAAGGAGACAGACGTTCCGGTGGGACTTGTTCACCCGTTGGGAGAGGTTGGGAGAGTCGTCAGAGCAGGCAGAGTCCCCTCCCCTGTGCTGGCACAGTGGGGAGCCACTCACTTCACTGGAAATCCATGACTGCTGGTGGTGGGATTGTCCCAGCACAGGCCTTCAGCAATACAATCTGGCTGTTTCTTAGAGGACTGAACAGCATTCGCCTATGACCTGCCAGCGTCTTCCTAGTTATGTGTCCTCCTCGATTTCCTGACAAAGTAAGTAAATGTAGGAACAGGGCACTTGCAAGGACTCCAGCTGTCCTTAGCTGGGAAGCCGTGAGCCTGGCCCTGGCGTACAGGGTAGTGATACGGGGGGGGGCCCTGCACAGTCAGACAGGCAAGCTCAACAGAGACAGCGCGTCTCTGTTGGAAGATTCATTTCTATATTTGAAAGGAAGAGTTCTGAGATGGTAGGGAAGAGCAGACAGAAGCCATCCTCTGCTTCGCTCCCCACATTGTGCCATGGTTGCAGCCAGGAACTTGGCATTCCATCTGGGTCCATCTGGGTCTCCCACGTGGCTGGCAGGGACACACGCACCTGGACCCTCTGCTGCTGCTTTCCCAGGTGACCTCGTGCGGAACTGGGTCAGAGGTGAAGGAGCAGCACTCCCACTGGTGCTCGTATGGGATGCCAGCGTGGCAGAAGGCCACGCCACCACACTGGGCCTGTGGGAGCTTGCTTTTGTATCAGACATGCCTATGACAGCAGTGGGAATCCATTGTGGAGTCCAGAAATATTGTTGATCCATTCATGCGGGCAGAGGGATGAAGCTTCCAAAACAAAAACCATTGAGGAACACTTCCAAAGCACGGTAACTTGTAGGAAATGCTCTCAGCAGTGTTGTTCATGACAGGCCGGAAGCTGCGTCCCAGCACATGTCCCTCAGCTGATGGGTGGACGGGTGCAGGGTGGGGTGCCATCGTGCCAAAACTCAGATAAATCCTGTGAAGGTGGAGATGGTGACGGAGGGTGGGGGAGAGATGGGGTGCAGCCAGCCCTCCTGGGCAGCTGAGGTTGCTCTGGGCGGACCATGTGGTCAATGTGTAATCCAGAGAACATGTGACAGTCACTTGATTTTGGACAGTTTGATTCAAGTGTGGGAAATGTTTTGTCTATGGGCCGTGTGAGGCACGTGATTCGTTTTCCCTGGGCCTGCCAAGGTGTCTACAGCCAGGATTCAAAATTCAATAAACCTATGGCAGGCTAATTTTTATGATTGTACATGGCTCATGAGTGATGTTACAAATATCCAAATGGCACTTGGCCAAACAAAGGTTCCCCACTCCTGCTAAATGGATAAATTGCATGGTGTGGAAATTATGTGCCAGTGAGGCTGTTTTAAAAATCCGAAGCTTTGACATGCATCTCCTGGCCTGCCTTCCCAATGCTGAGTATTTTCTAAAAATCTACTTTGTTCAGGAAATGCCTGCTCCGAACATGCCAGTGGCTTCTCACTGAGGTGGGCCCTTTGCCAATGGCATGGGCGGCAGCTTTGGGGCAGGGGCTTTGGAAAGCTGCTCAGGACAGTCCGACTGTGTGAACATCTGAAGTCCATGTACGTGCTCGCTGCCACAGACAGCGGCAGCCCGGGGTCCGGGAGCTGAGGTGGGCGCTCGGCCTGGGTGGGTGGCTGAGGCGGAAGTGAACTCCTGCACGTGGATGGTTTCCTGAGACCTCTGTGGGGCCAGTTATGAAGGCAGGTGCTACGACTATGTGTCCGTCAGGGAGCCTTGAGACTTGAGGCTGCCCATCTGTGACACACTGTTGGGTTGAAGGGCCTTTGAAGTTGTGTGGATGACTCTGTGCCTGGACTGTGCCTCTGTGTACATTCATGTGTGTGTCTGTGTGTGCATGTGTGTTCATGCGTGTGTCTGTGTGTGCATGTGTGTATGTGTCTCCTTATGAAATCTCCCTTCTGTTTTTACCCATAGCATGTCGTTGAAAATGTGTTCTGAAAGCACTTGCAATAGGGAAATAAGGCCGTTCCCTGCTAGAGAACAGTGCGGGGAAGCCAGGATCCACCGTGGATCTGACGGGCTGTTTCTGATAGCTGGGATTTTCAGTGACTTCACGCACAACCTGCCGCCCTTCGGTTTACTCTTTAAATCTTGCTGAAAATCTCTCTCAGCAGTGCCAGCTCCTCTTCCTGCCCGTGAAAATGAAATATGCATTTAGATTAGCAGTGATGTTTGGAAGGCTTTGCAGCTTCCACATTTCTTATTGTTGACAAATATTTGCTGACTATTCACACTGTGAGATTCTCATCCAGCTGGGAGACTGGACACAAGAGCTGCGTGGCTCGTGTGCCCCGGCCAGGATCTCTTGCTTGGAGATTCCAGTTAGTTTACTCTGTATGTATTTTCCTATCAAAATACATCCAGCTGCCCTCCCTCCAGGCCTGTGTTTGCTCACTGGGAACCGTGAGCAGCTTTTTCTTTGAAGAAATGTTGGGCTTGTCTGAAGATGCTGTGTTGTTAAAAATGTGTTACTCGTGGCACATGTTGTAACACAGAAGGGCCACTTCATTTGGGATACTCTTCTGGTGAATGGGAGGATGGTATGAGGAGGTTTTTGCAGGGTCAGTGTTTGATATTGTGGGTTAAGCTGCTGCCTGTGACACCAATATTCCTTATGGATGCTGGTTTTGGACTGGTTTTGGGGAGTGAACCAGAAGATGTAAGACTTCTCTCTCCCCATTTATTCCTTCTCTAACCATGCCTCTAAAGCAAATAAATACAATTTAAAAAAACCAGCTCAAACATTTTGTCAGGACATGATTATTCTCTTTGTAAATTGTTGATTTATTTTTTATTAATAAAAAGAGGGCAGCTTTCATGCATTTTGTGGATACAATTCCATAAAGGAAGCCATGTTTCCCTCTTCCCTGAATCACTTTTATTGCCCTCAATTCTTACAATAACTTACTTTCAATGCTTTTCATAATCTCAGGCTTAGTGTATCATAACCATAATGTTCAACAAGTAAACAGTAGAATGATCAGGAATACAGACAAGGGCTTTAAGCAATAATCAGACCGTGGAGTGTCAGTTTCACAAATACATCTTTTTGCATTCTATCTTAACTACTGCATATCAAAGAAAACGTGGTGTTTGTCTTTTGGGGGACTGGCTTATTTCACTAAGCATAACGGTCTCCAGTTGCATTTATTTTGTTGCAAAATACAGATTTTATTCTTTTCTGTGACTGAGTAATATTCCATTGTGTAGGCACGCCACATTTTCTTTAATGGACACCTGGGTTGATTCAATAGCTTAGCTGTTGTGAACTGATCTGCTGTAAGCGTAGAGGGACAGGTAACTGTCATACACTGGTTTAATTTCCCTTGGGTCAATGGATGACTCAAGTGCTAGATCTATTTGCAAGATTTGTGTGCTTATTTTCAATCAGGGTGGCAGAGAGAGAGAGAGAGAGAGAGAGAGAGAGAGAGAACGAGAGAGAGAACTGATCCCTCCCCAAATGTCTGCAGTGACTGGATCTGGGCAAGCTTGAAGCCAGGAGCTAGGAGCTGCTTCTGGGTCTCCTGTGTGGGTGGTGGCAGCACAGGTGCTTGGTTCATCCTCTGCTGCTTCTCCAGCTGGATCAGAAGTGGAGTGACCATGGCTTTAACTGGAGCTCAGACAGGAAGCCATCATCGCCAGTGGTGGCTTCACTGGCCGTGCTCACATGGGAGCCGTGGGGAATGATGATGCGTAGATGGACTTGTACTTGGGAACATCAGTTGCTAATTGGAGCTTAAATCCAAGCTAGCCTTGATACTGTGGTTTGGAAAAGTCACTTGACACCCGGTCTGGGGGCCTATTTTGATCTCCTCTTTCAATCCTTGACCCGTTGGGTGCTTGGTAACGCCTGCTGGGCAGTGCTTCTGTGGACAGCAGGGGTCCTGCTGTCCAACCAAGGACCGGTTAGACAGTTTCCCTTTGGAATTCATCACTTCTTAGATTCAGTGTGAAGTCAGAGTTCATTTGGTGTCTGTTGTGTTCTGTGCTACTACCCAAGGTGGTGCCTTGTTGTCTTGCTAGCTTTGTTAGAGTGCGTGGGGGAGGTTGCATTTGAACCCTGTTCCCAGACTCTGATCATCAGCAGAGCTGGATTGGAGGCAGAGCAGCTGGGACTCGGTTAGCTTTATGATGTGGGATGTTGACACTGCAGGGAGCAGCTGCACTAGCCACACCACCACCGTGCCAGCCCTTTGGAAGGTCAGGCTTCCAAAGCTGCCTTGAGGTCCTTAAGGGCACACAGTGTTCATCTGTGTGTGTGTGTGTGTGTGTGTGTATGTGTGTGTGTGTGTGTTTGTGTGCGCACGCTGGGCTAACCACAGGGCCTTCGTGAGACTCTCGCTCCTTGTCTGCCTGTCACATAGAGCAACAACCACATGGGTGGCAATACCGTCTCCTGCGGTCTTCACTCGGGTGTGACAGAAGCAAAGCCATAAGGGGGCCTCTTGCTCATTACTGGCTGCAGGAACTAACCCTGCTTGCAGGCCCGCATCATTAGCTAGCCCAACTTCAAGTTCACAGTGAATCATGTGAGCCACCCAGAGGAGAGCCCAGGTTACTGTGGGATTATTGTTAAAATCTTGCTGAAGAAGGAAACATGGAAGGGTCATTTTTCTTTTTGTTCAGAGTTGAAAGCTCAAAGACCCATTTGTTACATAACTTAATAGGTTTGCTTTTCCAGCCTCCACATGCAGTCCTGCCTGATTACATAATCAATACTTATTATGGTTCTCTGATGGCTTTGTAGCCTGCCTTGAGTGTACAATAGTGGACATGGTCACAGTCACCGTTGACCTCGGGAAGGTGAAGCTTGGGGCACAAGAGGCAGGCAGGAGCTCTCCAACAGGATTCTGTGGCAGCTTTTCAACAGAGAAGACAGGGAGGGCTTTTTGGAGGAATTGTTTTTTTTTTTTTTTCCAAGCTGTGGAGCATCTTCAGCTGTTTGCAGCCAAAGATGAGCCACAGTTCCATGAGGGCAGGCAGCAGGTTCCAGGGCAGGGAGTAGGCAGCCGTGGCCATGGAGACCGAGGAGAAAGGATTGTGTTGTGTGTCGAGGTGGGAGTGGTCCAGAGGAGGAGGGTGGCGAGGAGGAAGGGCACAGAAGAGCAGGAAGGACTTGCGTGGAGGGTTAGCACAGAGGCACAGCGATGGCCTCAAAGGAAGGAGGAAGACTGTCCAAATCTGGGAGATGGACTCCGTGCTTCCTCCTCCGTAGAGAGGAGTCAGAGCTGCTTCGCCAAACTTGCTGGGTGCACCTGTGCCTGTGTGTCAGGGGTGGTGCTGGCACAGAGCTGGTGTTCTGGAGGTGCCCGCATGTGTCTATCAAGGCAAACATGCCTACATCTGCACACACAGATTTCCTGGAGACAGAGTTTGGTTTTTCCCAAGGAAACCATGTTTGCGAGAAGACCTGCACATCTGTGTGTTTGTATAGGAAGGGACCTCAGCTCAGTTCTGGTGCAGGGGACCAGTCCCTCCAGCATCTCCTAAGGGTCCCTCAGGCCCGTGGACCTCCCATTTATAAGAACTCCATGATTAGCCAGGGCCTCTGCAGGTGTGCTGGGATGATCTCCCCATGTCAGACCTAAACTTGTGCCCACAGAGTCCCCTTTGCCCTTTAAGGTAACAGACTCCAGGGACTATCACAGGGTCACTTCCAAGAGCACTGGACATCTTGAGCTCTGGCTGTCATGGGGACCAAGGCTCTGCCTGCTGGCCATGGATGACCGTGAGGGACAGAGGAAGGAAACAGCGTCCCTCCCCATCCTCGGTCCCGCTCCCTGTGGCGCAGCCTCGGCCCTGGATCTGCTCTCCAGCGGCCTCAGGTCCCACTTTCCCCTCTCCTGCCTCTGTTCTTGGTGATTGGTCCAGGTGTGCCCGAGTGACACGGGCACACGTGCCTGCCTTCATTTCACAGTGAAGAGGCCATTGCAGGTTGGCAGCCTCCAGGAGGTCCCCAGCCCCCAGAGTTGGGGTACGGTTTCTCAAAGTTGATGATCACTACTTAGGAAGTGGGAAGAAGCCAGTTTGGACAGATGGCAAAGTCACGTGATGGGTGGTTGGTTCTCAGAAGAATGTTATTCTGTGATGTACATTTTTTTATAAAAAGATTTGTTTTGTGTGAAAAGCAGAATTACAGAGAGAGGAAGAGATTGAGGGAGAGATCTTCCCTCTCCTGGCTCACTTTCCAAATCCCCACAAACCCGGGAACAGGCAAGACCGAAGCCAGGACCCAGGGTCCCCATCAGGGTCTCTCCTATGGGTGCCAGGACCCGGGGATTTGGGCTGTCTGCTGCTGCTTGTCCAGGGCATTGGCAGGGAGTTGGACTACAAGTGGAACAAACTTGCACCCGCATGGGATGCCAGCATTGCAAGCAGTGGCTTCACCTGTTAAGCCATGTCACTGGCCCTGTTGAGGTATTTTTTTTTTTTCTAACCTATTAGATATGCTAGCAGACACTTTGTGGAGAATTCTTGAGATCCAAGCAAGTCCAAGGTGGTTTGGTTCTCCATCTTCTCTTTGGGGTGCTGGTCGTGGGGGCAGGTGGCCATTCAGGACCCCCTCTATAAGTGCATGGCCATCACACTGGGTCACCAGCACACGACAAGCAGGCAAGGCCCAGTGGCCCCGCGAGGCAGGTGGTAGCTCAGTGTGAGAATCGCGGTGTTCTATTATTGAACATGACTGGTTTTCTCCAGGAATTAAGTGGGATGAGCAGAGGAATAGACAAAAGCTATAAAAGCAGGAGTCCAAAGTTGGCATTTCTGGCATCTAGATCGACAGTGACTTAAAAGCAGAGATGAGGGCCCAATGCTGTAGCCTAGTAGCTAAAGTCCTTGCCTTGCACACACTGGGATCCCATATGGTGCCAGTTTTAATCCCGCCAGCCCTGCTTCCCATCTAGCTCCCTGCTTGTAGCCTGGGAAAGCAGTGGAAGATGACCCAAGGTCTTGGCAGCCTGTACCCGTGTGGGAGACCCGGAAGAAACTCCGGGCTCCTGGCTTTGGATCAGAGCAGCTCCGGCCATTGCAGCCACTTGGGGAGTGGAAGGAAGATCTTCCTCTCTGTCTCTCCTCCTCTCTGTATATCTGCCTTTCCAATAAAAATGAATAAATCTTTAAAAAAAGAAACCATGGATTCTGTGCTGTGGAATAGAACTCAGCCGTAAAAAAAGCAAACTATTGCTTTTGGTGACAACAGGAATGACCTGTTTGTTCCTGCACTGGACAGGGAGCACTAGGTTGTCTAGAAAAACCGAGACACAAAGAAACAAACATCACATCATCTCCGGCACATGTGGATCCAACAAAACCAGCGTCACCGAAACTGAGAGGAGAGAGTAGCTGGGGGCATACCGGGCCCTGCTCCAAGACTTCCTCATTTTAATTAGAGAAGAATACATGCAAGGGTTCTCTTACACAGCAGGGTGGCTGTGACTGACAGTATTTGGCTCTGTTGTCAAAACAGAGTTGGTGTTAGGTGCATTCACTGTAGGCAGACACATTTGTTAATTTACTGAATTTGGCCATCCCATGATGTATACACATTTATACTTCAAAACACTATGTTGTGTGCCAACAAAGAAATACAGAGGAATACTTACATGTACACACGCGCGCGCACACACACACACACACAGAGTTAAGATCATTGAGGAGAGGTGGAATACTCCTCTGTTGCTGGTATTGTGATATTGCAAATTAATTCAGCCACTTAGGAAATAGCCTGGTAGTTCTTCTGTGCGTTAAATAGTTATCACGTGGCCCAAGATCCCAATCTTAGGTGGATACCCTAAAGAAAAAGTATGTGTCCACACAAAAACTCACCCACAGTTATTTATAGATGTAGCATTCAAATTGCTTCTAAGTTTAAGCAACTCAATGTCCATCAAGTGGCCAGTGGGTGGAATGGGGTGTGGGATATTGATTTGGTTGAGTATTTGGCCGAAAAGCAGTGGGGGGGGGAGGGCTTCGATATGCTGTGACTCGAATGGACCTTGGAAATGGCAAAGTGGAAGAAGCCAGATACAAGAGTACACGTGAGATACACCCATGCATATGACATGTTCACAATAGCTCCGTAGGCTGAGGGACCTAGGATGTAGGGGGCCTGGGATGTGGGGGGCCTGGGATGTGGGGGCCCTGGGTTCTGGGGGGCCTGGGCTCTGGGGGGCCTGGGATCTGGGGAACCTAGGATCTGGGGGGCCTGGGATGTGGGGGGCTGGGATGTGGGGGCCCTGGGATCTGGGGGGACTGTGAACGGGTGTGGATTCTCTGTAAGAATGAAATGTGAAATTCTCTTGGTAGTTTCACAGCTCTATGAATAGAGGCAGGGCCACTGATTGCACATTTGAAAAAATGGCTAACTGCTCTGTGAGTTACATTTTGGTGGAGCTGTTGGACATCATCAGGAGTAATGCTGTGCATGTTATGAGGCAGTAAGTATGGCTAAACCCACTTATTACCAGGCACTCTTCTTGCTGAGAAGTAGCTGGCGAGGTGTGTGTAAACTCTGTTGTTACTGAGGCTCCTGAGTCTATGGCAATTCAACTGCGTCAGATTCTAGAAAATTTCTTTTTCCTAATATGCCACAAATTTCTCCCATGAAGGCCTGTGGGTCTCATGGCAAACTTTTGTTGCGTTAAAAAATATAAATCTTAGAAAGCTTTTGGAATGTATGCAAAATTAAACTAAAGTGAGTCTAAATAACATACCCAGAAATAAAGTTTTGTGAATAGCCTGTTGTAATGGTGCTCAGAGTTTCTGTGCTTCTGTGAATATGCACTCATTTTTAATGTAATTCACATACATAATGATTTAGCTTGTTTATCAAACAGGACATTATCTTTGTGTAATTCCCCGTGGCATTATTCTTTAGAAGCCTAATTGAATAACTGGTTAATATTTACTCTTCTGTCTGCCTCATAATTTGTTTAATCTCTCACTATTGGACATTTAAGCCGATTTAAGTTTGTTTTTTTTACACTAAGAGCTGTGTACATAAACCCTCATTGGGATTTGAATATTAGAGTGAAACTCTCTAATGTATGTTCTTTTGTGAGACTTAATGTGTAGCCAACTAGCTGTCCCCAAAGCTTATAGAACTTTTCATACTAACAGAGCCTATGGTTATAGGCAACTCTGAAAGATAATAGTGAAGGGTAAGTGAAAATTTAAAACTGAGTCCTCCTCCACCATGCGGTGAGTTCAGTGTGTTAACTGGGATTTCCCAGAGCAAAGGTTGGGCGGTTACATCTCCTGCGTGGGTTAGGTCACTCCTTCTTCGCTGTGGGACTCCAGGACACTGGAAGATGCCCATTTGCACTGGGAGGATGACCCGCTTCCAGAGAGGCCAGTGGTTGGCATGCTCATGTCACCCAAGAGCAGCTTCCTGGAATCGCCCACCAGGTGACACATGGCTCTCCAGCCTGAAGGCACCACGCCCTCTGGCCTGGAGCTCATGTCACCCAAGAGCAGCTTCCTGGAATCGCCCACCAGGTGACACATGGCTCTCTAGCCTGAAGGCACCACGCCCTCTGGCCTGGAGCTCTGCTTTTGCCTCCCCTGAGCCTGCTCCCAAGGCTGCTGTGGTGGGACTCTGCCTGCCGGCTGCTGCGGTGGCTGCCCGGCTGATGCTGGCCAGGCCTTGCTGGGTCCACTCCTTGACTGCGGTGGGGCAGTGCGTGTGTTTCAGAATGGGAGTGGGAACGCCGAGGCTTTGGGGGCCTGAACAAAGCTCTTTATTAGATGGCACAGCTGTCAGGGCAACTCAGAATTCACGTGCTGGGGCCCAGCGTCCCCGCTGCCCCCTCGCTTCAGCATGTGTTCTTGTTTCCAGGCTGAGGAAGCCGCATGTCCTGGGTTCCCTGCATGCCTTTGGCCGCAAGTCCGCCCGGTGCTGCATGGCCACCCGGCCTCCATCACTGGCCCTCTCTGCTATGATCCTTGCAGTGCGGTCCCCGCCCCCCGACTCCCTCCCCACCAAGCTCTGCTCTGTCTACACTGGAAATACACGGATCCTTTTAGCAGTGCAAGCCCCGTGTGGTTGCTGCCTGTAACTCCCGGGTCTCTCCAGCATCTGCAGGGTGGCGAGTGTCCTGCTCCTGGCCGGTCCTCCTCCTTCGCCAGGCACTGGTCAGGCTGCTTCTGTTCCAGGTGCGTTGTTCTTTCCACTGTCACTCATGCAGAAACAGCCCTTTCCAGATTCTTCTGCCAACGCTTTTAAAGAAATAATGCATGTGCACCGTGTCCGTACCTGCTCTCAATATTTTATGTCTCTCCCGACCTGTTAGAGCATCAACTCCCTGGGGAGGGCAGCCTTGTCTGCTTGCTCAGTTTTGGCTCTGGGGGTTGGCAGGCTGTTTGAGTCAGGGTGGGTTTGCAGGACAGGTGGATGGGTGGGGTAGGGAGAGGTGCAGGGGGCAGCAAGGGAAGGAGGAATAGCTGCTGTGAGCAAGGCTGGGGGCCAGCCACACGAGGGGGCTTGTGCTCTGCATCCATGCCTGAAGGGTCCTGGGTTCTCTGGATGTCACCGCATGCCAGCTGGGGCTCCTGGGGCTCCTGGGCTGAGATGAGGATTTTGTGGTAGTGTGTGTGCATCCAGTGTGGGGCTGCTGCTTTCTGGCTTGGTTTCCAGAGACTGTCTTCACACACTGTTGCCTCACAATTAGTGGGACTGAGGCCCACTCAGGAGAGGTTCAGAAGGCCAGTGGGACTCCTGGCTCCGCCTCCAGCAGCTGCTTTGGCCTGTGAACACCTGTTAAAGGGCCAGCGTGGCATTAGCACACAAGGGTACCTGTGTGTCCACGCATCATCCCTGTGCTGTGGACTCTGAGAGGGGAGGAGACAGAATTTCTGGGCGCAGGGAAGCCAGGCCGGGTGGGGACAGAGGACGCCAGTGGTCATCCTGCCTCTAAGGGAATCTGATTGGGGGAGGGATGGGATTATCTCCCCAACAGACAATGCAGGAAACTCTGCTGTTCCTTCACTGGGTTGGAGGGACAGCCACACACCACAAGGGCGAGCTCACACACGTTCCCGTGCACACACACATACATGCACACACATGTACATGCACACGCACACAGGCACGCATCTGATTGCATGTCTGAGATGCCTCTGGTGTTGCCTCTTCTTGGCTGGAAGGCAGCAGATGTGGCTGCAGGTGCGTGGGCATCAGCACAGCTGTCCCTAAACTACGTGGGGTCACTCGGAGGAGACCCTGGCACCCAGGGTAGGGCCCCAAGCAGGAGGACGCCATCATCCACAGGCGCATCAGACACCAAGAGACATGTTCTTGCTGTGACTTGAGACATCGTGGGATGTGCAGGAATGCCTGCTCCAGGGCGGGGGCTCCCAAAGCCCCCCTTGGAGCAGGAGCGTCTCCTGCATAGGCAAAGCCCTCTGGGTGCCTCTGGACAAGTTCACACCTGAGGAGTTCCCCTCCTGTTGTCCCCATTTCTGTAGGGACAATCGTGATCATTTTTGGCCAGCGATGCTGCGCCCGCGCCCTTCTGTGCTTGATCTCATTTACAGCAGGGTTTGTCCTTCTCAGGGCTTCTTTCTTTCTCTTCCCACCTCTCCAGTTCCTGTCTGAGAACAAGGTGCATTAAGTGTGTCTGGCGGAAGGAATGAGTGTTACCTCCAAGAGGTCACCGAGAATGACCAGTAGCACTAACTTGAGAGGATAATGGGCAGGAAAAGCAGTTTCTGGCTTCATGAAATACTGGCAACCTTGCTTGTTTCAAAGTTAATTTTTACGAAGTTCTAATTCTATCAGAAATGATGCTGTTGGTCCATTGAAGACCTGCTCTTTCTCAGCTGGCTGGCTCTACCTTGGTCTCCCAACAGAGGTGATGTGGCTAAAGAGAGGTCAGTACACTGGTTGAAATTGGTGCCACCAAAATCTGTATGGAACCTGTTCTGGTTTCTAAAAGTGAAATTGACCTTAAGTTTAAAAATCTGCGTCTCTTTTTTTGCTCAGTGAACTCTGCCATGCTGTCCTTTGGAGAGCTTGATTATTGGAATGAGGACATTGGACAGCCTTGCTTTAGGCTTTGATTCGGTCACCATTTCTCTCTGGAGGGCACTTTGTGGCCAGGCTGCTCCTGAGGCACAGGGATGTGTTTAGCTCATGATGCCGGGGGCTCAGAGTTCAGGCAGCACAGGGCAGCTCTGTAAAGGGGGCGCTGAGGCGGGCTCAGGATGCTCATACCTCGGAGGGCAAGGCTGGTGCCGGTCCTGGTTCCGTTCTGGGCAGCCCCTTCTCAGCTGTGCGCCGTCATGGCAGATGGAGGTGACAGGCAGAAGCAGGACCTCAGGACCCCAGTGACGTGAGGACTCTCCCTCTCTCAAAGGTCCCACCAGTTCCCAACAGAGCCACCCTACCCTGCAAATCAAACCTCCAACACATGGTCCCTTGGGAGACCCCCAGTCGTACTCAGGGTCCCACCTGGCTCTGTGGCCTCTTCTGCTGCACCAGGCAGGTGCACAGAAACTGGGACGTGGCCCAATGTGAAGGCAGGTGCAGAGCCATGCCGCTGGCACACTTCCTTCCCCTTCTGGTTCCTTTTTCACAGCTGCATGCTCTTGGGGTCTAGCTTTGAGGAGTCTCCCATCCCCTAGGCTGTTTTGTGCATTGTTTCTTCATGTACGTGATTTAGGATCCTGTGCTTATGCCCAAGTTCACGTTGCAAACCACAGCTGGACTAAGACAGCGGTGTGCAGTGGCGAGGCGAGGAGGAACTGTAGGAGGCACTCGTCGGTGGGGTGCGTGAGCAGTCCTTGCGAGGGTGTTCCCACACCAGCCTGCAGCCCACGGAGGCGTTTAGGGGAATCTGATGATGCGGGAGAGGCGAGGGAAGGCCGGAGAAGAGCAGTAACTTTCCAACAACACATTCCTTTTTTGATCACTGGTGGATCCTAACTTATCTTTCTAAAATAATCAGTTAAAAATTGATTTTATCTCACTGGTTCCCCAACTCTTCCATTTCTTCTCCAACGGTGCTTAAGCCCTGCTACCTGAAACGTAGCTTAATCTTTTCAGAATATACACATGAGCCTCTGCCTGGGCCAGGCAGATCCAAGGGCCCAGAACTCCATGCGGGTCTCCCACACGGGTGGCAGAGGCCCGAGCACTTGGGCCGTTTGTCTGCTACTCTCCCAGCAGCATTGGCAGGGGGCTGGACTGAGGAAGTGGAGCAGCCAGAACCGGTTCTCTGATAGTTGGTACTGATGTTACCAGATGAAGATATGCTTGGAAGAGAATCTAGCATTCAGTGAGTCATGAGGGAACCCGGCCTGGACCTGCTGTGAGAGCTCCAGGGCTGCCAAGCAGTGAGCAGGTGCTACAGCTCAGAAAATGATGGCCAAAGCCCAGGGAGGCCATGGTGGCTGGAGGAGCTGCCTCAACACTTCTCTCCCTGCTGGTACTTCCCTGGCTCTTGGTCCCTCTGCTGCTCTCTTCTGGGGCTCCATCCCCTCCTGGCAGGAATACAGCTCCTGGGAAATCCATGCCTCAGAAGTGAGCATGACTGCTGATTTAATGCCCAGCTGTGGTACTTGAACCCTAAACATGCTTCACAGCATACTAACTGCTTCTCTGAAGGGCCTGCCAGCTGACGGGCCCACGGCTGGTGCTGATACAGTCCCATTCTGGAGTAACTAGACATTGGCTCTAAATCAACAGTGTTTTGCCCTCTCTGTCCCTGCAGCGTAACTGGATTTGGCTGTGGATGATTTGTGGTTCTTTGCCTGGGAGCCTGGCTGTCACTGATCGTGTGTGTGATGGGGCCGACTCAGGTTTAGTGCTTTCCTGAGTCTGCAGCCTTTCTCTCAGGGGGAAGCCATTACCTTACCCGCTTGGCTTCTGAACGCAGGGCTGGGCATTGCAGGTCTGGCAGTGGGATGGCCTCTGGCTGGGCTGTGTGACTTGTTAGCAGAAGGCCTCTGTAACTTTAGATGGATACATCCTGGAAGTGGGCTGAGCCGGCCTTGGTCAGTTAGCTGGGCCCATGGCAGGCCTTGGTGGGGGTGTTTAGGCTCAGAGAGCACGCTGAACACTTGCTGGCGTACAGACCAATGCAGGTTTGGCATACAATCATTTCAGAAGTGCAAATTTGTGCTCCCAAGAAATATATTTTTTTGTCATTTATCTCTTCCCTTGAATCTGCCTTGTTGGTTCAAGGATCGCATTGACTACCAAAAGAAATAAGAGCAACTGACCGTCCTGTGGCTTTAGCGAGGTAGTGGAGTTGGTGAGCGTGACCGTGCCCACCTCACCCTCGCCTTCTGTGTGGTCTTGGCCTTTGAATCTCTACCTAAGACTTTGATTTTAGCTTCTCTGGCCTCCTCCACCTCCTGGTGGAGCCCTGAGTGTTCCACAGCCCTGCTCATCTGGCTTGTGGGGGTGTTCCAGGCCTCTTCTTCATGTCAGAACAGATCAGATAGCCCTGTCTACAAGCACGTGGATTTGGTGATGAGAGTCTGTGGCTTGCCAAGCAGGCAGGACGCTTGTGTTTAGCAGGGGTTTAGAAACACGGACTGGCTTAAGCGCTGTTTTACTGAGGCATAAAGGCATGCATGTTTTTGTAAAATCAGATGCTTAGAACTATGACAGTATTATGTTACAGGTTTCCTCCCTTGCCTCAGCAGCGTGAGCTCTGTGCCCAGTGCCTGCAGGTGTTGGCAGGCGTTGATCCAGCAGTTGCCCGTCCATTTCCATCAGTCCTGGTCTGACCCCTGGGCTCCAGGGACCCTGGCCCCTGCCATTTCCTCTAAGATCTGATGAGTGGATTTTATGAAGTTCTTGAAATGTGCCTTGTATTGATTTTTTTTCAACCCTGGTGGAAGAATGTTTTCAAAAGGACAGGATGGTGATCCTTTTGAAATGCCAAAAATATATTTCAGAATAAGATAGGTCATTGCAGTGTCAGTCGAAAACCAACTCTAAGCAGCTCACAACCACCCTGGAGTAATTGAGAAGAGGCGGCAGGTCACGGTAGCTGTGGGGAAACAGACTTATATCCCATTCCGCTCTGCCTCGTACATCTGTTGAAAAGAATAAAATCTTTTGAAATGGCTCGTGATTGAAATTACCTCTCAGTTTCATTAATTAACCATAGGATGGGATTTCTAAGGAACAGTGAATTAAAAGCCCCAGGTTCAGATTTTCTCTTTGTACCTTCAGCATTTGACTTAGCAGAATTGATAGCTGTTCTCTCCATGTCTTTGTTGGTGTACTTAGCAAGGTAAGAAATCCAATAAGCAATACTCTGTATTTTCTTTGAAGCAAAGAAGCAAATTCTGATTGTTTTCAGAAAACAATTCATCAAGCAAATGTGATTTTGTTATCTGTGTCTTCCCCATCTATTTTATCTACATCGCCTCACCCCCAAAAATTTGTAAAGGAAATAAATTGAAGCAGGGTAAAAATTTATCCAACATGAGTTGGAAATTAATTAGCATGAACTGAACGTTTGACTGGGGTGGTAGTTAATGAAGTAAGGATTGTACTGAATGAGCGACGAATTGCAGCCCTGCAGGCCAAATTTGGCTCTGTTTACAACAAAGCATCTTGGAACCCCGGAATGTTGATGTGCTTGTGTGTAGTCTGGTTGTCCTCATGCTAAACGGGCAGCTTTGGACAGTTGTGACAGGGAACACTTGGCTTCTAAGTGTGAAAGTCTCATGCCCTCTTCTGGAAGTGAAGCCCCTGCTGGTTCTTAGCCCGTCAGAGGTCTCAGAAAACGGCTGTTGTTAGCAACCTCTAGGGCCTGCTGGGAAAGACTGAAAGGAAGGGTCGTGTCTGTCAGGAGGACACGAGAGGAGAGGGTCGCCAGCAGGTATTTGCTGCTGGTCTTCTGCAGAGCTCACTGTGTCGCCAGGGCACAGAGCATCTTAGCAAGTGGTGGTGAGGCTGACGAGGCCCTTAGGGGCTGTGTTCTTTGCGGTAAATGTCCGAAGGCCGCCTTGAAGCCCCTCAGCACGCAGCAGGTGCAGTGAGGGTCTGTGTGGAATCCACTGCTGGAAGGCCTGGGGTGGCCGCAGCACTTGGGACTCCCTAGTCCATCGAGCCCACTGTGTGGGCT
Source organism: Ochotona princeps (assembly GCF_030435755.1). NCBI lineage: Eukaryota > Metazoa > Chordata > Mammalia > Lagomorpha > Ochotonidae > Ochotona > Ochotona princeps. The sequence goes on along the minus strand of NC_080852.1, from coordinate 40,417,122 downwards.
CTGGCGGAGCAGCCTGGGCTGCAGGCCTGAAAAGAGATGCGCGTGACTTGGGCGTGCTGTGTCCTCTCTGTCCTTGGACTCACTCGTGCTCACTCTCTTTTCTATTTATCTTGTTTCATTTCTCTGTCTCTCCCTATTCTTCTCTGTTCCACAAGACTTTTTTTTTAAGATTTATTTTATTTTCTATTTGAAAGGTAGATTTACAGAGGAAGAAAGAGAGACAGATATAGGGAGATCTTCCATCCACTGGTTCGCTTCCCAAATGGCTGCAACAGTCAGAGCTGAGCCGAAGCCAGGAACTTCCTCCAGGTCTCCCTGGGGGTATAGAGGTCTAAACACTTGGGTGGCCATGTGGGCAGGGGGTAGGGGGTGGGTTGCTAACCATTCTCTGCTGCCTTTCCAGGTCAGAAGCAGAGCTGGATTGGAAGTGGAGCAGCAGGGATACAAACCAGTGCCCGTGTGAGATGCCAGCACGCAGGTGGTAGCTTAGCCCATTGCTCCATGGCACTGGTCCCCTTTTGGAAGTTTTACAAGTTAATACTGAGACTTTCCACAGTGATAGGAATCAGGGTGTCCTCTGGGTGGAATCGGGGTGCTTTGTCGAGTCAAGAGTTTTCATGATTATTTGGTTTGATATTCCCCTTTCTGGCTCTTTTGATGATAAGTAAACTTCAGGATCTGAGGAGAAAATAGGGTAGCCAGACTTGCAAAACGTGAATAATCTCAGAATGTAGTTGATACACTGGTGATAAATTGCTGAACATTCTGAGAGTAAATTTATGAATGGAGAAATCTTTAATGGTCACATGTCAGTTGCTGATGCCGAAGTGAGGTCTTTAAATGAGGAAAACTTCCTGAAGTCCAGTGGCAACTCCACAGTAACTCGAGTTTGTCTCAGATTAGCAAAATAATAAGGCGTAGGTTCTGTGAGGCAGGAATTTGTATCTTACTTCTAACTGTCCTAAGCTAACTACAGTGAAGGCACTTAATAAATATTGGTGGAGTGGTTCTTGTATTTTGATTGAGTGTATTGGATATGTGAGTGCCCATATATCAGGTCACTTGATTATGGTGAAATGCATTGTATTAACTAGCGTTTGAATTGAATGTAGGCATTTCTTACATGGTATTTGTCTTACAACATCAAGGCAGATCCTGTGATGTGTGTTTCTCCCACTGCTGTGTTGCCTCTGATGTGCCTGTGTTGTGGATGCGTAGTCTAGCAGTTCCTACGTGAGATGAATCTTGCTTAATGGGACTCTGACTCCACTCGCTCCTCACCCGCCGTCCACACATCCCAGCTGCCTGCACGGGAGAACCCGTCTGAGGTTCTGGGTTTCTGTCCCTTTGTATCCATGTGGTGAAAGGGGTACCCTGCTCACAGTAGGACACCTGGGGCTCCGGGGTGGCTAGACCAGCCCTTTTCTGGCAAAGCCCGTAGGATGTATTTCATCTCGCTGTTCCTACCCTCTTGGACCTCTACAACATGACAGCGAAGGCTCCCTGCCTGGTGCTGAGCCAAAGCAGTCCCTCTTACGTGGGTGCGCTCTTCCGCTGGTGGACAGACACACTGAATCTCAGAAGTTTGGTGCCACACAGTGATGTTTCTTACGGCTGGATTCCACCTGTATTTCTGTTTGCATTTTGAAAGGCACAGCTGGCCGACAATTTGCTTACATAAGCAGTGTTTCTCAGGGCCCAAGACCAACAAATACTTGTACATTTTTTGGGGGGCTGAAAGCTCTCTGTTATGCAGAAGGCACAGGCACAGGTTGCACTTGGGCAAAACACATTTTTCATCTGCTTGAGTGACGCGTTGTGTAAAGCCTTTTTGTACTGCAAACAATAGGACACTGATTTCCCTAGGGGTTTGGAGTCACAGTCCATTACATTCATTGACAAAGGACAAATTACTCCCCAGTGTGTCCGATGCAGGGAGCCGAGTGATCCAGGCTCCTAATTCATGTCCGTTATCCCCTCTCGTTTCCTGAGTGACTTACTAGGATTAGAAAGTGTAATGACTGTATGCTGGATGCTTACATAGTTTTTCATCTTACTGAATTCCTCTTTTTCTTCATATAAAGGCTTATTCTGAACTATTAGTTTGCTGTAGTTCTCAGGAAGCGGCCGGCACTGCTTTCACTGTCTGAGGCCGTCACTCTACTGCAGCTCACGTTGTGCGGTGTGGGTAATTGAATCAGTGACACATTCCGTTCATTCAATCTTTTTTCTTCTTGAAAACTCACCTTCTCCAGCCCGTTGAGAAGTGACATTTAATGAAGTTTGGAAGTGTTGGCTTTCGTCGTCTGGTGTAAATTATCCATGGTGGTCTGTTTATTGAAGTTGCCCTCACCATCCTCTTCCATGCCTGTAGAGGAAAAAGGAGGAGGAGGACGAATACAACCGTATTCACAATTCGCAGCAGACTCGCGTGGAGGGTGAGCAGGGTCAAGGTGTCTTTGCTGGGCATCTCCAGGCTGCAGTATGCTTTCCCCTGGAGATGCAGCCTGAGGCTCTGACAGAGCTGGGGGGCGTGGGGGCTCTAGGTTTCAGATCGCTGTTATTTAGTGGTCTGTGGCTCACTGGGACAGAGCACGTGTTGTGGTTGATTTTCACTGATCTTGCACAGCTTCAGGGAGCATCCCCAGAGGAGAGTGAAGTCTCAGGTGGGCTTGGGGAACTTGACTCTCACTAGCTACTCCCTGGCAGACCACTTAAGCCTTCTCGTGTTGGTTTAGGATCTGTTGTGACTGTTTTATTGTGGAGTAGGCATCACGAACACAGCTCAATCATCTCATGGGAGCTTGTGTCTACAGTAGGTGAAGCACCTGGTGGCAACAGTGGAACACAATTTAATGGAAGGTCAGTAGCCGTCCACTCCAATCTGTCTTCTAGTGTGGCTGTTGGCCCATTGCTTAACCTCCTGGGGCCTTTGTGCGGAAATACAGATGTCTGTTTTATTTCAAAATGATTGTATTCAGTTTTGTCTGTGTGTGCATAACTCCAAACATACATATTAAATGCATACGTGTAAGCTTTCCCGTGTCAGTACCTGCAGCTCAAGACACGTGTACATGCACCTGTGTCGGCCTTCCTCTCCCGTGCTGTTCCTGTCACCGTCCCACACACAGGGGCATATGCAAGGGGCGTGTGCATCTTGACTCTTGCTATAATGCTTGTGACGCTCCCCTTGGGGGTGGGGGACCCAGCGGGAGTCACTGTGTCTGGAGCTGGAGGGGATGGCAGAGATGACGCAGCGTGATCAGGAATTCTGGAAAGAGAAGCAGGAGTGAATCCTAATGAATTGCAGGGCTTTCTCTGGCAGAGCACACAGCAAAGCGCACACACAGTTGCCACCTGGTTCCTGTTGGAGCCCCAGAGCTTCCTAAAGGGGCCGGGGATGGTGAGCCGTGTGGGCAGGAATCCACACCGTGGAGGGACGTGTGCATGCCGACAATGGCTGTGTAGTTTTTAGCATCTCAGAAACTATGACTATGCTGTTCCCATTAAGAAATGCGGAGACTATAGCAAAAGGTTCTGGTGAAGATGAGAATCGATGCAGTGAGCTTGGGTCCCAACACTCAAAGGAGTCACATCTTCCAATTCCTGGTAATTAATAAGATGATTATAATCCCGCATGCAAGTTAGAGAAGTGCTCTTATAAATTGTGGACTATTAAAAGCATTTACTGTGTTAGAAAATTCAGATCTAGAAAAGTATTCCTGCAGTGAGTCTTTCTGTAAAGATAAACATTATGGTCTTGGTGGGTTTGTGCCCTCCAGCGTCCCGTATTGTGCACTGGCAATGGGTGGGGAAGCGGACTATTATAATAGCAATCACAGCCGTGAGTGTCCATGTCTGTCGGTGAGGAGTGACTATTTGATTCCTTCTCAAAGTAAGGAGTTTATGTATGAGTTGACAACTAGCTAGTATTATATCTAGGTTTTGTGTATGTGGGGGTTCTTGGCAACTAGCATGTTAGTTGTCGAAATAGCTGAAATCGATGCTGGGAAGTTTGTAATTCCGCAGTATTCAGTCACTGAGGAGCTGGGGGAGTGATCTGTGGGCTGGGAAGTGTGTGATTTGCTATAAGCCACCCCAGATGGGGTTCCCTGCCAAGGCACCTGATCTTCCCGATCTTACAAGACTGTTGATGAAGTCCTGAAGCCTGAGTGTCCCGGGTGAGCAGGCAATGACAGAAGCACGTGGACCATCATGAGCTGCTGCCTTCCCTGGCACACGAGCAGGAAGCTGGGTTGGAAGTAGAAGGCCCAGGCTAGATCAGGCACTCCAATAGGAAATGCCAGCATTGCGGATGGAGGCTTAACCTAGTCCACCACCACACTGTCCCCTGGATATAAGTTTTAAGTTGTAAAGTAAAAAAGAAATGAAAACTGTAAAAGTATTGTAAAGATTATGAAAAACACTAGAGAATGCTTTTAAATATTCAGATGCACGCTGCCTCTAAAATAGAAACTTAGGATCGAGAAGTCACAAAAATACCAAAAAATGCTTCTACTTCGGTAAGCAAAGTTAAAACTATTACAATATTCTCAGCACGTTGTCAAAAGGGACTCATGTTAGCAATACATAAGGGGGGCTCAGGAGCCTACAGTGAAAGCACTTAAAATTCTGGTTTTAAAAATGACTGAAATTTACAAACATGCAAGTCACAGGAAAGGAAATAAAAACGTCACAAGATGTTAAATCTCCCTGCCAATACAAGTGAGATCACAGTGAAACCCGACTCCTCATCTACCAAACTGACAAAAATGGAAACCGTTCATTGACTCTTGCTGCTGAGGCACTGAGCAGATAGCTCCCCTGCCTCTATTTCTATGTAGTCTATGAACTGTACAGTCCTGTGGAGAGCTTGCAGTTGATAAAAGACATTTTAAATGTTTGTGTGTACTACAGCAAGTCCGCTTCTCTATTTATCCTACAGTCATATCCAAGGACACACAAAATCACCCGTGTGAGATATATGCATCATTGTGTTTAATGACTGGATGATTAGGCTCAGCTAAAGTCTGTATGTTCTAAGTCCATAGCTGGTATCATCCCTAATGCAGAGGAGCTGTAAGTGTTTCCCGTCAGATCTGGAACAAGGTAAGGGTGTGTGCGCTACCCACTGCTGGTCTGTGTATTCCTAAAAGTACTAGCAAGCGCTTTCAGGGAGGAGAACTAAATAACAGCTATCAAAATTAGAAAATTTGTATTTTTCAGTCCTGGCTTCTTCAGATGAGAAAAGTCAAAGATCATAGGAGAAAGTAACACTTAAAATGATTATCATTCCGTATCAACTACCAGGGGAAAAGCGCAAAAATAGGCCAAAGTGGGACTTACTTAACTGGTTTTGTTATGTATAAATTCAGTCACTGCTCAAATCAAACTGATCATATAGGAAGACTTTCCAGTTTGTAATAGCTATAATTTAGATACCCAACCTTCTGTGGCAATAAAGGACATCTTTTATAAACCGTAATTTTCTAAGAAACTCATCAAAAAGAAAAAAACTATTCAATCTACAAATGTTAAAAACTATTGTAGTAACATGCTTTATTTTGAGATTAAAAGAGCTCATATATAAAAAGTCCAGTGCCAGCCTATTTTATTCATTCCATGGAACAGTTTAATTGTGTTAATTCTTATGAGAGAATTATTAAACAAAGTGGCAAAATTAGCAAGCCAGAAACTGTGTGTGTGCTTACTATTCTTTAGTCAATTTTCTATCATCCTTATATTCTATAACATGGAACTTATCTAATCTTTTGAGATGCTTATGCATATATTTCTGAATAAATGAAATGTGCCTATAAAAAATTGGGAAAGGGAACATCACATTATTATGACTTCAGATAGCAAAAAAACCAAATACGCCACCAGCAGGTTGTAAAACCTGATAAAGCAATGTAGTTACAGGTTGCAAAATAAACAGGGAACAGTAACTGTTTATGTGCTAATGATACATTTACTAGAAAGGGAAATCAAGAAGTAATCCATTCACAAGAGCACAAAAAAATAACCCATAAATATTTAGGAATATTTAGGAAGTGAAAGATTTCAACAGTGAAAATTGTAAAACATTGATGAGCAAAATCAGCAAGAACACAAAAATGGAAAGATATTCCTTGCAAGAAACAATATCACTGAAGTTTTTCTGCCGTCTAAAACAATCCACAGATTCAATGCAATCTCCATATAAATACCAATGACCTTCTTTAGAGAATTATAAAAAAAATCTTAGGATCCTTATTGAATCACAGTATCACCAATACAGTTAATGCGATCCTGAGATTAAAAAAAAAATCCTGGAGACATTGTAGGACCTGACTTGAAAGCATACTACAAAGCCATAGTAATTAAAACAATATGATGGTAGTATAAAAACCAACACAAAGATCAAGGGAATGGAATAGAGCTTAGAAATTAATTAACATACATACAGCAACTTAATTTGTATAGGAGTTTCAGATCATACATTTGAATAAGGACGATTTCCTCAAGAAATGAAGCAAATGACTGAATATATATGTGTGTATATATGAAATTAGATCTATACATCTCATCATATACATAAATGAGCTTAAAACTGGATGCTGGCAGAAAGTGTGAGGGAAACACCTTAAGACAGTGGTGTCGACTCAGCCTCTTTGTTGTTAAGGCTCCAAGCGCAGGCAGTAAAAGCAAAACTAGACAAATGGGATCGTGCAAAACTCAGAGGCATTTGCAGTCAGTCAGATGGTAGAGATGAAGACACATTCGAGAGCTTGCAAGCTGTCTGCAAAGGATTGATGCCCAGAGTATATCAGCAACTCAGAAAAACGTCACCTAAATAATGATGGTGTATTTTACCATGGAGGAATGTTCCACTGTAAAACAGGAGGCAAAAGTTCAGTGGCTTTTCAGATAAGTTTAGATAAAAAGTAAGCGAAAGGCAGCAGGTATGGTGTGTTACTGTTTGCGTCAATATCAGCAGAATGCTCATTTACGCTGCTGGGTACATTTTCAACTCCATAGTGCTATATTGTTGTTCCAGTTCACACCGGTTGTTGGCCTTAGTTTGTGGTTTCTCATTTAAGGGAATGCATAGTGAAGGAGTACTATCCAGATGTGGAGATACAATACAATATGCATCCCTGCTTCCAAATCAAAGATGGACTCCCAGTGAAACTGTTGCAAAAGTGTCGACAATGGATGCTGGAGTGTCTGACTTTGTGGCAGCAATATCGAGGCACGCTTAAATTACAGAGTCATGGACTCATGACTCCTTATGAAGGACTATACTATTGTAGCAACATGGGGAAAATCTGTCGGGGGTGGGATTTTGGAGGGGGGAATCCAGTCTATGAAATTGTACCGTAAAATTCAAAATAAAAATTTAATAACAACAACAAAAGAATATCTAGAACGATGAGAAACAAACACAAGAGATTAGGCTAGGCTTGGAGGCGGGAGGCTTCAGTGTGTTCCTGTTTGTGTGCTTTGAGTGTGCCTGCTTTCTGTTGGTCAGTCTAAATGCACACGGTGGCTGGGACTCTGCCGAGCTGAACTCAGGAGCTAGGAATGCTGTCTGGGTCTCCCATGCGGGTAGAAGGAGCCCAGTGACTCGAGCCATCCCTGTTGCCTAGCCGACTCTGCGTGAACAGAAGGCTGTGGTCACAGACCGTCACGGGGATGACTTCCTGGGTTTGGCTCTGGGAGACAGGTGCGTCATGCCTAATCGTCCGCATTGGTACTTCAGGCACGTGCCGAGAAAGACCTGCCTGGAAAACTAAAAAGAAAATTAAAGAAGGAAAACTGATTCACACAGGAAAAGGGAAAAAAAGGCATAAACATTGCTGAGAAATGAAGTCAAGTTGGCTTTAAACATAGAAAATCTGTCATAAATGAGTCTTAAGAAAACCCTGTGTTTTGCCCATGAAACGGACCAGGTTCCATAGCAGAGCTCACCTTCCGTGGCAGCCCAGAAGGGAGCATCAGCCTGGCCATGTGGCCACAGAGGGAAGGGAGCAGGGCTCTGCCCGCTGGTGCTGCCGCAGCTTGCCCGGAGCCTTCTTCCGCAGCTCATTCAGCTCCAGGAATGAGGTTCCGTCAAAAAAAAAAAAAAAAAAAAAAAAAGAATACAGAAAGGCTATTAGAACCCAATTGTTTGATTTCTGTGAATTCTAAGCCTTCGGGCACCTGTGTTTTTATTGACTTCTTGCTTCATAATAGAGCAAGTTCAAGGGCTTGCATCAAACTGAGTGCTCTGAAAGCAACTTACTTTTTATCCTGGTATTGGGGTAGAAAATCTAATCTACATAATCATAGTCTCCCTTTATTAATGGTAATACTTGGCTTTTGCTCTGTGCTTGCTGCATCCCACGGCCTCGTGAAGTCGCAGAGGCATTTTCTCATGAATCTTCCCGGTTACTTAGTGACGTGCATGAATTAACATCAGGAAGTTGGAAAAAGCACTCAAGGTCAAAAAGAGGTGAGCGGGCACAGGAAGCTCATTAACTATCATTGGGAGCTCCTCTCAGTCTCTTTGAAATGCTGTCAGGTGTATGGGAGGGCCTTGTTTTCCCCTTGGGATGGGGTGTTCAATCCTGCTGGGGTGTTCTGCTGGCAGGACTGGGATTGCCGGTTGCCGGAAAAGCATCCGAGATTTCATTGCAGAGCTCAGGGATTGCAGGCCAGAATAACTGCACTCTAGCGTTCAGGAGCAGAACACCCAGCAGGACTTTGCTGAAAGGGCTGTGGCAGTGGAACAGTCCCGAGGGGCAGTGGGAGGCTCAGCGAGCATTCAGCAATGCTGAAAGCCGTTCAAGGTAAGAGCCGCTTACACCTGCGCTGGCTTGGAGGGGAACTTAGCTTCTTGCCTCAAGAAGGGACAGGATTTATTGATGGATTCCAAACAACTGCAAATACGGAATCGCTGTCCTGTCGGTCATTACGAGGTCGCAGTATGCGGCCAGCTCTAAGGGGCTCACTCCTGTAGTTGGTTGCTAAGCAGTGGAAGCTGAGGGCTACAGTGGTCACACCAGATGTTGATGGGTGGGTGGGCTCACTCATTCAGAGGTGCTCACTGACACCTTCAGAGCCAGGCCTTGTGTTAGACTGGGGAGCACCCTTGAACAGTGTGACTCCTACAGCATCTCCTGTTGTGGCGGGAGAGAAGATCAGATAAGGAGTATGCACAAAAGTCAGAAACGACCACGGTCACCAGGCTATGGGAGAGTGCGGTGGCTTCTGAGGAAAGTGAGTGCGTGTGGCAGGGAGGGCTGGTCTTGTAACTAAGGCCTGGAATGGATTTCTGCAGGAGTGGTGGCTAGCTGGCGGAAAGCAAGTGGAAGAGACTTCAGGCTGAGATTCCTGCTTTCAAAGATCAGGATTCATTGAGCCTCAACTATATTCCATGATGCATCTTGCGTGTGGGTTATTAGGCCCGTGGCCGTGTCCAAAGCAGTGGGGCCTAAAGTAAGCTATTCCACTGGATTCCTGCACTTTGCGTCCTGTGTTCTGGTGGGAGGGTCAGAAAAGGTTATAAGAGTGAGAGGGGGTAGAGTAAGGGGATCGCGATGGGGGAAGGATGTTCAGGGTGTCAGAGTGATTGTTTAGTTAAATTTTGTAACTTTAAATATTTATTTGAGAGGTGAGAGCTCTCTCATTCACTGGTTCGCTCCCCACATGCCGTGGCTAGGTAGGATGAAGCCAGGAACCAGGCCCTCTATCCCAGTGTCCGCGTGGGTGACAGTGCAGGAGCCATCCGCTACCGCCCACCGTGCATGTTAGCAGGAAGCTGGAATCAGAGGCCACGCCAGGATCTCTCTGCAGGTCCTCAGTGATGTGTGTCTGTTATCCCGAGGCGGGACACTTGGCCAGCTTTTTTTTTTTCCCCAACTGAAGTTCTTGGGGCTGATGACTGGGAGAACTGTATCAGGCATTTATTTGGGAATCCAGCAAGGGACATGGTGAATAGGCATGGGATTTCACTTCCCTGTGAAAAGCTGATTCAGCCCTGCTTAGCTGTAAAGGTGTGGGATGTAGGTTGCACCCTGAGCGCGAAAGGGGACTGCTGCTTGGTGCTGTGTGGCCCAGCTTGCCCTTGCTGCTTGTGTGTCCCTGCGACACCTCCTGCGTGTAGACAGCTCATTAATGCCTTTTGTGTTCAGCTCCATTAAGCTCCGATAAGGACCGTCATCCTTATTTTCTTGTTTCTAACATCGTTGTTCCGTTGCTTGGCCTCTGTGTTATTGGGGTTACGCTTGCAGATTGCATGTGTCTTACAGGTCAGTGTCTATTAGTATAGCAATTCCATTTCTGCATTTTCTATTTGAAAATATTGCTGGACTTCCGGGTAAGGGCCTAGCACCCACTGGCATGTGTGAGAGTGGTCCTGGTGGTACTCGCTGGTGGGCCATCGCTCCCACTGGTGAGTGTGGATTGGGTCTGAGGTGTGCCAGACCGGGCTAGGCTCCAACACCCACTGGTACTTGTGACAGGTGTAGGACAGGCTGTGCCAGGTCTCTGCACCTGATGAACCTTGTGAGTGCTGGGTCTGGTGGTGGACCAGGCATGGCTGGGCTGTAGCACCCAATAGTAAGAGCTGGAAAGGGTGTGGGTCAATCAGGCAAGGCTGCTGTTCTTGCCAGGACAAGGGGTGGACTAAGTCAGGCTGGGCGAAGGACCTACTGGTGTGTGTAAGATCTGCTACTGGGAGGTGACCTGATTGAGGCACTTGGGGAACTGCTTTGTCAGGATGCAGTCCCTGCAGGTGAGTGCAGAACCAAGGCTGGGAGCAGCCCAGACAAGGCCAAGTTACAGTACCTGCTGCAATACATGTGTGTCAGGTCTAGGGGCTGGCCACACTGAGCCAGTTCACAGCACCCACTGGCAGATTTGAGAACCAGGACAGGGTGCAGGATGGGTTGTGCTGTGTGACACGCTGAGCCAGTTCACATTAGGGCTTGGATTGAGCACTGGTAGGACTGGGCTAGGCTGCAGCACCCACCAGCATGAGTTGGAACTGGAGGCAGGCTGGGCTGAGCCAGGCTGCAGCACCGACTGGTGGATGCCAGGCTGAGGTGAGCCATGCCATTCTGGGCCACAGCTCCCACCAGCACATGTAAGACATGGCAGGAGAGCCCCTGCAACTCCCCTGCTGAGCCACTGCTCCTGCTGGTGAGCATTACAGCTGGAACTGGGGGCAGACCAGGCTGGGCAGGGTTACATTGGCTTGCATGTGAGCTGTATTTGAGGGGAGCCAGGCTGGGCTAACCAGCCATATCCACTGGTAAATGCATGGGCAAGAGGAAGTGCAGGCTGGTTGGATTTTGCCACGGCATCAGCTGGCAAGTGCTGGGAAAGGATCAAGATCTGTCAAGACTAGACCATAGAACCACCGGGAAAGTACAAGATCCAGGGTTGTGAGTGGTCCCAGGAGGATGCTCATGGGGGACATGGGAACCAGTTCACGGAGGCCACCAGAGGACATCTAGAGCCGTGGAGGGCAAAACAAACTGGACAGCGAAGTATCTGGGTGAGTGGAGACTCTAAGATGGACTATGTCTGCCAATGAACCTTGGAAGGATTTTCTTAACCTTGGAGCAACAAAATCAACGGCATCTCAGATTTATCCAAACCTTGTAAGCAGTCTCCATGTTGGGGACCCTGGGATGACATTGGATGGCCTTCACCCATTCCTTGCTACTGATGTGGTTGGGTTCCTGGGAGTGGCCCTCTTCCCTTCCAGATACCAGAAGGAAAAGGGGATTGGAGGCACTTGTCTCATCCACTTCCCCACCATTCCTCCATCCTCCCCACCCTAATTGCTGGTCCACTTGGGCATGTATCCCTCTCAACTATCTAAACATGATCAAAAATAACATTGTTAAATTAGAAACATTTTTGGATATTATTTCCTGTTGTGGAAATACAGTTAGTGCAGGCAGCAAGGGTCTGGCAAGAAGGAGGGATCTATCTAGGTCTTTGTCTTGTTGAAAAGCTCTTATGTTGGCTCCTGATCACATTCCTGCTGGGTTCTTTTCTTTTTGGTTTTCCACAATATGTGTTTTGTAGGTATAGGGATTCATCTTTCCCCCTCCCCTGTCTAAAAAACTCAATCCCACATAGGTAAGAGATAGCTGTCATGCTTTCACTGCTCATGGATAAATGGAGTCCTGGCTGTCAGGTTCAATGTCCAGGGGCCGAGCCGTTGGGTTAGGGTTATCAGGAAAAAGTCAGTGGGTCCACAGAAGTATGACTGTGGGACACAATGGCACTTTTTTTGGTTTTGTTGAAGTTGTTTTTTTTTTTTTTAATTTGAAAGGCAGTTACAGAGATAAGAGAGAGAGGGAGAGAGAGAGAGAGAGAGAGAGAGAGAGAGATTCCATCTGCTGGTTTTATTCCCCAATGCCCACATGCTCAGAGTGGAGCTGGTCTAAAATGGAAGTCAAGGCTTCCTCTAGGTCTCCCATGTGGGTGTAGTGGCCCAAGGACTTGGGCCATTTTCTACCGCTTTCCCTGCCGTAAGCAGGGAGCTGGATTGGAAGTGGAGCAGCTGAGACACAAACCAGTGCCCGTATGGGATGCCGGTGCTGTAAGAGGAGGATTAGCCTGCTGTACCATGGCGCTGGCTCCATGATGCTACTTTTGAAGTTGGCAGTTCTTGTGATTAGGCTGTAGCCCATGTTCAGTGAATTCCTAGCTAAATAATTTTTTAAAAAATGTTTTTTATTTACTACCCAGATGCTGTGATCACTGAAGCAGGACGGGGTTAATGCCAGGAACTTCAGCAGGAACCCGAATCCATGAGACAGCATCTGTTGGTTCCTAGGTGTGTTGGTAGGAAGCTGGATTGGAAGGGCAGTGCAGTTAGGACTTGAACCAGACACGCACTTGTCCCAAGTGGTGGCTTCGCCTTCTGTGCCTCAAGTCCTGGTCCAAAGGACTGCTGTTTATCTAATAAAGAGATAAATGTATTATTCAATTAATCAACCGATACATCAATGTTTGTCAGGCAGATAGAGCGAGCCAGCATGCTTGCAATTGCTGGTTCTTTCATTGCTCAGGAGCCAGAAGCTCAGTTTAGGGTTCCCACTCGGTGACACCCCATTATTTGTCCCATTGCTTCCTTGCTTCCTGCATCCCAGGGTGTCCATTAGCAGGCATCAGACTTGAGAATTATGCCAGCACTTGAACCTGGCACTTTCAAAGGGGAAATAGGTGGTTCATGCAGCATCTTACCTGCTAAGCCTAATGCCTGCCAACAAAGATTGTTTTGTTTGGGTTATTGGTGCATCCCTGGTGTCACGCATGGTGCCAGCATGGAGTTGGTATCTGCTGGTTAGTTTGTGGGCTGTGCTCTGTGAACCTAGGACACAGGACTCCATTCCATACTTGCTGTTGCATCCGGTCAACTGCCTGGGAGGACCCATTCAGGAGACTGCAGGCATCTTTGGGCTGAGAGGCCCCAGGACAAGGTGCAGGTGTGGCTTAGGAAAGCAAGGCAAGAAAGGGAGAGAATACCAAGTGCTATCCATCCACAGGAAATGTATTTAAGACACAGTCAAGAAAACTTGATATGAAATGCAGGGTGACAGATGGAGATCTTCTATCCACTGGTTCACTCCCCAAATGATCACAGTGGCCAGGGCCCACCCAGGCAGAGGTTAGAGTTTAGAGCTGCATTTGGGTCTCGTTCGTGGATAGAAGAGGTTCCACGAGTTGGGCTAGCTTCTGCTGGTCTCCCAGTTGCATTGTCAGGGAGCTGGATTAGAAGTGGAGCAGCTGGGACTCTAGCCAGGAATCTCATATGGGAAGCTGGAACTGCGGATGGAGGTCTAACTCGCTGTGCCACAAAGCAGGACCCTGGACTTCAGCTAACTTTATAGACACATTGTATCTTATTTATACTTAATTTGCTCCTTCTTTGCTTTTCCATATTTTTCAAAATTCAGAAATATGAGAACACAGGAAGAGCTACAAGAAGATAAATTTGTTGTAATCCTGCCATGTGAGTTTAAGAAGAGTGTGTGTGTGCCCCTGATGCGTGACTTCCACCTGCAGCCTGAGCCCCCATAAGTCCTGGTGTGCCTTAGCTTGGTGATTGTGACCGACTGTGCAGATCTTTGCTGTTAGGCCAGGATAATGAACAGCACATCAAGTTGTCATTTTTGCTTTAATTTACAAGCCTGCGGAGCGTTCAGTTCCTTTCACTGCACCCTTGATATCATAATTTGTAGCAACAGGTCCTCATCCCGCAATGTGTTCATGTAGAGATGCCTCATTTACTGTTCTCTGGGTATGTTATTACCGAGGAATGCCTGCGAGCTTTATTATCCTTGTCATCGTGTGATGCACGTGACCAGGAGCTGTTGTTTTTATTTTGCCCAAGGCACTTTGGAAAGTTGCAGTGGCCTGATGGTGTCTTGGGGCAGGTACAGGAAGGAAGCTTTGGGGAGATAGATTCCCCCGGAGCAGGTGCGTGGCATGTTCCTGAGGGGGCCCTGGCCGCTGTCAGCAGCACATGCTGATGATGAATGACAGAGTGACTCTGCTTAGAACTCGGGTGTGTCAGTCCCCTCTTCTCCCACCCCTCTTACTGCTATCTCCGTCCCTAGTCTACAAGGTATTTTCTTCCTAAACTGGTTTATTTGTCTAGGCAGTCATCCACCTGTATTTGCTAGGTGCCCATTTCTTTAAGAACAGAGTGCTGAGTGAGGTCCTGGGGTCACGGGGGCTGGGCACACCTAAGAGTCTTTGTTCTCACAGGACTTGGGTCTTGGTGGGTGGAAGGGGACGCACATCGTCAGCACGTCACAAAAAGGAGCATGCAGTTGAACTTTGTGTTCCTGCTACGAGGATGAATCATTTCATGAGAAAGCACCTGAGAGGGACTGAGTACTTGGGCTCCAGGCCAGGGAAGGTTCAGTGAGGAAGTAGTTGGAGCTGGGAGTGCAGGCAGAGTGGGAGGTGAGAGCTGAGAGGAAGTGGGCAGCTGAGGGGAGGAGGGTGTTGGGGGAACAGAAAGCTGCCCCGGCAGCCTCGTGGTGTTCCTTGGCCCTGAGGACTGCAGATGTATGCGAGTTTAATCCTCAGAGTGGGCGTTAATGAGGGGCTTCACTCCAGTTTTAGTGTTGGGGAATGCCTGGGAAGGTGATCTGGTTAGGTCAGGTCATCTAAGTGGAGTCCTTGTGTTTCTCAGCTGGTGGCTATGTGAGAAGAGGACCAGACACCAGAGCCACACAGAAACACACAGACCCAGGTACATACATACACGTGCATGGATATACCTCCACTCACATAGGGGTACACACAGAGATGCATGGATGTGGTACTCCTAGTCTCTTCACCACTTTGGGATTTGGCAACCAGAAGCCATGTCACCAAGGTTCCTTGGCGTCACACCTGTGTTTCTAAGCGTTGGGAATGGTGCTGTAGGGATTAGAAACTGTCCAGGTCTTCAACTGGTTCTCCCATTCATCATCCTCTTTCATTGAGAAGGAGGGGAAGAGACAAGCATTTTCTAAACAGGGCCACTGAAAATGTAGTTGGTGAGTTGGTGCCAGCTCTAAGGCTGCCCCATTGCCTGCCCAAAGAGCGAGAGGAAGCTTGGAGACGCTTCCGCCGAACCAAGCGATATGAGGATGTGATGTGAAGGTGTGCTTTGTATGTATGCTAATGCCAATTTCTTGGTACTTAATTCTGTGTTTTACAGAATTGTCATCTGTGTCACAGCAGAGATTAAAGTCATAAAACAATAGAAGAGAAGCCAAGTGAGTGGCCGTTGAAGGTTTGAGAGGGCTGGTCTGCACTGGGGCAGCAGTAGTTCCGGGGCAAGAGCATGTGACCAGCCCAGGGGTGTGGAGGAAGATCCACACATGAAGGAAGGCCCAGACAGTGGGCCAGCGTGGGGCGGGCAAGGGAGGCAGAGGCAGGTGCTGCCGGGACGCGCTTGTGAGCCGTCTGCAGAGACAGACCCAGTTGTCTGTGTGTCCCCACGGGATACCCCATCCTGTCAACCTGGGGAAATGGCCCAGCCCCTTGCTGCTCCGTGACTGCCCTGGGCCAACAGCATTTGTCTGAAGGTTGCGGATGCCTTGCCACTTGGTAGAGAAAGCTCCACTCTGAGTGTTTCCTGGCATTCTCTGTAGCCAGGGGCCTCTGCTGCCCTTCCTTGGACCCCACCCTGCCCAGCAGTCTCCTGCTCCTGTCACGTGTGTCACGTGTTAAATGATCATTTCCCCGACTCACATAGTGCCTCGTCTCCCAGGAGGTTTCTGTGTTCATGTTGGATTTTCACAAGTGCAAATTTACATCTCAATGAACAGGTTTCTCATAACACCAGTATTTTAAGAGCTGGGAAAGACAGGCTAGAATACCAAGTGGCCCAGATGTATTTATGAAAGTGGCAGGTGTATATTAATAATGAAACACTGTTCTCCTTCGACTTGCTGAACTGACTGCTTACCTAAGCTGGGTGGACTAATTAGAATATTCCCTGCTAAGATCCCTCTCCTGTCTCCTGATGAGTGAAGGGGTACAGAGGGTTTGTTTTATTTACTTACCTGAAAGGCAGGTTTATAGAGAGGAAGTGTGTGTGTGTGTGTGTGTGTGTGAGAGAGAAAGGCAGAGATGGCTATGTGGAAGACCAATGAAGCTGCAGGCTGCTGACCTCTGTATAGCCCAGCCCCAGTTGTAACCATGTGGGCAATGAACCAACAGAAGGCAGTGTTTGCTCTCCCACCCCCACCTGTAGCTCAGTCTTTTAAAAGAAGATCTGATCCTCACTATTTCTTTATGCATGTGGATCTTCAGAAAATTTTAGGGAAATGTACATCCAGCTCTGGGCAGGCCTCAACCACATGTTTGCAAGACCTTAGGAAGCACCCTGCATGTTATCAGGGGCTTCTGCTGGCCTGCAGCAGGGACGGGAGCAGTCACTGCAGGGCCTGTGCTGTTGGCCAACAATGCCCAGAAACTTACTGTGGCTCCTGGCAGAGTGCTTGCTGTTCCCTGCCAGCTGCCCCATTCTCCTGGGCCACAGCCCCTGGCACAGACAGGAGCCTTCCAGGCATGGTCCAAGTTCCGCATCGACATTGTTCTGGTCATAATGAGCGGTTGCTCTACAACATGAGGTCTGAGCACGGTGAGATGCAAACCCATGTGCACCTGGGGGGGTCAGCATTGTGGCACAGTGGGTGAAGTAGTTGGCTGTGACACTGCTATACCGTATGAGTGAAGGTTCCAGTCCTGGCTGCTGATCTTGCTCCCTCCTAAAGCATATGGAAGAGCAGCAGAAGATGGTCCGTGTGCCTGGGCCCCTGCACCTGTGTGGGAAGCCCGGATGGAGTTCCATGCTCCTGGCTTTGACCCGGCCCAGTACCTGCATTGTGGCCATTTGGAGAGTGAGCCGGTGGTTAGAGGTTCTCTCTGTCGCCTAGTTTCAACCACTGTAGCCAGATCTCTAAAAGCACTAAGTCTCACTCTGGTTACTGCTTGTTCTTAGTCTCTGCAAAGCTCCCTTGGGGACAAGTGACAACTTTGCATCTCCCAGCCTGCTGATCTGGCTTGTAGAGAGGTGCTGTCAGAAGATCCACAGTCAGTCCGCATTTTATCCCTTAGCCATTCATCAAAATGAAATGTTTTTGTAAGCAGGATTAAAGGCCATCAAATGAAATGGAGTGTAACGCTCCCTTAGGCATGTTCTAGGCATTTATTAAAACGAGGGAGATGGGGGTGAAAGGTCAGCCCTCCTCATCAATGTCTGACTGTGATGTGGTTCTTATTAAACATTGTCTGTGGTCATTTTGCAGGGGTCAGGACATCGTTTGTCATTTTCTACATATTATTCTGTAGTTGTCAGCTGTGTTGCAGATGTCTCATCTCAGACTCTCCCGGGCTCCATGGATTTCTTTCCCCGGAATTCTGAGCAATGGGAAGGTGGATAGATTCTTCACACAGGTAGATGCCTACCCCGGCATCAGAACTTGGTGAAGACAGATTTGATGCAGATTTCAACAAAATACCCAAGTTTGCTTTCTTGTTTTGCCCCGGTTTTTCTGTTCAGAGGGCTGGAAGCTTATGATGTGTTCTTAGAAAGCTGCTGCTGAGCCTGCCTTGTCTGGGTCTGTGCTGCGTGCCTACCAGGCTACCTGGTGGCCTGCACTGTGGAGAGTAGAAAACACGGAGGAAAGTGCTGCCAAGGACGTGTCGAGTGCCTCCACTGTCGCCGCTGCTGCCAGCAGGGCAACACTAAAAACGCCAAGTCATACTCTTTAAACCCTTGGTCTAAGCTTTCCTACCCGCTTCTTCCGCCACCCTTCCTCCCGTTTTCCACCACTCTTCTTCCCACATTTCTTCCCGTACTCTCTGCTTCATTCCCCCCAGTCTTTCTCCTCGTCGCCCCCCAGTCTTTCTTCATCGTCGTCTGTTCGTCTGTCCTCTGTCCGTCTTCATCCGTCTGTCCTCCCACTAGCTTTTACCCGCTATTTTATATAGTTCTCCACCAATCACTTCTCTCCATGGGTTCACTTGGCGCTATGTGATAGGCCAGTAATCCCGGAACTAGCCTATCCTGTTTACCTGCTGGCGAGAGCAGCTCCGCCTCCCGGCCCTGGGCCAGCCGCCATCTTGCAACGGCCTCTCCCAGACCCAGGAGCGGCTTTAACACGCCGCTCCCCACACTCCGTGTTTCTCGTGGAGCAGCCGTTGTGGACAGTGTGGGTGGCCCACCCTGTTGGGAAGCAGGGGTCTGCTGGTTTTGGCCATGGTTTCAACTCCCCCTCAGAAGGGAGCATGGCTGTGGCTTTCCAGTGGGCCAGCTCCAGAGCTCCGGACTTCGCAGCCTGAGTAGCCACACCGGCCAGTCTCTCCCTCTGTGCGTGCAGTGCGTAGTCCAGGTGAGCCACAGCTCTGTGTCATCTGTCTGGCGTGGGTTATCCATCTCTCTTATCTGGACGGCTCTCTCTTCTATGGGCCCTGTGTCTCTGGACGCCCCGGGCTAACCCAGTGGCTCTAGGCTGCTTCTGGGCTGAGAGGACTCTGGGTGTGGCTGGTGCTTGATGCGGCTTTTTCATGGAAGATGTTACTTTTTAAACAACTCTGTTTTTTGCTTTTTACTTGAAAAGCAGAGTTGCAGAGAGGAGAGACAGAAAGAGCTTTCATGCACTGGTTCACTTCCCAAATAGCCTCATTGGTTGGAGCTGAGCTGCTGAGCTGAAGCCAGGGGTGTCCTTCAGTTTTCCTACGTAGGTGCAGGAGCCCAAGGACCTTAGCCACGCCATAAGCAGGGAGCTGGATGGGAAGCGGGCTGCTAGGATACCAACTGGTGCCCAAAGAGGATGTTGTAGCCACAAGTAGAGGCTTAGCTTACTCGGACATGGTCCTGATCCAAGCCGCATGACTTTTGCTTGGCTGATTTTCTAGGCTGTGTTCTTGGCTAGTGTCTAACCCAAGTAAACCAATTACATATAAATCCTTGCCCCGGGGTCTGCTTCAGGGGAAATTGACCAAAGACAGGATACACATTAGCATGTTTTTCTGCTATGTAGAGGTGTTGATAACACATTTTAGGGAGAGGATGTGAATTGTTTGAGGAGAGAAAGAGCAAATTGCACAGTGAGGACTTCTGAAAAAATACTTATTTTTATTGGAAAGTCAGATATACAGAGAGAAGGAGAGACAGACAGAAGATCTTCCATTCTTTGATTTACTCTCCAAGTGGCCACAACGGCCAGAGCTGAGCCAATCCGAAGCTAGGAGCTTCCTCCAGGTCTCACATGGGAGTGCAGGGTCCCAAGGCTTTGGGTCATCCTCCACTGCATTCCCAGGCCACAAGCAGGGAGCTGGAAGGGAAGCGGGGCCTCGGGGATTAGAACCGGCACCCATATGGGAACCCTGTGTGTGCAAGGTGAGGCCTTTAGCCACTAGGGCTATTGCGCTGGGCCCACAGTGGGAACTTTGAAGGAGTGACACTTTGGCTCGGAGGGGATCTGAAACCAAACGCAGCACCATTCTCTTGTATAATCAATCTACCAGAGCTTCCATGGTGGCCTTGGAAGAAGCCAGTGAGATGGCAGAGAGGAAGAACTGGGGGTGGAGAAAGCAAGCCGCAGCCTCACTTCCCCAGGATTTGTTCCAACTCAGTCTCCAGCAGTACCGACTAGCTCATGGCTGCTGACCTCTGTGCTGACCCCAGTGGTGGCGGAATCAGGGAGAGTGCTGGAGCTGCCACGGCAAACAGATGAGGTGACTACAGCCATTCCCAGAGTTACAGAAGCGTGCCCGTCTTCTCCAGGCCTGCCCACACTCAGGACCTAGGGCAGACTTGTCCTCTCACTCATCTCAAGGTGCTTTGCATTTGATTGCTTGGGAGCACAGCTTGCACCGCAGCTCTGCTGGCTCCTGTATTACCTTGAAGGGTCTGTACTTAGCTCTACAGGAAGTAAAAACTTTGAATCTTTAACCCCTAAGTGTTTCTTTCCACCTGTGCTATTTAATTGGCACTGTGGAGAACAAAGAATTCATTTATTGGCAGCGACAGGGGGCAAGTGAGAAAGTACTTGCATATGAAGGGAGGGAAAAGAATGGGGTTGAATTACGATGATTAGCACCAAGTAAGGGCCCAAGTTTGCTTTTGAGAACAAGAGGCGTTGGTAGGGTTTCCAACTCCTAATCCAAGCAAGGCAGGAGGATGACTTCTGAGGGACAGTCTGCTCCTGCCCCTTGCAGGGGAGTCTGGGAGAGAAGTGCTGGTGGAGGCTGTGTCCCCAGGGTGTCTCCAGGGTGTTCCCAGAGTGATGAAGGCCCCAGCTGCTGGGGGACCCTTACAGAGACGTCATCCAGCCGCTGGACTGTGACGGCACAATTTCTTCACTGCTTAGTAAAGCTCCCATGGGAGAGAACTGGTGAAGGGTGCTCAGACCCTGAGTTCCACTAGTGTGGCCGATACTTGCTAGGATAAATCTTGGCATAGACCTGAAATAACCTCTTTATTTTATTCCTCCCCAAAGTCTGGTTCTTTATGTCTTAAATCAGCTTGGCCTTCTGTGGAAAATTTTCTATAGCTGTATAATTTATAGCTCTCTTAACATAGAGCATCATTTACAAATTTCTTAAAATCTAGACCAGAGAAATCAAAGCATTGATTTCATTAAGAATTGCTAAGTGTAAGTAACTGAAATTTCTTCACTGAAGAGTAACTTCTTTGAGTTATTTAAGAAACAGATAATACTCTGAATCCCTTTTACTGGGCAGCATATAACTCCTAAGCTATCCGCTTACCATGTAGCAGTGAAGAACCTAAGTTGTTAATCTTGTTATTCCTATGTACTGTGAATCAACCAAACTCAGAATCCTGCTCAACAAACGGTCAGTGTTGGCACTGTGACCCACAGCCAGCTTGGAAATCCTGCTCTAAACCTGGCTAATCCTTGCCATTAGACCATGAGTGGGTTCTTAGGAGTATGTCACAGTGGGAGGGCGGCAGGCAGGAAGGAAGGATTGTGGATGGGGAGGGATGGCACAGTTGGAAGATGCCTGATGGGTACTGGAAAGGATCCAGAGAAGGATGAGAAACGACCCTTCTCCATCTTCCTGAGCACTGCCCTGGCCAGCGCGGCAGCCACAGGGCAGCAGGGCTGTGACACGGGGCTGGGGGTGGCTTCCATGTGGATGATGACTCCTGTGCGTCACTGGTCCCTGGGATGTGACGTAGGCGTCAGATAGAACACTGGATGTGGGAGACAGGCGGATCAGAAGGTAACAACTGCTTCCTCATGATTTTAAATTGATTCTGCACTGAAATCATAGCTGATAGGATAAATAAGAGAGTATTTCACTTGTTTATTTTTCTCCTTTGAAAATGTGACTACCAGCTCTGACTGGGCTGCAGCTCCCCCTGGTGTATGTGAGGGCCACGCATGTAGTGGGCAGGGCAGGGCTGGACTGCAGCACCCATTGGCTTGCAGCGGAAGGAAGGCAGAACAAATTAATCAACTACCCCAGTGAAAATCGTCAGCAAATTTCTGGGCAAATGGAAACTCTGAGGCGGACTGTGTCAGCCAATCGATGCTGGAGGATTTCCTGGTCCGTGGAGCAGTGACAGCAGCGGCTCAGGATTGTTGAACCCGCTTGAGCAGACCCTGAGGACATGCTCCACGTGGACCTGCGATGACTTCCCCATCCCTGGGAACTGGAAGAAAATGAAAATGTGTAAACAATGGCCTCACTCACTTTCCCCTGATCCCAGATCCCTTCCACCCCGATCCACTATGCAAACATCGTCAGAAACAAAATCAAAACAACAAAGAAAGAGGCAGCAATCCTGGGTTGCTGGTTGAATTCCATTCCTGCAGACAGAATCTCCACATAGCATCAGCCTGCAAGGGCTGACTATGATCCAAGGAAAGTCCTCAGGCGGGGAGTTGTCCGTGTGCTGTCCATGGCTCCCTGAGTTTGGGAAGAGCAACAGAGCTCACAGGACGGAGGTGATGTCCTGCTGGCTTCCAGGAACACGGAGTAGTGTACTGTGGGGAGCTGTCCCTTGCCCAGCAGTGAGCGGGGCAGTGTGGATATCGTGATAAAGTGATCCCAGTGAAGCAGAGTCCAGTAACTAGGCACATCGGAATTTCGCGATAGGGCCTTCTGCTATCTGTGGGGAAAAAAGAGGATTTTAATGCTGTTTTTGTAAGTAGATTTGTTTGCATTTAAACCCACAGAAGCTAGCATTACTTTTCAACTATTGTAATCTAAATGAATATGCGTAGGAAAATGGATTTCTGAGTGTTGTTGAAAAAACTCTTTCAAAAGCTATAATTATTGTAAAACAATTTTGCAAGGGTGAGATTTGTTGGAGCAAATGAAAAAGCAGTTCTGAGGCCGAGAGTTTGCTATTTCCCCACAAACAAGCTTAATGGAAAGTAAAATGATTGCCTCTTTTTGGCCAACTTAAAACATTTGACTGTTCTGTACAGGCATTAAGTGCAATTTTTGTCTCATTAATTGAGATGAAAGTGCTCCATTGCTAATATCGACAGTCACAGACTTCTAAAGCGTTCTTAGAGCAGCTCAAAAATGTGTATCAGACTGAGGGGAGGGGTGGGGCTGCCAGATACAGAACACAAGGACTGCTCTTCCAACACCAACTCTCCATCGGAAAAAAACAGAATGCAGTTGTCAGAATGAAATAGTATTAACACAAAACTGCTCTCTCTCTCTCTCTCTCTCTCTCTGGAATTTGAAAGGGGCTGCTCCTGTTCTCTGTTAGAATGTAGGCAGCACACAGTGTCCCCGATGAAGTTGCTCTCACTCAGTGGCAGGACCACTCTGGTCCTAGTGACCCTAAGGCACAGGTGCAGTCCTAGGGGCTTGATGTCTGTTCTCTCTTCTGCAGTGATGGACTTGGTGCATGGAGCTGATAATCATACACGTGGACTGCTGACTTCATGGTCAATAGCCAAAGTTTATTAGCAGCAGCAGGCTTTTAAAGACTGAGGGCCACGTAGGCATAAGGGAGGAGGGCTTGAGGAATTTACATGGCAAGAGCAAGAGGGAGTTGAGGCTATGGGAGTTCCCGCACCTCTGCCTGCGATGCACCTCTCTTGATGTGTTACCTAAAGCTGAGGATTAGGGAATTCCTGGCCTGTGCATTTCTGTATCAACCACTCTGAGCTTTCCAGACATGACTGCAGCAGGCCACGGCTCTGCACCGCAAGTCTTCCCAGTGGCCTCTTAATCAGTTATCTTCCTGCAGATCTGATAGTTTTTCCTGCTACAGGTGTCTTTGACACGGAGTTCTGACCTGCCAGATCTAAGCTGCTGAGTTTCTGGGGGCAGGACAAAGTATAAAATGTAGCAGTTGGAGTGGCGAGGCTCTGAGATACTCAAATGACACGGCAGTCCCTCCTCTCCCCTCCCTTTTTTCTTTCTTTTTTTTTTTCTTTTCACATGATCAGAGGACAACTAGAACTCCTTGGATGGACTTTGAAGTCATTCAAGCAGGTGGCGATGCTGTGTCACCAGTGAATATTTGTGATGCCCCCGGTTGACTCTCCTCCTTTCCTCTGGCCCCTCACTGCAGCCTGTCCTCATCCCTCTGGCCAACCGTCAGCTTCCGGAAGCTCCTCTCCTTTCTCTCCCACAGTGTCTGTGTGCTCTGCCCCCTTCCCTTCTTCCTGCCCGTTCTGTGCTGCCCTTCTCACCCCGGCACTTGCTGATAGAGCAGCACGCACTTTTTAGTCACGTGCTTCTTTAACAGGAAAAGTTTTCTAATGTCCGAGTTTGTTTCCCTTGCAAGGACTGTTTTCCTAAAAACCCATCCCCATGCGTAATATGCAGTTGATGTCTCATAGATATTCAAAAAGTTCTCTTTTTCATTGTCTCTGTGCAGGCTTGGCTCAGGGGAGATCACTTTGGCGGCATGAGAAGTTGCCTGTGAGGTTAACCAAGGAGAGGATGTATGTGACAGTTCAGAAAAGGGAGAGTGGGCTGCTCTGGGCCTGTAGAGGTTTCTGACAACACAGCTCTCAGTTAAATCTGCCCTCTTCAATGTGCAGTTTTGCTGTGTTTTTACATTTTACCTCCTAGCTATGTTCCTTCTCCAGTACAGGACGCCCATGCGATGCTTGAAAGAATTCTGTTGGTACAATCCAGGAGCCTTGGACTACTGAGACAGTTTAATCAAGATTTTAAACTATTGTAGCAAAAACATTAAAACGTTTTGACTCATTAGTATTTTTTGGATGCCCAGAAATACTTGGGTAATAGTACTAGAGGCATTTCAGTTGCAATGTGCATGAGTTTTTCCCTTGGCAATTCTGCCTTCATATTTATATTTAGTTATCAGTGTATCTACTCTTTATCTGCCTGCTATCTACCATCCACCCACTCACACCATCCATCCATGTGTGCATGCATGCATCCATCATCCATCCACCCATCCATCGATTTATCCATCATCTATCCATCCATCCATCCATCCACCCACCCACCCATCGATTTATCCATCATCTATCCATCCATCCATCCATCCACCTACCCACCCATCGATTTATCCATCATCTATCCATCCATCCATCCATCCACCCACCCACCCATCGATTTATCCATCATCTATCCATCCATCCATCCATCCACCCACCCACCCATCGATTTATCCATCATCTATCCATCTATCCATCCACCCACCCACCCACCCATCGATTTATCCATCATCTATCCGTCCATCCATCCATCCACCCACCCACCCATCGATTTATCCATCATCTATCCATCCATCCATCCATCCACCCACTTTTCCCTCCATCCATTTACCCATCCACTCACTCATCCCTCCATTCAGCCATCCACCCATCCATCCCCCGCATCCATCCATCCATCCACTCATCTACCCACCATCCACCCACTCATACCTCCATCCATCCATCCACTCATCCATGTATCCATCGGCCTCTATCTTTCTATGACTCCTGTATATGTGTCCAGGTCATGCCCCTAAGTGTATGACCTACAGAAATTTTTGTGCTAAGACCATGAGTTATAGAGACATACCCATGTTGCCATGTGATTTTCATCTCTGACACCCCTCCCTTCTGGAGTAAGTCCTGCTTGTCCTTCACTTCTCTTTTATGGTATTCTGCTTGCTGATGCCACCACCACCCACCTGAGGATACTGCAGCCTTCCAGCTGTGCCTCCCTAAGCTTTTCTCAGTGACATTCGGGGGAGCACTTCCAAATCCCAAATTATCTCTTATCAACATGTTTCCAAGGCTTCACATTCCAGTCACTGTAAGAATTAAAGGGCAAGCTTCTGCAGCCTGGTCTTCCTCTAAGCGCTGCCTCCCATCCACACAAGGCTCATTGCTGCCCTGGGGACTTTGCACGTGGAGATCACTGCCTGGTGTGGCTACTCCTCTGTCTTCTTTTCACTTTCTGCCACTCATGTTGAGTGGGAGAAGCTCATCCAGCAGTTACTGATTAGAGCTTTGGCCTGATTAAATTTATGTGTCTACTTGACTGGGTTCTAGGGTTCCCTGACACTTGGTCAAGCATGACTGTGAGATGTTTCTGGGTGAAATCCACATTTGAATGGGTGAGACTGAGTATAGTTGATGTTCCTCCCTCATGTAGGTGAACTCATCCCATCCATTCCAGGGCTGAATGGTGCAGAAAGCCGGGACTGGGGCCTTGGTCTTTTTCATCCTTCTGAACTTCCACTGTCCACTGTGCTTGGACTCCAGGCTTTGGGACCCAGACTCTCCTGGGACTGTGGGCTGCTGGCCTCAGATCTCAGGACGGCTCAGTCGCTTGCTTGTGTGAGCCAATTCCCTGCAGGAAACTTTTGAGTAACCTTGGCCAGTGCACCATCCACCACCCCAGCACACACTGTTATCTCTCCTAGCACAGAGCTTTGTGTTACACCTAGATTTGGAGTTGCAGATCCACCGTTCTGAAAAGCTGCAAGCATCTTTCTTGGCATTAAGCTGGAGCTTGGCACACAGGACTGTGCCTGGCACGTGTGTCCTTCACGAAGCACTGATATCATTCCACTGGGTAAATCTGGACAACCAGGACACACATGGTCCACCTTGTCCTTAAGGGCTTTCCCTGGATCCTGTTTCAGCCTCGTCAGGTTGTTAGCCTGACTAAATTTCCTCCATTAAGCACTGAGCTTCTGATTGAGTTGTTTCCCTCCAGAGCATTTCTCTGTCTGCTGTTCCAGAGCTCCTTCTGTGATGATCACTCCTGTGTCCCATAAACTCAGAATGCAGAAACTTCTCACCCCCACCGGTGCAATTCAGGGCCCGTGTGTGTGGCCCCAAAGCCCAGCCCAGAGGCCGCAGCATTCTTGTCTGTCAACCCTTGCTCGACCTCCTTCCACTGACCCTGATCCTGCCACCATGTTCTTGGACACCACACCAAGCCTGTTAGCAGATTCCCTCCAGCGTTTACTGTTGTTGCTTAGGCTTGCTGACGCATGGTCCATCCTGGAGCCCCACTGCCTTCTCTACGCCCTGGGCCTGTATGGATGGCTCCTTGGCTTTAAGCTCTCTGAGCTTACTGTATGTTCAAGCTTCTCGTTCTGTTATTGGACTGTGATTGAACAGGCTCTCGGTGGGTCAATGTGATGTTCGTTAGGGCTCATCCTAAAAGAGTAGCATGTTTTCTTTGGTGTCTGTGTTTTTTCTGAAATGATCATTTTCTTCTCCTTTTGGAATCTTAGCAAGCTGTTAGTTTCAGCCACAGTGACCTTGTTTGTAAATGTAGCAGTTAATTCCCTTCAGTTGCCTCTGTTACAGGAGTATCTGTCTTTGTTCTTAGCTGTCAAGCATCATCACATCGAACTACACAAAGCTGCTATCAGTATCCTTGAACAAGTTGTCCTGCTGTTGTCCAGAAGGGTAAAGGACACCTGTATTCAAATAGTGTGTGTGTGTGTGTGTGTGTGTGTGTGCGCGCGCGCGCACCAAGGATCCACTAAAGAAAGGGGCTGGCATTGTAAGATAACAGGTTAAGCCTCCACCAACAGCACCAGTATCTCATATGGGCAATGGTTTGTGCCCTGGCTGCTCCACTTCCGATCAAGCTCCATGCTCATACATCTGGGAAAGCAACAGAAGATGCTCCAAGTGCTTGGGGCCCTGTATCCTTGTGAGGAACCCAGAAGAAGGTCCTGCCTGCTGGCTCTTGTGACCTTCTGGGGGAGTGAACTGGAAGACAGAGAACTCTCTCTGTGTGTCTGTCTCTGCCTCTCACTGTGTAACTCCAATTCTCAAATAAATGAATGTATTAAAAATTTTAAATTTAGTAATGTTGTTTGTTTCTCCTTGAGTACTCATGTTAAAAATTAGCTGGTACCTCTGATATGGTTTTATGCACCACACTGACAGAGTAAATACTTTATATGTGACATTGTGAGAAGGCACTTTAAAAGAATGAAAGGAGAGTAAGTATAAATGGGAATTGGAATTTCTTTGGCTATTCCCTAGTGCATCATGTGTATACTCTGGGACATCAGCGTTCTCCTTTGGGAGCCATCATGTTACGGGTGGTGGAGTAGAAAATTCTGTGCCAGAACTGCCCTGTTCTAGCAGAGACTAACTGCTAGCTGAGCAGACTGCAGGGTAAATCATGATGAGGGTTTGTAAGGGGAGACTAAGCAGCGGGAGCCTGGAGGCAGGAACTCAGAGCACACCGGAGGCAGTGAGGGTGTTGGGCCCATGTGAGTGTGAGCGGGGTCTAGGTGGTGCAAGAAACACTGCATGAGGGCACTGCTGTGGCTTGGATATGGCATGTCCCTATTAGGCTCCTACTCTGTGTTGTTGACAGGTAGTCGGGCCTCAGGAAGCTGGGTGATTTGCTAAGGGTGACTCCTGGGGCCCTGGAGGGGCCGGACCAGTGATGCTGGGAGTGGGTTGTGAAGCGAGGCCACCCTGGAGCTGCTCTCCATGTTGCTGGCTTCCAGCCTGGTTCCCTGCTACTTGCCAGGCTCCCTGCCCTGTGTCTGTAGACTTGGAGGCCTCCAGACCCTGGTTGAGAATGAGACTTGGTCTCAAAGACCCCGTTATAGCAGCCAGAAAAGCACTGGGATGGATGGCCTGGTCTCAGTGCACAGCCACTCACTCCTGCCCTGCTCCCTGCTGCTCATGGTGTGTGTGGTCACGGGGCCAGAGCCAGACCACCTTTGTTAACATCCTGGCACAGACCACTGTAAGCATGGCCATCCAGAGTTAGCACTGAGGACCGCTGAGAGCAATTTGACCTTGCTCTGATATTGGGCGGCTCATGTTTGTTGTATTTCAAGTGATGACTTGGACTACTTAAAAGACTTGGAGTTGGTTCTTTGCTCATTGTGGTGTGAACAGCACCGCCCACGATGCTGTCTGAGGGTGAGTGTTTGGTCTCCCTGTGTCATCTGGTTCCGAAAGTCTCAGGAGATGGCAAAGTCCTTTGTCATCAGAATGGGTTTTTCTGTCTGGGCTTGTTGGAGGAGATGGACATATCCCAACATCACTCTAGGACATTCTTCATCATCCATAGATTGAGACAGTGGAACTGATTAGATGGCATCCTGCCCATGAGAGACGAGGGCCTGCTTTGACGAAGTGCAGCAGATACATGTCTGTTGTAATGTAGACCAAGTTGCTGCTAAGGAGGGTGAAGACTTGTCTCCCTCCACTTCTGTTAGCTGGCCACTGGGGAGAGAAGGCTAAGGCAAGGCGGACAGCCATTGAGGGTACTGAGTTTGGCATTTGACAGCATATGGCCAAGCTTCTTGGTGCTTCATTAGTCTGCTTGTGGGGGCCTGATGAAACACAAGTGGTTGCATTGCAGTGAGGGAGAAAAGGGGAGTGTTGGCTTACTTATCTGAAAATGCTTAAGTGGCAGAAGAAGTGACTGTTAGAGACGAGGGTGCACTCTCCCGCCTGCTGGTTCACTCCCTGAACGCCTGCAATGGCCAGTGCTAGGCAGGCAAAGCCAATGGCAGGAAATGCAGTCTGAGTCTCCCACATGGGTCCCTGGGACACAGGTGCTCAGGCCGCTGCCTGCTGCTTCACAGATGTGCATCAGCAGAAAGCTGCATTGGAACTGGAGGAACTGGGACTGTCTGAGTCCCAGCTCTCGGAGATAGGATATGGCACCCCAGTCATGCTCTTATTTGTTAGGCCAACTGCCCACCTTGGTGGGTTCTCTTTGCAGAGAGCTTATTGCAGTGCAAGTTTAAAGAATTTTCTAAATATGTCATGTTATTATTATTATAGTATTTGTTTTTATTCAGTTCTCTGCTGGACATTGTGCAAAACACTGTATACTCATTACTTTGTAAGTTACAGTGGGAGACAAAGATTGTTCTTTGTCCTTTAGGAGGTGAGGTCTGGTTAAGCCATCACAGCTCTATGGTTCAGTTATCCATTATTTTAGATACAGTTTCCCAATATTATAGTTTTAAAATTATTAATTTTTGTTTTACAATCTTGGTTGATGCTACTATCTAGATTGTTGAGCTATTGCTTTCTGTTTTCTAGTCCGTTCTTTCCCCTCCTTCCTACCCTGCTCTGTTCTTTCCTATCTTCTTGATTTCTTCCATTGAGTCGCTTATTATTATTATTGTGTTGAGTGCAGCAACATGTAAACCCATCTTAGAAGCTTCCTTGAAAAATATTTTGAACAAGAATTTCTTTTAGCTATGCTGGCTACACACACCCTTTGGTTCTCTCAAAGCTGGTCTCAGACACATCTGTGATTTGTGTAACTTGTTTGTGGTGATTTTTGTGCCAGATACCTTCTCTCTAACCCGCCTCCACCTGTCCACCTGGTTTTTTGGTAGCTTTTGTCTGAATGCGTCAGACACGTGGTTGCAGTTTGTCTCTCCTCTTCTGCCGTCTCTTCCTGATTGTTGGCATTCTTCTGTAATGAATTGTTTTGTTTCTTTAGTGGCCAGTCATCCTTGATTTGCTCAGCATATACTATCTCAGGCTCACTCACACGTCCTCTGGGTGCAAATCTGCACCCTAACGGTGCTGAAGGAAAAGCTCCCGCGCCCGATGTAGCATTTTCTCAACTCCGCTAAGCCTTCAGGGGGAGAGTAATCTTAGGGAACCAAGAACCATGTTCTAGGAGGCTAACAAATGCTTTTTTCATATATTGTTATATTAATGCCCATTCCCCTATTTCTGCATACTCATGACTGTATTAATTCCTCTGTTTACATATATTTTTTTGTCAGCCTACTTATCTCCTGCAAAAAATGAGCTGTTATCAGTAATTCAAGATCTAGTTCAAGCCCATAGATCACACATAGAGGGACTTCTGTATTGTGCCAAAATGGAATTACATGATATAATCAAAGTAGAAACTTTGTTTCATCATGAACTCTATCAACTTCAGACACTTTATTAATGTTGTAATAATCAGTTCTTCACAATGTATTTATAGTATTACCTGAAAAAACTGGCACCTTTTAGAGATTTTTTTAAAATAGCGGAAACATGAAGATAGGAACCTAAGCAGACTATGAGGTGCATGCCTCATGATTTCCTATTAAGATCCTAAAAAAGGCGGGGAGGGGACACTTGGCTGAGAGGAGCAGCAGGAGCGTTATGGTGGAGGAGGAGCTGCTGAGCCTTGCTGGGAGTCTGGCTGTGAGGCTCTGCCTGATCTCAGAACAACGAAGTGTTGCTGGTTGTTGGCTCCTCAGAATGTCAGTCTGCACAGCCTTGACCCTAACAAGCAGCTGTCGTCAGGGCCTTGTTTGGAGGCTTTGCGAAGGCAGCGGCTTCCTGTAGCCAGGGTTTTGGCTATGCTCAGTCCATGGGAAGGTGCCGAGGAAGCCTGGTTGTCTCTGTCAGACTTGTTTAAGTTATGCGCTGGACAGCTGCCCTTGTCCGCAGCTGATCTGGGCACCCATGGGCACCCATGGAGCAGCCTGTGTCCTGCACTTTCGGGGTTATTGAAGATGTCTCACTGCGTTAGCTGTTGTTTCTGCTTGGCCTCTGGCCCTCTTCGGTTAGGGCGCCAAGATCGGTTTTCTTCCTGGTGGATGAATGTGGTGGGTCCGCCACTGTGGGTCGGCTCATCAACGTGATCTTGCCG
The DNA here is from genome assembly GCF_030435755.1 of Ochotona princeps. Taxonomy (NCBI): domain Eukaryota; kingdom Metazoa; phylum Chordata; class Mammalia; order Lagomorpha; family Ochotonidae; genus Ochotona; species Ochotona princeps. The sequence continues at coordinate 40,385,544 of NC_080852.1, read as the reverse complement.
CTTCAGGAAGCGAGTGGTCCATCTGTCAGCCACTGATTGCTTTGTGGGCTTGTCCCCACTGACATTTTGCAAGGCATGGAACCATCATTGTGTCACCCAGGCCCACTGTAATTTTTTTCCTTGCTACAGTTTTGGCAGAATTGTTATTCTCACAGGGGCTGTTTTCAAATTTATGTATTTTTCTTAGTGCTTCAAACTAGGTCCTAATCACACTTTTTGACCTCTGGATGAGTTTTTGTAAGGATTGAAATGCTTGAGGAGTGTTTTCCTGGCATGCATTTTCCATGAGCTCTTGAAGCTCCTTTGTTTGCTCAGTCTCAGGGGACGTGAGAACTAGTTTCAGGCTTGCTCAGCATCATTCTGCTATGGAAAGAAGCCACCAGAAATGGGATTTAGTATGTGCTGCCAGTGCTTGCAGAGAGTGAAACCCACATCTCTGCTCTCTACAGCAATGGCCTGTGAGCTCTTGGGTGGCCGGAATGTGTGGTGAGAGCAGATGGGCTGTGTACTGGCTGTGTGCTGGCTGTGTACTGGCTGTGTTCTGGCTGTGTGCTGGCTGTGTGCTGGCTGTGTGCTGGCTGTGTACTGCTGGCTGTGTGCTGGCTGTGTGCTGGCTGTGTGCTGGCTGTGTACTGGCTGTGTACTGCTGGCTGTGTGCTGGCTGTGTACTGGCTGTGTGCTGGCTGTGTACTGGCTGTGTACTGACTGTGTGCTGGCTGTGTGCTGGCTGTGTGCTGCTGGCTGTGTGCTGGCTGTGTGCTGGCTGTGTACTGACTGTGTGCTGGCTGTGTGCTGGCTGTGTGCTGCTGGCTGTGTGCTGGCTGTGTGCTGGCTGTGTACTGACTGTGTGCTGGCTGTGTACTGGCTGTGTGCTGCTGGCTGTGTACTGGCTGTGTACTGGCTGTGTGCTGCTGGCTGTGTACTGGCTGTGTACTGGCTGTGTACTGGCTGTGTACTGGCTGTGTACTGGTTGTGTACTGGCTGTGTACTGGCTGTGTGCTGCTGGCTGTGTGCTGGCTGTGTACTGGCTGTGTGCTGGCTGTGTGCTGGCTGTGTACTGACTGTGTGCTGGCTGTGTACTGGCTGTGTACTGGCTGTGTGCTGCTGGCTGTGTACTGGCTGTGTACTGGCTGTGTGCTGGCTGTGTACTGACTGTGTGCTGGCTGTGTGCTGGCTGTGTGCTGGCTGTGTGCTGGCTGTGTACTGCTCCATACCAGCTGCCTCAGGTGCCAAGCAATATTCCTGCATGCACCTGTGTGGGAATCTCGTCTCCTTTGTCCCCTGTTGTTGCTATTGCAGGATAAAGTCAATGAGGAAGCCTGTGAACTGTGGACTGTAGCGGTAACCCTTCTGCATTCATCAAAGCTTTTCTGGTTCTTAGAATTGCATTTGCTGGTCCTGCAAAACCATGGCCTGATGGTTTCAGAAGGTTCACGGAAATGCAATAAGCAAGTTAAGTGTAAAAACTTGTAAATGTGCATAGTTTCTCATCATATGCTTTTTTAATGAGCTTTGTGAAGAAAGCACATAGTTTAAAAGTCAGACAGTATTAACAGACTTAACAGTAAGTGGAAGACATCCCTCCTCACCATGAACTTTCTGAAATAGCCTCCTATCCCTTTGAGGAAATGATTCAATGAGAAGCAAGTTTATGATAGATTTTATATCCACTAGAGATAATAAAATGGCGAGAGGGAGAAGGCTGTGGATGACAGCGGAAGTCACTTCCGTTGTCTGGCTGGTGTTGAGGTGGGCGTGGCTGTGCCTGCTCCCCGTGCTCTCCCAACATGCCCCTTCCAGAGTGCCAAGTCTGCCTGGGGCTGCTCTCAGGCAAGGCCCCATGTGCTTAGTGGTAAGGTGAGGATGTGACCAGGGCCATTCAACATCAATGCAAGACTAACTTCTTGGCGTTGAGTCAAGAGTGGCAAATTACATGTATTAAAAACAAGGCAGGCAACATTATGTCCACGATTAGCCATGGTAACTGCTTGGCATGTAGACTGAGGTCTAGAGGCAGCAGAGGGGGAATGTTGATGCATTTCAGGGAGACAGAAAGTGGAGGCTGAAGCGTAAGCATACTAATGGTGCTGACAGTAATGAGATTGTATGTATTATAAGCACTGACAATTACAGTCTCATTACTAAAATACACACAGGAAATGAGCACAATTATGCAGCAGACACTACGGGACAGTGAGCTTATTAGCCCATGTGTAGGATTGCTTGTAAAAGTTGGCTGCTAAATTTGATGCTTTCTGGGAACAAAATTAAGTGTCACCCCTTCCTATTCCTTGATAAGCTTTTCAGAAAGTTATATGGGACCAAGTTGGCCTCACGGACTTTGGAAATCATCCAGTCCTGGACTGTTTTCTGTGATGCTGCTTAGGGATTGGGATGAGGCACAGAAGGGGCAGTGGGCAGGATCCCTCCGGGCTACGTGGGTGTGTTCCTTGTGTGTCTCTACTGTCTTTTATGCAGCGGTGTGATTCTGCTTAAACCTGAAAAGTCTGAATATAAGAAATCTTTCTCAACGTGCTTATTTTTAGCATAAGGAGTATGAGGCCTTCGGAGATTAGACTGAACCAGACCGCTGTGTCCTAGCAGTCTGTGTGTGGACACTGTCACATCCATGGAGACCTCCATGGCCCACATGCCCTTCATTTGGGATGGCCATTACCAGGGAGCCTTCAGTTGACAGCACACATGTCCAGCATCACAGAAGGTGGCAGTGCCAATGGATGCCTGGGCACTATCTGGCCAGGGTGCCCTTCTACAGGTGATGTGTAACAAACTTTGAGGGAAAGGATGCAACTAAACTCTACTAATCTGCTAGGTAGTTACTGCATACAGTGGCCCACAATGATGAATGCAGGAGCTGTTATTAAACACTAGTTGCATGTCTGTTACAGAATATGCACTTCCTGTGTCCTGCCTGGTTATTGGTGAGTTCAGAACTAGGAGAACTGACCACTGATTTGGAACTAGGACCAGAGGTCAGCAGAATTTCTCTTCAGTTCATTCAAGCTGTGGCTCAGTGTTTGTAAAAGATGGAACAGAAGGGGCTGGTGTTGGGGTATAGCAGGTAAAGCTGCCACCTGCCATGCCAGCCTCCCATATGGGCACTGTTTCCAGCCCTGGTGGCTCCACTTCTGATCCAGCTCCCTGCTCACATGGGCAGGAAGGCAGTGAAGGTGGCTTAAGTTCCGAGGCCTCTGCTCAGTGTGGGGGATCTGGGTGAAGTTGCTGGTCCCTGGCTTCAAGCTGACATTTGGGGAATGAACCAGCAGATTCAAGATCTGTGCTTCTGCCTTGTGCTCCTGCCTCCCCATCCCACATCCTTCCTTTCACTGTAATTTTTCCTTTCAAATAAATACAATCAATCTTAAAAAAAAAGAATGGAAAAGAAGGCAGTTGATGGAACGGACTTTAACTTCCTGCCAGCTGGAGTGGCTGTGGTGATCGGAAGCTGTAGTCCTTTTAGACGGGAGGTACAGAGCAAGGCGTTTCAGGCTGATTGCTGTGTGTTCCTCTGAGGTTTCCCTCTCTGCGCAGTCTAGTGTCTTGTGGCGGGGACCACGTCATCTGTCTCTGGAAGGCTGCTCCTGGCACCCTCTGTGCTGCCCTCCTGGCACCTCTGTGCTGCCCTCCTTTGCTGCTGCTGCGACTCTGACTTCCCTAGCTGGAGAGTGGTTTCCTCATGTGGCTCTGTGACAGGGTGATGTTGTGACTGAAATGTGCTCACTTGAGGCCACTCTTCAGTGGCTTTGTGGAAGGATGGGTCTGAAGTCCCCACCCCACTGTGTTGGTATAAAGCTGCACATATGACAGGAACATGAAACAGCTGCGGGCTTGATGTGGTTCTCCTGGAAGAGCTAGCTCTCTGGTTCATTTTAGGATGAAAGCCAAGCTGGGGACAGCCATCTGTCACCCCGACTCTCCACTCTCATCCTGTTTGAACTACTGGAGTCTGTCGGCTGTTCCTCGCAGCCCTGCAGGCTCTGTGGCATGGCCTTGTGTGTGTTCACATGCTGGTTCTTGCTTGGCTTTGCCTCATGTGTTCAAACTGCTTCCTGGTTCTAGGCGGCCTGTCTTCCTGTAGAGAGGAAAGCAGGGCAGCCTGGCATAGGCGAGCAATGGGAATCCTCTTGGGAATTCTGCCAGGGCATTTGTGTCCTGGATCATCTCGCGGGTCTTTGGGGGCAGTGTTGGAATCACGAAGTCCTCATTGCCTCTGGTGGCTGCCGAGGAGGTGCAGAAGAGGGTTCCTGGCGTCCTGTGCCTTCTGTTCCCCTTCTCTGCTGGCCCCAGGTCCCTCTCCAGCAGGCTGCCTGCTCTGCAGTTATTTCTAAGGTGCAGCTAGAGGGAGCTGCAGACTAAATCAGTTTGTCTTCTTGGCGTGTCTCTGGGGCCCATGGGATCAGACTCAGAGCAGGTTCTCTTTCCGACAGAGCGGATTCAAATCAGGCAAAGCTAACTGTGGCTGAGGCTGTGTCTGACAGTGCTCGGTGCGTCCAGCCATCCGGTCTCCCAGGCAAGGACGCAGGGCCGAGGAACCAGCATTGCCTTCTCTGTTGCCCATTCCTTGGCTGTGCTTATATTTGAAGGAGGAACAGCGAGTGGAAGAGACCACGGAGTCAAACACCATGTGGTCGCCCCGTCCTGGACACAGAAGTCCCTGGCAGCCCTCCTAGGGCAGAAGCTAAGGAACGGCAGGTGACGAAAGCACCTCACCTACCCATGTGATCCCCAGGTCTCCCAGGCGAGCGGCTCACATCTAAGTGAGCCTTTTCACAACCTTGCTGCACAGGGATTTTTATAGAGTGCATTTTCTATGAGATTTCTGCAGGATCATCCCATTTTCTCACGATGCAGCATGATCAACTCTACCGCACATGGTAATTGAGAATATGACACCCCATGTGTAATTCTATCTTCCTACTTGTCAACCAAAGCAACTGTTTTCCCAGAAACACACTCTTCCTCATTCAGAACTAACAAATGGGTGAAGGACATAAATAGGTTTTTTTTTTTTTCAAGAGATGAAGTACAAATGGGTAACAGACACATTAAAAAATGTGCAAGATCACTGGCCTTCAGGGGAATACAAATGAAAACCACAATGGAGTTTCACCTTACCCCAGTTAGAAAGGCTATGGTACAAAGATCAAAACAAAGCCAGAAGAGGAGAGGGACAGAGAAACAGCATGGGCCGCACCTGTTCAACAAAATAGGAGGACTCTATAAAATGAGATTCTGATAAGAGCTATGATATGGACAATCCTCAGACATAAAAGTAAAAACCTTACTGATCCTAACGCATGAAACATCTAGAACAGGCAAACCAAATTCACTGACTAAAAGTAGATTCCAGGTCACAAGGGACCAGCAGCAATTTAATTGCTTAACGGGTACCAAGTTTCTTCTTAGAGTAGATGATGGTGATAGTAACACAGGATTAGGAACAGAATTAACACCACCCTCTGCTTGATTAGCATCCAGTCAAAAGAGCGAGAATGCCAACTCATGTGTCACTACATTACCTTGCAGTTTCTAAAAATGATGAGTTAGGGGACCAGCGCAGTAACCTAGGGGATAAATCCTCAACTTGCATGAGCAGGGGTTCCATATGGGTGCCAGTTCATATCCTAGCTGCCCCATTACCCTTCCAGCTCCATGCTTGCGGCCTGGGAAAGCAGTAGAAGATGGACCAAATCCTTGTGACTGTTGGTGGTGGGGGAAGTTATCTGCTTCTATGCATTTTAAAGGTTTTACTTATTTTTATTGGAAAGGTGAACATACAGAGAGAAGATTTTCCATGCGTTTGTTCATTTCCCAAATGGCTGCAATGGCCAGAGCTAAGCCAATCTGAAGCCAATATCCAGAAGCATCTTCCTGGTCTCTCACACAAGTGCAGAGCCACAAGCCGCCCCCTGTGCTTGTCACCAAGGCTTAGTAGGCGCCCTGGCCTTGCTCAGCCTGCACCTGTGTGATCACTTCCATGTCATCAAAGTTGGGAGTGGTTGGCAGTTTTGCCAGCACTTTTTCAGAGCTGATGAGAAATGTAATCAAGGTTTATTAAAATATGTAATACACATGTATATAGAAAATTCATGCAGGCACTCAGCACAGGTATGTTTCCAGTGGCAATTTATGACTTGATGCTTATATGCTTTGCTTTTGAGTTACTGAAAACCTGTCATTTCTATAATTAAAATGGTATGTTGTGTTTATTATACATGTATAAGGCAATTCAAAAAGTTGGTGGAAATTTAAAGATATTTCCTTTTTTGTGAAACTGGCTTCCCAGGGTTCTCCGAAGCCTGCGTGGAGGAACAGGCATTAGGCGCTGCTGCTTTGGGAAGGTGCTGGAACGGGTGCCCAGCACTCTCCTTCCAAGCTGGCTTCTGCTGATGCACCTGTTAGACTCCAGATGGTGACACAAGTGCTTGCCTTGCTGCCACTGACTTGAAAGACCCGGATGGAGTTTCTTGTTCTTGGGTTTGGCCGGGAGGCTGAGGAAGTACGTGGAAGGTTGGCCTCGATTTCTCTCTCACTTGCTTTTGCCCTCTCTCCCTTCCTCTCTTCATCACTGTGCTTTTCAAATACAAAATGTTTCTGAAACGTGAGTATTAAGAAAACCAAACCAGACCAAACCAAACCAATCCAAACCAAAAAATGCCCTGTGCTTGGATCTCAGAATTTTTTACACCCTAGACTTACCTTTTATCCATTTCCATGAATAGTTTGCAACTGTTTGTAGCTTTATTTTCTGCAGTAAAAATTGGCTTGCACGAAGTGACTGATAAAGATATGTTAAATATAGGATCCATGAGAGTAAATAGGACTGTGGCGCCCTGACACTTATGTTTGTGAATGCTTTGCTCATCTTAGTTGAAGCGTCAGGGATGGAAGCCAATTCGTCTCCTCTGTGTTTCCACTGGTTAAGTCTTAATGTTGAGTAGAACCCCTCACTGAATCCACCTGCTGGTGGGGCTGCAAGCCCATCTGGCTCATGTCTGTGAAGCCTGCATTCCCAAGGAGCTTGGCAAACCACATCACTGGCGGAGCCCTTGCCTGTCTTGCCTGCCACTTTACTGGGTCTGAGATGGTCCCGTGACAGTGACAGGGGACTGACCAGTCTCCACCCGGAGTTGTCTGTGATGGGGAGTGCTGGGTCCCGACTTTTTGCATCACAGTAGAGGGGAGCCAACGGGACTCCCCAGAAATCGGCTTTTGTGATTGGACCACTATGCTCCCTGCCAAGCACAGCAGAAAGAGAAGCAGTAAGGCTGTTGCCAATGGCAGTGTGAGTCTCGCATGCACTGAGCCAAGCTCCTCAGTGCCCAGGGCCTGGCACTCAGGTCAGCAGGGAATGAGTGCAGGAGTTGCCTTGTCCATGGTGAGACTCATTTCCCTTCCATGGGGAGTGGTGTTTGGTGCATCCTCGCCCAGCCTTTGCCCTCCAAGGTAACTGTGGCACTCAGGAGGCTTATCTTCTCTGTCCCCAGTAAATTCAAGTTTATGATCTTAGAAATCCATCCAGACAAGTCTTTCAGAACTTAACTGCAGCCCCTGAGTAGATTCCTGGTGGTTCCAGCAGATTAAAGTCAACATGACTCCATCCCTGTAAGTGTAAACCCGAGCAAAGAGGAGCTGAGTAGCTTGGCGGCAGAGTTCTGTTTGTACATCTGAACCATGAATCCAGTGGTGCTTGGCTTGTTCTACTATTGTTTGGGCCTCCGCTGAGGATGCATGAAGAAGGGTTTTCTGAGGGCAACTTAGAAGCCATGCAAAGAAATTGCTAAGCTTGATAAATTGAAGCAGAGCTGACTTCCAGTGTTAGCAGGGCGAAGCTCCTACTTGGAATAGAGTGGGTGGTCACTGCTTGTGGGTCTGGCAGCTTTGTGTTACTCCATCACTTGATGTTGAGAAAGCATTCATTTCCTTGCATCAGCTCAGTTCAGGGTCAAATGAGGGACTACAAACACATGCATGTACACACACATGCACGGGGGGGGGGGGGAGGGAGCGAGAGAGAGAGAGAGAGAGAGAGAAAGAGAGAGAGAACAAGAGCTTCCCTTGTATGTCCCCTGTATCCTATAGGTAGCACGGTATTCACACTCTGAGCAGAGTGAGCCTTGAGGGTTGCATAAATGTCACCACAGGGATGTGGGCTTGCCCTTTGGAGCTGGGTTGCCTTGTTCAAGGCCAGCCAGGTTCTTTTCCTTCATAGAACAGGATTTGGGTTCCCAAACTCCTTCAGATGTTTAACCCCCAAAGTCTTTTGTGAATGGCTACTTGGTTGCTGAGTGAGTGTGTCTGCAGGTAGAGCCTTTGGGGATAGCTGGGTTGAGTTAAGTTGCTTTAAGGGAGCCCAGTAATCAACCTATGAGGCTTTATCAGGATAGGCTGCAGAGAGGAGGAGAAGGCATGGGCTTCCCATGTTGCATCTGATCTGGATCTTTGCATCCTGATCTGGATTGGTGGTCCTTCCTGTGCACTTCCATGGCTGTTGGGGCCATCAGGTCTCCCACCATGAACCTCCAAACTGTAAGCCCCAAGGGAACATGTTGTCTGTTGGGCATTTACTAACTAGTTGGTGGTCTTAGACAAGTGTCTGCATTGCTGAAGCTCAGTTCCCTGTTGGCAGATGGAGGGAGAATTGTGCTATCAGGGTGGGTAGACTGATGGAAGACTGTCTCCGTGTGCCATGTGTGCAGTGCACAGTCTCATTTTGTCATTGTTGTAACCCTACTGATAGGATCGTCTACGTGGAATGTGGTTGTTGAGAGCCTACAGGTTTCTCTTTTCACGAAGTGTAAGCGTCGCTGGGTGGAAGGGAAGGTCTTACTGGCTGTCTTTCCTCTTTTCTTTTACTTGCCACACTAATGATATGCAAAGAGGTGTGTCTGTCTTAAGGAAAAACAGGTTGAGTTCATCTGCTGTCCCAGGACAAAGCACAGTGGACACTCCCGTTGCCCCATGCTGGATAGGAGGGGTGATCTCCCTGAATGTGAAGCTCACTCCCTTGGCTGTCAAGCTTTGATACAGACATAACTTGCTGCTCTCTTCAAGACCAGTTACTGTCCTGGGCATTTCCTCTGTAGGACCCACAAGTGGCAGCATGACTAACAGCTAGGGTCTGTCACATGTCCAACTTGGTCAGTTAGCAAGAGACCTCACTGTGACACCTCCTTGTCAACACATATCACGCACGCTCAATGTTGAGAACAATCCCACGATGAACAAACCCCACTTGTGCTCCTGGATTGTGTGCTTTCCGTGGGGATTTGTATGTTCCAGCTTCTGAGAGGCAGGGTTAGGGCCGGTGGGGGATCTGTAAGAGGTGGAGCCTCCTGGGGGGTCTGCAGGTCCCTGGGGTCCCCACAGAGGCTGACTTCCTCCCAAATGGATGGGTCACCCAAACGAATGGCAGAGGCTCAAGTGTTTGCGCCATCATCTGCGATTTCTCAGTAAATAGCAAGGAGTTGCATCTGAAGTGGAGCAACCGGACTTGAACCACTGCCTGTGTGGAATGCTGGCGTCACAGGTGGCAGCTTAACCCACCAGACCACAGAATGGTTCCTCTTCCTAACTTCTTAACATTCCTCCCTTAAAGGTCCCCGCCTCCCCCATAGTGAGGTCCGAGCTTCCCGTGGGCCTCCGTTCCTCTGTCCGTGGTGAAGGTGCTCTGGCCGTCCTGAGCTTGCACCTGCTGCTACCATGGCCTGCAGGGACTCATCCTCTTCTTGCCAACATGGGGTTTTAGAAAACAGCTCCAAAGTGAGCTCCTGTACCCTGTGTTACAGGTTGGCCACATTTCTGGGGCCTGTTGTTCCTCAAGCTTCCTGACAGACTGAGTTTTCTTGGTAACAGCTTTGTCCTTTTCTGTTCTTGGTGACCCTTGTGTTGGGGAGGTTTGCTGCAGGGAGCTGCACTGCTGCATTCCTTCATGCTATGGGTCGTCAGGACCACATGCACGTTGTTTGCTTTAAGGTGAATTAGCTGCAGGGAAACTTATACAGGATTTCCAATAATTATTTTTTTAAGTGTCAAGCATCTAGCCAAGTGGTCCAGCCTGTACTACTTGGCGCGAAGCAGCCTGATCAGAGAACATGTGACTGTTAAGGTAGCTGTGTAGATATTGGCCTGTGTGTAAGAGGGCTGAAGCAAAATTTTTTCCAGATAGTGAAGTTTTGTCATTGCAGCTAGGAACAAAGCTCTGGCAACAGAAGAGCAGATACAATTGCAGTCACTGCTCTTATACCATCATCCTGTTAGATGTCTCGGCCCTAAGCGAAGCCCGCCCCACCCTTCACCGTGGGAGCTGTTAGCTCTAACAGCTGTGCTGAGAAGGACCTGGGAGGATTTCCCATCAATATCCATAAACCACTCCACCCACAGTTTCTCAGAAGAGGAGCGGACCCGTACACATGTCCCTAGTCCCTAATACCTCCAATGTGAACGTGAGCTGAGCCCTTTGCTGAAATGCCCACCTGCTTGGTCAGGTTATTTCCTCATTGTTTATTTCCATTCAGAGTTGCTATGTCACTGACCCTTCCTGTCTAACTCACATCTGAAGGCTTTCTTTCCCCAAGACAGGAGCCCCTGAGCAGCCCATCTCAAGTAACATGACTTGGGACGTTTCTGCAGAAACGTAGAATATCTTGTGAACCTTTGGTAAGATGCCTTAAATAAGGTGAGTTAGGAAGGCAGTTACATAATAAGCATATAATTTTCACGCCATCTCACTATTACAGTGTTCAACCTAGCAACCTGATTGTTTTTTAATTTGCCATTTAATTCAATAGGTCTCTTCCAATGCAAGATGTTAAGGTGGTTTTTGTTCATAAGAGCTTATATTAGGAACAAAGAACCAGTGTTACAAATGTAATGGAAAAATTAGGATCCAAGTAATTTTGAGAAAAGATCTATGGCTTCAAAAAAAAAAAAAAGAGAGAGAGAGAGAGAGAGAGAGAAAATCTAGTCCCTTCTAAATAATTGCAAATTTGAGAAACATCTGCAGAATGCCAGAGGCAGTGACTACTCAATACCATGAATAAAAGTAATAAAGAAAATTAAATTTTGCTCAGGATTCCCTATTTTGAGATACAGGGACATGAACAACATTTTTTAAGATTGCTGTTAGTGACATCACTTTTTAAATTAAAGCTTGAGGAGAGACAGTTATAATTATTTTAAAAGTTCACTCACTGTTTCAATAAATGAGATTATAGATTATACAGGTAGGTATACATATTGGCAGACTAAGGAATGTTCCATTCGCAGAAATGGGAGGAGTTCTATTTCTTGTATCTAACTTCCTTGGAGTCCAACTTCCATAATTCAAAGAATCTCAACTCTGAGGTCTGTTGCTTAGAGAAAAATTAACTCGTAATTATAAATGAAATTTATATTTCATTAAATAATTTTCCCAAAGAATTGACAGTGTTTTAAGGCCTTGTTTATTTAAGCAATTAAATTAGAATTTAATGAGGAAGAATATTTGCATCCAATTAAAGACCAAAGACATGCACAGACTGCATTTCTTCACAATTAATTGATAACTTGCTTTACCATGGGCTATCTAGCAGTTAACCAGGAAAACATGTATAGGAAATAGATAGCTTTAATGAGAATGAGTTTCAGATTTATTCCTTTCAAATTAGTTTAATGCATTATCTAATCTGGTGTAAACAGAATCCCTTCCCCATATAACTGGCCCTTGAAGACTCATTCAGAACACCTCCATAGCCTTCTGGGGGTGGAAATCCTCACTGTCGAAGTCAGAACTTTCTCAAGGCACTGCCCAGCCATCACAGGTGTCATCTAAATGAATAGTGAGGACTCACAGTTTTCTGGATGCTGGCCTGTGTGGTCTGCACCTGCTGGGTGATGGGTATGCACATTGTGCAGAACGTTGGGGGCACACCTGGGCTGACAGGTGCCATATCCCAGCACCACCTGCACTTGTGGGGAGGTGGCGAGTCTTCTATTCCTGACCATCAATAATCTATTTTGACTTCTGTCTACCTCATGTTTAAAAGCTGTTAAAACATTTTCTTCTTGGCACTTGAACAATTACTCATTCACGATGAGATGGGTCTCCGAGAAGGTCATCACCAGCGAAATGTTCGCATCACGGTTTTGAAACTTAACAGTCTCCAAGGATCTGTGGGAAAAGGAGGCATGTGCTGTTTCCTCGTTCATCCGTGTGTGAGATCACTTTCATCGGAGCTGTGAATAGACGTTGCTGGGGTTCAAGTAAGGCTCTACAACTACCCAGGGGAACAGCCACCAAAAGGGAGGTTTTCTTAGGCACACGCATCTTCCATCTGTGTGAGAATATGAGCTCACGTACCAAAAAGAATTGGGCTAGTTTAACTGGTTATTCCACTCTAGTTGTCAAACAGAATGAACAGGTCAGTAATCCACATCTGGTCCTTAACACATTTTACCTATCATGGACAGAAGTCCAATCCCACAGCACACAGTTTCCACCCATAAAGAAAAGTGGCGGATGTACCCTCTACCCCAGCCCAAATCTCACCAATAGCAGTTTGCCTTTGAGCCATCAGCAAAGACCTTCACCGGGCTGTCAGGACTCGACTCTCTGGGCTCTTAACTGCCTTCCCTGAAGAGCCTTGCCCTGGGCTGTGCAAGAGCAGTAGCTGTTGAGTCTTGGGGCCAAGGAGCCACCTCTTTGGCTCCATCAGAGGAGCTGGCGATCATGCAGTGCGGGTGATGCCTAACCAAACAGGGAAAGTCTAGTGCATGCATCATTGTTTCTTTAGAAGTCAGTGAAGGAAATTGGCATTTATAAAAATAAGCATCAGCTTTATAGAATTAAGGCATCAAGAGGTTTATGAGGAGATTCCCAAGGGAGATAGAAACCAGGAGGGTTTAAGGACGCGGAGCTTTTCAAAGGGACGTTGTAAATTGCACTATTTATAAGGAAAATGTGTAGTGTAATATACCAGTGGAACACTTGGAAAAATAAGAATTAGCTGTTATTAAGGAATTATCCTAATTTTAGTTTCCCAGATGGACTATGAGCAGCATGCTAGCATGTTTTACAAAACCCTGTCCTAACCAGATCCAGTGTCTGATTCTTTCATCACACATTCCCAGTTACATTAAATACACAAAACTGTTTTTCCCCTAAGATTTATATGCCAAAGCTGTTGCTACTAGACAGGTTATTTCTGTATTTCTTAGCTTAAAATAGATTGTTTCTGTTATGCACGTTTTATGAATGGTCTGAACTTGGACTTCATATCTGAGGCTGGGACTACCTCACTAAGAGTGGCAGTGCCAGTTGAGTTCTGAAATTTCTGTCTGATGTGTTAGCATCCAGTGCCCGAAATGGAGAATCTAAGAGGCACTGGGCTGTTGCAGACATAAGATTAGTTTATTCTGGTCTGGGGTGGATCCCTGGTCCAGTGTGACCACTGCTCTTGACAGAGGAGCAGAGTGGACGCAGGTGCTTACTGAAGGATGTGAGGGGGAGGGAGGCAGGCAACACATCTGTCTACCTGGCCACAGGTCCGAGGAAGGCTGTGCCCTGCAGGCCCTCAGCCTCTGCCCAGCCTGTCCCCTGGTGCTCTGCCGATGCCAAGACTGGTTATGCCTGCTTTCATTTCCAGGCCGCTGTGTATCTCAGCATCTTCTTAAATTATTCATTTGAAAGAATCAGAGAGAGAAAGAGGAGAGGAGAGGAGAGGGAGAGGGAGAGAGAGAGAGAGGATGAGACACACAGAGGAGTTTCTATCTTTTGATTCACTCACAGTGGGGGCTGTGCCAATCTGAACTAGGGACCTGGAACTCGACTTACAGGTGGTAGGACCAAGTGCTGAAGCGATCACTCCCTAACTCCCAAAGTGTGTATTAGCAGGAGGCTGAAGTCCAGAGCCGAGTGAGGACTCAGACCCAGCTCGTGGATACGGATGTGGATGTCCAAGGAAGCATTTTGGCTGTGAGATTGCATGCCCACCTAGAGTGGGTCTGGGCCCATTCTTCTAGCCTGTAGTCTTTGTGGAAGATGCTTTCTTGGCACTGACTAGTACTAAGAACTGCTGTGGGATGGCATGTCTTCTGTGTGCTCACTGCAGGCTAAGTGAAGTTCCCGATGTGCCTAACATCTCTTTACTGTTGATGAACCTGAGAAACATGTGTGGCCTCCCACCAGGCTCTCTTGGTTTGCTCTGCTTCCTCCTACAGTTTTGGGTGTGATTTGATCAGTAGGAGGGATTCCTGCCTGTCTGTGTGTGGGCTCCAGCCTTGGAGAGTTCCTGAGTGAGTGGCCTTGAAGCCAGGCTGTCCCTCAGGTGTGGCCCTGCTCGGATGCCGGAGGGATGGCAGGATTGGCAGGAAACAAAGGGAGACTATGCAAGTGTTACTGTGGGTGTGTCACTGCAGGCCTCTTTCTGCAGAACTAGGAGGCTGGGAGCAGCAGGTGTCAGGGCAGAGCAGACTCCGGGAGCAGAAATGGGTGCACTGGATGGGCTTGGCCAAGCCAGGGACTCCTGGGGGCCTGGGCTGGCAGGGTTTGGGAACAGGAGGACTGTAGAATTCATGGGTAGGAGTGTGAAGGTCTGGAGAGGAGAGTGGGCTGGCAGAGGCTCTGGAGTTTTGTCAGGGGTGCTGCAGGTGCTGGCTGAGCAGGTGTCATCAGCTTGTGAGCTCCGGTACTGTGGTCACTATGTGCCATAGGCACAGTGTAAGGGTGGAGTTGGACAGGGGTAAAGCATGCGGATTTGTTTCGTTTGTGGTTACTCTTAATGGTTTATTTCTTACTCCCACTGATTGTCATCAGACTTTACTCTCAACTGTGTATGGGACCTCCTGTGTGTTGTGTGCAAGCAGGAGAGAATCCAAGGAAGTAACGAAGCCGTGCCTGCGAGGGTGCTCTGTGCATGTGTGGGCGCATGCCAGCACCTTCCCCACTCACTGCTGTCCACTCACTTCATGCTGTTTTCATCCGAGGCAGTTAGGCTGTCGCCTGCATTGGGTGGCTTCTTCCTGCTCAAAAGCAAATTTAAGTTTTCCAGAGATGTGATGTGAATGCTTGGTGCCATCATAGATGCCTACCAGTCTACTGTTACAGACCCCAGTGCCCTGTTCCCCGAAGAAATGTGCTTGCACAAAGACAATTATCAAATTGAGTTTCATTGAAGATAACAGCAGCCCTAATTCAGTTGTTAGGAATTTTTGCCATTTACCCAAGATACCAGACGCCAGTGAGCCACACAGAGGCTATCTTTGTTCAGTGCAGAGGGACGGTGCTTAGAAGGGGGAGAAAGTAGGACAGAGGGAGGGAGGGAGGGAGGCAGAGAGAGAGAGAGAGATAGAGATAGAGGCAGGCAAAGAGAAAGAGAGAGAGAGGCAGAGAGAAAGAGAGAGAGAGAGAGAGAGAGAGAGAGGCAGAGAGAGAGAGAGAAACTCTTGCCATAGTGGGAGGATATAGGCTCCAAGGGACCCCATGGCAAGAGAAAGGGGTCCTCAAGTGCGCATGAGGGGAGAGAGAATGAAACAGAACATAAGGGTGGGTTTTGGGACTACAGGGCTGCAGGGATTGGTAGACGTGGCTGTAGGTGGGACCATGGATACAGGGCCGCAAGGGATTGGTGGATAGGACTGTCAGGTACAAACTTGGACGCATAACTTAAGAGTCTGAGACTTTACAAAACTGAAATTGGAATTTAGCAGAAGTCAAACCTAAAGGAAACTGACACAGAAGCTTAAGGGAACCTAAGAGATGCAGCTGTTTAAACTGGCGCAGGTCTGAAAAGATGCGAGACTCATCAAGCTTTGGTGTTGATGTTCGAGTCACTCCTCATAGCTTATCTATAATATTCGTGATTATCTAGCAGAAGGTCTGTATTTGGCAGATTCATCCCCTGTTCTGGCAGCTCCCCTCCCTTGATCTTGTGCTGCTTGTGAACTCCACCCAGCCCCACCACCAGCATCCGCACGAGGTCACTCAGATCTGTTCATTCATTATGTACTCTTCCTGGTCCCTCTGCTTTGCTCGTCAAGGATTTTCTGTTAATGTAGTTTTCTAGAGAACATGATTTTCAGAACAGTTGTTTTGGCTTTCACTAAAAGTGCCGTGAGTGATTCTCCTGTGTGTCGTATGCTATGCGTGGCACTTGGAATCATGATGGTGAATGCACGCTGGCATGGCCTTCCGGGGCCCTGCGGCCTGGTGCTGGCAGCCGCAGACTGGGGAGGCGCTTGGATTCCCGTTGGCTTCCAGCATGTATCGTTACTCCGAAGCCAGGCGAGCTTCATGTGCAGGTCCTGCTGGGCATGACAGTCCTTGGCTGTCAGAAGTCTGGGCTGGGTTTTCCCAATACTGGGTTGAAATCTCCAGTGTGATCCGTGAGTGTGTTGTGTATGCCTGAATTGAACCCATTGTGTTCCTTTATGATTTTGGAGCCTGAAAATTGCTTAACAACAACTGGATCCTCAAATCAGAAAGACAGTGTGTTTACAGTCTATTTTTTCACCCTAGGAGTGGGCAGATTTCTGGTCTGATTCATGACTTTCTCTTTGGTTTCATACTCAACAGGCTGTTGTGGCCATTAGAAAGCTTCTGTGAGCTTAACACCTGGCAGGTGTGCTGTTCACCCTGATGTCCTGAGGCCTGGGTGGGACTCTGGGAGATTGTGCTCATGTGCTGTTTAGATCTCAGTATCTCTGAGGGTGCCTGTGACCCCAGGAGTGATTGACTCCACGTCTTCCTCCTTCTCCTCTCCCCCAGGAATACCAGATCCCTGGGTCTGGCCCGAGGAGAAGACCATCCTTTCCTTTCCCTAACCCTTCCTTCCTTTAAGTGACACTTCTGTGTGCAAGACACTGGGATGCAGAGATAAACGTGATACTGGTATAGTTCTGTCCGTCTGGTGGGAGGGACCACAGGAATGCTCTGGTTTAATGTAATCCAAAGATGCCACGTCCTGAGGCTGGGGCCGTTAAGATAGTACTTGGGAAGCCCCCATGTTGCAGACTGGAGAGCCTTGTTTGAATTCCAGCTTCCTGCTCATGCAGGAGGTGGCAGGTGATGGCAGGGGCCTGGCACTTACAGGCCTCCTGGGAGGTCTGGAGAAGTGCTGGTTCCCAGCTCAGTATCTCACCCAGCTCTCCCTGTGGGGCATTGGGCATGGAATGTGGTGGCTGTGACAGATCCTAAGGATTGTAGCTGCAAAACCAGGGCCAGGGAATATTCTAGCTCTGTATCTTGACCTGCCCAAATCCTCTCAGAATCTTCCTACAAGAAATTGACTCCTAAGAACAGAAGAGATTAAAAAATAAATGCTTTAGGATAGTCCTCGAAAAGCGCATCTGTAATTCCTCCTACCCAGGGTCTTGAAAGTGGTTGTTTTTTCTTTCTTTCTTCAGATGTAATGAGCACCCATTTTTCTTTAATTTATCCATTTGCACTTTCAAGATAATTTGTTTCTAATGTGTGAAACCGAGAGATCCCAGGGACATGTCACTAGCAGTGTTTTGATGGAGATCTATTGCCTCTTATGTCTGTGAGGGTTTTTACACGTTTTAGATTTTCATGTATTTTTTCATTTTTGTTCTTATGTGCATTAATTCAGCTCCCATGAACACATTGGCCATGACCACTTTCTGTGGCCAGCTGCTGCTCCACCCTGGGGTTCTCCTGCAGGTGGTGCTGTGAAGAGTCTTGAACTTTAGCCCCAAAGGTTGATGAGACGCCCACCGTTTTAGATACATAGCCTCTTTAAATAGTTGCTTCCATATCTGTTTCCCTTAGGTTTTAGCTCCTTTAGGTTTCGATTTTAGTTTCACTTTTGTAAGTCTCAGGCTATTTAGCTAGATGCCAAATTTTGTACCTGACAACCCTATCCACCAATCCCTTGCAGCCCTGTATCCCTGGCCCCGCCTACAGCCGCGTCTACCAATCCCTGCAGCCCTGTAGTCCCTATACCAGCCCCCATGTTCTCTTTCGTTTTCTCTTGTTTTCTCTCTCTCTCCCATGCTTCGTGGTGGTGGTGGACCCCTCTCTCCCCCGCTGCTGTGGTCCTTGAAGCCCCATCCTCCCGCTATGGCAGGAGTCCCCTCTCCTTTCCTCTCTCTCTCTTCACCCACTCTGTCTTCACCCCCTTCCACACCAAATCTCGTTTGTGGCTCCCTGGTGCCTGGTGCCTTGGGCACATGGTGAACATTCCTCATCTCTCACTTTCTCAGAATGTGCGACGTCTCAGATGTGGCCTGTGTCTGCTGTTACTATTAGGGAAACAGCAGCGAATGCAGAAACAGAAGGAACCAGGAGCGAACTCACAGCCAAACTGAGTTTATTAGGTGGAGTGACCACGTGGCAGAGGCCCAGTCTCAGCAGGCTGGACTTTTCTGGTTTGGCATCTTGGGAGTGTGGAAAGGAAAACTTAGCAATGGAGGAATCCTCAGGAAATGGAGGCGGGGGTGGGGACCAGCCAGCTTTTCCAGTACTTGTCAACCTTGGGAGGTCGGATGCAGTGACTGGGGTGGTGGGTTAGGCTGGTGGTTTGAGCTGCATTTCCGAGAGGCCCTGCAGGGAGATTGTCCATTTATTGCCCCAAGGCTCCCTTCTGTTACAAATCAAGTACAGCAGTGTCTGGCTGTTGGCTTTGCACCACATCTTTCTAGATGTCTTCTGCCTTAAATTCAGACCAATCTGGGCCAGAGGCAGTAAGTGTGGACATTCCTTGCCCTCACACAAGTGACCTGACCATGAAAGCCTCCCCTAATTTCCCTTGGGTCATGTGTACCCCTTTGCCAGGGTCTGACTCTGTCAAAACTGTACACAGATACATGGAAATGTCCTGCTTTCCTGCTTTGGTATAAATAACCCAGCAGACCTGCGTTGAGAGCTGGGAGATCCTAATGGCATCAGCTATAATATCTGCTTTCAGATGTTTTTGTGTGGAGGTAGACAGAATGATGCTCCCTTTTCCCAACGCTGCGGGGCTGTCAGAAGCTGCGGGGCTCCCGAAGGCCAGTGAGGGGGAAAGCAGAGAAGAGCTGCTCGGAAACCTTTCTCGGAGCCCTTGGTCCCAGTGCGGATGGTCTTGCACTGTTCCCCCTGGAGCTCTGGCTGTGCTTCCGTATCCTTTCCATCATGCCATGTGATGCATTTCTTCATGACGTCAGGTCCAAGAGGCCTGATCCTTTATTTCCCAGATATGGAAACACACACACCCATACGTGTGGGGTTCTAAGTGGCTTAGTGTTCACACAGACTCACAGAAACTGTCAGACTTTAGATGGGGCACCAGTTTTGGAGAAGTTGTTTTGAGGGGGAAAAAGAGATTTGAGCTTGCTGTTGTTTGAAGTTTCTTAAAAAGTTGCAGAAATGTGCATGGTACATTTCATTAACGCAATGAAAGCAGCCTCTCGAAGCGTAATTCTGGTAATCGGCGTATTTGCTGGGAATCGTCAATTCAGTTTATAGTAACCCAAATTCAAATTAAGTTCATTATCTTCCATTTGAACAAACAATAACAGTTTTATATCCTGGAATAGTGTAATGAGATCAAATGAATCCAATTCGATTTGGTGATGGGATTTCCAAAGCCAGTCTTTTGTTCTTGGCATGTGTTACCCCCTGCTTTTCGCTTGATTTTTTTTTTTTTTTTGGCTTTCAGGAAGCTACTTGCCATAAACATGTCTGCTTATGTAATAAACATCAGAACAATAAAATGGATCAGATTTGTCAGTTTTTTATTGTCAAACATCTTTTTTTTTGGCATTCTGAGTGTTGAATTGCTTATATCATAAGCTTTTTGACCAAATACTTGAACATGTCAAAAATCATTTGTTAAAGATTTATTTGTTTGAAAGAGTTATAGAGATAGCGAGAGAGTGAGTGTTGGTAAAGGGAGGTAGATAAAGAGATTTTGCATTCATTGGTTCACTCCCCAAATGTCCACAACTGCTAGGCTGGGCGAGGGCATAGCCAAGAGCAGGAGCTTCATTTGGGTCTCCAGCGTGGGTGATCGTGGCCCGACATTTGAGCCATCCTCCTCTGCTTTCCCCAAAGCTTTGGCAGGCACTTGAGCAGGAAGTGGAGCATCTAGGACATGAACCAGTGCCCACAGAGATGCCAGCATCATGAGTGATCACTTTACCCGCTATGTCACAGCGCTGGCTGCAGACTCCCAACAGCTTCAGCTAATCCTGATATTTGCTAAATTTTTATGAATTTTTAGTGGCTGGATTAGTATAGCCCAAGTGGATTCATGTCTGTTGATTCAGGTTGCTTTGCTATTTTGCCTCAGTTGAGATATGTGAAGAAACTAGTTTAGCAGGACTTGTAATTCCATGGGGTTAGGCCCACATATCCCACACAGAGTCTACCCTTGGGCCTGATTCTCTTGCGTGCTGGTTAGTTTTATGGGCCAAGCTAACGTGTCCCGTCCCCTAGTTCCTCACACATAGGGAGTTGGACTGGGAGCTGAGTGTTTTCATGTTTTTTTTCACAGATCATTGTCTTCTTCCATATTGTAATAGGACGTGACAAGCGATAGTTTGCTAAGCATCCATGGCCATGTGGAATCCGAAAGCCTTTCACTCATCTCCTTTGATCTTGTTTATATTGTAAACAGACTCATTAGCCATAGCTGACTTTATAGTGAGGCATACTGGATTTGGGGAGGTACTCATTCACACTGTATTGTCTACTGTCATGACTGTTGCAATAGAGGAGCAGGGTTGGGCTTTTCTCTGAATCCAGCAACGACTGCCAAATCAGTGAATGGGAAATCGCTGACTGGTGAGGCCAGGGGTGGGCGATTCTTGCTAAATAAACCAAGTGGAATTGTTACTGAGAGCAGATCGAGGACTTCATCAGACATAGGGGTGCTCAGATATCGAAGGAAATGGGGATCTCTTAAACTGGACTTGGTGGGATTTGCTCTTTGTACGACCCCCAAGAATAGGTCCCCCACAAGATGTGGACTCGCTGAGAGGCAGGCTCACAGGCCCTGACTCAAGTTTTGTTCAAGGAACGTGTCCCTGTCAGCTTTGCCCCAACGTGACAGTGTTTCACGTTCAGCTTCAGCAAATCATAGCATCAGTGTTACGGTCAAACTCACTGCAATGATGCCCACCTGTTAGGAAGCTCCAAGCTGCCACTGGGGGACTGGCCCAGCATTCTAATTTCATATTCTGTAACAGGTGGCAAATGCTCTTAACTCTATTCCGCTCAAAGTGGCAGGCTTGGTTTACTATTTTGCCTTGTTTTGGAATGTTTGTCAGATGCCCCATGCTGAATCACTGTGGTTAGTCTGTGGTTTCTCAGGTGGAGAGTGTGTGTAAATATACATGCTTCCAGGTGTGTCCCAGGAATGTCAGAGTTCAGTGATCAGGGCCAAGCTATACCAACTCCTAGTGCTCAGTCAAGGAAAACGGCAAGTGTGTTTGTAGAATACAGAAAGTCCTGGCATGGTTTTAACCCACTGTTTTGATTCCTTCTAACGTACCAGCAGTCTCTCACACCATTGCTTTTGCACCAGTTAAAGCCGTGTCAACTGATGGGAAAACAAAACAAAAACAAAGCAACTTCCATGTCAGCATTGTTAGGGAAATCGCTTTGGCTTTAGCAACCAAAAACAAAAGTGTCTTGGGGAAGGTACAATCACACGCATTTGAGAACTGTTGCTTTGGAGTATCAAAATTTGGGAAATGGTTTATGTGATCCTAACACATGTTAAACATTAATTAGACTAATTTACTGAGAGTTAGGTTTAAATTTTTGCTACCTTAAGCCCAGTATGTTATTCAAACGTGTGTGTGTATGTGTGTGTATGTATAAGAAGAGAAAAAAAAAGGGAGTGAGAGTGTTTAGGCACACAAAGGCAAGGGAGAATCAGAGCTGGTGTGAAGGGCTGCTGTGGGGGAAACTGAGCAGAGATGTACACAGTTCCTGATTTTGAGACACATTCCAACCTGCTGAGTGCTTCATTTTGACTCCTCATAAAGGCAGAGATACTTGCTGCTGTGTGATTGGCTGAGGCCGCTGAGGCACCTGTTGCTGTGTGGCGATTGGCTGAGGATACTGAGGCACCTGTTGCTGTGTGGCGATTGGCTGAGGATACTGAGGCACCTGTTGCTGTGTGGCGGTTGGCTGAGGATACTGAGGCACCTGTTGCTGTGTGGCGATTGGCTGAGGATACTGAGGCACCTGTTGCTGTGTGGCGATTGGCTGAGGATACTGAGGCACCTGTTGCTGTGTGGCGATTGGCTGAGGATACTGAGGCACCTGTTGCTGTGTGGCGATTGGCTGAGGATACTGAGGCACCTGTTGCTGTGTGGCGATTGGCTGAGGATACTGAGATACCCACTCCTGTGCAGCGAGGATGCCACCTCATTCCTCCTTTCTGAGCAGTTGGGTTCCATATTTTCAGGGCCTTGTGGAAGCACCTGCCCAGATGAAGAGGCTGGAAGCCTTTATTCCTGTGCAACTGCATCTGCCCACCCTTTCTGTGCTGACAACGACCTCTACCTCAGGCAGGAAGTTGCCATGGGGGAAGAGTGGAAGCTGTGCAGGAGCCATGGAGTGCAGCAGGGTGTGCAGGGTGTTCTGCGCACTGCTCTCAGTCTTTGTGGGTGACCCAGGTCTGGATGATCTCAATAACTTGATGAAGTCTTCGTCACCTTGGCCCAGCCTTTGGGAAGTACAGCGCTTAGGTGGAATCACTGGAAACAGCTGTGGGTGGGATCGGGGAATCGCCTTGGCTCCGCGTTGGAGACATCTGAGTGCAGACCAAGCTGCTGTGCTGCACCTGCTGGCGGCTTGGAGGAGGGTGTGCGTTATGTTGGCCATATGAGAATGAACGATTGAAGAAGAGGACAGCTCTACTCCAGCTCTTGTCTGGGCGTAGTGACTTATTGGTGCATGACCGCAGGTCCTTCCTCAGGACACAAGGGCGTGGGAGATGGCTCTCCAAGGGCCCTGAGGTGACCATAGTCTCACTGACCCTAGGGTCTCTGGGCCCTGCTGAGTCACTCGGAGTCCACACAAAAGGGTACAGTTTGACTTTAACTGCCCAGCTTCTAAATTTAAGAGTATTAAATGACCATAGTCTTCCAAACAGTAGGTCTAGTTCAAGAATTTCTTACATAGAATTCCTCAGAGACAAGTCAATATGGGTGCTCATGCATTTCAGAGGAAGAATGACTTCAGTCAGTAACAATTGAGAAATTTTCAAAAAATACAAAACTGTAAATAATTGATGATAAGTGGTGTCATGAGATGTTTTGTGGACTGTTTTTGGGATAAAGGGATCTTCCTAATGAAAATGGCCCCAAGTAAGAATAGAATAAAATGAAATATAGTGAAGATTGCAATCAAGAAACTCAAATGACATCGACGAGTACAGCTTAACACTGCTCTTCTCAAACGTGTGTTCTGTTTTCTATGTGCTTACCAATCATCTTCTGTTTTTGTTATACATATGTGATCATTGATGTTAGAAGAAAGATGTTAATAAGACACTGGAGAGAAGTGTTAGAAAGGATGGCGGACCGCCTGGTGTCTACTTGAGAGAGTGAGAGCCAGGCCTCGGCTGTTGGCTGAATGTGCCGGCCCTTTGACCTGCGCGTTCTTCTGCCGGACCCACGGGACAAACTCTCTTCTGCCGGATGTGGCTTTTCCTTCTAGAACATTTCTTTGGGGTGTAGCAAGGAAACTGTAGGACAACACTAGGTAATACAGTTCATATAAGGAATCAAGCTACATTCCACTGAAAGCAGGAAGAGCCTACAGCCACTCGCTTGTTGATCACACTGTCATTCATGCTACTTCAGCAGCATCAGTAGAGCTCCTATTTCTCCACAAGTATTGAGGATTGACTTTCTACAAACAAACCTCAAGATTTTTGAAGTGTTTCCTGTATGTTTGCATGCTTGAAGTCATTTTCATGTATGTTGAAGAATCAAATTTGGAAACAAATATGATTCAAATCATATACAAGCGCATACATGCATGTACACACTTCATCAGGCTCATGGAAAAATGAGGGTTAATTTCTTTTGTGGTACAAAAACAGCTGACATCCATGCACGTGGGAAGTGTATCCTATGGAAAAAGCTGCATGGATTTAAAAGGCTTTTGTACCGGAAGTAAACTTTTAAAAAAAAGCATTTTAAATTGCTGTGTGTATGCCTCTGATTGTGTCTGTAGGGAGTGTGGCTGTCCCATTCCATTCACCAACTTGTTAAGATGCAGCAGAAAGAACAAAGATAATGATGTAATTTAAATTAGCAGTTATAGTTGCTTTGTTATTGAATTCTGTTTTTCAAAACTTTTTTATTTATATAAATGGAAAATTGCATTTCATACATACAGATTTTAGAACAAAATCATGCTTTCTCTCTTGTTCCAATCTACTTCTACCTGCAATAGCATCTTCTCAACTTAGTTTACACTCACAAGCTTAATCCTCCACTAAATAAATAAACAGGTACTAATTAGAGAAACCAATTTCCCTCAGAAGTATAGTAGAGTATTTGTGCTATAAACAATAATCAAATCTCAAAATGTGAACTTCTCCCTACGCGTTACATGCAATTTTGGTACTCTATTATCAGACATCAGTACAAACATCTGTATTTCTGTTTGGAGAATTGGTTTACTTCACTGAGTATAATGCTCTCTAATTACATCCTTTCTTTTTGTGAAAGGAGAGTTTTCATTCTTCTTGTGGCTGAGTAGTAGTCCATGCTATAAATATATCACGGTTTCTTTATCCAGGCATCAGTGGATGGCATGTAGCTTAGCTCCGTATGTAGCTATTGTGAATTCAGCTGCTATAGATGTGGGGGTGCAGAGTACTCTTTCTTATGCTGATTTCATTTCCTTTAGGTGAATTCCCCTACTACAAAAGGCAGGCCAGGCTCTGCCGCAACCTGAGTGTCTGCAACTCATGTTTTGCTGAAGGGTACGTTGTGGGGTGTTTGCTGCATGAGGACCACTCTAGAGGTGGTGTGGTCTTACCCTTGAACTCTGCAGTCCAATGGTTGTAACCCAGGTAAAACATGCTGAGCTCGCTTGAGATACAACAGAGTGCTGAAAGTCACAAGTAAGCCCAGCAGTGTAGTCAGGCAAGTGCAGTTACTACCACGCTTGAGTTCTTGTTAGTCTGTGAACTCTGAGTGTGTATTATAAAAATGAACCCCTGTCTCTGATGTGCACATAAGGGATCCACCTGCAGCCTGGCTTCAGCCTCGCTTCTGTAGGGAGATGTGCACCAGGGGCTGCCTCCTAACCCCTCCACCTGCCATTCACCATCACCACGTCACAGAACTCAGCTCATCATGATTATCCTGCTGGTATTGAACTGTCTTAAGCTATTGGGCCTCAGCCATGTTTTTAAGCTCTTTGAATCCAAATAGAAATTGAGGGATATCTTTAAGGCAGCTGAAAAGTCTGTAAAAGATACCATCTAGGGTCTGTGTTTTCAAATGACATTAGAAAGACACTCGGCAGAGTCTTGCTGCATATTTGATGGCTACTCTGTGCTTCTTATTAGTCCCAATTCTCTAAGTTGCCGAACAAAGTACATTTCTGGGACACTTCCAAGTTCTCTCAGGCTCAAAGATATCCTGGGGCCTTACAATGGACACCAGTTGTTACTGGAAAAGCCCTCCAATAACTTCACTGTTATCATATGAGCTGCAATTTGTTGAATGCCAACATTTCAGGTAGGACATTGCTGTTTAGGGTGAGTAAACAGATGTTGGGATGCCCGTGTGCTATCATGGCGAGATGAGTTTTGTTGTTAGGCAAACCAGAGAATTCTCAGTCATTTGCTCTCGACTACATTGAGTGTGGTGAGATCTTCCCAGACCAGTCTCCAAGTGGCAAGATCTTACCTCTCTACAACTTCCCCCGGAGCCTTATGAACACTCAGCTGTGGCTGTGCTGCTTCTCCAGAAAACCCTGCTGTAAAAGCAAAGCTGAGTTGGCTGGACCTGCCCCAGCCAGGGAGAGCGTGTCCTTGATGGGATCTGCAGGGTGCCCGAGAAAGGGCAACTCCGAAGCATGCTGCTGTGGTTTTCAAGAAACTCAAGGCTCTTTGCAGAAAGAACAGTGGTTTTGGGATCGGGTCAGTTTAGGGTTGCTGAGCCCGAGAAGGTGAGATTGTGACTGAGCCCTGGGGAGTGATCGCTTGTCAGGTGATAAGTAGCTTACCCAGTGGTTGACATAGTTTTCTAAGGAAAGAGCTGTTTGTCCATAAGAGTAAACTGTTTGCTAGGGTAAATTGAATTGCGATAATGTCCTGCAGTAAGAGAAGTTTGTTTTTTTCAAGCCTTATCTTCATGGAAAGAATTTTCTGAACAGATAAGGAAGTCCTGTTGGTACATGCAGTGTTGGTTGCCTGTTTTGCTCTCCTACATGCTAGCCTGTGGCTTCTCAATGCAAGTGTTTCCTTGTGGTCTCAGTAAGAGATCCACATCACCTACTGGGGCACCTGCTCCTGGTATGGGTCTCACCACACTATCTTCTCACTGCTCCTGACTCTGTTTCTAATCCCCCCCCCCCCCGCTCAAAATTGTACCAAGTCTTCCCGATAATTCTGGGAGATATTATGCTACTAATTTAATCTGATAGAGGAATTAAATACCTTAACAAATTCACATTATCAGAAACCCTGAGACCAGAATCTTCTGAGAGCAAAGGCTGTATTTTAACACTTTGTGTATTCAACTGCCTTGGTTCCCCTGAGTCAGAAGCCTGGGTTGAGCTAGGTAAGAATCTGCTCCATGCTGTTCAACAAGTGAGTTCTTGCTGAGTCCCTTGAAGTGTGGTATAAATAGGATCCCACAGGACAGGCTTCTGTGCTAGACAGTGGCCACATTGGCAGCTCTGCTTACAGCTCTGTGTTATGGCTCTGTATATAGGCAGGACAAGTTAAAACCTTTTGTTTTGTGTAGCCACACCATGTAGTTTAGGGCAATTCTCAGTGCGTACAAAACCATCCTCTCCCATCTCAGTCAAAACTCTGTCCTCTTGGATTGAAGCAGTCCCAGGTCACTCCATTGTTAACCTTAAATCATTGCCGAGTGTGGGCACCTCCCAGGGCTCCTGACGCCATGATCTGGCATGGCATAGAATCGCAAAAATAGCCCAACTGGGCAAAATCCTGTAGCTACCACATGGCCAGCCTAAAACAGGGATGCAGTCTTCGGTGAGTCATGGCTCCATGTGGCATGCAGGGACACATTAGGTTTCCCACCTCATTTTGGCAAACGATGATGCCACAGAGGCTTCATTTCCATGTACTTAAATTCTCATTTTTTGGAACATTTTTTTTCCTTCTAGGGTGTCTTGTCTTTTGATGCTTCTCCCATTCTTTTCAGTGAATGCCTGTTCCTTGAGGTCCAGGTAAAACAAACCTCCCATCAAAAGAGGCCATGTTTAAAAGTAGTTTTTTTTTTTTTTTTTTTTTTTTTTTAATAGTGAAACATAGCATGTGATCTAGGCTTGGTCTGCTTCCTGCTACCTCCTGGTGGTAAACGCTCCTTGCCCTCCAGCTGCCTCATCTGTAAAATGGGTGTTGGAGTGTGGAAGATGCATGGGACGCTGAGCTCAAGGCCTGACACATGGGTAAGAGGATGCAAAAAAGACGAGTCTCCTTTCAATTAAAAGATTAACACTTGCTTCCTGACCATTGGGTTCTATATTGACAGACGTTTGATTAGGGTTTATGGAACAGTGTCCACAGTCCTGGCATCAATCAGCCCATGCTTCCCATTGATTGTACAAACGGTAAGAATGGGACACAGCTTCAATGCTCCAGGCTTGGATGAAGAGGTGTAAACCAAGACTCCTGGAGTGTCTTATGTATAGATAGCCTAGCTACTGACTTACACATTTTTCTAACTATCCTTTCCCAATCATTCTATGGCAATTACACCATTAGTCCCCAAGCGTGTGCCAGGCTGCACTGCTGCTTTCGGATCCCACAGCCTACCTCTTCTCTCCTAGGCTGCTGCGTTGGTTTTGTCACCTCTGTAACTCTTGCTGGGTCTCCTTGCTTCAATTTGGAATGAAACATGATAATATTTGTGTTACCTTGAAGCTTGTGAGTGTTGGTTGAGTTTTGCATGCCTCCTACATTCGTAACATCACAGGAGCACTTGATAACAGGAGCGGGCCACGCTTTTCTCTGTAGCCCTGCTACCTGTTATGAACACTAACACCCAAACATGTGATCCAGGAATGATCCAAATGTGTGTGAAGACTCATCCTGTGGCTTCCTGAAGTCCCCTTCCTGATGATCTTTTGAGGGTGGCAGCAGAAATGCGATTCTATTTGCACATTTAGTACCATATGCTAAATGATCCAAGGGCTGAAGTTGCTTGGAACAATTGTCTGAGGTTAATGGCAGGAGATGATAACAATTTACTTTTTTTTTTTTTTAAGATTTATTCATTTTATTACAGCCAGATATACACAGAGGAGGAGAGACAGAGAGGAAGATCTTCCGTCCAGTGATTCACTCTCCAAGTGAGCCGCAATGGGCCGGTGCGCGCCGATCCGAAGCCGGGAACCTGGAACCTCTTCCGGGTCTCCCACGCGGGTGCAGTGTCCCAATGCATTGGGCCGTCCTCAACTGCTTTCCCAGGCCAGAAGCAAGGAGCTGGATGGGAAGTGGAGCTGCCGGGATTAGAACCGGCACCCATATGGGATCCCGAGGCTTTCAAGGCGAGGACTTTAGCCGCTAGGCCACGCCGCCGGGCCCCAATTTACTTTCTGAATATGCGTCTCAACTCCTAGGGTAGAGGAAGTGTGGGAACGACTTGATGAGAAGCTGGAAACTCAGCTCTTTCCCCCTCCCACTGCAATTACAGCTGCCATTGGTGGTTGCCAAACACCAGAGCGGAACCCCACTCTTCCTGCACGCATAATGCAGCGACATGGCCAATCAGCCGCTCAACTGCTTTCAGTCATTGTAAATATACCTGACAGTCACATCCATACCCAATGATTCCCACATGCTTCATGGTATTCAGTTAATCAGATCAGCGTGATTTTAGGGTTAAGTGACTTGTGGGATCATGTCATAGAGTCTTTACATTAAATTGAGAGGACTGACCCAGGAATCCAAAGCTCATTAGTGGTGGACAAGTTCAACACAAGATTGTGAGCTGAGGTCTAGAAATAAGGACCTTGCTTTGGGAAACCTTTCTTTAACTTATTTTACTGTGATCCTTTGTTTTGTTCTTCAGGGAACTCTCAAGCTTGGCTTGGAAATTGTCATCTATAGCTTGACACTTGCATATGCAAACATGGCACCAGAAATCACGTCATTGTCATTATAGATGGAATTTACTGAACCGTCACTGAAGTATCAGATTTGTGTTTAGGATAACATAGGACGTAGAAATACCATTGTCAGTCCCATTCTTCAGCTAAGGGGAATAGGATGTGGAGGATTCTTGTTCAAGATCATCTGATTTAGACCTCGGCAGCTGACAGCTTTCTTGCAGAGCTGAAACTGTTCTTCTGTTATTTGAGGATTGTCCCTCTTTCCAGTTTGACCCGCTCCTCCCCCAGAGAAAACCAAACTCGTGGATCTCAGGTCAGATAAACAGCGACCCAGGACCCGGCGGAGTTTGAGGAGAGTGCCTCGTATCCCTTGAAGCACTGTGTGTCTCCGTTCTAGAATTTTCAGAGGTCTGTTTTTACCAGTTGTCTTTATTTGCTGAGCTTTATCCACTTTATGCTTATCATAAGCATACCGTCCTTACCCCACTGGGCAGAGTGGCAGTAGCTTTTTAAAACTCGTTGTTCTAAGGGCTGGCATTGTAGCATAAACTGCCCTGTATTAAAGTGCTGCTTTGAGGCCCGGATGCTCTGTTTCTGATCCACCTCCCTGCTAAGACACATGGGAAAGCAGTAGAAGATAGCCTGTGCACTTGGGCTCTCATCACCCACGTGGGAGACCTGGGCGGGGCCCCTACCACTCACTTAGGTGCTCTGGATTGCATGCTGGGGTCCCAGCTTCTGCCTGTCCTAGCCCTGGGTTTGCAAGGGTTTGAGGAGTGAACCAGTGTATGGAAGAGCCCTCCGTCTGCCTTTCAATATTCACCAAGCAGAAATCTTCCTCGGGAATTCTGGCCCCATAGTCTGCCCTGTTAAGGTCCTTCAAGGGTACCATTAACAATCAATTGAAATGAGCTTGGAGGCCAACTCTGTTTCCCACAGTTGCTCTGTGGCCATTCTGCCCAGTGGGCATTCTGTTCATCACATTTATGTGGAGCATGTTGGATCTATGTTTGTCTTGTCCAACTGTGGCTTTTCAATAGGGCTCCTTTGAAGTGACAAGAATCTCTCTGCAACATTAAGCTACCAGGTGGGAAGACTCACTAGAAAATTCAAGTGGTAAGGAAACAGGAAGCATAGACTCCAAATCTCAAGTGAAATGCACTTTAAATGTCTTTGACCTTCCTTGTACACTCACTGCGTGCGTGTCTGAGACTGTCTTCAGGATGGGTTCATGGTCGCTTTGTCCTGAGCAGCAGAGACAGATGTGTGAGTGTAGAGCCTACCTGGAGTCCAGTCCAGTAGGGTTGGCTTCGTTCATGATTGCCTCCTTGCTAGAGCTGCTAGGATGTAAGGAACACTGAGGAATGAATTGCTTTTTGGATTATGTAGCTATGATTTTCATGGAATTTATGGAGCACACCAACTTCTTAAGTCCTTCAATGCAAGTATTCTCAGACTTGCAGCAGTCTTTGCATGCAGCTCTCTGAGTCTGTGACTGTCGCAGTGTGGGGAGCAGATGCCCCTTCTCTTTTGGCCCTTCCGGAAGTGCACTTTATGATCTTCAGTCAGTTCTTGAGACTGTGGCTCATTGATCTTCTCCACTCTAGCAGTCACCTTCAGTGCCCGATGAGAGCGCAGGTACCTACAGAGCCCCAATGAACTCAAGGTGGGAGCAAGGTGCAAGAAACTGACAGTTCTACCAGGCATAGTTTGTGGTTTTATGGTTTATTTATTTGAAGTTCAAAATTAGAGGGAGGAGGGAGAGAGAGAGAGAAGGATTTTCTGCTGTTTCATTCCCAAGATGACTGCAATGGCCAGATCTAAGTCAGGCTGAAACGATGAACTTCCGTAAGGTCTCCCGTGTGGGTATCAGGGACTAAACTCTTGGGCCCTCTTCCATTGCTTTTCTCAGGCCACTAGCAAAGGGTAGAAGTGGATTGGAAGTGGAGCATCCAGGACTCTAACTGGCATCGCCAAGGCACAGTTATTGATTATAGAGCCTAGTAACACAGAAGGCAATAGATTAAGGCTGGGCAGAAATGTCAAGGCTGAGTTGCTGTACCATATGTGCCTGACACACCATCGAATAAAGGGTAATGGGCTAAGCATGAACTCAGGCTCCTGGTGTTGCAACTAATTAGCATCTAAAGAAAATTTGCATGAGTCTTTTTTGTTTCTCTTGGATCCTCTGTAATTCTAGGCTGGGTTGGTTGAATTTTTGATGGCTTATGAAAGACATGCATGGATCACAACTTGGAGCTTTTGCTTTGTCTCTGTGCAAAATAAGCCTTTTAGATGACATTCGTTTGACTATTGAGTAATAGTCCCATTGATGTCTTGAGCAGGCTGGGAGAAAACATACATCCTAGTCCGAGGGAAAATACCCTCTTGCATGCAGTCCGTGGTCAGAGGCTGCAGTACCACGGTTGGTCATTATTGCGTGCACGCAGGTGTGAAAACTCTTGTCTAATTTAGTCTTGTCAGAATAAATTAGGATTTTATGACATTTGATCTTAATGCATACTTCTGATGACATGTTTCTCAGTAGGACATCAGTGAAGAACGAGGGAACGGATTCTCAAGCAAAGGTGTAGAAGGTGGTTTGTGTTTGAATCTGAAACCGAATTGGAGGTGGGGGAGAGGCTTGGCATTGTGGTAGAGCATATTAAGATATTGCCTTTGATTCTGGCATCCCATAGGGATGCCTGCTTTTTTGCTGGTCACTCCACTTCCAATCCAGCTCCCTGCTAGAGTGCATGGGGAAGCAACAGAAGATGACCCAAGTACTTTGGGAGACCTGGAGAAAGCTCCTGGCTCCTGGGTTCACCTTGACCCAGCCCTACCCATTGTTTCTGTTTTGGAAGTGAATCAACAGATAGAAAATCTCTCTGTGTTTCTCCCTCCCAGTTATTCTGCCTTTCGAGTAAATATTTAAAAATAAAAAGAAGTGATTGTGGGGGTGTGGCTCCTGGAATTGTGGCAGAATAAGTTAAGCCACCACTTGCAGCCTAAGCATCCCATACACTCCTCGTTAGTGTGCCTGGGAAAGCAGCAGATGGTGGCCCAGTTGCTCGGGCTCCTGCCCTCACATTGGGGACATAGATGGAGTTCCAGGATCCTGACTTTTGCCTGGCCCTGCTCTGGCTGTTGTGGTCACTTGGGGAGTGAACCGGAAGAAAGATCTGCCTGTCATCATCTATCCTTCTCTGTTGGTAACTCTTCCTTTCAAATAAATAATAAAAACAGTGACACTTTATCTGAAGCAGGAAGTGTGGGGTGGTGATTTTCTGGATCAGTCAGGCAAATGAGAGAAGTTGCTTAGACTTGTCATCCTTTCTTCAGGTCCTTGGTTGAACCAGTTCATCACAGTCGTGACTCGGTTTTGCTTTCCTGTGGACCTAGTATTTCCATTGTGCTGTGGTCCTCCATTTGCTGTCTGTGTCTGAATGGGCCTTCCCAGTCCCCTCATCTGTATGCGATGAGATTCTGTCAGTAGTAAACATTTATTGAACCTTTATGTGACAGTCACAGCTCTAAATACCTTATTACTGTTTCATCCTCAGCGGCAGCTCAGGAAGCAGGTATTAACATTTCTAGTTTGTCTGCAAGAGACTAAGATGCAGAGAGATAAAAAAAAACTTGCACAGCTAGTAAGGAACCGACTTAAGACAGCATTGCATGTCTGATCCTGACCCTCTCCTGGGATCAGCTCACCATGTGGAGAGAAGCTTTGGTGTCTTCCGGATTCACCCTCTCTAGCTTGGCCTAGAACAAGTGCAAGGCAGCCAACAGGCAGCCGTGGTGAGGTAGGGACTGGACTTCCTGCTGAGTATCCCAGGCAGCAGGTGTTGCCAAAGTCAGGCTGTGTAGTTCTCCGGGGAAGTTGTCCGGGGCAGCCGTGCCTGTCCCCGTCCTGCTGGTGGCCCAGTATGAAGTGGGCCCCAGTGTGGAGATGCACAGGCTCCCCTCATCCTCTCTCCTCTCCTCATTACCCAGCACAGCCCCAAGAAGAGGCTGTCATTCTCATGGAGACACAGAAAGGGGCCCAGGGCATCTGAAGTGTTCTGGATGTGTCTGATGTATATGAATAAACAGATAAATCCAGATTTGCTCTACAAAATGAAATAATAGGGAAATTGCTAGGAGCTGTCATTTTCCTTTTTCAACTTGGTGAAGAATATTCAACCCAATATCTTTCAAAATGCAGTACATGGAACAGGTTCTCCACATTTACTTGTTAAAATAATGCATGTTACATTTTATAAGTCTGATGTCTTGGTTTCTTTGGACAATAAAAATGGTAAAATATTCCTTCACCTGTTGATGAATGCAGTGATGAGGGAGAGGATGAAGGACGAGAGAGCTAGCTGGGAGAGGTTTTTTTTGCCACACCTTGGTTTTGTTTACCTGGAATAGAGCTCAGTTTCTGGAACTCACAGTCCCCTTGGGGCTGCGAGACCAACACTAAGTCAGTCATAAATATGCTACTGTGAAAATCAATGTGATGTCCGAAAAACAAATAGCTAGAAAACAAAGCATTTTTCTTGTGCTCTGTGAATTTTCCTTGGCGTCAGTTGATCCCCTGTTAATGGCTTTTGTCTCCTGTTTGATGTGACTCCTTGGGGCGGGAGTCACGTCCAACCTGCCCTTGTTCAGGTAAAAATGAGAACCTCAAGGTTCTCGAGGAAGTTCATCGATCCAGGCAGAAACGGGAACCAAACGATTTAAGGTGTTCAAGGTTAACCCACAATTCCAGGTTTTCTAATAAAGTTTGTGTCTCAGATCTCTCTCAGTATGTTGGTGTTTTTTTTTTTTTTCCTTGTTACTGCTTATTTTTAAAGGGTAAAATTGCCTTCTAAATGAATTGGCTCTGTGTGGAAAATGGAATATTCAGGTTTGCAGTAAAATTTGATTGAAGCCCAGTTGATGCAGTCTTAATTGATGTCCATGTTTTGTTTGTGACAGAGAGGAGGATCGCCTTGGTCCCTGCTCAAATGCCTGCAGTTGGAGCTGGGACCATGGAGCTCAGTTCAGATCCCCCTCATGTGTGGCAGGGACCACCGTGCTCAAGCTGTCATCACTGCCTTCCATCCAGGGTATGTTGGCAGAAAGCTGGTGCTTGGGAGCAGGCACTGCGGCATGGGCCTCCCACGTGGCATCGTGACTGCTGTGCCAGATACCCACTTCAAGCCCTGTTTTTTTCCCTGTGTTTTAGATTATTTCTGAAAGTCCCTGCAGGCTCATAGCCTGGTTTTAGAGCACATTATTTTCCATTGCACTGCCATCAGATATCGTGCTGACAAAGGATTTCTGTGGATGCCTTCATTTTGCTGTGGGGAAACTTGGGGAGTCCTGTTCAGTGCCAGCTGAATCTTACAGCTGAGTAGAGCGGTGTGAATGTGGATGCCATGGTCTCTAAGCCTTTGGTGACTTCAGAATGCCGCCATCCATCCCTGTTAGGAAATGTTGATAGCTGTGTTGGCTGCAGCACCTGGCTCCTGGAGGCTGGCCACATGCTGACCTCACCAGGTGCCTCCAGGCAATTGCATTATCCCATTACTCTGCTACTGACCAGGGACTTGGCATGCAGTCTACTCTGGCATGTTTCTGCTGCAGCTGGCAGGAGAGGAAGCAGGGTATTCTAAGGATGAGGCCCGCACCTGTGCAGTTAGTAAACTGCTAGAAACCGCTTCAGCTTTCCCACTGCCCAGGCAGTTGGTCTTAGATATGTTTTTCTATATGCTCGTCCATCTTATCCAACTTTGCAATTTGTTGCCCTAAGAAGTTCCACGTACTTTCTTCCATCTGCGGTCTCTGTGGCAGTACACACTGGTTCCTGCATCGGTCCCCCTGTTGTCTCTGTTCTCTCTCTCTCTCTCTCTCTCTCTCTTCCCTCTCTCTCTCTCTCAATGGGTTTTGCCATGATTTGTCAGTTTTGTTACTCTTTGTAAAAAGCAAACTTTGGGCTCTGTTGAGCCTGTTGTATCCTTGGTTGCTGTGTGTTCAGTTCCTTTTCTCCATTGTCCTTCATTTCTGCATTCTTTTGGTCTCTGCAGTAGCTCATGTTAGACCTTTCAGAATGGATGCCTATTTGTTTCTATTCTGCTTTCCCCCCATTCTTAAAGCCACGATTTTTTTCCTGAAAGCTGCTTTTGGCCGTAGAACTCCTTTTTTTCCATATGCCATTGCCATTCAGTGATTATTTTCTCAATATAATTCTGATTTCTTATTTGACTGTTTAACTGTTTATAAATATGCTCTTTAACTTGCAAACATATGTAGTTTTTTAGTTTCTTTCTGATTATACTGTGAGTAGGATATTAACAGATAGTTCATCACTTTGCTTCTAGTTTGTTGTTGGTAGTTTCATGTTGCTGGTGGGGCTGGATGGAGACATACATGTTGGAATGATGTCAGTGGGTTATAGAAAAGTAGAGTGTATTCATTGAGTTCACTCTGCTACAGGCACTTGAGTGTACCCATCAGACAGGTGCTTGGATGGAGCTGTTCACATCTGGATTGTCCTGTGTTATACTTTTGGGCTAGCTAATTACTACTGACAGAAATATGAAAAATATCCCACTGCAGTAGTGGATTTCTTGAAGAAGTTGCAGGCCTGTACTCACCCGGTTTACCCTTCTGGTTCCCTGTTAGGGGACTTTTGTGTGCACTGACTGTCCCGAAGCAGCCCATGCATGGTAAACTGCCTGTGCATGCACCTGCTGGAGTTGCTGCTAGGATGGAGGTCCAGAACCATGGCCTGACTCACACTTCCACGTATCCCCTCCCTGCCACCAGCATCCTCAGGCAACCACAAGGTGGTTCATCATTGCTGTCATTTGCTTATCTTGAGGATGTTATAAAACCTGACTTTCAAGGTAGGCTGCCTTGTGAGATGGGCTTTTGAACCTGTGTGCTGCCCTGGAGATCCACGCCAGATGCTGCCTTCCCTGCTGGGCTGCGGTGTGGGACAAGGGACAGGGCAGGTTTTGTTCAGTCAGTCCCCTGCCTGTAGGTGCACATGGGTCATGCTCTCAGCTTTTGGCGAGTACATGCAAAGCTGGCGTGGAGGTAAGTGTGCAGGTGTTTGCTTTTAACTGCTTGGCTTCTTTTGGTCCCGAAGTGCAAGCACTCGTTAAATGATGTGTGTGCTTCCTTCTAAAAGAGGCTGTTGTGTGTTTTTCAGAGTGGCTGCCCTGACTCGTCACACCAGCGGAGCTGGAGAGACCTGCTCTCCCTGATTCCGGCCAGCACTTGGCACTCTCCCTGAACCTCAGCGGCACTAACGGGCTCGATCGTGCTGCCTCGTGTTCGTTGTGTCTGTTACTCGAGGGTACGGTAGGTAGGGCTGACACCTTTTTTTGGGCTTTTTTGTTCTCTGTAAGTTCTCCTTGGTGCAGCAGGTCTCCATGTTCTCTGCCCATGGTCTAGCTGCATTAATTTTTACTGTTGAGTTTTGAAGGTTTTTTTTTTTTTTTGCATGGTATTTTCGGTAAGTTCAAAGAAGATGCACATCAATCTGAAAAAGTTACTCAAAGATTTCAAAAGCTTTTTGTACCAAAATCATTCAGTTCCATTTTCTTTAAATTTCTCCATCTATCCTTACCTATTCTAGATAATAGGCATCTTTGGCATATGAAAATCTTCATATTTCATCCCAGTCTGTAGGTTTGCTTCACATATTCATGGATGGCTGTTGACCTGGGAACCATCGTTAGATTTTGAGCCAATCCCATTGATGGATTTTTCTTCTTCATGGAATGTGCTGTGATGGCTAGTGACCTGTGGGTGCTACTTCTTTCCTCAGATGCCTTTAGGAGCACCTGCCAGTGCCTCAAGCCGGGACCACGTGGGTGGCATTACTTTTCCCAGCACTGCCCCTCTCAGGGTCTGCTTTTGCCGGAAGCAGTCAGATGCTGAGCTGGGCATGGAACCCAGGTTCTCTGATGTAGGTCGCAGGTGTCCTAGCCGCTAGACCCGAGCATACACCTTTGCTCCAACACCAGTCTGCTGGAGGCAAACTCTGTCGTATTTGTTTATTTCAGAGGACTTTATTTTGTATAGGTTTTTAACTTGTAGTTCCAAGTTGATAAAGTGAATCCAAGATGTGGTCAGAGTCCTCCTGCCGCAGCTTCCTGGGCTCCTTCGGAGATGTTGGCCGCCACTCTCACTGCCTCCCATGCAGGAGGACTCAGGCCTTCTCGTCTCCCTCTGGACTCTGCACTGACCGTCCTGTGTACTGACGTGGACTCTGCGTTCTGGCATCGCTTGTCTGTCTGTGGGCATCATGGAGTCAGTGCGTTTGGCTGTGGAACGGCCTCTGTCTACCTTCCTCGTTTCCTCTCCTTTGGGTTTCTGCTTTTAGTTGTTGCATGTTCAGTTGGGTGAGCCGCCGCCTCAGTGCTGGTTCCTCGGCACTCTCTCACTCATGTTCTTACCTGCTGATTTCGTTCCGCAGTCACCACCTGCTTTTGAGGTCTGCGACTCGCATTCTGCTTCTGAGTCTCTCAGTCAGTCTGTCGCGGTTGGATCTGGCTTTGTACTTTCCTTCGTGTGAATTTCGTTGTTTCCTGATTTATTTATTTATTTATTTTTAAACCTTGGGGGAATCTTGGAGGCTGTAGTTGAAAATAAAATCTGCCAGAAAGAATTTACATTTCTTTTATCCCGGGGAGTTATAACATCCTGGGGAAGCTTGAACCCCGTTTGAGAGGAGCGTTACAGGTTGGGTCTAGTTTGGAAAAGCTGACTCTCAGTGTGGTTTTCTTTTCCTTCTCTTCCTTGGACTGTTTGCTTTGCAGCCGCCTGCACAACTAGGTTTATTTCTTTTTTTTTTCCTGAAAATAAAGACTCCATCTTTATGTAGACGTTCCTGTTCGAGTCCCCGTTCCTGTGTAGCTTGACTGGGGCTTGCTCCTCCTGCATGGACTGGTGGAAAGTTCATCAGCAGCAGATTGCTCAGGTTTCAAGGCAGTGTGGGTCCCCGCTTAGCTCTTCAGTCTTTTCAGCATTTTGTACTTTGTTTTAGCTCATTGATTCTTAAAACAACATGACGCACAAAAACTGAAAACAATACAGGGATCAGTAGACAAATGCATAAACATGTCTGCTTATGTTCATACAACAGAAAACAATACAGCCGTAATAAATAGAAGAGTCAACTCCATACAACAGTCTGTTAAACCCAACAGCTTTTTCGTGTGTGTCAAAACAAAAATTCATATACAAAAGAGTGCGTGTTGTACAATCCCACTCGTGTGATGTCCCTGAGCAGGCTCAAGCATTCGGGATTAACATGAGCTGCACTGGCTGCGTGAGGTCTGTAGGTGTGTGTTGTTGGGTGGAGGTTGGTGGCTGACCAGGAGACCTGAAGGGAATCTATGGAGCAATGGCAATACTGCAGCATTTGAGTCATGGCTGTACAGGAAGAGTAACTGACCATTCTCTATCATCAGGGCTAATGCACATACAAAATGGTAGGCAGAGATGGAGCCAGTTCCCAGCTCCTGGTGGACTCCCCAAATGACTGGGATGACCAGGGTTTGGCCAAGTCTGAAGCTGGAAGCCAGGAATCCAGTGTAGATCTCGCACGTGGATGGTGGGACTCAGTTCCTTGAGTCAGTTCCATCCTCCCAAGAGGTACTTGAGCTGGAAGCTGAAATGAGGTGCCCTTGTCTGAAGCAGCGACGTCACTGTTGGCCAGAGGGTAGCATGCTTCTGTATGTGTGTGTTTTACCTCAGTGAGGTTAAAACAGAAAGTCCCCCAAATTTGCTTGGCTTGACCAGGGCACCTCCTTTCCCTTAGCATTGCAAATAAAAGTCTGAGTGTTCTACAGATAGAAGCATTTGTATTCATCACCTACTTCGCTTGCGTGAAGGTCAGACAGTTATTTAAAGAAGGCGATGGGAACATAGAACTTCCAGCTCTCCATTCTTAGCAACAGGATTTTAATACTCTTATCATAGCTTAAACTCTACATTTCTTTTGTTCTTATAGTCCATATCTCAATGATTAGGACCATCTTGTAGAGAAAATCTATTAACGTATTAAGTAATATAATTGCAGATGTAATTTCTAAAGGTAGAGTACAACCATCCATTGTACAACAAAAGTCTTGAAAGTTAATATCCCTTTAGTTGTTTTATATCTACTGTCATGAGGACCACAGATGGTTGGATGTGAGAGGAATAGTTTTCTAGGGCCTTTTATTTCTTGTTTTCCCACTAAACACTCGGGTCATTTCCCCCTCAGGTTTAGACCCGCGGTTCATCTGTAAATTACTCTTGTGCATAGTGATTTTTTGAGAGGGAGGAGAAGGGTTATTCCCTTGGTGATGAAAGGCAGCTAGTGGTTAGGTGGGTGCACTCACAGGGCTAACAGCCATTGCTTGCACCCTCGCTGCCAGGATCACTCGTCCCTCTGTGAATGAGGAGCAGGAAGTGGACAACAAATTGTAGAGGCGGCTAGACGCTAATGCAGCTCACGCAGCTCGCTCCTAGCACTCACAGGCTGACTGACTCACAGGCCCCGCCACGCTGTCAGCTAGCTGCCTGCACCCAGCAGGCTCTCGGCCGTGGTGGCCACAGAAATGGGTCACAGTGAAATTCCTCTCTCCTTTTCAGTCACATTTGAGGCACTGATGAAGCTGCTTGAGACACCTGTCTCCCGTAGCGAGCTGCCCCTGGAGAGTAACCGCTTCTCTGCTTTTTGTCCCGCTGCCTCCTGATGAGAAGCCTGGGACGCAGCTGATGGCGGTTCAGGTACCTGCAGTCTGGGCTCTGGTCTGACGTGGCTCTGGCTGCTGCGGGCATTTGGGCAGTCAACTTGAAGATGGATGGTTCCTCTGCAACAGCCTCTCTGCCTATGAATTAAATGAAAACAAGAAATAGCAAATTATGTCTGCCTCACCTTTTAGCTGTCAATGAGCTTGGCAGTCAAGCTATGGGAAAGGAAGCCTATTCTAACCGTTGTTTTCAAAACCAAACAGTATCTGCAAGGGGTTAAAGGAGTTCTGGTACTGACTGAAGCCAGCTGTCAACCACTTGATTTCCAAACATCAAATTATTCCAAGGAACAAATGCTTGCCACATCTGTTTTCGCTGATTCATTCAGCGGATGCTGGACTCTTAACCAGTCTCTGATCTGACCTCATTCTGGCTGTAAGCTCTGCCCTGGACTGGCTTTTTCCTAACAATGCTTGATTTAATGCTGTAAGGGCAGTGCTGGGCGTAAGAGGTCTGACGCTTCAGCACTGGACTAGTTGGAGGATGCCAGGGAGTTCCGTGAAGCAGATCTTTTCCATAAAGATCTTTTCTTTCTCAGTAGTTTGTTTTGTTTACTGCTTTATTTCTCCACACTGTTTCAGACAAGCAGGGCTATCAATGTAATTTCCTCCTTAATTTGTTCCTGTTGCTTTGATTCTTCAGAAACCAGACTGATGTGTCCAGTGCGGGTAAGAGGTGG
Source organism: Ochotona princeps (assembly GCF_030435755.1). Lineage (NCBI taxonomy): Eukaryota > Metazoa > Chordata > Mammalia > Lagomorpha > Ochotonidae > Ochotona > Ochotona princeps. The sequence continues at coordinate 40,344,793 of NC_080852.1, read as the reverse complement.
AGGTCCTGGAGAATCAAAATGGTGGAATAGGGTGAGGACATGTTTAAACAGAGCAACATTAGTCAAGGTGAAGCACCAAGGGCACAAGCCAGGAAATAGAGGACAGACCAAAGGCAGAGGGCACCTGGAGACTGATGGACATAGGAAAGTAGCAGAGGCAATGGTGTGGTGTTGCAGTGATCAGTAACCCAGCAGCATTCAGCGAGCGGCGATCTGAACTCCACTGGTGGCCAGAACTCCACCAGCAACCACGTGGGAAGGGGAGTTCTCCAGGAACTCAGGAGGTGAACCCAGACAAAGAACTTCCCATCTTGCTGAGAGCAGAGACAGGGCAGCAGATCACAAACAGGCAGCGTGGGAACAGGGTGGATTTCACAGCCCAATCCCACAGTAGAGCCAAATAGGGTGTCACATTGTGTCGGGTGGCAAAGGCTATGGGATTTGGACTGTGCATACACTAACCTGAGAGTGAACTCATTTCTGGCTCAGTGAATTGCAACGACGTGATATCCTACAGGCTCAACCCAAAATAAGTCCTGGTAGCCCCCAGACCTAATGGCCAGCAGATCAAGAATTCCATGAGTGGCACATCAAGCACAATTTTGTACATTGTGGAAAGGCTTTGAGACTGCAGGGACAACAATGAGCTGCACATGTCTCAGCTGAGAGCAAACTCACTTCTAGCTCAGTGCATTGCACTAGTCCCACATCAAAAATAATAAGGACTTTGGCATCCTATGACTCAAAATAGGTCCCGGTGGCCCTCAGACCCAATGGCCAGCAGGTTCTGGCAAGATCAGCACTGCCAAAAACCTAGCTATTTAGGACACCTTGTGTCTCCCTAATCCTGGGACCTGCTCCAACCGGAAGTGGGAGAAAGGATGTACAGATGTTGGATCACAGGAGTTAGAGAGTTCTGAGCCAGAAGCTGGAGCTCTGAAGACCTTGGTGGAAGTGTAAGCTAAGAGCCCAGATCTGAAACTTGCTGGAGGGAGTGACACAAGTGACTGCAAATAAAGAGCCGTGTACCAACTGCAAGAAATAAAAAGTTGCAGACCTGTGGGTGACACAACTTAGAACTTGCCCTAAGGAGAAGAATCTGCTAACCAGTACAATGACCAAGAGCAGAAGAAGAGACAGAGGCACAGTAGGTATTACTGAAGACTGCAAAGGAGCAAAACCCTATGCCAACCTCAGAGTTCACTGAAGAAGACGTTGAGAAAATGGGGGACACAGAATTCAAAACACTTGTTATAAAGCTTCCTATCAATAACAAGAAGCACATGCAGGAATTAAAGAACACGTCACACAGGAAATAGCAACACTGAGACAAAGTCAAGCTGAATTATGGGAAATGAAGGACGCAATAGAGAAAAGTAAAAATTTAATGGAAAGTCTCCATAATAGAATGAAGGAGGCAGAAGAAAGAATCTCAGAATTAGAAGATATTTCTTGTCACAATGGGGCAACAATAAAAAGTTCAAAGCAGAGCTGGGTCAAGCTAAAAAAAGTATTCAAGAATAAAGGAACACTATTACCAGGCCAATTATAAAAGTTATGGGAGTTCCAGAAGGTGCTGAAAGAGAAGCTGTGTTTAACAATGTATTTAATGAAATAAAGGAACATTTCCCTAATCTATATAAAGAACTGGAATACAACATCCGGGAGGGTCACAGAACTCCCAACAGGGTTGACCAAAAACGATCTTCACCATGACACATGATAATCAAGCGCTCTCCAATCGAACATAAGTAAAAGATCTTGAAAAAAATGTGCACATGCAAGAAATCAACTGACATATAAGGAATGCCAATTAAATCCACAGACAACCTCTCACAGGAAACTCTGTAGTCCAGAAATGAATGGAGTGACATATTCCAGAATCTAAATGTAAAAAAATGTCATCCTAGAATAATGCACCCAAAGCTTTTCTTTGTCATTGAAAATAAAATAAAATTCTTCCACAGTACAGAAAAGTTAAAAGAATATGCCTCTTCCAAACCTGCCCCATAAAGGATGCTTGAAGATCCTTTTGATGGAGAACAGTAATAGCACCCAGCAAAACCAAAGGCAAATGTGAAGAACATCCCAGTGAAATAACAACAGAAGACTAAATCAACTAACAACCCATTCTCAAATTGATAGGACCAAATTACCACCCATTCATAGTAACCCGGAATGTAAATGGCTTAAATTCATCAATCAAATGTCATAGATTAGTAGACTGAATTAAAAACAAAACTCATCTGTTTGTTGCCTACAGGAGATAAATCTTGCCAACAAAGATCAGTGGAAATTATATTTAATGGATTTTGATTTATTAAAAATTTTTATTTCTTCAAAACACTTTTTTCTCATTAAATTCTTCACTTACTCATAGATCATATGGTATTGTCATTTTCTTCAAGAAGATTCTTGATTTTCGTTTCATTTCTTCAACAACACATTATTCATTCAGTAGCATGTTGTTTAATGTTATGGTGTTGTAAATTTATTTTTCTTCTTTTTATTCCTGTTATTGACTTTGTTTTGTGCTTTTCATTTAAGGGGATGTATAGTAACTATATAATGGAAACTATCATATCCAGTGGCATATTGTTTAACTTCTTGGTGTTGTGAATTTTTGTTTCTCTTTCTGTTGTTGCTTTTGTTTTGTGGCTTTTCACTTGGGGCGATTTATAGTGACTGTGTAGTGGAGACTGTCTTGTCCAGATGTGAGGATACAGTGCAGTGTGCATCTTACTTCTGGATTGAGGATTGACAACGCCCCCCCCCCCCATGAAACCGTTGGATGTGTCTTGACAATGGGATGCTGGACTCTATGCCACTGTCCATGTGCCCAATGATGAACTTATGCCTGTTTCTGAGGAACTATACGGTTATAATGTTATGGGGAAACTCAGTGGGAGGGGGAGGGACTTGGAGAAGGGGTAGGGAAAATCCTAGGGCCGATGGAACTGTATCATAAAATGATAAGAATATTTTTAAATGGAGAAAACGAGGTGAAGGTCCTGTTCTGGCTTAGGGGGGACTTGCTCAGGGAGAGCTTCCTGGAGGATTTTTCCCTACAAACCTTAGTTCTTGCCATTGGATAATTGAAGATAGCCACAAGGTTGAATTCACAGGTTGGTTTTTTGAGTGAAGAATACTTTTGTTCTTCTCTGTCCAGGCTCCTCTGTTAGGTTAATCCACACACATTGCCAGCAGGGTGAGTGTCTTTGAGGCTGTGATGTTCATTCGTGGTGAAGTGAGTGTTGCTGTGCCTTTACTTTGTCTGGTGGAGAAGCTGGGTTGGTAGCCCGGCACTTGAGAGCCGTCACATGCTAAGCCACACCTCAGAGGGCTTCTTCCCTTGCCCCAGCATGGCACCCTTGCATTGAAACTATGGGCAATCTTGGAAGAATATGTAGGAAGGCAGGAAGATCCTTGCTGAAACCTGGAATGTAACAACCAGAATTTAAAGCCATCAAGAAAATCTGAAAATGTCCATCAGAAAGACTGTGTTGGAGCATTGAAAACAGTGCAGGAGAAGAGGACAGAGGCAGGGCAGCTAACGCAGGGTCTCAGCCAAGGACAGGATGGCCAGGCTACACTTCCAGGAGGGTTGACTTCTTAAAACAAATGGTTCTGGGCCTGGCACAGTAGCCTAGTGGCTAGAGTCCTCGCCTTCAACTTGCCGGGATCCCATATGGGTGCCGGTTCTGATCCCAGCATCCCTGCTTCCCATCCAGCTCCCTGCTTGTGGCCTGGGAAAGCAGTCAAGGACAGCCCAGAGCCTTGGGACCCTGTGTCTGCGTTGGAGACCTGGAGGAAGTTCCTGCCTTCGGGTCGGCTCAGCTCTGGCTGTTGCGACCACTTGGGGAGTGAATCATCAGATGGAAGATCTTCCTCTCTAGCTCTCCTCCTCTCTGTATATCTGACTTTCCAATAAAAATAAATAAGTCTTAAAAACAAATGGTTCTGCATGTTAGTCCACATTGAGCAAAACAGCTACAGAGAACACATTTCATCAGATGGGACACAGACTCTCAGAGTCATGTCTGTCCTGGAGAGTCTGGGATCTTGCTGCGAGATTGAGAACCTGGCTGCCCTGTCTTGGAGCTTCCCACCTTCCTCCTCACAGATCCAATGAGATTGTTCTGTGTTTGCTAAGCTTACTTATGCTCCTGTCTGCAGCTGCATTTGACCTTGTCATGCCCTTGAACAGGGAGATGCCCTTGCCGTTCGTTAAGAACAGGTGTCATGTGATCCCTGTTGGATAAAGCCATTAATGGACAGCAGGGTGGGCAGCTGGTGATGCGTCCTGCTTGCTAAGTCCCAGTGTCTGGGAACTGGGAGCTCTTACCCCAGGCACACCTCAGCATCCCCACGAAGGGCTGTGGAATGGCATTTGTGAATTGTGAATAAAACAGTTTACTTCCTGAAGATACCAACAAAGGAAGCAGAAAAGAACTTGAGGAGGCTTGGATTTCAGATGGACCAGGATGGATTGTGTGTGTCAGGGGGCAGTCCTGAGTTTGAATGTCATGGATTGCAGATCTCATCAGGAGGGGAGGGCTTGGCTCATGGAAGTGGTCACTCTGAGCGCTGAGGCCATATTGGTCCCAGTTCTTACTCTGCTTTAATGGGGAGCAGATTCCAGCACCCCTCATTACTCCTCCATGGCATGGAAACATGGTTTGAAATGATAATGCATTGGTGTATTACACTGCGTTGGTATATTACCTAAACATTAAATCTTTGTGTTACTGATAGAAGCTAGTCTGATGTCCACAGTACATAAGTAAATGTTATAATGCATTTGTTGAAAATAATGACCAGATAAATCTACCCATACATAGTATAAATGCAGTTAATTTTCCTGAATCTTCTCAGTAGCCCTGGATACGGAGGTCTGCGTGTGCTGGAGAGTTAGTCTTTGGACCATGAACTGCAAGGGTCTTCTTTCCTTTGTGTTTCTTAAAAACCATCTTAAGTCTGCTGCCTTTGGCTCTTCAGCTGTGCCTCGCTTCCTTTTGGAAATGTGTCTCTCAACCTGTGGTCCAGGTCTGGGATTCAGTTGCTTGACTTGGCAGCAATTTCCCACTTGTGATCCCTAGTGCAAGGGCTCACCCTCATGGCAACAGAGACAATGCAGCCACCTATTAGAGTCTGAGATCTGAGGGGGCTTCTTCCCACTGGAGGTAGAACTTCCATTGGGTATCCGCCGTTAAGGAAAAGTGCGCTTGAGAGTAGGGATCAGAGCCCAGGTTCCTGCCAGGCCCAAATGCTCACTCAGCTGCCCCTCGCAGCTCTGTTTGACCGAACGCAGCTGGAATAGAACCTTCTAAAACAAGCCTGATTAACAGAGGATTTCACAAATTCTCAAAGAGAGCGAAGAAATAAACCTCAGGCATCCATTTTCCTGCTCAGAAACGTGTCAACATGCCCAACAGAGGCAACTCTATTTTCCAAGGAGAAATTTTAAGCAATAATTTGTGAATCTGTGTTTCTGATGTGATTTTACAGAGCAGAAATGAGTTCAGTAACTTGAACCATTGTAAAACAATCATCAAAATGCGTAGCTATATTCTTTAACTTCACCCGCAGAAAGGTGGTAAGAATTTATTTTCCAGTCAAAATGCATATCGAAGTATCTCTTTTCAAAAAAATTTAACAGATTGATTTATTTTTATTGGAAAGGCAGATTTACAGAGAGGGGGAGATACAGAGAGGAAGATCTTCTCTCTGCTGGTTCACTCCCAAGTGGCTGCAATGGCTGGAGCTGAGCCAATCTGAAGCCAGGAAGTTCCTCTGGGTCTCCCACACGGATGCAGGGCCCGAGACTTTGGGCCATCCTCTACTGCTTTCCCAGGCCACATCACACGTGGTGTTTTAACCTGTCCGCTACAACACAGGTTCCTAAGTGGTGCCTTACATCTACTGGTTCCTGGGAACGGTGTCGGCTTCAGGAGGAAGCTGAGCAGATGGGATAATGTGGTTGCTCATGCAAGCAATGGGTAGCATGTTGCAAGCAGTCTTACTTTAAAAACTTAGATCTCTACTTATAATTCTTACATGAACATTGACAGAAGTCAGTGTTGAAAGCAAAAAGAAATCCAAAAGTGAGAATGACTTATAAATCATCTCTCCAGTCCCAAAGTTTAGCATGTTTTTGGAAAAGAGAGAGAAATGCCTTGCAATGTGTTTTTTCTTTGTATCTGCAAGTCATACGAGATGGGCTATGTCTCCTGAGATAAAACAGAATACTGAGAGTGTTACTAGAAAAATAAAGTTCAAAGGAAAGCGAGTCAAAGGAACATCCCTCTTTAGAAGGAATTGTATTTGCTATTGAAATTATTTATTTGGATAATGTTGTTAGTCTTTTCTCTGTTTTCTTGCCAGAAAGAATGCATGGTTTATGAATTTTTCAACACAGAACTTGGTGTAATATAAGCTTTAAAAAGGAGCATTAATTCATTGTACTGCTATATTGTTAATATTTTGATCAGGCAAAAACAGAAGTTAAAAGAGATTTCTCTTTAGGTAATTTACCTTTGTGCTCATCCAAGTGCATAAATGTATATGTAATTAGCATGTATATACGTCTGTGTCATTTGTGTATACGTACATTTCCAGGTAGTAGTCACACAGTTGGAGTTCATGGGATGGTGTACGTGCCAGTGGATCCTGGGGTCATTGGCAGAAGGGGTCAGGCGTTCAAGCCGGGACTCTGGGGGATGCTGTCTGTGCTGGTCATCATCACAGCCATGGGATGCCTGGGATGCCCCCTTCTCTTCCTGGAGGTGCTGAGTTTGGTCCACTGGGAGAGGAGAGAAACAGCAATGGGTACCTCAGGATAGACTGAGCTGTGCTTTGCAGCCCCCAGTCCCGTGAGCCTGGTACATCCTCTTCCTGTACCTGGGGTCACAGATTGTATTGGTCTGTGTTTAGCAGCAGATGCTTTGGTCATTTTCCTGTGCATCCCCAAGTCTCAGGACGTTTGAAACTGTTTTGGGTTAATGGCTTCCAGTTCTGAATGGGGCAGCATTCAGAGATTTAAGGAGCAGGCTGAGCTGTGTGATGCCTCCAGTTCTTGAAGCATGAATGGCCCAGGACAGCCATTCGCAGTGTGGGCTCACCGAATGACAGCGTCCGGACCAGCGGGACTGCTTGGAAATGCAGGCTCTGGCATCATTTCCTGGATCTGTATAATCTGACGTTTTGGAGGGCACCCAGAGACCAGGGTTGTATCAAGCCCTTAAGGTGGTCCTGATGCACCACCTTTTTATATTTTGCAAAAACTTCTTTCAGAGGCTGGGATGGAGAGAGAGAGAGAGAGAGAGAGAGAGAGAGAGAGAGAGAGAGAGAGAGAGAGGTCATCCAAGGGTTGTGTCTCCAAATGCCTGCAGTTGCTGGCACTGTTGTGGAAGCACGGTGCAGGGAACTGAATGCAGGACCCCATGTCAGTGGTAAGACGCACATGCTTGAGCCATCACGGTCCTGCCTAACTGTCCAGGGATCAAATCCTGGTAAGCCAGTGTGGACCAGGGGCATTTCAAATGCTAGGGTGCAAATTCTCTCTTGAGAACTAAGTTTTTTGAAGGTAGCTGGTTAAGGTATATTTTGAATGATGATTGTATGACATTTATGATAGAAAAAAAATCACCTTTCTCTAAATAATTTGCCAGACGTAGCTAACCCGTATGCATCTCAGCCCATTAGTGCCAATCACAGTACAACATACACTGAAAGTGACAGAAGGCCAACACCTGCTTGGTACCTGTGTGTGCAGGAGTCAGGCTCTGCTGAGGAGGAGTTGTTGATGTGTCATGAGCAGCCCAGGATTAGAGGGTCACTCGCCTCTGCTCCCATGCTCTCGCACGTTGGTAGCCATAGCCCTTTCCCTCTCGCTGAAGAGGAAAAGGCCTCTGAGCAACCAAAGGGAGATTCTCTGTGGAGGAAATGGGAAGTTCCAGCCGGGACTGTGGGCCGGAAGATGCTGGCAAGTCACTGTGGGATTTGCCTGGGAGCTGACGCACACCATGGGATGCAGTTTCCATGCCATGTGATGTAATACGGTAAGCTGAAGGCAGCGCAGGGAGCCTGGAGCTGCAGAGAGGCCACCAGAGGCTGTGTGCCTGGCAGGGGTGGCTGCTCTGACGCTTTGGAGGAATACTTGAGTCTCCCGAGCTAGTTGTAAGTGCAGACTCATTGCCGCTGGCTGAACAGCTTGAGGCTTACCAGGCAGAGCTTGTGGAAAGCAGTTTTCTGGGAAGTCAGTGGACCTGGAACAGAGAACAGGTGCTCTTGTGAGACGCCTGTGCTTGTCAGCTACACAACAGGACCCTGGGTTGCCTGGCCTTGGTGCTGCCTGCCGAGGGGCTGGCAGCTGCTGCGCGGATTCTGCCACTTGGATCCATTTTAGGATCTGAGATTGAGCTTAGTCTTAGTCGATAGCACATATCCTCCTGGTTTTGTAGGGAACCTGGTTTGTTGCGGCGGGGGGCGGTTAGGACTGGAGCTGTGCGCCTTGTATTCCTACTTCCGGGAGAATGGAGTTCCTGTTTAATTGCCCTGATCACATGCACGCTTCCAGGAGATCCTGCGTATTTCCAGTGTGGGGTCTGGGACTCTAAAATGCTTGCAAACCAATGACGATGAATCCCAAAAACAGTACTTGGGAACTCTGAAAGAATTTTCTGGAAAAAGTACTGTGTTGGCATTTACAGGTATAGTTCTTCTACACAGGCTGTGGTGTTTAATGCATCCTGCAATGAAATTAAGGACACAAACTACGCACAGACAGGCATGTCAGTAAGGCCTCCTGGGGTCTCGGGAACCCACAGAATCAGGTCTAAGCCAACTCGCTGACTGCTGGCTGTGCAGAAATGTTCAGCCCTTAACGTGTGGACTCAGTGCTTCAGTGGGACTGGAGGAAGCCTTGCATTTCTGTGGAATTCTTCTGGCTCCAGCATGAGGAGACTAGAGTCACAGTGCTGTTTGAAAGTTTCTGTACCTGTTTAACTTTTACCCTTAAGAAGCAAAGATTTTCACATAACTGTGGAATCAGAAGAAACCACATTTGGCTGTGAATTGTCCAGGAAAAGAGCTGCTGCAGGAGAGCAGAGTCGGGTACCGCCCCCACCTCCACTGCCACCTCAGGGTGGCATGGCCGCCTCAGGATGGCACTGCCGCCCAGGATGGCACTGCCGCCCAGGATGGCATGGCCACCTCAGGATGGCACTGCTGCCCAGGATGGCACTGCCACCCAGGATGGCATGGCCGCCATCCTGTCTTGATTGTGTCTTCTTTTTTTTCTGTTATATTATTTTTTTTATTGATTATATTGCATTATGTGACACTGTCTCATAGGCTCTGGGATTCCCCCAACCGATTGTGTCTTCTGACTGGCTCCCAGTGCATACCTGAGTTGGTCTTCCTCCAAATTATGACTTCGCCCTCTACCTGTTGGTCATCCTAGGCATTTATTTGCCTCTTTGTTCTTTGCTAAGGAGAAGGCACCCAGCTATAGATTAGTTTTTTACACTTGAGTCATTTTTGTTTTGCTGGTCTTACAATTTTCTAGAATAAAGGTGGCAAGGATAAATGATGTGTGTATGAGTGTGTCTGCCCTTTGTGCCGTCTGCTGGGAGGTGTTCCCTCAAGCAGCAGCCGGCCATGGTCTCTGCCCTTGCACTGTTCCTTCTCATGTGGGCCTCTGCTGGCTTTTAAGAGCTCATGTTTAAATGCCATGTGGATCAGCTCTGACTTTATTTGAAAATGGTAAATGGTGGTGATTTTGTCTTTATTTCCGAACCAGGAGACCTGCGGGTGGTGCCTACTGTGGTCCAGACAAGCTTATTATTGGAAGGTGGCTACTATTTTTGTATCTTAGGGTTTGGGTCTCTAATACGCTACTAAAGGGATGGAGCGTTAGATTTTCCTGGAGTTGTTGATGTGCATGGATTTTTAAAAATCAGTTTCAGGGTATAAAATACCCCCGGGGAGATTTTGGTGAACAGTCACTCTAGGGAATTTAGCATTAATTTCTCTCATTTCATGTTTCCTCCATTTAAATTTATTTAGATTGAGTTTCTGGTGGGCAGGGGTGTACGTCATAAAACCTTTTGTTTGGTTGAGGTTTGCTGCAAGGAAGGTAAAAACTGTGGGCTACAATTTTCAGAGGTGGGAACAGAGATGGGGTAGGGGTGGGTTACAGGATGGTGGGAGAGAGGAGGACGGGGCAGAAAGAGAAGTTGGAGATCATACCAATGGAGGAGGTGGGAAGTGAGGAAGGTTTCAGAGGAGAGAGATGACAGTCAGTCAGTTTTATCCCTTTGAAAACCAGCATGCGATTGCGTCTTTAGAACTGGCTCTAGGGCCTGGCGCCATAAGTCTAGTGACTAAAGTCCTCGCCTTGCGTGCACTGGGATCCTATAAGATTGCCAGTTCATATCCCAGTGCCTCCACTTCCCTTCCAGCTCCAGTTTGTGGCCTAGGAAACCAGTAGAGGATGGCCCATAACCTTGGGACTGTGCATTCTAATGGGAGACCCGGAGGAGGCTCCTGGCTCCTGGCTTTGGATCAGCTCAGTTCACTCCACTTGGGGAGTGAACCAGTGGATGGAAGATCTTTCTCCCTCTCTCTCTTTCTCTCTGTAAATCTTACTTTCCAATAAAAAGTTAAAATAAATTTGAAAAGAGGAGGAGTATGGTGACCACATAAAGGGAGGAATCAGGAGATGAGGAAGATTTGAAAGGAGACTAGGAATCGGTCAGTCAGTTCTCTCCTTGAAAAGCAGTGTGTGCTAATGTCTTTAAAACTGGCTCTAAATGGTATTCTTTGAAGTTAAACATTTACAAAAGTAGAGAGTAGAAAGATGTAGACTAGCTTTTGCATTAAATAAGCTTTTGTGATGATGTAATCTTGGGTGAGAGAGAAGGCAGGGAGAGAGAATTTGCAAAGTAATATTTGCAGTTGTGTTTTGTAATTGAGTCACAGTCTTGGATTTGTTCTTACTTTCTTACAATTTTGAAAGTGGAAGGAATCTATGTAACTGGCTTGGGGTGACAACCAGACATTCCAGGCATCCACAGGCTTCAACTTTCAACTTGACACAAGGCAAATGCAGCTGCAGTTTCTGGAAGAGATGGGTTGATGAGATATGAACAAATTTAATTGGAAAATAAATATTTTGAGTTTTCCTTCTGTGCTCAGCATTGGGCATTGTGGAGGTTGAAAAACAAGCAAACAAAAAACAAAAGAATTGCTTAGCTGTGGACGGTGTTCAGTGCAGCTGTAAGGGTTCAGGGTAAGCCAGAGCTGCGCTGAGCTGGGCCCTGAGGGAGACGGGGGCAGGTGCAGCTGTCAAGCTGTAGAAAGGTTTTGAGTAATTAACGAGGGCAAGAAGGAATGTCTGACATGGAAGTCAGATGGGACCCGGACACTCCTTGCACTTCCATTTGCAAGAGAGGCTGAGGAAGGCCACTTGGTGAGGTGGGCAGCAGCAGGTGCACAGTGGACAGAAGCGTGATTGTCACGGTGAGCATCCTGGCACAGCGCGTCCAGCTCTGCTTTAGATGTCAGCAGCACATATAGGAACGTTGGGATCAAGTTGTGCCTCTGCGGCTGGTCCAGGTCCCTGCTAATGCCCGTGCTTGGGTTCCACACACTTGGGTTCCTGCCAGCCACGTGGGAGACCTGCACAGGTCAAGCCCTGCGTGCTTTGAGTACAAGAAGTGAACTAGTGAATGAAAGATCTCTCTCTCTCTCTCTCTCTCTCTCTCTCTCTCTCTCTCTCTCTCTGTCATTCTTTCTGTCACTGTGCCTTTTAAAAAAAGTACAACTAAAAATGGTATTATGTGATGTAGTATACTTAGCAGATGCCTGGTGTAGAATTCAGTGCTGTGAAATCACACCCTGCTGAATGAAAGATCAGATGGCTGAGGGCGCAGTCACCAGGTCAGTTCAGTTCGCACTGTAGCAGAAGCTTTAGGGTCTTGCAGTGGTATTAAGAAGGGGTGTTGTCCAGCTGAGGATGCCTGTGTTAGAGTGGCCAAGCCAGATGCCTGGATCCAGGAACTTGTGTTCAGATGCGGTGGGAAAAGTCCAAGTGGCTGAAATGTGGGTTCTCTGTGTCCCCCGTCCAGGTTCTCATGTGCTCTGAGTCAGAAGCATCCTTTCACACGGACCGCTCGGCCTTGACTTTGACACCGTAGGTCACACTTAGGGCTTTGAGAAACTTGGGAAGGTAAGGGAGGATGTGCAAATGGAATCTTCCTGACTGTGGGGTGCATTTGTCAGAGCACACCCCCCAGTTAGAGCAGTGTAAGCTCTGCCACTTCCAAGCCACATGGGCGGTTAGAGGGAGTCAGTCTGGTTTGTGCTGATAATTGAAAGAAGGATAAGGAGGTTCCAAACAAACAATGGGCTGAGAAGTAAACAATATTCAGGGAACAATTTAATTCAGCATCTCTGTTTCTCATAATTAAGTCTCAGCTCAGTAATTTACTGGGGATTCAGTTTGCAATTTTTTTTTTTATAAATCCTGCAAGGCTCCCTCTGTGAGTGTCCTAACCCTGCTCAGCTGGTCCATTTGAAGGCGACATCTTAGAAATGGGGCAAGTCCACATGAAGTTTTGCCTGTTGCCTCCTGTCTACGTGGCTTGTGGACAGGAGAGGGGAGAGTAGGTAAGACAAATACTCTACATTTGTTCATTCATTAATTCGCTGAGTACTAAGTACCTTCTCTTGGCTGGGCATTGGGCATGCCTCCTGTTAGAATTCAGGATCAGGCCTGTTTCATCTTCCAAACCCAGATAAGCAGTCTGTAGTTCTTTACTGCAGTGGTAACAATGCTAGCTAGCACTTATCGAGTGCTAGGTGGTGTTTAAGTAATAACTAATTTAATAACTCCGCTTGCCTTGGTATTATCTTGCTTCTTCAGCTGATGCACATCCAGCTCAGAGGCGGGGAGAAGCTTCCATGGCAACACACCCAGACAGGTTTCCCATCCAGCAGCCTGACTGCACAGTCAGGTTCTTAGATCCTGCAGCCTGGCACCCTGTCAGCGGGAACACACTGTACATGTCGTCTTCTCTGGCACTAAGAGCAGAGGGCTTTTCTTTTCTTCCTCTGTCCAGAACCGAATATGAAAATCCAGAATGGGATATTTGGAAGAATCCGTGGGATACATACTGCAAGACTACTTAGAATGAAGAAGAGCAGATCACTGCTGCGGACTGTGACCCATGACTTGCCTGATGTTGGTGAAGTGCAGCATTTCAAAGCATGCTCCCAGGCGGAGGCGCACCGTGTGCCTTCCAAGCCGGAGCCATGCTCCCAGGCAGAGGCGCACCGTGTGCCTTCGGGGCCGGAGCCATGCTCCCAGGCAGAGGCGCACCGTGTGCCTTGGGGGTCGGAGCCATGCTCCCAGGTAGAGGCGCACCGTGTGCCTTCGGGGTCGGAGCCATGCTCCCAGGCAGAGGCGCACCGTGTGCCTTCCGGGTCGGAGCCATGCTCCCAGGTAGAGGCGCACCGTGTGCCTTCGGGGTCGGAGCCATGCTCCCAGGCAGAGGCCCACCGTGTGCCTTCCGGGCCGGAGCCATGCTCCCAGGCAGAGGCGCACCGTGCGCCTTCGGGGTCGGAGCCATGCTTGAGCGGACTGCCCTGCCTTGCAGCTGGCTGCCTCTGTGTTGGCTTTGGTACTGTGCAGGGGTGGCTGTTGAGGGGCGTCTCTGGCAGGAATAACAACCTCAGAGAGACTTACTCATCCCGTTGGCTCTGGAGCTGCTTCCCCAGCAGTCTGGGTCCATCATTGATTTTTTTCCTTTTTGAGAAAAAATGAGTTATTTATTTTTAATGCTTGACTTTTCTTGAGTAAATTACCCTGGCACAGTCTTGGCACCAGCTCTGTCAATCACACAGACTCCCTCGTTAATGAGTTAATAAGTCTCTGCTTCGTTCTGCATTTGTGTAAGTCTTGTTTTACAAGTTTGAGATTTATTCTTGGATGTTTGCCTCATTGGAATTTAATGAAAATGGAGAGAATTTTCATCACGCAGTGATGACTGTCTGGAAGGCGTTACTGTGTGCCATCTGGGGCTTACCTAATTGCTGTTTGCAGTGACCTTGGGAAGAATGTGCCCTTGTGATCTGTGCTTAGAAGGCCAGGAGGTGAGTGGGCCTTCCTGGGCCCCTCTGCAAGGATTCGGAGTGCGGCAGCCTGATCACAGGGACCACCACTGAGGCGCGACACCGGTTCCTGAGGGCGCTTCACGTGGCAGCACAGTGATGGCGCCGCCCTCAGGTGGCACACGGAGCTGCACACAGTAGGCCCACTAGGGACAACAGTGCTCCACACACTTTCCCTGTGTCTGATGTTCAGTACCAGACTTCCTCCCCTTGTGACATCACAGTGTAACTAATACGTCATTCCCATTTCACACGTGTGAAAAGCTGGCCCTCGCAGGTGGAGTCTGGTCTCCATCACATTGACTTCTTCATGGCTTGATATGAATTTGATGAAAGTTTATTTTTACCTATGTTAAAAGTAAGGAAGTAGAGATAAGAGCAGACAGAGATTGTCCACCTGCCAGTTTTCTTCTCACATGCTTGCAGTTTTTCAGCCAGGCAGAATGGAGCTTGGAGCTCATTCTGGTTCTCCTGGAGGTGACCAGTACCCCAGGACTTGAGGTACTGGGATAGTGTTGCCTTTCAGGGTGCATTTTAGCAGGAATCTGGGATCAGGATCAAAGCTAGGGCTGTGACCCACGCAGACACAGGGCATGGATGTTCCAAACAGCAAGTTGAAGTCTATGCCCAATGTCTGGCCCTAGTCATTCACTCTGCTGGTACATGAGGAACTCTAGGCAAACGCTGCTGCTCATGAGCAGGGGTGACAAAGGTAGCCATGGCCAAAGCAGCATTTTCTGCACCGGGGCCACAATGGGAAGTCAGCTATGTAAGATGTAAGACGTAGCATGTGAGATGCCGAGCACTGCAAAGCAGTGAAGATTTCTGTCTCATCCATGGACACAGTCACTCCCCTGTTGAGCTCCACTGGCTGGTCTTCGGTTGTGCCCCTTTGTGCTTCATGTAGCTCCTTAGAACCTCTTCCTGGCTCCTTTGTGTCACATTGGCTCCCTGCAGCCCCACGTGCCTGCAGACCTGGCTGCTGAGCGTCCTTCTCTAGGCTGACTTCCCTGGAGTTTGCAGCCCTGGTCATCTCTCTGTCCCTGGTATTCCCACTTGGAGCGCCTCAGACTGGGACTGAGTCAGCAGGGCTGTGGTGGTTGTTCAGACTGGAGTGCCCTGGAGTCTGGGCTTGTACCCACCCCCTCGTCAGGGGGCTTCAGACCAGCTTTTGAGCAGTTTGGATTCAGAGGAGTAGGGGACAAACCCATGATGCAAGTGGGGTCCCTCCAAGGCCACCTTTCCTTTCTCTCCTGTGCATCAGTTGGCCTGGTCCCCAGAACTTGTGTGGAACTGAATCTGGTGTAGGGAGGCAGAGAAAGGCCAGAGTGGCAAAGCCAGACAGAGACATTGGTCTGTGAGAAGCCCTAAGGAGACCAGAGATGAATTAAAAAAAAAAAAAAAAAAAAAAAAGGAAGCCAAGTGCATGGGAGTGATAGGAACTGGAGGTTGAGATGGGGAGACCAGGGCATAGACGGGGATGGGATGGGATGCTGGTGCGGGTGAGACCACTGCGCAGGCAGGGAAGAGAGTGGGGGGCTCTCTTCTGTTGGTTATGACTTGCCTGAAGAATGGGGTTTGCGGCTGACTGAGCGTTTGTATTGCCCTGAAGTCCTCTGTTGCAACCCTGTTCCTAGTGCGCAGGCCACATGTGTAAACGGGAGTGTGGCTTCATGCACCTCTCCGAGCCTCAAGACTGGCAGATGCCCAGTGCCAAGGGGCTCTCCAGCAGGTGGGAAGTGCCGCTTAGATCTGATCACCAGGTGATGGTGACAGATGTGACCTGTGGTGCTGTGATTTCTCCTAGGCCCTGGGAGGTGACTTGACATCTGGGCTTGCAGGATGTGGTTGCCAAATTGAACTTCTGTGGCTTCTTTAGCCCTGTATGCTCATCTCACAGAACAGGAGAGGAAGAGTTGTGTCTACACAGACTGGCGGCTCTCGGATGTCTCAAAGGGCTAGACAGAGCATTACGGATGGCATCCGACACGAGGCTGGTGTTGGGTAGATGAGATGCCCGACCATGGGGCCCTGGAACAGTCTCCCTTTCACAGGTCTTTAATGAGTGTGATCACTGTAGCAATTGGCTGAGATGAATCATGTGAGACATTCATCGCTGCAATTAAGATAGATAATTCTTAAACACAACAGAGGGAGAAAGAAATGGAGAAATGAAAGTGTTCCCCGGGGTTATTCTTATACAGGGCACATCATCTCTGCGCCTGCGAATTGCCCTCATTTGTCTCTGTCTGTGCCTCTGATGTGGATGATAGAGTGGCTCAGTTAAATTGAAATTGAGTTAACTCGACAGCCTGAGAGCAGCATTGTTACTGGCTGAAAATCATTAATTTTGATGTGATAAATCCCTTTGTAATGGGGGCATTTTTATTATCTCTGAAGCTTTTGTTTTGGTGGCTTTTTCCAATAATGTCAATAGCTCAAGTAACCCAAGGGAGAAACAAAACAGCCCTACAGTCTTTCTCCACAGGCAGATTTTTAAAACTCCTCACTGTCCTCAACTGCCTCATGTGAGATGGGAAACCAACTGGATTCAGAGCACAGGGCCTTGTGTCTGTGATGTGGGGATTGGTTCTGAGATGTACCGACA
Source organism: Ochotona princeps (assembly GCF_030435755.1). Classification (NCBI taxonomy): domain Eukaryota; kingdom Metazoa; phylum Chordata; class Mammalia; order Lagomorpha; family Ochotonidae; genus Ochotona; species Ochotona princeps. Next base: position 40,328,010 of record NC_080852.1, on the reverse strand, counting down.
TTAGTGGATGAGCGTGGACTCAAGCTAGAATATGTTGCATCTAGATGTTTTACCATTGGGGTACAAACCAAGTTATCTTCCAGCACCTTTATCAACAGCTGTCCTGTCTGGCAGCCTGCTGCTCAGTTAGTGTTCTTGTCTCTGGAAAGTCAGTAATGCATGCTTGGTTAGGGGCCATGGTTCTCAGCCTGGCCTGCATATTATCTCCTAGGAACCTCACAGGTAATGCCACTTTCTGGAGGTGGGACTGTGATCTTAGTGGGATGCTAGTAAGGATGCATACAGCTGGACAATGAAATTTTGCAAAGACCCACAAATGAGTTTCATGTGAGGCCTGACTCCTCGCTGGATGAGGGCTTGTCCTGAGCGTGGTCGGTGGTAGCTCAGAAGGGGGAACTCAGCCTCGTGAGCTGAGCGGGTCATCAGGCTGTCGTGATGGTGCCTGGGTGTCCTCTTACATGATCCAAGGTTGAGAATGACATGATGCTCTGGGGCTCTGGGGGCAGTGGTGCTGAGGCCCATGGGGGACAGGAAGGGCAGATGGCATGGCCATGGCCCTGCTGCCCAACCTGGAGGGTGTGACATGCTAAGTGTCAGAGTGATCTCTAACTCAGGTGGAGTTCATCCCAATTCATCAAGGAATCAGATTGTTGGGGCCGAAATTCTGATTTTTTGGTATGCGCTTTTCACTCACTTGTACATTTTGACGTGGGCCTGGGATCAGCAGTGTCCTGTTGAGTTGTGAGCATCTTTTTTTTTCTCATTTGAGAAACAGAGATAAAGAGCTCCTTGGCACTGGTTCACCTTGTAAATGTCCACAGTGGCCAGAGCTGGACTGAATTATGATGAAGCCAGGGAGCTCAACATGGTCTCCTGTGTAAGTGTCAGGGACCCATCGCCCGCTGTGTCTCCAAGTCTGCATTAAGCGGGGCTGGAATCAGAAGCCTGAGTGGTGACTAGAGCCCATGCACCCCATCTGATCCAGAACGCAGACATCTTCACTGGCATCCACCCCCCAGGCCAGATGTGCCTTGATGTCGGGAGCTTATTGCATGGGTCTTTTTATCTGCAGTTCCCAACTGAGTCTGTGCTTTGAGTGCTGACGTAGAGTTGACTTTGCTTATCAGCATATTCAGCCAATTGTGGATTCAGTTTCAGAAAACACATTGCATGAATATGTCCTACTTCGTGCAATGATTGCAGTCACCTTTTGGACTTCTCCAGGGACTGGTTGTAGGACTCAGTGATACGAAACCCTCTTAGGTAATGATCTACTCATCCTTCTGTGTGCTTTAGGTCATCTCCATCTGCTTGTAATACTGACCACAGTGTAAATGCCGGGTACGTAGTTGCTGTTTCTGAAATAACACCAGGAAAGTAAAATCTGCCATTGTTCAGTAAGACAAGTTGCTCATGTTTAAGTTCCTAATTGTTGTACTCAGTGACTGAAGGGCCAGATGTAGCAGGACATGCAATCATGCTTGCCACACTCAGAGTGGAGGCCTTGTATTTAGACCACTTTTCCTCTTCTATGGAGCTGGATTGTTTTAGATGCCACAAGCAAAGAAGGGAAGGTGGCATTTGTTATTTTGTACCATCAATTCTGTCTTGAATTCTTGAAGGTATCTTTGTATATTCCATGTTTTCTTTATTGGTTCACCTGTTGATTAACTCAGGTGTTACTAGATCTCTAGCTAACCTCTCATGAACAGTGATGCAGTGCACATAGCAATACAGACCTTTTGTTGACAAACTGGTTTCTAAACTTTTGGATGCACATGCAGAAATTGGATTTCTAGACCATAGGAGAGGTTTTAGTCTTTGGAGGAACTTTTTTTGTGTGATTTTTCCATAATGAGTGTGAAGTTCCAGCTTCAAAGTATTATTTTAATAAGGTTGGCCAAGTTATTATAATAGAATCTGAATATGTAATTGCTTGTGGTACAGCTGGAGCCCCCGTTGATGGGATCTTCCTGTGACTCCGTCATTATTGAGGATCTTGTATAGACAGATACAGCCGTGTAGCAGGAATCTCACCTGCTCTTGCTTACAATCCCTGGATGATAAGCAAGTCACATATCTCAGCTCCATGAACTCCTAGGGGCAAATTCAAGGAGGCAGATAGATCTGGTTGGTTCTTTGTGGTAGGGGGCGGCTGAACTGGACACTACACATCACGTGTGGCGTTCACCCACTGATGGCAGTAGCAGGTGTTGTCAGGACTTCTGGTCATGGAGGGATTCCCTTGCCTGGAATGTTTCCCTTGGGAGGGACCCCTCTGGGATGCTCTTCCTGCTCATCCCTCCCCTGGGCACACCTCAAGAGCTCATTCATATCTGTGTTGTGTGTTGCCAGCCTGCTCGCTGCTGGTGGGACGTTTGCGCTCTTACAGTGTGTCATGACTGCAGTGGTTGAAGGCATCTGTGGGTCAGATGTTTCATGGGCGATGCAGTCCTCTCAGGAACCACAGGCATTTGATATGTTTGCGTCTCAGGAGGCGGAGGTGGCAGCAGCCGCCTAGATCTAAGGTTTTGCCAAGAACGATCCCTATATTCTATGATCTTCCCTCTTCTCTCATTAATGCCATTTGTCTTGAGGATCTCTGAAAAAAGGCTTTGGTGGAAACATAATAACCCTCATCTGCCTTTGCCATAAGCCTGGGTTTCTGATTTCTTAACTGAGAAACCTTAATGGGCCTTCATTAAGTTGTCTCCTGCTCTTTGAAATCTGGAGGAAAGCAGCTTCCTGGGCGCTGTAAAATTCCGTGACTTCAGCCCTACATGATGTCTTCTGCTTGCAAACCCGCGCTTGTAATGACGTGGTTTCAGCAGCAAGAAGTAGTCAACACATACTAATATTCTAGCTACTTCCATCTGCTGCTTTCAGAACAACAGGCTCAGTGTGCACTTGATCTTCTTCCAAATGATTGTGCCTGACAGCTTTACCAGACTTGTCTCCAGGTTTCTAGACTGTGAAATCTATTTCTGCACTGTCTGTTCTCCACTGCTACACATCCCATCAGTTTTCTTACAGCGGTGCTTTTCTTGAAAGTGCTAATTCCTCTATCGGGTGGAGTAGATCGAGCTGCTTTAATTCATAGACCTTAAAATGTAGGGTGGGTTCAACACACAAGGTGATCATCGCAGATGTGTGTCAGGCACAGAATGGGAGCAATTTTATTCCTTCTACAAGCAGGTCAGTCTGGCTCTGGAGCCTTGGAGAGGAAGCAGGAAGTGAGAGAGCCACAGAGCCCTTTCCTCTGCACACTACGCTGGCTTAGAGCTCAGTCCTGGGGCTCTGCTTTGGATGTGGTCCTGCCTGCTAGAAGCATGTAGTCTGGTCCCATGACCAGGTACATGGCGTGGTAAGAAGAACCGGGGCTGTGGCAGCCGCCTTGTCATGGCCTCTCCAGCCCAGAGAGCCCTGAGCCAGACCGGGAGTTCCCAGGCGTCCCACGTAGGGATCCCTTGGTCAGCTTGGAATGGAATATTGTGCTTGTATCTCAGGAGATTCTGGGTCATCATCCACTTACAAGATGAGGCGTAGAAACCCAAGAATCTTCTCCTTGCTCTCCTGTCCAGTTCGTCCATGAGCATAAAGTTCATGACAAGTCCACATTATGAAAAAAGATGGGCAGATTTCAAGTTTTTGAACCAAAATTAACTTATATTTATTTCTGTTGTATGCTAACTTTGTTTTAACATGGAGACAATCATATGCTTTGGCTCTTTTGCACATTTGAAGATAGCCCTTATTTTTGACATTTCATTTGCTGCTGTCCTCACATTGCTTTACATACATATGTATTCCAAAAAGTGTATTAGCTTAAGAAATAGTTAAAAGAAAAGATGAAGCTGTTGGTAATCTTTTAGGAGTTGATTTTTACTCAGTATCTCCCATAATACTGCATGCACTTATAATATTAAAGAAACTGCTGCATAATACTCCGAGCAGATCACATCTTATCCGTTCTCTCTTTATTTGTTGTTGAGGTTGCTGTTACACACAGTATAATTTTGTACATTTCTGTGCATGTCTACTGTGTGCTTAAAAAGATTTTCTGCTGGGTTTGTGCCGAGAGATACTCTTCATTGAAAGATGTGTGAATTTCCACTGTGCCAGATCATTCTAAATTATTTCCCAGAATGGTGGTTCACATTTACACTAGAAGAAGGTGAAATATTGATGTGTTATATAGTTCCTTTAGCTTTGGGAATGTTAGATTCCTTAATCTTTATCCATGTGATTGGTATGCAATTTTATTTAGATTACTTCAGGGATGCAACACAGATGGGAACTTAGATAAAGCTTATGATGAGAGAATCTACAATGGGAGAATGCGAAGAGATCAAGCTATAGCTTGAATGTAATAACTTGAAAAGAATTGTATCTTTAGGACGAGAAGAGAAAATGAAGTGAGCTATGTATACCACAGAACAAAAACACAAGCAAGCAGCCAGGGAGGAAAATCCATGCTGTGTTATATCGGAAAGTGAGAGCAGATGTTGGAGAGAACTAGAATGGTCTGTTTAATTTGCTTGGGAGAATGTAACTTTCTCTTCCAAATGTCCGAATCTTGCGGAGGTTCAGGCTTGATTGTTCTAGAAACGTCTGTTAGTTTTGGTCTTGAATGAACTGGAGGAAGTTGTGTTGCCTGTAGCTCATCCGCTCCTGGGACCCGACGGTGAGAGCATAATGTCAGAGCCGTGGCCTTAGCTGGATGCCATCCAGGGTGCTGTCACAGGAGAGCTGTGCACCGTCCTCAGCTGCCTCCTGTTCATAGGAGACGGTCCGCTGAGTTCCTGTTGGGTCCCACTGCTGCTGGAGCACATGGGAACAGGTAGTTCTTCATCCCCTGCGGGGATCTCAGAGAGTCCAAGTGAGAGACTCACTGTGAGTGCCTCCGAGGAACAAGGAGCATCTTGGCAAACAGCTGAGTAAATGAAGCTGACCCCAGCACAGCCCAGTGAACATTATGTTCTCCTGAATGACACATCTCCTAGACGTCTGGCTGGCACCTCCTGATATCTCCTTGGATTCCAGAATCCGTGGGACGAGTACCCAGAGAGCCAGCCTCTGCGGGCCTTGAGGAGATGCTGTGAGCATCAGAGGCTGCGCCGCAGGATCCACTGGGGCTGCGTTGCAACAGTTGCCACATTCAAGCATCATTTGCAAAGACACGACGTGTTGTCCGCATCCAGGTGGTTTGTCTGCGGAGGAAGGTCCTAAGTGGACCATTTCTTTCCTCTACAATGAAGCAAAATGAAAGGCACTTCTATTACATCTTCAGGAGAAAAAATAAAGCAAAGCAAAACAAAACGATGGAGAGGCTTTGTTTGGAGAGAAGATTAAAAGAACTTGAGGGACAAACCTGGGGGAAGTAATGATAGACTGTGAATATCTGAAAGGAATAAAAGCAGATGAGAGGGAAATTACAGTGTTTGGAATGACCCAGGAGGGGATAACGGGCAGTGATGGGATGAAAATAATAGAAACACTTAGGCTGCTTCTCAGCCACATCTTGCAGGCAGCATTAGATGGCAGACTCCCTCTGTCACCTTGGGAGCTGGGAGGTGGAGTGGAAAAGCACATGGGGTTGGTGGCCGAGCCCAGGTCTGCACTGGTGCTGCGTCTGACTCATTTGTTCTTGAGTTTTCCCATCTGGAAATGTGATTCTCCAAGACAAAGCGTGCTTGGTGCCTGTGCTTTGTCACCTTAGTGTGAGCCCTGGCCATTTGTTAGCTCTCCTTGTGTTCTCAGAGGGGATCGGCAGACTGATGCTCTCACGTGGGCATTCTTTCCTTGTCCCCGCAGGCCTTCTTCCCAGTGCTTTGTCCTCTGCGTTCTCCACATGGAGATTGTGTCCATCTTGTTGTCACCTGGGGATTCAGACAAAAGCAGTTAAGCTTGAGGTACTATCTCTGAACACTAGGGAGGAATGGCAGAGGCTGACCTGGAAGTCAGAGGTTGACTTTCCAATAAAAATTTTAAAAAGGAGATGATTGTTGTAAGCTATTAAATTATCTAACTAGTTTGCATGTAGAGAAATCCCATGATAAGAAATATTGGATGTTTTAAATGAGTAAAAGCAGTAATGTCCAATAAAAGTTAAATTAAGGCACAACTTCATGAAGCATTTCAGAGAAACCTCATGAAATGCTTTGGTTTTTCTTTCTCAGCATCTGACTGATTGTTTAGGCAACTGTTCTGTCTTCCAGTGACTGCTGCATAGGATCAGTTTTTCTTTCTTTTTTTTTTTTTAAGATTTATTTACTTTATTGGAAAGGCAGATGTTCAGAGGGGAGGAGAGACAGAGAGGAAAATCTTCCGTCTGATGATTCACTCCCCAAGTGAGTGCAATGACCGATGCTACGCCGATCTGAAGCCAGGATCCAGGAACTTCTTCCAGGTCTCCCACGCTGGTGCATGGTCCCAAGGCTTTGGGCCGTCCTCGACTGCTTTCCCAGGCCACAAGCAGGGAGCTGGATGGGAAGTGGAGCTGCCAGGATTAGAACTGGTGCCCATATGGGATCCTGGCATGTTCAAGGTGAGGACTCTAACCATTACGCTATCACGCTGGACCCAGGATCAATTTTTAAACTTGGGATTCAATTTAGTTCTTTATTTTTAGGCATTTATTTTCCTTGTTTGAAAGGCAGAAGCAGAGAGAGAGAGAGAGACAGCCCAAATGGCAGTGACACTAATGTGAAGCCAGGAGTTAGGACTTCCTCTGGGTCTCCCATGTGGCTGCAGAGACCTCAGTACCCACACATCCTCTGCTGCTTTCCCAGTGCTTTAGAGGGAGCTGGATCCATAGTGGAACAGCCAGGACACTAGCTGGCACCCATATGGGATCTGTAGTGGAGCAGCCAGGACATGAACTGGGTGCTCGCGCTGCAGGTGCTGGCTGTACCAGCCACGGCCCTCGGTTGGCCCTAGTTTATTACTTTTTATCTGAGATAACACATTTTATTTATATTATGTTCAAAGGTTTAATGGCTGTACTAAACAAAAAATTCAAATGTGAAGTAAAAAGACCTTCGTCCTGCAGAAAAACAGGGCATGGCTATAAACAAGAACCAAATGAAAAGACAGCTACATGAAAACGGCATCGTTTTGGTCTTCCTGCCTCGGCCTGGCCCAGCAGCTGCTGCAGCCATCGGGGGAATGTGCTACCGAGCGAGAGTTCCCCCCTTTCAGTCTTTCTTCCTCTCTCTCCTTTCTCTCTGCAACTCTGCTTTTCAAACAAATAAACCTCTAATTTTTATTTCAAACCTTCTCTTTTTCAGGTTCTACTATTATTGATGATGAAACCAAGTCATGGGGTAGAAAGAATCTTCTTCAGGGGCAACAGGGCAAGACTTGATCCCTTGATCCTGATCTAGACTCTGCCCTGTTATCCCTTAGGGTTTCAGCTGAGATCAGTGCTGTCCCCGCTGCTGCAGGACTCGGGCAGCTCGGAGGCCCTTGCAGGGGAAATGAGCCTGGGAATAGATGATTTATAGTTTCAATAAGCTTAGCCTCCAAATGCCCAAGGAAAGAAGACTGGCTGGGATGGTTACTGCACCACTGCAACCCACGACCTATTTATACCTAGAGATTGTGGCTCCTTTTTCGGCAGGGAGAGGCTTGGGGGGAAAGGGAGCCATTTCAGAAACATCTGAAAGAATGCTGAAGGCACTGTGAGGTACTGCTGTTGCGCACTTCATTCTGTCGGAGAGAAATAGGAAGTGAAAGAGACTCTCACCCAGGCTGGAGAGGCATCGATTTGAGGTGTAACTGGGAGCAAGAATGTGGCGTATGCTTTTTTTTCTCACATGTTGAATGCACCTGTCATCTTAGATATTCTGTGATAGCAGAGTTGTTAGAAATTTGCATATCCATTCTCAGAAACAATACATAGCGAATAAAAGTAATATAAATCTTTATGTTGACAGGTTTGTCACTCCTATTGAGAAGAAGTGAGATGAAGAATAATACCCGCGGAATTAATCTAGATAATTTTAAAATGCACAAATCTGTCTTTCAGTATATGTCTAAAAGAAGGTGTGTGGTGTGTATGTCTATGGCAAAGGACTCAAATGACACAGAAGGTGTCAGTGGGGCTGGGGGGTCATGTCCCTCTGCCCCCGGACCTTAGCAATGTCTAGAGACATGTTTGTCATCAAGGAGAGGAGCAGGGAGAGTGTGCTGGTGTGTTTGTGTTCAAGGCCAGGAATGCTGCTGAGCTGTCTGCAGGATGGGCCCGTGAACGCACACACATGCTTGCTGAGTGGTAGTGTCCCTTACCTTTCAACTGTCCAAACAGTGCGTGGTAGCCATTGCCCATTGCCATTGCTTTGTAGCAGGCTGTGCCAGCACTCTCTGAAGTTATTTTTGGGGGCCCCTGTTAAAAAACAAACAGGGCTGGTTGCCCGCTGTAGTTACTGGAGCTGTGTGAGCTCAGACCAACGGGAGAGCTGCTGTGTGGCTCCTCCCAGGCTGAGCACACACTGCTGGTGGCGTGTCAGTGGCCAACTTTGGACATGCCCTATGGACAGGCATGATCCATTTATACATGTGCTCAAGGGAGGGGAGGAAAGCATAGGGAAGGGGAGAGGAGAGAAGGGAAGGGGAGGGGAGGGGAGGGAAGAGATGTGGAGCGGAGTTAATTCATGCTTAGTGTTGAGAGACATTCTGTGTCTCCATACCATTCTGGACAGTGGAAATGGCAAGTATCGTTACTTCTTTGCACATGGTGTCCATGGAGAGTGTGTATGCGTGCATTCATTATATTGGGTATTTAAGAGGTCTTGCCTTTTTACCCTGTTTCTTACTGCACCTCAGTGGTTGCAGAACTTCTGCCCTGGACCAGATATCCCGGTTTGCTGTGTCAGCTCCACTGATAGGGTGCCGCTGTCCCTGCTGCTTGCCTGACGATGGTTGCGTGGTTGCGTTCTGTGTTGCTGTCTGGAGGCAGTTCAAGTCCAGAGTACTCTTCCACTTACAAAGAAAATTTGTTTATTTATTTGAAAGGTATAGTTATAGCGTCAGAGAAATCTTCCAAGCACTGGTTCACTCCCCAGGTGGCTGCAGTGGCTGGGCCTGGGACACATCGAAGCAAAGAGCCATGAGTTCATTTGTATGTACTACACAGATGGCGAAGTCCCAATCACTTGGGTCGTCTGCTGCTTTTTTGGATAACATTTTGGAAGTGAGGGCAGGGAAAGCTGAAATCTAGGCTGCCCCTGGACAGAGGTGACAACCACAGCTCGTGTCTATGACTGATGACCACATGGCCGTAGAGTCCTTGCTACTTAGGGAGTGGCCTTTGCCTGGTGTGTCAAGATGTCACCCGGCTCTGTGTGTTCAGTGTGTCCATCAAAGCCGAGCACAGAACCAGCTGTTTCATTACTCACGCTCAGTGTGAGACTCAAGAGGTCACATGACACCTTCACCATTACACTGTAAAAGGGTGTTTGTCAATGATTTGCCTGACTCTACACTGAGTCTGAACACACTCAAGATAAGCTCGACTGGACTATGATGTTTCCTAGGATAAATGTGTTTTTCACTTACAAGCTCTTAATCTACTGTGAGTTTATGAGACATAACCACCATTGTAAGTTGGAAGCATTTGTATTTGGTTTGTATCCTGTTTTATTTGCTTTTAATTGTATCTTTATTAGTTTGTTCTTTCTGTTTCCTTGGGATTTAATTTACTGTTAATTTCCTGAGCTAATACTGTATAAATGGATTTCATTCTTTCTATTATTTTAATCAATGCATTTGCAGTTGCAACACCATAAACTCAGCTTTATAAATATCCCTCCATCTCTACACGCATCGCCTGCACTGTTATTCAGTTTAAATATAGTGATTTCAACTTGCTAATGTCTACTAAGAAAATGTTTTAACTCAAGTCATTTTGAAATTGTTTCTTAGTTTTCATGCAATTGCAGTTTAAGTTGCATCTGGATATGGATTTCAAACTTTATTCCACTGTGTTCAAAAAAACATGTCCAAAATGGCTTAATTACCTGATTTCAAGTTTCTTGCTGGTACTTTTCTGGGTTGGCAGAATGTTCTCATAAACATGCTTCAGGGACTTGAAGGTGCTCTGGGCTGTCCCTAGAGTACAGTTTCCTGGAGATGTGAGCTATCCTGATGCATAAAGTTATGTGTCTATCCGTGCATTTTGTCATTAGTGGAATCTCTGTGGTATTCCCAACATGGATTAGTCCGTTCCCCCTTGATTTTTGTTTTTGGTTTTTTATTACCAATGTGGAATTCTGTTAGTTATTTCCAGCACTAGTTTGGCCTCGAAGTCTAATTTAATTGATTTAACACACGTGTTCCAATTCTGTTTATAATAGTGCTAATATGAGAACTATTTTCCTGTTCTTTCACATTGCGCTTTGCCATCCGAGTATTTGAAATGGAGCACCTCTGGGGCAGCACTAGCTCGTTACTCATCCTGCCTGCTTCTGTTTTGTCTTTTTCGCCTCCTCTGTAGTATATTTCACCCGTCTCAACAGGTGCAATACAGTTTACAGGGTCTTAGGTCTGTTTCTCTGCTCTTGCATTTGCTTCTCTTCTTTTGTGTTCCTCTCTTTCTCTCTTTTTCTCTCTTGCACTTTCCTTGATACTGAGTTACTACAAAAGTAATTTTCCTCTCTGATAGTTAAGAAGTATTGTAAATCAGCTTTCCAACGGCTCTCTCTCTATCTATATATAAAGGTATAAAATGTAACAATACTCTTCCTATTTCTCATGTATATTTGAAATCCTGGATTTTATTTTTGCCACTTTATTTCTACCTTATATTTTAATTCCTTACATTGTTGAGTCAATATACAACTTAGTTTATTACAGTAAGTATTCATGTACATGGATCCAAGTATTTCTTTTCCAATCATTTCCATTTCTCCCCTTTCTTTTTGTTGGCCTTATTTTAATTGTTGACAGTATTAATTTTCATGTTTTCTTACAGATATTCAGTTTTTATTTGGTTGGAAGAAAGTCTTTATTTGCCTTCTATTTGAGAGAGTATTTTATCATCTGTCAAACTGTCAGATTGGATTTTAAATTTTCCAATTGTTGACTTCCAGAAAATTAACAATTGCTTCATTGTCTTCTGGCTTTTGTCACTAGTTAGTGTTGTCAGTCTTGATGTTGTTTCTGGAAAACGGAGAACAGGCGGGAGGGTGGGATCACGGTAATCCCAAATCTGTAGTGTGGATTACCCTGACGTTCCTTCACACTATCTAAATAAGATGAGATTTAACAAATGATGCCTGCTTTGTGCTGGCTGCTTTTACAGCTTTCTGTTTGTCGGGGGCACGTTGTGGCCTGCAGGGCTGATCTGGCCCCACAGCCTGCTTGTTTAGAACTCTGTTGGGGTGCAGCCTCGCACCCCTGGCTGCTCCTAGCGGGGTGCTCCAGGTGACCGAGGGGGCCAGCCCTCAGCCCGCAGTGCTGGCTCTCAGGAGCTTTACAGAGGGCTGTGTTCCCTGGCCTGTCGTTTTCAGCAGCTAATGACCAGTGTGCCTATTTGCTTTTTGATGTTGGTGTGGGAGGTTTGTCAGGACCCTTTGGGCAGATCTTCACCTGCTGTCAGAACCACGTCCTGCTCCTTGGATGTCCATTTGCCTGCAGGATGGAGCTCAGCATTTCCTTGGCTTTGGACACTCGTTTCTCCATTTTCTGTTCTTTGTTCTACTCAGTTGCAGTGAATAATTTATTACTGACATTTGTGCTGATGGGTTTTTATATATTTTTGTTTCATTCTTAACATCAGTTATTGAGTGTTTTGTTCTAAAATTTCCCATTTTTCTCCACAAATTTAATTCCCCCGCCCCCCCTAGGGTGTCTGTCTTTCATTGAGCACATTAATTGTTATTCAAGTCAATATCGGTGTTTTTTCAAAGACTTATTTCTGTTGTTTGTTTTTCTTCCCTTTTTTTTTTTGTTTGGCTCTGTGGCTCTGTCTCAGGAATCCCAAAACATTTTGGATGATTGCCAAGATTTGCCTGTGAAAAGAATTTGCATGTGATTTACTCTAGAGTAGTAGAACCTTCCAGAAAGATCTTTTCTGCTATCTGAGAGGCAGTTCCGTGGGCACATAGTACCTCGTGTACTAGGAGACGGAGTTAGTTTGGCATGGGTTGTAGTGTCTGTTTTAGTTGTTTCTGAGTCACTCTTAGGGTGAATTCCTAGGGGTTCTCATTTGAACTCCAGCTTCAACCCGTTCTCACTGTTTGGTTTTCCTGAACTTACCCTTCTGCATCCCGTGAAAGCTTGGTCTGTATCCCAGCCTAGCACCGCTGTGTTCTCCTGTGCTCCTAACCTAGTGCTGTTCTGCTTAGGAACTGACCGGTGCTTTGAGGGATGGCGTGCCGGTGCTTGGTCTTCATAAAGGTACTGGTGACATCTCCAATTCAGTCCCTCAAAGAAGTACTGCACAATGTTGAGCCTCCTCATCTCAGATTCCAGTTGAGAGATTTTCTCTGACCATAGCTGATGTGGGTGCCGCAGTTTTGGCACCCACAGTGTGGAGAGCTTGCTCCGCTGCACTCCCGAGCAGAGGTGTGTCCATGGGGCCACTTGGGGCTTTTGTGGCATGGGCTTCTGCGTATGCTATCAGCTGTTACTCCTTGTCATCAGGACAGGAGCCAGGCCAATATTTTCCTTGAAGTTGGATGCGACTAGCTTGCTATTCCGTCATCAACCTTGTCCCATCATCTCTTTGTTTCTTTAAAGAGCTAGTGATTTTTATCTGAGAGATATGTTTACAGGGAGAAGGAGAAGACAGTAAGATCTTGCATCTGCTGATTCGCTCCCCAGATGGCCTCGGTGGTTGGAGCTGAGCCGATCCAGAGCCAGAAGCCTCGCTGGGTTCCTCACGTTGGTGCAAGGGCCAGACACTTGGGCCATCGTCCTCTGCCTTCTCAGGCGACTGGGAGGATGTGGATCGAAGTGGAGCAGCTGGGACATGAACTGGTGTCCACATGTGATGCCAGCACTTTCAGGAGAGGATTCACTCATGAGCCACGGTGCCAGTTCCATTGTATTCCTTCTGAAAATGAATTTCTATTTGTAAACTCGTCCTGTGTCCATCAACTCTTCATAAATTGCCTGTCGTGCCACCTGCCTTCCACCCAGGTTTCTCCATAAATTTAATCTTGAGTCAACCTTGTAGAATTTGTGTTGCTCTCACTAAGGCTCTGCTGAAGTTGGTATTTTAACCTTCTCAGTGGCTCAAGTAGATGCGTTCAGATGGATCTGAATAGGACTTGATTAGCATTGACCGTCGAAAATCCTGTTGCTTTAGTTGACAAAATCAAAACTGCCCTAAATGTAGAAATGATTTCATCACAATATTTATCAGTAGTTTATTTCTTCTTACAGCCTCTGAACATATTTGCTGAGTTTTGAGAGACTTTGTGCAATTTTTCACTAGATGCTGGTAGATGGCGGCCAAGACCACCGGGAAAAAGCTAGTTTATGACTCATAAGAAACGGTGGATATTTATGACTATAAGTGCTGGTTGACCCTGACCCTGCTGGAATCTGTTCCAGAGTTGCTATCTTAGGAGAGGGTGAGTTAAAATGCCCACTTGCTTGGCACCTGAGTCATCATGTATATTCATATTTTAAAGTACTTATGTTTCTTTTTGGCAGTTAAACATTTTTTCCCCTAAAAATTTCATCCTGCTTTTTATAGCATTCCACTCAAATAAAAATTAAATTAAATGGAAGTTTAAATGATACTCCAGAAACAATGGTTAGGATGAGATGCTAATAAATTGCAGGCAATACTTGGAAGCAGCCAGGTTAGTACTCCTTTTCAGTTCTCTTGACATAGCTCTGTGCTCACTGCTGTAATGTAACTGTTTAGTTGACTTGCAGTGTGCCGTGGGGGCAGGTGTGTGGGCAGTTGACTTGCAGTGTGCCGTGGCGGCAGGTGTGTGGGCAGTTGACTTGCAGTGTGCTGTGGGGGCAGGTGTTTGGGCTAGTGGTTAAGATGTTCATGTTCTGTGTCACAGTGCTGAGTCTGTTACTGCTTTGGCTCATTACTCTAGATTCCCCCAAAGCAGACATGAGGAGACAGTGGGATGGGTCAAATAGTTGGGCCTGCAGCCTACCCTGGAGTTAGCAGCCCTTGGCATTGTAAGCGCTTGAGGAGTATGGAGTATGCCAGTGAGTGGCACTTCTTTTTCCCTATCTGTCTCTGTAATACCAGAGACAAATAATAAATAACAAAGTAAAAAAATAGGACATGAACGTGTGTTTCTGAGACAATTCTACTAGCAGACCCTGATCTACTTTTTCTTTTTTTGGTAAGTGTTGTGCTACTGTAATTGTGGAGTGAGCGTAACTGCTAATTATTCCAGTGAATACAGCACCCTTTCCCTTCACGCATCTCTGAGGCAGTGAACAGGAGGGAAATCTTCAGATGACGATATAATTTTCCCAAACTGAGTGCTTGCTTTTTGACAGGTCTCATTATGACCAGAATACAATTGGGATAAAGTTCTTTTCCACCAAGATATAATATGACAAAGAAAAACTATTTGTAAAATGCATTTGACACTTGGTTTTTCAGTGAGTATTTGAAGCAGAATTAAATGCCATCACACCAGGAATACGTTATTAGGAGGAAAACAGATGGGTTGTCAATGGAGAAGAATCCTTTAAGGAAAGGGAAATTTGAGTTGATGTAGGAATAACAAGTGAATTCGCCAGGGGAGCAGTGTGGGAGCACAGGCTTTTGGTGCCTTTGTCCCTCAGGAAACAGGTATAAGGAGGTGGGAACATGAGAAAGGTTGGGTAGCATAAGGGGGGCATTGCTGAGACGTTGGCTCTGTGGGAAACCCCACCTCAGCTAGTGTGAGAGGACCTGAGGGGCTGTGCTGATCCGGTGCTCCCAGGAGGGATCGGCAGGGAGTGTCTGTGGGATACAGTGAGGGCCGAGGCAGGTGTTTCACCGTCGGGGGAAGTTTCATCAAGGCTGCTGGGAATTCTTAGACCTGCAGCTGCTGTCAGAGAATTCCAGATTTCCAAGAACTGATGTTGGATGGGAATGGCCTATGGAAAATGTAATTGATGTAAGAAATAAAAATATAGACAAATTTCAGATCACAGCGTTGGGAATGCTCCCATGTCCACCACAGGAACCCTGGAAACAGCCCTTGTGGTTGTCCGTTTCAGTGGCCCCTCGAGCCTGTATTCACGCACCAGCCTTTATTATTTGAAGGTTGTTCCTAGGGTGCCAATTTCCCTCATTCATTCCTTGAACATATGGATGAATTCTTTCAAATTAAGGGAAAGGAAGGAAGTGAGGAAGGAAGGCAGAAATATATGGCCAGAATCCTGCCCTGCTGACCTTTGCGGTGTCATGTGATACCCATGTGTCTGGAGTCACCTGTAGGAGAACAGAGTTGGGCTACTGAGCTCTGCAAAGCACCCATTAGACTGGGTTTGGTAGCTTTGTTACATATTGAAGACACAGTCCAACATGGACTTTAGAAACGTGTAGCAGCAGGTAAAGGGAGAGAGGCCGAGTCGGCGAGGACACAGTGTGTCCAGGCACAGGCCTTACGCTATTCTGTGACTGAGCAATCAGACCGGTGCTGATTCCTCACATCCAAAGCAGTTGCCTAGTTTTCAAGGTTGCGTTTCCTCACCTGTACAGTAGGCATATAAGATGACCTGGCTGATCACTTCTGCTTGCCATGGCAATGACTTAACTTTCTGGCACCGATTCTCTGCTTCAGCGGGCATGTGATCCTTGCTCAGGGATTGGTTGAGTTGGTAGTGTTTGAGAGGTGGACATCCACTGTCCAGCTTTGTTGTCATAACAGCAGGCAGACATTTTCTGAGCGAGAGTACTCCATGCTGCCTTGTTTGTATCTCAAAGGGGATGTCTGCTGGATGGGGCTTCTGTGAAAGCTGTTGGTTTGCTCGTAGGTGAGACAGATTTAGCACAAGTCTTGCAGCGTGCAGTTTGCTTTTCTCTTCTGCTGGTGCCTCCCCCGCGCCCACCTTGTTATTCAAAGGGAAATTGAAATGCCTCTGTGTTTATCAGACTTCTCGTCTGGTGGGTAGTTGGAAAAGATGTAGGTGCAGAAAAACTTGCTGGATCCCAGTGGTGTCTCAAGTGGATAGATTGTTCTGGATTTGGAACTGGCAAACATCTTGCTATGTGAGAAAACAAACCTTATTTAGTTCACATCCCCACAACTGGATTTTTTGCAATATAGTTGAACATGATTCTGATTCAGACAATAGATGAAAGGTTTCACAGCATGCCCTGGGCATGAGATACATTAGCCAGTGTTTGTGAGGTGAAAGATAGTGATGGCTATCTTCCAGGCAGGCTGGAGAGAAATGACACTTGTAAGTGCTATAGAAATAGGGGCCCACGGTGCCTGGCAGGTGGTGCGTGCAGGGAGGATCAAAGACTTAGAGGGGGGAGCTTGAAAAACATTGCACACAACCCTGCCGCAAACAGGCCAAGTTCTGAGCACTCCGTGAGCATTGCTGCCTAAAGAGTGAGGTCATTGGCAGATGTAGGAAGGTTGAAGTGGCACAGAAGTGAGCAGATGGCCCACTCCCGCCTGCCCTGTGACAGACCCAGCGATACAGCTGCCTTGCCAGGGAGGAGGCAGTGTACCTGTTTCTAGGCAGAGCACTGGGGTGTTGCAGGTTTGCATTCGATATGACTTGCTCATGCTGACAACTGGACTCTGTAGGATGGTGGGTACTGCAGTGGGGAGGTGGGGACAGACAAGAGAAGGGCACAGTGGAGAAGCTGCCTAGCCAGGGTTCATACTTCTTGGCTTTTGGAAGCCTAGGACCATGGGTAGATGTCTCCCAGGCCAAGACTTCCATTGTTGTACTCCTGGCATTGATCCTGGGCAGGGAGGTATGGTTTCTACTGAAAAATTAGTGTTGGAGAAAAATCTTACTGATGTTATGGAGCGAGCCTAGTTACCTCCTCATCGTCATTTCAATGTGCTGATTCCCCAAGCAAGTCTTGATATGTTTTTTCTGGACATTCTTAGTCTAAGCTGCCAGATGCCGAATTCTGGGAGGTTATAGGAATTTGCAGAGATTACCAGGGACTAGAATGTGTTTATAGATTATTATGTGTGTCAGTCATTATCTGCTATATATAAATGGTATCCATAAGTCAAATTATGTAATGGTTTGTGTCTTAGTCTAACACTGTAAATTGAAAAGGAATCCCAGTCAGTGGGAAGCATATTGGTTACTTAGCATTTTTTAAATTTAGTTGTATGTTTTTCTTTAGCATCTTTCCAAAATTTTGAGCCTGCTGTGACACACCTCATGCAAGACTCTATTTGCTGTATGAACACCTAGATTTATTCTTTAGCTTCCAGTACTCGAGCTAAGCCCAGCCTCCCAAAGGCAGGGGTGAAGCGCTGTGTTCAGAAGGCAGCTAGCTGCCTGCGATGTTTCATCTCCCGGTGCTGCCTGCAGGTGGAGAGAGCTCAGCGGCCAGGGTGAGAACAGGCTAGGAATGCCAGTGACAGAAGGCACTCATTTTCATTCCTTGTGTGTTTGGAGAAAATGATGCCCACCCCTCCTAGCCCCTGTGGGTTTTACTTGCACCACCTTTTAAAAATAGAATTACCCAATCTCAGCACTGGAGACAATTTCAAGGGTCACGGCAGAGGCCAGTCCACCTCAGGAGGAATCCATCTCCTTCCACTCCTGCAGCTCGGAAACCTCCGGAGGGGATTCACTCTCCGGCTCCCCAGGTAGCCCACTCCACTTTAATTTCAGGGTTTAAAGCTTCTTGTGGAGGGCTGGAATCCTTCCATAAATTCATGGTAGGAATGCTCAGAGCAACAGGTGATATTTGCCTTTGCAGGGCGCTGTGTCGAGTTGCAGCTGACATAACCCACTCCAGCTTCTTGCATTTCAAGGATGTTTTGAAACCTCTTAGGACTGGAAATGTCTTTGCTTTTATGGAGTGTGAAATATTTGCATGTGCGTAACTGTATATCCCAGAGCTGGCTGCTGCCAAGTCAAAAAGCAAAGTGCCTTACATTTCACGGAACACAGACAGGCTGTGGGTGGTTTTCAGTTAGTGCACCTGCATCTTGGCTTGGACCTGTCCCATAAGCTCAGGTATGGAAGCTGCTGTTTATAGCGTCAGATTGCTGCTTGGGCGGCTTCCGATGTTGGTGTATGTTGGGTCTCAGGTCTTCAGGCTGGAGCTGCTGAACCTGAGCTGAGAGTGCTAGCTCAGTGGAGTAGGCTGTGCATGACACTTTGCTGAGCAGTTCCTCTCCGGGAGCTGCCAAATTCGCAGGAGCAGGCCACACCTCGGGAGGCGCCCAGACGGAGACTTGACCTCCTGTCCCTACAGAGGAAGAGGAAGCAGAACAAACAAATCCACACCTGCAGCACCCTCTCTCTGGATGTGTGCAGCACTGGTTTCTTGCGCTAACACACCTAACCCAATATCTGGTGGTTTGGTTTGTGTGGCTGCTCTGCTGGCGTCCATCTCCTAGGGTCTCACTCCCTGGGGCTGTCTGCAGGCGAGTCTTGCCATGTTACCTCAGTAGGGAGAAGAACTAAACACAAGAATGTTTCATGGACTGACTTGGAAAGCTAGTCATCCTCTATACCTTTTGTGTTTTGGCTCTGTGAGTGCACGCTTTGGAATCAACTTTGTGTGGAAGGACAGGAGTTTGGGAGCCATGGAGAAGGAGTTGGTTTTTTGATCTTGTTGCCGTTCCTCTGTGGAATTCATTCTATTCCAACGGCATTAATGAGTTCGTTTTATAACACCCTAGTTAGTGAGTGGTGTTACGCTGGCTTTAATTATGAATAAATAAAGGATCAGTAAGATTAAGTGGATTCTGAGAGATTACACGTCAATGACAATACTGGGAATTGCAGTAAGAACTCAGTGTCTCTCACACCTGTTCTACTTCAGGAAGGAAGAAGGAATAGCTTGGTTTATGCACTGAAGAAAATGGAGACGCCATGCCCTGTGGGTGCCAGCAGTGTGCAGTGTGCCCAGGGCACGTCACAGCTGGAGCAGCTGTGTCTGTTTTAACCATCTACTCTCCTTTCTATGAGAGACTTGTTTACCCTAATAACATTAATTGAAGCAATAGCACTGGTGACCAATATAGTGAAAATTTTTTGTTGAAATTGTTAGAATTTGTTTTGATTAAACTTGTACTGATGCTGGGTTAAAAGTACTGAAGGAATTGACATTAAGAACAAGGGTAAATGATTAATGCTTTTTAATCATATCTCTGTAGTTTTAAATCCTTATTTTATTGTTTATTTGAAAAAGAGTGTAACAGAGAAAGAAACCTGCCATCTGCTCATTTAATCCCCAGACTCCTGCAGTAATCACAAGTGGGTGGAAGCTGGGAGCCTGGAAATACCTCCAGGTCTCCTGTGTGGGTGCGGAGGACAGTCTGGGCATCACCAGCTGTTCCCCAGAGTGTGTGCTAACAGTGTGACCCGGACTTGAACAAGGAAGTCCAGTGTGCATTGTCGGTTTCCCGAGTGGTATCTTCATTGCTTCAGGAAGCTGGATCCAGAAATACATATGGTTTAGCTGGGATGCCAATATATGATGCTGGAGTTACACGTGGTGACAGCACCTGCCCCAATTCATTTATATTTAAAGGATTAACCATGTAGTTCATATTGGGTGGTTCTGGCTAAGCTGTGTCCAACTTCCTGTGCCAGGAAACTGAGATAATCCACGAGCGGTGTCTCAAGTTGCACACGTCATTCATTCCCAAGAACACAATCACGCTCCATCCTGCTACAGGAAACAGTATTGTGGTTTTATAGCTCATTTTGTAGACAATAATTCTACTTTATAGAGAAGCTGATGGCTGAGGCTGGCACCATGGCTCATCAGGCTAATCCTCCTCCCTCAAGTGCCAGCTTTCCTTATGTGTACCTGTTGCAAATAGGAATAAAAAATACAACCTCATTTTGGGAGATTTCTGTACATTTGTCAAAATCTTTCAAAAGATCATGCTGCATAGTCACATTGCTGTGCCATAACTCATCGGAATCGTAGCCCATTTTTTAAGAATTTTTTTTTATCTGAAGAGCTTTTTTTTCATATAAAACACAGGCACATCACTGGAGGAGGTCATCCACACGATGGCATATTTGTCAGAGATAGATAAAACTCCTACTATGTCATAAGTGCGGGATTTTAAATAAAATAAATTTTGAAATGGCTGTGTAGAGTTAGAGTCAAAGCAATGAAAATTGTTGTCCCCCTTTTGAAACCTCAGGGTTGTACTGTTTGTTTAGATCACATTCCTGCGGTGCCCCAGTCTATGTTTGCGTAGGACTCGGCGCCAGGAACTGTGCCCCAGGCAGCTGAGGCTGCTCCAAGGCTGCAGGAGCTTTCTGCTCCAATGGGTGCGTGCTCTGTGGGCACCAGGGGCTCATGATGTGGCTCGCTCCTTATTTCTTAATGACAGTCTGCCCTTGGACACTGCGTATCCCGGCCTCCCACCTTGTTCCTGGGTCCATGCCACTAAGCTTTGTCCAATAAGGGGAGCAAGGTTATGAGGGACTTTCATAAAATTTATGAAAAAACGGAGCTAAGAGATGGATACATTTTGGTGTGGAGACATTCTGAAATCAGTGCATATTTTTTTCATAATATACAATTTTATTAGCTTTTTTGAAGACCATCCATGTTCATAAAGTTTGAAATGTTTTTGCACCCTAAAGCTAAAAGTTTTTATTTGAGAGCAGACAGAGACCTGCCACCCACTGCTTCACTCCACAAATGCCCACAGCAATCAAGGTTAGGTGCCAGGACCCCCATCTGGATGCCCCCTGGGGTGATGGTAACCCTCCAACTTGAGTTGTCTCGGCTGTCTCCCAGCCTCAGCAGAATCAAGCCACGTCAGTCTGAACCTAGAAATGAGCCTCAGATTTGGTGTATAAATAAGGTTGGCTCAGAGGAGTAGTAAGGTTCCTTGCCTAGCCTTTGCGGAGGGCTCAGGATTTTGGCAGCCCCTGTGTTCACAATGGGTGGGAGTATGGCCGCGGGGCAGACAGGGAAGAAGGGGCACACTGCTGAGCCTACAGTGAGTGCCGCCTGCACTGGTTCAACTGCTACTGTCTTCCTTGCCTCGCCAGATCCCCAGGTCTGTCCATGCACACAGGTCCCCAGGTCTGTCCATGCACACAGGTCCCCAGGTCTGTCCATGCACACAGATCCCCAGGTCTGTCCATGCACACAGGTCCCTAGGTCTGTCTCATGCACACAGATCCCTAGGTCTGTCCATGCACACAGGTCCCCAGATCTGTCCATGCACATAGATCCCTAGGTCTGTCCATGCACATAGATCCCCAGGTCTGTCCATGCACACAGGTCCCTAGGTCTGTCTCATGCACACAGATCCCCAGGTCTGTCCATGCACACAGATCCCCAGGTCTGTCCATGCACATAGATCCCTAGGTCTGTCCATACACACAGGTCCCTAGGTCTGTCTCATGCACACAGATCCCTACGTCTGTCCATGCACATAGGTCCCTAGGTATGTCCATGCACATAGATCCCCAGATCTGTCCATGCACACAGGTCCCTAGGTCTGTCTCATGCACACAGATCCCTAGGTCTGTCCATGCACACAGGTCCCCAGATCTGTCCATGCACATAGATCCCTAGGTCTGTCCATGCACATAGATCCCCAGGTCTGTCCATGCACACAGATCCCCAGGTCTGTCCATGCACACAGGTCCCCAGATCTGTCCATGCACACAGATCCCCAGGTCTGTCCATGCACACAGGTCCCCAGGTCTGTCCATGCACACAGATCCCCAGGTCTGTCCATGCACACAGGTCCCTAGGTCTGTCTCATGCACACAGATCCCCAGGTCTGTCCATGCACACAGATCCCCAGGTCTGTCCATGCACATAGATCCCCAGGTCTGTCCATGCACACAGGTCCCTAGGTCTGTCCATGCACACAGATCCCCAGGTCTGTCCATGCACATAGATCCCCAGGTCTGTCCATGCACATAGATCCCTAGGTCTGTCCATACACACAGGTCCCTAGGTCTGTCTCATGCACACAGATCCCTAGGTCTGTCTCATGCACACAGGTCCCTAGGTATGTCCATGCACACAGATCCCCAGATCTGTCCATGCACATAGATCCCCAGGTCTGTCCATGCACACAGATCCCCAGGTCTGTCCATGCACACAGGTCCCTAGGTCTGTCCATGCACATAGATCCCCAGGTCTGTCCATGCACATAGATCCCCAGGTCTGTCCATGCACACAGGTCCCTAGGTCTGTCCATGCACACAGATCCCCAGGTCTGTCCATGCACATAGATCCCCAGGTCTGTCCATGCACATAGATCCCTAGGTCTGTCCATACACACAGGTCCCTAGGTCTGTCTCATGCACACAGATCCCTAGGTCTGTCCATGCACACAGGTCCCTAGGTATGTCCATGCACATAGATCCCCAGATCTGTCCATGCACATAGATCCCCAGGTCTGTCCATGCACACAGATCCCTAGGTCTGTCCATGCACACAGGTCCCCAGATCTGTCCATGCACATAGATCCCCAGGTCTGTCCATACACACAGATCCCCAGATCTGTCCATGTACATAGATCCCCAGGTCTGTCCATGCACACAGGTCCCTAGGTCTGTCTCATGCACACAGATCCCTAGGTCTGTCCGTGCACACAGATCCCCAGATCTGTCCATGTACATAGATCCCCAGGTCTGTCCATGCACACAGGTCCCTAGGTCTGTCTCATGCACACAGATCCCTAGGTCTGTCCATGAACACAGGTCCCTAGGTATGTCCATGCTGGGACCAGGCTGGAACCATGAGTTGGTAGCTTCTAATTACATTTTGCCAATAACCTTATGAAATATATATATATATATATATATATATATATATATATATATATACACACACACACACACACACACACACACACACACGTATATATATGACTGTAGGCTTGTTTTCACTTTATATTGCCACCCACTGTATGTGAGTCCAGTTGTCCATCCCTTCCTTTGGCCGGCCTCGCAGTTTTAGAGGGACAGTTGGCGTGTTGAGGTGTGCTGTGTGTTACCCTGGTGATCCAGCGCTTGCACACTGCTGGCTGTCCCTGGCCTTCCTTTCTCTTGGTCCCTGTCTCTCATCTGGCAGAGCGACACCTTGTTGCATCTTTGCCTCCTTGCCTTTTTTGTCTTTGTCTTTAAGTAGTCCCTCTGTGTTTGCTTCTCGTAAACTGGGTTTATCCTTTTGTTTAGTGTATGTATTGTCACTATTTTGTGCTAATCCCCGACTTGTCCTTTCGTTGCCTGTATGCTGTGTTTTGAGGAACAAAATGTAAAATTTTGATGCGTTTCCATGTCTTGATTTTTTTATTTTTGGCCTGTTTCCCTTTTTTTGATGGTGCGTAAGACAGTTTTGCCAAGTCTAAGGCTGTCAAGAGTTCCTCCCATGCTTTCTTTAGAAGTTTCACAGTTTTAGGTTTTACATTTAGCTAAGTGATCCATTTTGAGTGAATTCTCTTGGAGAGAGAGTTCAGATTTATCTTCATTTTTTTCCTGTGTCTCGTCACATGATCTAGCATGGTATATTAAGAGATTTTCTTTTCTTTGTGTGTGCAAGTTGCTTTGGCACATATATTGGAAACTAATTGTGTGTGTGTGTATGTATGTATTTATTTTCTAGTTCTTTGGTTATTTTCTTTTTTTTGGTTAATTAATCTTTTGGGGGGGATGATTAATTTGGTTTATCATTTTTTCCCACTACCACAAATTTTCTTATTTATTTTAGCTTTAAAATAAGCCTGGAATCAGACCAAATTCTCCATTTCAATTTTTTTTTTAAAGATTTATTTTATTTTTATTACAAAGTCAGATATACTGAGAGGAGGAGAGATAGAGAGGAAGTGGAGCTGCTGGGATCAGAACCAGCGGCCATATGGGATCAAGGCGAGGACCTTAGCCACTAGGCCATGCTGCCGAGCCCTCCATTTCAATTTTTTAAAATAAGTATATTTATGTTAAGTTCTAGCCATACTTGGATATCATGTTATGAGTGTCTTAAAAATGCCTGCTGGAATTTTGGCTTGGATTGGTGGAAGGCACGACAGGGGAGTCTTCCTGTCTTGATTAAGAGCCCTCAGCAGTGTTGTGTGCTTTGCAGTAAAGCCGTGCTAAATGTCTTCTGTTGGACCAATGCTTAGGTATTTTATGATAATTGTGACACCTAGACATACAGATCATTCCGTTGGCTTTTGTTAAGATCATCTCTGTTTTCTTACAGGCTGCTCCTCTGGTGGCTGCCTGCTGCCCAGGTGTTCTGCCAGCTCGGGCATCCTCTGGGCGTCCTGTTGCTCGTAGATGGCTTCGCCCCTCTGCACCTGTTGAGCTCACTGTTTGTGAGCTTGGTTGCTAATGGGCTGAGAGGCGGTTAAGCATCTACCAGTCTTTTGGGTTTTGTTTCTTCAGAGTGCGAGAGCTTTGCCTGTGGCGCCTGCGTCCAGAGCCCATAGAGCTGCTCATCAGTGGGGATGGCTTAGATTTCCGGGTTGACCCAGGTTTTCATTCTCATTTTAGTTTTCAGATTGTTTTATGAGATCTTCAGAAGCTTGTCACTTAAGTTCTAATCCTAGATCATTTTATATTGTTCTATGTCTTTTTTTTGTTAGAAATCGTGCTCTGTATAGTTTTAGTTAAAGTTTGTCAGTGTTCGCTTTATTGTACTTGACTGGAGATGTGCCGGGCTCCCAAGGAGGGCAACTGTGCCAGCCTCCCAAGGGGAGCCACTGTGCCAGGCTCTCACGAAGAGACACTGTGCCAGGCTCCCAAGGAGGACCACTGTGCCAGGCTCCCAAGGAGAGCCACTGTGCCAGGCTCCCTGGCCCTCTGGCCCTGCTTCCACCTGCTCTGTGCACTCCTCCTGCTCTGGATTTGGAGCTGGACTTGCTGTTGGGAGCAGACAGAGCAGCGGGTCCACATTGGCCTGGAGGTGTGCTCTCATCTTACTTCTTCCAGGTCATGCCAGTCGAGTGAACTGAGAAACATGAACTTTCCTGTTCACTTGACTATTACCTGCACACATATTTTCTGGAACAGACATAGTGAAATCAGTCAGGGTTATAATTTAGCCACAGGCACTTGTTTTGGTCTGAAATTGAAGACCTGGTTATAAGTTAGAAATGAACGGCAAAAACAAATAGTCCTTTGAAAAATAAGTGTAATGTTACTTTAACTAAGTAATTTAAGAATAATGTATATAATCATTAAGTATTTTGGCCCTAAGCAGTGCATTCGTAAACACTCTCTAAGACCACCTAATTACTATATGGAATAAGAATATTTAATAGCACATTTGCTGTCATTATTTTGGCATACAGTAGAGTTTAATTTGCACTCCAAGAATTATCATTTGTTTCGCACTAATACTGCAGGTTGGTTCTAGACTGATTACAGTATTGTTTGCTTTGTTCAGTGCTTGGACCTGTGACAGTTTCCTCCTGGGTGTTTATGTCATCATCCTGTCTGGTCTCTGCACACTACAGTGTCAGTGTTTGTGTGGCTGAGATGAAACTAGCCGTTCAAGGAGATGGGGTTGAAGCTACAGCCGACTTCATTGTTAAAATTCTGTTGTACAAATACTTCTTCTGTGCACATTCTCATAGAGTTCATATTTTAGTAGAATGAAACAGAAATAAAGAAACAATGACATTTTATAGTGATGTGCAAACCGAAAACTGGATGATGCTGAATGTTGAGTGGGACGGCTATATAACTATGTGGTTGCAGTTTAAAGTAGAAATCCGGGATCCTTCCATCAGAAGTCTCAGGATGGCGAGAGCGGAGCCCAGAGCTGGTCCTGATAGCACCACTGGGGACTTTATTGAGGATATCTCATTTCCAAGTAGACGTAGGGATTAAGATGTTGAGGAGTAGCAGCTTCCCACTGAGGTCTGGTGCTGTGCAGTTGATGCAAGCGACTGGAGGTCCATGCTCTGTCACGTGAAGCCCTGTGGACAGGTGGGGAGCCCTGGAGGCCATGCTCTGTCACGTGAAGCCCTGTGGACAGGTGGGGAGCCCTGGAGGCCATGCTCTGTACGTGAAGCCCTGTGGACAGGTGGGGAACCCTGGAGGCCATGCTCTGTCACGTGAAGCCCTGTGGACAGGTGGGGAGCCCTGGAGGCCATGCTCTGTACGTGAAGCCCTGTGGACAGGTGGGGAGCCCTGGAGGCCATGCTCTGTCACGTGAAGCCCTGTGGACAGGTGGGGAGCCCTGGAGGCCATGCTCTGTCACGTGAAGCCCTGTGGACAGGTGGGGAGCCCTGGAGGCCATGCTCTGTACGTGAAGCCCTGTGGACAGGTGGGGAGCCCTGGAGGCCATGCTCTGTCACGTGAAGCCCTGTGGACAGGTGGGGAGCCCTGGAGGCCATGCTCTGTCACGTGAAGCCCTGTGGACAGGTGGGGAGCCCTGGAGGCCATGCTCTGTACGTGAAGCCCTGTGGACAGGTGGGGAGCCCTGGAGGCCATGCTCTGTCACGTGAAGCCCTGTGGACAGGTGGGGAGCCCTGGAGGCCATGCTCTGTACGTGAAGCCCTGTGGACAGGTGGGGAGCCCTGGAGGCCATGCTCTGTACGTGAAACCCTGTGGACAGGTGGGGAGCCCTGGAGGCCATGCTCTGTCACGTGAAGCCCTGTGGACAGGTGGGGAGCCCTGGAGGCCATGCTCTGTACGTGAAGCCCTGTGGACAGGTGGGGAGCCCTGGAGGCCACGCAGCTATGCTGTGGAAAAGTTGCAGGCTTCCCAAGCAAGCCTCTCAAAGAGCTTCTGGGTTCACAAGTGGCCCACTTTCCTGTGCACCTGCAGTGATGCTGTTCTGAAAGTTGTGGTGCCACTTCTCGGCTTCTCGAGCGTGCCTTTTTCCTTGGCTATCTGGTGATAAGAGAAAAATGGTCCTACTTCATTCCTTTGCTTCCTCTCTTGCTCCCTTCCTCCTTCCTTCTTTCTGCCTCCTGTCCTTCTTGAAGCCCTAATTATATGCCATGCCAGCATTATGAGTAGTTTTGTTTGCCTTCTTTTATGTATTCTCCTAGATGAAAGTAAATGAATAAAATACGGCTTTAAAATAAAAATATCCATATGGTCAAAGCTATTTTGAATTCATTTAATCACATCTGTTATCCATTTATGAACTTATCCATTCAGTGTTTCTTTATTACTTCCTCTCAGTGGAACAGATATTTCCAAGTTTGTGTGACTCCTAAAGATAGGATGTGTTGATAAGAAAACTCAAATACTATTTAAAAGCTAAAAATTGCAGGATTTTTATAAGATTTGTTTTTTATTGGAAAGGAAGTTTTACAGTAGGAGAGATAAGAGGCAAACACCTTCCATCTGTTGGTTGATTCCCCAAATTACTGCAACAGTCATTTGAGCCAATCCAAAGTCAGGACCAGGAGCTTCTTCTGGGTCTTTCATGTGGGTGCAAAATCCCAAGGCTTTGGTCCAGCTTCCACTGATTCTGAGGCCATAAGCAGGGAGCTGGATCAGACAGCCAGGACATGAGCCAGCAACCATATGGGATCCCCATGTTTACAAGGGGAGGATTAGCCAATTGAGCCATTGAGCCTTGTGCTGAAAAATTGTTTTCACTAAGACCAAAACAGGCCCAGCATGGTAGCCCAGCAACTAAAGTCCTTGCTTTGAACGTGCCAGGATCCCATATTGGCACCAGTTCTAATCCGGGAGGCCCTGCTTCCCATCCAGCTCCCTGCTTGTGTCCTGGGAAGGCAGTCAAGAACGGACCAAAGCCTTGGGACCCCACACCCGCGTGGGAGACCTGAAAGAGGCTCCTGGCTCCGAGGCTTCGGGTCGGCTCAGCTCTGGCCATTGTGGCCGCTGAATGGAAGATCATCTTCTCTGTCTCTCCTCCTCTCTGAATACCTGAGTTTCCAATAAAAATAAAGTATTTTTTGTATATTTTTAAAAAACCAAACAGATTGTGCAGTGGATCTTTCTGATGTCAGTGGTGATGTGATAAAGGATTTCTGTTCATGCTGTGTTGGATTTTCTACGCTAAAGTCATCAGAGTATGACCACAGTTTCTGGAGCAGGTTTCAGCGTGGCCTCGACGTTTTGGTTGTAAATCTGGAAATGACGTTAGTGCTTTAAACCATCTCTGGTGTAGGACTAGAAAAAAGACTCGCAGGTCACTTGTGCTGATCTGTGTGCTTGTCACAACGCAGGGCAGTGAGGTCAGGACGTGGCATTCTGCATGCTGTGTCTGCTTTGCTCTTGTCCAGTGTGGGCGTTGGTCCCTCTAACCTATCCATTCGGCTGTGTGTCCTTCCCCAAACTTGACTGTTAGTGGGGCTCACTGGGTGGTGGCCACAGCCTTCTGTGTGAATCGGTGTTCAGTGATGAAGTGATGTACTTGCCAGAAGATCTAAAAAGAGATAATGTTGCAAGGTTGAACACCTTTCTGAAGTTATTGGCCACTTTTGCAACTCACCATATAGCCAAACATATGTAAATTTTTGCTTGTTTTG
Source organism: Ochotona princeps (assembly GCF_030435755.1). Classification (NCBI taxonomy): domain Eukaryota; kingdom Metazoa; phylum Chordata; class Mammalia; order Lagomorpha; family Ochotonidae; genus Ochotona; species Ochotona princeps. The sequence continues at coordinate 40,299,421 of NC_080852.1, read as the reverse complement.
GTTTTCTTTGAAAGGCAGAGAGAGGCAGTGGCAAACCTTGAATTGTTGAGAAGGCATGCAATGTTCAGAGCTGGCTTAAAGCTCAAGGCGGAGCTGCACTGGATCTCATTTGTGGGTGTCAGGACCCCAAGTACCCACCGCATCATCAGCTCTTCCCCAGTGTGCCTGTTAGCAGGGAGATGGACGGGAAGTGGAGGAGCGGGGTCTTGAACCAGACACTCTGAAATAAGATACAGGGTCCCAAGAGTTGCATGGTGACCTAATAATTGTGCCAAGGAGACATACCCTGTGATACTGTGTGTAACAGCAGTTCCTTTTACTTTGATGTAATTGGCAAATTCTGGAACAAACTCCTCTTGTTTTGTTAAACACTTAGGCCTGCAAATAAAATCCAAACATGCACTTCATTCCCACATGGTCTCTGCTGCTGTTACATTTAGAGCTCCAGGGAAATTAAAAGGCCACCACTCATTTTTCATCTGGCTTCAGAAGTTTTAGTGTAAGAAGAAAAAAAAAATACTAATGCATGATTCATGGTGTTAATATATTTTGACATGGTGGGTATTCAGAGAGTTAGAATAAATGGCCACTTAATATGAGTAATTCAGCATGAAGGAAAGTTTATTATTTCCTAAGCTATCAGTCAATCAACATTGGTAATAACTGCCTCCCCTTATTAGCTCACATGATACAGTCTTGGAAATTGAACAGTTTAGATAAAATACACATCCTGTTGAAATTTGGAGATGAATTTTGCCCTCCCTGCCAATTTTTCATTGATATAAATGCTGCTTCTTCCCTCGTGTCCGTGTTGCAGGTGTTGGGGTGTGGGTGCCGTGGAGTATGGTTGGTGGCCCTGCCCTCAGGCCCTGGTGCTCTTCACTTTTCTCGAGGTGTTTCTGTGGAGGTATTTCCCAGATAAAACCCTTGGGAAGACTACATTTCTGATCTTAGCCTCTTAACCTCCCGATTTCAGTCATCATCCAATTTCAAGATTCAGCTCCCCTGCTAATAAGGTAAATAATGATTACCTTAAACTCTTCGATAAAAAAACCTAGAGGTGAGCACTTGGAGCAGGTGCTAAGCCACTGTGTGGCACATGGTCACGCTTGGGATGCTCATTCCCTCTATCAGAGTGTCTGGGCTCCAGGCAGACCACTTCATTCCAGCTGCCTGCCCAGAGGCACCTTGGAGAGCAGCACTTGGGTCCCAGCCACCCACAGGGAAGACCCAGAATGAATTCTTGTTTTCTGGCTTCACTTGGCCCAGCTCTGGCTGCTGCTGGCACGCACAAAGTCAACCAGTGGTGGAAAATCACCCTTCCTCCGCCCCCTCTCTCCCTCTGCCTCTCTGCCATGGAAACATAAATACTGGATAGGACAGTGACTCCCAGTCAGGACAGACCCAGCCATGTGGCCACTCCTTGGGCACACCTTCTGCTGATCAGGAGGTGGCAAGTGCAAGGTTAGCTGGAGTGATTGACAGTCACTTGGTCGAGTCCTACTGCTCTTTCTCATTGTCTTGTAAATTTCTGTCTTAAATCTTGACATTCATGCTTGATAAGTGTAGCTGATCTGTTGTATCTTCGCACAGACCTATCTGAATAACTTCAAATACACATCCCATGTTGCTGGAAGGTTTCCCACATGCTGTTGTGTTTGGTTCGGTGACGTTTACATGGGCCGTTCAAGGACTCCTTGTAAAGCATTTGTGTCTGTTGAAGCCCTTCTCCAGTCCCAGGCACATAAACGCGGCTAAACTCAACTACAAGCAGCAGCACCATGGTTAGAACCTACTGTCGAGTCATGGATTTGTAAAGGTTAATGCTCGCAGTAGCAACTGCCAGGTCTGGGAGAAGGCCTCTCAGGGGTCAGCTAGCCTCAAGTGGGGCTGAGGGCTGCGGGGAGGGCGGGGAGTTTGTGACACAGCGAACATGCCTGTGGGGCTGCTGAGACATCTGCGAAGTGTGTTGCGGCCTCATTGATTAATCAGAGCATCTTTGGGTGGGAAGTGACATTTCCCTTTCCCATTTTAGTATGTGATTTTCACATGAGGTGAGAAAGTCTATTTTAAAGTCCTTTCAAAATTTGCTATCGCAGTCTGGGAGCTATTTTTGAGAGGTGGCACTCCCAGGAGAGGGAAGTGGGCTGAGTGAAAATTAAGTGAGTGTGTTGAGCAAAGCATCACCTCTCGAGGCGCTCAGGCGACGCCGTCATTTTGAAAGCATCACCACTTAGAGTTACAGCTCACTTGCTACCAGTCAGGTTAATAAGATGCATAGAGTTTGAACTGATAGTGAGACTCCTCTCTTTTTTTCTTTCTCCGGTTTTATTTAAGAATCCTGATGGCATCTGGAGACATGGTGCCTGCCCACCAGTGTATGTCTTCATAATGATGTTTAATAACAAACCTATTGGCAGAAATTAGATGCCATAGCCCCATTTATTTTTCAGTGGCCTCCGAGGACACATTAGCTGGACTCTGTATGGTCTTTGGCATAGTTTTCCACTCAGGTTACTCACCGGAATTACCTGAGGATCATCAAGATGAATGAACAGGCGCCAGGTGGAAATCTTTGGAGGCCTTCTTAAAAGTACTCCAAGTTAGGGTGCAGCCACCATTGGGAATCAAGGATGTAACTAGAACAAGCAGGCCAGGTCCGAGGCAATGGAGCTAAAATGTCTGTCCCAACATTCACTTCCATCCAACCCCTTTTCAACCTCAGATAAGTTCTCAGATTCTCTCCTTGGATCTGTAGTCAATGAGGCAGTTTTTGGCATCTGGGTTAAATATCTATTTGCCGGGACCTGTGATGTGCCAAAGTGTGTAAAATGGCCCCTGAAGCACTGCATCCCAAAGGGATGCTGGTCCTTGACCTGGATGCTCCACTTTTGATGCAGCTCCGTGCTCACACACCTGGGGAAGCAACAGAAGATGGCTCAGATGCTCAGCCCCTGCCTGAGAAGCACCTGCTTGCTCCTGCCTTTAGCCTGGCCCAGGCCCCGCCATTGCTGCCGTAGGTTAAACCTCTGTCTCTCTCTCTGTAAGTGTTCCTCTCCACTACATAAATTGAAAAAAGAAGAGCTACTCATCTCTTCTAAAAAGAAAAAATAAAGAGAGTAAAATTGTTTTGTCATCTCTGAGCAAGGTTGAGCTAATTGTTGAATTCACACATGTTTGAGAAACATTTGTTGGTTTGCCCTCTGCACCCGCTCAGAGTCCTGGGGACCTGATCTGCTGTTGGCCTGGCTTGGGCAGCTTCTGTGAACAAGTCCCTTCTTGTCCTGACAGTGCATGGGCCTCCCACGGGGCCGTGTCCCTCACCCGTAGGGACTCCTGAAGAAGCCTGCAGCCTGCCTAAAATCAGGCTTTCTTCAAGTAGATGGGAATCATGTCTAATGCCTTTACAATAATTTCTGTAGTATTCCATTTGACATTTAATTGATGTACATTGACATATAATCAGAGTGTGATGGCTGTGGGCCTCCATGTAGTGCTTTGTGGTGGATATTCGCTGTGTGTTGGTCAGAGGACATCAGTGAGCATGCCCCTCCCCTCAGCAGTGATCTCCAGCCAGTGACGAGGACACTCACAATCCTCTCTTCTCACTGCTTAGAAACCTACCATAATGCACCAGGCTTAACCATGCCCACTGAGACCCCAGACCTTGCTACTGCGGTCTAGCTGAAACGTTGGAGCCGCTGAGTCCTTAATTTTCTGATGAACACGTAGGGAGTATATGCATTTGTAAGGTACAATGCCATGTTCTGGAGTTCACTCCAGGAAAGACACCTGCAGTTAAGCAACCCTGGAGGCTTGGATTCCACCTTACAAAGCAGGTTTCTTCATTGTTTGGCAGGTGCCAGGATGACTGAGTTAGGGCCCTGTGTCTCCTGCCAAGGACAAAAAGAATACTTTAAAAGCACACAAGTAAGAAAAGCAGTGCCCTCCAGGCTCTGTGTTTGATATCCAATGTTTATAAATTCCCTCCTCCTTAAAAAACCTGCATTGTCAATTTTGAGACTGTGATGCTGTTTCTCATTTTCAAATTAGCAAGTAGGATTCCCATGATCCTCCTGTGCCCTGCTGGCTCCATACGTTCTCTCTTGGTAATTCTGTAATTTCCTTAATTACGCCCAAGGACAGATGGGATGTGCAAATTGTCTCGCCCCTCATGGGAGAACGTGGGCTCTGGTGCACTCTCAGCTGCCAACAGCTTTTATCAGGTGGAGCTGTCCATGGCCCTTGCTGTCCTCACTGGGTAGGTAGATTCTGTGGGAGCCCAAGGGACTTGGACACAAGAGAGCTGATGTGCTGCAACATGGAATGTAATCTAGATGCATTAGATGTATACTAGATGCATAGTATGCCCAGTGGTATTCTTCAGATCCTCTTCATTAGCAGCCCAGACTCCCAATCCACCTGCTTCTCTGAGACCTGGGACTGCAGTGAGCTTTCCTGTTTCACTCTGAAACGGCAAAGCCAGAGAAAACAACGGCATCCCACCCTTCCATGCTCTGGGTGTTGGGACACTGGGCGTGCTCGTGGTAACACGCCACAAGAATCTGTCACTAAAGGGATGGCTCTTCAATTGTTCGACTGACAAACAAATGTATATAACTACATAACTGACAAACAAAAATTGCATATATTTAAGATGTTGAAGTGTGATGATTTGATATTCCCATATATTGTGAAAGAATTCCAAGAATCCAACAAATGCACGCGTACCCTTACAAACCCAGCCCGTGTGTGTCTATGCGGTGGGAATTTTAGTTCGCTGAAGTTTGTTAAGTGTTTGAACATATCCATTTCTTCTTGCATTGCTTGGCGACTGATTTCATCTAAAAGTGCTGGTTGTTGTGTAGGTCCTAATCTTTCTTTGCTTCTTTTTTTTTTCCTGTTAAAGCATTATTCTAATCATTTTCATTTGGCTTCCACCATTACTACCATTTTTGCATGCCATCTTTATTTTCTAAATGGGCATATTGTTCCTTAGTCTGACTCATCTTTTAGTTGTTTGGATTTATTTTTAAGTGAGCTTCAGTGATGTGTTTGAGGTTCTGCTGCATGCTTTTCTAATATGGAACAAAAGTAAATTATTAAAAATATTTTCCAGCCTCTTGAATTTAATAATTAATGTGAATCCATAGGGATGCAAATGGTATCCTCATTTTATTCTTCCTGCATGATTTTTGGGTTAATTTTCAGTTTAGAAGCCACTAGGAAGATGTCTTCCCCCCTTGCGTGACTACACAAACAAATAGAGTGCATGCTATTTGATCCACATCAAACAAAAGAGAAAAAACATACATAACATCTTACATGTTCTTAGTACTGATTCAACTTAATTGACTCACACTCATTAACTGTTCAGTCACCAAAACCACATTCAACCTGGGCATGAGAGCCACATGGAATCTGTGGGTGGTGTTGTGCTCCAGGTCTCCAGCTTTGCTATGCCAGGTGGAAGGGGGGCTGCATTTGGCTTTGTAAGATTGCTGAGTCCTTCCCCCGGGGTCTGAGTCATCAATGCGCAAAGCTGAATGTCACGCCCTAAGTTAGACTGGGAAGAGGGCCTGGCCGATGGGCGCCAGTTCATGTCCTGCCTGCTCCACTTCCTAACCAGCTCTCTGCTTGTGGCCTGGGAAAGCAGTAGATGATGGACCAAAACCTTGGGACCCTGCACTTGTGTGAGAAACCTGGAAGAAGCTCCTAACTCCAGACTTCGGATTGGCTCGGCTCCGGCTGTTGTGGCCACTTGCTGAGTGAACCAGCAGACCGATCTTTCTCTCTGTCTCTCCTCTCTAAATCTACTTTTCCAATAAAAATAAATAAATGCTAAAAAAAAGACTGGGAAAAGCATATGCCATCTCCACCTGGAGAATATTCTAGTGTCACTGAAACCTGTGGCATGCTTCCCTGGGCATCAGATGTCAGGTTCCTAAATTCCTCACTCAGTCATCATTTTTGGCGACAACCGAAATCCAAATAAAGGAAGGGAGTCTCATCGGCCCTCTTTGTAGAGGAATACCCTATTAGTAATTTACTTCCTGATCCTTGATAGAACGTGGAAAATCTCTTTACCTTGCGTGGCTCATCTGAAAGGCAGCAATAACATTTCTGTGCATAAAGTCAAGAGCTTACATGGGCTTCTGTGGTGTTGTCATGAGCAGTAACCTGCTCTTTGACACAGAACGTGACCTGCAACAACAGACTGCCCCGCTCATTCTGCACCAAATGACCGGGAGGCTGACGTCCTACCCTTGGCCACTGATTCTCCTCCAGCGGCCGGGCAGAGGCACGCTTACGCTGCCTCCCTCTCCAGGCTTTGCGCTCTGTTAGACTCCCCAGGAAGCCCCGGTGAGATCCTGCCTCCCCGTTCCCCCTTCTTGAAGTGGCAGAGCCCTCGTCCTTGATGCATTCTGGGAAGGCCACCTTTTCTGCCTTGTTGTGGAACGCCTGCACGAGGGTTGCCCTTCGCCCTTGTAAACGTAGATGGTGCGATATGTCTCAGGGCACAGCTGTCCATCTGTGAAGAAGGCACTTGGTTGTCCCGTGATGGAGGAACCAGCAGGATTTTCAGGAAGAGCTGTGCTCCTGGAGTATTCCTGTGCAGGTACACATCTCGTACCCTCTACGACATGTGCCCTGCTGTCTGTCTGCCTCTCTGGCTGAGCATAGCTGTAGGCCAAACAGTAAACAGCTTCTAAGACTGGCAGAAGGGGCACTGTGCGCCCTGACCGTCAGGCCGTCACTGCCACATTCTCTCTTGGACTTCTACAGGTTTCTGAAGTTAATTCGGCGTCAGTTGCCTCATATGCAGTTAACGTAATGCGCTAGGAGGTTCAATGAGGTTGTGTATGCATGTGAACTGTTCATTCTTGGGCACTTGGGTTTTAATTTTTTCAGCTGTACTTCTTGGCAGTTATAAAAAGTCAGAACCACAGGCTGGACTCTAGGCCACCTTGGGATAATTTCAGAGATGAAGGGAAAATGGGCTGAGCTATGACGCATGCAGATGTGGGAAAGCATGTGGCTGTGGGAAGGTTGGATCCCTGAAGGTGAAGGCGTGTCTCTGGGCACAGAGGACGTGCGAATGTGTGATGGGGGCTGACATTCACTGGTTGGTGCAGCATTGGATAGTATAATATCCACTGTGAAGAGCTGGTGGTGGTTCTGTGCTGAGCACCTGCTAAGCATCATCCTGGTTCTTCTCAACTAGGCTGCTGTGAGAGTGAGGAGGAGAGGCAGATGCTGAGAGGTGGAGGGAACAGGCTGCGAGCAGCGGGAGCAGAAGTCCAGTTCTGGTGCTCCTGTGGTGTGACCCGTGGGATCTGAACCGAGGGACCAGGGAGCACGGGGACCTCAGGAACCTGGGCTTGAGGAGGGAGTGCTGAAGGTTAGAGCATTCCAGGGGACACATCCTGGTTCTTCTCAGAACTGGTACAACGCATTTCATTTATTTAAAGTGCAGGTAATCATTGTTCCGTCTGATGTAACAAAATGCTCCTGGAAACATGACTGATTGGCTTCCAGGAATGCTGATAGCATGCCTCCACTGGTGAAATGAACGTGTATGTGACATTAGATTGTCTGGGCAGTGGGCGTGCTGGGGAGTCAGGGCTGTGAGGTGACCCATTTGATGCGAGGTGTGTGCAGTTAGGCAAGGTCAAGAACAGTTGCCAGTCTCTTGACTGCAGTTTGCAGTCTCTGCTCCCAACCCTCTGGGACCTGGGGGTCACGGGGTCGCAGTCTCGGTGCAGGACCAGCATTGCCTCACCTGCAGATGGGAGCAGCCATGGCAGGAGGCCCAAGTGCTGGCAGTGATGGTCTTCTGAGGGGCGCAGTCTCACAGCCTTTCAGCACAATCATGTCATTTGCTCAAACGCTTGCATTTTGGCTGATGAAAGTAAACATCTTCAAGAGGGTGGTAGTTCCTGGGTCTGTTATTGCTGAGCGTGAGGCCTTGGAGCACCCTTGGGTGATGACATCAGTGCAGACCTATGGGCCTGAGGTCTGCAGGGTCACACAGCCCTGCCACTGTTGCCTGCGTCCTGCCCATGGTGCAGTGAGAGCGGATACTGCCACCCTTCCAATGTCACCGAAGGGACACGTGCTGCTGCTTGCCCTCCTGCTATACCTCAATCACACTGCACCCGCTCAGAACAATTAATTATCTTTGACTCTTTTGAAATTACTCTCCAATCAAGGAAATGTAAAAAGACAGAGTGTTACAAAAAATCACGCCTATCTGGCCCTATCATTGGAAAGCAGCTGCATAAACAGAGTGTGGTTTGCTCCTTGGATGCCAGTTTGGCCCAAGTGGAGTCAGGTTCTCTCCAGACCATTTCCATAACAGCTCTGTTCTCTTTCTGGGATGGCGTGAAGTCACCTGATGGTTCTCTGACTTCTTGTCCCCAGCACTTCTGCCTGCATCACTGCTGAGCAGCCCAGGTCAAATGGTCTTCTTGACTTACTGTAATCCTTATGATCTTTGCAAATTCACTTAAAAATAATGTAAGAAATTTTAAAGCAGCACAGTATTTTTCAGGGAGTGATTTATAATGGAGTAAACAACCTTTGTTTTTAAAAGAGCAAATATCTAGCCATTTATCTTTCATAAATTCGAATCTTCAGTTTTACTAAATTAGCAACCTTTTCATTACAAGTCTCATGAAAATATGAACCTTCTTTCATACCTGAATGTGATGACCAAAAGGAAGCAGAATGAACTGGGTACTAAGAATAGTATCATTTTGTAATATCGTAGTTAATATTCAGTACTGAATAGTTATAATATCTTTCATTTTTCCTAATGGAAACGTAAGTTCAATGAGTTCCCCTACATCACAGAGCTAGTAAACCTGGACCCAGAATTAGAGTAGCATTTGGAATCTAGTGATTTCTGAATTCAGTGGTCTCCTGCTTCCTTAATTTCCCTGTGTGACTGTGACTAACTGCAGTCTAACGATATGAGATGGAAAATTCCAGAAGCAAACAGCCCATCTGTTCCACATGATGCGCTGTCCTGATAGAAGTGATGAGCGCTCACCCAACTCTGTTTGCTCCGTCCTGAGACACGCATCCTGCTTGTCTGGCACACCCACTCCGTGCCTGCTGCCCACTCATTAGTCACTCGGCGCCGTCTAGGTTGGTCATCAGATCCCCTGACACTGCGTGGCTGTGTTGTACTGAAATAGCCCGGGCGTGCCTTCCAGTCTTATGTCATCCGTCTCGCTTCATCTCACCATGTGGGTGCCATGTCATCTCACATCATTACAAGCTGCGTGAGTAATCCAAACGAAGTGGTTTAGGAGAGGGAGAAAAACCACATTTACATAATTTTATTGCTGTGTGTTGGTGTATGCAGTGATTGTGTTTTTCTTGGCTTGTTTAATCTGTAAGTTAAATCATATTGTGGGCGTGTCTGTCTAGGGGAGAAGGCAGTACGTACAGGGCTCGGTACTACCGGAGTCTCGGCCATCTGCTGGGCCTTGAACTATATCCCTTTTGGGTAACAGGCGACTGCACCACTCTTTCTTTTCAGTGTTAGCTAGGATTATTCATAAAGAGTTGGAAAGGTGGTTCCTGTATCTTTTGTCATCATTCTTGGAACTCCTGTGGTCACAATTGCCATATGTCATGCCCAAGAGAGGAAGAGCATTTGGGAATAAGGTTTGGTGCCAAGCATGACCCTGAGTGGTGTGGTTGCTAAAGCTCAATCCTACAGTGGATAGACCTGGCCCTATTACTGCCATCAACTCAACTCTACACATGGGGTGCACCCAGTGTGCCCAGGGTCACTCATAAACAGTTTGTTGATCCAGGGGTCAAGTGTAGAGTCCTGTAATTTGGACTCTGTCAGAACAGACACAGCTGCCAGCTGATTTTCAAAGAACAAATACAAGAATTAGAGCATTTGGGAGTGCTAGCAAAAGGAGAGCAGCTCAGTCCTTTGGTGGGGCAGGCAAGCGGGGCGGTAGATGGCTCTCTAGGGCGGAGTGGACGCCGGAATGCCCTCTTAAGGACTTTCCTCTGGTCTCTTTATCTGCTTCCCTGCATTTTGTGGCTGCTTGGGACCCACAGGTTCACGTCGTCAAATCATGCAATCCGCAGGAAGGTCAAAGACTTAGTTCTGATTCTCCCTGCCTAGTTGTATGCTGAACTCCAAATAATCAGGTCTGTGAGTCATCTGGGGTCGGCCTTGTCCCAACACGTGAAGGATGCTGGAGGAGGGATTCCTTGGGAATGCAAGGGTGTGTTGCAGGTGGGACGTCCTGGAGGCTTTATGTGGCTACCTGGAGCTTAGCAGGGAGCTGCAGCAGGTGTGTGAATGAGATCCAGAATACACATGCCCATTTTCTCTCCCTGGCACTGCATAACTTCTATGAAGAATTTCAGGGATTTTTGAAACATGTGTGGGAAAGTCTTAGTTTCAAAACTCTTTTGGACTGGACAGCAATGGTCTTTTCTTTGCCTTTTCAGGAACTTTTTGAAGTGCCTATTACAAGGCTAGAGGTTTCCAAATAGTCACTGACTGGACCGTTTCTAATTGCCTGCAGTGCATGCAGTGACGGGACCAGTGCAATACAGGCTTAGGTATGAATGGGGCAGAGTTGTGAACATAAGGGGTGTTGAGTTGATGCGTAGAGAACTTTGTGTAGTCAGCATGGCTGCTGCCCCAGACCCTGCACTGCTCTAAGACTCACAGCTGTCAGGGAGCAATGACACCTTGCAAAGGCTTTGGGACAAATATCATTTTTCTTCTAGTCTGTCCTGGTTGTCTGTCAGGAACCAACATAACCACCAGGACAGGCTGAGTGCTTGCTGCTGTCGCAGTTGGGAGTGTCTCCCTGGTGCCTGTCTCCCTGTACCTCCCACACACGTTCGTTCTGAGTCCCTCTCATGTATCTGTCTTGTGTGGAAGGCACCTGCCAAGCGCCACGTCACAGGCCGCATGACAGGCTTTGCTGTGCATTCCTGGCAGCTGTCTCTGCTTCTTTCATACGGGTTATAGTTAGGGATGGAGACACATTCTCACCTTATGTTCTTTGCATCTCAGGTCTGCGTGGGAGAGGAGGACAGGGACAAGCAGGAAGGGTATGTCATTCTGTTCCTTGGGGAGGCAGAACTAAAAAGGAACAAATCTTCACTTAGTTCCAACGGCTCTTAAACCACATGGAACTGCTCTGGCCTTGTGGGGGTCCTCCCAGCCCCCACCTCAGGCTTATCTTGGCTCCACAAAAAGTGTAATTAGCCAAAGGCATTTCCAGTCCTTGGGGTGTCTGTGATTGGAATCAAAACTCTATGATACAATTCTGATGCTTTCTACTTTGGCTACAGAGAATCTGCCCATTGCACCTGACCCACCTGAGCTCAGGCTTCATGCCACCAACCTGGTGGGCAAGCGTGATGCTTTCCCATGTGGTCTGAAGGGGCAGGGTCTTGGCCCTGTTTGCTTGAAGTTTTGGTTAAGGTATAGTTGCACATTCATGCAACTGTCCAAGAGATTTGGCCCCATGACCAAAAGGATCCTGTGTGCAGACTCTGCTGGCTAAGGCTAAGGACGAGGAGGGAACCTCCACGGAGGAAGCCTGGACATGGGTGCCCAGGGGGGCGACTGCAGGAGCAGTCTTGATCAGAGACGATGGCAACTCGGGTAGTGAAGGAGGGTGGACAGGGGATGTCCTCTGGGACCCACAGCTGTGATGTGCAAGGCTTGGTCGCTTGACTGTTGGGATGTGAGAGATGGAGACGGGGAAGAGGGAATGGAAGTCCAGGCTTCCAACTGAAATAAAGGCTGCGTGTGGTGCCATGAAGTGAGAAGCAGAGCCCTTCGTAGGAAGGAGCTTGGTTCTGGAAAGAAGATAATCAGTGTTGACAGAGTCACATTGTAGTTGAGTTTCCTAGAAGATGTCAATGTGTGTTCAATACAGACAAGTAGGGAAGCTGAGTGTACATGTTTGGAACTGAACAAGAAGTGGACAGGAAATTTTTTTAAAAATCCACAAGCTTTCAGCAAATAGAAAACCAGGAAAGCCCAAGAGATGAAGATGTCCCTAAAATAACTGCACAGCGAGAGGACAAGGCTTGGGCTGTGATGCTGGATTCCTGGGTAGGATTGGTGCAATGAGAGCCAAGACCTTGCAAAGGCACTTACATTTTTATAACTTTCACACATCATTCTTTTTTTTAAGAAAGAAACTCCTTTTTTTTTTTTTAAAGATTTATTCATTTTTATTACAGCCAGATATACACAGAGGAGGAGAGACAGAGAGGAAGATCTTCCGTCCGATGATTCACTCCCCAAGTGAGCCGCAACGGGCCGATGCGCGCCGATCCGAAGCCGGGAACCTGGAACCTCTTCCGGGTCTCCCACGCGGGTGCAGGGTCCCAATGCATTGGGCCGTCCTCGACTGCTTTCCCAGGCCACAAGCAGGGAGCTGGATGGGAAGTGGAGCTGCCGGGATTAGAACCGGCGCCCATATGGGATCCCGGGGCTTTCAAGGTGAGGACTTTAGCCGCTAGGCCGCGCCGCCGGGCCCCACACATCATTCTTAATAGCGTCTTTGGCCACAGTATGTTGCTCTTGGCCTTCACTCAGATAGTGAAGTTGGCAGTACAGCAAAGATGAATTTGGGAGACAAGATGGGCGTGGTTTAAGAATGGGCATTTCTGGCCTGGTACAAAAGCTCTGTGGCTAAATCCTTACCTTGCAAATGCTGGATTTCCATATGGGCACCAGTTCATGTCCTGGCTGCTCCACCTTCCATTCAGCTCCCTGCTTGTGGCCTGGGAAAGAAGTAGAGGATGGCTGTAAGCCTTGGGGCCCGGCACCCATGTGGGAGACCTGGAAGAAGCTCCTGGCTCCTGGCTTCAGATTGCCTTAGCTCAGGCTGTTGTGACCACTTAGAGAGTGAACAAGTAGACAGAAGATCTTTTTTTTCTCTCTCTCTCTTCTCTGTATAAGCTTCCTTTCTAACAAAATATATATCTCTTGAAAGAAAATGGGCATCTCCTCTGGAATAAAGAGGAGTATAGGTGGAACTGCATAGCAGGTAGAGCCAGAGGGAGCCAAGTCGTGCAGGCTTTATTCATCCCTTGGCAGCTTGGATGGAGCTCATGGAGCTGCTAAATCACTCGTAGATTCTTCCCAGGCACTTAGACCAGAAAATGTCGTGCTGGTGCAGGAAGGTCAGCTTCGTTGTCATGAAGAACTTCAGGAGAGATTCCTGCCACTTCTTGTCCACTTCCATGAGTGGCAGGTGGTGCAGGTTCACTCACTTTGGAATTATTTGACTTCCAGGCTGGGAAATAATTCTGTTGATCAGTGTCTATTTCTCATCATTCAAATCTCATTAGTTCTTAAAAATGAGCACAGATGATTGTTCAGAGTTTCTTTTCGTTAGCCATTCCTCATCTTACATGTTCACTCTGATGATCCTTGCCATAAAGGTTTCATGGCTTAATGGCTCTCCTGTGTCCTCAGGCTGGCTCTGTGACCTGAATCCTCTTCTGGCCATTTTAGGCTTCCCTTCTCTGTCAGTGTCTGGCCTGCTGGGGACCCAGAAGGAATTCCTTCCTTCCTGGGACGTGTGCTTGGAGCTCCACAGGCAGGTGCCATGAACTTCAGCTGTCCAAACAACTCACATTGTGCAGGAATCAAGTGGGTGTTTTCTGGAAGAGCAGTGGTGGACTATGTTTAGGAGGTGGAAGAGAAACCCCTAAAAACTAAACAGAAGAAACAGTAGCTGTTGGAGACAAAATAGCAAAGATAACAAGGAAGATAGACTAAAAGGTCAGACAGCATCCGGGTACTCAATGGAAGTCCCCATGGCAGCTGGTGCTGCCTTTCAAAATGTGAAGTGGAGGTGAGCATCAGGAAGGATGCCCATGTCCCACATGGCAGCGCCTGGTTCAGCACCCCAACTGCTTCCTGATCCCGACTACCTTCCATGGTGGCTCCCGTGACACGTGAGAGACCTGCGATTGGGTCTCCACTCTAGGGTTCAACGCTAGTCCCTGGGGCCTTTGTGATCATTTTGGGAGTGACTCAGTCAGTAGAAGGAAGTGCTCTCTGTCTCTTTCTGCCTCTCCACAAACCAGCCAAACAACACATTCAAAGAGCAATTATTTTAAACAGTTGTAAATGCCTAGGACATTATGATATCTGTACATAGGAGATGTTGGGCTTTGTTTTTACTGGATATTTCAGGGAGAACATGGTGCTTTGCAATGGAAAATATTTATTTTATACATCCTATTCCCTCCCACCTGCAAGGAATGTGGTGGGCTTGATGCCGCTAAAGCTCATTAGGAGGAGAGAGATGCTCTCCTTTGAGGGCAATTGGTGAAAGGGAACAGTGCACGGCGAGGAGGAAGTGGAGTGGAAACTGGAGGCTCTGCAGCCTGGGACGGGGCAGATGTAGGGCGTTGTGAGCATCCGACAGAAGCAACAGGCTCCTGAGCTATTTTCTGAAGACTTAGTGATCTCCCTGAATGCAAGAAAACTTTAGTAGATGAGCTACTTTCTTACACCATAAACAAAGTTGACTCTGTACCTGTCTGAGTGGTTGATCTCAGTCAGGGTCAGGTTCACATAGAGCAGTGGGTGGCCAAGTCAAGCTGAATGCTACACTATTTTGATAATGAAGCCAAGGTCAGTGATAACTAGTGGGCATCACCCGCTTGTCTGTAGACCATTGCCAACTTCTAGTCAAACTCCTGACTGTGGATTGGGTTGAGTCTCAGTGCGCAAGTTTCTAGAGAAAGGGATTCAAGCACAGCTAGAGACTTGGTGTGAAGGATTTCATCAGGAGATGGCTGAGGTGGACAGCGTCCTCCGAAGCACCCGTGTACAAGGAGTGCAGGTACTGCTGCTTCCCTGACTCGCTCGCGTGTCTCTGGGAAGCCGCGGTACATGGCCACGGTCTGTCCTCCTCCCGAGAGACAGGCATGAAACAGTGCCCGTGTTGCCGGGCTGCTTTGATAAACTTTAACACAAAGTGTGCTTACATTTGAAGCTTCCCAGTAGTTTTATCAATAAAAAACAATGTGACCTATCCTTCAGTGATGAAGCATTCTTTGTCTCTCCCCATGACTTCCAGGCTATAAAGGTTTTGGGACTTGATGGTTTGAGACTGAGCTTCGCAGCTGCTAGACTCTCGGGGACCAGGATACGGACTTCTCTGAAAGCTCTTCTTTCTTTTCTTCTTAACAAATTAATATAAAGAGAACAGATTTCATATATAGAGTTCCAAGAAGATTGCCACTCTACCTCTCTTCACCTCCACCCAACTTTTTTTTCTTCCCTTTCTTCTTTTCATTAATTTTTGCAAAGACAGAAACTTTAATTCACTCTACAGTCACAGGCTTAATTCGCTGCTGACAGTCCCTGGCACACCCTTGACGACTGCTCTTAAATCCGTGAAAAAGGCCAGAGCTCTTTTGGCCCAGCCAGCTCCTAGAGGCCATCACATGGCAAATCTTGCAGTTTGGAGGAGACTCAGACCTGGCACAGGTGCCGCAGCCTCCAGCGTGGTTGGAAGAACGGACACCTGCTGACCGTGTGGACAGTCACCTGACCTTGTACAACCCCACCCTGGGTCCCTGGGCACAGCTCCGTCATCTTTGGACCCCTTCTAGGTGAACAGGCTCCACCTGGAGGGGTCGCGGAGCTGGACAAGCAGGACAAGCTTTCTTTGACATTCATTCTCAGAGATGCCAGTGACATCCGGTGTGTGTTTGTCCTCTGGGAGGGTCAAGATGAAGGCAGAAAATGCATGTGAATATAGCAGAGCTTAGAGAAGACTTGGACCTCCAGTGTTTTCCTATATTGCTTTCCGCTTCTGAAAGACACTTCTCAGTCCTCCCAGCTGTCTGTCACAGGTGAGTTTCCTGCACGGTCTTGGGCAGGCTTCTGCTGATAGATTATCCCCTCCTCTGCCGATGCCCAGTGATGCTACGTCCACTCTGCCTGCAGCATTTACCCTGGCTGAAGATCATAAGGAAGAGCACAGCTTGCACCCCCTGAGTCAACATGCATTCTTTGGAGTTATATATTTTTACATGTCTCTATCTGGCAGTGCCCAGCTCAGAGTTAACACTAGAAGTGTGTGTTGGTTGAATGAATACTCCTCTGGGTGCTGTTGGGGCTGGTACCTGCTTCTGTCTGGGAGGCATACAGCCCAGATATGAAGGTGTGGATTCAAACTTGCTGCCTGCCTATTTCTGCTCCACTTCACTGGGGTGCATAGTTTCCGACCACGCTGTGTCCTTCCTTGTTTCCATTTTTCCATTCTGTCAGTGTTAACTGCTGCTACCCAGCAAATTACCCAGAAGCTTAGAATTTATGAGAGCAGCAGCTATCTGTTGTATCACCTTGGACATGCTCGGGAATCCCTATACAGCATGGCTGGGGAGTCTGATTCAGTCTCAGAAGCTGTCATCCCCTGAGGCTTGTCAGCAGCCACAGGATGCATCTGCTCCTTGCAGGACCCACTGGTGCAGGTGCCTGCAGGGCTGAACCTGTCTGTGGTCCATAGGACCTGCTGGTGCAGGGGCTGGGTGGACCTCTCTCTGGTCCACAACAGGTGCTGCCTCTCCATGGAGCTGCTGGAGAGCTTGTACTCCAGGCAGCTGAGCAGCAATGTAGCGAAAGGACCAAGGTCCAGATTGCAACGTCTTTCACGAGCTAGCCTTGGGCATCACACGTGAGCAAGTGCTGCTGCGTTTTGTTGATTTCTAAGGTCAACTCTGACATGCGTGTGTGTGTCCATGCACATGGAAGAGACGAGGGTCACTGGGGGATGCTGCAGCCTGGATAACACCTAGGTGTAGCTTCGGTTCTTGTTTCATGTGGGTGTAGCTGTGCCACATATGGTTAATTACAGCCCTTTTATTGCCTTTCACATAAAGAGATTCGCTCTCATCCCTCCAGGGAATACCTAGCAATGGCCAGGGTTCATTCTTTGTGTGTGTCTGACGTCACAGACCACTAATCTACTCGAGTCTACTCTGACTTGCTTTGGTTTTCAATTATGGTGACCTAAGTTGCACATGTTGTTGAACATATCTGCGCTACTGAAAGCCACATTGCTTGATTAAATACATTCGACGAAAGGGCCCACACAAGGGCAAATTGAATTGATCGTTTTTCTGTATTCTGCCAGTGTGGTGATGTTGCTTACATAAATTCAGTCATCTGGGTGGACAGAAGACATCTCCTCCCTCCCTTGATTTGCTTTTATCATGTTTATGGGTGCTTGTCTTTTTTATTAATTTTCTGAATATTTCCCACTTATAACTTCGTCTCTTGGAATGTGTCTCTTTCCTTCTCCTGTGTTGGGGAGTGTTAGTAAGGGCTCCTGCTTGGGGCAGTTGGCTGGGAAGTGTCTTCCGGGGCCTCCTTGCCTATGATCCTGAAGTCCAGCAGGGGTCTCTGGGGGCTCCTGGGGCCTTTTCAGATGAGTGGGGAGTTAGGCATTTGTCGACTTTTAGATTACCTTGGAGATAGATCTAGAATTTGAAATGAAGACTTGCTTCAGAATAAAAGGAGGTAATTACTATCACTTGCAATCAGTGAAGTAAGAAAAGGAATAATAATAATACAATAAAACCCTTGCACTGTAAACCTTGAAGCCACAGCAAGTCCTGGAGAGGAGACAGTTCAGGACACGGTGGGCAGCAAAGCCGCATCCCTGGGGTGGGCAGAGCAGGCACAGTTCCTCGTGTGTTTGGAAACCCCAGGCACTTCCATTGTTTTCCTGACTGAAACACAATAAACACCCTTGACCTTGAATTACACTGTTAGCAGATTAAGATCTGGCATCCAGAAGAGCAATAAAAACAACTTCCTCGCTCTCTGGCATGTTAATGAATAGTGGTTGGCAACCAGTCGATTGAGGGAGTATGACAGCTGCCACTAGGAGATCTTTAGAAAAACACCTCCATTGTAATCAGTGCTGACTTCCCTGGATATTTAGAGGGACACCTGTTGGATTACTGATGCGCTCTTTAGGATTGGTTTGGCCGAGTTAGCATTGAGGAATATCTGGGGAAGGGAGGCATGATGGATTTCTGCTATTCCCAGCAATGGCATACAGGATGAGATCACAAACGGCCGTGAGGATGTGTTGGTGAGAGACGGGGGGAGCCGGGAAGTGGGTTCTGCATTTCTGCTGTTCTCGCTGGGGACCAGCGAGGCCATGAAGATAGCTTCTCTTCAGCAGAGGGCAATGTGGAGGTCCTGGTTGTTGGTCAGAAATGTCCACTGCCCTTTTGGAATCTTGAATTAAATCATGACTTGTTTCTGTTCCCCGGCTCCCCCAACCCCAGTTCAGGTTTCCTTGGCAACAAAATGAGCTCAGAAGCCTTCGCAGGCTTTTTGTGCGTCCGTGTCCTGTCATGCCGTCATGCCAGGCACTGGTGATCATGCGTCATACTTGCCGTCCAACCGAAGGAAGACCTTGTTCACTTCCTCATCCCGCTGATTCCCAACTCCTGGAAGTTTATAGGTTTTGCAGGACTGGACTGGAACTGATCTTTGTTTCCCAGTGGAAACCTTTCTTGCTCACTCTCTCTCCCCCTCCCCTCACCTTGTGTGTGTGTGTGTGTGTGTGTGTGAGAGAGAGAGAGAGCACGAGCAAGCTTCCTTCCTTCCGGCCTGTCTCTCTTGAGCTCCCTGCCTCACAGAGCTATAACCTTGTGAGTGTTCACATAGTCGCAGTGGCTGACACTGAAATTCTATGTGACAGAGACTGGGCCTTAAGTCATTAATCTACACAAAACCCAGGAGCGCTGCCTGGGTAGACCCTGTTACCAGGAAACTGTGACCCCAAGAGCCTCTGGCACCTGCGTGTGTTCCTGGAAGAACTGTCATTACTTCCTACAAACACAGAGACGCTAAACCTAAACACAGGTGTGGGTCCGAATGACTGAGTACATGAACAGCAAGCCTGGCACAGTGCACATTTGACATAATGCCATAGAATGTCAGGAGGAGGGCAGCGGGTATGAAAAATGCTGATCTGGACAGGGCCAGAAATGAATTCCCTGTGTTTTATCTGCAGTTTGAAATGATACCAGAACCTTCTACGCCCGGTTTCCTGTCCCCAGCTTCCCCCTTGGCTTCCTGTTGTCTCCATACATCTTGGCAAACTCACAGCAGTGACAGAGGGGACTGGACTCCGTAGATGCAAGCAGGATGCCCTTCATGCTTCTCTGTCCAAATCCGCAAGAGCCTTGTGGTGTGTGTCGTTGGCAGATCACACACATTGCGTGGAAGCCGTGTCTCCAGTGCAGGTCAGCTTTTGTGCAACAGGAGCTGATCTAGGCTCAGAGCTTTCCTCCTGCCCTCCTGGGCAGCTGTTTCATGCCGTCACCAGCGCCTGGATGCTTCTCTCTGCTACTTAGAAATGAGTAGGTGCCAGAGGAAAGTGGGGTCTATGCGGCACCTTCCTGGCAGATCCCAGGGGTACCAAGTAAGCATCTTTTCAGCAGGTAATCCCGTGTTGCTACCTGAGCCCACGTTGATGAGCCCCCCTCAGGCCTGAGATGGTGAAGTGCTGGGCTGCCCCCAGGAAGCTTTTCAAGGCTTGAAATAAATGCCCAGCTCCCCACTATTTAAATGGTCAATAGGTGTGTCTACCTTTGAGCTTGGCTGAGCTCAACAAATGGTATTGAAAATACCAGGTGTATTCCAGCTACTCGGTGCCAGGTGCTAGTGGCATGCGTCTCACACTGCCAGTTCAGGGAGTTTTCACTTAAGACAGTGAGGAACAGTCATGTATTGTCACCTAGATTAGAAATCATGGTGAATTTGTCTTCTCGTCCCATGCAATTCGTATTCAAAGCTGTGGGGATTGGCAAATGTGGCTTTCTGACTAGCCCCGCAAAAACCTGTGTTAAGTTTTTGTGGATTCCTTAACCCAGAGGCAGTGTAAAAACAAGACAAAAGAAAAGAAAATGTAAGTAGATTAACCTGAATCTAAGGTAAGATTTTATGTAAATCTGTGAAATGTGCCAAGTTCAAGTGGCCTTTAATTACTGCAGAGGTGTTTGAGCTCTATCTTTGCTGTATTGGCTAAATGGTTAGGCACAGCCTACTGGTACTGGCTGCTGACTAGAGACAGCTGAGGATGAAGCTCAATGAATGGACAGAGACGCACATGGTAATGAGGCATGGGGAGTAAACGTTACCTACGGCATCTGAATGGTAGATGCTTTGATGTTGACTGTGCATTTTTCTTTCAGTATTTGAACATCAATATTTAAACATGATAATATTTCTTACTGTGCAGTTGACATGAATTTTAAGGTGCTTTTAAAATATAAATGAAAGGAAAATACTGCATTTCCACTGGCGTTTTCTCTTAGCAACTATTTTTAAAGCAAGGTGGTAATTTCTTATTCATCCCCAAGCTGATACCCAATACTCTCCCCTTAAAAATTGCCTTTTTTGGTTGGAAGTGAAAATCTATCAGGTGTCTTAGCATTGAGCCAAGCAACAGTGAGGTGTGCTTGTCTGCTGACTGATTCATCTTGGAGTTGAGAAAAGCAGGGAGGGAGGGTGAGAGAAGGGAGAGAGAGGGAGAGAGAGGGAGAGAGGTCTGAGAGTTTGCATCTCTAGGAAGGCCTATGGAGTCTCCAGTGTGTAGGCTTTGTGGAGCCAACATGCAGTCCTGTTGGTCCAAAGGGGCTGTGTTGACTTGCTCAAATGGCCTGCACCCAACCCAAACCTTGTTTGTGATGGTGAGAGAATTTCTCAGGAAGCGTGCCTTTCCTCTGTAGCTGCTGTCTGTCTGTGTGTTGTGGGAGAACCTGGGCTGACCGGCAAAAGGAAAGGGCATATCCCGTACGAGTGAGTCAGTGAGTTGCGGAAGTCAGCGGAATCCTGGAGCCAGCTCCCTCTGATGCTAGCTCATTCCCCTGCAACAAATGCAGCCCTGAAACTGTTGTAGGGTTTTTGAACCCCGAGTACTGCAGCAACCTCAAATTCTTGTCTCGCAGGAAAGAAGAATTTTCATGCGGACACAGTTTAGTTTTAAAGTAAGATTTATTAGAAATAGTTGAGAAAGTAGACTCCCATCCTAGTGATGGGAGGGGGCCTCGAGATCCTCTGCCATAGTGGCAGGGGGAAAGGCAAGAGAGAAAAACCCTTACCTCCTGCCATAGTGGCAGGAGGAAAAGCTAAGAGAGAGAAAAACCCATATTAATGGTGGAGAAAGCATCTTTTAAAGGTTCCCCTCAAAGATGTTTCTCCATAAACAAAGGAAATTCCTGGTTTCCATGGTACCTGGCCTTGGGACAAAAGGCCAGAAAGGTGTCACTGGCCAACTTCCTTGGTCCCTTTCTAATGATAAAGAGGCCAGTCTGAAGTCCACCCCCTTGGCAATGGCTGGAGACAGAATTGGGTGGAGGCTTCAGGTGGGGAATAGATATGTTAATGTCACCCTTGTCTCCTGGGGGAAACACTCCTGATAAGATATGTATTTGTCTTGGGAGAGACGTGTTCTGGTGAATCCAAGACATGGTGGGGAAAATACCCCTTTATATTTGGGAAGAAAAATGACTTGGGGACCCAGAAAACCCTAACTGCCTACCACCCAGTCTAACTCCTCTCACAAAAAGATACCTTCCTGGGAGGAGCCGGTTTTTGTCCCACAGTGGCAGGAGCAGGGACTGGGCGCAGGGACCGGAGGCAGCGTGGACTGGGGGCACGCTGGTGTTCAGCATGGTACTGTCCATTGTTTGCTCATAAGCAGGGGCTCTGTTTTGCGACTGCACTGAGGGTGGGCTCTGCCTGGTGTGCTGGACCAGACCAGGAGAGGACACTTTCTCCCTGCCTGTCTCTGGCTGCACATCCAGGGGAGCCGATGGCCACCCTGTCCTGGAGTTCAGTAGGCATATGCTGTATGCTTCCTGGGTGTCACCAGCGGCCAGCCAGCGAACAAAGCAGCATCGTATATTGCCTGTTTTCTGTTCTTGAAAAAACAAACAGGCCACTGTTTCTGTCTAAAAGTATTCAAATTGTTGGCTACACATCCCGGACCCGCTGTTTACTAGTTACTTAACATCTCTGCACGTCAATACTATTCTTTTTTTCAAGATCTATTTATTTTTACTGGAAAGTCAGTTATAGAGAGGAGGAGAGACAGAGAGGAAGATCTTCCATCTGCTGATTTACTCCCTAAGTGGCCGCAATAACCTGGGCCAGAGCTGATCCGAAGCCAGGAGCCTGGAGCTTGCTCTGGGTCTCCCACGTGGGTGAAGGGTCCTAAAGCTTTGGGCCATCCTCAACTGTTTTCCCAGGCTACAGGCAAGGAGCTGGATGGGAAGTGGAGCAGCCAGGATACGAAGCAGTGCCCATATGGGATCCTGGCACATGCAAGGCAAGGACTTTAGCCGCTAGGCTACTGCACCAGACCCATCAGTATTAAAGCTGGAATTATGATTATATATACTTGATGTTTACTCACATTTATTAGTTTATTTCACTTATGTGCAAACACATATTTCGTGGTAAGGATCAAAAGCAGTTGCTGTGTAGATAGCACTGAGTAGATTGTTGCCAGGCATGAAGTTAAGTGACATGGCTGTGTGTCAGGTAAATATAAAGATAAGCGAATAAATGAGGAACTTGTCATGCAGACGGAAAAGTGCACAGGAGAGCGAGAGAAAGGGTTGAGGAGATGCTGTGTGTGGCACTGTTTGGTATTTCATGTGTATTGTTTCATAGGCCCTGTGCGTTGGTTTTCACAGCCGTAGGCACTGGAACGTGAGCCATGTCTAGTCCTTCCCAGGCCCTCAAGACTGTCAGCCCTGCTCTGGGGAGGCAGGACCATAGACCACTGACTTTTTCTGAACTTTCTTCTCTGTTTGGAAAAGAATGTGCAAAGCTGTTCGGCTCCTCCTGCCCAGGATGCTTGCCCATGTGCCCATGTGTCTTGGGGTCCTGGTGCTCAGGGAGCAACCATGAATTTTTTCTTGCCACCTGCTAAGCCCCCTGCCTGCCCACTGCCCCTAGGATGCTGTTGCCATGCTGAGAAGTGCCACCTCTTATGCTGCTCTGCTGTGAAGCAGCAGCCTAGCCCAGCTGGTTGTCCCACACCTGATTCCCAAGTTATGTTCTAGGGCCTGAGGCAAGTGGGTCTAAATGCCGGCACCAGCACAGGGTCCCAAGTGGCTGTGATTGGCTTCCTAGCCTCCCACTGGCCACCTTAATGAGGGGACGCCCTGCTGGGCTGCACCCAGCTGTGGCTTACAGTGGGGCCATTTGCACTTCATACAAAGTTGATCAAGCAAAAGCCTCCGGTACTTGGTAGAGGAGTTCTGAGCAGACTAAATCCACAAAAGTGTGGAGTAGGTCTCTCTGGAGTATGCAGTGGCAGCTGCCCAGTCACTGGAGGACTTGCAAACAGAGGGCCAGGGACATTTGCCCCTACCTAGGGGGTAGGGAATGTCATTACCCCCATTCTTCAGATAAGACTGACAGCTTCCAAAAACAGACAGCTAGTACTTGAAAGATTTACCATCTCCAGGCACTTCCTGGCTCCTGGACAAGCAACTCTAAGCCAGTGCCCGGGCTGGGCTAGAGTCTGAGTGGGAATGGGCTTCCAGCCTCTGCGGCTGAGACAGCCATCCAGCCCCGATACACGTGAATGGCTCCCTTCTGTTGTAGCCAGGAGTGCATTCTTGACCCTGGGTGCCCCAGTCCATCCATCTCTCTGTCTCTGTCTCTGTCTCTCTCCCTTCCTCCCTCTCTCCACCCCCCTTTGATTTGCAAGTAGGGCTGCATGCTGCACTGTATCCTCATGTCTGTATGTCATACTCTACAGTTACTATACATCCCCGTAAACGAAAGGCCACAAAACAAAATCAACAACAAAGAAAAATCCACGTGAAGTTAAGTAACATGCTAGTGAGTCTTGGTTATGTTGGGGAACAGTTAGGAACCGTTAGGACGTTGAGGTTTCATGTTTTCTCAGTCCTGCAGATCTAAACGGCCAGCTTCAATGCACACGCCTTAGTGATGTGTACAGCTCTAACCTCAGGCCCTCAGTGAAGGGAGACCAAGTGAGCTGTCGGTGTACTTAGGATTAAAGAGAAAGCACGGGGGACATCGAGGTGCATGTGTTTATTTCCTGGCTAGTGTTAGTGGGTCAGCAGAGGAGCAGCCCGGGGAGGATCATCTGAAGCTCTGCCTTGTCCACCTGGCTGAATCACTCTGGAGGGTGAACCCGGACCCCTGTGCCTGAAGCCGCTTCTTTCCATAGAGGATTCATTTATATCAGCCAAAATGTTTGCCCTTTCTCTTTTATATTAGTTAACCTGGAATATCTTTTGCATTTAACTTTGAAATAGGAAAATCAGTATGTAGGCTACTATGTGTTCTGTGATGTGCTTATGGTAACACAGCCGGTCCCATCGTTTTTTCTCTTGTGTGTGTAGTCATGCGAGGCTGTATGTATTCTAAATCCCTGACATGGTTATCTAGAGATAAGGAAGACGAAAGCTCAGGGGGATACATGTAGCGAGTCTGTGATAAGATTTTATATGTGTGCAATCATTTATAATGGCATACACATATGTTTTCATAATCATATGATCACCAAAATGTTAATGATAGTTGTCTCAGAACTGTGGGGTTTGAGCTGAATTTTCGTGTTTTCTTTTTGCTCCAGTTGTGTGTCTGACATATTTTTGTAACTGGAAGATACTGCGATTAAAAAATACCAGCTATACAAAGCAAAAAAAAAGCTATGTGCTATTGAGGGATACTTTCAGTGTTTTAATTAAGCAACGATTAATGCTACAGCTTATTAATAATAGCTTTTTTGGCAGTACACATTCAATAGTGCTTTAAAATGATTCATTTGAAAGTGTATTGGCTAAGCACTGAATTAAATGAGGTTGAATATATTTCTTTGAAATACACATACGTGTGTGTGTAGTGTGGTGCATACACGTACACAATTCGTAAACATAGAGGAAGATGAAGAGGAAGAAGAAATATCGAGTGTTGCCCAAGTTTATTGAACAATGTCAGGGTGTGATATAGAAGGCATGAGAAGTAGATGAAATAGATGAAGAGCTTGAGCAGAGCAGAGCTTGAGCCTGCTTTTCTTCTCAGCCACGTGGCCAGCAAAAACCCTTAATAATGCAGTCAGAAGACTGAAGAAATGTCTACCCTGACCCAGCATCCCATTCAGATCAATGTCAACTCCTGTCCTCCTCAGCCCCAGGCATGGGCAGTGATGGTATGTGGTGCCTGCTGTGTGCCTCCTGTGGACACAGGGCACACAGGAGTGTGTTTGTGTCCTGGGATGTGTCCCACCCCTGAAGGTGTCTCATGAGCTGTCAGCTCTCCCCCTTGTCTGGGCTGCAGGGGCCAGTTGGGTGGCTTCTGGCCCCATCCCCGTTCCCTAAAGATGGGACAGAGTGGCAGGCTTCAACTGGACTTCAGCCAGCTTGGTCAGAGCTGTCTGGTGGCTACAGAGAAGGGTTAGGTGACAATTCTACATGGTGTTGGGAGAGGAGTGGTCACAGCTTACACGATAGGGCAATGTTCTAACATACATTTCCTTTGGATTCTGAATAATTTTTATGACTATAATTTGGGACCAGATTGACAACCTGTACCGTTTAAGCTGATTTGTATTTGGTAAGCTTCAAACCAAGCACATGGCACAAATATATTTGTAGTCAAACAAGTACAGCGGCTGTTACTGTGCAAAAAGGATACCTACTGGACAACTGAGGACTCAGCGGTGCTGCACACTTACTGGGATACGTGCCAGCCTGCTCAAGACTCACTGTGTGCCAGGTGTGGTACAAAATACCTCGCTGCATGGATGCAGTTAATGTTTGTAAAACCTTGTTGGTAAAGGACCGCTTTTATTCCCACCTACTTCTCAGTGGATTACCAGGTTGGTTGAGTCTAGGTTTCCTCCCTTGCTCCCACCTGCTGCCTCCCCCCAAACAATGTTCATTTCCTTCATTTCCAGGTGGTTGATGTGCATGGGGGCTGGTCCTACAGGAGGGAATGTGTTGGGCTCAA
Organism: Ochotona princeps; assembly: GCF_030435755.1. Taxonomy (NCBI): domain Eukaryota; kingdom Metazoa; phylum Chordata; class Mammalia; order Lagomorpha; family Ochotonidae; genus Ochotona; species Ochotona princeps. Next base: position 40,273,359 of record NC_080852.1, on the reverse strand, counting down.
GCAAGGCTGCTCTCTGGCTTGTCACCGATTCGTTGGGCTCCTTTCTCCTGCAGAGGCCCAGCTTTGGTGGTCTCACATGGAGCTGAGCTCCGCACATGAGCAAATGGCTGCTTGATTTCCCAGGTGCTCCAAAGTGGCCTGGCGCAAAACCAGCAGTGTTGGTAGAAGGAAACTTCATCCCGGGCTATCTTGATATGGACGATGTAGAATGGCATACAGATAGGTTTTCATAGTTGTATGATCACTGAAATGTTAATAGTTGTAGTGGGAAAGGAGCAGTGAAGGGCTGAACAGTCCTTTAGCACACAGGAAGGAGACGTGGGGTTAAAGCCATGCCCCTGCATGTAGTCTGTCATTCTGAGCAGGTGCCGTTCTGGGATGTCACAGACCTGGGTCCCAGGAAGCACGGGCAGCAGAGTATTGGTATGATGGGATATTGCAGTCCCCTCTGAAAGTCATTGCTTTAAGTCTGGTTCTATAGGACCCAAATATCTATTTATCTTTCAACTTAAAAGAATTATTTATTTTTATTGGAAAGTCAGATATATAAAGAGGAGGAGAGACAGAGTATGATTCCATCTGATAATTTACTCCTCAAGTGACCTCAACGGCCGGTGCTGCACTGACCTGAAGCCAGGAGCCCAGATCCTCTTCCAGGTCTCCCACACGGATGCAGGGTCCCAAGGCTTTGGGTCATCCTCAACTGCTTTCCCAGGCCACAAGCAGGGAGCTGGATGGGAAGTGGAGCTGCCGGGATTAGAACCAGCGTCCATATGGGATCCTGGTGCATTCAAGGCGAGGACTTTAGCTGCTAGGCCACCGTGCTGGGACCTATCTTTAGACTTTAGTTCATTTTTGCTTGAGAGGCAGGGAGACTAACATTATATTGCTTCTTAACTCCTTGATGAATCGCCTCCTAATGTGGAAAGCCAAGATATCGTACACAAATGTTTATATATTAAAATAAAATTTAACGTTTCCTATTTTTGTTGAAATTATTTTACCACTGTACTTTAAAGCAGCTTTCATATGTCTTATAACCATATAGAAAATTAACACTTTAATTGTTACAATTCTAACACTGTACCTTTCCCTGCAAATTTTGCCATCTAGGTCTAATATGGATTATGCTTTGCCTAACTGGGTACCTACTGGACTTTTTAAAGGGCCTATACTCAGAATTCTGATATGGGGTGCACATTTAAATTTGTTTGAGTAGATTGAGTAGATTTGTTTTGATCTGCTAAGTTGAAATGCCTTTGTGAAATTCACAGACAGGTTTTACTGCTGTTTTGTGAGCTCAGAAAGGCGAAGAGTTGTAAAAGGAATCAGATAGTTTGCATTTCGTCCATGGTGATCCTGAAGCAAGCTGCTCCTGTTTGAACCAGCAGCCCTAGAATTGTGAACAGTTGCCTCTCTGTCATTAGCGCTCTTCCAGGAGAGACTCTTGGGGTACTGTAGTTTTTCCAAATGTGACAGTCAGTGCTCCCCAGGGTGTGGACGAAAACATGACAGGACTTTGCTGAAAGAAACCTAAAAGGCAAAGCATGTTGCCTTCTGCTGCTCCATGTACCGAGGTGTCCTCAGCCCTGTGCGGTACAAGTTCCAATTGGTTTCATTGATGAGCATCCTCCCGAGATGCAAGCTCCTTCCTCCTGTGGGGAAACCAGTGGTTTCTTGTAGGCAGAGGAGAGCGAGCCAGCACCGAGGCTCGGGAAGACTTCTGCCTGCCTCCTGTGGTTCCCTTACTAAGCTGCCTGTGAGTGCTGAGTAACCCCGGGTCTTTGCCAATCCAGAGTGCAGTGGACTCCAGCTCTGTCTGCTTCCGGTGCACTTCTTGCAAGCCTCCACCACACAGTGGCCAGTTCTGCATTAGCTTAGTGTCTGTCGTTCTTGCTGACAATGTTGCTGGCAAGTGCGCAGTTAGAAGCTCTGAGAGAGAATCAGGACAAAAACCGTCAGCTGGGGAACTGGCAAACAAAGCCACGGGTGAAGCGGTCTGTCTGTGGCAAGAGATCCAGGGCCAGGGACGTGGGTGGCATTTACCACGTGGGAGGCTGGCTGTGGAGGCCCGCTGCCTTCTGGAGGAAGACTCTGAAATAAACAGAATGAATCGATAATGCAATTAATTAAGTGTTGTTTTCATGTAAGAGATGGCAAAAGAATGGCTTAGAGTTTTGCCATTTCTAGAATGTGGAGTCATCTGATTAAATCTGTGCTAACGCTGCTTCTGACAGAAAGATGGATCCCTCCTCTGCACCGGGGCTTAGTAGAGAAACAAGTGATTCTTATTTCCCTTCTTTCTTTCCAAGTCAACAAGTAGCTGAGAAATGAGCCATGGGCATTTTCCACTGTGGCTCGTGGACATAATTTATTTACTGCTGGAACTGTGTAGGAGTCCGTTCAATGGAAGGCATAGACCGTGGAAGACACAGAGGGATCCTCTGTAGACTGTGGCAGTAAACACACTTACTAAATACTGTTTCCAGGCACCTGTGCCAACGGTAATTCCTGCATTTGCAAGTAAAGGAAGTCAACAAGGGATTTCCTGCTTATAAAACTGAAAATCTGTAAGTAGGCCTGGTGCTAGAGGCCACGGGACAGAGGTCCAGGCTCCTCTCGAGCTTTGATGGGGACAGGAGCAGGGGAGGCAAGATGTAGCTTTGCCTTCACACCTGGTGACCAGTGTCACCTTCCCACCTTTACAGGGCTCTTGGAGGTGGTCGTGTGCCAGTTCTTAAAGGAGTTGAGAAAGTGCAAGGAGTGACTTGTGTAACTCTAAATCTCATCTGTTCCCTATCACCATGTTTCCCTCACTCACTGGCCATCTCCCCTCCATTCCCCTCCCCCTCCTCCCCTCCCCTCCCCTCCCCTCCCCTCTCCTCTCCTCTCCTCTTCTCTCCTCTCCTCCCCTCCCCTCCCCTCTCCTCCCCTCTCCTCTCCTCCCCTCTCCTCCCCTCCCCTCCCCTCCCCTCCCCTCCCCTCTCCTCTCCTCTCCTCTCCTCCCCTCCCCTCCCCTCTCCTCCCCTCCCCTCCCCTCCCCTCCCCTCCCCTCTCCTCTCCTCTCCTCTCCTCTCCTCCCCTCCCCTCCCCTCTCCTCCCCTCCCCTCCCCTCTCCTCCCCTCCCCTCTCCTCCCCTCTCCTCTCCTCCCCTCTCCTCCCCTCCCCTCCCCTCCCCTCCCCTCCCCTCCCCTCTCCTCTCCTCTCCTCCCCTCCCCTCCCCTCCCCTCCCCTCCCCTCTCCTCCCCTCTCCTCTCCTCCCCTCTCCTCCCCTCCCCTCCCCTCCCCTCCCCTCCCCTCTCCTCCCCTCTCCTCTCCTCCCCTCTCCTCCCCTCCCCTCCCCTCCCCTCCCCTCTCTTCCCCTCTCCTCTCCTCCCCTCTCCTCCCCTTTCCTCTCCTCCCCTCTCCTCCCCTCCCTTCCCCTCCCTTCTCCTCTCCTCTCCTCCCCTCCCCTCCCTTCTCCTCTCCTCTCCTCCCCTCCCCTCCTCTCCCCTCCCATCCCCTCTCCCCTCCTCCCCTCCCCTCCCCTCCCCTCCTGCCCCCTCCTGCCCCCTCCCTCCCCTCCCATCTCCTCCCTTCCCCTCCCCTCCTCTCCTCTCATCATCTCTTCTATCTTTTCCTTGTCCTTCTCCTCTCATCTTCCCTCTCCTCCTCTCCCTGGTGACTGCTTTACTTCCCAACTGCCTGCAACAATTGCAGCTGGCCTCTTGCCTTAGTTGGGAGATGAGAAATTAATCCAGGTCTCCTACATGAATGGCAGGGACCCAACCACCTGAGCTGTCACTTGCCACCTCCCAGGATGTACATTAGCAGGTGCAGAGCTGGAACATGAACCCAGACCCTTCAGCTGGGCTGTGACTCCCCCGCTGGTGGCTGTACCACTAGGCCAAATGCCCTGCTCTCTGACCCTAGTTTTGATGCTTCACCCTAGTTGGGCAGGGATCTGCCTGACCCTGTTGGACTTGGAATGAAATATGAGAGAGTGTGAGGAGTAAAATCTTAGGTTTATTAGCAGAAATGGGCTTGATAAATTGAATTAAAAAGATCACTAAAAGGTGCCCACCTCAGTAACTTACACAATTCTAATTCATTTTCCCTTACTATAGCCCGGTGAGAGAGCTTGCCTTATCTCTGAGTGACAGATGGGGGAGCAGAGGTAGAAATGTGAAAGTCACATACCAAGTTTGTCGAAGGTCCAGGCCTAGAGCAGGGCCTCAACCTTGCTGCTCCTCCACGTGTCGCTGAAGCCGTGTGTGCTTGATGTCAGTGAGTGGAGAAGGGTGCCTGTGGCATCCTCAGAACAGTAAGCAAGGCCTCTGGAGGCAGCAGAGCTACAGGCAAGGTTTGTGCTTTGGCGTCAAAGACATGAAAAGCAAAGTTGCAGGGTATTTTGCACAGCTGTTGTCAGAGCACTCCAGGCTGGGTGCTCTGTCTTCTCATGGCTCTAGGTCCTCAGGGTCCAAGATGGAAGGTCTTCCCACGTCAGAAGGTAGGAAAGTGTGGCAGTGGGTACTGAGCTGCATCTTGAAAAATGAGCCCACTCTTGTTATGGGTGTCCATCTATTCACTGCACCTGTGTGCCCAGAGCACCTGCCATCAGGCCCTGCTGCCTAGCAGCCGGGGATGAGCTTTCCAGTACATGTTTCATGTGGACACGTCCCAATCAGGACAAACATTTATATAAGTAAGGAATTAATGCCTCCCCGAGGAGCCTCCATCCTCAGGGCAGCACATCTGTCACACTAAGAAGGCTGCCTCTTGGGTTGCACCTGTCAGACTGGAAGGAACCCTAGAGCATCTATGCTGGTTTGTGGAGGTTGAGGACAATGGTTGGCATGCTCTGTCATGCTCATGGGAAGGATGCTTGCCTGGCGGGCTTAAGGGCGATTTGGGTATTTTGCAGGAGCAATCAGAGTAAGTTGAACAGTCTGGCAGACCACTGGCACACAGTGGTAAATGAGGCGTTTGTCAAGGCGTGTTTGTGGGAACTGGAGCCGCTCACCACAGCCTGATGCTGAGAAGCAAAGCCTACCATGTCCACGTCGTCATCACACAGCTTTTCCTTCGGCTGTCACTGGGCTGCTTTTTCTCATAGCGTTCCTACCCTCCCAAGTTGGGTCTTTCCCTCCAGGAAGTTCCCACGAGGTCTCTGAGTCTTTCACTGGCCTGTGTGGAAACTGGGGCCCTTGGGATGCCACCCCAGCCTTTCTGCCAACCTTGGCTGGCCTGTAAGACTTCTCACTTCATCCTAATCCTGACCCTCTGTGTTGAAGGACACCACACAGACAGAAGTGCCTCTTTGCAGTGAGGCTTGACATGGCCTTCCTCCTTGGAGACACGACCTTGGCTTTGTGCTAACATGGTGGCCTTTGGGAAGTTGTGGTATTCTTTACGACACAGGCTCCATCAAGGACCAGCTACATTTGGAGAACTCAAGAAAGATTTGTGTCCAAAAGAAACCCTAGATGGAAGCCTGTGACAGCAGTTGTTAGACAAAGCCTTGAGAGAGAAAATGGAAAGGGATGTTTGGCACAGGAGCTGGCACAATGGGAACCTGAGACGGACCCCAAAGCACGTGGGAGGGCACTGGGATTCAGTCCTTACATGTCTGGAAAAGCAATTTGTGATCATTTGGGAATTATAGTGAATTTTCACACCAGAATCTTGGGACAGTCTCTTTGGAATTCAGGAAGTAAATATGTCCAAGAAGCATTTGTTGGGATGTCGAACAGGCGAGCAGGTAGGGGTGGGTGGAGAGAGAGAAAGAAAGAGAAAGAGAAAGAGAGAGAGAAAGAGAGAGATCTTCCATCCACTGGTTCCCAGTAGCCACTGTTGCAGGCAGTGGCTGTACCCATTATACCAAAATGCTGGTCAAGTGATTGATTTTAAGAACTCCGCCATGATAGAGAAATAGGGTCTATGGGTCAATATTGCCATTGGCTGGTGGGGATTTTGGAACTGGAAGCAAAAGATGAAAGGATATGCTGGAAATGTTTGTATTGCAAAGATGAGGAAAACAGTAAAAGAAATAGCAAGATTGGATTCTGGGAAAATTTCTTGGAAATTTCCTGAAGCAACAGAAAGAGCGAAGCTTCTCACCTCTAGCAGAGGCCTGCTAGTGGCAGGTGGTGTGTCAAGAGAACTTCGGTTTTCTACAACAAAGTAAACCTGAAATAGCCATCAAAGGAGAGGCAGAGTCGGCTCCCAGGATCGCCTGTGGCACTGCTTCCTGGAGTGGGTGCCGCAGAAGACGTGCTGGGCCGGGCTGGCAGAGCTGGGGAGGAGGCATTCCTGGCAGGTCATCAGGAAACTGGTTAGTGATGATCAAATGAGTGATTTCTTCACAACCTTAGGATGTGATAGGACCTCTGAAACCTTTGGATGGAGGTATCATAGACACCCCAACATGAGCTTCCTCATATCCTTATTTAAAGGAACTCCATTGCCTAGAACTCTGGTGGGCATGCCGCAGTCTCCTAGCAACAGCAAGCTGCGGACTCCTTTCTGTGACTAAGGACCTGTTGGAGCACAGCCATGCCCGGGCATTCGTTTTATCTTTAAAAATAATTTTGTAGGTTAGGAATCCCCCTCTTTCTTCCCCTTCTCTCCCTGCACATTCTTCTCCCCACCATTCCCCCCTTATTACTACAGTAGCAAGACCCTTCAACTGCAGTCACTATTCCAACATTCTGTTATTCAAGAGTGGCGTGGCATTGTAGTTGTAGGCAATGGTAGCATGTCTAGTATCAGATTGTCAGGGCATATTTAACAGTTTTACTTTGAGTCTTTCTTTTGTTTGGGAATAGAAATGCATATTGCAACGTATTTTCATTTCCTGCTGTGCTGTTCCCATTATACAGTTCACTTGTGAGAACATATGTATGTAGTATATGCAGAATAGCCATTTCCCTTTATTATCCACACCACTTCGTGCTACAGTAGCGAAGTTAACTTGCAGGGCTGGAGATCAATGAACTCCTGATGCTTTTAGAATCAGGGTGTCAGTACCTGCTCAGACCGTGCCCATCCCTGTGGTATCATCATGAAATCTGCAAACTTGCAGATTTTGTGGGAGGGAAGCATCTCAGGCTCCTATTCAGACCCCCAGCATCAGTGACTTCAGCAAGCCCCCGAGTGATACGTGTGAGTTTTGTCTAAGTTGCGAGTTAGCAGGAAGTCCAGAACTTCGTAGATCTTGCAGATGCATGACCTGTGAGTCAATATGCAGCCGCTGCACGCAGCCCACAGTGAGTGACGCACCTTGGCCCCGCCTGCAGAGTTGTCCAGAAGAAGCCTCTTGTCCCGAGGAGTTTGGAATTTGCGGCAGAAGTGGCAGATGCGAGATAATTAGAGGAGACAGTGACAGAGCATATGATCCTTCCGGATCCTGTTTTACAGATGGCAGGTGATGAAGTGGCAGACATACAGGAAACTGAGCGCAAGAGGAAAGTGCAGCCGAAAGGAATGGATTTGTCTGATTAGTTGTGCTGTCTCAGACATGGTTCATAAACACAACCTTGAGGAGAGATCCAAGGGCTTTTTGGATTGCAAAGAAGAGACAGAAAACGCTCAGACAAATGGTTCCCAGATTCTCCCAAAGCAGATAAATGCGTGAGCACATGCTTTTTTATGGCACGTAAATTAGGCTGTAAATCAAAGAACAAAAGATAGAACTGAACATTGCAGCCGTTAAAATGTGACAGGAAATACCTGAACAGCCTCCAGTGAGATAATTGATAATGGCATAGTGAATTAAATATGTACGGAAGAATTCGCCATGGCAAACCTCATCTTTTTCCATGTTAAATGCTAATTTTGTAAGAATAAGGCGAATACGAAGTCATAATCCTACCACCGTTTGCTGTTGGCGTAATTCAGTGGTTTGGTACAGGAAGCTGTACTCTCGCATAGACAGCTTCTCCTTCTCACACAGCTACTGTTACTCCAGGAGAGCAGAGCTGGGGCGCTCTGGATGAAGAGGGCCCCACCCACCTGTTCATTTGCTTTGCTAATGGGGTGATTTTGCAGTTTTCCATTTAGACTATCAAAAAGAAAGGCACTTGAGTACTTTGACCTCTGATTGTGTTTGGGAATTGTGGGAAGCAAAAACAAAAACAACCTTTTTGTTGCTTTTTGTAGTTCTGATGGTGTCCTGAGGCTGTGGATGGTGGGGGGAGGGGGAGTTGATGGCCCGGAGGTGTGTGACTCCTAAACTTGATGTCCTGAGTTCTAACTTTCCAAGATTCTCCAAGTCACTTACTCTCTATCTACTGTAGTTTTATGTATTGGGAAAACACCAGGGTGGAGGCAACGAGGAAGGAAAAAAGGTGGGGGAGGCAAGTGCAGCAGTTGTACATTTAGAGGGGCTTTATATGGTGTTGTTAATCAAATCATGCTGGGATGGCTGGTGTCAGAAGGTTTCGGCTGTAGCAGCATTCCTAAGCATTGCTCGCTGTGTGTGTGTGTGTGTGTGTGTGCGCGCGCGCGCACCTGCACCCATTTCCAAGGATTGACTATGATGGCCTGAGACTCCAGCTTCAGCCTTATATATATTTATACATGTGTGCTATTTCATCTGCTTGAAAGGCAGATCCTTCAGGCGCAATGAAGGGATGAGTGGCCTAGTGTCTTCAACAGCGAAGACCATGGCAAGTCAAAATAGGAGTGCAGAATACCATCTTGGTCTCTCACGTGGGTGACAGGGTCCCAATCTTCAGCTAACATCTGCTGCCCCCCAGGGTGCACCCCAATGAGACCCTGGATCAGTAGCAGAGGAGCCAGCCGGAGGTAGAATATACGCTAGGTTACTATAGGATGTGAGCTCATCATGAATCAGCTGAACTTGCTGCGCCTCGAGGCCCACACCAGACCATCACGAACGGATGCAAACCAAAACTCACAAAGGGAAAGGCCCCAAGGAAACCAGCTCTGAAGTCCTAAAAGTGCTCACTCCCTTGGAGTCCACCGGAGTTACTTTCCACTCTGGCAAGGACTTGTGTGACTTCTCGTCTCCTAGGTAAGCTTCAGAGACATATGAGGTTAGGAGTTGGTCTGCCTAACTTGTACCAAAATTCCAGAAGATGTTGAGCACAACCTGCATTGGTCAGGCATGTACAGATGGACAGGGAGCCAGTTTTACTAGTTAAGGTGCTTGGATTCTGGCACTCAGGCATTCGTAAACCTGAACATTTGCAGCCTTTGCTGACATTAGCACTTCTCTGTGTAAATGGCCTCAACAGCTTTCACCAGCTCTACAGGTAGGAAGGTACTTAATTTAGGGGGAAAAAATGAAATTATGTTGCAGTTTCTTTTAGTGCAAAAATGTGAAATCCTTGCATAGTGTTATGTTTTCATACTATACCTCGTAAAATTTATTTTAAAATATGTGTCCTTTCCCCTGGAAATCTTGCAGCCTCTGTGTTGAGATTCTGTCGATGTTTCCCAAGCACACTTCTCCCTGGGCCTGCAAAGAGGACTTCTGCCAGCCTCTCGCTCCATGGGCTGCATGAAGTGGACTGCGACATGGGAATGTGGGCAGATTTAGGCGCCATAGCTACACTCACATGCTGGGCCATCTCTTGTAAGTCAGTGTGGATCATGCGATTCCCTAAAACCGACTCTTTCTGGCATCTTTATCACAGTTCAGACATTGGTCACATGTTCATGTCTGAAGAAGGCTCAGTCCTTCTCAGAGCACGTAGGATGCCCCCGAGTTGGTGCAGCAGGTATTTTCTGGAAGACCCCTGGATTGTGTTAGGGAAGGAGTGGTTCAGGGCTGACTGCGCAAAATCCATGTCACACCGTCTGCTTTCCCTGTGTCTGCTGATTCTGAGCCGGTTTACCCAGCAGCGCCGGCGTTCTGTACATGCGCTGAATACATGAATGCGTATACAGAAAGAAGCCAGAATTCAGCCCAAAGCCTGGCTGGCTCCTCAGTGCAGCATGATTTAAATGGATTTCAGTTTTCTCAACTTTCTCCCTCCCTGTGCCGCATTCAAGCATAGCCTGAATTGTACTTCAAACTGAGCATGGATTTAACTCCCCACAAGTCCTTTGCAATCCACCTGAGTTCTTGCTGCCTCTGTGGAATACTCAGACCCTCAGGGATCCTTGGGAATCAGGGATGAACACACACATGGCAAACAAACGTGATGGAAAACCAGCTGCATTGAAAAACTAAACGGTGACCAAAACTTGTAGAATCATTGACTCAAATAAATGTTCTGGCAATTTGTGGATTAACTGCTAAAAAGTATTACCTTTACCATGAAAAAGCTTTTAGAATTTAGAGCAGCAGGTAAACAGGATTAGCAGGTGGTCCCGTTTCCTCCTAGTCCCTAATTGTGTGTGTGTGTGTGTGTGTGTGTGTGTGTGGTTCTGGGATGTGTGAGAACCAGTGCAGAGTCCATCTATTGCCAAAATTATTCTGAGCTTCCTGGTTACATATCTAGCTGTTTAGCTTCGTGTAAAATATTTTTCACTCTTCCTTCTGCAAGCTTTCCTGTTGGACTTCAGTCTCTTTAGACACTCAAGAATACTTAGCCAGTTGTCTCCTTTCTTTGTAGTATCCTTTCTCTGCTCACTCTTGAACTGTCTAGGGTCTCAGATGAGCATAACTTCATGTCTCTGGCGGTGTCTTCCAGACACATCCTTTGTACTCAGGAAGGCAGGAGTAGACACTCCAGTCTTCAGAGTGAAGTGTCTGTACTGTAAACAGAGCATATAAAGGAGTGATCATGGGGGTGTGGACTTAGCCTGGCACCTACGTCACAGGTGAAGGTGCCCACAGTCCCCATTGGAGTACCTGGTTTGAATGTCGGCTACAGCTGCTTTGCAAATGTATAGGCCATACTGGGTGTGGAAGGATTTTTGACAGTCTTGAACAGGTTTGGCAACAAACCATGAACATACCCTGGAAATGGCTTCACAAAACTAAAGGAACAAAACAGTATACTGGTGAGCAGAGGAGAATATATGAGAGCAGAATCCTTGGCATTTGAATGCTGCCTTGGATGGATCTCAGACAAGAAGTTCTCAATTCTCAATGGTTCTCTTACAAGCGTGGTGCCATGTGTAATATCATGGACAGTCAGAAATGAACAGGGTTTGGGAATCACCTTTTCATAAAGGACTCCCTCTAGGAAGAGGGGTGAGAGAGAGTGGAGATGAAGAGAGGGCATGTCAGGCAAAGGAAAGCATCAGAGTGAGGACTCCCCAAGCCTTCAGTAGCTACCTGTTGTCTGAGAATGTCACACGTGGCATTGTGGGGGAGCTGGGAGACAGTAGATAACTGTGAGAGTAGCCATCACCATGTTGTTAGTTTTAAATTTAAGGTAGCAAAGGAGTTGATCCAGCCTAGAAGTGGTTCATATTCTCTTTTAAATTCTCCATTAAAATGTAATAGGATTTTTGTCTCAAAGTACTGTATTTTTACAATGGCGCTGACACAGTGCTGAGATGTCATGACCCAAAGGCTGGTGACAACTGGGACAGCTCCTCAAACTCACAGGGCTCCTCCTGGATCCTGGCACAGGTGTCTCGGCTTGCTTTTGTACCGAGGTGCTGGGCAGATGGGCCAGGCAGCACAGTGTGGGTTTGTTCCTGAGCTTGATGAAGGCGATGTCTGTGTTAAGATGCATGAAGAGGGAACTGAAATAAATTATGTGTCCAAAAGCAATATTGATTTTTCTTCTCTGCAAAGCTCTGCTCCAACATCAGTTCAGACAAAGAGGGAGAGTAGTGCAGTGGCCTTAAAGCTATGAATTCCCCCGACTTTCGTGCTGTGGGTTAGCTTTTCTTCTTTGTTCCTTTTTGTTTTTCTCAAAACAGTTTTATCTCCTCTGTTATTAAATTTTGTCAACAAGAGGACATGTAAACTTCACTTAGCACGTCTATGAAGTTAGAAGTGACTTTATTTTAAGAAAAATTATCTAGTTTTAATTACTTCATAGGCAAAGAGAAGGGGCTCCAGCATGTCCTGAACAGCTGGGGCAGGGGCAGAGTGACACTGATGGCCACATTTGTCACCTAGGCAGCAGGGACACCAGGACCTGAGCCAGCACGGCTGCCTCCCAAAGTGTACCCTAGCAGGAAAGGCGAGTTGGGTGTGGAGCCAGGCCCTGATGTGGGGTACGGGCCTCCTAAGCAGAGATCTGCATCACTGCACCACACATCCATAGTTAGGCTGCACTCTGCTCCCAGCTCTTTGGGTTCCCTTTTGTTCCTTTTAAAAGTTACGATAAATTTAAAAAGAAAGTTAAACCTGTAACTTACTACTGTGATAATTTGGGGGAAATGTCAGGGGGGATAAGAGGGAGAGAGGGAGGGGAGGAGGAAAGAACCCCTATGCATACAAAATCACATTGTGGAAAATAATAGCAATAATAAAGTAATTGGTCAACATTCACGTGTAGTTTGTGGAACAGCACTCTGGGGATATTGTAAAGACAATATAAACACAATTCTTACCTTCGCTACATTACAAGCTTTTTGCTTTTAGGTAGATTTTCTGCAAATTCCCAGGTCTAAACAAAGCCCTGTGTCTCAGTGCAGGTAAAGGGATAGGCTGAGCCATGTGCAGCACCTGACTCCCTACAGTGCACAGGGGAAACCTCCGGAGGCAAGCGTGGCCCAACAGCCCTCTGCGACACACAAGGTGCATCCAGAGCCTAGGGAACAGAACAGCAGAGTCAGGCAGGAAGCAGTGTTTGGGATCTGTGCTACCTTCATTATTTTAAAGGTAATTTATTTAACTGTAAATTGGTGCAACACATTTGTAGCTGAGAACAGCTCAATTTATTATTACTTATGTAAGAGGCAGAGAGAGAGAGAGAGAGAGAGAGAGAGAGAATGAGCGAGCTAGTGTTCCTGTGAGTTCACTTTGCAGTTTCTTGTGCTGGTTGGGTCTGGTTCTGGGGCCAGGGATGAAGCCCTATGGACAGTGGGAACCCAGTTGCTTAAGCCATTGCCTTTGAGGGTCAGCACTGGCAAGAGGCGCAGTCTGGAGCTGAGTCAGGTCAGGTGTGGAGCCTTGGCTGCCCCAGGTGGGACTTGGTGTCTCAACTGCCAGCCTTACTATATGTCTGGAGGCAACTTGGTTTTTTAATGAATCTGTTTTGAAGTCTGGTTTGCTCTGTTGCTGCAACTCTGTTTGCAGGAGCTCCTGTGGGCTTGCCTGCTACACTCCAGCTCCTTCCTCCCTTTAGACACCAGGACAACTGAGAGACATGGAAATGACAGGAGACATGCGAGGCTCATGTGCGTCTGTCAGCACCCAAGCCCTTGCAGGGTGTCTGTCCCTGAGCGACAGTAGGAGGCCCACGAGACTGCTGGGAGTGGCCTGGTCTGCTCTATAACATGAGGATACATTGTGGAGCCATCAGGAATGCTGAGGCCGACACTCGCCTACGTCCTGGCTAGGCACAGTCATTGTCTCTAAGCAGCCCATGGGAGCTGTGGACTAAGAAACAAGGTCAGGGAGGATTTCAGAGGCGAGGTGGCCCTTGGGCAGTGGAGCTTCTTACCCCTGGAGATGCTCCACACACTTCTCAATTTAAGGAAGGAGAAGTTATTCAGCATAGAAGTGATTCAAACTCAGTTTCAAATTCTGCTCCATCCTAGGGTAGCAAGATCCTGTCTTATTTGCCTAGATGTGCTCTATCTTTACAATGATAGTGAATTGAAGTGAAATTTGGTTCCCAAATCTCATGACATGTTACCGAGATGTCACAAACCGAAGTCTGGCAGTCTCCGTGCTGGACCCTGTTGTCCACATCTCCCTCACCTGCTCTGTCTTCTGCCAGGAGGCTTTTGAGATACTGCTGTATGATCAGATTGTTCCTCTCCTCCTGTCTCTTGTGGCTCCTGGTTAACTTTAGGATAATCAGGGGCTTCACAGTTAGGCCTCAGTGTTTGTTCTCATCCTCAGCTCTGTATGTGTCTGTGCTTCAGCTGCAGCTGCCTCCCCTTTCCTCTCTCTTGAGCACCCTACGCCACCTGTACATACAACCCAACCCACCTGTACATACACCCCAACCCACCTGTGCATACACCCCAATCCACCTGTACATACACCGCTATGCCACCTGTACATACACCCCTACCCACCTGTACATACACCGCTATGCCACCTGTGCATACACCCCAACCCACCTGTATATACACCCCAATCCACCTGTGCATACACCCCAATCCACCTGTACATATTCCCCAAATCACCTGTGCATACACCCCAATCCACCTGTGTATACACCCCAACCCACCTGTACATACACCTCAATCCACCTGTGCATACACCGCTACGCCACCTGTACATACACCCCTAATCCACCTGTGCACACACCCCTACCCACCTGTACATATACCCCTACCCACCTGTACATACACCGCTATGCCACCTGTACATACACCCCAATCCACCTGTGCATACACCGCTACGCCACCTGTACATACACCCCAACCCACCTGTACATACACCCCAATCCACCTGTGCATACACCCCTACCCACCTGTACATACACCCCAATCCACCTGTGCATGCACCCCAAACCACTTGTACATACACCCCAATCCACCTGTGCATACACCGCTACGCCACCTGTACATACACCCCTAATCCACCTGTGCACACACCCCTACCCACCTGTACATACACTGCTATGTCACCTGTACATACACCCCAATCCACCTGTGCATACACCCCTACCCACCTGTACATACACTCCTACCCACCTGTACATACACTGCTATGCCACCTGTACATACACCCCTACCCCATTTGTACATATAGCCTTACCCCATTTGTACATACGCCCATACACCCAAAGGACGTCTTGTCAACCTTCACTGTGCCTCACAATCGAGTGTCATTGGAAGCAGACACAAGTGTAAGGAGCTAAGGTTGAGAAAAATAGAAACTCACTAGCCAGCATGAGGGGGATTTATTTAACTACGTTTTGAGTGAAGAGTAGATTCATGAAAACACACACACACAGAGTTGTATATGTATATACACCCATTCTTGCCTTTAGGTATTTTATTTAAGGTTAAAAAGCCCATATATACAGTTACTTGTTTGTGTGAGGTTGAGTCTATGGTTTGGGGTTCTACTGAATTGTCTCTCTCTTATTTAATTTTATAGTATACTTGGGTAAGCTGGTTTATTTTTTCTTTCTGAGTATTCCTGCTAATCTATTTGCTTATGAAAGTGCTATGTTCCTTTTCATGTTCACATGTGGCTACCTTCTTTCCTGTCTGCACGGAGTCAGGTGCAGGCGTGGGTGGGTCCACATGAATACGTCTCAGCTGTGGCTGAACAGGAAACTGCAGGGAGGGAGCAGTGAGATAGATTCCCCATCCACCAGACACGATGTGATGTCAGGAAATTGTCTCACTTCTTGGGCTGCAGAGCATACCCTGAGCTTGTGAGAGACACATGGTTTAATGAAGGTATTACAAAAGTACCAGGCCCATGATCAACCTCACACCAGTACACGTCTGCCATTGTCATCGTCACAAAGGAAACAGAGCTGAGCGTTGCAACGGAAGTGCTCGGGACTGGACTACTCTTAAGGTGCTGCTAGAGGGAGCCGGTAGAGAAAGAGCTCAAGTTGGACAGTGCAGTTCAGAGCTGGACGCTGCTTGGTTCAGTCCCTGGTGTCTTCTGTGTAGGAAGCACCAACTGTGCCTGTCAGGTGTGAGTGGCCCAGCCTGGACACCAACTCCATCATGTGGGTAAGAAAGGGCTGGAAGCAAATGCCAGAGTTTGAAACAGCAAGACAAATAGACTAAGTTAAAAAAAAAAAAAACAGCAAGCAACAAACATTGCTGTTATTCTGAACCACCAAACATGGCATTTTGCTTAGTTATTTTCAGTAAATTTTCGTTCATTTGCTAGCTGCATTGTTAGACATTAATTGGAGCCATACGCCAATTAGAAGTCAAATTGCACAGTGCCACCTCCTAAGAAAACTAATTTTTCACATGGATAATTGCCATCAGGCTGGATTTGTTCTTTTGAGCAATTATTTGGCCTATATTAGCAATTCAAATAATATTTCATAATTTCTTTGCCTGTGCAGGCATGTGAAATTAACAAAGGAGAGGTTTAATGTTTGATTGAATAAATATATACTTCTGATGGATTTGGAATGCGCTTGTGCTACTTAACAGTGTATCTGTGTTACAAAAAAATGTTTTCGATCTGAAAGTAAGCCCAATAGCTAACCATAGCAGTATGTACTGTTCTCACTGTCTTGGTGGTGGTCACACCAATTTGGGTTAATTTTGATCTCTTTATTTAGATAATGTGAGCATGAAAGATGATCTCTCTGTACTTTAAAATAGGATCTTTCATACAGTATAAAATTCATTAACTTCCATTCTAGAGCCAGTCTTCCAACCCTTGATCTCTTATACTCAGTTAACATGATTTGGGGTGGCATTGCTTGCATGAAAATAAAAAGCATGTGCAACCGACTAAGCTAATGCTGAGTCATGACTCCATATATATTTCTAATTGAAACGGAAAGAATAAGTCACAAGAATTATGAACAGATCAGATCATTGGTATAATTGAAACTTACAACTTTATTTCAGTTAGAATTATGTTAGTCTTAGCATGTACAGCCAATTTCATAAGTCACATAACTTAAGGGAAAACTGTTGCACTTTCCCTTCTTACACTTGCATATCAAAGATGGTTCAATAGTGGGTGGATTGGTGGTTAGACGTCCTGGACTTCCATCCCTGCTGTCACTTCTTGACTAGGGAGTCTTATAAAACACTGCAAATAAAGCTTATTTTACGCATTGTAGTCCACGAAGTGCCTAAATGCCAAAAAGGAAACAAAACTTCTCTGCTTGTCCAGGAACTTCCAGTAGCTCTGACACAATTAGCATGTCCTCGGAGAGTTTGACTTGTACAGTGTTCAGTGGTTCAGATAGTTCTATTTGGGCAATGCAGAATTCGGGGTGTGGCGAATTCCTACTGTGGGGTTGGTGAGGAAATGTGTACCCGTGAGCTTATGCGTAGGTATTGTATCAGCTTCAAAGGGATAAAAAATGACATTAAACTTTCACAAGAAAACATGCTGTCTTCTTTAGCTAAGGGTGCTATGGGGTGTATACTACACACTAACACCCCAAAGAACTGTTAAGAGCAGACTCTTAAGGACTGGTGCTTACAACTAAAGTTTGTTTACATATCTGTCCTTCTGCCGTGTGTGTGTGTGTGTGTGTGTGTGTGTGTGTGCGCTGAACAGGGAACTTCTCTCTGAGGAGAGAGTTTCTTTAAGCTCACTACATAAATCTCGGGGAAGAACACTGGGTTTGCCTGTTTGGGTCATGTGGCTACTTACACCACAAATCAGCTCTTTGACTTCACATGCCCTCCTGGTCTCTGACTACCCTCTCACCCCGTGTGTTTCCCCTTCCCCTCACCTCCAGGGCTCAGTTATTTCTCTCAGGGTCAAGTTTCTGGTACGGGAGGTGCTGCTGTTCTGTTTGGTCTCCACCATCCCTCCATAACTATCACAGCAAGAGTCGTTTGATCACTCGGAATCCCAGCACCCTGCCATGTGCCTCTCTTATTCTCAACCCTTTTCCCCCAAGTTCCTCTGAACCCAAGACTGGCTGTTGAGCTTCAGGATGACCTGAACTATCTGCCTCCATTTCTCTCCTGGTTAGAATTATTCTTCCTTGTGTCTCGTATTAATGCCTCAAAAGAACAACTTTGATTCAAAACATTCTGTGCTCACAAGGAATAACCGGATATGGCCCATAGGGGGTTTCTTGTGTCCAAGAGACCTGCGATCGATCTGTTAGCAGTCCTTGCCACACGTACCAGGTGTCTATGTACTCCACTTGCCAAGTGCCAATGACTTTTCTGGTTAGCTTGACTTTCTGGTATAGCTTTTGATAGAAAGCTCCAAATTAAATATTTCCATCAGGTTGATATACGTTTCTTTCATCGTGCTTTTCATTCAGAAAGTTTTTGTTGTTTGTCTTTGCAGTAGCTTTTGCTTATTGCATGTTATTTATGTCACTAGAGTTAACTCAGTATACCCACATTCTTGGTTGGTCATTTCTTTAAGACTGTGTTGTGTGCCTATATGGCTGTAATGTGAGTACAGCCCTTGAAGACACATGTTCACACCAAGCATAACTAACTGGTCCCGCGGGGACCTCCAGGGAAGTGAGCAGAGCCATCTTCTTGCATGACAACACTGGGCCTCTCAAGGTTGGATGTAATGGGTGGGGCTGGCCCTGGGACTGAGTGCCTCACCCTTGTGCTTCTACGTGTCTTCCTTGTATGTTTACAGATGCCCACTTGTCCCCTGGCTGTTGGGGTCCCTTAGTAGTTAGTTGTGATTTCTGAGCATCCCTTTGGTGCAGGCAGCCACATCCCAGCATCCTCCACACCCCCTCCCCCCCAGCATTTGACCTGTAGGCTCTTGTTCTGCCTTGGGATAGATTGGGTCTCTAATCGCCAGTCAACATCTTCAGCCTCATTAGCTTTGTCCTTTTCTTCAAACAGTCAGTGCCTTGCTGTATTTTATCAGTAATTTGCATGTTGTTTTTCTAGGGGATTTTATCTCAGATGGAAATGGGGTTATCAGGCCAGATACATGGAAGGAATGTTTGATCTGCTTGGAAATTTTTAATAAGTATTTGCATTAAAGATTCAGAGAAGTCCTGTAACGAATAAATACGTGATTCTTTAAAGTTATTTAACTCATGGTTACCCTGAGGTACTGGTCATGAACCTTCTCTGTTCTCCCCACAAATTAATGTCCTTGGAATCCAAATTGGAGAATGTTATATTACACAAAGGCTCTCTAATCATGATGTGCCTTACAAAAACTTCATGCATAGATTTAAAGTTGTTTTTGTACCAGTATAAACTTAATTTTGATTTTATTTTTCTCTTTAATGTGGCCTTTGAAATACGTTGTCATGTAGTTTTTTGTTTATTTGAAAGGGAAGAGAGGAAAGCAAGGGAGGGGGAGGGAGAGGAGGGGACGGTAAAGAAAAGAGGGGTGAAAGGAAAGAAGGGGGGAGGGGAGATGACAAAATGTGAGGATAGGGAAGGAAGGTTGAAGAGCACAGCAGAGGAGAGGAGGGGAGGGGGAGACGTGAGGAGAAGAGAAAGGAAGGATCTCTTACAACTGCTGCTTCACTGCCCAAATGCTTGCATCACCCAAGGCTGCTTCAAGATGAATCCGGGAGCCTGTAGCCCTGAGTCTCCTGTGTGGCTGGCAGGGACCCAGATATCTGAGCCCTCACCCGCTGGCTCCTAAAGTGTGTGTCAGGATGAGGTTGGAGTAAGAGGAGACACCGACTCCAGCCAGACGCTCGGCCAGGGGATGCAGGCAACTCAAGCAGGGACTCTACCACTGTACCACAATGCCTGCCCCAACTGCATTTTCCTATCCAGTTTCTGAACTTCCCTTGTTTTTCTAGGGCGATTTATTTTGTTTCCCAACTTGATCTGTGTGCTGAGTGTGACCAGGAATGTGTCATTTCTCTTTAGCTGTTTGACAGCAGTTCATAGAATTAATGTCACATGCGACTAGTTTATTGCACTTGATTAATGAAAGCGTGAAGAAACATTGTATCGATTAAACAGATGTATAGTCAGGAATGGCTTTGACATTGGAATTTACACAAAATGTTACTATTAATTCATCATACCTCTTTGGACAAGTGACCTAATGCCTTTGATTGCTGCTCAGTTATAGATATAATGAGGAGTCTACTTACATTACTGTCATGTTTGGGAGCACATAACATTTTGCACACTGGAAGACTTCATAATTGGTGATTTTCTTACATCTGTTTAGAAAGCTCAGTAGACAAAAATTTAAGTCAACAAGAAGCATTCTCATTTTGTAAATTAAACAACTAAATTCAGTGAGGGACATTCTCTCATTCTGAAATGAGAAGCTAGCTTGTCCATATCAGTGGCTAACCATAAACAAACAAACCAAACCTCTCAGGAATTTGTTAATTATGCACCCAGGTGTTCTCAATTTACACTCCAAGAATCTAGACTGTCTTTGTAAACAAATTGCCTAAATATTGTTCTGCAATGCTCCGTGTCTTGCTTTGGAGCTTCCTGGGTGTGTGTGTGTGTGTGTGTGTGTGTGTGTGTGTTGTAATGTATAGTTCTTCTCCCTCATTGATTTCCCACATGTGGACCCAGTCATGGTTCATTCTCTAACACTCCAGCCATTAGGATGCACAGAGCTGTTGTTGGATTGGGTATGGTACAAGACACGTGCACTTATGTCTTCTGGTTGCTGCTGACGCCATAGTAAAATGAGAGTGAAGTTACACAGTAGATTGGAGGTAGCTTGAGGGTGGAGGAGTAGCCTTGGAGAGAATGAACTCAGAGAACACGGAAGATGACCTCGTGCTTGCAGGTGGCTGCTCACCACCGGCAGCCACACTGTCATCCAGGAACTCAGAGATGCTCAGGGTTTGGGCCTCTTTCCCTCCTTGACAGGACCACTGGAGGTGTATACAGACTCCAGAGTCCCCTCTAATGCAGGGGCTTGTTGCTAACCACTATGCAGAAAATAAATTTAAAAATGCTTGGGATCTGGTGCAATGGCTCAATTGGGTAAACCTGCCCCTTCAAGCACCAGGATCCCATGTGCATACTCGTTTTTGTGTTCCAGCTGTTCCACTTCCCATTCAGACCCTTTTTGTGGCCCTGGAAAGTAGCAGAGGATGGCCCCAAAGCCTTGGGGACTGTTCACCCGCATGTGAGACCTTGAACAAGCTCCTGGCTCTTGGCTTTGGATGAGCTCAGCTCTGGCCATTGCAGCTGCTTGGAGAGTGAACCAGCCGATGGAAGATCTTTCTGTCTCTTCTTCTGTTTAACTTTGCCTATAAATAAATCTTTAAAAGACAAGCCATGGATTGTGCAGCAAATCCGTATTGTTAAGGTTAAACCACTGCTGAGAGGCTGGCATCCTGTATGGAGTCCTTGGTCTGCACTTCTGACCAGTGCCTGGGAAAGAGACGGAAGACGGTCCAAGTGCTTGAGCCTCTGACACCCAAGCCGAGTCCAGGTTGGAGTTCTAGGCTATTGACTTTGCTCTAGTCCCGTCCTAAGCCTTGTGGCCATGGGGGAGTGAACCAGCAAATGGCACTCTTTCTCTCTCTCTCCTGCATGTGTGCGCACACACACAGACACACACACAGGCACAGGCACACACACACACACACACACAGAGGCACACACACTCTTTGCTTTTCAAATAAATAAACCTTAAAAAAGTGAAAAAAATTGAAACACAAAGACACAAGAATATAAGGGTGAAGAAAGGTAACAAAAATTGAGTTTTAAAATTGACATCCTTAGAGACATAAAAACAAATTCTTCCTTAAAGAGAGAAGAGCTTATGGGAACAAGAAAGGACTTCTTGGTCACGATCATTTTTATAATTGAAATTTGAAATTATGCAGTATAGAAAAGTATGTTCAAACATTCACTGCAAGATGTGGCAGGGACACTCCTGCCTGGGCTGTCGTTGTGACAGTGGCTTAGGCCACAGACTCTGTCACAGCCACTGTGCATCCAGTCCAGCTCCCTGATCATGGTCCTGGGAAGGCAGCAGAAGGTGGGTCCCAGCCGGCCACCTCGAGGGAGGGCAGGATAGAGTCCAGCCTTCCGAGTTTGGACTGACCTACAGGTGATTGTGGCCATTTGGGAGTGAACCAGTGGGTGGAGTGTCTCTCTCTCTGTCACTCTGTGTTTCAAAATAAATCTTTAAAAAAGATCTGGCAAGTAAATGATTAGAAAGTTTCAGAGGCAATCAAGGAGCTTCAACATTTACTTAATAGCATTACTTCTGTAATACAAAGAACTAAACATACTGGTGAAATTTCAAAGTAATAGTGCAGGAAAATCCCCTAGATTTGGGCATAATTAGGTTAAAAAGTTCTACCTTTGAACCAGAAGTAAAGAAGAACTACACAACAGATTGGGATCAAAGGAGTGAGCATCACAACTCCAGTCAGCCAACTCTGAAACACGGAAGCAGACCGATGCTCGCACTGGACTGAGCAATAACAATCATATACATCAGATGAATATACCAAATAGTAATATCAAATGCAACTCTGCCCTAAAAGATGGTGTTTATTATAAATACTGCAAAAGAAGTATAATTCCAGGTATCAATCCTATTGTTACTTCTCACACCTGTGGGTGTGCATTCTTCCCAAATAGCAGAACAAACCAGGTCCGGGGGAAATGCAGCATTCAGAAAATGACCTGTGGCCAGGAAGCCGTTCTAGTACAGGGTGCAGGGTCCAAGCCTAGAGCACGCAGGGTGGAAGGAATGGAGCAAAATGGAGAACAGGTGGGCAGAGGCTCACTAGGTCTGAGGAGCAATGGAGATAGCGTGTGTTACTTTGAAGGCCCAGCACCATATGGAAAGGGCCTGCCTGTGTGTGGCGAAGCGTACAGCAGTAAGGAAAGGCAGCAGAGTGGTTTTAAATGTAGCTGGGTAGGACATCAAAGCATGGTATTAGAAGAAAGCTTTGAAGTAGTGCAAAGCCTTGCTTCAAACTAAGCATTGTTGATCTGAGTAAAAACCACATTCTGATGATCTGTTTTACTGGTAATTTCAGTATGTGTATATTAGGATGGCAGGCGCAGGCCCAGCAGGTCTTGCCAAGGATGTCCGCTCAGGAAGCAAAGCTGATCTACTCTGAAGTCTGAACACCATGACGACATTCATGGCAGGGTTGGGCATTTGGTGCAGTGCATACCCACATCCCATGTCTGCCTGGGTTCAAGTCCCAGCTCCGCCTGCAGCCCAGCTTCCTGCTGATGCACACCCTGAGGGACAGCAGGTGATGTGTCCAGGTTCCAGGCTCTCAGCTCGGACCTGATGCTCACCTGGCTGTACAGAGTGTTTGCAGAGGGAACCAGCAGGTGGATATCTCTGTCTTGGCTCCATCTCTTTGCCTTTTAAATAAAAATAAATACATGAAATTGAAACACACCGTAAGCTCGGAAATGCTGACTTGGATGTATCTCGGGGACCCCTGGCAGCAGTTGCCAGGAGAGCCAACATTTTGATGGAGCAGTTATGTGAGGAGAATGAAGAAATGGCATCTTCTGGAATGTTCTTTTCCAGGATACCTTCCACTATTAGTTTGTGGCAAATTTTCAGAATTCTGCATTTAACAGTAAAGTCTAAACCATGTTACTCTAGTTACTGGTGGAGTAACATATTCTTTTTTTTCTTTCTGAAAATGGGGGGAAAGAATCAGTCACAAGGCTTCCCATCTGCTGGTTTGCATGACAGTTCATAATGCTCGTCATTAAGAGAATTCAGTTTTTTTCTGTGCTGCACTTATTTTTAACTCTCATAAGATCTCATTATAAATGAAAGATACGTCATCGGGGGCTCTTGAGGCAGTTGCTCTGTGGAGAGAGGGTCTCCCAGATGCCACTGCTGATGACATCACCATAAGAGGCTGTCTCCAGGCGCTGCTCCTCGGAGAGTCCTTCGAGGTGATTTGCGGGTGAAGGTGTGTGCTGCTTTCCAAAGTAATGCAGGAAGGAGTTTGAAACGGCGTTGTCCGAGACACGCAGTGCTTCTCTCACGCAACCTGCAAAGTGAGGTGTAGGGCTGGGTGAGGAGAACAGAATCGGTAAAAACAAGACGCAGGATGCCATACCTGTGCAGGTGTAGTGAGAGGAGGGTTTGTTCTCAGGAGGAGGAGGGGTAAGCTGAGTCACGTGAGGTCGTGAGCATGAGAGCACAGGCTGAGCAGGTGCCTGCCTTGCTGTGATGTCTACTGGGGGAAGCAAGACAGAAGGAACCATTTGACAGGAGCACTGCACTGATGGTCTAGTACCTGACACCCAGATCACATATGTAAGAGTTATGGAAGGAGCCAGGTGGAAGAGGTGGTCCTGAGGATGGAGCCATGGCTGTGGTGCTGTGAAAGGTGTGACATGCTCAAAGTGATTTGCTGTCTCAAAGAACTGGCAAGCACTTGTTTGGGATCTCTTTTCCCATTTAGCGGGGTCCCCAATATTACAGCTTCAGAACTACAGACAGTAGCAGAGCGGAGTCAGGACACCCTAAGAGGGGAGAACTAGGAGGGACCGACAAAGATGTAGCCCTGAGACAAAAAGGCATAGGAGTGTGTGCAGGTCTTAGGAGGCTTCAGAGCCCTTGGGGGTCTCTCCAGTGTCGCCACAGTGTTTTTCTGTGTTTCCTCCCGGTGGTTTCATTCTTTCAGGTCTAACATTGAAGTCTTTCATTCATTGTTGCAGATGGTACGTCAGAGGGTCTAGTTTCGTTGTTCATGTTGATGCTCGCTTTGGCCACTGCTGTTTACTGAAGTGAAGATTGGATGTGTGGGTTGACATCTGCAGTTGCTGTGGCATTCCATTTGCCTGAATGTGCTTTGTAATGCCAACAGCATACTGTTCCGTAATGCCACGCTTGGAAGTCAGGTGTGCTTTGTTCTTTTTGCTCAGGAATGTTTGAGTATTGGGGGCTTTTTGTTCCCTACAATAGTAGTATTTCTGCTATACACATGGAGAGTTTTGTTGGTATTTAATATAGATATTTTGAATCTGCAGGTGTTTTTCAAGATCATAGATATTTAACAATATTAATTGTCTTTATCCACAGGTATGAGTCATCACTGAAGTTTCACAGTTTGTATTACAGAGTTCTTTTACTTCTGTATTTGAGCTCATTCCTGGTTTTCATGTTCAGAAAATGTGGGATTGGAGCATGGTGATGGTAAAGGTTTTTTCATGTTCATTATTTTGTATCCTGAAGCTTTACTGACTTCATGAGCTCTAGTGGGTTTTGGTGGAGTTTTGGAGATCTGTCTGTGAGGTTGTGTCTTCTCTGCTAGGGCCGTTGTGTCTTCCTCCTTTCCACATTGGATGTGCTTGATTTTTCTCCTGCCTGATGATTCTGGACATTGAAATTGGCAGAGGTGGTGAGGATGATACATCAGAATCACAGGAAACAGAAACAAAAGCACATGTATGAGATTATAAAAACCAGAAAAGCTTCTAAACAGCAGAGGAATAGTCAGCAGAGTCAGGGGACAATGAATCATTTACAAACTATACATCTAACTGAAGGTGGACATCTAGAACAGATCAGGAAATTGAACAACAGCCCAGCAGCAACAACTACAATGAAAACAACACCAACAAGAGAAAAATATCCCTTAAGTAAAGGTGATCCACAGGGTTAGGCATTGTGGCATGGTGGGCCAGAGTGCTCCATTTCCAATCCATCCTGATGCAGAAGGAAAAGCAGTACAAGACAATGCAATATTGGGCCCTTGCCACCTGCTTTGGAGAACTGGATGAGGTTTGAGGCTCCTGGTTGTTCATGCTGCTTTGGAAGTGAACCATTGGATGGAAAACTCTCTCTCTGTCTCCCCTACCCCGTTATATTCTGCCAGTCAAATATACACAGGCAACTTTAGCAGAAAATTGAGCAGTAGCTCTAAATAGACATTTCTAATAAAATGATATACCAGTGATCTGCAGTATACAAAACAGTGCTCAGCCTCACTTATCATCAGAGATAAACAAATAAAATCATAATGAACCATCACTGTATCCACGGGGTGCACCTGCTGTTAGGAGTACAGAAGATGAGACGTGCTAACAAGGATGTGGAAAGGAAGCCCTTACACATTATTGGTGGTAGGGTACATTTACACAGCCTTAATGGAAAACAGCATGGAAGGTCCTTTAAAAATTGTAACAATAACTACCATATGATTAGGCAGTTACACTACTGGGTGTATGGATATGTTGAACAGAAGCGAAGTAATACTGTGGAGGAGAAGGCTGCATTGCCATGTTGTTCAAGAAATGTTAGTCAGGTGATGAGAAGGAAAATGTCGCAAATAAGGGTGCTTTGAAATGTTTGTGGAAATGCTGACTTAAAAGTGAATTTATTTCATTGTATATATTTTTGAAAACCATGCATAGATTTTTCATAATATGCATTTCAATGAACTTTCTGAAAGCACCCGGACTACTATTTAGTCATGAGTACTGAAAAAGTATTACTTGCAACTATATAGGTTATATGTTAAGTAATTAAAATGGGCACAGAAAGACAATGGTCTGTATGAACTTGTTCTTCTCTTGGAATCTAAGCTTTGGGACTTATGCATGGATCATTCCCAAGGTGAAATAGAAAGCAGAGAAGGAGTGAGATTGGGTAGTTCAAACTAATTCAGCAAAATGTGAGTACATATGGTATGTGAGACAATGTTTTACAGACTGCAAAGGATTCAGAGTAAAATGGATCCTGTTGCTATGTGGGTTGTAAAGAAAAGGAGAAAAGTGAAAGATGGTTTTAATCCAGTGGGTGGAAAGAGTCAACCATGTTGGTGATGTCCCAATCCGAAAATGCAGAGATGGTTGATGAGTTGCAGCCTCTGTGCTCCCACCCAAGGCAGACCCCCAGAATCCATCTGCAAGCTCTGTGTCTCTGAGATCGCACCTCTGCTGTGTCCCATGAAGCTGCTGCCAGGTAGTGATGAACACATTCGCCATTGATCAAGGATGAAAGAAAGATTATGGCTTGCCGTAGGGAGCAGAAAAACCTTCCTGGAACAGTAGCGCTTGCCTTAGCCTAAGCAGGATGGCTGAATTTTCACAGGTTTTTGGATAATAGCTTCTGAGTGTCTGTCAACAGGCAGCAGGCAGGGAAGTGTGGAGGCTGGATGAAGTGGATATTTGGGAAGGCATGGGTTAGGCAGTCTGGCTAGACTTTCAGCTGCATGTCAGGAGGAGTGAAGGATGAAACCAGGGAGTGAGAGTGCTGTGTACAAGGGAAGTAATATGAATGCAGATAATATTCTCTGGGTGCTTGCCATGGTTCTTACCATGGTTCTAGCAACGCACTTGCCATGGCTCCAAGCAGCGTATGCATATGTTGTTTAGGTATACAATGCAGATAATAAGAAATATTGCACATTTATAGTATTATAATTGTTTATCAGTACACTTTTTATGTTTAGAAATGTATGTTTTTATGTATGCTCATATATACTATGTACAAATTTAGATGAAGATAACTTACATGTTTCGTCTATATGTATAGATAGCAACACTGAAAACAGATATCTCAAACTGCCTGCTTCATTGTGCACAGACTCTAAAGGTCAGAGACTGGGTTTAGAACAAGCAGCCTCTCTGTACAGACCCCATCCTTAGCCTTGATGCTACCCTGTGTCCCAGTGGTCAGTGATTCTGCTCTGTGTCCCAGTGAGCAGTGATACTGTCCTGTGTCCTGGTGGTCTGATACTGTCCTGTATCCCAGTGGTCAGGGACACTGCTCAGTTTGCAGGTGCTAAGACAGTCTCAGCTTTTCAAAAGGGGAGTGAGGCAGCTAGACATGTGTTACAGGAAATCTCCTTGGAAGTGGTGTGTAGTGAGACAGCAGTGCAGGCAGTAGCAATTCCTGGGCTATTTGCTTGTGCCCAGTTGGATAAGGCCAAGTATGTGCTTGGGGCTGTCCAAGGTACCAGAGACAGTGCCTTTATCTGCCACAGCAGGGAGAATCGCCATCGCTAGTGATGTCACGTTATGCATGCAGATGAAATGACCCTGGGCAAAAATAATGACTAGTACTTCTTGGGAGGATTAATAGAGTCTCCCCAGTTTCTGTTGAGCTATCATTGAATTCTGTGGCATGAATCAACTGAGGCAGCTAACCTGGGTTTAGTTATTGTGCATGAGTGGTGATACACACATAGCAATGATGAGTGTTTAGGTCCTTGGAACCACCAAACAGGGGGCACAACTCACACTGGTCTGCTGCCAGGGAGTGCTGGGGGAGAGATGGTGAGTGCACCGTGGGCTCCTGGGACCGTGGCCTCCATGTCAGTGCTATGATGCCAGAGGTCCAGGGTGCACCGCGAGCTGCTGACAAGCTAAGTGTCCGTAAGACTGTAGCGTGTGACTTTACATGAATGAAATTGCTGTAGTCAGCTTTCTGTCTCCATTGAAAGACAAATGGACTTAAAGAGTCACACAGGATTAGACAGGTGTCTAATGTGGGAAAGCATGCCCTGATGAACAGAACAGAGGTGGGTTGAGATTAAATATAGATCTCTGTCCCTCCGCCACAGATGTCACTGCGAATAAGCTCTCCACAGACCAAGGGAGATGGCCAGCTCCTCGGAGGTTTGCTGGATTTGCAGTAGTGTTTAACATGACAACTTCCTGTACATGTTACCAGACAAAGCCACTTGGCTTTGGGAGCCAGGCTGAGGTCACAGGGATGGGGGGAATGAGGTTGCCTAAGCCGAACGTGAACCCCTTCATGGGAAAACTGGGCTCCTGGCATATTGTTCTTTAAACAGAACAAATGAAGACAGCCGATCCTCTCAATTTAAGCAATTCCAGCTGTTGACTGTGGGTCTGAGTATGCTGCATATTCCTCCACTCAAGGCCTTTGCTTGTCCCTGAATGGATCCACAAAAGATGCTGCTGGTTTCCTTCAAGTGAGGAGGGTCATGACCCTGGGTTGTGTCGGCTCACGTGGCATCCTGCTGGCCCAAGAGGGGCTGTGAGAGCTGTTTCCCCTTTGCTTGCTTGAGTCATCCCTGCAGTGCCCTGGGAGTCCTCAGGGAGGGGATGAGTGGAGAAAGAGGAAGATCTTGCTCATTCCTCTTCCTTCCATGTGGTATGTGTGTCCCTTTGCAGAAACAGAAAAGGGAAGTTAGGAATATTCCAGAAGTGCACCTTCTCCATTGGAACCCTTAGCTGCTTCTTACTGTTGTTCTACTAGCACATCTCACCTTCTAGCACCTTTGGTTTTTTTGTTGTTGCTCTGTTTCAAGGTTCTCTGTGATTCCCACTGTCTTTGACCTTGGATACTGATCTTCATCTGTGCCCGTGTACCCATCTTGCAGCCGTAGACCAATCTCAACTCCCGTTCATGAGGCCCTGGCTCGTGTGAGCTGAGCCCACCTGCTTTGCTTCTGATGAAAGAAGCTTAAACTTTTAACGTCCATGTGTCCTGCTGACCAGCGAACTCCTCGATCCTGTGATTTTCACTTTGGCTGGTTGGGCAATGACACATGGTTGCTAATGAATTTGAGTCGCATGCACTTGTACGTGGTTAAGACTGAGAATGCTTTCTTCCTACAGGAGGCGACACTATTCTGATATTTATAGAGCTATCCTCCTTGATGCTGTCTTACAGTAGATAATCAGGTGCCTAAGGCCCCGGCCATACCCTGTGTACAGAGCAGGGCACTCTGGCATGCTCTCATTTCATAGCATCACATGGCCGCATTCAAGTGTTGACACACGCCAGTGTCTTTAATGTCCTCATTTCCCTTACTGGCAGTACAGGAGTGTTGGAAATAAAGGTTTGTGTGTTTACGCAAGTATGTGTGTGTGTAGATATCACACTTACTTTCCAAAAGAAGCCTGGGTTAAATCTTGACTTTCCTCTCCATTTTTCTAAACAGAAGGCTCCCTGCATGCTTTCTTTGTTGTACCAAGTTTCAGAATATGTTCTATCAGGTCATTCTGTTTCCCATTTCTCTTCATCCTCTCATGGGCTTCTCAAGATTGATTTTAAACTGGAATTACAGAGCTTACTTTTTTTTTCTTTTTAGTAAGTAAGAGTTCCACAAAAGAGTTTTATTTATTTATTTTTTGGCATTTATTAGCCTTGGGGGAGAAAGATTTATGACAATGCACTCTGATAACATCCCAGTAAGCTTCTTAAATCTTAGCACCACTGGTGGGTTTATGTTAAAATCCAAAATTAGCCCCTACTTTCTTCTGATCTTATCTTTCCTGTTGGCTCTGCAGTGAGTAGAATTCTTGTGTGTCCTCAAGGAATGTCATTCAGATATGTGGTATATTGCCAAGCCAAACAAGAGAAGGCGGTTTGATGACGGGGTCCTAGCTCCTTGTAATTCCTTTCCTCAGGTTGGGTCACCAGTGTGAGCCTGGTGCAATGAGGACAGCCTGCACACAGCACAGAATCTGCTGAGCTCCAGAGCGCTGTGTACCCTCCTGCCTGGTCCGAGAGGGTGGCAGTACTTCAGGGCCGAGCTGGGGTTCTCTGTTCGTCCCTAGCACCTGGAATGCCCCTCTTCTGCTGACTTTGATGTGAAGACGTTGCTCATTCCCTGCAGTGTTTACGGACATGCGCATGTACCCACTGGCTCTCCGCCAAGAGGAGCATGGCTGTGTGTGGTTCCCCAGTCACCTTGATGTTTTGGGTCACCCTATGCCATGCTTTGAGTAAAGAACGCAGGCTGAATTTGCTGTGAAGGACCCTCAGCTGTGAGTGTGTGCTTTCTCCTCCTCTCCTAGCCTGTTTCTCAAAGCCCCAGGCTGTCCCTGGGCTGAAAGCAATGCTGAGATAGGCTCTAGCTGGATTTGATGAAACAACAGTTGCAGACCTAGCCCGATAGTCTGGTGGCTAAAGTCCTTGTCTTATACACACCGGGATCCCATATGGGCGCTGGTTCTATCCTGGTGGCCCCACTTCCCTGCTTGTGGTCTCGGAAAGCAGTCAAGGAGGGCCCAAAATCTTGGGACTCTGCACCCACTTGGGAGACCTGGAACAGATTCCTGGCTCCTGGTCTCAGATCAGCACAGCTCTGGCCATTATGGTTGCTAGGGCGAGTGATCAGTGGATGGAAGATCTTCCTCTCTGTCTCTCCTCCTCTCTGTATATCTGACTTTCCAATAAAAATAAATAAATCTTTGAAAAAGAAAGACTGAGCCTCCTCAGCGGTTCAGACGGAACAGTGGACAGTGTATCTGGGTGCACATTGGAGGATATGGCCGTCATTGGAGCCTGTGGAGGACACCTGGTACCACAACAGAGGATGGAGCACAGAACATGTTCAAATCAAATCAAATCACCCAGGTACCCCATCCATGTATTGGCAGTGAAAACCTGAGCAAACGGAGACGCTAAGGTGGACTATGTCAGTCAGTGGAGTTTGGAGAGATTTCATCATGGCTGGAGGGCAAGATTGGCAGCAATTCAGAACTGTTGAACTATCGAAACCACTTGAGCAGTGCCCTCGGAGCATGCCCCACATCGGGGACCCTGAGATGGTTGAGAGGCTGTGTGTGGCTTCTCTCTTTTTCTCCCCCCTTTCTCCAGGTACAGGAAGGAAAAAAGAGAATGTGGAAACAACGGTCTTACCCATTCTGCTGTAGCCCTTGACCCTTTGTGCCCTAATCAGCTATGTAAAGATCATCAAAATAAAATAGTAATAATTAAAAAAAGAAAAAATCCATGTGTACAGAGCTTGTCTTGTTTACTCCTGAGCTTTAGTGTGTGCCCAGTCCTGGCAGGCAGCAGCAGTTCCTCTCAAGTTCCCAGGAGCCTCTGCTCCTTTCTGGAGACAGCTGTCCTGTCCTTCCTGAGATGGTAGAATGAGAAAATGATACCACTTGTACCTGAGACTGTGACAGCGAGTTCATGAACCCCTTAACACATTGCACCATAGAATCAATTCCTCCAGCCACTTGAAAGCCTCCCTTCATTTATGTCATTGGTTGGAAATATGGGATGTGTGTGAGCAGAAAATTGTTGAGTGCTGGAAAGACAGCAGAAGTCTGATTTTAAAGGCAGTGTTTTACAGAAGGAATCCTAGTTATGTACCTCATCTTGTTCTGTCGAGTCTCCACTGCTTTGGTTCACTGACTGAGTTGTCCAAGCTTGATATGTTCGTTTAATCAGAGTCAGGAATACATGAGCGAGCACCATTATGACTATTTTTATGTCTGCGTATTAGTTGGCTTTGGCCAAGAAATATCAAGCCAGCAGTGCTGATCAGTGTGTAACCAGAAAAGGCCAGGCTTATTCCATTCAGAAGTAAAGCTGAAACATGTTCTGAGCCCTTTTCCGATGCTGACCTCCAGCATAAAGGCTAAGTGGGGGAGGAGGAGAGGTAAGGGGGCGTGAGTGTGTCCTGACGGAGTAGAGCAATCCTATCCTCATGTTAACTCACTTTGCTATCCCACGGGAGTCAGTTGACTCCTTAGTGTTTCATGGTAACGTGAAGACTGGTCTTAGCCTGTGGGATCTGAGACATTATACACCAGGGATAGCAAAGTACTGTTAAATTAATTATTTTCAAGTATGGGGCATTATCAGGAGCAGTGTTGTTGCACAGACTGAGTGACTGGCTGGCGCATAGTCATTTATGCATGGAGTCACATTGCGCTTTTGTTGTTTCCTGCTTAACGTTTCTCTTGGTTTTCTGAAAGCTGTGATTGGAGCATGGCTAGAGCTAAATGCATATCAAACAAGTTTTTTTATTATTATTATTTTCTTCAGTGACACATAGACCATTTCAGTAGCATCATTTTCTTCAAGAAGGTTTTTAATTTTCATTTCTTCAGTGACACAATGGTCATTCAGTAGCATGTTATTTAACTTCATGTTGTTGTATTATTTTTCTTGCTGTTGTTTTGTTTTGTGGTTTTTCATTTAAAGGGAGGTATAGCAACTGCATAGTAGAGACTATCATATCCAGATGTGAAGATACAATGTATTATTCACCTTTACTTGCAAATCAAACATGGGTTCCCAATGAAACTCTTAAACACATCTTGACACTAGGATGATGGACTCTCTTCCATTGTCCATGCCCGCAATGTCAGGATATATTTAAATAGTAGAATGATGGACTTCTGACCGTTGATGAAGGCCTATACTGTTAAAATAACGTAGGGGAAATCAGTGGGCGGGCAGGGAGGGGATTTGGGAACGGGGAGGGGAAATCCTAGTGCCTATGGAACTGTATCATACAATAATGAAAATAAATAATAAAAGTTTAAGAAGATACTGGGATGGGGCCTATTTGTCATCAGTGGTTCCCAGTGACACATCCATCCTGGTCGTTTTTGGAGGAATACACTAGTGTGGAGGTTT
This sequence comes from Ochotona princeps, assembly GCF_030435755.1. Lineage (NCBI taxonomy): Eukaryota > Metazoa > Chordata > Mammalia > Lagomorpha > Ochotonidae > Ochotona > Ochotona princeps. The sequence goes on along the minus strand of NC_080852.1, from coordinate 40,240,409 downwards.
AGAGAAGTAGGGTTGAAGCATGGCCTTTCATGTTGGAGAATTCTGTCTGAGTCTTGGGATCTCAGGCCTTTGGGCAGGAGCTAGCCTTGCTGAACCTGGGTCTGAGCATGTCCCCTCCTCACCCTTACGCAGATAGAACACCAAATTTGAGAAAGTTCTGGAATCAGGGTCAAAAGCCTTCTGTGGTAAGCTCCAGATGGTCATTGTCAAAGTCCATGCTTTGTGCAACATGCGCTGTCAGTGGCCACTCACTGGTCAGTGGTCAGTGCCCCTGGCTTCCTATAGCCCCTGTCTGTCTGCTCTGCTCTGTCCACCCATAGGGGGATGGTAGCATCCATAAGATGAGCGGCCTGCAGGTGAGCAGAGCTGTGTATGGGCAGTGTTTGGCTGATGGATACTGAGTTTTGAATTTGTAGAAAGTTAATGTGTCATTTTTTTTCTTCTAATATTTGAAGATTTTTAAAAATAGTATTATTTTATTTGTCTTAAAAATGCAGGCAGCAGTCACATTTAGCCCACAGGCCAGAGCTACCTGATCCCTGCTCTGTGGGGCCTTGAATCGTCTCAGTAAATGGAGCTGTTGCCGCAACAGATTCCAGGCTTATTCTTAGAGCTTATTAGTTTACTGACTGAGATACGGAAATTACTTCCAAAGCATATTTATGAAAGTAATATGAAAATTGCTTGGTTGCTTTAACATCTCCCTCTATGAGTATTTAGGCTTTTATACTCAGCTTTCCAGTGTTTTTCATGATGATTTTTTAAAGCTTCATTTTTATGAATAAATACTAAGATGAAAAGAACCAAACGGAGCCAGGAGACCTGAACTTCTGGTCTCCTGGGTGCTGGATGTGTGGTTTGAGAAGAATTATGAATGTGTTTGCACTCTCATTTCCTTATCTGTAATTTAGAGATAATAATATACGCTGCAGGTATGTAGTGAAGATGAACTGGAATTATGTTTGTGAAAGTGCTTTGTAAGCTGCATATGACCATAATTATGTGAGCAGCTCCTTGGCAAAGCGAACATTGCTAGCCTATAAGGTCTTCCTTAATCAAATTCTGCACCACTGGATATTTTGTTCTCTGGAAACACATACTCTCTCCTTCTCAATCTCTCCCTCCTCTCTCTCTCTCTCTCTCTCTCTCTCTCTCTCTCTCTCTCTCTCTCCCCTCCCTTCCTTGTTCTCCTTGCTCACTCTCTCTTATCCTGGTTGTCTCCTGTACATGTTAAGTGTATATGCTCACACATAAGCATACCAGAGAGACACATTTTTTATAAAGTTTTGCTTGAGCTTTGAGAGACATATTTTTAACACATTTATTTATTTTGTATTATTTCTGTGTTTGTTTGAAAGGCAGAGTGACAGAGACAGAGAGAAAGATTTCTCATGGGCTGGTTTATTCCCCGAACACTTGCAACAGCTAGGGCTGGGTGCAAGTTTCCCTTGCAGGTTCCTGGGGAGGAGATGTGACCGAGAAGAAATGAGGGGACAGTGCTCTCTTAGACAACTGACATAGTTTATTTCCAGGGTTAGAGCTCTTATACACTTAGTAAAACATTAGTTCAAACATAACTCAGAATTAGATCATGTCTGGGAGCAGAGAGTTCAAGGAAGCTAACAAAGTGATTTGTTCATAACACTATTGAACTAGGGAACAGATACAGAGTACTGTCTGTCCTTGATTATTAGGTGACTATACAGAGCACAAATGTTCACTTGCCATCAAAGAGAGCATGAAAACACATCCAAGGACGTGATGGGGGCAGGGCACACTCGGGTGCGAGAGCCTCTGGCTCCTCTGGGCCCTTTCTCAACAGGCTCCCACAGGCCTCTGCTGTCCCAGCCACCCACCCTGTTGGATGTACTCTGACACTGAGTCAAGAATTCCTCTGGATCTCCCACATGTATGGCAAGGACCCAAGTTCTTCTTTTTTTTTTAAGATTTATTTATTTTTTATTACAAAGTCAGATATACAGAGAGAGGAGGAGAGACAGACAGGAAGATCTTCCCTCCGATGATTCACTCCCCAAGTGAGCCGCAACGGGCCGATGTGCGCCGATCCGATGCTGGGAACCTGGAACCTCTTCCAGGTCTCCCACGCGGGTGCAGGGTCCCAATGCATTGGGCCGTCCTCAACTGCTTTCCCAGGCCACAAGCAGGGAGCTGGATGGGAAGTGGAGTTGCCGGGGATTAGAACCGGCGCCCATATGGGATCCCGGGGCGTTCAAGGCGAGGACTTTAGCCGCTAGGCCATGCCGCCGGGCCCAAGGACCCAAGTTCTTGAATCTTCAGTGGCTGCCTCCCTGTGGATTAACAGCAAGCTGGATCAGAGACAGACTTTCCACTGAAGGATCCAAGAATTCTAAGAGCTGACTTAACCCACTACCTGCCAAGAGCTACATTTGGGACATTGTAACAAAATCAGTTGCTGGCCACGTTTCCTTTGTTGATGGGCTGAGACTGAGTATGGAAGGGGAGCGGCTGTGTGAACTTTGCCACACCCTCCTTGAAGCTTCCTTCTCTTCTGTGTGAATTCTGAGACTTCAATGTGCTCAGAGACAGACTGCAGAGCTCAATGGTCTCTGCTGGTTGCAGGAGACAGCAGCTTGAAGCCCGTGTCCATGTGGAGCACTGCAGGGAGAAGCAGGGGGCCATCAATTCCAGAGCTCTTTTGCGAATTAGATGTTGACAAAATGATTCTTTCCCCATGCACACTTTTCCTCCACCCCATCTTCTCTGCATGCCCTGTAGGCACCGAGCTTATTGTACCTCCTATTGGTGCCTTCCCTGAGAAGACTGGCATTTGGTGATTTAGAAATTTGTTCTGAGTGGGAATAAACGATTCCCTGGGGTTAAGTTAAGTATGAGACAGGGCATCAAGCAGCAGCTGCATAAGGCCTTGGGTTTGCTCTTAAGCAGGCAAACCCAAGGCCAGGCAAATGTGTGATCTGCAGGTTGACCGCAAAGATTCTTAGCAGGGTGACAGGGAAGGGACATGGTACCCTGTGAGCTGGATTCAGACCCCAGCCCACCCTCAGACTGTCATGGCTGTGGCACCAGGGTCTGTGTACTCTGGGAAAGGCCCATGGGCTCCTGCTGGGGACCATGTGCCCACGGTATGTTGGCTGCAATATGGCGTACCTTTCACCTGGTCAGTCCTGGTTAAGACATCACCCCGTTATAGCAGCCTTCAGCTGCTCAGGGAAGGAATGTATAATGCTCCCTTTTGCTGGTCTGCTGTGTGCATTCTTGGAGAAGGGAGCATTTTATCCCACCTGCTTTGAAGGAATTTGCACAAGCTTTTGACCAGGCTTTCACAATCATCAGGGAAGACAAGTGGGTCCTGGGTCGATGTCAGGGATAGCAGATATTCTACAGGTGGGAGAAAAATCAGTGACAAATGTAGGGGTCCCCATCTTGATTTGGGATTCCTGGTCATGCACAATTTAGGGAGGTGTCATATTAAAGATATAACTGAGACAGAGACTGTGGTACAGGCTTCTTAAAAAGCTATAAACCAGCCAATACAATTTTCTTTATTACTGGCATTCAGGGCAACTCAGCCATCTCAGAGAAACTTTTTTCTCCCACGCTCTTCTGCAGTAAATTATTAAATTATAAACTAATTCTCAGCTTTCTGGAGATGGGAAAGACCACAGAAGACATTGAAAACATCCTTTCTCATAAAAGAATTCCATCTTAAGCAACTTAACCTGGAAGTCCAAAGTCAGCTGTTGTCACAACTCCCAGGATGGAAAATCTACTGTCATATCAGTTAATACTATATAGTAATTGTCACACAAGCTTATTTGTTTCTAAAGTTTATTGACCATTTCTGGAAACATTGACATCAAGTCTCTGTTCTAAGAATTTTGTCTGTCCAAGTCTAGTTCCCCCTAGTGAAAGGGAACTGGGTGGTTTTTATGTTTTACCTAATGGGGCTTTATGGACTCCCACAGTGATGGAGCAAAGCCAATGTTGGATGTGGAAGTGCAAGCACCATCTTGCTCCTGTTGAGGCAGGCGATGGGTTCCTGGGCTGAGGCTTCAGCCAAGGACAAGGGGATCATATTCACCTCCAGTTGCTTCAGCACCAACTGCTCAAGTTAATCACGAGGACGTTTTCAAATGAGAGAGCTTAGTAACAGTGATGGGTAGCCAGGAGAAACATGCCAGCAGGGAACCAGATTCTCTGAGCCTGTTGAACCTGAGTTTATTGTGCTTTCTGAACGCTCCTTGGCCCAGGCTTGGAATCCTCACTACATTCCATGGGGAAGAGAAAGATGTCTTCCTTCTTTGGTCAAGATCTTAAAACCTGGCTGAACCAGTCACATTGTCTATGTTTGCTCCTTTCTCTGGATTTTCCAGCTCTCGAATCCTTGGTGTTGTTGGGCTGGATGGATTCCTGCAAAAATTCCTTCCACTTGTGCCCTGTCCTTGTTTGTCAGGCTCTGTCTTATGTCCTCTGCTCAGTGTGATGTTCCTTGAGAACCCAGCTGGAAAGCAGAGTCCCACAGCTCAGCTTGACCCCAGATTAACTTCCATGCTCCCTTGCCAGCTCTCAACCTACGTGTGTGTGAAGTTGATTTACTCATTTGCTATTTCTCTTACTGTCAGTGTTCAGTCCTTTGAAACTCTGCTCCAGGCTTTGCGGTATTAGGCACATGTGCTGTGTTTACTGCAGTGGATGCTGATTAAATGAATTAGTCAAGAGAAAGAACAAACTCTTTGTGTGACACGTTAGGCTGACTTGCTGGACTTGGGCATTCGTGTTTTCTACTGTGGAGCACCTTCGGTCTATCCTTCAGGTGGTGTGTTCTCAGCTCCTTTCATGACTCCCCCCAGCATTCTTCTTCTTCCCTCTTTGCTCTTCAAACATGACTCAGAGCACAAATGCAGCAAGACATGAGCTCTGAGTATGGCTATGAAGGTGCTGGGCTTTGGGCCTTCAGGTCATGAGGTCCCATGAAGATGCAGGGTTTCCTAGGCGTGGCCCCTGGGGCTCAGGGAACAGCTGGGTGAGTCCACACTTGTGCTTTCTTATGCTTTCTAAAATGTGCTGTAATATTGATGTGTTTAGCTTCCTGGAATCTCCCCTTTCACAGATTCTCCAGGCCTCCGCTGAAGGAAGATGTCACTTGTAATAGGAGCACAATGTATACATGGCCTAGAGTTGCTTGTTGCTTCCATGGTCCAATGTCTGTTCATAGTTTTGTCCATGCTGGTGCTGCAGTTTGAGAAAGCCACAATAGACAGAACACTTAAAAGTTTCCAGCAGCTTTAATAGTTTTATTTTTGTGGTCATGTGACAATTACAATTGTCAGACTGTTCTTGTTAGGCTCTGAAGCATTGTACATTTCATTCATCTTGTCTGTGTGTCACATTTCCCTGGGTCTTTGCCAACTGGTAACCTAGTGGCCCTGTGTATCTCTCAGCCATTGGCACAGATTGTCAGGTAACAGCATGGTTGGTAAAGTGACCATGCTAAAGTCTCACCCTAGCACTAGGAAGATCAGTCCAAGTCCCTTTGTCCTGTAGCTCATGGGCAAAGCGGCTCTCCAGGATGGGGAGGTTAAGAATGTTTCATCAGAGAAGATTCAGGGAAGATGATGTGTTATGCCTTTGGCCCTACATGTTTTCCTGCAAGTCAGGATGAGAACCTGACCTCCTCCACTACTCACAAAGCACTAGGTAGGCACTGGCAGCCCGATGGAAGCCTACAGGCCAAATCTGTTAGCACCATTTTGTTGTAAATGAGCATTTAGCACCATTTTGTTATAAACGAGCAGTTCAGACAAGTGCCAGGAGAATCTGTGTGAAAGACATGAGTGCCAGCAAACTGGGGTGCATGTTCTGCCACCATTTCCATGCTACACAGAGAACCTACCACTGCTGTGCCTGTGTCTGCCAGTCACAGAGCTAGTGGGACCCAAGTGTCACCTGGAGTGCTCAGGCCATTATTTAGCTTGAATGCCCCTCTACAAAGGCAGTATTATATCCCAGGGTAGAATGTAATACAAGCTTGGAAAGGCCAACTCCCAAGAACCTGTGTAAAGTCCATACAATGTACCCTGTACATGCAGGCACACCTTCTCCAGGACAGTCGACCTGATCTATTCCTCATGAATGTTAGGGTTTTTGAGCTTCTGTCTCAGATTTGTTCCTTTATTACATACAATTTATTTGGTAATAAATTTCCAAAGTTGTGCATAGAGCAATTCTGGTATCTTGAACCACAGTTTAGTCCTATGAATGCTTCTGTATTCAGGGAATCCTGTTGGGGAACTGTTTGTTAAATGTTGCTGGCTAATTCTATTGTTCTGTATCTTTTACTCAAGATAAGTTGCTCTCTTTGGATATATTATAAGAAGGGCACCTCATTACTAACTACCCAGACAAGGTTGGGGGAAGGGCTAAGAAATTTGAATGATTGATTCCTGACTCTAGACACTGCACAAGCTACACAATGGAGAATTCAGCCTCATCCCTTTAGAGAGTATTGGTTGTTCTGTAGGAATTTCTTCCCTCTTCAACCCATTAGTAGGGCACTTATGGAGATCTGTCAATATTAGTGTCTGTATTTATTCCTTGAGTGGTTGCTCATTGGTTAGATCAATTTTCTATTGAGTTGGTAGAAACAAGAGGTCCTGATGAATGACCTTTTGGATTAAAAACAGGTGTTTGCACTTATATATCCCCCCGTTAGACTATGGGATTGGATGCTCATCTAAATGCCCATCTTCTGAGCTTTCATGTCACTGCATGAGCAGTGGGAATCCCTATGGGATGTACCTGTAGCTTTGTGTATTACACACTGATTGGTGCCCTTCAGAACACTCAGAACCAAGAGGTTATTGTTTCTGTAGCATTGTTCTTTGAATTCTAGCAATAAGGAACAGATTCTGAACCAAAATGACATAAGACTTTCAAAGGGGAAAGTTGAAGAGTTCACAGAACAGTATTTTTAGTTAATCTGAAAAATATGCCAAACTTCAAAGTGGTAATTGAATATAACAATTTGTTTTTCCTGATCACTGAAACATAAAAGCAGCCATGCTGGGACCATGAAGTCCCAGGATCTGGCAGCTACAATTACACACATGGTTATTTCCCTCATGTTTCAGTGTTAATGGCTCCAACATGTTTGCTGCCTTGATGCCATAGGATATCTTTAGATTTTGAGGATGATGACCGTGAAGATGACTGTGCATCACTAAACACCATCCTGCCTGGCCGTGTTGCTTGTGCCCCACTCCGTAGTCCACACTGCCAAGTCTTTGAGCAGTAGCACTAACTATTGTGTGACTTCCAACACTGCAACTGGAGGTGCTGTCTCCATGTGGTCCTCAATCCCCAGGTCCATGGACATGGAGCCGCAGCCCCCTTGCCAGGTGTGAGACTCACTCTGCTGTCTGGGTACCACAGCAGCTTGACCTATGAAACCCACAGTCCTTTCTCAGCAGCTGCACTAACTCCTCTGTCTGCCTGTCACCACCTTTGTGACTGGACAATGTTAAGGCTCTTTCTGTGGTTTGCTGACAGCTGCTCTCCAAGGTGCTGAAGATGGTGGCACCTTGGAAGAGGAAAGTACTGTGTTCTTGGATGTTCAGATTACCCATTGTTTTATATTCTTGCTCCTTCTGACCCTAGCCTGACTTCAAGTTTCCTCTATTTTTCTTGTTCCCCACAAAAAAACATTACCTAAGTATATGAAAATATACAAGAATCTCCCAAGGTGTGCAAAGAAGTCACAATGAAAGTCTATGGCTACAGTAATAGAATATCCCAGGACCATATCTCTATAGATGTATGCAGACTGTGTATAAATAGTATACAAGGCATTCATTGAACATTTACAAGTTCAGTTTTATTTGCTTGAAACACTTCATGAACTTAGTGGAAATGTCCTCATCTCCTCATTTAATTTGGATGAATTTGTAGGACCATCAGTAGCCATAGGTCTGGACACTTGGTTGGATTACAGCAGGGAGCTTGAAGAATATGTGATGGCAGTCTGGATGGATTTTTACGCTTTCCATTGGGAAATCTTGCTCTTTCATTGTAAGGAGAAGGGAGAGAATTAAGATGACTTCCACACAATCAACTTTTACAGAGCTCTAGCACAAATCATCTTATTTGAATTATGAAACATTTGCAAGAAATATAAGCAGTTTGGAGAATTTGTATGGAGTTTATGAATGTAATAGGAATGATAAATATTTTAAGGTGAGAAGCATGAACAGATGGAGCATTTGGGAATTTAAGAGGGTTTTGACTCAGACAATTGCTTCTGAGATTGAAAATGGAAGGCGTGTTATTTTTTCCTACAAGTTTACATCTAAGGTTGGCTTACTGATAGGAGGAAACTTAATCTTAATTCCTGTTGATCAACATTTATTGTTTTCCTACCATGTCCTTTTCATTCAGTCTTGTTTATCAACAATAGTACCAATCTTTAGGAAACTAAACTGCATGTTCCTGACACCATTCAGAGTGTTTAAAAATGTGTGTGTGGCCCGTTGGTATTTGTTACCTAGAAGATGACTTAGAGGAGCTATTTCACATGACTTTTAAGCTAAGATTTTAGGAAGTGTTGGGATGAATTGAAAATGTGCTGACTTCATCTTCAGCATTAGTATCTCTTCTGAGGTTTATCTTTTATATACGTTACTTTTTCATGTTAATGTAAATTTATACATAGAACACAACTTTAATGTAGTTCATAAATCCAATTCTGATATTGTAATGATTATTTCATCTTTGCTACATCTGGAATAGATGTTGTAAAAACTCAGGCTAGTATTGCTAAAGGAAATCGAAGATTGTTTACTTCACCAGAGTCAGTGGGATGTTTGAGGAGAGTTACTATACGTTCTTAGCCATGTTTTAGTATGTGTCCTAGAGATGCAATACTGGAGTGAATGCTTTTCTACATTTTTCTATTTGTGTTCCTACAATACTGCAATACTAGAATAACAGGATAGTATTTATTTTCCATTGTGTGGACTTCCAATTCATGGAAGTTATTATCACTTGATTTGAATCAAACTAATAGACAAGCTTGATTTTGAATTATCATGACTCAACCTGTGATTGAGGCTAGATTTCTATCATTTGTTTTATAAATTGGAGGCTGAATTTGCAACTCTGTCCTATGAGAATGGATTGAAGGTACCTATGACATTTTTTTCCAGGAGGAAAGACAGCAGTCATTGACTCTTAAAGCACTGTCAAATTATACAGGGAAAGCCCATTTTTTGTGGTCATGGGGGTGAAGCTGGGACAGTATTTGGAAGCTGCAGGGTGACAGATTGTAGTCATAGAAGAGGAGGAGTTTTCTCGCAGTCTTGGCTGTCCCAAAATGCTGCAGGAAGCAGTAAATGACCAGATTAATCTCTGGATCAATTCTCCTAGGCAGGCTTCTGGCCACAGAAACAATGTCAGCATCCGGTTTCCTGGATTCTGCAGGACATTTGCTGAAGCCAGAAGCTCATGGTTGGCGTCTCTTTACCCACAGTAAATATGCTCTGTTGTGGATATTGTACACCATTTTGAGTGGTGAAACGTATGGCCATTTCAAGTGATTTAGTTTTATGCAAATGCAGTAACTAAGAATTAGCTGGGCTTGGTTGTGGCCAGTGATATGTGTGGTCCTAGAATAAACACCCTTCCTTGCATGACCTTTCTCAGTTTCTTTGGTTAACTTTCCTGACCTCTGTTAGCATTGTTGTTCCTCACAACTGGGCTTGTGCTGCTCTTCCTAGTCAACATTTTTGTCCTTGGTGAGCTCATATACCAAGTGGTTTTACATACTGCCTCCACATTGAAGATTTCCGACGGGGCAGCTGTGGCTTACATGTCTGAATGCCCACATGACATCAGCAGGTGAGTGTGTGAGAGCAACTTCCACTCTCACACATCGAAGGGTGAGCTCTGAGTTGTTCTCAGTTTTTGTCCCTCTCGGGAGATGGTCCCATTCAGTGATCATTTTTAGCAGTGTGATGGTCCTTTTTGATAGTCTCTGCTTTTGCCTCACACAAGTTCTGTGTGCATGGTATCTCTCCAACATACTCAACAACCTTTCCTTCTACTTCTTTGTCTACCACCTTCAGCAGTCAATCGTCACTGCAGGCCTTGGCCACTCCCAGAACCCCGGAGGGTTCCCCTGTTTCATCTCTGTCCCTTCCAATTCATTTTTTTTCCTGATTTCAGTGAGCATGTTTATATTGCTTTAAAACAGCAGTACCTTTTAGCCTGAGGTCATTACAGACCTTCATGAGATCACTAAAATACTGTAGAAACGTTCCATTTTAAGCACTGTTTCAACAAAGAAGTCCTGATGATGCCACTATCAGGCTTAAACTCCTTTCAAGGATTCCTCTAATTGTTGCAGAGAAGTAGATGTTGCTGTTGCGGCTGCAAGTGCTGCCCCAGTCTCTTCACCCTCCTGTAAGTTCCACTCCCCCTCACTTGGGGTGCCTCCTTCATCCTGACTTCCTATGCCAAGCTGCTTCTCAGTCTTCCTACTCACCCTTCACACCAAAATGTAAATGTCACATGTCCACATGCCCGTTTGCCAACCCCACCATCTAAATGAGCTCTTGTTCTCATGCCCTCTCATTTGTGTCTCATTTTTCCCCCACAAGACTTGTCAACATCATTTGCATAATTGCATGTTTGATGTCTGGCTCCCCGCATGTGCTGTAAACAGTCTTGTTTCCACTCTAAGAGGGATGCATTTCAAGGAATGAGTTTTCAGAGAGATGAGCTCCAGTGTTTCCAAAGCGAAGAGTCAAGTTTGGTGGTTGAAATTTTGTCCCCAGTTTGTCAGAGAGTTCTGTGAGGCTCCCTGAGTTACACTCGGGTTCACCCATCAGTTTCTTTGATTCCCTTAAATTAATAACATTTCTTAAGCATTCTGAGCCAGTTTACACATTCACAAAATTTATTGATATTGGCAGTGATTAAATGAGTTTAGGCATGAAAGTACTTGATATATCTCATGTTGTCTTATTAATTTTTTGATGTGATTTTTGTTGTTAAAACTTATTTATTTACTTCAATGGGAAGGTAATAGAAGAAGGCGCAGAATGAGAAAGAGAGATCTGAAATCTTGTGGTTTACTTTTCAAATGGTTGCAGCAGGCAAGTCTGGGCCCAGTCTGAGCCCAGGAGCCGTAATTCCATCCAGGTCTCCCACATTGGTGACAGCAACCCAAGAACTTGTCCTGTGACCTGATGGGTTGGAAGTGGAGGAGCCATGGCTGGAACTGGTGCTTTAATTTGGGATGCCAGCATCACTGGTGGCAGCTTAACTCATTGTCACAGTGCTGGCCAAGTACTTTTATTTGTTTGTTTGAATGGTAGAGTAAGAGAGTAAGAAATAAAGATGGAGAAAGTTGCAGATCTTCCAACTGGAAGCTCCCACAGCAGCTTCCAAATTCCTGCAAAAGCTGGGGCTGGGCCAGACTGAAATGAGGAGCCAGAATTTCCCATCAGCTCTGCCACCAATGAGTGGCAGGAACCTCAAAGCAAGAATCTTTATGGCTGCCTCCGAGGTGCGTTATCCCGAGGCTGCATCAGAAGCTGACGTGACTCTCAAACCAGGCATTTGGAATTAGGGTGCTTCGGGCGGGCTCACACAAGGCACTGCAATGCAGGCCATGACCCACTTCTTAGGAAACAGACGTGTACATGGCCACAGGCACATGGAAATCCAACAACTGTGTCTGCATACTTCTTAGCAAATGATCTTCACTCACCAAGTGACCACCCAGATGTGGGGAGTATTAATGTTTCCTCAGATTTTTGTGTTGTTCTTTTTCTTTCCAAAAGTTAGTTTGCATACAACTTGGACCTTATTTTTCCTCTTGCCTTATCTGATGATGTGGTCTGTGTTAAACAAACATACACTGTGTGTGACCCAGATTCCATTCTCTATTTCTCACCATTTAGAAAGAAGACTCATAGGGAGCCTTAGAAATTAAGTCTCGGGCAGAACACACAGCAAATAGTAGGACCGTGTCTCCACAGGAAAGCCAGTTTTTAATAATTGTCATGGAGCTGATGATCAGAGACACTTTAACAATGATGGTCCTGTGAAAATCCAAGAACGCCTGAGCCATGATTTCTGAAGCCTTTTTCTACCATGGAAGTGGCAAGAACTCTGTCCAGCACTCCCAGAATCAACCTGCCAACCTGTGCAAAGGAACCAGACTTGTGACAATTCAAGGAAAAACGCTTCTTAAATTAAAATGGGGAATTTTGAGACACTTTGCCTGGGTCTGTCGTAGTCTCAAAAAGCAAGTGCACACATCCTGGCAAAATCCAGTCTCCTGGGCACCACTGATGGTGTCAGAACCATCTTGGAGTGATTTCAAACCCCAGTGCCCAGCGAGTTGTCTTCGTATGCCCTGTCTGGTAACACCATTCCTCAGTCCATTTCTGCTGGACTTGACTCAGACTGGCAAGTACATGTAGCCTGTCCAGGGGCTACCGAGCAGAAATGACCAGAGGCAGTTGTTTGACATCAGTGATGTCATTGACAATATTTGAAGCAAACAGAAGGGTAGTCAAGAAGCTTCAAGAGAAGAGTTGGGTGCTAGTGTTGGCCAAGCTCTGTGTCACACCAGCACTGCATTTGGGTCCTGGTTCCTCTCCCAGCTGATCCTTGCCAATAGCCTGGTAAAGTAGCAGTAGTTGACTGCTGCCACACATGTGATAAGGTGACGTCCCAAGCTTCTGCTTCAATTTGATCCAACCCTGGTGGTTGCTTCAATATAGAGAGTGAACTGTGGGTGGGATAATTCTATTTCTCCCTCTCTGTAACTCTGCCTTTTAAATAAATACATAAATCTTTGTTTAAAGAATCTATTGCATTAGCCTAAGATGCACTTGGGTTATACTAGTCTCAGGAATTCTTAGCATAGTCATTAACTGTACACTCAGCCCACCAAATTGGGAATTGACTGAGTTCACACAGGAAGAAATAATGACTTTACAGAATTAGTTCAGAAAAACTACTTACCAAATAACACACAGTGACAGTAAATCTTGACAAGGGGAAAATCTGATATCTATATTTCCAGTGTCATTTGAAATGATCAGCTTGAAATATGAGACATGCAACCAAATAGGACAGTGAGGGCCATGTATAAAGATAAGACTATATAACAGGTTCCAGAGGGAGCCTGCATTCATACTAGCCAAACATGGAAGCCAATTATTTTCAAAATGTTTACAGAGAACTAAATGAAGGCCTGGGAATGAGGCCTTACTGAAGACTCTATATCTAAAATCATAGAAATCTGGCAATGGAGAGATAAAACATGAAAATGAACTGAACAGTAAACTTGAAGAGACAAACAAATTGGTGAGCTTGAATATTGGGTATCTGAGAGGGGTTGTCCTGGGGGACAGAAAGGAAAAGAGGCGAAGAAAACAGCCACATAGACTGGGACCACCACCCCAATGTGTAGGGGACCTCTTTGGGGCAACAATGACAAACATTCTGGAATTGATGATGCATCCTAAAACCACCAAGGCATACCCATTAAAAAATTGAATCATGTGATATGTGAATCCTCAGGGTTTTGTTTTGTTTTTCCTTTTTAAAGAGGCAATGCACAAAAAGGATGTTAACATAGAGTTTCCCCTCTGTGTCTGACATTGTGATGGCCTCATTTGTTTTCCACTTCCCGTTTTCACGCTGTTCACTTGGCGCTGAAGGTGAAGATGAGGAAGATGAAACAGCATGACTGCAGTCTCACTAACCCTCTAAGCAAGTGACAGACACATTTCAAGACTATTGCCCCTGTGATTTCTGGGAATATTTCATCAAACCAGCTAATCAATATTCAGTAAATATTTAATGAAGTTAGTGAAAGCGGTTGAGGAAGTTTGCGGATGTAAACGGCTTTGCTTCGGGGGCTTTCTACACTCAGTGCTTAATGAGAATCCTTTCCAACGTGAGAATCCCTGTGTAGTTCACATGTGTCCTGGGACAGAGAGGCGGCCATGGCTTTTCCTTTGGAATGCGGTGGAAAGAATTTCCCTTCCCGAGTATTTAGCACTACCGTGGAACTCTTGGTTGATGTTAGGTGATATGCTGGGTCCCAAAGTAAAAAGATAAATGCGCCTGCAGGAATTCTACCAAGAGCCAAGTTTCAATCAATACCAGGAAGGAACGGCTGCAAGATTTGGGCAAGGACTGGCAGGGTGAAGAGAGGAATTCAGTGCAGTTTTTCCACCTTAGAAAGTTGAGCATATGTTGATTTGAGGTCAAAACATTGCTGAGGTTGTATCAGGCTGTATTTCCCCCAGGTTTCCTTTACTTCTGGCTCACAGGTAGAAATGTGTTGGGCTGCAGCTCTGCAGAATTCACCAGAGTTTGTTTTAACCAGATAAGTGTCGACGTGCAGGAAATAAGTTGCTAATGACATTTTGTCCCTTGCAAAGAAGGGCGTATGACAGCAGTGCTTGTGAACACCTGGTAGCCGTGGCTGGGGTCTAGCCCAGGCTGCTGGCTGCTGTGACTCTGAGAGCCGGAGCCCAGCTCCACACTTTGCTTACATGGTACTCCTGCAGGCGATGCATCCCTGGTAGGCCATCCAGGGCTGTTATGCCCTGACTCTGAGTCACCAGCGCTTTCATGTTGAGCTCTTTGTTTAGTTCTCTCCTTGGAATCAGATGCTTGAATTTTCCTTGTTTGGTAGTTTGCTTCCTTGCTCAGCTTAATATTGTGCAGTGGATCCAAATAATCTTTGAAGACTTATAAAGTAGAAGAAAAAAATCTTATGCAAGTTTGAGCACCTTCAAGGGGAGGCAAATGATCCAAACAGTGAACCTGCTGCCCATGCTCCCTACATCAGAAATGGATCCGTGATGTGTCAGGACGCTTTAGGGTGCGTGCATCAGGGCAGACTCGTCAAAACTGGCCTAACCAGAAATAAAGCTTTTACATAAAAAGCAAGGTGTCCCATGGCCCAGGCAGAGGCACGTGTGACAGCTGTGCCAGTGAAGCACGTGGCTATGCCCGCTGGGCCACTGCTGGCCACATACCCACTCGCCGTCTGCTCCAATCAACAGCAATCACCAGGGAAGTTTACATCCTGTTGGTTTACTCCCTCGGCCTGAGACTGCCTTGTTGAGTCATGGATTTTCTGCACACAGGAAGAGAAGAGAAGGTCCTGCCACATCTGATAGTGAGGCAAGGATGTGGGCTTTAAGGCTTTCCTGTGTATGAGTAAGGAATTCCTGTGTATGAGTAAAGCTTCTCCCATTCGACGTACGTGCTGTGTTCCAAAATTGAAAAGGAAAAATAATGGGTTATTTCTTTACCAAATTCATTTCATAACCTGGGGGGAAAAAAGGTCATTTTTAGTGAGCAAAGCCTAAGAAGAGAGAAAATAGGAAAAAAAACGCATAAGAAAAATGGTGGTTACTCAGCTGGTCAGATCTGCAACGTGCTTGTTCCTGCCGCCTGCACCTGGGTCTCCTGTGACTTTATGACAGTGACCGTGGTTGTTGAATGCCACTTTGCAGTTCTAGTCAGTGAGAAATTATTTAATTATTTGCAACCGGTTACTGAATGTAGTTTAAAATGTTTTAAAATTCCCATTAGCTTCCTTTTCTCTCCGTAGGTCTTCTGAAGGGTTGGAAAGGATCGCTTCAGCGCTTGCCAGTGGCTGTTGAAGAGGACTGCATTTGCTTTTGCTAGTGGAAGGTAATGCCATCACCCTCTAAGCCACGAAGGAACAGCCCCGAGGACTGAGCCCCACTATTCTTTCTGCTTTGCTGCCCGGGTTTCTATTTGGAGAATTTTTTTAATACTTCAGGGTGACCAGGCAAGCTTATATGTCCAATTTTTTTTGTTTCTGCTTTTGGTGTTTGTAGGTTTAGACTAAAAAACATGGATGCTTAATGCTGCTTTTAGTCACTATGCAATAGAAATCTAGAAAGTTCTTTCTTTCTGCAAGTTAGTTCCAGTGAAGCTGCCGTGGGGGGCAGTCCTGTCTCAGTCACAGACAGATGTGTGTAGGGCCAGAGGGCTTGCCTCTTCCCTGGCCATACCCCCTCTGCCTGAATGGCGCTTCTTCATGCTGCTCTGGCCTGTGCTAACCTGCCCAGACTTCTTTCTGTGGAATGTGCGGGGTTGCAGGCACGTCAGCTATACTGACACAGCACTACAGAAAGGCCGTTTCTGAGACAAGCAAAAGGCAGGGACTGTGTGGATGGCGGCTCACCTAAGGCGAGTTGGTGCAGAGGACGGGAGAGGAGGAACAGCACTCAACACCAGCCATTGGAGTCGTTTGACCTGCTTCTCCAGGCCGGTGGGAAAGAACACCGAGCACAGATCAGATTTTCACAGTGAAATGGAGCACATAATTCTGTAAAGCCGCAGTCATTGTTGTGGCTGCTATTGACTTCCCTAGCATGACCTCGGCAAGGTGTCAGACACCCTCGCTTCCTTGTGCGGGGGCACCCTGGGCATTTCCCATATTTGCTGCATTCCTTCTGGATATTTCCACGCAAGCATCAAGATACATGTTCAATAACAGATCAGTCAAAAATGTCGCTTTCTGAGTCATCAGGTACCAGAGGAGAAGATGATGGCATATCTACAACAGGGCAGTTTCTAAAAAGGGTTTAGCACAAACAGGAAACACCACTTGAAGTCCTGGAGACGGTATGACTCACAAGAATTGCTGGATATAGACGAGCCAGCTTTTATGTATGCTAGGCTCATTAACACACACAATCACAGATACTCTGAAAGAACCTAGGAGATCACAGTTGCGCATTTGAAAAGGTCTCTTGTTAGAGCTGGGGCTGTGACGTGCCAGGGTAAGAGGCCAGTCCGTCCCAGCCTCCAGCAGCCACTAACCTGCGTCCTGTTGGCAGGTTTCCACTGCACACCTGTCTCCATGTGCCCCCTGCAGCCAGCATGGGACTCGCCTGGGTTGTAGTGTGTTTATCATCATATTTCTTTCTTTTTCTTATTTTTTCCATTGTTTTCCATGATACGGTTTTGTAGGTTTAGGGAATTCTGCTCTGTCTTCTTGCTCCTTCCCCTACCCTCATTGTTTTCCCTCATATTGTTAGAATAGTACAGTCCTTCAGCAACAGTCACAAGCCCAACATTTGGCTATTTAAGCGTAGGATGGCACTGTAGGCATAGGCGATGGTAGCATTGTAAGGTACATATAGCAGTTTCGTTAGGAGCCCACCTTTTACTCAGGATTAGGGATGCATACAGTTCATTTAGGAGAATATATATATGTACATATTTTCCTATAAATCTAGTTGTTTTGTATCTTGCATGAATATTGCCTTGTACCAGGGAGAACATGTAGTGTTTGTCCTTTTGACTTATTTCATTGAGCATAATAGTCTCCAATGGGACCATTTTGTTGCAAACAGTAAAATTTCATTCTTTTTAATGTCTGAAGAATAAAAGCCAAAGTAACCAAATGGGACTACATCAAACTAAGAAGCTTCTGTACTGCAGATCAACAAAGTGAAGAAGTAACCAACAGAATGAGAGAAAATTTTTGTGCACTACACGGCAGGTAGGAGGACTAATACCCTGGATTTACAAAGAGCTTCAGAAAGTCAACAACAGTGAAACAAACAAGCCTGTGAAAAAAATGAGCAAAGGAAATGTGCTTAGAGGATGTCAGGGAAATACAAATAAAAACCACATCGAGGTTCCACCTAACTCCAGTGAGATTGGCCCACATTCAGAACTCTACTAATAATATCTGCTGGCATGGATGTGGGGAGACAGGTACCCTCCTTCACTGTTGGAGGGAGTGTAGGCCGGCACAGCCATGGAAGAGTCAGTATGGAGAGTGCTCAGAGAACTGAAAATTGATGCATGTCCCAGCTATTCCGTTTTTGGGAATATATCCAAGGAAATGAAATCTGCATATGGGGAGGTCACCTGCAACCCAGTTCACGATAGTGAAGATGTGGAACCAAGCCAGAAACCTGTCAGAGATGGATAAGCAGGAAGTGCGTGTCATTGCATCATCGCATAGGGAGACTCTGTTTATTCATTCAGCGGCCGGTGACTCTGTGATCCCCTCCCTTGCTGTATGTGATACATAATCCTGCAACAAGCATTATTGCACAAGTACTTGTGTGGGCATGTGTTTTGAGTTCTCGAGTATAAGAGAAGCCTTAAAAACTCACAGAAAATGATTATTATGAAGAAAACT
Organism: Ochotona princeps; assembly: GCF_030435755.1. Lineage (NCBI taxonomy): Eukaryota > Metazoa > Chordata > Mammalia > Lagomorpha > Ochotonidae > Ochotona > Ochotona princeps. The sequence goes on along the minus strand of NC_080852.1, from coordinate 40,222,183 downwards.
GTGTACACATGAATTTCAATTTTTCTTGGCTCCAAATGAAACTCCTTTTTAGCCCATATTCCCACCAGTTTTTTCAAGTGCCCTCTTATGCCTGGATGTAAATTTTTTAAACCCCAAATGAAATTCCTTTTTAGTCCCATTTCCCCACCGGTGTTTTCAAGTGCCCTCATACACCTGCTTGAGGAATGACTGGTCGATGTGGAAACTGTATGTTTGTCTTGGTTAAGGAATATTGTTTTCCAAAATGAACACCTTTAACCAATCTCTCCCAAGCGATTGAACCCAACTCCAATGAAGAGCCCTGGTCCGTTTGCCTCTTTGCAGATGTAGCATTCCGAGAAGTTTGGCAGCACTGTGATTGTGCATTCAGCAAAATCCTGACTGAGAAAAAGCACTGATTAAATGGCTCAGGTCCTCGGAAAGGTCAAAGTCAGAGTGAAAGTGGCGGAGGAAGCGGTTGTGGACAGAAACTTGGAGGACACATCACGTTTAATAGGGAGTGCTGGAGGGGAGCAGAGTGCCCCACCATTGCTGGAGCATGACTGATGTGAGCAACCTGACAAGTTCTGTGCAAGTAGGTCTGGATGGAATTGGAGAATTACGTCAAAGGTTCAGGGCTGGAGTTATGCTCTGTTTTCCTGCTGTCTGTGTATCTTCCCATCTGAGGTGTTTAATTGCAAAGATCTGACATCAACTCTGTAATTTGCCCTTGGTCGCGTGCATTAGCTTCTATTTTTGTGTAACTTGAGTAACTGAAGATTTGTCTTAAGAACAGATTTAAATTCTCAGCGTAACTGAGAAGAAGGTGTGGAGAGTTCCCACACAGCCGCGATTCCGCCAGCAGCACACACTTCTCTCTCCACGCACACGCTCTCTAGGCTGGCGCGTTTGCTGCTGCTGCTGCTGAGCTGCACAGATGCCTCCTTCTCCTTGCCCCGCCCCCAGGTGCAGGCCTGGCCCCGGGCTCACTGTGCGTGTGATGTGTTTTCTGCTGATTCCTGTCGTAGAAGCCCATGCAGAAGGTTCTCACGGCCCCCTCTGTGCCTCTCCAGCCCTCTCTCCCTGAGTCGTGATAAGTGATGACTTTGCCATGCCCTGGTTTGACCTGTTCCTGAAGGCTCTGGGTTGGCGCTGGCTGCTTCTGCCAGCCAGTGTTACCTGTCTACACTCGCTTTGCACTAACACACCTGGAGTCCTTTGTGATGAGGGAAGTCCTTGGCCCTAGATCTCCTCTCTCCAGCTTCCTTTGAGAGGCAATGGAAGGGCACAGGATGAGATTTTGAGTGAGTATTCTGATTTTTGATGAAGGAATGATATTCATATCTGGATGCTTTGAAATTCCAAGGGCTTAAAAACCACCACCACCATGAAAAACAGAATCAACAAACTTTGTGTCATGCCCACAGGAAGCTTTAGAATTTCTAGAGTCGTCAACTCGCTCTGACTCAGAAGGAAAATCTATTTTCTTTCAGAAAATGGCGCTTGAGTGGATCTCTTATTCCACTTGTCAGCTTTCCGAGGCTGCTGCTGTCTCCGAGATGGATTCTCTGTGCCAGCTGAGGGAGAGCACCAGCCCATCTCCCCCTGCATGCTGGAGTTGATACCCATCTCAGAGAGCCTTCCCAGAAAGGTCAGAGGGGCTGTGCGGTCAGGGTGCGCCGTCCGGGGCTGCATGCCTGGCACCTGCCAGTGTCCAGCTCGGGCTCCCCACACACCACTGCAGTGGAGGAAGCCGCTGCCTTGGCCTTGGTGCCATGTGCAGGCCGGAGGACAGTGATCATGACTGGCCGTCACAGTCAAGGGCATGGGTGGGCCATTACTGCCAGGGACACCACAGCTTACAGAGTCGGAGAGTTCACAACTAGCCTTTGAGGATAGTAAGGCCCGAGGAAGTGAAGATGACAGTGGGTATGGCCCTAAGGGTGGTGGCAATCCTGTTTGTGTCTTGGGTTTTCCTAGAAGTGTCATTCACCTGGACTCTGGTCTGAAAGCTGTGGTTGCTCGTGTAGAAGGCTCAACTGACAGCTGTCTGGAGTCCTGGGCAGCTCTTCCCCTGTGTCAGCACACCCCATCACTCATGCTCTAGGGAGCCATTTGGGGCCTTCTCACTGTGGCCTGAAAGCAACCCACTGCTGCTGCACCAGGCCTTGCTGCTCAAGCAGCAGAAGCGAGGGCGGGCTGTGTGACTCTGGCCAAACACCGCTTGCCTCTGTTCGCTCCATTCTTCCTGCAGTGGCAAGAACAGAACATGTTCCTTGGGGCATGGGGAGAGATACGCAGGCCAGGGACTCCATCTGCCCTCAGACTTGCAGCTGGTCCCGGTAGGAGCAGCCGTGCAAAGCCCCGAGTGTGCATGAACCCTGAGCGGTGTGGCGTGTTCCTGAGGTATGATGTGGTTTGTTGTGGAGCAGTGAACACAGTATTCCTTGCAAAGTTTGCACATCAAGGTGCTGGAAGCTGCTTACTGGGATGGGCCTTTCAACTTCTCCCTTCCTCCATTCCTTTCTGAAGAAATGGTCTCACGCAGCATTTCTGAGCTTTGGTATCGCTTCTCCCTGGAGGAGCTATCTTAGAGCCATCTGGACTTGTTTCTGTCGTGGCCATTCAGAAGGGTTAACGAGGGAGGCCGTGGACGTAGAGGACCGAATGCAATGGTCTCCTTTGTAGTTCAAGTGGTCCTCATAGGTCTGGGAGTCTGGACAGACTCTTTACATGTGACATGTTTCCTTATTCATCTTTGTTTGAGATGGATGGAGCGAGAAACAGCATTCCCTTGTTCACTTCCTAAGTTTTCACAACAGGTGAGGCTTGCCAGCACAATTGCTTGGGCCACCCTGCCACCTCCCAGGGGCCGCAGAAGCGGAAGCTGCCCAGGAACTCTGAGATGGAATGTCACCCTTGGAATTGCTAGGCTCAAACCTTCGCTCCCGGTTTCTCTTCTTTATTATGGAAATAATGCCTGCCACTGTAACAGAATCTAAAGTTGATCCATGCTGAATGTCAGCGTAGTATACTGCTGATTCCTGGGTGTAATTACCGTTACCAGGAGAATACCCTCTTCGCGTGAGACCACTTACTTATCTCGAGAGTAAAGAGAAGCTTCCTACCGCTGAGTAATTGGAAATGTAACACACAGTTGCTAGAAAGGCAGTTAAATGGCTGCTTCATTCCTTCAAATTCCTCCAATGAATTTGTCTTTTCATTTTTAAAAATACTGATTATATTAACTGTCATTAAGGCCAAAGAAAGTTTTCCTTCCTTCCTTCCTTCCTTCCTTCCTTCCTTCCTTCCTTCCTTCCTTCCTTCCTTCCTTCTCTCTCTTTTCTCTTTTTTAGTTATAATGTTAAATCAAGGAAGTGTAACAGCTCATTTGTTTCAGTCATTGCAACCTTCTTGTTTATGTTCCCATTTTCCGCCTTTGGCCATAGGAGACCATGTTACCTGAGGGCTGACGTTGTCATCCGTTCCCCTCGTAGCATTGGTAATTTCCTTGGTTTTCTGTGTTCCCTATATAGTGCTGCCTGTAGTGCTTCTGCCTCTACTGTTTCCTAAAGTCACCAGTTGCTTTTGTGAGAAATGAGGGAGACCACAATCCAGGTGTTGGCAGCTTGACTACCAAGTTGGCCTTGATTGCCAGGCCTTTTCAGTGCATATAATTAGGCACGTTTTTAAAATCTAAGAGAGCTCAGAATAAGCTCACTATTAAAAAGTGTTTTAAGATTCTTTGTGGCTCTCTATATACACTTCTTTTTTTAAAGATTTATTTATTTTTATTGGAAAGGCAGATGTATAGAGAGGAGAGAGAGAGGAAGATCTTCTGTCTGAAGGTTCACACCCCAAGTGGCCTCAATGGCTAGAGCTGAGCCAATCTGAAGCCAGGAGCCTCTTCTGGGTCTTCCATGCGGGTGCAGGGTCCCAAAGCTTTGGGCTGTCCTCAGCTGCTTTCCCAGGCCACAAGCAGGGAGCTGGATGGGAAGTGGAGCCACCGGGGTATGAACTGGTGCCCATATGGGATCTCGGTGCATTCAAAGTGAGGACTTTAACCACTATGCTCTCGTGCCGGGCCCCCCTATATCCACTTCTAAGGGTGCTCTCTCATGTCACAATTTTCTTTTTGGTTTTGTTCTTCTGACAATCCATTAAACACAAATGGCTCAGCTTCCTCTAGCTGGTACTTCGTTGTACATGCCGAGATCAAGAGAGGTCAGCTGATTCCTCCTATAGGACGGCTCAGATCAACTGCTGTAAGAATTTTGTTCTTCAATAATTGCTTTGAAAACTGGGAAAGACATCACTATACTAGTCTCCATAACTCCCATTCTTTTTGGTTATTAAAATTTATTTATTTATGTCCTTTATTTTAAAAATGTATTGATTTTTTTAAAATTTTACTTGGAGGTCAGAGTTACAGAGAAAGAGAGAGGAAGGGGCAGAGAGAAAGGAATCAATCTTTCATCCGCTGATTCATCCACCCCTCCATGTGTGCAGTGGCCAGAGCTGGGCTGATTCATCCACCCCCCCATGTGTGCATTGGCCAGAGTTGGGCTGATTCATCCACCCCCCCCCCATGTGTGCACTGGCCAGAGCTGGGCTGATTCATCCACCCCCCCCATGTGTGCACTGGCCAGAGCTGGGCTGATTCATCCACCCCCCCCCCCATGTGTGCACTGGCCAAAGCTGGGCTGATTCATCCACCCCTCCATGTGTGCACTGGCCAGAGCTGGGCTGATTCATCCACCCCCCCATGTGTGCATTGGCCAGAGCTGGGCTGATTCATCCACCCCCCCCATGTGTGCACTGGCCAGAGCTGGGCTGATTCATCCACCCCCCCCATGTGTGCACTGGCCAGAGCTGGGCTGATTCATCCACCCTCCTATGTGTGCACTGGCCAGAGCTGGGCTGATTCATCCACCCCCCCATGTGTGCACTGGCCAGAGCTGGGCTGGTTCATCCCCCCCCCCCATGTGTGTACTGGCCAGAGCTGGGCTGATTCATCACCCCCCCCCCCCCCATGTGTGCACTGGCCAGAGCTGGGCTGGTCCTAAACTGGAAGCTAGGAGCTTCTTCTGGCTGTCTCATATGGGTGCTGGGGCCCAAGACTGCGGGCCATCTTCCGTGGCCTTCCTAGACCATCAGCAGGGAGCTGGATTGGAAGTGGAGCAGCCAGGACTGGAATTGGCCGTATGGGATCTTAGCAGCACAAGTGGAGGATTTGCTTGAGATGCAACGTACTGGCCCTTTTATTGAAAAATATCTCATATAATGTAGAAAGCCCGAAAGATGAATTCTATTATCCCAGAGTTGACGATTTTTAGATGATTTTCCCATATTTCATCTGTAAAGATATCATACATACATATATACATGGGTCTAAGTTTTTGAAAGCATAGAGGATACATTAGTGTCACATAGCACATGCGTGACAAAGATCATGGAATGAGGAAAGGATCTATCATGTGAGAATGTGAGAAATGTAGTTCAGTACAGGCAACATTTGTAAATCTCTGATCAGAAATCATAAATACCACTTTTATCAACTAATCAAAAGCAGCTTGGCTAAAAGCGAGCAATGTTGAGAGACGAATAAAAATTGAACAAGAAGCTATTTTCAGTCTGTTCTTGGATTCCCTTTCCATAAACAGACATGCTTAGTTGTAATGAGAGCACACTGCTTTGTCTTTTTCACTAATGTGAGCAATAAGAAAAACCCTCCCTAAATGTCCCCTGTGGGATGTTCTTAGCAATACTCAGTGATAATTGTAAATTAATTTGAGCAGATACCTCTCTTTGGTTCAAGTGATTATTTCCTAAAGTTTAGGCTATTTATAAGGGGCAAGAATATTCATTATTCATGCAATCAAGCAGGAGACACCCAGAACTTTTAAAAGAATGTGAATTGAGTTCTGAGTTGCCTATATGAAGGCGTGGCTATTGGAAATGTTTCGCTCTGAGAGTATGAATGTCACATTGTGGGGAGAAACAATGTTCTTACTCGTAGGCCATGCAGAGAACTGTTCTTCAGATGTTAACTCATTGTACGTAGCTGGGACCTCCCACTTTTCTACCCTGTTAAGATCAAATACATTTATCTGAGTATTGGAGGATAAAGGACCATTATTTCCGTAGCATTATGGAGATAGTGTCTGAAATTGACATCCCATAGCCACGTATTGTTGATAAGGTTGGACCCACTTTTTATCACTGGGATGAGGTCTACTGGGCTAGAACATTTGGGGGGTGCGGCGGGGGCCGACACGTGGCCCATCAGTTCAGGTGTGTGATACCCACGTCCATTATTGGAGCGTTGCAGTCTGATTCCAGCTGTTCACTTAGAGGCAGCCATGCAGAAAAAGCATCTACCCACATGCAGGGCCCAGACTCCAATCCTGGGTTCCTTCAGCCTGGCCCAGTGTGGTCTGCTGAGAGCATTGGGGAGTGGACTGGCATTTGGGGCATCACCTTCTTTTTCTGTATCTCTGCCTTTCAGATGAAATTTTAAAAAATAAAAGCTTACCAATGACATACCCTTCCCATCTTCAACCTTGGATCACTTAATCAAAGGCTGAGATTTTCCACCGGATGGTGTAACCTTGGTGCCGGGACTAGCAGACAGGTGAGCAGGTCAGTAGGAAGTTGGGGGTCCTGACTGGTGGAGAGTGGCGTATTCCCTCTCTCGCTGTGTGGGGAAGCAGTAAGTAGCATTGCTGCTACAAGTCACCTTACACTGAGTACAGGCCCCCTCGGGTGAGGTCTGTGCAAGGAGCTGATCCTTCGTGGCACCATGCAGGTGCCTCGGTGAGTGAGATCTGCCCTTGCTGCGGAACATGAGTTTCAACAAATGCTGACTTAATTCCTTGGGGAGTTTATTCTCAGTCCAAACAGCGCTGTGCTGTTCGCTTAGTGCAGGGGCTGTGTGGTGCTGGAGGCCTCTTACTACTTCTTCACTCAGTTCATCTCCAAGTTCGCATTGCTTCTCAGTGTGGTTTATGCACTTGATGCTACTCTCAGTGTGCGATTTCCAACTCTACTTCGTTCGGCAACCATTTGCCATTAATTTTACTGCCATAGGAATCATGGTAAATCAATAGCAGTTCATTAACGTTATTGTCCAATTATGGAGGAAGTCCACTGACACCCGTTAGCATAAATTACAACAAATATGAAAACCAGAAATATTGATCCTTTCCCCACAGGTACCGTATTAGTGATGCTCACCGAGGCTTATATTCAATAATCAGGTCTACATAGCCTGGGAGCCCTTCCCATCTTTCGTGGGTATAGTTGAAATGTATGTGCATCTATTCATGTTATTTGGGAGTAGAAGGAGTACGAGCTGTTTTCCGTTCTCCCTGTGATTTTCTTAGCATGGTCACAGATTAGTCTTAACGATAACTTCTGTCTACTTTTCATTTCTCTTGCATTCTCTGATGGTGGCAGCATACACAACTGATTTTTCTGCATGGTTCAGAGCTCTTCCAGCTATTTTTAGGAGCAGTTGCCTTGCTTATGATCAGGCAGGGATTCATACAGGTAATCCAATTCTGATATTAACTTATATACGAGTTCCTACAGCTACAAAAATATTAGTCTCAGCCACCTGCCTTGGAGAAGAAGTTTGCCAGAGAATCGGGTTGATCATCAGACTAAAACCTCCTGGATTATAAAGCCCTGGGCCATGTTTCAGCTGCTAAGTTCTGAATGTCCATTCGTTTAGACCCTGCTGCAGATTCCAGAGAAATTGCCCTGCTGTAGTTGGCATCCCAGGTCTGTGACAGCTCTATTTTCTGCATTCCCAAGCCCTTTGTGTCAAGGTTGCCCCTAAGGGTCACTTCTCTGAAGGAACTTGCTCTCTTGCAAAAACTTCCTAAAACACATACTCTCCTAAAGGAAATTATTTCACTGTGACAGTTACACCACTGATCATGTAAGGAAGGAGCATGGTAATCCTACAGTAGTTAGCAATGTGGAAGAACACGAACGAGTTTCTCCAAATACAAGGTTCATTGTGAATGGGGTCCTCATCATGTGGATGAGTCGCATACCTTGAGTGCCGTGCCCATCCCACTGGTCTCTGTAAGGGACAGAATGAAAGGAGGTCTCTGAGCTTTGGACTGTTTGGTTAGCACTCACTGCTCACCGGCTCCTTCTGGAGGTGAGCTGCCCTCCATGGGCAGTGGTCCCAAGTCCCATCACATAACGCAGACTCCTCACCTTTGCCTCTTTGTGATGTACAGATCAACAGTCGGTTCATTCAGAGCTGCAGGGTCCGTTGAGGGACTTCCTGAGTTTCAATGACAGATGACTCCCCAGTTAGGAGATTACTGGTTCCTAGGGGGCACTGGGAGTTGGCATCTTGTGCCTGCCAGTTAACTGAATTTGACCTTGAATTTCTACATTTTGTCGCAGTGGTCTCTCATTGCTTGCTTATGGAAGAGTGGCTTTCCTTTTGAGCAATGTCCCGTTTCTTGCATCCGTTGATTACACTGGCATAATAATTATCAGCTCAAGTTTATTTGGATGAGAGTCAAGACTGTTGGGGAGATTTTTCCTGGGATATTTTGTTGCAAATTTGTTCCATGAGGAATTATATGCTGTATTGTTTAGCTATCACACATGCTAGGATACAGAGTTTTATTTAAATAGATTTAGAGTCTTAGAGTCCCTAGAAAAATGAGATAGATTCCCATTTGTATAACTGTTAGGCTTGGAGTAGATTTTGGGGTGTACCCCACATTGGCTACTCTGTGCTTCTAATACAGTTTCCTGTGTGTGTCCCTTGGAAGCAGGACACGAGGCCCATGTTTTTTGGTCTCTGCCTCCAAAACAGGAGATTCAGAGGGAGTTCTTGCTTTTGGCTTCAGTCTGGACTTAGTCCAGGCATTACAGGCTACTGGAGAGTAAATGAGAAGATGGAAAATTTCTCTCTCTCTCTTTCTCTCTTCTTTCTTCCACCTTCAAAATACATAAATCATTAAAAGCAAAAAAGGGTCAAGGTTCCAGTCATCAAGTGATAACATACATGGAATTGTTATTTATCTTGTTTTCCTAAGTACAGATTATAACGCTTATTGAATATTACAGTCCATCCCATAAACATGTACCATTAAAATGATTTTTAAAGAATATGTCAATATTTTAACAAGAAAAAAATTTCCATGGTTTGCAATTCTGCTCTGAAACTATTACTTATGTGTTTTAAATGTGTACTTAGAGCCTATATGCCTAAATCCCCCAATGTAAAATTTAGCTAGCAGTAGTACTAGTACTCACCTTTAGAGTTCACATGATTTACTCTTAATCTCTAATGTCTATGGTTCTACTGTATCAGTGTGTGTGTGTGTGTGTGTGTGTGTGTGCATACATGTGTAGATGTAGATGCTATGCCTATCATTCAGAGGAGAGCTTTAAGATGTGTGGATATAGCATGCTGTGAGATGCTATGAGCCCACATGTCTGTGATGGGTGATGCTCAGTTGGGATGGAGAGCCGTGATCCCTCAAGGCTGTCATCCTTGACTGTGTGAGAGCAAGTATCTAACAGAAGACTAGCATCCAAATATATAGGGAGCTCAAAAACGTCACTAGCAAAGAAAAATAAATATCTTAACAAATGGGGAATGAAAGATTAAATGGACATTTCTTAGACTAAAGGATAAAAATGATAAACAGATGTGTGAGAAGATTTCTCAGGATCGCTAACCCATAGGGAAATGCAGATCAAATCCCCAGGAGGTACACTTTCATTCCATGGTAGGAGTTCGATCCCACATGGCAAAAAGTGGGCAGTGCTAGTCAGGATGTGGGGCAGAGAGAATGCCAGTAAGCACAACTATTGTGGAGAATAGTGGCAGGTGACTTAGAAACTTAGAAATCTGTCATATGGCCCAGCAGCTCCTGTATATGTTGGAAGACACCAAACCACCATAGGAAGGGGGAACATGCGGCAGTGTTCATGATAGCTGAGTTGCAAAGTCAACCTAGATTCCCAGTGATGGGAAAATGGACAGGGAACATGCATACATGCACAACGGAATGTTCCTCAGCCTTAATAAACAGTGGAACCTGACATTGGCAGCAAGTGGACGGAGCTGGAGGGCCTTGCGTTAGGTGAGGCACAAAAGACATGCAGTGTGTGTTCTTTCTCACTGAATGTGAATGTAGAATAGTGATTACTAGTGATTAGGAAGCACTGGGGAAGTGGGGGGAAGGTAGGTGAAGGTTCAGTGGTTGTGGAAAAATGGAGTAGGAGTGAGCTCTGGTGTTGTACGGTCAAGGACACGGTGTGAGCTCCGGAGTTGTATAGTCAAGGGCACGGTGTGAGCTCCGGTGTTGTACAGTCAAGGGCACGGTGTGAGCTCCGGAGTTGTACAGTCAAGGGCACGGTGTGAGCTCCGGTGTTGTACAGTCAAGGGCACGGTGTGAGCTCCGGAGTTGTACAGTCAAGGGCACGGTGTGAGCTCCGGTGTTGTACAGTCAAGGGCACGGTGTGAACTCCAGCGTTGTACAGTCAAGGACACGGAGTGAGCTCCGGCGTTGTACAGTCAAGGACACGGAGTGAGCTCCGGTGTTGTACAGTCAAGGGCACGGTGTCAGCTCCGGTGTTGTACAGTGAAGGGCACGGTGTGAGCTCCGGTGTTGTACAGTCAAGGACACGGTGTCAGCTCCGGTGTTGTACAGTCAAGGGCACGGTGTGAGCTCTGGAGTTGTACAGTCAAGGACACGGTGTGAGCTCCGGTGTTGTACAGTCAAGGACACGGAGTGAGCTCCGGCGTTGTACAGTCAAGGACACGGTGTCAGCTCCGGTGTTGTACAGTCAAGGACATGGCTGTCAGATATAATACATACGATCTAGTGGGTCTAGAGCGTGGGGGGATGAGAGGTTGCAAACACCAATCAAAGCCGGGGAAATGGACAGGCCCAATAAGCCAGTAGAGTTGTTTGGCTATTTCACCTTGTGAAGTGTGTTCAGGATATTACATTAAACCACATAAACATGCACAAGTATTACAAAATACTGTGAACAAAAAAACCCCATGTGTTGTAATTGTTCATTTTTTGTTGCTGTTCTGTTGGAAGAATTTTATTCATTGATAAAGTGAAAGCCTTGCCTGAAGTTTTTTGAGTTATATATTTGCTAAATTATAAATCAAGAACAATTAGGAAAAATATCAAGGTGAAATAAATATGATTTATTCCTTCTGTCTTGACAATAGTTTTGCACTGTGAAAGGAATATGAATTTACATATTAAGGAGCACAAAATCCAGGGGAGCGATAATAACTATGCATTAATCCGCATGATTCCAAGCTCTAAATAATTTAAATGCCAATAGAAGGATATGTGCAGAATGTTACAGGAGTTTAGGAATAAGAACAATTATTTCAAACTTGGAAAATATAAGAGCTATTTGTACTTCTCGAGAAATGAGTATTCTTCAGCTTTCGGTTTTTAAACATTATAGCCATACTGGTGATGTGGGGATTTAAATATTACATAGAAAGAATCCTTGTTAAGCAGTAAAATTATTTTTATGAAATGTACTCAACTCTCCAGTGGTCTTTATGTATCTATTCTGAAAACTATGGCGTATGTAAAACAATGTTGCATATAGATCAAGAACAAAATCTTTTTATTTTTTCAAAAGATTCATTTATTTATTTGAAAGTCAGAGTTACAGAGAGAGAAGGAATGACAGAAAGGCCTTCCATCTCCTAGCTCACTCCCCAAATGACCCTGGTGCCCAGAATAGCCAGCAGTGTGCCTGTCTCTAGCCAGGAGCTTCTTCCAGCGGCCCTCGTGGTCGCAGGGGCCCAAGTGCTTGGCCTGTCCCCTGCTGCTTTCCCAGGTGCATCAACAGGGAGTTGAACCAGAAGTGGAGCAGCTGGGTCTTGATCTGGCACCCACAAGGGATGAAGGCATCTCGGGAAGCTGCCTCATGCGCTATGCCACAGCACCGGCCCCAAGAACAGAATCTTTCAAGTAGTGTTGGAGCTTTGAACTTGCTCTGATGTTACTTGCTGGATGACAAGCAAACTGTACACCCTCTTATTTTCTTGGTGTCCTACTCAGGAATTGTGAGATATTTTTAGTCTTTATTTTTCACGATACAGTTTCATGGGTTTGGGGATTTGCCCTTCCATCCTCCCCAGTTAGCCTCCCCTCTCCACTGATTTTCCCTATTATTACAATAGTATGGTCCTTCAACAACAGTCCCAAACCCATCATTCTTAAGTGTATCATGACATTGTGGGTTCAGATCATGGTCGAGTCCAGCATCCTATTCTCTAGATAGATCCAGCAGTTTCATCGGGAGTCCATCTTTTATTCAGAAGCACAAAGACGTACTGCAGAATATCTTTACAGAATCATGAGGTTTAGAGGATGTGCTCCACCTGAAGCTCGTGGCACCCTGGGAGTCGGCAACCTCTGAGGGCTGCTCTGGTTTTTCTTACCGCCATTTGTTGACATCAGCTGAACCCATCAAAGAGCGATGCTAATGGCCAAGTGTTAAGATGATGGGTTTCTTGTGCTAATCATGCAGATAAAGTGGGGATGTCCCCCATCATCCTGTGTTCAGAGTCACTATTAAATGCCTTTTCTGCGTATCTAGAAGTAAACTCCCCTGGGCCTGCTGTTACACCCACACGTGGGGTACTGTGCTTCCCCTCCTCTCCCTACAAGGTCCTGCTGGCCTCCTGAACAACCCAGGTTGACAGAATAACACAGGAGAGGCCCTGTGCAGTGTGGCTTACCAAAGGACATCCCAGGAATGAGGACATTATTTATCACTAAGTCATTCCCTATCTCCCCCTGCAGCAGTGGACATGCCCAGGCCAATGGCTACTTGCCTAGTTGGAAATCTTGACCACATTCTCTTTCCCTGCCCTCCAGGAGCATCATTCTCTGCATGTGCTCAGGATTCACCCTTTCTGGGGCTTTTCTACCAACTGACCCACCATGTCATGGAAATGGCTTACGGTCGCAGATACTGAGAGGGGCTGGATTGTGCCAAAGCGAGCGTGGAGAAGGTGTCATGTGTACCAGAAGTACCAATGCTGGGCAATCTGTGGTAAGTGACACCCGCCATTCACCCAGTGCTTCTTCAGCCCAAGGGCCCTGGGGGCTCCCTAAGCCTGTTGCACTGGTTCCATGTGTTCGCTGTCATTGACTCTGCACAGAGTTAGCTTTCTTCTACCGTTTGAGCAGAGTGACGGGCCTGAACCTTTGTTCATGCATTCCTTTCCTCAGAGTCATGGAGTCTGTGACGTGTGTGAGCATGCTGACATGCACAGAAGGCATACATAGCTTGGACTACACATTACAAGAGTAGAAGTGTTTAACATATAACCTCATGTGGCTGTTGGGACAATACAGAGGTGTACTTAGAGTGCTCCTGTTGCGCACATCCATCAAATTGTGTCTGAAGCTCAGTCATCTCCAGGTGTCTGCAAGGCACCAGCGTCAGAGTGTTCTCCATGGAGACCCAACTCTGCATGGCCAACTCTGCCATATAAAGGATGTAGTATTTGCATCGAATGTATATGAACCTAGCTAGTCATCTCTAGGTGACTTTTAATTCTTTGTAAACATTTGAGTGCTGTGGTCTGTAGAGTATCATGTGAAGTCTATATGTGTTCAATACAAGTGCAGTATTTTCCCTCCTGAATATTTTCCATCCTTGGTTGAATCCATGGGTGCAGCAGTACGGGCGTGGGGAGTGGTGGTGGCTGTGTTTGTGTAGGGATGGTAACATGTTACATGTGAGAATAGTTCTCTAACAGAGGTGGGTCACATATTATTGCCCAAATTGCAGCAAAGAAGCTGAGACTGTGAGCGAAGGTGTGCCAAGGCCAAGGTCTTCTGAGTGTCCAACAGTAGGATCAGGACAAGGAAGGGGCCCTGGTTTCTAGTCCGCTCATTCACGAAGAGCTGCTACTGCCCACAGAAAGAATGGTTTCAGAAAACCACAAATGGGGGTCTGTTTTTCTTTTTATCACAACCCAGCTTTCATCTCACCTAGTACTGTGGAAACCAATGGCTTGGCTAGAGTATCCTCTTTTGCTTTTCATTGTTAGGAAGCAGTAAGAGAGGTAGGCAGGGGGCTTGCTTGATAAGCTGTTGAAAGACAGGGTGATGTACCTTCAGGGCGTCTAAACCAACTCCCTCACTGGCCTGGTTACCTGGCTTTGTCACCCACTTGTCTTCTGAAATCTGCACCTGTTAGGCATGACTGGGTCTTAGAAATCAGGTGTGATCTCAGTGATTCCTGGGGCTGGAGGCAACAACTGCAGCTAGACATGAGGCCCACAGCAGGACAGTGACACGGGCCTTAGTGTGCAGCCCAGTTCATCAGATCACCCCCAAGAGCTGAAAGGGCTCCCAGGAAAGAAGCCCAGGCCTTTGCAGCCCATCTCCCAGGCAGTGGGGAGAAGAGAAGGGCCGGTAAGAGACAGTTGGGGAAAGGAGAGGATGGGAGGGGACATATGCCCACTTGGTATCTCAGCACTTTCTATTTGTACAGCTTGTGTGAGGCTCCAGGCCTGAAACCTCAGATGTACCTGTCCGTGCAGGGAGCTTTTGCACTTGCACATGAAAGCACAGATTCCTCATTTGGCAGTTTTATTTGCCAGAGTTTCAGTGTCTGAAGCTCACTGTAATAAGTTTTTGTTGTTATCATTTTAACCTTAGAACACTTGCTTTCTAATGCTTAAATTACAATAAACTAAGTAAATATTAGTTTTCTGGGCTTTTTTTGTCCATTTTTCCATCTGCTCACCAATGATATAAGAGAATTTGTTCTGGCAAAAAAAAAAAAAAAAAAAAAGCCTGCAAGTTATAGAACAGCTTTGATTTGCACCCTTCAGTTGGATTTACACCTCTGTTTGTTGCGATTGTGTGGCCAGTTCCTGCGTTCAGTCACTCATGTTGGGTTCTTACTTTGCCGAAGTGAGATGAGGATCGTTCTCAGGTCGGTACCGTGAGGTGGTCTCCTCCAACCTTCAGCTGCTGGATGCACAAGGTGTTAGAATGTATATGTTCCTTCCGGAAGCTCAAGGTCAGGCGATAACATAAGTCTTTTCTGGTGGAAATCATACTGAAGATTCCAGGGTTAATATATTTCTGTCCACTCTCATTTAAATATATATAAACATTAACCGTGGCACAAATTAAAAAAAAAGAATAAGTTACAGGGATTATTTAGCATTAAAGCAAATATAATTCCGTGATGCTTTAGAAATGCATGAAAATTCAAAGAAACCCAGAGAGAGGAGATGACATTCATCATTGCATGGCTCCGACAGACGCTCAGCGCATTGTGCTCTGTGACCTTCCAGCCACCTGTGATGGCTGTCAGCCCTGACACCTACACAGGCGTTGTGAAGTAGGAGCAATTCAGCTCCATAAATAGGCCATCTTGTGCCCCTTTTCACTTCCCTGGCGAAGAGTCTGTGCCTTCCTAGGTGTTGATTTGTCTCAAGCATTTGTTGGCAGAACATGGCTACTTCTGTATGGAACTGTGGTGTGTAAGTGAGCCTCTGGCTGTCCAGCTCCCAGCCACACACCCCGTCACCATGTCCACACCAGGGCTCTCAGCTCCTAGCCACACACCCCATCACAGTGCCCACCCCAGGGCTGTCCAGCTCCTAGCCACACACCCCATCACCATGTCCACCCCAGGGCTCCCAGCTCCTAGCCACACACCCCATCACAGTGCCCACCCCAGGGCTGTCCAGCTCCTAGCCACACACCCCAACACAGTGCCCACCCCAGGGCTGTCCAGCTCCTAGCCACACACCCCAACACAGTACCCACCCCAGGGATCCCAGCTCCTATTTCTCTTGAAACACTAAAGCCATTTTTTTCCTGCCACACTATACTTGCCTGTTCATTCTGCTCTCCTTGACCGTTACAAAGCGCCTGTGCATGCCGGTGTCGATGCATTTCCACGTTGTCACCTGCGCATCTGGCCCCTGTGCAGCATAATCGTTATTCCCAACCCAGGGGCAACTTTTTCACATTATCCAACACACTCCTCTCTTTCCTGTAGCAACTATTTTTCCTTACTCAAGGAAACATTGTTGGTGTTGCCCTATGCTTTGATATTTCTCGTGAAGTGCACATCTTCGTTACATTGCTTTCTAGAAGAAGAGGCAAAATATAGCATGAACTGTAACTTCAGCAAATGAGTATTAAGTATTTCTGTGATATTTAGGTTGCTTTAAGCCCTTTAAATTGAAAAAATACAAATTTATAAGTGTGTAATTCATGTGGATTTTCCCTAAAATCTGGTGACTGTCCCTGTCAGCAGGTGCTGTGTATTTTGGGGAAATCGGGCTGTGACTCTGCATTCAGGAGACACTCAGTAAATGATATTAGCCTTGGTTTTGCAGTGAGAAGGCCTTTCTGTACTGAAGATCTCCCATAATCCATGCAAGTTGTCCTTTTCTCATTTCTGCTCATCAACTTGTGTCTTGCTTTGTGACAATGATAAGCTAACCCTTTCCTATAACTTTTTTGGTCATTTATTCATTTTATGTTATACAAATATAAGGTGTGTATGATAGCACCTTCTCTATATCACTAACTACAAAGTCCTGAGTATCTCCTTAGTCCTGGTTATAGTAAGAGGAACTAGAAACATTGAATGAAGTAATGAATATAATGAATGCATGGATGGCAGAGGGAAAGATAGGGAAGTGATGAATGGTTGGAGAGGTGCGTAGATGGGCAGATAAATGGATGTTGCATAGATGGATGAATGGGTATATGGATGCATTACGGCTGGGTGAGTGGGCTGGAGGAGATCTTTCCCACTGTGGCTGATGGAGTGTGGAGATTTTTATTAATGCATATTGGAAGTCATTGATGATGAGTCATTGTGCTAACATAAGAAAATGCTAAGATGCTAAGATGCCTAGTGAAATAAATGAATATTTCTACTCAAAAGTACTTCTGGAATGCCTTGAAGCAGGTCTTGTGACACCTGACAACTTTGGTCATGGAAACGTTTTCTGTTTCCATGTAAGACTAGTAACCATTGAGAATTCTTATTCTAAAGTTAAGGCTGCAGTCCCAGTTAATATATAGCTGTTTTTAAAAATGTGATATTTGGACTGATTTCTAAGACACAGGTTAAGATATGTCCATTTGGGTACCTGAGATGGAGTGCTGGCTGCCTGCTAATACACAGTGCTAATACACTGCTAATATACTGCTAATACACAGTGCTAATATACTGCTAATACACAGTGCTAATACACTGCTAATATACTGCTAATACACTGCTAATATGCTGCTAATACACAGTGCTGAAGGCTCAGATAGTCAGTAATCAACAACCCAAGCTGACCGAGTTCCTAGTACCCACCATAGGCCTGATTCAGCCCCAGGTGTTGTACATAGGGGTCCTTCCCTCCTCCCTCCCTCAAATAGCCTTACCTGGGGCTGAGTCAGGCCTAAGGTGGGTGTTAGGAACTCATCAGGTTGGGTTGTTGGTTACTAACTATTTGAGCCTGCCTGCCTGCCTGCTTTCCTTCCTTCCTTCCTTCCTTCCTTCCTTCCTTCCTTCCTTCCTTCCTTCCTTCCCTTTTTGCCCCCTCTCTCTGCATTCCATTTCTCTTCCTGTAAAAAAACATGTAATGAGATTCTGTGATAATACAAAGGACGTTTTGTTTAACTTGAACGTGTCTCAAGGTAGTTATAACTTGACAAGTATTGCAGGTTTAAAGAGTTAGCTTCAGTTGAGATGTTCAGGTAGAAACAACAGAACCATCTGGTCTTTAGTCATAGGCTGTAGGGGAGTTGGCAGAGGAAGAGACCAGTTGGTCTTCAAATATATTCCTTCTTAGCAACAATTTACTGCTGAGTATAAAATAATGCACATTGAAGAGCTCCAAATACATACATACATCCAGGCAGATTAGCATTATTGAAATCCTTTGCTGTCAGGGTTTTGGATGTATTGAAATGTTCTCTGGGTTGCTCCCACTCCTAGTCCTGTTGTCTGTACCCTGTGAAGTTGAGTCTCAAATTTGGTAACTCCAAAGGCATGGTTCCTTATAATATGTGTAATGTAAGGAGTTCAAACCTGCGTGAGTGAAAACCCTGCAAAGGGCTGCCTTCCACGTGTCTGATTACTTTCAAGAGACAACATTTCTGTCTTCCCTTTGTTTTTAATCTCATAATGTGTGTCTCTGCTAGATAAAGATTTGATTAGGAGAAATGATACACTAAGTACTTCTAAACACATTTCCATAATGTGACATGGTTTCTGCTGCTCAGAATTCCCCAGGGGTGAGCCAGTCTTGCACTTTTGCTCCTTGTTTCCCAGAATGTGGAATCTAGTAGATGCCCAAGAAACTAACCCGGGGCTCTGTGAATGTTGACTATGGATTTTAAAAGTTATCGCTTGCGGAACACAAACAGAACCTGGACCTCCCCCTGTCCCATGTCCCTGAACTACCTCCAGGGGAGAAGGAAGTTCCTCCAGGGGAGAAGGAAGGTCCTCCTGGGGAGAAGGAAGTTCCTCCAGGGGAGAAGGAAGGTCCTCCAGGGGAGAAGGAAGGTCCACAGGCTTCTTGGATGTCAGGCTGCTTCAACAACCAGTCCAGGAACCTGCTGGCTTTCAAACGATGCCCACAGAGCAGTAAAGAACTCCGGGTTTTGTGCCATCTCCTGCAGTCTGGATCTTGTCAACATGACTGCTTGGATTGACACCACATTTCCTCTGTTGAGAGGGTTCTGTTGGCTGTGGTAGAAGCTGGGCAGGTGCATTTCCATGATGGCACAATAAATACATTGTGTCATAAACATTCACCCAGTGCCGTGCAAACATTTAGTCACACAAATCATTTCTGGAAAAGGAAACTCTTAAGTAGGAAACTCAAAATCTTCTAGGATTTAATAAATACAATTGCTCTGTGTTAGAATTTAATATATACAAATTACTCTGTACAATTAAACTCATTATATTTGAATAATAGTCAAACAATTCCTGCTAATGTGCAGATCAAGGCAACTAATCAAAACAGTGTGTTTGCAGCTTCCAGGCTTACTGATGAGCCTCAGAAAACATCTCTGAGGTTGCTGTAAAAGTCTTCCTTTTCAAAAGCAGAACTGTGCTGAGGGTTCGAGCCTGATTTGGAGAAATGCACACTTCTGCTGTCAGCTGCGCTGGTGACTCTGATGTTGGGTGAACCCTTTCACCATGCTGGGATTCCTCCCCGCCCTGGTGGTTAGGAGGAGTGGATGGGAGTATAAATCCTCAGATTGCTTTATCCTCAAAGCTGGAGTCTGATTTAATGGCTCAAAATGGCAACTGGGTGGCCATGGGACAGGGGTTCCAAAAGCGTGGGCACGTGTGGCAGTTTCAGGAGGAGTGTCCAGGAGGGCACGGATGCCCTGTTGCTGGCAGACGTCGAGGCTGTGAAGGTCATAATGGCCCAGGTGCCACGCTCCCAGCCAGCTGTCTCGTCCCTTCCCTGTGTTGAATGAGGAACTAAGTGGAGGTGTTAGCATGGGCCTTTCTTTCTGTCAGCACTGCCCAGGCATTTGCTGAACTGAGCAAAGGAGGCATGGCTGATGGCTACATTTAATTTATTGCTTCTCCAAACTCCCACTGCACCAGTGCAGCTGTACTCAGAAGACCCATACTGGCTAAGAAAATAGGACTTCAGAGCGGATGTAGCCAATAAAATGCTGAAGGAACATGCCATTGTTATTAAAATGGAGCAACACTACTGATTAAAGTAAATAACTTGGCCAGTTGGCCGTGCGTTTAGTACCTGACCCCGGCATTGAAGGCATCACTTGGGTTGAGGGTTTACATGACAAATGGAAGGCTTCTCCCCAGGCGGAGTGATGCAGTTTTATGTAGCAAGATTGCCATGGAAACTGAAGCTAAAGAGGGCTGTGAACATCCAGTCCTTTGAGCTGAGCGTGCTGTGTTCCGTGGGAAAAAAATTCACGAGAAGCTTACCTAACCTTCACTTTTCAGTGAAAAATTATAGACTTGGCACTTCTTGACTCACATCATTGTTGAGCATTTTCCTTCCACTGTAATGAATAGGAAGATGGCAGCTTAGACCAGATCCGTGGAGCCTGTACCTTGCCCACTACCTCCGTTGTTCTGGTGGTTACACAGCACGCCCCTACTTTGCAACCCCAGGTTGTGTGTGTGTGATTGTCCACTCTGTCAGATGAGTTGTGGTCCTCGAGTTGTGGCCCCACATCATCCCAGCCAACACACACGGCTCCCATGGACCGTGGTGACATACATGGTGCTGGGTTAGCCAGGATATGTGGATGGCCACCCTAGAAGCTCAGTGTTTCTGGCTGCATACAGGGCAGCTCACTGAGTATGTGGAAAATGTAGCTAAGAGATGAATATATGAAATCCAGGTGGAGCCTTTGCATGACAGGCATGTTCTGTGAACTTTTCAAAGACCTCTCATACATGTATAGTGTCGTGTTCATACATGTATAGTGTCGTGTTCATACAGGTGTCCTTAAAATGAACAGAATTCTGAGTTCTTGGTTTTCAACCCTTGGGGTTTGGAATTTTGGCAGGTGTGAAAGCCTGAGACCCTGCCCATGGCTGCCCTTGGCTGCCCTTGCCCTCAGTCCGTCATGCCGTCTGGTGAGTGTCTACCAGCCTAGAAGCTCAGCCTCCAGCATACCCTTACAGGGGCCCGACGTGATCTCTCTGTCCTCTGCGCTAATTGTTTACCTTAAAATAGCCCAAGTCATGCAAGAGAGTCTGACCAAGAGTAGCTGCAGCCTGGCGGGGCTGAGGAACTGCTGAGGCCCTACAGCTGCATGACTGGTTGTGTCCCACAGTGGTGAGTCCACACCCTGTGTGCAAACGGCCTCTGAGGAAGTTTGCAGGACAATCACTTCTGCAGCACCTGCACCTGTGTAATAACAGTGAGCTTTCTGTTTATTCAGATGCATGATGGGAAGGGAGAGAGAGAAAGTGTCCGTGTACTCGGTTTGTCCTCCCCTGCTTTCTGGATGCACAAACAGGAAGCCTGACGAAAAACAGAGCAGCCAGAACCTGAACAAAAGCTTGTTTAGGATGTAGTTATTGCAGGCAGCTTTTTAGTCTACTGGGCCAGTGCCTTCCGCAACAGTGCCCCAGCGAGCTGCACTGGGTACTGAGGAGCCATCAGCAGAAGCAGGCTGTGAAGAAGGTGATTGTGGAAATATTAGAAGCTGACATCTGGCCAGCTTTGCAGGAAGAAGGACTATGGCTTGCAAAGGCTGGCAAGATGGCATTACAGAGCGGAAGCTCCAAAGTCCTTGTGCAAGCTGCCCAGCCCTGTCATGGCTAAGAAAGGCAGCTTGCCTAACCTGCTGCGGTTGGCATTCCACAGGTGGGGGTGTGGGTCAAGTTGTGGGCAATGACTCCGATGAAGACGCAAGCTCACCCTGTAATCCTCTGCCTCTTGGAACATGGAAAGCTGCTGTCTGTGAGGCAGACATTCCAGATGAGGGCCAGTTGGAGTCCCAGCTCTTCCACTTCCTATTCAACTCCCTGCCAAGGCACCAGGGAAAGCATCAAAAAAGGGTCCCAGTACTTGAGCTCTTGCACCCACAAGGGAGACCTAGACAAAGTCCCTGGCTCCTGGCATTGACCTGTCCCAGGCCCAGCTGTTACATCCATCTGGGCAGTGAACCAGCAGATGGAAGGTCAACCCCTCTGTCTCTGCGTCTGCCTCTACCTCTCTGTAGCTCTGACTTTCAAATAAATAAATTCTTAAGTGTACAAAAAAAAAAAATCTGGATCTCTTTGAGTCTAAAAATTTGACTTACTCATAATATATATTAACCTTTTATTAATATGTTCATGAACTTGAGTGTTAATAAAATATATCCTTACTTCAGAAAATAAAACAGAAGTAACCTGGTTGCAGTTCATTGTCCCCAGCTGTAAAAATGAGTCAGTCAGTGCTTCTTCCATGAAGTCAAGGCCAAAAGATGTTTTTTTTTTTCATCAGTAAGAGCAGTCTGTGGTGCCTGAAGCCAAGACTGCCACATGGCTGATACACGTGGATGTCTGCAGCGTGAGTGATTCAGAAATGGGATTTCTCTTCTAACAACCTCAGGACCCATACAACATGCGCTGCTCTGGGGCGAGTCTGAAAGCTGGGACTGGCAGGGGCAGCTCTGCTGTTGGCGCCCCCTGGCTGTCAGGTGGGGAAGCCAGCGACAGGGCCCTGGGATTCCTGGGTCTTGCCCTGGTTCTCTGGAGGATGCTGTAGCGACCACTGTTCACTAGTGACGTGTCCACAGTCGGCGTCCTGCCAGTAGAGAACACAACCAGCCAGTTTTCCTAGTGCACCACGCCCTTTCACAGTAATGCATGCATTTTTCTGTGTCCGAGTGAGGAAGGATGAGGAAATTCTAGTTATTTTCTTCTTTTCCTAAATTGCTTCGAAAGACAAGTCGTGGCCTTGAGGATTGAATGCGTTTTTCTTGAATGTGGATTAGCTTTTGCAGGGGATTTAAACATAAATGAAAATAAGATCTGTGGTCGCTCTGCACCCCACCACATACCCTTTGCCTGGAATTGCATTAAACTTTGCTTACGCTTGCGTTCTGCAGGAATTCTCCAAATACTGACTTGAGCGATGAGAAGTCCTGTTTCTCTCAGATACACAGGGTGCTATGTGAAAAATTTAATTCCATATCATTTCTGGGCCAGCTTTGTAAGCTGGATTAACCAGCATACAGTTTGCCTGTTGTGCGCCATTTTTTAAAAAAGATTTATTTATTTATATTAGGAAGACAGATATACAGAGAGGAGAGACAGGGGAGGGTCTTCCATCCGCTAGTTCACTCCCTAAGCAGCCACAACAGCTGGAGCTGAGCCGATCTGATGCCAGGAGCCCAGAGCCTCTTTTGGGTCTCCCACATGGGTTCAGGGTCCTAAGGCTTTGGGATTAGAACCGGCACCCATATATGATCTTGATACATTCAAGGCGAGGACTTTAGCCACTAGGCTATCATGCTGGGCCCAATTTTTTAAATAGAAGAATGCCCATGATCTCAAAATCTCAGTTAGATACAAGGATAGTTTATTCCAGAGTGCAACTTGGATGCACTGCCTCCAACATGCGTGCGTCTCCCACACACTGAGTGTCCAGGTGTGTGCCCTTTCCATGTACGGAGCACCATGCATCTCGGATGCACTGCCTCCAACGTGTGTGTGCACCGCCCACATACAGAGCACCATGCATTAGCGAGGGATGGAGTAAAATGCCGAGCTTTGACAAGAGGAAGACAAGCAGGCAGCGGAGTCCATGGAATTCACTCCTTAAGCTCTTAAACTCCATTGCTAAGCAGGGCCCTTCATGCTCCTGTGATGAGAGTCTTGTTAAAAGGGCCCCCAGAGGCCTCCTGACAAGCACCTACTTGACAAATGCGCTGCAGTGCTGGGGCGGGCCAGCCAGACTTGTGCTCGTGAGCAACAGAATCTATCCAAGAGTGGGTTGTCTTCCTCTAACTCAGGGTTAGGTTTTTGGTAAGAAGCTGAAGCCTGAGCTGGTTTCAGCGTCTCTGCCCATGAGCCAAGAGTTGTGCAGGCCTGCCTCGGAGCTGAGGTGAGGCAGCTGCCTGTTGGCAGGACTCAGAGGCCCGCATAACTGGTAGCAATTGTCCAGGGCACGTCCGGGAGGTGCACTTGGCAGCTGGAGCGGCCTCTGCTCTGTGAGCAGGGCAGGGAGGATACCTGGGGAGAAAGCCGTGGAGGGGATGTCACGTGTGAGGAATTTATCAGCGGTCAGAGGGGTGCATCCGTGCGGCACCTTGGCAGGTCAGTCCACCACTATTCCAGCATGGTGTCCTGCTGGTTGCTGTCTAAGGGGTAAGGACAATGCCTGCCTTGCAGATTCTAGGTACTTTAGCAACAATGTGTGTGTGTGTGTGTGTGTGTGTGAGTGTGTGTGTGCAGGCAGCCATATAGTACCTGCACATAGGAGCTAAGGCAAACGGAGACACCTGAGACTGTACACAGATGCTACCACACAGCATACAGCCACGATCGTCTTCCCTTACACATTGGCACGTACTCACACATAAATAATGGCACAATGCAGCAGTCTGTGCTAACCCCTGTGCTGTGTGTAAACATACATGCAGCACATAGTCACACATGTGAATTCACACATTAACATACAGCCCATGGTAGTAATAGCTCTCCCTTTCACATACGCATGTGTATATATATATATATATATATATATATATATATATATATATAAATGCATAATGGTCTGTAATTTTATTTCTTTAATACATGTACAGATATGCTCACACATGTATGTTCACACACATGCCATCGCCTGATATGTCATTCTTAAGTCATGGTGCTGTCATTCGGCAAGAGTAGCTCTGGCTCTGGGTCAAAAGTCAACAGGGACTTTTTGAGCTCCTTGGCTGACATTGGCATACAGAGAAAGCTGGCAGCCACTCCGTTTGGACAAGAGCCACTGCTGGGCACATTGAGCTGCTGTGAACCTCTCACACAGGAATCAGGCTCCAACACTGTGGGCTGACTGATGTGTTTATGTCGAGTCTCTGTGTCCAGTGCCGGTTTGGAGCCGTGGCCTGGACGATTGTCCCCAACGTGCAGGTACAGACCAAGAACCTCTTTCTCTCCTCTTGCTCAACCTCCTTGTGATCTTTGTTAACTTCGTAATCTCCTGTTGGCTTGTGAAGCCTGTTTCCTGAGCCTGTTTTCCATCAGAGAGTTGTGTGCTACAGCATAGCTCAGGGCACTGACCCTATCACGAATGGGGACACGACCTTGGCAGCGTAGCTGGTGCACCCCACATAAGGAGCCCCAGGGGAACAGGGGTTTGAATATGCCCTGGGTAGTTTGGGGGAGAGACCTGCCTGGAATTAGGCTAAGCTCATGACGTAAGAGCTTGGGATTTCTCATGTGTGGGTATAGCAATGCAAGACCCTTGGAGTGACTGTTGATGCCAGCGGTGAAGTCGACAGCTTCCCTCTCTGCCTCGGGGGATGGGCAGGCAGGAAGGGAGGCATGAACCCAGCACAGAGCAGAGCGGACTTCAGTGAGGCCAGTGTGGCTCTGAGCAGAAGTCAGCTCACATGTGGGCAGAGTGTTGCCAGCAGAACCGGCCACTCTGTGATCTCCAAGTGTTCTCCCGTGTGGCTGCCAATAAGATGGGGACTTTCCTGCAGTGGCCGACAGACTGAGAATCATTCCTGGCTGGGTTAGCCGTGCCCACGCAGGAAAATGCATGCATAGCTCACAGCTTGTAACCTGGCGGCATTTAGAGTCACGCTCACTGTGTTTCTGATCAAAGTTCTGGCGAGGTATTTGTGGTCTGTCCAAATATGTCACTAAACTGAATTTATTTTCAGCATGGAAGCACCTACAATACTCATGTGAATGATTTTAAAATGTAAGACAATGAGCAGTATAAGCTGAGCAAGGGTGGGCAAAGTTCAGAATAAACTTTCTGCCTCCATCTCCACACAGTCCTATGAGGGCTCGTTTGCTATGTAAATGTGCTCGATTGGTCAGCAAAGCTGTAGGGAATTTTTATTGCATTTATATCTATGCCTCTGCATATCTACCTCACAGTTGTGGATCGACTCCCACAAAATCATATAGTTCAAATGCATTATGTATTTTTCACAATACGTAAGACCCAGGGGTCTTACTGTCATATCAGGGACATTTTTGGCAGTCTATAGAAGGTTGCATTCTTCATGAATTAAGCACTCATTGGAGTTTTAGTGCTTCTTGTGTAACACATTTATAAGAGAAAACATTTTAGATGCTTTCAGTAGGCATGCTTGCAGCAACAATTGTTAAATATTGGTACTTTCTCAGTAATGTAATTCAGCAATTGAAGAATATGATACAGCTGCAAATGAAGAAGAATTAACAAAAATGGTAGCGGAAATGCATCGAAGGTCCAGGTTTTCTTGATCTGAGGTTATAAGAACAAGTGTGGCAGAAATTGGCATATTGAGCCCTGGAGGTACTGTAGCTTTCATCCAAATTTGGGGATTCAGTGTTGGTGTTTACTGAGTGTTTGCTAGCATTGTTACTCATCTAATAATAAAATAGTATGGCTTGTAATATACTTTAGTCTCAGTTCACTGTTGTTTTGCTGGGAGCGCTTCGGATGAGCAGAAGATGCCCTGTCTCAACATTTGAAGACTGCTTGGCTTTGTGAATATTACAAGGAGATTCCCTCCGAGCCGGCTGCCCTTGGAGGCTAGTGGTGTCTGTGATGGAACACACCTGCAGGAGTGGAGGAAGTGGTGCCCTCAGAACACTCTCTGCTCTGGTCTCTTCGCATTCTAATGTTTTAAAAACACTCTTCAATCTCTCCTGCCAGTCTGAATGATGCCCCGGGGAGCTCTTGGAAATGCCAGTATCCAGAGCTCAGCCTAGACAGTCTCATTTGGCTTGGGGGACAAACTCAACAGGGACTTTTTTGAGCTCCTTGGCTGGTTCTGGCATACAGAGAAATCTGGCAGCCACTCCATTTGTACGAAATCCACTACTGGGCACAGTGTCCACTCAATGCATGGTGTGACGTCTTTCCCGCGTGGAGCCTTGCGCTGGCCAGGCCCTGTCGAGGTCAGTCCCCAGGAGTGATGGCGCGAGGCTTGGGGATGTAACAACCTCTGCATAGGCACCTGGCCGAGAAGCAGTAGTGCTTGGCTGTGTACCCAGATATATTGATTCCACTTATAAATTCAGATCAGAATATATCCTCTTGTCTGAATTGATGCACCAAACATTGTTAGATGAAGCGTAGCAAATTGCTGGGATTGCTGATGGGCTAAAGCTGAATCTGAAGGGAAACTAACATGTTTGTCCTGAGGAGCCCTGGGCTGGAGCAGGATCCGGCTACCCATCAGCTTGTATCCCGGAGGCTCTGCTTGAGAGCTGCGGGTCCAGAGGAGGTGGTGATGAACAACTGGCTTCGAGTGCATGGCAGCCCGTATCAGTCAGTGTCTCCTGGCGCCTCCTGAGAGACTCTGATACCAGTTCCCCAGCACTTGGGTCTCAGGAAGGGCAGGGAATCAGTGCTGCCTTTGTCTCTCGCTGCACAGACGGACGGCCCGCTGGAGGCAGGCTCCAGGGAAGGTAGAGCCACAGAGCTTGGCTCATTACGCTGTGCCCCTGCATCATTCTTTGCCAGCACTTCGCTCTGCCTCGAAAGTTCTGCTTGTAGTGCAGTGGTGCCCGAACTGCCTCCCACTGCAGCTAAGGCTTAATCCCCTGGACAAGGGTCCTGCGCTGGGTGTGCGGGACTGTCTGCCTACTGTCAGCCAGCCACTGTCCTTCAATCCAGACCCAAGGTCAATCTTCAGTTGAGAATTCTGTTATAACCGCTGCCTACTGCTGTGAAATTGGAACAAAATTGTGTTTTTCCCTTTAATGACTGATGATTCGGGGCCAAGATAAATAAAGGGATATTTCCTTTCTGTTTGTGGTCTTTGTGTAATATGACAACAAGCAGGACAGTCTTTCTCACCAGGAGCGAAAGCGTAGGCATGACAAATCTTCAGGAAAATCCCCAGTTATGGGGCTAAAGCCTGGGATTTCTGAGCAAGGCACCAGCTGATTGTCTGAGTACAGGTCAAGAGGCCAGAGGTGCTGTGGCCGTGGAGGTGTAACTGATTTATAGCAGAGTGGTTCTGGCCAGCCTGCTTGCTGGATGAGCTGGGGGGATGGGTAAGCCAGCCTGTCCCATGTAGCTGAGCCTGATTCCCTTCACTGTCAGCTGGCAAGAACCTGCCAACCTGGTGTTGGCACAGGAGGGGATCTTTGGTCAAATCTGTGAGTTAGTGGCTTTGCCACATGTTTGAATAATGATGAAAACAGGTAACATGTTATGCTGCCATCCGAAGCTTCGCCGAAGACCAAAGCCCTGGGCAGTGGTTTGTTGCGTTTCTAGAATTCTCAGCAGCAGCCAGATGAGGGGCTGAGAGCACTTGAATGGGAATCGGGGGTCAGCATGCAACTCTAGGGGGTTCTCCATGAGCCCCCTCACCTCTGTGAGTCAGGAATTGGAAGGACTCCTCTCCTATCTGTCTTAAGTACATTTTCTTACAGAGAGAAATATTTTGCCTTTTATACCAATGCGAAGCCATACCCTTTCTTATTGGCACCTAATGAAACCTGTCATGTGATAAATGTTAGCCCTGTAATAGAATATTAAGCTAGTCAGCTAATCTGTGGAAGCAAGTGGCCAGACATGGCCATTCCTTGCTATCCATGAGGATTGGTTCCAGGTCTCGTCATTTAGTTTCTCCTCTGAGGCTCCTGTCCTTGTGTTGAGAGGTGTAGTGGTGTCTTGGACCCATGTTGTAACCCGTTGCTACCTGACACCTGTTAGCTCTGCATGTGCGTGCTCTGCGAGCGTCCGTGCGCTGGATTGTCTAGGGAGTCTGTTCGCTCCAGGAACAGTGTGCTTCCGGGCCTGTTGTATCCATGTGTGTGAGCAGAACCCATGGAGGGGAGGACCTCCATGTACTCGAGACGGGTTCTTGGCTGTTCCAGACCCTGGCTGCCCGCCTGACTTCTCTGTTGTCCTTGAGTCAGTTCACGCAGGGGTGGGACGCACTGGCTCTGGAGGGTGAAGTTCTAGCTTCCAGTGACCTTGTCACTCACGGTCCTTGGTTGTGTCACAACATTTACAAGGGCACTGGAGTCTTCGCAGTAGAGCCATGGTGTCAGTTGTCATTGACATCCAGGCTCCTCGCTGCCGTGCAGGCTTCCTTTAAACCTGATGCTGCCGGGGCATGGAAGGGGGCAGTAGCACTGGCACCTCCCCTGCTGTTCCTGTCTTCCAACAATGCTGGAAGAAAAGCCCAGGAAATCCTGTTAGCACAGTGATGAAGCATCGATTCGATTCTGCAAAAAACACAATGGGAGCTTTATTTAACTTACAGGCTTAAAAAAAATGGCTTTCTGCTGTTGAAATTCTTGTAAGAAACAGCATTCACTAAACATATAGAATAGAGTATGAATATTTATAAACAGTGCTTGAAGCTTTTTTTTTTCCTTAACCAACATAGACACTCATTCACTCAGGCACCTTATTGCTTTTTAACATATTAATTTATCGTCTGCCTGCTCAGCTGCCTGTGGATATAACATTCACTACCGGAGTGAGTGGCTCGAAATTCAGCTGTGGGTGGGAGTGCTGTGTATATATTCTCCTTTAACTTCCCTTCACTCCAGTATTCGCCCCCACGGGGTATAGGGATGTGACTGCATGTGCCTTCCAGTGTATCTGCAGGGTTTACTTATGAAATTCCCCAGATATCCACAAGAATCTGTCTTGAGAGCTCATGTGGCCAGAACACCGATGTTTTAATTCTAAACACTTTACAGAATGGAATAATTATATAACCCAAGAGGAGCTTTATGTACGCCCAGGTTAGATTCGAGGTATCTCACGTGTAATTTGTGGGCCTTTTGCATCAGGAGTTCCGAGTGGTGACTGGCTGTGATTACAGCTGCTGGAACCGAGCAGGATCCGGTTGGTGCCTGCCTGGGAATCCCATTCCACATGGCTCAGCAGTACCTTGGCGACCACACAAAGGGCGGGGGCTTCATGTACTCAGGGTTGTATTTTACTGCAGAATTTTAAAACAGCTTTGTTTGTAGTACTCCTAGCCCGAGAGTCAGCTTTTAGATTGTTGGTGGTAGAAATCCTTGTCTCCCTGGAGTGCTATTCCGCAGGAGGTCTGGATAATGGACCAAAGTTTAAGTGCAGTAGAATCTTCTGAAAGTAGACATGCTAACCCCCTAGAATAATAATGTCCTGTCAATCCCATGTGTTGTGGTGGCTCAGTGATTGGATTTTTGCTGCCCTTGTGGTGAGCCCAGATGACATCGGATGGATTCTTTTATTTTTATTGGAAGGTCAGATATACAGAGAGGAGGAGAGACAGAGAGGAAGATCTTCCATCTGACAGAGAGGAGGAGAGACAGAGAGGAGCTGGTTTGCGTTTCAAATGCTGCGCTTCCCATCCAACTCCATGCTGATGGCCTCGGAGAGAGAGCAGCAGATGACGGCTCAAGGTCTTGGGCCATCACGCTTACGTGGGAGACCCACCTGGTTTCCAGCCTTGGATTAGCTCAGCTTAGGCTGTAGTGGCCATTTGGGGAGTGAACCAGTAATGGAAGATCTTTGTCTTTCCTTCTCTCTGTAAATCTGCCTTTTCAATAAAAATAAATAATACTTTCTTTTTAAAAAAAGAATTAGTTTATAATCATCTTCTTCTGTTTTCTAACTTCCAAAATGTTGGAAATATTTAAATGAGGAGGTATAAGCTAACTCACTGTGCAATTGATGCCATGAGGGCCTTGCCTGTTAGCTCCTGTTAACAGTGTGAATTCCAGAGTATGTTCAGATGACTAGTGAGTTTATATAACACCGTTCTACAGGTATACTCACATACCACTCATCAGAAAGCAGATATTTGGATTATTTTCTCTATTCTCCAGCCTGAGGAACTAAGTATCCTTTGACCATGTTGCTTATTTATACAAGGAAACGAACCAGAGAGGGTTATGAAGCAGTGCTGTGTCTGATAGAGTTTGGCTAGCAGGTGGTCACCCCCATGTCTGTGTGTCGCCATGTGGGTAGAGAACAGCTGAGCCCAAGGTCTGAGATGTTCCTAATCCTTCCAACAAAATGCACGTTGGAGAAGAGGCTCAAGGTCTGGAGCTTCGTGCTTTGGTGTGAGAGCCGAGGCTGGCTGGACATTGGAGAAGAGGCCCAAGGTTGGAGCTTCATGCTTTGGTGTGAGAGCCGAGGTTGGCTGCCTCTGTGTACCCCAAGACTGCCCGTGCGATTCTGGTAGCACAGCAGCACTGTGCCCTGAGACTGTTTCTTTCATCTGCACATCTCCAAGCCTTTACAAACATACATTTTTTGAGTTTTATAAATCAGAGGTGTTATGTGTCCATACTTATTTCAAAGCCGCTAGTAGTGGAGGAGTGGGCAGACGGAACATTTTAGTAGAGTGGTCAGTGTGGAGTGTGTCCTCAGGAAATCCTCCCCCAAGGTGGCCTGGAGTCACAGCTGATGTCCCTTTCAACCGCCCACCCTCACCTGCTTGCTTCTCTGCCTTTGAAAACCGTGTACGGAATAAATGCAGACAATAGTATCATCTGAAATTAAAATCCTCACCACTAATTAAAGGTGATAATCTTGTTTGAAATGAAATTGCTGATATTGAGGATAATAATAGAGATGTAGATATTCAGGGCTGTTTTGATGTATGATTTATATCTATTCACTCTTGGGCAGTATTGATAATTATCTTCATATTATGTCAAATGTTTTTGACAGCAGTAAGGCTTTGTTAACTAGATTCAGGATATTCTAACACGCTTGAAATCTTTGTGCCCCTGCGGACTGTTGGTGTGTCCTCACAGCCACATCAGGTGCACTGGTCTTCATTGTTGAAGGGAGATTTATTGTCCAGTATTTATTCAAATCCCCTTTAAATAATTAATCTAATTAAGGAAGGAACAGTTTTAGTGTACACTTAGTAATATCGCTTATCCTGTTAATGCTCTGCATGGAGTTGCGCCATTCGTTGTGTCCACGGCTCGGCGAGTTTCCAGTTGGTCTGCTGTTGTGGAAAATTCCACAGGGAAGACAAGAGTGACCTTGTCCTTGTCTCGAAGGAGAGGAGAATTTCCATGGGGACAATTTGAGTGAGTGAAACAAGATTGATTAATGATAAGACCCCATGCTGCAGCTTCAGCAAGGATGCTC
The DNA here is from genome assembly GCF_030435755.1 of Ochotona princeps. Taxonomy (NCBI): domain Eukaryota; kingdom Metazoa; phylum Chordata; class Mammalia; order Lagomorpha; family Ochotonidae; genus Ochotona; species Ochotona princeps. The sequence continues at coordinate 40,190,388 of NC_080852.1, read as the reverse complement.
TGAGAGGGCAAAGGCCTGAGAAAATGGAGAAAGTGGGGTCTTTCCTGCACAGTTTGGAGAGAAAAAGCAAGCCTCACGCAGCAGCTGAAAGTCACAGGCTAGGAGCAAGCCTGGAGGCGCTGAGATGGGGCTTGGCGTTCTGATCTGGTTAGACAGCTTTGGGGGAGACTCTTACAGTCTCCCTGGGAAACTTGGGAAGTGATATTCATAGTCCTTGAAGTGCCCCTAATGCTTGCTATTTAGGATAAAACCAAGGGCCAGGAGAAACTTGCCTTTCCAAGGAGCAAAATGGGTGAGAAGCAAGAATTTATAGTTTCAAAGGGAAATTTCTCAAGGAACCTTGACCCTAGAGGTGACGGGCAGACGGAGGGGGGACTTTTAGTTCAGGCAAAGGATGTTTTGTTTTTGATTTTTCATGATACAGTTCCATAGGCTCAGGGATTTCCCCTCCACCCTGATTTCCCCTGTATTATTACAACAGTGTAGTCCTTCAACAACAGTCCCAAGTCCGTCTTTATTCTATGTAAGTGTGTTGTGAAGTTTATCAGTGCAGGGAGAGAGTTTGGGGGCTTGCTACCTGATGGGAGGTGGTCAGGACCATTTCTGCCACAGCAGGTGGTCCTGGGAGGGAAAAGGCCCCCAGGGGACACAGCACTTAGGCAAGGGGGGTGGGAAGAAGTACAGCTCCTGGGTTTGGTTTGCTCCTGTTTGTGTGGTTGACCTTTTGAAGATCATGGTGATCAGGCATCCCAGACATTCTCGGATGGGCCTGTCACCTTGACTTCAGCAGTGTGCTGGAGCTGCTTTTGCTCTGCCCAGCCTAACACCTTTTAGCCCATCTGCCCCCTTACTCTGTGAGGCTGACTAGGCACTCCTATAGTGTTGTACTGTATCAGTTCACCAATGGCTTTTTTTCTTATTCACATAGTGATTACTGTAAATAGACATGCAAACTGGGCAAACCTACTATGAACATTTAGACTGGGGCTTGGCAAACAGCTGTTCTCAAGGGCCAGGCAGCAAACATTTTAGTTTGTAAAGGCTCTGAGGCTTAATTCATGCCTGCTCAACCATGCCACGGTAGCACAGAAGCCGGTTCTGCCAGGCTGTGGGAACATGAGCGTGACTATGTGCCACCTAACTGATGTCGACAGAGACAGACAGCAGCTGGCCAGCTTGGACTCATGGACTGTGGTCTGTGAACTTCTGGTCTTAATGTTGTGTTGTTCACTATGGTAGCATTAGGCACATGTTTCTACTGGCATTGCATTAGACATAATTAAAACATATGTGCTCCGAGCAGTTAAACTACATCTGACACGCTCTTAAACCACACAGAGCCAGTGGCTACCATATTGCCATGAAGTCAATACAGAATATTTCCAAGTAGAAAATCTGTAACTTTTAAGTTTTAAGTTTTTTTATTTTGTAATCTTTTTAAGGCTGCTCATTAGAGAATTCCATGCTTATCTCGCTGTATGTGATCATGTGACTAATATGCATAAGAACATAAGTCTGCAGGATTTTCTAAGACATGAAACACATCCCCAGAGGTAAACCAAGTCTTAAAAGCATTTTAAATAGCAGATAGGTAACAATAGATAATTAGCTATGGAAGCAAACCTGCCGTTCTTGAAGAGTTATATTTGTCTGTTATGTAGGAATAACAACACACATCCATCACTGTGAAGTGGTTTGAAGAGGGCAGTGTTTCTTATGGGCAAGCAGCGCAGATCGAGCAGATGAGCACGACAACTTGAGTACGTATGGGAAAGCGAGTCGGTGTGACCACTCAGAACCTGGGAGTAGAGTTGGGAAGTCAGACTGTGGTTTCGCTAGTTTTCCATATGTAGTTGAGACTCACGCTTGATCTCTCCGACTCTTTGGAAGAAACGAAGAAACACGAATCCCCTAGGATTGTAGGAAAGATAAATGAACAGTGTGATTATTGGTATTGGTATGATTCCTAACTCAAGCGAAGTCATCAAATGCTAGCCTGGCACAGAAGGAGATGGCATTGCTGTGTTAAGCAGGGACATGTCCTGCCAAGGAAGAAAACCCAGGCAAAGAACTTTCAAACATTACAAATGTGATGCAGGAGAGACCAGTGTGGTGGCACAGTGGCCTGCGTGGCCTCTTTCAACCTAGAGCCCGTATCAGAGCTCCAGTACCATGATGACTGCTCCATTTCTGAGGGGCATGGCCCAAGTGGAAGCCTCGAGGCAGTTCTGGACTCCCAGGTTTGACCCAGACCGGCCCCAGCCTCAACGGCCACCATCATGGCCTCAGAGTAAAATAGAAGAAGGAAGACCACTTTGTTTCTCACACTGATTCTACGCCCCTGTCTCTCTTCACTGTATTTCAAACAAACAATAAATAAATCCTAAAAAGGTAAGAAAGGAATGTAGGTTATAAATGTGAGCAAAACACAATAAGGGAAGAAAACAGAAATCTTTATATCCAAGGACTAGAAAAAAATGGATATAAGACTGAAGATGCAGAGAAAAGTCTTGGTGAATAGAATGAATCTTGTTCAAGTCTTACTGATGGGACACTGCAGGGGACAGCCAGAGGGGTGGCCCTCTGTGTGGTTTGCTCTGCTCAGTGATTTCCAAACATGTTGCGGATTTCTGCTTCCTGTCTTTGGCTACTGTGGACACGTGTGGCTCTGGGCACCTTGAGATGCCATGAATGTGTTAAAATCTGGAATATGACAGTCACACTTGCAACCCCTGCATTCCATGGAGTGGACACACAAAACAATTTTCTAGAATGAATTCTAAATATTGAGTGGATCCCCCACACCCCTACCCACAACACCTCTGCTGTTGGCTTGTCATCAAGATGCTACCAATTTTCCTGTACCTGGAGAGTCTCAGGGCGAAGATGGCCAGGTTGGCTGAGCAGGTGGCTGCCTAGCACCTGAAAGAAAGACCAAGGCAGCATGGGTTGCTCGACACAACTGCTGCTCTGGGTCAGCTCTTCCTCCACAGTGTGTGAGGACAATACACGAGTGTGTGTTACAAAGCTGTGAACTCCAGGTAAATCGTGTTGACCTCCAAGTCAGCCTATTGATTTCATCTTTATCGAATTTCACCGTCCCTGGGTCTTGCAGTCAAAGGAAACTTTACTTACCTTCTAGCCCTGTCATTTAAAACCTTACAAAAGAGAGCAGTGGCATTCTTCCTTCAGACAGAATCTCAGCTGAAATACTGGTTGGAAACAGATAAGAGTGGGTTAAGGATCCCCAACCCTTGCACCTTCTTGCTTCTCATATCCTGTGCATACCTTACGCAATGTGTTTTTGGAAATCACAGGAGTTCTTCTGAGCACCATAGAGTATCACTGATTTATTCTAACTGCTTCATGTTTCAAAAAGGGAAATGGATACCTCCGGGCATCGCTTCCTGCCACTAGGCAATTACCAGGTTCAGGGAAGGGATGGTTTCAGATTACTCAATGCTGCGAAGAACCTGCGGAGCAGTGTGGAGTTCCTAGATGAAGGTTTCTTTGGGTAGTGTTTGTGATTCATGGGACTGGAGCCACAATCTAGGTTTATCTTGGTTGTCCAGTGAAGACGGAGCACTGGCCCATGATCCATTTTGCTGAAAAATAAAGTTGTTTCCTTATTGCTGACAGCATCTAGCCAGGCAGCTACAGAGCTGTGAAGGGACTGCTGCATGCTCTGGCTTTGCCATGGTAGAGTAGGCTATTTCCCAGGGATGGAGTTTTAGTCCCTTTTCCTCTGACCACTCTAGTAAGTATTATGTGTACATCTTGAACTGAAAGTTTGCCTTTGAAATTTTGAAAAATTAGGTCACAGTGGTTTGACTTGAGCAACTTCACAAGAAGCTGTCTCATCAAGAAGTAGTTTCCCTTCCTTATTTATCAGAACACAGAGGCAGATGTGCAGTTATTCCCAGTGTAATTGTCATAGTAAAATGTTGTGTGTGGGGGCCACACTGCGGTTGGTAGCATGCACTGTGTTTGCTCCTGAGTTGCACTTCCGTGTTTCCTCATTGTGCTTGGTAAGCACACTGCTGTTATCATGAGTGGATGGTTGTCAGTTCTGCTTTTACCCAAACTATAGTGGGTTCCAGAGTCTTGACACATGTCTTAGCTGGCAGTTTTCTGAGTTGCCTGTTGGTTTAATTTTGTTTGAACATTTCCTTGAAATAAGCAGCAGCTGTGAGGTTGCCATGAGCAGCTATTTGCTCCATTTCATCCCGTGGCACTGGTGTGCAGCATCCATTTCCCCATAATGGTCAGGTGGTCCAAGCTGTGGAAACCATATGCTTTTGAAAAAAGAAAATGCAATTTCTGCTGTGTACTTGGGATTTTCAGTGTATAGCGCCACAGAGAGCTGAGCTGGACAGAGGGGAAGGAAAGTGAGGAGTACAGCCAAAGTGATTCCAGCGAGGCACACCGAAAACAGAAGCAGGTTCTGATACTGCTGCATAATTCCACTGTGTCAAGCTCATGTCCTTGGTGGAGGGTACATGTCACAGGAACCATTTCCTTCAGAGTACTAGGGAAAGAGTAGGGAAGAAGAGAACCCCAACATGTGTCTTTCAGGAGAGAGACAGGGCATTTTAGACTTCTAGGATGGAAGGACTAAACAGGCAACGTGGTGATGCCAGGGTGTGGTGCTTTCCTTAGGGTAAAGGCAGACACCCCTCCTGCTTCCCACAGCAAGACTGAGGAAGATGAAACAGCAGGAGGCACAGAATAACACATAACACATGATTTGGAGGGGAAGACCCAAACTGAAATTCTAGGAGACCTTTTTAAACCTTTGGGAAATCCAGCCCTTACCCTAAAGACAAGGTGGCTCTGAAGAAATGTGAGGGCTGTGCTATACTCAGAATAACCCGGTCACAACCAATCTGAAACCCAGTCAAACTCCAGAGCAGAAGTCAATGAAAACAGCCCAAAGCCCAGAAGAAGAAGAAATAGGTTCCTTTTTAAGCATTTCTATAATTTTTGTAGTTCAATCTACAATCAGCTAGTACACAAAGGAAGGGAAATGCCTGGAATACTGCTTGGCTAAAAAGAGAATGAAATCCTGTCTTTTGCAACAAAATGGAAGTGTTTGGAAACCGCAGTGCTTAGTGAAACAAGCCAGCATCAAAGAGACAAATATGTTTTCTCTGGTAAGCGGCAGTGAATATAGAACACACACACAAAAAGGTAGGAGTGAAATGGTCACTTTGTATTTAAATTACGGTTTTTATCTCCATATATGCTGTAGTGGAAACAGTCTTGTGGTGTTTTTACTTTCATGTGTTGAATTTCATGATGAGTGGCAAATTGGGCCTATAAATAGAGTGGATTAAAACATGATTCTGTAAATATTGCTGAAGCGAGGGAAGGGAGGAACCCGAAGAGAAGCATGGGGGTGAGGGAGGTTGTCTTCCTGGAGCTGTGCCTACAGAGTGCACGTCTTCTTTATATTAATAAAAATAAAAGTAAATAGACAATATATCCCAAAAAGATACTCAACAGAGTCAGAGTAAGATTTGACATTTGGAAACTGAAAGATAATTTAAAACACTTGCGGATAAAATGTTAAAGTGACTATTGAAAAAGGTAGACTACACTCAAGGTCTGATGTTGTCTTGGCAGAGAAATGGGAACTTCAGGAAAACAGTGAATGGGAATGCAGGGCAGGAAAAGTGTGAATACCATCATAGTCATGAAGACCTTCAGAGGACCCCTCATGGACATGGCACAGAGCAAAAAGCAAAACACAGCATCGGATAATTCAGTGTGTTTGCCATCACAACTTTGAGAAGTTAGAGCCCAGAACAGAGAAAGAGCAGAGAAAATGAGAACTGAGAATTTCCTAAAAGTAGAGTGCCATAAATGTCAGATGCCAGGTTCTGAAAGAGCACAAGGCAAAGCCAAAAATGAATCCACACCAGGGCATGATGCTTTATAAGAGTAGGAAACAAAGTCATTAAAGCATTTCAAAGGTAAAGAGATGCAAATGACAGAGAAGGAAAAAATGGGGATGAAAAAAGTAAGAATCACAGCCGACTTCCTACCTGAGGCACGGCTGAAGACAACGTGTGGACAACGTGTTTCCTCCAAAACATCGGAAGAAGGAAAAGTGAACACGGAACCATGGTTTAGGTTGATATAGCTTTCAGAATATACAATAAAAACTTTAGGAACGGAAATGGAAAGAATTTGTTGCAAACAGACCTACAGTAGAAGACACATTAAATGATATTATTTTTAAAATTAAGATTTCTTTATTGTTATTTGAAAGACAGTTTTTTTCCCAGAGAAGGAGAGTATTGGTTCACTTTCCCAAAGTCTGTAATGGCCAGAGGTGGGCTGATTGGAAGCCCTGAGCCTCCCAGTGGGTGCAGGGGTCCCAGTGCTCTGTTGCTTTCTCAGGTCATAAGCAGAGAGCTGGACCAGAAGTAGAGCAGTTGGGACCCTGATGGGATTCTGGCATTTACACGTAGAGGATTAGCTGCTACACTGCTGCACTGGTCTCTTAAAGGGTTTGTTTAGGGAAGGGAAATAGGATACTCAGTGAAAGTTTATTCTACATGAAGAAATGAAGAATGGAATAAATAAAGAGAAAATCTGATTTTCACATTTTGAAGAATTCTGCAATTGAATTTTCTCCAACAGAAATGGGAGTAATGTGGTTTTGCAGCACAATGAAGTGGAAAGTATGCTACAACCATGCAACACACGGGAAAGAGGGGCCGAGGAAGCACTCTCAGGTCTCCAGCTGGTATATGAAATCTCATGTTATTGGAAGAAATGTTGCAACTAATTCCCCAGGTCTTTTGTTAATCTTAGGCAGTCTCCAAAGAACTCAGTAATGAGAATAGAATGGGATAATAAAAATTAATGTTCATCCTAAGAGAAGTTGAAAAAGAGGAAATGATTTTATAAAGGTGAAGGTGCCATTTTAGTTCACTTACATCAATAATTTTATTATATAAAGACACAAGTATTATAATTAGATTGGATAATAAAGCAACATGTAACCGTATAATAGGGCGCACTTGATTTTACTGAAACTATAAGGCTAGAAAAACAAAACAGTATTCCATGTAAAGCTGAAATGGTGGTGTCAATATTAGACACATGGGTGTCCTAACACAGAACAGTGTCAAAGATAACACGTTTTGGTGTTTGATGGTAAAGAATGAACTCACCAAGGCACACAAGCCCATTTAGATTGTTATCTGCCTCCACAAACTGCCAGTAATGAAGCCTCAGATTATGACATAAAAGCCAACAGAACTGAAAGAAAAAATACATGAAGCCCCAATTATAGTCAGAGATATTGAACACCACCACTTCTGATTTGGGCAGGCATTAAGCCTTTTTATTGTAGTATAAATATAAAAACATGTTACCTCAAAAGTAAAAAAAATGAGAAAGGGGAGAATGGGAATGAAGATGTCATTGTATACGTGAACGGAATCCACCCAGATGGCTCCCTCAGCAGATTCCCAGGCAAAGAAAATGTGTTGTATATGCACTGCAGGGTGCTGTTCAGCCACGCAGGAGGATGGAATCCTGTCTGCTTTCAGTTGAAAACCAGTATGCTTAGCAAAATAAACCAGTCTCAAAGAGACAAATGCCATGCTTTCTCTAATATGTGGTGGCTAACGTAAAACACATATAAAAAATGTAGTAAAATGATCTTTTTCAGACTAAATTTATACTCCAGTGGAAATGTGGCCTTGTGTTTTGTTGTTGTTGTTGTTGAGTATTTTGATTATTGGCAAACTGAGCCTGTGAATATAGAGTGGATTAAAATTATGACTCTGCAAATATTGCTGAAGAGGGAAGAGAGGGAGGGCATGAGTTGAAGCAAAGGTTTTAGAAAACACTGCCCGTGGGCCCAGTATGATAACCTAGTGGCTACATCCTCACCTTGCATGCTCCAGGATCCCATATGTCTACCGGGTCATAACCCTGCTGCTCCACCTCTTGTCCAGCATCCTGCTTTGTGGCCTGGGAAAGCAACGGAGGATGGCCCAAAGGCTTGGGGTGCTGCACCTGCGTAGCAGATCCCGAGGAAGCTTCTGGCTCCTGCATTGAGGTTGACTTAACTCTGGCTATTGCGGCCACTTGGGGAGTGAGCCATCAGATGGAAGATCTTTCTGTCTCTTCTGTTTGTATATCTGCCTTTCCAATAAAAATAAATAAATCTTAGCAAAGGGAAGGGAAGGCAAGGCAGGGGGATGGGAGGGCAGGATAGGCGAGAGGAAGGGAAGGGAAGGGAAGGGGAAGCGGAAGTGAAAGGGGAAGAGGAGTCAAGATAAGACTGCCCTGGAAAAGCCCTCTCCTGGCTCCTGCTCACAGTCTACGACAAGGAGACCAGGGTGGGAGGGGGAGAAGTAGGGTTAGGGACAGGGCTTATCTGATGGAACTCAAGGGAATGCAGCTGCATGGTATTTTGAAGTTGGCCTTGCAGATGCACCAGTTTTGAATTGGAGGGAATTCTGGTAATACAAACAGCATAGCTAATACAAAGAGCTGCGTTCTTCCTCAGCCTTTGCTGCAGTTTCCTCCAAGTTCTGTTCTTAGCTCTTCCTGTGCAGCCCGAGAGAACTAGCCGTACAAACCAAGTGCAAAGTTCTGCTGGTAGGAAATAGGTAAAAAGATTGCATGCTTATTTCTATGGTTGGTCGGCATCTGCAAGTTAGGAAATTGAGCATGGCCATGGCTAATCAAGCAGGTCCTTCTACATTTCTACCTTCTTTCCTGTGTTCCCCCAAATTATATGATGATAACTTTTAAAGTAGATAGGTTTCTGTGATCACTACACATTCAGTGTTCAACTTGTGTGCTGCTCTTTTGTGTTTAGCCAGGAGTGTGCGCACCACATTGAAAGGAGGCAATAATGCAAAGAAGTTTCCAGTTATGAGAGGTGTTGAGTGCTTATGATCTGGAGATGAGATCCCAGTGAGAGTAACAAAAGTCATGAAATCTACCAGTAAGCAGACGGACAGTGTCAAGTCCACGTGCTGGCTTTCTCCACGGACTAGGGCAAGGGAGCCCGCCTGTGCAGTAGGGTCAACGTTTCCAAGGGACTCAGCACACTGAGATCAGGGAATGCTTTAGGTCAACCCACCAGTATTCTACCCAGAGTCTGTGGTTGGGACTTCCTGGTCAGCAATAGTTAAACACTACATTGTGTCTCTCTGTTGTCTGCGGCCGTTTCACAGTCAGTTTATGGAAAAGGTTTCTGTGTGTTTCTTGTTATGCATGTTACTCACTTTCCCCTGACACAAACATGGTTATAAAAATGTTACCTGTGGTGAAAAACCACAGGTTGGATGTGAGACCAACGCAAGAAGCTTGGATTCCAAATACAGCACGATTTCATCTGCACACATTTACAATTTGGCTTAATTTCAACAATGCAATTTTTCCCACTGTTGTGGTAACATTTTAAAATATTTTTCTGACTTTAAATGCAGCCTTGAACGTAAGCAAACACCATGTTCTAATGTAAGTTTCGCCAGTTCAGGCCACTTATCTGCACAGGTGTCTGCTTGTCTGAAGACTGTGTGAAATAAATGTTTTAAGAGTAGAGTTAAAAAAGAAAGTGGAGTGAAATGGCTGGGAAGGACTTATTTGCCGTGAGTATGTTTTGATCTCAACAAGAAGTGGTAATACGTCATGTAAATCAAACTAATGTCAAGTTTCATGACATAAGCTATGGTTTTCCCAATAGCGTCAAGCGAAAGCCTGCAGGAGAAATTTTGAGAAGCATTTCCGTGTTAGAAGTGTTCACTCATTTTTGGCGTGTTTGCTCTGGCCTGGAAATGCACCAGCATCAGAGAGCGTTTAAAGCAAGAAGGGTTCCTTGCTTTCTGTTGCTTGTCTCTGTGGTTGTAAATGGCAGATAATCCATTAGTAAACACATCGGCATTTACTCAACTGTGGGTCTGCCAGACACTACAGCAGACAGTGGACACGGCCTCAGTCAAGAGTTCTTGGAGAGGGTAGGTTTGCAGTATGAAGAGCTGGCCCATTTGCAGGCTGTCAGCTGATCCATGGCACAGAGGGAATGTAGAAATAAAAATAAACCTGAAGTAAAAATAAAATCTTTGCATAGTTCTCCAGTAGTTCTCAACCTCATTGTTAAATAGCTTGCCCTCCCCACAGCATGCATGTGTGTGTGCGCACACACACACACACACACACACACACACACACACCACCTCCACCACCGCCATCACTCAGGAAAAGACCTTTGTGTCTACTCAGCTCCATTGTTGGAAAAATTTTTGATGGCTTTATTAAAAAATCTGGAGCAAACGACAGAAGAATGGACACATCTGGGGATGTTGTACTACAATACAACTGCCATATCCAATACATGCAATGTTATCTTAATCGAGAGAAATCGGAGGCAAGAAGCCTTATTTATGATTTCTGCATGATTCTGTGTAGATGAAGGTCAAATGCAGAGCCAGGAGAGGATAGTGAGAGTCAGCAGAGTGATGATCCCCCGGGTTCAGAGGGGGTCCAAGGGATTCGAGGTAGACGCTTTCTTGGATGCTGGTCAGCTTTGGCCTGCTGTCAAGGTTCTATGTTAAGGAGACAAATGTATTGGTTATAATTCTGCAAGTGTATGGTTGTGACTTTGCATTTCATTATACATTAATTTGTTATGAAAAGAAAAATAATAAAAATTATTTAAATCTGTATTATTTATGACATCCATTGATCTGATATTTTCTTTGAAAAGCATAGAAGGAAAGATATGTTGCTTGATATAAAGAACTGCATAGATGCTTAAAGGAAGAAAAATAAGATGATAATTTTAGATTTTTGAGAAACAGAATATTCCAAGATAAGCTTCTATATACATACAGTGTTTTACTGTACAGCTTTGTCCATGGCATTACATGTTTAATAGTATTTTTGCAGTGAAGTGTTTGAAACAGTGGACAATAGATAGATAGCTACATGGGTGAATTTCAAGTGCTGGCCAGGTGAATGGCAGGTGCTGATTGTTCCAGGTCCAGAGCAAGTTATTGGTGGTGCTTGCAATGTCGTGACTGACAGTGGCTGGGCAAGCTGTGACCTGCTGTGGAATCAGGGTGAGCCTCCACCAATACTGCTTTGTTTCGCAGCATATTCTTTGTCTTCTGCTTGGAATGGATTTGGCCTGCCCTTCTCATTAGGGCACCATCATTTCCAAGCTGCAGGGACGGGTGGGTCAGCAGGTGAAGCTCTTGCAGAAGTGCCATCAGTCTTGCGTGGCTACCAGTCTTTCATCTTGCTCCACCCCCAGCGAGTCCGGTCCAGAGGAAAGCCTTAGATTCTTAGAAGTCAGTTACCCTCTGCTTGCGAGTGCTTCATGAAGGCGCCAGTTGGTGATTCTTGCTCTCTGTATCTTTCCCTCTTTGGCGTTGGTTGTGTGGAGCTTGGGGTCTGGAAAGGAAGCTAAGCAGCCTCCATCTCCCCCGTGACCCCTTGCTGGATTTTGTTGGTTCACAGAAGTAAGTCCTGTCATTGAACCAAGCACATCTTGCTGGCTCTATGTGGCAGGTCTCAGGATAAACAGATCTGTTTGTTTCCTTGGGCTGTCCCTTTGGTAGCACTGACTCCAGAATGTATGCCTCAGTACATTTCCAGCACCTGAAAGCTACAGCTGCGTTTTCCTGGCTCACAGCAGTATTTTAGAATCTTTGTGACACATTTTCTCCACTTTACAAAGCCTTAACTTTGCTAAATACTGCCTACTTACTCAGAATATCTTTTGACTTAGAGAAAAGCTTTGAGAATACATAAAAGAAAGAAAGGAAACCCAGCTTTCCCATCCCTTTTGTAACTGGAAGGTTTTCCCTTGTGTTTAAAGGCTGGCTTCCTGACACAACGAAAATGGCAAAGTAATTAAGCCAGCTGTTTGTGACAGCATCTGTGTGTGTATTGCAACCTGCCTTAGCCACACCCAGCAGTGCACAGCAACTTGGAGGGACAGATGAAAATCGGTTGTGCTGTTCTGCTTAAGGCATGCTGAGTATTTGGAGGCTGCAAGCCTTCATGTGTATTTGATGTTTTTTTTCCCATTGGATGCATCCTAGGACATCCAATACTTTACCAGAGGCTCTCTGACCAACTGGTGCTAGGACCCATGGGACAGGAGTTAGCAGTAAGACTGCTTCCTCTCTAACTCTGAAAGTCAGGTCATGGAGCCAGAAGAGTTATCTGAAGAACAAGAGCTGACGGAGTTCTCCTTGTTGGATTTTGTCTCATCTGAGAACCTTAGTATGATTTCTCATTTTGGAATTAGAATGTCTTTTCTGTGCTTTATCTACTAATGTGTGTTGGATGCACATGTGCCTGTACTTTCAGATGTACATTCGGTGTCTTGTTCAGAGCTAGAGATGTTCATCTTCGCTCTCACCCAGATCCTATTCAGTTGAGATCTTAGACGCAAGTGTTGGTGCTCCAATGAATTAAGTCCTCTGAGGCTGTTGAAAGAAATGATGTGACAAGGACATACTTTAAAAATACATAAACATACACATACTTGTTTTAAAGGGCAGAGTTATAGAGAGGGAGATCTTCCATCTGTGAATCGACTCCCAGGTGGCTGTTGCAGCCAAGGTTAGGCCACCCCCAAATCAGGAGTCAGGAGCTTCTTCCACATGCAGAAATTCCACGTACTTGGGCCACCCTTCCTTGCTTTCTCAGGGAACTGGATTATAAGTGGAACAGCCAGGCCATGAACTTGAGCCCATATAGGATGCCAACTCTGCAGGAAGTAGCTTTACTCAGTATGCCACAGTACTAGCATTGGGTATAATGCTTTGAATGCCAGCGACCAGATACTGCTGAGTTCGTTCCTTCTTGGTTCATGGTTAAAGTTCTCATCCCCACAGTGATAGCATTTGAAAGTAGAGCCTTGCTTTGTGTAATGTTGAAGGGCTGGAATTGATGTCCTTGTAAGTAAAGATGCCAGAGCGCTCTTCTCTTTGTGAGAATGTAATGAGGCAACAATCATTTGGGAAGTAGGAAAGTCTCACAAGTTGCCAAATCTGGAACCTTGTTCTTGAGGTGGCTGTAGTGGGACATCCACAGCTTCGCTCCAGAGCACTGAGGGGCAGTGGGGAGTGTGACGTCTTCTTCCTCTGGAGAAATAGAAGTCATTTTGGTAGCTTTCAGGTTCCTAGAGTGTGTGCTCAGTGCTGGACCCGATGCCTCCTTGTGCTCCAGGGATGTGTGAACTTCCACAGTGATGCGGTGATCCTGTGACGAGCACACAAGGCCCACGAGTACTGAAGGGGTGGAAGCTGCAGGTGTTCCCTTCCAGGCTGAGCCGTGGAAAGCCCCACTCCTGCGCCTGCAGAAATCCTATCAGAGAGAGAGCAAGAAGAGCAAAGCCCGGAGAGTGTTATCATGTGAAGAACTGCGATTTCAAGATTAACAGCCTAATGTGGCTGGGCTGTTTTAACCAATTTGTGGAGTGTTTCAGATAAATTGGAGCCTGCTCCGTAATTTACACTTCCTGTCAGCTCCTCTGATGTGGTCACCAGTGTCTGCTGCCACTGGGCAATGACTAGCTGAGAAGGATATAAAGTAAGGGCTCCTGGTTTCCAACTTGATATTTTATAAGGCACAAATTACTTTGCTTTTTCCACAAATTGGTCCTCTGCAAGCTTGGCATGCATCAAGTCGTTGTGGTCTGAAAAGGGCCTAAGGAGCAGGAGACACCTCGTCAGCCAGTTATGATCTAGAGCAGTTACTTGCACATGTAAATCTCCGTGAAAGCGGCTCTGAGTAGAGATCTCCATCTCTGGCATTAGCTCTCAGGATGTGTGGTAATGAGACGTGTGCTGGGCCTCTTCCCGTTGCTGGCAGGCACCGTGGGAAAGCTCCTTTCTCCCTTTCCTGGGTTTAGGGTGTTTTTCTAGATGGGTGAAAGTGAGCAGCATCACTTGGTGTAGGGCTAATATTGGACTTGAAATCCACAGGAGGGATTTCAGGTGGCACCTTGGTGGCCAGATGGCCCACACTGAGAGGACACACTTTGCACAGAAACAAGCAAAATGACAATGTCTGGCCCTCTTCTGACGAAGTTGAATGGGAAATTGGTTATCTTTCCAATCCACCTGGTTTTGTAAGGAGAAAAAAAATCCATCCTAATATGTGTAGCAAGTGACATCATGTGTGGCAGAGGAATGGCAAGAGAGCGGACAGCCAGTGAGCTGCAGCCTCTGCCTGGGTATCTTAAGTAGTTGGTATCCCCCCTGCAGTGCAGGCAAGAGTCCAAGGGCTCTGGCAACCCTAGTTTACCGCAGCCAGGATGTCTGTGTCTTCCCACTGATTTTTTATATTGAAATCAGAACTCATAAAGCGAGGCTTTGGGTGGTGGTGGTGGTAACGGTGAACAGGCCCTGAGCCCATGACCCTCACGAATGGCTTCGTGCTCTTTTGCCTGCAGCATAGGCAGCTGCTTAGTTCCTGCCCCTTCCCAGCTGGGCTCCCACTGTCTGGAACTGGGAAAGGGGCCCTCACCAGCACCCGGCCTTGTCAGCACTGGATTGTGGACCTTTGGCCTCTGTGACTGCAAGAAATGTATCTCTTATGGGTGAGTTAGAATTCTTGGTTACCGCAGTCCACAAGATCATTCTGGTAACAGTCTTTGCCAGGCTCATCTGTCGCTTGACCGTGAAGGAGATGTCTTATCATGATAGTTCATTTTCTTCCCCTCACTTATTTTTCAAAAGCAGTCCTCCATGGACTGATTTGTTCATTTAATCTAATGAAAACTGATGGTCAAGGGTGGAGGACAGGGCCAGAGAAATGGGAGGGGAGAGCTAACTTAGTTCTCTATCAAAGAGGAAAAGGAAGATGAGGTTCAATTAAAATGCTAGAAGCAAAGGATATGGAGGAATGTTTAAGGTTTTGCTGCCTTTATATCAACTGTAGGAGAAAACAACCTAGCGTTTACTATAGTATGAATAAGCTTTTCAACATTTCGTGTCAGGGTTCTTAAATTTTTTCTTTGGATTTCTGAATTTTCTGAAGAATGCAGCATTACTATGGCTGTCCCAGGTGTGATGTGTTTAAGAGCTGTACATCACTTCCCCAGCCAGGCTCCAAGAACTGGCAGTCATGGGCCCAATCCTGACACGGCCCCTTAGGACAGAGGCTTGCTGCTGAAAGCCAGGCAGTACCAAGTGGCGGGATCATCATGCTGCAGAGGACACAGGGGTGGCCTTGTAGCAGGGACCATGCAGCATGTGGAGTGCAATATGTTGACATTTTTGTTTAAATTCTTCACTTGGAGAATGTTTGAATCACATGCAGACGTAAGGAGTGATCCAGAGGCAGTCCTGTTGTCTGTTCCCAGGTTCTCTTCTGGTCCCATCTGGCAGTCCCTAGCACAGTAGCACAGCAGGACACCTTTGCAGAGGTGCCACAGCACCAACCCATCAGCAAACGTCCGCCTGTCCCCGCCCTCTGCCCTCCCCACCACCCTCCAAGCCCCGCATCTGCTCTCTGCTGCCATACTGCTGAGCTGTGGCTCCTGCAGAGACAGAATCCTACAAGAGGTCGCCTTTCAGAACCGGCTTTTCTCCCTTAGCCTGCATATCTACAGGTTACACAGTCTGTTGTGGCTAAATTCCAATTATTTTTACTGCTAAATACTATTCTCTTGTCCAGGGTTCTCCCACCCGCTCCCCCCTACCCGCTCCCCGGGAAGTTGTTAGAAAGTGAAATTTAAAGTGTGCTTTTACTCTGGTGGCAAAAATGAAAAAGCATGCGTAATTTTTCAACTTGGCATTTTCTGAGTATTATGGAGAAAAAATTGCCTTGAAAGAAACTCATCATTTCATTTAATTTGTCCACTGATTTTTAGGGGTTGCCCCATGTGTGTACCAGTTTAACTATAGGCTTTTTAAAGTGCATCCTGAGGTTGTGTGTGTGTGTGTGTGGTGGGGGGTGTTAAGCCTTCCTTGTGCATTTGTATACCTGTATTTCTGAGAATGTACCTTTCCATTGATGTGCAATGACTGGGAATAGAGAAGCCACATGGTTTTTGAAGAACCATCGCTATTCAGTGTTGACTGTTAAGAGGCGGTGTGCATGTCACTGTGGCGTGTGAGATTCCGGCTTCGCTGCAGCCCTGCAGACTTTCAGGCTTGCCTCGCTTTGTGTTTTAGTCATTCAGCTAGGCACGGTGTTTTCTCGTTGGAGTTTTAATTTACATTTTGGCAGTGGTTAAATGTGTTCAATTCCTTTTCATGTGTTTTTGGAAATCAGTATGTTCTGTCTTGAAATGGTCATTCATATAGTGCACGTTTTATTACAATAATTTTCCCAATCCCACTTTTATTCATAACTTACTGCTATGTTTGCTGTTTCAACGTGCAGCAGCTCCATAGGCATAAAAATGATCTTGAAATAATTACATCTGAATAAAATCCAATTTTGCCCTGTAAATCCCCTCTTATGAATATATTTCATGAAACATATCTTTATGTCATCCTGTGACTCCTACCAAGTGAAAATGAAAAACAAAGTAGGGCTTTACTCCCCATTAAAACGAGGAAATCTTAACCTAAAGTACAGGGTGTGCCTTAATGAACTTGGAGTTGACTAAGGGAAGCTTGGATGGTTTGTCCTCTTAATTGAAGGATGCATTCACTAGCTCCTTCGTAATCCAAAAAGAAAATCAGACGGCATTAGAAAATAACACTTTGTTATGTATACTACATTACTGTTATAATGAGAGGTACAAAACATGAAAAATTCAAAGTATGATCATATGATGGTTATGTAATTACGATGTTTAATTGTAAGGTGTTTCAACACAGAAGTGCAGTACGTAGTGACTGTGCTCTACATGCTAGTTATGTAATTCTTGAAAACAGGTAAAACATTGCAGTGACATGACTATGTGATGGAACATGTTTTGAGCTGTGTGATGATGGGCAGCCATTTGGTGTGGTGGTCGAGCTTCTGGGACAGGCATGTCCCATGCCACAGTACCTGAGTTCAGTACCACTCTGTGTCTTCCTTGACCCTGGAAAGTGAGGAGGGAGCACATCGCTCAAGAACTTGAATCTCTGCCACCCACATGAGAAACCCGGATCTGGTTTCAACTTTCAACTTGCACTTCGCTCAGCTCCAGCTGTCTGGGGCCTTGGAGGAGTGGGCCGGCTGATGCAAACTCTACCCTTATCTCTCTGTATCTTTATCTAATTGTATTTTTTAAAGACATGCATTTACACGTGCTAATACCTCCAAAATCTGGCAGAAAAACAATTAAAATTGATACGTTTCTAAATCTTCTAACGGTTCACATAACATGAATTTACTCTGAACTTCTGAACACCCTGCTGTCTGCCTTATTGCTGCCACGATAGCACTCCTGTAGGAGTCTGCAGTGTCTGCAAGTGTGTGGCACTTGTACGTTTGGAGTTGTGAGAGCTCAAGCTCAGTCAAGCTGGGAGGTTCTCCCTTGACCTGTGAGGTCAGGTGAGCCGCTGCAGAGATGTGGGTCCCAGCTGGAGTGTGAAGTCCATTAGCAGCTGATGCAGCAGGATTCCATGAAGCACTGGGTTAATCCAATGTGGTAGGACACAAAGCTAACTGCATTTCCCAGGAATGTGGCCACAGAATTGCGGAATGCAGGACCTAAGCAGAGGGCCAGACTCCTCCCTCCTGCTCTGTAAAGCTCTGGGACAAAGAGACCCTCTCCAGGGGCCTGTTCCGGCCTCCGTGCACTGAAAGCATTGAGTTCTGAGAGTTGATTCTGACAGGTGTCTTGGTTCTGTTTAGCTCTGCAGTCACACTTTCAAGTTGGGATGGTGTAAGTGACCTGTGTCAACCATCACCTGGTCATCCACAGGATCAGCAGTCTGCTCCGCTACCTGGGACGCTGTCCGGGAGCTATCAGGCTGAGAATGTAATCGAAATTTGTGAGCAAAGAGAGGGTTCCTCATTCGTAAAGTAAGGCTATTAATAAGTGCATCCTGCCTGAAAGTGTCTGTGCAAATGAAATCCATTTCTTTGTAGGAAACACTTCATGTTCTGCTTGCCACAGAGTACCTTTGAAGCATGTAGCTTATTTGAATATTATTAAAATTTCCTTTTCAGTCTTAACATTTCCATAAAGTGAATCGTTGCTAAGACCTGAATGGGTACTATAAAAACTTTGTGATTCCTTGAGTCATGGGTGAGTTTCTTTAATAGAGAGACCTTTAACTTCAGTTACATTGAGAAACTTCACTTACATAAAAGATGTAGCAAAGGTCTTCAAAAGCAATTGTCACTTTTAGAAAGTTTTTTGCTTTATTCTACAGTTGTCATTCCATATGTCTTCAACTTTGTGTATCCATTAGGTTATGAAAAGCCCAAGAAATTAAAATGCTTGAGATTTCTTTAAAAAAACAAAGACCTTTAAAGACCTTCATTCTATGTGTTCTGTGGAAACATCAGTTGAAAACCACACACTGTTTCTCTGTGTCATGGTGCTTCAGACATGTTTGCATAAGCACGAGAGACATGCCCACGTCTGATGGTGCATTTCCGCATTTAGGCATAGAACCAGCCACAGCTTTGCGTTAAAGGCAGGTGTCTGCCTGCTGGCAGTGCAGTGCATGGCTTTCAGTCTCCCCTCCCTCTGCAGCTCTGAAGCTTGGGGCTGATGTCTCAGGAAGTATCAGAGAAGTATCCTGAAGGGCTGTGTGCAGTCCAGGCAGGCCTGCCGTCTGCCCTGCTCCTAGAATGGCACACCCACGTGCCCAGACGGCCGAAGCATGCTGCATCACAAAAGTGGGATGTCTGAAGTTCCCCATGCTGTGTGTGTTTCCGTGGAGATGCCGTACTCACAGCAGCTATGCAAATGAAGCATCTCATGCCCCAAAGGAGGGAAAAAAACACAAGTTGTAAAATAGCCGCTTTGGGAAGGGATGCGCTGTGTTTTAATTAAAAGCCAGGGACCTGTGTTCTTACAGGTGGAATCACGTTTTGAGAGGTTGCTGCAGGATGACTATGTTCAAAGGGATGAGAAGGTAAATCAGAAACCAGGAGAAAATGAACACGTGGTACAGATGCCCTGTTTGATGACAAGTTCATCAACCTGGTGGGAGACGTCAGTTCCAAAGAATGGAAGGAGCCACTGGATTGGCTGCTGTTTCTCATTGCACACAGCTGACATTTTGCTGCAGGTGGTCCTCTGTGGGGCTGCCTTGTACATGCTAGGATGTTAGCAGCATCCTTCATTCCTACTGCCGGAAGCTAGGAGCAGCCCTGGCCCCAGCCAAGGATATCTCCAAAGGTTGCCACTTTCCCCTGTGGGAGTAGCACAATCTTCATCAAGTTCAACACACCAAAAACCTGGCAGGGTGTGCCTTGGAAACCTGTACAGCATCCTACAGATCCCTGGGAACTCCCTGAGGAGCAGGGCTGCGTGTGTCCTGATTTCAAGCTCACAGTCCTTAGTTCAGTTAGATGTGCTGTCCTTATCCACTGAGAAAGTTAGGTGGTTCCTGCTACACAAACAAGGCAATGTCCTCCAGGTCTCTGTCTGAATAGAGCCTGTGTGCACATTGCCTTACACCCCAGTCCCTTTCTTTGTTCTGAGGCTCCCAGCCATGCCCTTACAGTGTTCAGTCTCCGATTCTTGCTCTGACTTCTTGAGCCTCCGAGAGCACCTGTTCACCTTTATGCACGATAGTTTGGGGCAGGGAATAGAATGGGATGAGCAACAAACAGGTGCCAGAGTACAGTTGCCTAGGAGGAGTAAGTTCTAATTTTCTACAGCAAAGCAGAGTGAATTAATAAATCTTAAGAAAATAAGAAAAAAGGAAAATACCAAGGAATACAGAAATAATGTGAACTCAGGCTTGTTTTTGAAAGTGTCATAGTTTGAAGAAGGTGATCATGACGCTTTTAGGAAATATTTCTGTAAAACGCAGAGGACAGCAGGTCAAGTCCTTTGCTCCTGTGCCAAAGTTGAAATGTCTCCTTCTAGGTTTTGAGTTCCGTTCCCTAGGGGCGTTGCAGAAACTGGTGTGGACAGCCATTCCTTTATGTTTGAAGATGGGACAAAGTGAGTGGTAGCGACCATCTTTCGCACTGGTTTGATTTGTGGATATCAGGGCTGTGTTCCTCACTTGTCTGGCCGGTGCAGATGGAGCTGCCTTACTGTTTCAGTACACACCTTTCCACCAAAGGCTGGTTTCCTGGTTAGTTTTCCCCCTTGGTTGGGCACTCACAGTATTCGCATATTTGTGGAATTGTGAGTTCTGCTGAGGCCTTGGCGTTGATCTCCATAAACACTCTGGAAAGTGTTTGTGGTGAAGATACAGACGGTAAAAGCAAGAGTGGCCAAAGTCACTCAAGAATGCATTCTGTATCCCACCTATCCCAACACCAATCTCTCACCTCAGCCTCTGCTATCTGCGTGCGTGTGTGTGTGTTTGCTAATCTAATGATATTTTTCTCAGAACTTCAGAGATTAATATTCTGCATGTTTATTGTCTGAACAGGTGTTTTCACCTGATAATGGCTCATTCATTTTTTTTGCTCCATTTTCTGTTGGGCTGTGAGTCATTGAAGAACAACCTCAAGGAATTCTCTCCCCACTGCACAAGTTAGTTTGTGTGTGATGGCTTACAAGTACCTCCTCTCACACTGTTGCTTGTCATAGGCCTTTCGCAATCCATCCTCTGTTCCCCAGAAAAATCAATAACTTTTACTTAAACTCATTTATCTTTGCCTTTGCAGTCGTATGCCATGTGGCTCCTTCAGAATATCCTTCTTTACCATGATGTTGTGTGGTTTTCTTTATTTTTCTTCAAGGTTTTGGGGTATTTGAGATCTCTTTGATATACAATCCAGGTGAATTCATTTTTATTCTGTCCCTTTTCTGTGTCTGATTTTGTGGCAGTTACAATGTTCCTCAGTTTCGGTGTGCTTCAAAATACTTCTCAATCTGTTAAGATATTTGGTTAGGAATACATTTTGCAGTGTTTATAGCTATATGAGAAAAATTGTCCTGAACGGCATTGTTGGCGCTCCCACTGGGTTCCTAAAGCTGATTTCTCTGTGATCTGTCAGACTTGGCCAGTCCTGTGCAGGTTAGAAATCTGAAGGATGGAAAATGTAAGGCTAAGTTAGTATTGAAGTGATTTCTTCTTTTTTCTTTTCTTTTTTAAAAATAAAGATGCATTTATTTATTTATAGGAGTTGAGACAAGGAGAGACAGAGGGGACTTCCGTTTGCTGATTTGCTGTGCAAGTGACTTTAACAGTCAGGGCAGAGCCAGGCTGGAGCCCAGAGCCCAGACTTTCTTCTTTGCCTTTGAAATCTGTGGTGGTGGCCACAGCACTTGGGCTATCATCTCCTGCTTTTCCCAACCCTCCCAAACGACGTAGATTGGAGATGGAGCAGCTGGAACACAGGTTGGTGCCTACATGAGGTGGTGGTGGTGGTGAAGGTGGAGTCTTTGCCCAGCATGCCAATCACTTTTCTGGTATTAAGTCAGAAGCTTAGAATTCTTCTGTAAGAAAATGAATAAATGAATGCCTAAACATCTTATCACTCTTTTCCTCTGTATGCAGAAATTTGATTTCAACTCAGCTACCTCAGTTCTTAGGATAATTCCGTGAAAGACCAACTCCTCTTTCCACCATGTGACACATCTCAAAACCCGAATTCCCATTGCACTAGCTGTTCATTTTTATACTTTGGTCTCACAACAGAAAAGAAACCCAGGCAGAAAAAGTCACAAAATTGCAGTGGATTTGATTGAAAGTGACTTAGGAAAGATGTAAACATCCTATGAACCATTTATAAAATCTTTGATAGTTCTCACAGTGTACAACATTTAAAATCAAAATTCAAAGGAAACCCATTTGCCCCAAAATGCTCACAAGAAAAGATTGCAAAGACTAATTTTTACAGCTGAACAAGCAGCACTCATCGCTCAGTAGTTGGTTAATATGAGCATGTTCCTGGGGCTCAATGCTGAGGCAAATGGGTATAGCTCTTAACTCATTGTGTGACCTACTGGTGGGAATCTGGTCTTTTGAATTTTCACAATCCGAGTTGGGCGAGTTGCTTCCCAGGCATTGGTGATTTGGAGTAGTGGTTTCATGTGCATGAAAGCATCATACTCTTTCTTAGCTGACCAGTTTCCAGTGGGCCACTTCTAGCCACTTACCCTACCTGCCTTTTTCTCACCAGCATGTCAACTTAGGGTCCTGTAGGCCAGTGGTACCTGGTTGGGCTCAGCCTCTCTCAACTTGTTGTGCTTGACTAGTTGGAGCATCATGGTTGTGTTTTGTACATTTGCAAGAACTGAGGACATTAGTACATGTTCAGTGAGTCCTCCAGTTGAAAGGCAGCTAGAGATCCTGGTCTAGTTAAATCCATTTAATAGAAACATACAGCTCACAACTCACAACCTTCTCTTTCAGATGGGGAAGGTAAGACACTCTTTCATTAGATGAGCCTCAACTGCCATCTTTTTCAAGAAAATAAGCACCTTTGGATAATTCTGAATTTTCAGTCAAGTAAACCGTGGTTGCTTAATGTAAATAGCTCTGAAATAGTGAAGTCTACTTTGTCCAGCATGTTCATGTTTTTGATTGTAGGATTAAATCTAGTTTTGTTATGCTTCCTTCTACCTTAAATCAGGTATTGAAAATTCAATGCATGAAATAGTTTTGTGTTCACAGAATCATAGGCTTTGAGAAAAATCTTTTGAAATCATTTTGTTCAAATTCCTTTTTCATAAGTATTTTCTATAAATAACTCATAGATAGTCAATATCATCTCACTTGACTGAATTCTAGCATGCAGGGATGAGGAATAATAGGAGTCTGAAAGTATGGTTTTGAGGCCTGGGTTGAATTCTGTGTCCATTACTGATGTTCCCTAGACCTAGTTGCTCTGTATGTGGACATGGAGGTAAGTGGCCGTACCCGAAGTACTGCTGGCCTTTAGTCCTCCTGAGTGTCACCTCTTGTTTCTGGACAGCTTGAGTTAATGTGACGCAAGAGGTGGATGCTTGTAGGAGCTGGTAACCCTGTTGGCTTCTAGCAGTTCTTGTTCAGAAGAGGTGCGTAGAAGAAGCCACTGATTGCAGCTGTTAAATGGCACACGAGTTACAGTAACTGGGAGTATTGCAGGGTCCTCCTTTTTGTGCCCAGCCTTGCTGACATAGGAGATTGCGTTTTGAGAGTGAATATGTTCTCTTGGGGGTAGTTTGTAAAGAGAAGCTAAGACTTCTGTCAGCGGAGTCTGGGACTCTTACTTCCAGTTTTCCCTGCTGTATAAGTAGAGAAGTCATGCAGGTATTATGACCCAGTGAAGGACACCCATAGGCCAGTGATATCTTGTTGGGCTAAACCTCTTTCTACTTGATGTGTCAAGAAGGCCCAATTGAAAATGCATTCTTAAAATGTTAGGTGATCCTGCTTTGAAACATATTTGAAAAGCTTCACTCCTCCCAAGACATTATTGCAACAGCTTAATATGGACCAGCTAGGCAGAAGGTGGGACCCTGACACCAAAGCCAGGTCTCCTGTGTCAGTGGCATCCTGCCTCCTGAAGGTTGGAGAGGGAATGTGGAGCAGAGCTGTCATGTGGACCCGGCACTCTGGAAATGGGTGAGGCACCCCAAGTTGCGCCAAGAACATGCATCCCAGCTGTTTCGTGAGACTTTTCCATGAGCCCTACTAGACAAGACATTGTGTTTCTCCAGTTCTACCCTCTCCTGTGAGTAGCAGGAGGACATGCCGAAGGCAGAGCATGGGGCTCCACACTGGCGAATGTACCGTCATCCCCTGTTCCTCCATGAACCATACCCTCACCTGGGGCCTTGTCTCACACCCCACCCCAGGCTGCCTGGGCCAGAATTTGTATTTTACACAAGATTTACAGGCCTTGGAAACACACAGAGGTCTTATAGCCTCTTACCACCTGCAGAGAGTTAGCCCCAGCGTGGTTGGTCAGGACCTGAGGCAGGTCGTCTTCAACCCTCACAGCGGATATCTCCTCCAATGCGCTCACTCCACTTTCAGAGCTGAGACATTTCTCCTGGGAGAATCGGGGGCCTGAGATACCAGGTGTTTCTGTTGCATAGTCATTCCCTCCTTGGTGCTGGACTATCTCAATCGCACTATCTTCCTCTTTATTAATAAACTTGAGTGTCTTGCCTGCAGAGCCACAGCAGTGTGCATGGTTGGCTATGTGTGTGTGCACGCCTGGAAGTGCATTCACTTAGGTTTTACTTAGTGAATTCCCCAGATACCTGGAAGAAACACATCAGAGCAGTGCAAGCATGCTTTTTGGAGAAAATAAAGCTGTGGTAAATAAATGGACACATTTCTTTAAACGTTGGAATTTCCCCAGAGTCTGTGAGAGCTGGTGGAAACAGTGCTTGTCTCTGAAAAGTAAATTGAATGCCTTTAATCAAATTGCTTCAGGGAGCTTCGGCAGCAGTCAAGTGCACTGGGAGGTGACCTTCCACTAGGGTTCCTGTTTGCTGGCTAATTCTTTCTTTCTGTGCTGTTTTTCTCTCTCCCTCTTTTGGAAAGGTTGGTAAATAGACCATTGATTTCAGAATATCTGTGCCGGTTTTCATTCCCAACAATGGAGGGCCCTGCCAAGTCTGAAAAGAAAGAGAATTGGGAGTTAAGGGAGATCTGGAAGAACTGAAATGCCAGAGAGAGAGAGAGCGAGCGAGTGCGCGTTGGAGGAATAGCACCGAGAAGACAAGCAGACAGGTGAATTTACTTGCCAGGAGAAATGTTTGCTTTGATCATGCAGTGGCGTCAGTGTGTGAGGGAAAATACCCATGAGCTTATGAACCGAGTACCTGCAGAAAGGCACTTTAGAGATGTAGCACTCCTGAGAGACGGGGGTGCCTGTGCATCAAATGCTCCATGTGCTGTTCAACCAACAATGCAACTAAGGCCTTGTGGAAAGTAGTGCATCACAGATGCTTAAGAAGCAAGGGTGCTAGAAGTTAAACCCTTACCTACTGCGTTTATTCTAGAAGCTGTCTCCTTTCTCTCTCCTGTATTTCTTTTACTCCACTGGTAAATTCTGCTCCACGTTTTCCCAATAGCTCTGAATCTCTCTCCAAGTTCAAGTCACCATTCTTGTAGCCCATTCCTGTAAGCTCCAGCCACAGCAGATTGCATTCAGTCCCTCAAGTCTGCAACGCTCTTCCTTACCCAGTGCCCTTGCTAAGGTTGTTTCTGCCTTTTTTTATCCATTGGCTACATCTTTTCTGCTGGCTCCGCTTGTGCTTCGGCTGTCTGTCTCTTCCCCGTGCAGCATTTCATGTGGGTCTACCTGATTAGACCTCTCAACATATGCGCTGCATTTAGTAGCATGTTAGCCATGATTTTCAGTCTGTTCTGTGTAACAGATTAGTAAATAGAGACATTGTTAGGCTGGCTTTGTAATGTGCCATGTAAAGCCCAGCACTTCTCAGAGGGAGATGAGTGCTGCAAAGGATTCTGCCAGGGCGGTGGCCTGGAGTGAAAGCAGACTGGGCATGTGGCCAGCAGACATGCCAGGGCGCAATGCTGGGCAAGGAAGGTTTGCTGTTAGGGGATTTTTCCCAGGCAAGAAGAGACAGAATAATCTCAGCAGAGATGAGAACTCTGGGAAGAAGCTGAGCTCTCAGCTTGACTGATGTCCACATTCCAGTTCTGTTTTAGGGCCAAAGGCCTTTAGGGCTGCAAGGATAATGGGAGTGTTATAAACAGCTGTCTACACCCAGCCTTGCTTGCTTCAGAGGTGCAGGCCTGGTCTTGCTGGGGGCTTTGCTGGTCAAGGCGCTCCTGCTGCTCCTGCGCTGATCCGCGTAGCAGCCCAGCTGGCTCAGAGTGCACTCCATTCTACCCGAGTCCAGCCTCTGCCAGCTTGTGTGGGTCAATTCTAGCAGTCCTTCAAGCTCACTTGTTAGGACATCCATGCTGTCAAATTAAGACACAAGTTTCTGTTTGGTTATCGCTGTGACGATGAAATCCGAGCTTTCAGTGACCTACTCTAGTTTTGCCTTTTCCATAAGCCTTGCGGGGTTGATAGAATTTTCTGCTGTGGAACTTCCTTGGTTGTATACCTGGAGACGACTTTGACCTGCTGGCTGGTTTATTTTTGGTCTCCCGTTGAGCAGGATGTTTTCTGGGGCATGCAAATGCTCAGAGAGCTGCTTCAGAGGTCCCATCACTTAGCACACAGAGCGTGCAAACAGTCTACAAAAAGTTCAGGGAAAATTCACATTATTGTTTCATGCCATTTTCCATGAGATTTTTGATGCACTCTCCTGGGATTGATTTGCAATAAATATTTTAAATGATTCATACATTTTTGTATGAATAAGGCATGTTAAAATACTGCATGTGTAAGCTCTTAGATTTTAAAGCTCATATATGTTACTGGATTCTAGGACTTTCTGGCCAAAATTTCCAGTATAAAATATGTGTTATTCATATACCATGTATAAGCATCCACAGATGTTGGTATGTGTGTGCATATACACACACAGGGCACAGAATCAGGACAATGATAAAACATTAGTTGGAATACCTTATCACATGTCAGAATCATGAGATTGGGGTCCAGGGTGTGCTCCCAGTTCCAACCTTTTGCCTACATCCACCATGAGAGGTGATAGGCAATGGCTCAATTGCTTGGTTTCCTGCCACTCATGTTGGAGATTCAACTGAGGACTGGCCTGGGACCCTTCCCACTGCGTACCAGGCCTGCGCCTCTAGGGCTGTGCTGCTGGGACCCTAACGGTTCCTGGCGACAGTGTGGAAAAGAAGAAGGCGTGCTCTTGGGGAGCTTGCAGTCTGTGAGGAGCAAGTGAATCAACAGATGGTGACCTGGTCTTGCTAACAGAGCAGGAATAGAAGCCCATGAAGACAGAGGAAGACAGGTGCTTCGGAAAGTCTCACAGGAGTGGAGTAGCCTTGACAGTTCTATGTGCTACCTTGACAGTGTATCATAATGGTTTAAACTGTAAAGAAATACACTGCTAAGCAAAATCTCGCATCATATATTGCCATTGGTCTTTTCATGAATATGGTAATGTGGCAGTTAATTATGCCTGCTCTGGAATTCAGCCATGTGGGCTTGACTTCATTTGTAGCAGCTAATGAACAACTCTCTAGCCTAGGGCAAATTACTCAGCCTTGGAAACATCATCTGTGAAATGGGGACAATAGGTGAAATTTACCACATACAGATCCGGTGCTTGCTACTTACAGCTGCTACTGTTCTTGGGAATAAAATAAGGAGTTATAAAATTTGCAACAATCTCTTTGTGCTTTTAAATTGAAGGGTTTGTTTAAAAACACACACCAACAAAGGAAGTAGAGAAATTTGGTGACAAATCCAGCATGCATTTGAGAATATCTAGGGCATGTCTCCTACTGGCACTGATCAGATCACGGTGCTTAGTACTGCACATAATTGCATAGCTCCATTGTTCGGAGCTCACTAGTCCCAGGCACTGCGTGAAACAAACCGCAGACTGGGCAAAAAGCGGCTCATCATTCTGGTGTCCTGCGTGAGCCGGCCTGGGATTCCAGCAGTCATGAAGATGGCCTGTTGGTTAGGCTGCTCTCAACGCGCTTGTCATGGTCCTGCCCACCTGTTCCCAGGCAGTGGCACAGAGACAGCAGTTGGAGCACCGTGTGTGTCTGTCCTGGATGCCTTTGAAGTGCCCTGGTTGGGGCTGCCATTTCTATCTGGATAAATAGACTTGAGCGCCTTCCTGGCAGTGCAAGGGTTTCAGACATTCTCAGGAGGGGACGGGAGAGGAGCTAATTCAAAGCAGTGAGAAGCTTGGGGCCCTAATGAACCCACGTTGGCTATCAATATTGTTTAAAATAAAATTGGCAGCTTGAATAATGAAGTCCTTCAAACTGACCAGATGTTTTGCATTTGGTTAAATGTATTCTAATTAACCAATCAGTCCAAACAACCCACTGAATCTCTTCCTAAAGAATTTCCATTAGAGAACAATAGCAATGGCAAGAATGAAATAGTTCAAACACGTTTCCTTTGGGTTCCTCTTTCCGAGGTGGAAGGACTGGTGAGCGGAGAAACCCTTTTGGAGAAGTCTTTACCTTTAAATTCCTGTGGTTTTCAGCTGACCCAGAACCTCACACTAGGAAAGCTTTGACATTTTGATTTAAAGAAGCTTGCAAAGGGTAAACTGGAAATTTGGAGAGCTTTGGTTTTGAGTTTGTGTGTGCTTCATCGCCTTGTGGGCTGCATCCATGAATCACAGGCAAACTTGTGTAGGATGCTTAACTTCTTATGGCCAGATACACCAGGTAAATAGACGAATGATTTCTGAGCTATCTGAAGCCTGGGACTCAACCTTGTTTTTAAACGTCCACATAACCTGGGAGGTGAAAGCCCCTTTGTGTCACACACAAGGAGAAGGAACTGCTCTGTTCAGCTAGCCTAGTGTGTGGTCCTGGTCTCACAGCCCCTTGCCAATGGATTGTGTCACTGGGAGCAAATATCGTGTCAATTCCTGTGCAGTTGTAATCGGAGATAGGGTTCTTACAGTCTACTTAGTAAGTCATCTAGATCAGTTCCCAAAGTACCTGTTGCAGGATGTGAAGTGGAAACCTGGCTACCTTGCACATTTCACCAAGTTTGTTCATAGGTCGTATGCTCCTGATGTGTCTCAGGACTTGTGTTCACTCTTGATGTAAAATTTGAATCAGGCAGGAATCCTTGGTTACCTCATCTCTGTAAGGTTGTGAAAAAGGTTCTTTGGTATTGCTGGTGGGAGCAAGATGACACCACAGTAGACTTGGCAATGAAAAGCAAAAATATCTATGGATCTAATATTTGACCCAGAAACCTGTTGTTCAGGTATTTCCTAGAAGATACATGTTTTTAAAATGCACTTCATTTTCAGTCCATTCAGATCATCTTTAATAGAAAAACAATGAAAGCACTCAGAATACCCAGTCCTGGGAGACTGAACTGTGGCACGCATCCTCATCGAGTTTCTGGAGCTGTAAACTGATGTGGGCTGTTTTACATGATGTAAAGTGAAACACGTGTGTGGAAAACATATAGTATAACCCATTATGGATAAAAGGGCCAAAGTATGCAGAAATTTCATATCCTTAATTTTAGCAAAAAAACAAAAAACAAAAAACAAAAAACAAAACAAAACAAAAAACCACAGGCAGGACAAATCAACGATGATTGTTTCCTGATACTAGAGGGCCTTGGACGAGGGACGGGGGAAACGCCGCAGGAATCCAGTTACGGAGTCGGCACAGTGTGCTTAATAAGTTCAAAACTAAAATCAGAATTGGAGAAAGAATCCAGTGTTGTAGAATATCCGTTTATAGACCATGGCATCAATCCAGAATTCTTCACTACAATCAGAAATGCCAAACCTGGAATGTGCTGTGTGAGAGCTTTGCTCTTAGAGAATACAAGGAATGAAATATGCTTACATTATAAGGAAATAAAAAACATTTATATGCCTAAAACTCCTTTGATCGGCAGAATACACATCATTTATGGTTAAAGCTTTTCTGTCTTCTGTAACATCTCTAATAATCACCCATTAATTTAATATGGAGTCAGTAAATTCTTGTTTTCGGGAATAAGCAAATAGTTTTAAAGATGTATTAATTTGTTTAAAAAAAGAGTCACACACAGAGAGAGAGAGAAAGAGAGAGAGAGAGAGAAACAGAGGAGAATGAGAGAGAACGAGATCTCCCATCATTGGGTCATTCCTTAAGTGGCTGTGATGGCCAGTGCTGGGTCAGGCAGAAAATAGGAACCTGGAGTTTTGTGCTGGTCTCCCACATGGTTGAGAGGGGCTGAAGTAGTTGGGCCATCTTCTGCCGCTTTCCCAGCCACGGGCTGACTCAGAATAGGAGCAGCTGGGCGGCAGCACAGCTATTCATTCTAGCCGCAGGGCCAACTACTCCTATTCCATGGGAAGGGGACGGGCTTTGTCTCACCTCTGCGCCTCCTCACTGCTGACTGTGCCAGTGGAGCTCTGCAGGCGGCCACATTGACTCTGCATCTGCCCTCCTCACAGCCACAGCTGGATTGTTATCTTTCTGTTGGTGTTACAAGTCTTTGCTAGAATTTCAGCACCCTGATGTTGGTGCGCTCCACAGTGCTCTGTGTATTGGTCCCTGCATTGCATCAGTATTTGATGTATGGTCATTGCCCAGGAAAGATCTGTTGAGGACTGACTCAAAAACTAACACAATCACTGAATAAATTGAGCTGAAACAGGCGTGTTGTCTACTCCTGGGCAGACCCTTCTGCTCACATAGGGAATTTGTATTCATCCATGACGAGATTGTCTGAGGGACACTGCCTGCCAAGGACTGATAGAAGCCGTTGCCTGTAGCTGTTGACTCCCCTTCCTTGGCAGTGAGGTCTTGTGGGAAATTTTTGAGAAGATCCTGACCATCACTAGTAAATGCATGAGCAAGAATCCAGTCGCCTGCCTAGAAAATGGGGCATTTTATGACTTAAAAATCACTGTATGAGAATGATTGAGTGCATGCCAGAAGGCTGGTGCTGTGGCTTTGGAGCCAAGAGATCCCAAGAGAACTTTTTGAGTGTCATTGTGTAGGAGTTTTGTCCCCAAACTCAATTCAGATGAGGGAGAATTTGCAAGCCAGCCAATTTGCCACTTTGAGCTTTGTAACAGAAGTTTCCAGAACTCATATTGCATATACTAGCCCATGTGCCAGGGATACTACATTGAAAGAAAAGCAAATATAACCATAAAATAGAGATTCCTGTGTCAGGCCCAGCACGATGGTTCAGTTGGCTAATCCACTCCCTCCATATGCTAGGATTCCATATGGTACCCAGCTCATGTCCCAGCTGTTCCACTTCCCATCCAGCTCCCCTGCTTGTGGCCTGGGAAAGCAGTAGAAAATAGTCCAAACCCTTAGGACCCTGTACCCGCATGGGAGACCCAGAAGAGACTCCTGGCTCTTTGCTCCTGGCTTCGGATTGGTGCAGCTCTGGCAGCTGCAGTCACTTGGGAGTGAACCAATAGACACAAGCTCTTCCTTTCTGTCTCTCCTCCTCTCTGTTTATTTCACTTTCCAATAAACATAAATAAATCTTTAAAAAGTATAGTATATCAGATAATGTTAGAACTACCAAAAATATTCGAGAGGAGGGCAAATAGAGGATATGGAGGGAGGAGTGACGTTCGCTGGCCCAGAGGTAGCACTGTTCCTGGAAGCAGCTTGTTTAATGTAGGTACACTCTGTGTGTTGGGGAGGTGGAGGTTACATAGAGGAGTATTCCAGGGATGTTGGGAAAGGAATCAGAGCCCTGAGGACCGCTGCAAAGAGAGAGCTTCTGAGCAAAGCTGGAGAGGAAAGGCGCATCCAGCAGAGTCCGAGGTAGTTGGCGGAGCAGCAGGGTGGGGAGATGGGGAAGGCTCCGGAGAGGATCCAGTTCCCTGGGCAGGTGGGGCTCCTTCTAATTTTGGACCAGGAGCTTCCTAAGAAGCCCAGGAGTGGTTGCTGTGTGGCTTTGGATTTCATATTTGGGACCAGAGCCTCGGGCCCTACGGATGAGTGGGATGAGCAAGGAAACAAGTGCGCAACCCATGTGGTGAGCGTGGAAGAAGCAGCAAGTAGCCAGCAGATGAGCAGGGAGCATGATGTCCTCGGGCCTGCTGAGTGACAGTTAGCTACAAAAGAGGGAGATGCACTTTATTAGATCCTCCAATAGGTCAGATGAAAAAAAAAATCCCTGAATATCACCCGCAGGATTTAGAAAGGTGCAGGTTATGAGTCACCGCAACAAGAGGAATTTTACTGGAGTGATGTTAAGGGAAGAAGACAGAGGTAACAACAGTTCTCTTGAGAAAGCTTTCTGCAAAAGAGAGCTGGGAAGCAGGACGGCCCCTGAAGACTGAAGGAGCAAATGTTGCAGATGGCACCATTGCCAGCCTGTTTGGGAAGACAGGGCAGTGGGAAGAGAGTAGTAACTGCTACAGGGTGTCTCTGGGTGGATGAGAGGGGTGGTGACTGGGAGCGAAAGCAAGTCTGTAAGTGCATCTGCAATAATCAGACACATCGTTTACAGTGACGGGGCAGTAGGGGACGCTGACAGCCATGGTGGAGGGCAGTGTTGGGCCAAGCCTTAAGCCAGCCCCTGGCACAGCTGCACCTGGTATCTGAGTGCATTGGCCATGCTACAAGGTGAGTAACAGGAGGATGTGTGAGGGAGATAGGGCCCATCACAGGAAGGCAGTCCTCCCTCTTCACATCAACCATGCCCGTGGGGACTGACTGCAGTCCTGCACGAGCTGAAATGATTTCTCTGAGGTCAGCTTCCGAGTGCCCTAAAACCACCTCCACCCCCTAACTTGGTTCCACTCCTTGAAGTTGCCTTGCTGCCTCCCAGCCCTGTCCCACTGAGGAAGCAGCTTAGAGCGTGAGGCCAGAGCAGTGATCAGGCCCAGCTAGTTCTAAGCAAAGGCTTATCAATATGTCCCCAAATTGAGCTCCCAATTCTAATTTGTAACTCTATCCACAGATTCTTGCCTTTTTCTCACAGTCATTGAGCTAGTTTTCAATGGTGACACTTCACCTCTCAGAGTGATCTAACACTTAAAACACTCCCCTCACCCCAAGCTGGGCTTGGTGCCATCACTTGCTATTCTATGTTTGTGCTGGCCGATGACATGGCTGTCCCCAGCGCTGGCTTTTCTTGTTCTCTGATAGGCAGGTAGTCTTGCTGTTGAAAGCAGCCGTGATGCACTTTGGCAAGCCCTGTGTCTCAGAAATGAGGTTTGTGCTCAGCTGCTTTTCTCTGCGGCTTATGCTTCGAGGCTTTGTAGAGTCTGTCCCGGTTCACTTTCAAAACACAAAGAAGCCTCAATCCCTGCCCTTCTGGTACTTCAAAGGTGAGTGTCCTTTTCTGAACAGTAGGCTTGAAGAACAGTGTTTACGGGGGCCGATGACTATCTGGTCTGGAGAAGCAGCCCTGATGGAGTCCCTGTCTCATTGTCTAGATGACATGTGATTCTGCCCTTGTTTTATGATCCAAGGCATTGTGGGAGAGGGGGTGAGAGAGCTGTTCTTAGGGGGCATCAAGCGTTGTGCTCTTTGCTGCTGCTGGGCTTTACTGCAGCTGTTCCCAACAGAGAGAACTGAACAAGACAGAAGTCTGTTTTTTCTCATATAGTAACCCAGAGTTGAACTCTCTATATGTAGCGATGGTTGCAGAGGGCTCCTGAATCCCACATGGATGCTTCATTGCTTAAAGTTCTGAGGAGGACAGAGCAGGTGCAGAGCAACCAGCAGCTGCTGGTTAACCCAGCTTAAAACTCACCCTTGCATAGCTGCCACCTGCTGGGGGACTGACACAGCCTCTTGGCCACCAGTGGCTGCGAGGAAGGCTGATCTCTGACTGGTGACAGGGTCCTGGTAATATTTGAAAAGGAGATGACTGATAATTAGCAATGGCCAATAAAGGGATGTTAGGAGTAGGATCAAGGTGCTGGCTGGAGAAGTGCTCTAGCTGAGAGGAGTTCTTTGAGTTGCTTGAACAGCTTTCATGCCAGTTTGTTTGCATGTACTCTTCCTTTGCCCATCAGAGCTCACTCAGTCACAAACCCTGTGTCTATCGAATCATTAGGTTCCCCATGAAGGCTTCCCCAGCTGCTGTTTTAAAATCATCATCCTTAGGCCATCTTCTCCTTTTCAGATTTCCTCATGACACGCTGATCATTGTGCTGCTGTACAGCTTACTTATGATGCTGTTTTTTGTCTCTCCTGACTCAAATCTCCAAGAAGGGAATGCTTTTTTCTTTGTTTTGGGTGGCAGTGGTCCTTTGTGCCCAGAGCAGAGCTGGCATTACTGTATGCTTCTACAAGCTGGTGCCGTCTGGGCAGCAGCTGACTCAGCCTGTACACTGTGGCTGGGTGTTTGTGTGGAGTTCTGAGTTAGGTCTTCCCCCATAGGAAGCATGGTCTGTGTACAGCACAAGCTGCACATAAACCTCTCAGTGACTTATTGTGAGCAGCACTCATTTGTCCAGTGTTAACAGTACAGAGTGTGTCCTCCGCTTAGAACACCTACCTCAGGTTGGGTGATCCATTGGGAAATTGATTGTTTTCTTATCTGTACTTGTTTTTGTAAATGCATTAATAAAGTATTCACTATTAAAATTTCAGAGATTTAAATTAGAAGCCAAGAAGAAAACATCCCTTGAATGATGTTTTTGTGTTTTAACAAAGAGCACGTACATGAAGAGTGAGACATTTGGAGGCAGTGGCTGGTGCTGGCTCAGTTGAGGGGGCTTCACTCACTTCCCTCTGTTTCCTAAGGTCCAGCAGTGGGCAGAACTTGCTGCCACATCAGACTCAGCCACGCTTCTACCCTTTCTGAGGTCAAAGCTGAAGAGTGGGCATGATTCCCAACTGCAGGTGAAGTTTATGAAGCCAGTTTGTATTTTTACCCATTTCCGTTATTGCCTTATGGTCACGTGCAGAGTGACCTGGTGGTGACCTAGGTCTCCTAGTGAGGAAAAAAGATGCAGACTCCATCCTTGCTATCCAAAGTGTCACCATGTGAATACGAGTGAAGGCCTTGATGTGGAGAACTGCCTGGCTCTGCAGCTCAGCTGCGCCCCTACAGGGAGAGCAGGGAGCCACCTGACTCCACAGCTCAGCTTTGCCCCTCCAGGATGAGCAGGCTGCAGCCTGGGAAGGCAGGAAGCTGAGCTCCTTGAAGGTGTATTATCAACAATAAAGAACATCCTTGTGGTTGTGCTGATGGTTTCAGTTGACATACACTTCCAAGCTCCCACGTTGCATACTTTAAATATACAGCTTACTTCCTTTCATAGTGGCTCAATGGAACTACTGTTTGTTTTCTTTTTAACATTTATGCATCTACTTGAAAGGCAGAGTTACAGAGAGAAAGATCGAGAGTAAGAGATTCCATACCCACAGATTCATTCCTGAAATGCTCAAAGGCCAGAGATGGGCCCACCTGAAGCCAGGAATCAGGAGCTACTTCTGTGTTGTCAATATATTTTCCCAGGTGTATTGATTAGCATGGAGCTGGACTGCACGTGGAGCAGCTGGGACTCCAACTGGAAGCACTATGGGATGTTGGCCTCATACTGTGCCACAATGTTGCATCCACTTTCTTTTTCAAAGCTTTATTCATTTTTATTTTGATTTTTGAAGAGCCGTAAGACATATTTGCAGGGGCTGACAGCAATGTGTGAGAGTTTAGGCATCTGCCATTAGTGCTGGCATCCCACATGGGCACCCCATTAGAATTCAGGCTGCCCTATTTCCAATCAAGCTCCCTGCTAATGCACTGAGAAAGCAGTGGAGAATGCCCCAGTGTTTGAGCCCCTGAACCATGTTGGAGATCTGGAAGAGATTCCAGGCTTTGGATTAGGCCAGCTCCAGCCCTTGTCCCCAAATATGTTGTGAGTCAATGGATGGGGAATCTCTCTCTCTCTCTCTCTCTCTCTCTCTCTCTCTCTCTCTCTCCTTATCTCTGTGTTTTAACTCTCACCCTGTAGAAGATGGAGTTTTCAGTTTCAAAATGCTCATTCCTAATACTTTTGTTTTAGTTTCCTGGATGATAATGGAAGTGCAAACACAAACACAGCATCCTTCTCTACTATGAAGCTTATAAAATTCTTATTAACTTGAAAGGTAGGGAGGCAGAAACAACAACAGAAAGATCTCTCCTGTGCTGGTTCATTCTCCAAATGTTGGCGGCACCAACCAGGGCTGGGTCAGGTTGAAGCCGGGAGCCAAGGAACTCAGGCTGGTTCTGCCAAGTGAATGGAAGGGACACACGTACCCAGACGCTCTTCAGTTGCCTCCTAGGGTTCACAGAAACAGGAGGCTGAACTTGAGAAGATGAAAACCAGATTGAAACCCAGGCATTTTGACTGGGCTTGTGAGCATCCCAGTTGGTGGGCCAGCTGCTGCAACCAACAATCCTTCCAACCAACCATGCAGCTTCAAAGGGCTCTATGACAGCAGGTGAGACCGAGGCACTAAAACCTTGAAACCTATCACCAATTCATTTTAACTGTATAAGCAACCCTAGAACCAGGGCACTGATGCATCAGGGAAGATTCTCCAATCCTTTTATTTGTTTAATTCTGTCTGAAGTCCAAACATCGATGGGAAATCGTCTAGGGAATCCCGCTCGTCCTGCTGTTGTTGTGTTTTCACTCATGGCTTCCCTGGTCGGTCAGCTTCATCAAAGAGACCCAAAGGCACTGTCCACATTAGAAATTAGGGAAAATGTCTCTCTGTGTTTAGCAGACCTATTAGCACACTTATTTCCATCCTTTGCAATTCAATTAAAGTAGAATGCCTCTTGTGGTTTGAGATTTTTATCCTGAGACTTGGACTGGAAGGAACATCACCTCGTGTGTTTTATGTGTTTGGCAGTGAGCACACATGCGCACACGGTCCCAGGCTGCCTGTGCCTCTGGAATGAGGTGAGATTGTGCTTCTGCTTCAAGCCTTGAACAAATCTAAACTTTCTGTCTGATTTGGTCTATTTTTTTCCCACATGTGCTCTCATCAGTTAATCCTTCCAGTGGTGCAAACTCACCAATAACTTCGTGTGGACCCTCTCAGGTGAAGTGCTATTCAGTAAGCCAGGAATAGACCTACAATTTGCCAGCAGAAGGCCAGGCTGCACCTCAGAAAATCACTTGATGTTGTGGCAATGAAGAGTTACTGTCCTCAAGTGGAGGCCAAGTCTTAGAATCAGAGTCAAGTTGAATGTGGAGAGTGAAATGAGAGTCTCTCCTCTAAGTTCCATGAAAATCATTTCTGTCCAGTTGGAGTGAGTGGAAGTGGAATATGGCCCCATTGAGCACTCCATAGAGTGGCTTTGAAATTAGTCTCTTCTGCTTACTGTGGGAATTGGGCTTAGGAAACTTAGAAGTCCTCATCATTTTGGAAAGAGAAAAGTTCATATTGGCTTTTAAAGGCTAGTTCATGGAGGAGAGAATAAA
Source organism: Ochotona princeps (assembly GCF_030435755.1). Classification (NCBI taxonomy): domain Eukaryota; kingdom Metazoa; phylum Chordata; class Mammalia; order Lagomorpha; family Ochotonidae; genus Ochotona; species Ochotona princeps. The sequence continues at coordinate 40,153,358 of NC_080852.1, read as the reverse complement.
AAAAAAAAAAACAGAAAAAGCAAAGCCACAAAATATCATGTGGTTGGATAAAGTAGATTAAAATTAATGTGGTCTCAGCAGCAGATGCAACAGGAATTGAAAAGCAGGTCAGAGTTAAAGCCCCAGGGATTTACAGACACAGACCCAAGACACTGTGGATGGTGACACTTAGTTTATTCATTTACTTGAAAGCTACAGGGGGTGGGAACAATATAGGCAGAGACTTCCTGTCTACTGATTTACTCTGCAAGTGGTGACATTGGCCATTACTGGACTGAACTGAAGTGAAGAACCAGAAACTCCATCTGTGTCTCCCCAGGCATGGGCCATCAGACTCGGCCTCCCCAGTGTCTCCCCAGGCATGGGCCATCACACTCGGCCTCCCCAGTGTCTCCCCAAGCATGGGCCATCACACTCGGCCTCCCCAGTGTCTCCCCAGGCATGGGCCATCAGACTCGGCCTCCCCAGATATATCGGCAGGAGTCTAGGATGGAGGCAGAGCATCTGGGGCTCGAAGGGCTGAGGATTTGAGTTGCTGGCCCCACAAGTGATAGTTTAATATATTACTGCACAATGCCAGCCTGGCCATGGGACATTGTCATTACCACCTGTTCTGGAGCTGTCTTAGATTTTCTAGATTTATACTATGGATGAAATGCTCATAATATGAAACGCTCAATAGAAATGCCAATAGACGAAGGAACAGAATTTTCTGTGGGGGCTATGAGTTTTAATTGAAATTGGAACTTTCATTACCATGAGAGATTCTTAGAGGGCTTATACACCATGAAGCAAAAATGGACAGTGTAGATCATAATAAACACACATTTCCCCTTAATTTGTCAAGTGTTTATTTTAGAGATATCTAGATGTCAAAAGATTAAATAAAGTTTAGTTCCATATCAGAGAGTCAAAGGAAATTATATACCTTGATTCCCTGCTTCCTGGGAAATTTGGCGTAATTGGGAACTGCACACTCTGTGCTCAGTTAACTGATTAATACGAACGTCAAAGTTGTGTTCCACTAGTACTGACTAAACGCTGTAGACCTGTGGAAGTACTGGGTTGAGACAGTAGTATTCACAAGGCCAGAGGAAGCTTCAAAAGGTCTGGGAAGTGCTGCAAAGTCAACACAGGGCTCATCTGAAAGTCTTGCAAAACAGGCACAGTTAAGAGATTTTAAACATATGCTACCTCTGTTTATGCAGACACTGTTAGCTTTAAAAACTTAATGTTTTTTCCTCATGGAACCTTTTATTGTTTGTGGCAATTTTGAAGGAACTACTTTGAGACTAAAATTTATATTGAATTCTGTAGGAATTGATACATACAAAGTGACTATCCAAATTAAATAGGGCAGATGTAAGACTTTATATTGTAGACATTCTCATTTACATAATTCAAATTTATACAGATAGAAGTGACTGTTACTGATTATTTCTTTGAATAAAAAGATTTTTATTGATTTTACTCATGATTTTAAATTCATGAGTGTACACTGCTTTTTCTCAGCTGCAGTCACTACCATGCCTTACAAAAGGACATTATTAAGTCATCACAGAGAGTCTTGATCTTTCAATACCTTTGGGGAATTAAATATTTTATTCACTCACTCAAACACAAGCATGGATGTGTCTGCTCTCATTGAATGCTAATGCTGTTACATTGTTCAAGCTGTGTGCTGCTGCCAACCCTTCAGCAGTGATGAGATCTGTTCCAGTGATGTTTGAGCACGTTTTAAACCTTGCAGCCACTCCCCACACACTTCCCCCGGTGTGGAATTTGACACAAGTGGCTGAAAAGTGCCATTATGAGTATAGTTTGCTGGAGATTGTGCCACTTTCTGATAATGGGGTTGTAATTTATTTCTTTACTTACTAATTTTGAATGTAATTCTCCATAAGCTGTGTTTCTCAATGTAACACTGCTTAATAATAACATGTGTAGCTTAAAGACCTGATTTAAAAGAGAGCGGCGAGTTTTATTTATGGATGGCAGTGATGGTGTTGTCAAGTGTCTTGGCAATGGAAGGTTGGCATTTTCAGGGCTGGTTCAGTTACATAACTGGCTCATCTTCTGCCTCTGGTGCTGCCATCCACTATGGGCACTGGCTGGCATCCCAGCTGCTCCACTTCTGATCCAGCTCCCCGCTAATGGCCTGGAAAAGTGGTGAGGCATGGCCCTAATCCTAGGGCCCCTGCACCCATGTGGGAGACCTAGAGGAAGCTTGTGGCTTCCAGCCTTGGACTGGCCCAGTACCCAACTGGGAGACCTAGAGGAAAATTGTGGCTTCCAGCTTTGGACTGGCCCAGTACCCAACTGGGAGACCTGCACCCAACTGGGACACCTAGAGGAAGCTTGTGGCTTCCAGCCTTGGACTGGCCCAGTACCCAACTGGGAGACCTGCACCCAACTGGGACACCTAGAGGAAGCTTGTGGCTTCCAGCTTTGGACTGGCCCAGTACCCAACTGGGAGACCTGTACCCAACTGGGAGACCTAGAGGAAGCTTGTGGCTTCCAGCCTTGGACTGGCCCAGTACCCAACTGGGAGACCTGCACCGAACTGGGAGACCTAGAGGAAAGTTGTGGCTTCCAGCTTTGGACTGGCCCAGTACCCAACTGGGAGACCTAGAGGAAGCTTGTGGCTTCCAGCCTTGGACTGGCCCAGTACCCAACTGGGAGACCTGCACCCAACTGGGATACCTAGAGGAAACTTGTGGCTTCCAGCTTTGGACTGGGCCAGCCTCTGGCTGCAGTGGCCACTTAGAGAGTGAACAAATAGTTGAAAAATCTTTCCTGCGCTCAGTAATTTTGACTCTCAAGGAAAATAAATAAATCTTTAAAAAAGGTTGACATCTTAATAAGGGAAATATATTGGCTTTTGAAACTATGAGAGGGCACCTAATTTTCCAAACATACTGCATTTTTCATCTAAAATGACTGCAGAAGCAATACTTACTACCTTATGTATTCATAATTGTGGCACCTTGTTGAGGACGAGTTGATCCAACACACTCATATTTATTCCTGGCCCCTCTGTCTTCATCCATTGCTCTGACGCTGTCTTTGTGACAACACATTCTAATTTCAATAGCATGACTTTGTAGTGGCGTCTAAAATCGGCCATTAGGAGGCCCCCAGCTTTGTTCTTTCTTGAGACTGATTTGCATATTCTGGTTCTCTTGTGATTCCATATACATTTTAGGAACTCTTCTCTTTAAAAAAAAGCATTGGTATTTGGTGGAGATGCCTCTGTCTGTCTTTGATGTGTATTGCTTGGGGCATTTTAGGAATACATGCAGCAAGTTGCACAGCTCAAGAATGGGGGATATATGCCATTTATTGGGTTCTCTTTTAATTTGTGTGTGAATGTGCCTTCATTTTAAGTGTACAAGTTTTCCACCTCCTTATATGTGTGTATTAGTAAACACTTTAGCATTTCTGATGGTTTTTAAGTGGGATGGTTTTCTTCATTTGCTCTCCATATAGTTAGTGAATAGAGCCCCTTCTGTGTGCACATATTAGAAGTAACTTATTTCCGTCAGCTTAACTCGCTTTAGAAAACTTACCTGTACTTGACGTTGTTTTACTAAAATGAAGACTTTTTTTGTGACATGACTCAAAGTAGGCCAATTCTTCAAATAGGATGTTTGTAACTGCCCTTTGTAACTCGTCTTTCTTGAGGATGAGTATGTAATCAGGCAGACGAGTACAGACACACGCCATCCTTTAAGTATGTGGAAATTGATTGTATGTGAATGTTATCCTTTTGTTATTCTACATCCTTCACTTCAAAGCCCTTGTGGCAAGACACAAAATGTTGTATTTTCAAAGTATGGGTAATTAAGTGCTATGTTTTAATATAGGCCTTTAAGATATTGCTGTGCAAATGAAACTTTCTTTTTTCTTTAAAAAGTCATTGTTACAGATGTCCATTTGTCATCATTGCAGTGTTTAGTTTCATCTCTTTAACTCAGCATAGTAAGACTACACTGTGCTTTCAGGAAAATTCTTTATCACTGTCTGCATCTTAAGGTTCCTTAAAATGCCAGCAAAAAGCAGCATTAGAAATGTAAATATATTCACTTGTTACAGCCTTTGGACTCTAGTTTAAATTACATTATAGTTTATAATTAGTATACAGTATACTGTAACATATACTTACCATATAATGAACTAAAGCTTATAATTAGGATATAATCGACTGCGTTGTTAGAATGCACGTACTCCCTTGAAGTAATTACCAGTTGTAGAATTTGTATAAATTTGAATAGTAATTCCACATTTGCACGTGCGTGTGGAGTTCTTTCTTGTGCCCTTGCCCAGTCAGGGGCAGCTTTTCACCTAAAATGTTCTGCTGAAATGTTCAGCATGATTGGAATATGCTCATTACTTTTACCTAAGACAACATATGAAATGTATGTGACTTGGAGAAATGGAGACCCTGCATAACTACAAGGCAGTAATTGTAGAATTGATGGAAATGTTGATGCATTATGGCCTATTTGAATGATCAATACTCTCTGAAATTGTGAACTCTCTCTCTTTTTTTTTAAAGATTTACTTATTTATTGGAAAGTGAGATGTACAGAAAGGAGGAGAGGCAGAGAGGAAGATCTTCTGTCCATTGATTCACTCCCCAAGTGACCGCAATGGCTGGAGCTGTGCCAATCCGAAGCCAGGAGCCAGGAGCCTCTTTGAGGTCTCCCACATGAGTGCAGGGTTCCAAAGGTTTCAGCTGTCCTCGACTGCGTTCCCAGGCCACAAGCAGGGAGCTGGATGGGAAGTGGGAACGCTGGGTTATAAATCGGTGCCCATATGGGATGCTGGCACATGCAAGGCAAGGATTTTTGCCACTAGGCTACCACAGTAGGTGCCGAAATGGTGAACTCTTGGAGCTTTACTCGTTTGCTTGGAATATTTTTTTTAGAGTTTCTGTGTCCTGTTACATGTTGCTGGCCTGGGCACTGACCACCCAGAGGGACAGGGAGGAATTGGGTGACACTTTGTAAGAATTCCATTTTATTTTACTATTTATTAGCTTATATGAAGAGTCCAAATGCATCTGGCATCCACTTGTTACAATGATGTCAACATGTTAGTCTATGTGTGTGAAGACTACGTGTGTTACATACATGTGTTAGCATAAAATCTTACACGTAAGCCTAAAAGTAAATATCCCTATCAGTAAGGGAAAAATTTTTGTCTTCATCTTACCTATTTTTAAAGTAAAAGATTATTTATTTATTTGAAAGGCCATGGGACAAAGAGAATAAAAGATCTTCCAGCCACTGGTTCACTCCTTAAATGAGCTGAGCCAGACTGGTGCCAGGACCTGAGAACTTTATCCTGGTTTCCACAGGGGTGGTGGGGAACCACGTTGTCAGAGCATCTTCATTGCCTTCCCAGGAGCAGAAGCAGGCACCTGGACAGGAAATGGGACAGCCTGGAGTCAAACCTGTTTCACTGTGGGATGCTGGCTTTGTAAACGGCAGCTTATCCTGCTGTGTCCCTCCAGCCTTTTACTGCATAGCTCGCTGAAATTTGCCCTCTGTTCAGAGGTGTCCCCTGCCTCTGGTTCCTGTGTTGTGTGTATTGCCTGACCACCTTATCCATATTAAGTGTGTTTGTGCATACAAATGCATACATATACATATGTGTACATGTTTCTGACACACCCATGTATATAGCCTTCATACACATGCAAATGTATGCATGTGTGTCCATCTAGGTAGCTGTATACAAGTGTACATGTGTGTGTGCCTGTCTGTCTAGGTGATCTTGAAACTTAAAATATTACCTTGTCATAAAATTGCCTTACCTGATTCTCTTGCCACTTTGCTTTATAGATGTCAGTTAATGAATACTTTATCCATTTAAACATGCCCAAGATTTCATATTCTGATTTCACAGCTACGTTTAAAGCAGCCTTACAGGTGCACCTGGTAGTATTTCTTTTCATTTACTCATTTCTAGCTGATGTCGACTTAGTTAACTGGATTGTCGGTTTATTTTCCAGTCATCTTTGTAGTTAGAGATCAGCAGAGTTGAATTCTTTCTGGCTCTTTATGTAACATAATAGAGCATGTTTGTTTTGTTTTCCCAACAAAAATACCTCCAGGAAGTAGAAAGCGCTAAAGCTCAGATTCTTCCTTTGTTTTCCCTAGCTTCTTTCACATTCTCCTGGATGATCTGCATAATGCATGAATATAGTTAGCCCCTTGTGCTCAAGTTTCTGACTCAGTCATTTATTCGCCAGTTTTCGGTGTTTGGAGGGAAGAGAATGTGTCCTTCTGTGAAGCGAGGTGGTCACAATGCCCTTTTGCACGAGTGAGCTCTTACACACATGCGTGTCCCTGCGTTCAGGTTTCTAAACAGAGGTGAGCACTTGTCTGAGAGTCATTCCCCCTTGTGGGAAGGACGTGGAAGTCCTTCCAAGGAGACTGACAGCTGTAAGAGGCTTTTCTCTCCCTCGCTTTTGGGAAACCAGTAACACTGGAGGACCAGGAAAGCTAACTCACTATGTATGCTGCTAGGCAAGGAAGAGACTGTAGGCGAAGAGCAGGGCTATATGTTTTGAAGCATTTTTTTTTCCTTTTTTTGCAAGAAGAAATGCCAGAAGGTTTTCTGTTTTTTTGATCAATGTTTTTCATTGTATGATTCTCTGTACATGATACTGACGTTTGTTTTTCTGATGAATATCAAGAACTTCAAGTCTTCTAGCATCACTCGCGTGGCACTGCTGACCACCCACAGACAAGGGGCTTTCACATGTACCTCTCTTTCTCATGGGGTTGAGCTTTGGTACTATGATACATTCAAGAAATCCTGCTTTAAAAGACAATTCATTATACAGGGAAATGATATGAAATTACTGTCTCTGAGAAATAGCACCTTCGTAAACTAAGCATGAAAACATGTTTGCGCATGTCAGCATTCCCATGTGGCTCTTCCGAGGGAAATGATGCGAGTGGTTGCTGGAGTCACAGTGTCATACTGCATCTATGCCTTAAGCCACTTCGGGAAATATTTGGCTTGGTTCATTTTGTTTGGACCATTTTCCTGTAAAAAGATGTGCTTTTTACAGGCCCAACCTGTTTTCTCAATACAATTGGTAAAGCTGCAGATGTAGCGGCCTCTTTGTCCAGAGTTAGGGAAGTCACTGTCCCTAGCCACCTTTATTGACCCGTGTGACAATCCCAGGGAGTGGTTTCCTGGCTTCCTTCTCTTCCCGCTTCTTTGGCAGAGCGGTTCTCTAGTGTTGCTCCGTTAGTGCAAGCCACGGCCGAGGGTCCTGGGAGGAGACTCACATAGCTGTGTGGAAACAGTAAGATGCCAGCCATCTGGGTTAAAGGTTTTATTGTCTAAGGAAGAGAGAGAGAGAGAGAGAGAGAGAGAGAGAGCGAGAGCGAGATCAGAGATTTGCTTCTGTTTTGAATGGCCGCAGTGTTGGTAAGATGTCCTTTAGAGAACTCATTGGGAAGTGGTTAACTTGGCTCAAACAGACAAGCCTTTCAGCAAATAAATCACTTAGTGCCCCAAATCACCATTTTTACATTAATTTTTTTGGCAAGGTTTCCCCGTCTCTGTGGTCTTCCTTGTCATCTCACATATGAAAAATAGTAGCTTAGGGCGCAGTGCAGCAATCTAGCAGCCAAAGTCCTCGCCTTGCATGTGCCAGGATCCTTTATGGGAGCTGGTTCTAATTCTAGCAGCCCCGTTTCCCATCCATCCTTGCTTGTGATCTGGGAAAGCAGTCAAGGACAGCCCAAAGCCTGGGAACCCTGCACCCGAGTGGGAGACTTGGAAGAGGCTCCTTGCTCCTGGCTTTGGATTGGCTCAGCTCTGGCCATTGTGGCTGCTTGGAGAGTAAACCATTGGATGGAAGCTCTTCCTCCCTGTCTTTCCTCCTCTCTGTTTATCTGACTTTAAAAAATAAATCTTTAAAAAAATAATAGCTTAAAATTTATGTATAGGATAGGTAAAAGATGCATTTATATTTGCATTTAAAATAACATGCCTATTGTTTCTCACACTATTTTATGCAAAACATATATATATATAATTTTATAGTTTGTAATAAGATGCTGTTTCAAAAATGGAGTAAAATGAAGATGATGTTTCAAAAAGATGTTTCAAAAATGAAGTAGAAAAATAAATTGACTTTGTGAAAAAAACTTTTGAAATCTGTACTTTCAAGGAGTCATGGCAAAGTTCATAAAAAATGCATATGATAAATAAATCATGGATAGATTTCAAAATTTATTTGCAACAAATAAAACATCTTTTAATTCTATTTTCATCTCTTTGAAACATCCTAGTATCTTCTTCAGAAGTATAAACAAGTTTTTTCTACATTTTTATGTAATTGGGAGTGTTCTTGATCTCACAGCATTCAATGCAAGTCTCAGACTCTTAGCATCACACATTTATAGAATGTAAGGATTTATTCTTCAATTAACATTTGGAGCCCCTCTATATCAAAGGGGCTGTATCTAAACGTTCTTTAATTCCAAGTTCGGTCCTCTGCTAATGGCCTAGTGTCATAGACCAAGGAATCCGCCTGACTCTAGGTTTCACTGAAGTGGCCTTGGCATTGGGTGTCAAAGGGAAGGTGTGATGTCTATGTCTGCTTTCCCTCCCAAGCGGAAGACAGCGCCCTCTGCACTGAGCTCCTTGGCGCTGGGGAACAGGTGACATGGGAGCCATCCCTCCCTTCCTTCTGTGATCTTGCCATGGTGCCACACCAGTGCTGTGGTCTGTTACCTGGCATTCTCAACTCTCGTGAGGCAGGCTTATTGCTAAACAGCTGTTCAAATGTGCGTGTGCCCGTGGAGACATCCCTAGAGCGTCTTCCTCAGCTCTTACCTTGCTCCCAACTGACTCAGGCAGATGTTTATTTAAGAAAGTGGTTTTTTTAAATCATTTAATTTGGGAAACAGATAAAGGGAGACAAAGAGAGAGAGAGAGAGAGAGAGAGAGAGAGAGAGAGAGAGAGAGAGGAGAGGAGAGGAGAGATCTCGCGTCTTCAGGTTCACTTTCCAAATGTGACAGCCGTAGTCGAGGCAAGTTTACGCAGGGAGCCCAGAATGCAGTGCGCATTTCCTGGATGGGTGGTGGGGATACAAGTGCTTAGGTATTACCTGTTTACTCCTGAGGTGTACATTAGCAGGAAACTGGAACAGGAGGCTGAACCAAACATCAAACCTAAGTGCTATAATATGGGATGCAGGCATCCCATTCGCTGATGTAATGACTGCCTGTAATGCCCGTGCCCCAGTCTACAGACTTGGGGTTTCAACGTCAAACACAGAAAATTGCTATTGATGCAGTATATAACAGATTCATCAGTTCACTCAAAATCCCTGAACATTTTAGCTGTCCTCCCTGTGAGTGAGAATTGCGTGAAATGGTCTGCAGCAGACCTCTCTGACTGGGAAGGGCATTGGTTCAGAACGAGGTATTTTCTCTCGTGTATGTTTGCATGTATTATCTACTTGGAGTATATATGGACACACACTCATGCAGGCACATGTTTGCACAGTGTGTATGTGTTTTGCTCATGGCACATTAAAAACAGGCAGTTTGCTCTTTGCATACGACTACTGGAGGTGATTGTATTTCTCACCAAGATCACATGTTGCAAAGGGTTACTCACTCCTCCTGGGGAGGAAGAAAGTGCTAGTGTGTTATTGGCACCCTTCATTTGTATCTTCAAGGTAAACGATGTTTTAGCAGTGAGAAAAAGGAGCGCCTTTCCAAGGACAATCAGAGCGAGGAGACATTCAGAAGCGGATTGTGGAATAGTCCTGCTGTTATATGAGGTTCTTATTAAACTTTCAGTATATCACTTTTAATCATCTATCTGGACATAGATACTGAGAAATCTGATTTTTAAACTGTTTAAATTATTTTAAATGAGAAATTTCAATGGCTCTTGATCACTTTGATTAAAATTGAAATATGTTTCCTAGCTGAAAGTGCAATTAGTATAGCAAGACATATGAAATTTACAAGAGTTTTAAATTTCAAATGAAGTCCTATATTAATTGATAGTTAACATTACACAATTCCATGATTCATTGAGAATAGTCAAAAAATCCTTGCATCGGTGGCCCATCCATGAGTCATCTTCCATCTGCTGATTCATGCCTCTAGTGGATGCAGTATCCAGAGCTGGACGAGGACCTGAGCAGGAGCCAGGAGATTCTTCTGTCTTCTACATGAGTGGCCGGAGCCAATGGAATCGAGTCATCTCCCACTGCTTTTTCAGGCACATTAGTGGCAGGGAGCTTGGTTGAAAGTAGAGTAACCAGGCTTTACCTGGCTTATATGTGGGATGCCAGTACTGTAAGCAGAGGGCTAACCCACAATGTCCTCCCCTCAGTAATCTTTTAAAGCTGTCCCATACAGAGTAGTCCATCATTCCATTGACTAAAATATTTTATATCACAAATCTTACTTTGGTATTTTCAACGTCTCTGCTTATTTTTCCAGTGATTTATTCTGAAGAGTGAAGCCCACATTTCTTTATTTTCAACAATGTGACTTATTTTATTTTGTTTGAAAGACAGAATTTCAGAGACAGGGGAAGACAGAGAAAGAGGACTTGCAGCTGCTGGTCCGTCCAAGGCTAGTGGTATTGAACTGCGTCTGAGTCCCCTGGGTGCATAGCAGGGACCCAAGCCCTGGGACCGTCAGCAAGCTGGATCACACATACCACAGGTGGGACTTGAACCTGTGCTCACGTGGAATGACAGCACTGTGGGTGGCTTAGCCTGATGTCCCACAATGCTGGCTCAAGGCCACAGTCCAGCTTAGCATGGACTCAGCCAGGACTTTGCCCTTTGCTCACTTTCCACTTGCCCCCGTAGTATTCAGGACCTAGTGTTCACTTTCACTGGGGTCCTCCTGTTCTGGCCACACCCTTCTGTGCTGAAATCACAGTGGTGTGTGCACAGAAGACTTCGGCTTCAGGCATCTTTGTCACAAGCTGGCCACCTTGTAGTCTGTGTATTCATATGCCAACCATGTCATGATCTGGGAGTCGCCTTTCGGAGAGTCCTGAGGTTTCAAATCCCATAGAAATGTAATCACTCAAGCACATCTCGTGTTTCCTCATACAGGGCTGTGGGTTGCACCTTAGTCATATTTTCTTGGACCCTTGAGTTGCTGCCCCTAGAGTATGCCATCCCTAGCATCCTGTGAACACCTTCCACATAGCATGACTGCAGAGCGGTGTTTGTGCAAGAGTAAGATGGATTTAAGGTGTCTGTTCCATGTTTTGTGGGGGCCATTGCCTTGCCTTGCCCACCTCTGTCTCTACCAAATTTGGCAGAGCGTATGCCATGCTCCTGCCAACACTGTGAGAATGTCCAGAGTCTTCCAGGTGTTCCTCCAGGTCTTGGTAGCTGAGAGGTGGGTAAATAAATTGCGACCCTCTAGGTGGCAGGAAAAGTGGCAAACTTGGCTCCGCTGCTGATTTGAAAGGGAAGGGGTGAGCAGCTTCACCAACTGGTGCAGCTTAGTTTCTGGAAGGTATGTCTCCCTGGTGTCTGCTCCCAGGAGAGATCTGGTTCTGTGGCTGTAGTTGATGCATCATGCTCCGGCGTCTCTGGAGAATCCAGGGTTTATAGGTAATCAGTCGCTGATGCAAGCAAACACTCATCATTAAAATTCCTCTGGAACAAATTTAGCGCATCTGAAGTGAGGAGCTCTGCTGACCAAGGCTCCCCAGGGAAGCACACACACCTTCCTAACAAGCTGTGTCTGTACATACTAGACCGTGTTTCCGTTTCATTCCTCCCACGAGAGGACAAGCTGATATATATATATAAAAGCTATAGAATAATCAGGTGCTCTAAGTCCAGGATTCCTCTGTTTCCTTTTTAGAAGTTCAAGAAAGAAAACAGGGTGATGATGACATATTCCTTGAGGCTGTGGAAAGGAACCATAGCCGTTGTACACGGGATAAGTGTTAGTTCCATTTAGCTGTTTGCACACACGTTATTCCATACTTTGCAATACAGGCAGCAAAATAACTTCTGAGTAGCAATGCCTTTCTCTCTCCAATAATAATTAGTTCTACTGATTGGATTTTTAATATGCTGGACATGTTGCTCAGTGGATTGCATGAATTTTCAGTGTTTTTTTTTCTTGTTTGAATTTAAAGAAAAGGATTATTTGAAAGGCTGAGAGAGATCCTTCCTGTTCTGGTTCACTGCCCACATGGCCATCACAGCCAGGGTTTTGGCCAGGATGACACAGGAACCCAGAAATCCAGCCAGGTCTCCTTGTGGATGGGCACGGGTTCAAGCACTCCGGCTGTAGCCTACTGGCTCCTGGGATATGTGTTCACAGGAAGTTGGATAAGAAGTGGAGTAGCATCGCAACGTGGGATCTGGGCACCTCAGCAGTGACTCAGATACCTGTTCCAGGTTATCCGTTTAGTTACAGAACTGCACTGTGCCCTGCTCTCATCGACAGTTGAGGGGAAGAAGCCTAGGTAAGGTCTATGTATAGCCAGTGGAAGACTTGGTGTTCCCTATCAGGTTTTGCCTAAAAGTCAGTTGTAAATAAATACATAGAACCAAAGAGTTCAATGGTGTCAGTTCAAAGCAAATGTTCTGAGCAAGTGTAACACTTAAAATCCTCTTTCCCTAACAGTCTCATTTCACTAAGAAAAAATACTTCTAAATTGCACAAAGATACCTGACAGCAAAGCTGGATTTTGTAAAGGTCTTAAAATATATACTGATAAAAGAATTCTTTCTTTGGAGCATATATTCTTTGGGTCTGCTGAAGGGCAGATAGGAACATAGTCTTCAGAAACACTTGCTCATACACGGTGAGCATGCTTCAAGAGTACCAGGCCAGCAGGATATTGAACATAACGAAGGAACGAGGCTGTCGAGGGGTAGTTTATGGAGCAAGGATCCTGTGCAAGAGAATCGCACTGCGTTTCCAGAGTTCGTCCTTGATTTTCTCAGCTTCCATGTCGCACAAGCTATCAGCCAGAACATCAGCACAGGAAGGTCTCTGTCTTGACTCGGGATGCTGCATCTTAACAGGTCCCCAAGTCCCACAACTATTACAGATTCCTGTGCCTTGATGTCTTCTGGAGAGTGATTTGATGTTTTCCAGATGGTCAAAGACATCTGTGATTATCTCCAAAGTGAGAACTAAGCATGAAGAAATGAAACTATGCTGGGCCTAAAATTCAAGTCAATGTTATTGATATCAGAGGGTATCTGGTGTTTTTAAATTGTGTTGCTTTAAGATGCAAAAAGGGATCTTTTGAGGCATCCTGCTCCTTAAAATAGAGTTTACAATGTGCCACCAGATTTCTTCTAGTCATCTGTTGCAGGTAATTTTAATTTCCCTTCCCCACATATTTGTTAAGTTGGGAAGTTTTAAAGCACTATTTTCAAAGTTTTGTAAAATGATCACATTTCTACATGTTACTGGAGAAAAGACCAGTATCTTAAAATAGAAGCATTTAAGTAAGTGATATTGAATAAAGTAACCCTCAATACTACCCACTCGACCACTGCCAGATTGCCCTGGAGGGGATGACCTTTCCATTGATCTTGGGAATTTGAATCAAGCTTTTAAAAACTCTCTGAATTTTGGGTTTTTCTTAAATTTTTAAAATTGTTTTCCACAATGCAGTTTTGTAGATTTAGAGATTCATCCCTCGCTGCCAGTCCAGTTCCTCCTGCTATTCCCTCCTGTGTTATCACAGTAGGATAGTCCCTTAGTACAAGTTTAACTTTCTGACGTTCAAATGTATTACAACATGATAAGAAAAAGCAAAGGTAGAAAATCTACTGTCATAATGTAAAGCTGTATTTATATGGTTCCACTGGGAGTTCTACCTCCATCTGGAAGTGGAGAGGCATACTTTAGGGTACTTCTCCTTCCCGGTACACTAGTCTTCCTGTACAGCTCATGCGTGTGTGTGTGTGTGTGTGTGTGTGTTGGCTGTCATGTCAGAGAGAACATTTGATATTTGTTCTTTGGGGACAAGTTTACTTCACTAAGCATAATGGTTTCCAGCTGGGGCCATGTTGTTGCAAGCAGAGAGATTTCATTTCTCCTTGTGACTGAATAGTATTCCATCAAATAGATATCCCACAATTCATTTGTGCTCTGTTGCTGAGCACCTGGGTTGATTCTGTGGCATTGCTGTTGAGCATTGTGCTGTAATGAAGTTGTAGGTCACTCTCTCTAGTGCAGATTTGATTGCCTTTGGCTATATTCCCAGGAGTGGGATGGTTAATACAGACCCTTCTAGTTCTGTGTGGAATAAAAATACTCATTAAGTTATGGGTGAATTCTTTTTACCAGTATTTCCCATTTGGGAAAAAATTATCTCTGTCCTTGAAGTATGGATGTAGTTTATGACAATCTGATATGATCCAAATTAGATTTTGAAAGCATTCTCATGGCAAATTGGCAGTTGTTTAAGGACACAGGGAGAAAAAGATTCTGGACTCCCATCATGCGTCATCTCCTCTGAGATTTTATGCTTTTTTTTTTTAAAAAAACAGGCCACTTCTTCCAATGGCAGTGCTTGGGAATAAAGCCGTGTACTTAGAATCTATTTTCTTAATGCTATAGAAATTGTCTGAACTATGCCTCTTTATAGCACTGATGACACTAACTTTGCTTTGGAAGAGAATTTTGCAAGTGTATTATAGGATCACTGTTTGATTATTTGATTATAACGTTGTTAGTGGTAATTAGATGTCTGAGAAATTGGCTGGGACTACTGATATTGTCTCATGTAATTTCCCAACTGATGCTTAAATCATTCCTAAATTTCTCCAGTACTGCCTGCACACCAAGAGACCTGGAACACATTATCTCGTCTGGCAGGATTTTCTGACTCCATCAGCTTCAGTTTTAGATCTGTTGTTTCCTTATAAAGTCCCAGTGTATCTCTTTTTGAAATGCTGTGATTAATGTTTTTGTCTCAAAATATTATTTCTTTTGGAATGTTTCCCGTACCCAGATGGAGGAGAGTGAGTTCAGGCTGCAACAAACATGCAAAAGATAGATTATATAGAAACAAAAGAGGTTGTCTCAGGGAAGTGAGAAGGTGGAGTTTGGCTTTCATGTGTCATGTAATTAGGTCCTTGCCATTTATTGTACGTGGATAATTCTCTCTATGCAAAATAGTGGTCTCATTTCTAGAAAAATTAGATACACTTAATGTAAGTTGGGTGTTTTATGTGGTAGGATCGCTGCTGAGGCAGAGTTTTTTCCTTTTTTCCATTGTTCATCTTCCTCCTGTCAACTCAATATTTTGTTTTGTGGGTGTCTTTTTGGAACCAAATTCTGGGGTTGAAAACCATTGCATGTCATTTGGTCTGGCACAGGTGGTGACAATAGCTGAGTAGGATTTTTGTATGGAATTCCCAAGTTGTCATCTGGTCCCACCTCTGCTTTCCTCTGGTCTGCATCCCCTGTAGATGTTATTAACTTGCCAAGGGAGTTTTTCACTCCTATTGTAGGTACAGATCAGCTCACACTGCGCCTGATGCAAGACTCTGGTGGGATATTTGACATCAACTGTAGAGTCCTTGAGATGTCACTGAATGAAGCTGTAAGACTTGGGCTTGTACATTGCCAGTGATGTTAGTCACTCGCGCCACGTCAACCTGACGTGTCATGTTGGTTTTGATACTTGAGACAACATCAAAGACTATTATCAAATGGTTGTTTGATTGACCTCCTCAAACTCACATATACTACTACACACTTGTGGCAATCCATTTTCCCCTGCTCCCCCATGCTGTAGTTAATAAAGAGATAATTTTAGAATTAAGTTCTCAGTGGCGTCTGCCTAGCAGCATTCATCCTGGGAGGTAGCAGCACAGGCGGGACCAGGCAGGTGAGTTCATGGCCAGGGTTCCTCCCCACACCTGATGATGTCCTTCTAGACGTCATCTGGTTTGCTTCTCCCTGCAACCTGGTCTGAAACCAAACCCAGTCATACTTTGGTACTGAGGAAAATAGAATTTATATTTCCTTTCTGAAAAATCAGCTTATGTTTTATACTTACATAATTTTTATGATTTAAATTGCACAGGAATAGAAAAGGTATATGTGCTACCCAGAATAGCTGTAATATGATCAAAATTGAAAAATCACCTAAGTATTTAGTTTAAAAATAAATACAAATGCATTAACTTTTATACACATGATTCAGAATAAATTAAATTCAGTTTTCCCGCATGATAAAAAGTGTTGTAATTTTTTTCAATTCATACCTCCTGTTCAGTCAAAGCTCTTAGACCTAGGATTCTATGTCAGAACCAGCTGCTGAGTCAGAATAGCAAGTTTCATGATTAAAATGTGGCCTTGAATCATTTGACTCTGGAGTTATTCTAACTCAATAGACTGGCTATTGATATTCTTGATATTGAATATTGGCCATGGTATACGGTGAGCTTCGTTCTCCTTATTTTCTGATGTTTTAAGTTCCCGAATGTTAATCACTGATTTTGCTGTATTTCCTGTTTGAGAGATTCTGGTTGTCTGTGGAAAAGAGTTCGCCTGTGGATACATGTGTGTGGATCCACTGTGTGTGCAGACAGATGTGGAGAAACGCATGCAGCCTTCAGTTCACAAGGTCCTACACCTGTATTAATTTGGTAGTACTTAATTAAATGCATTTAGTATAGATGACTGCTTAATTCTAACTGAGGCCAAATTTATCAATAGCTTCTTAAATGTCAGCTTTCTTTCTTTCGTTGAGTTACATCTGTTGGCTTGGCTCTCTGTTGCTTCCCACCCAACGTTTATTCCAACCTTGCTTCCAGTCATAAAGCCATGCTGGTTCGGGTGACTCTCAGATCCTCACCCATGCTGGTCCCATGTTCCTGAGGCCATGTCTTCAGGATTTTACTATCAGTCACTGTTTGCTCCTGGACCCTTTTAGTTAATACTGTATTGTACTCCAGTTTTGTCTTTATGAGGCTTAGGATGCAGAGATTGATAAGATCATAACTTAGTTTACTGTGTGCTTATGTGTGCCCTGTGAAAACAGGTGTTGCTGTTGTTTGGTATGTGGTGTTCCTGCCTGGACAAGTAGATGGCTCCTGACTTGCCTCCATGGCACCTTTGAAGGAGATGGGTGATGGAATATGACAAAGAACCAAAGAAAATGGACATGGAAGAATGTGCTGAGCTAGACAAAGAGGAGGCATCCAAAGTAAAATTCATTACTGAAGCATTAACCCCACTGTCATTCTCAATAGTTCTTGTTTTTTATTAGAGAGAGAGGGGGAGAAAGAGAGAGAAAATAAAGAAAGAACAAGGGAAGAGAAAGAAGGAAAGAAAGAGAAAGAAAGGAAAAAAGGAAGGAAGGAAAGAAGGAAGGAAAGAAGAAAGAGAAAGAAAGAAAGAGAGAGAAAGAAAGGAGAGATAGAGAGAAAGAAAGAGAGAAAGAAAGAAAGAAAGAAAGGAAGAAAGAAAGAAAGAAAGAAAGAGAAAGGAAGGAAGGAAGGGGACACTGTGGTGCCAGGGCACGTCTAGCATTATTGCTTATAAAAAAACTTACAAATTTTATAAACTTGGCCCACATTAGTTCAAAAGGGAATGAAATTTAAAGTTTATTTACTGATGAAAGCAGTGGTTCTTTCTCTGGGGCAATAAATCAACAGAGTTGAATGGCGTGTATACATAATTTTAAATCTGTATTTTGGATTATGGGTCTCTGAGTCAGAGAATAGTCCAAGATCCCCTTGTGCCATTCCCTCCTTGTGTTGGGTTCCTATTTTTTTCCTTCTGTACCAATGCCCGTCATAGGCACCCTGTCCACTGCAGCCAGCAGCCTGGGCTCTGCCGTCTCTGGGTTCCTATTTTTTTCCTTCTGGACCAATGCCCATCATAGGCACCCTGTCCACTGCAGCCAGCAGCCTGGGCTTTGTTGTGTCTGGGTTCCTAGTCCTTCCTTCTGGACCAATGCCCGTCATAGGCAGCCTGTCCACTGCAGCCAGCAGCCTGGGCTCTGCTGTCTCTACTTTCTGCTTTTTGAATCCTGACTGTGTTTCTTAACCTGGAATTCTTTGCATAACTTCCTGTGCCTCTGTATCCTAGGTCAGATGGGGAAAATACAGCATCTCCCAAGAAAGGTTATGAATTCAGTAAGATCACAGACCTGAAATGCTGATAATCGTACTTAATGGAAGGAATGTGTTACGGAAAGTCATAAGTTTGGTTGTGTGTACATGTACTCCTGCATACATACCCTGCCCTGATGAGCTGTATTCAGGGCAGAAGCTAGCACAGGCACTATGTACAAGGTGGACCCTCTCCTCCTCTCTGTGCTACCAGGGCTCACAGAAGCCAGTCAAGTGGGGTTGTTCTACCTAGAGAACGAGAAAGGATTTGCAGCATACTTCCAGTAAAAACCCAAAGGGCCTCGTGTGTTCTCATCAGCCCACATGCAAACTCCTCCGGATCCTCCGACTTTCCCACCTCACTGTGTGTGGCAAACTACTCCAGCTGCCTTTCCTTTCTCTTCTATGGATGGGTGTTGTGCTAGTAGCATCTCTTGTGAATCATCTGAATGATAAGGCTAACAGTTGGGCACTGAGGTGCTGAGACATCATGCAGCCAGGTCAGCATCAGCACTGAGTACTGGGCTATGTGGCCAGAAGGTCTCACTCTGGAGCCAGCACCAAGCCACTGGGCTGCAAGCTGCCTTCCTGTGCCAGAGCAGTAAGACCTCTGCCTGCTGCCTGCAAGGGATGGGTGCAGCAGTCTACCCAGGTCTCAGATGAGACACTCCCTTGTACAGGACAAAGGGGTACAGCATGAGTGAGAACCAGGAAACATTAGCCCCACACAGGGCCACCAAATTTACACAAGCCACAAGGAATCTTTATCTCATGACTAGAAAATATTCCAGACCATGGCCTGTTCTTACACAGTGAATAGAGGTCAATAGTCTCTGTGGTACAGACTGCCTGCCCAACAATAGGCCATGTGCACTGGCTCCATTTTGATCCTACAAGTGTTACCTGTATTCACAGAGCTGTTAACAGTTGCAAGCATGTACTTGGCAACCAGAGAATATAGACTGAGTGAATAGACTCTACTTCTAACTCCTACTCCTAGCAACAGGGTTTATAATGTAATAAAGTATCTGTTAGCCATTTCCTGCTACCAGCCTCTTATAACTCCTTGATGCAATAGTGTTTCCTGAATGAGTGTATCTTTTACCCAGTGGATCCATTAGGCAAGATACTTGCTCTCTCTCAAAGTCAGAAGAGCAAAGCTCTGGAGCCAAGTAGTCTTGAATTGTTTCTCCATCACCATTGATGAAATATGTCATTTTGCTTTTCATAGATGCACTCATTCAGTACTAATTTCTCTGTTAATCTGCTAAATGAATAGAATATGATTGACCACCTTGCTTGATTTTATGTGCACAGAAGTCATCACTATGTTGCTACTATTGGTATAACTTAATATTCATGAACCTGAGTGTTCTCATTCCCATTTTGCACAGATGAAACCGGGTCTCAGAGCCATAAAGGAACTTAACCCAAATCTTACAGACAATAGATAATGGATACAAATGCCTCTACTCAGTCTCCAGTTTTGGTGCTCTGTTTTTAGGAGCTGTGTTTTCTTTTATGTTGTTCACTCCCCCATGCTTACACCTACAAAGTAATTGACTACTGCTTAGCACCAGTGTCCTCCTAGCAACAACACATTGCATCGCATTCCAGAGTATGCATATGGAAAAGGCGTGAGAGGTTCCAGTAGGTGCCTCACTGTAGAATGTGCCAAATATCCTACTTCATCTGGGTGCCTTTATGTCAGTCTTGGGACAGCGCCTCCATCTGCGTGTCGCTTAATTCCTGCTTGCCTTTAGAAGCAGTCAGTCTTAGGACACCTACCCCCAAACTCTAAAGACCTTTGGAAAAATAAGTGCACACGACCTTGACTTCCGGCATGGTTGAGCAGACAGACTTCTATAGAACACAAACTAAAGGAGAGATTAAAAGGCAGACTGGGAGGAACACCAGGACCCAGGCATGTTGTTTTCTCCTGGCCTCGCTTATTTGGAACTGAAGAGCTAGAAATGCAGAAATTGCAGTGGGTTGCTTCACCCTGAGCAAGCCTGGCAAAGCTTGGGTGTAGAAGCCTAGTAACACAAAAAGACTTGGCTGACAACAACTGACCCACTCTCAGAGAAATGGAAGCTCAGCCTTGTGTATGCTGCCGAAAGCTGCACAGGGACCGAAAAAGAAGCATTCGTGGGCAAACAATGGGGAGGGCGGCTTGAGGAGTCACTGGGTTAAGCTGCCACTTCGGCCATACGCTGCCCATGTCCAGAAGGCCTGCTTTGTATCCTAAGTGGCTTATGATTTGGCTGACGGATGTCCTAGGAGGCAGCAGATGATAGCTCCAGTGACAGAGGCCTGTCACCCACCTGGAACATTTGCACAGGATCCTGAGATCCTAACTTCAACAGTCTTAGCTGTTACAGGATCTCCAGAAGGAATAAAACCGATCTTTCTCTGTCTGCATTCAAATAAATCTTCTTAGTTTTTCATCTAAATTTTCTTCTAAATTTTCCATCTATTGGTACACTCCCCAAATGGTTGGAATAGTCAGAGCTGACCCATTCTGAAGCCAGGAGCCTGAAGGTTCTTTCAAGTCTCCCACATGGATGCAGGGTTGCAAGACTTTGGGCTGTCCTCCATTGCTTTCCCAGGCTACAAGCAAGGAACCTGTGTGCATATGGGATCCTGGCACTTGTAAGATAAGGATTTGAACCATTGAGTCATAGCACCAGGCTGCTCAAATTAATCTTATAAAAAGTTTAGAAAGTGAGTAATGGTGTGACATTTCATTTAGTCAGAGTCGTACAGTTATACATGTTTGAAGATATGATTCAGTCCACTACAGGGTAAACTTATAAGAAAATCTACATCAAGGCACATCATATTTAGATTTTTAAGTAATAAAAACAATGGAAAAAACCTTGAAAGCACTGAGAAGGAAGTGATATTTCGCCTAGATAGGGAAAACCAAATTACAATGGATTTCTCATCAGAAACCACGGAGAACAAAAGTATATCTTTTTTTCAAGTGTTTAAGTAAGAGAAATATCAACTTAGAATCCTGTAAACCAGGAAAATGCTCTTCAGGAATGGAGAGAGAGTAGCTTTGCTCAGCCTTGTTTGAGGGTCTTGCTGTAGGATTGGGGTACTTGCACATCACCCAGAATACTCCCAGGTTAGAGCAGTGGTTGGCATTCCTTGGCAACATTTAAGGGCAGGTGAACAACGGATTGTTTCCAGGAACAAAGATTCAACTCAGAAATATCCAGAAAACACAGGAGAAATTGAAGGAAGAGATTCCTTTGGCAAATAGGGAATTTAGAAGTCCCTGTGTACAATGGTAAATTCAGGCAGCTGTGTGTCCAGGGATAAAGTCCATGCTGGAGCACAATGCCAAACTCTCCAAATGAGTCTTGATGGGGGCAACACAAAGTGCTGTAGCTTAAACAACTTCTCCTCCTGGCCTCTGCTTGCATTTCTTTCTTCTTCTCCTTCCCCTCCCCTAGACTTATCTTTCCTCTCTCCTTCCTTTTTTTCCTTCCCATCTTTTTCTTACAAAATTTTCAAGGAACCATTTGCCAGCACACCAGTCAAACCTAAGCACAGAGACCACACAGAACAGGCAGGTTCCCTCATTACAAAATAGTTTGTAAAACCACTAAACCAGTAAACAACTGCAACTCAAAACACAGACCAAGTCAGCAAGGAGGGAAGACTCTGCCTTCCACTGCAGCAATCACAGTGTGCCGTTTGGAAAGTGGAAAAGAGGCAAGGGTGGTCACTGCTAAGAGACATGAACAGATGCTGTTTCCAGGAGGCCCACACACGCGGAATCCTAGAAGAGGGGTCTGGAAATATGTACTGTTATTATTAGTGCTATCGCCACTGTTGCTATTACATTATTGATTACTTTGTGGAGCAAATACATGATTGAGAGTTGATGCACTTTGAATTCATCCATGGCTCATTGCCCCAGTGCCTCTGATGGCTGTGACTGGGGTGGGCCAAAGCTGGGAGCAGGAGCACGTCTGGGTCTCCAGCGTGCATGTCAGGGACCCAGCTACTTGAGCCATCACTTCTGCCTCACAGGAGCCGCAGTGTTGGGAGTGGGGAATTGGGACTGGAGCTGACTCCAGCATGGGCACTTGGGTAGGGGACACAGCAGGCATCTTAACCCCTGGTTCAAACACCCACCCAGAAGCAGTCTTGAATCTGCTCAAAGGGCAGGGTGAATCTTGGACAAAGTGCTAGAGGAACTAGTGAGAATGATGTCCTAACAGAAAGCACCCCTAAATAGGCTGAAAGCATATGTTTTAAAAATCCTGGGGTTCCGAAACTGAAAAGGAGTCTTCCGAATTTAAAAAAAAAAATCACTGAAGGGCTTATCAGCACATCTGACTTGGCAGAAGGAAGAACCTGCGGACAAGAAGATACCACTGCTGATAGTATCCTCTGAGGAAGAGAGAGGAAAAAGAGACATGTGAGTCATCATCGGGCCTGAAGGGCGGCTTCAGAAGGATAGAGAACAGAGAGGACTGATTAAAGAAACGATGGCCCAAATTTCCCAGGTGTGATGAAAGACATGAGCTATACAGAAACTTCAACAAATTCTAAGGAACATAAATGAAAAGAGATCCGTCTTGAGATTTATTATAGTGAAACTTTGGTAAGCTGAAGACAAAAATAATTTGAACAGCAGCAAGAAGTGACTCACCTGACAACTTGAGGAAGATGAACAGAAACTGTGGGTTCAGAAGGATTAGCCATAAAATGAACAAAGGAACACAGTCCCACTGAACAGGTGCATATCTTACAAAGTTAACATTTAAGGAGAAATTATGATAGTCTCAGATTTTGCCAAAAAGGAGTTTGAAAAGCTTTTTTCCTAAGAAGCTTCTGCTGTGTAACATGGTAGAGTCCTTTAGGAAGAAATGAAGCAACATTAGCCAGTTCAAGAAACGAGCAGCACTAACACGTTACTGCACAGCCATGTTCGTAAGTTATGACTGCCAAACTTTGGGCTTTTAACACTTGTATTTTTTCCTTACCGTGTTAAAAGAAAAACAGTAATTATGAATGTTTTATGTGGCACACAATGTTTAAAGATGCTGTTTGTGAGAAGTAATACAGAGAGAGGGGAAGAACTGAATAGCAGTGATGTTGGTGTCTGTTGTAGTGTGTTTGATATTAATCCATAAGAAATGGTTAAAAGTTGAACAGGATAATCATATCGCCAGGTAACCACTAAGAATATAACTTCAGAAATATTCATATGGCCCTGCGTGATAGCCTAGTGCCTAAATCCTCACCTTGCTATGTGGGTCTCAGTTCATATCCCAGCTGCTCCACTTCCCATCCAGCTCCCTGCTTGTGACCTGGAAAAGCAGTGGAGAACAGCCCAAAGCCTTGGGACTTTGCACCTGTGTCTGTGTGGGAGACTTGGAAGAAGCTCCTGGCTCCTGGCTTTGGATTAGCTCAGTTCCAGCCATTGCAGCCACTTGGCAAGTGATCCAATGGATGGAGGATCTTTCTCTGTTTCTTCTTGTCATTGTAGACCTTTAAAAATATTCTCTATAGATATTTTAAAGTATTCAGGTAAGGAAATGGAAACAGTCAACTTAGTGCACTACAAAAGTTTCAATTAAATAAGAAGTGGCAATAATGAAGGGACAGAAAAGCAAAGAAATTCTTCTGCCTCAGGATTTGTGCAAATGGAGCTTATTTTGATTTAAATTACTTAATGAAAAGCTACATATTGCCAGAATACATTATAAAATGCTCAACCATATGCTGCCTATAAATGAGTCACTTGTGATGAAACATATAAATAGGTTGAAAATGAAAATGTTTCTAACAAACATAAATGCATACACATGCACCATACACATATTAAATACATATTTAAACACATGTGTACATGCAGAAACATATTCCACACATGTATTAACCAAAAGATAACTAAGATATTATGTAATAGACAAAATACTTTTCGAGTGAACTAAGCTATTAAGCAATACACAAATATGTTGTATTTTGAGAAAAGAGTTACTCCATCAATAGTGTGTAATGATTATAAATATGTACACACCTGGCAAATTTGGAAATATGTGATGCAAAAAATCCAAATTATAGGGAGCTATGGAAACATATTATGCAAGTTGTTGGAGACTTTGCATTGTACCTGCAGTAATGGAAACTACAGCCAAAGCAACCGTAGTACAGCATTGTAAGTGAACTGTATTAGCTGGTATAGAGAGCATTTCACCCCAAACCGTTTGTGAACCAATCTGTAGAGTATATCCAAAACTCAACACCCCCCAAATGAAGAGATTGTCTTACTAGGGATGGTCCAAGGCTAGGAAGAAGCATTTGTAAGAGAGAATAGATAGGTGACAATTAAACACAGAAAATATGTTCAACATCGTTAGCCATCAGGGAAATGGGAACTGAAGCCTAACGAGCCGTCACTCTACATCTGTTAGGAGGTTTTGATGGGAAACAGCCACAACACAGACACTGGCTGGTAGGCACGTGTGCGCTGCTGATTGGAGTACAAGGGCACGAAGACTCAGGAAATGTTCTGGAAGGATCTTTAACTTACTGGCCAAATAGGCCACTACAATTGCAATTCAGCAAATATTCTGGGATAATTGTCTTAGAAGAGTGAGTCAGGGAAGGAAATCTGTAAACAATGTTTGAAGCAACTTCATTCTATATAGTTCCAAACCTGGGTAAAAAATGTCTTGTGAGAGAAAGGGTAAATCGGCCCAGGTACAATGATATGTAAGGCAAGGCGCCTCACCTCACATGTCACACCATAACTTACATGAGGCAGTGTGCCTCAGCTCACATGTAACGCAATAACTTGGATAAATCTCAAGATTTGGGATAACTGGATAACATTTTCAAGATGTTATTTCCAGTGTTGCTTGTTGCATGAAATTAAAGGTCATTTTCTTTAAAATGATGATTTCAAGGAGTTATAATTATCTTATAAAAGTGGCAATTTTTAAAGATTTTATTTATTTCTTTTTTATTGGAAAGTCAGATTTACAGAGACAAGGAGAGACAGAAAGATTTTTCCTTCTGGTGGTTGACTCCCCAAGTGGCCACACTGGCCAGAACTGAGCCAATCCAAAGGCAGGAACCAGGGGGTTCTTCCAGGTCTCCCACATGGATGCAGGGTCCCAAGGCCTCGGGCCGTCCCCCCACTGCTTTCCCAGGCCTCAAGCAGGGAGCTGGATGGGAAGTGGAGCAGCTGGGACATGAACTGGGACCCATTTGTGGTGATGGTACTTAAAGATGGAGGATTAGCCAGTTGAGCCAAAGCACCAGCCCCAAAAGCAATTCTTAAATGTTTTAAGGAAATTGACTTATTGAATTCCTCATGTTGACTGTTAAGTTGTTTTCAATTATTTTGCCATGTTGCACAAAAATATTTGGCATTACAAATATTCACCCTAGAATGATTGAAAAGTATATAAAATATTATCTGCATTGCAGTTTAAAACACGGATATGGAAATCAAGACTGAATCAAGTTTCAGAGAGAGAGAGAGAGAGAGAGAGTGAGATATACTCTGATCTTGACACCCATGTCATGTGAAAAGCTCAGAGGTCAACCTGGTGTTAAGCATTGTTTTTGTCTTCGAAGGAATAAAAATGCCCAGTGGAGGGAGGAGCAGCTGCATAGGAATAGACTGCAGTGTGAGACCAAGCCGTGGATGTGTTCAGGAGAATCAGAGAAGCTCCTGATGGGGCTGTGCAGTGGCACCTGTAGGGGTCAAAGCCGGTGAGAACATACTCTCTGCCGTCTTTGACACTGGTGTGGTTTGTTGAGCAAGATTGTGTTAGAACTCGCCTTTGCCTGGAAACCTCTGACACTCACTGCACTCCCTGAAAGTCGTGTGTGTGTGTGTGTGTGTGTGTGTGTGTGTGTGTGTGTGTGTGTGTGACTGCACTGAATACATTGCAAGCACAGAAGCAAAGGAAATCCGCTATTGACAAGAACGTGGTGGCTTTGCTCATGTTCAGAAAGATGATTTGTAGAATTACGGGCATTGGATGAAGAAGTATTCGTATTTGTTTGCAGCAAACAGATCTTTGCTATAGAGTGACTGTGAACATAATGCGGTAATTATGCAGTCCATCATTAATGAGGAAGTGGAACCAGCGAAAGATTGGACTTCATGAAATAGTTTTGAAGATAGAACTATTGAAGCATTTGTTATCAAAAACAAAAAGAATGTTTCTGAGTTTAGCATAGCCACTTCTTTATTTTCTTAGTGCTATCCTATACAAGGAAGTATTCTATGGAAATTAATGTATGTGTGTGGAGAGGAAGAATGGTCACTTATTAAATGCCTCATGGTACACTTTGACTTTATTTGGACTGAGAAGAGCAGTGTTGAGGACATAGTAGAGTGATAGCCTTTTAGTTGTGTGTTATGTACATGTGCAAATGTTTGTGATCTATGAGAAGAGAACCAATCTGACCATTTACTCTAAAGTATTGATTTGTGATTTTTTCTACCAAGGAAGACATTGAGAAGAGTTATCGGAACCACACATTCTCAATCTGTGTTCTTGGAATCCATAGAGATATTGAAAATCAGTTCATGGGCCCAGCGTGGTGACCTAGTGGCTAAAGTCCTCACTTTGAATGCTCCAAGATCCCGTATGAGTGCCGGTTTTAATCCCAGCAGCTCCACTTCCCATCCAGCTCCCTGCTTGTACCCTGGGAAAGCAGTTGAGGATGGCACAAAGCCTTGGGACCCTGCACCCGTGTGGGAGACCTGGAGGAAGTTCCTGGATCCTGGCTTCAGATCGGCGTAGCATCGGTCATTGTGGTCACTTGGGGAGTGCATCATCAGACGGAAGATCTTCCTCTCTGTCTGTCCTCCTCTGTATATCCGACTTTGCAATGAAAATAGATAAATCTTAAAAAAAGGAAAATTAGTTCATATCACTCACAAGAGGGAAATATAAAATAGCCTGACATGAGCAATTGCCTTACCAGAAGGAGGAATGAGGGTAAAACACACGTGATGGTAACTTTCTTCTTCAGCTGCCAGGACCTGTGAGTTCACACCTATGTCAGTGCCTAACACTGTATCTGCCTGGGTTCCCATAGAATCATTGATGTTGGACAGGAAGTAACAACCACAATTGAAGTATTCCTCACCACGCACTCCTGCAGTATGCATACTTTCTTTGTCTGTTTGCACCTCACACTGATGAAGAGCAGAGCTTTACTCACTCTGTGGTCCTGAAGACTGGCCATTGCGCGATGAAGCATTCAGGGCTGGTGTGGGCCTTCCCTGCAGGGTGCCCGTCAGGGCCGCCAACCTGAGTCTTCATGAAATCGAAGCCATGAGCACCACCCGACGACTTCATCTAACTCTAATGCATCCCAAATACCTTGTCTGCAAATCTCATTAGCATATTTTTGGGAGATTCAGTCTCACTCTGAGCCTGACGAAACAACCAAACCACAAAATGGTCACTTTCACATGAAGAAAGCCCTTTTTACTTCGAAAAGGACATGGGTGAATTCATTTTAAACTCATTATATGGTAAATGTCAACAATTGTTAATCATTGCCTTATTTTATCTTTTCTATTGCACATTGACGATTGGAATTTGGTATGCCAGGATTTATTATCACTCTGTCACTCTTAAGCAAAGGAATCACTCTATCACTCTTAATTTTTCATGCTTCAGGTTGATGCTTCAATTTTCACCAAGTATGCAGGACAAAATTTTCAGGGGTCTGATGCTGTTTCTTTACCAGGGACAAAGAACATAAATTTGCTTATGCTATAGACCTATCAGCAAAATGAAATTATTTTTTTGTGTGCTCAAGTGTATGTGAAAGCAAAGAACAAATGAGGCTAAAATGCTTTGGGCAGAGCAATTATCTTTTTTTTTTTGTCTCAAGCATGTTCAGAGTGTTTTCAAAGCCACAGAAGGTACATTGTTTGAGTAGTACATCATTTAATATGAATACCTTGTCCTACCTTTCACACCACATAATTAGCAAACAAAATGGGTATGCCGCCGATCCAGGGGTAGAGTTGGCATTTAATTAAAGAGGGACTACTTTCAATTACTGTGTGTGCATGAACTGTAATCTTGAGCCTTTACACTGTCTCGATTTCCAAAGTGAAATGACTCCAGGAGACATCATGTTGCTTCTCTGAAAGTGAGTTACTTTAGTCTTTTCTCCAACAAATGTTCTGCTTCAAAAAAATCTGATTTGTTAGCGAATTTCAGTTTTGGCTTTGGGTGTCTTACTATTTCTGCAAGTCATTTCTTCATTAAATGATTATAGTCAGTTTAGCTCTCATGGCCTCAATAATTATAGTCAGTTTGGGCTATAGTTAGTTTAGGCTGAGCTACTGGGCTAGGTGGAATCTTTCCATAGGAAACATTGACTGAATTACAAGAGGAAAAGGCAACATAAATAAAAGTATACTGAAATTCAAAATCAACCTGTGGTAACTAATGACTGGAGAGAGTCACTCTGGGAGGCAAGGTAAAGTGAAGTTTAGGGGACCTTAGTAAGCTGAAGGTGTTTGCCTGAGTATAAATCCAGAAGGACACAAGTGCATCCTTTGAGTAAAGATAGGCCTTAGAGCTTTGGGTTTGTTCCCGAAGGCCATTGTTGATAGATGATATGTAGCATAGAGATGGTGGTTGTCTATGAAGTGAATCATGTGGATGTTGGTTAAATCATAAACATAATTAGAGACTTTATGGTAAAAGTCTTAGATTTTATTCTAAGGGCAATGAAAATCTTGAAATTTTGTTTTCATTAGAGTGATGATTTTAGTTTTGCGAGAGAAGTAGTGGTTTATATATTAATATATATGTAATTTATATGGTTATTATTTGTATAGTAATAGTTTGGGAGAAATATGCAGCTTAAATAGACATTATAGAAATATAGGAATATACTGGATACATTGTAGCTGTTATCACAGAAATCATATCAAGTCAGCTGGTCCTGTTTGAGAACATACTATCCCCAGCACGTAAACATTATCTAGCTGATGATCTGTGGCAGAACTAGTTACCTTTTATGCTCACTCCTCAGGAGCACAAGGAGTTGCCCTGTGTGTTCATCGTAGCACTCATGGCCTTTGTGTTTTCAGTCAGGTAGTCATGTCCTGCCCCCTGCCTTACTCCCTCCACTCCAGTACACCTGTCTTGACACTCCAAAATGAGTTCAGGCATGGCAACATCTTCCTACAGTGAGAGCCACTTTTTCATAATAATGCGCATAATGTGTCTTACTGAAGAGCAGCCGTAAGCTGGAAATGAAAATAAATGTTAAAACTCCCACTCCTGGGAAGCAGGAAGAATCACTTCAGGACCACGGAAAGCTCCGCCACCTGTGTCAGAGTAGGCCATTTGTTCTACTTCACCGCTTCCCGAGGGATGGATTCCCCATTTCCCTGTTTTTGAAAAAGCACACACACGCAGCAATTCCTTCCATGTAGGTGGGAATGTCAACAAGAGTGACTGCAGTTTCCCAACAACAGTGCAAATCAGCATTTCCTGATGTTCTTGGCAGTTCCTTTATTATCATTTTTTTCATTCATTCAACAAATATTTGTCAAGGGCTCACTCTGTGCCAAGCATATTTCAGACACCAAGGAGTCACTAGTAAATGGGAGATGAAAATATCCACTCTCCTGCAATTTATCTGAAGGAAGGGATAACTTTATAGGTTTGTAAATTTTCAGCCAGTAGGATTCCCATTTGCAGGGGCTGTCATGGAACACAGGAGTTGGAACTTGTGCCTGTCATAGCTGTAAATGCTTCTGAAGCAAGGTTTTAAAATGTGCTGAGTTTGGTTCCAAGTAAAAATACCTAACTGTCAGGAGGTGCAGGAATTCTTTATTCAAACAGGCAATCTTATCTGTCCAAACACATGTCTACACTTATGCACTCATGCATGCAGCTACACTTGCATACATGTCTAACACACACACACATGTCTACACACAACAAGCACACACATATATACAAGTGTACATATGCATATACACACATATAGGAGTATATATATGCACACACACACACGTTACAAAGGGGAAATTAGCCCAGAATGTAACTCTGGTTGAAGTGGATAAAATGGCACTCCAACCACAAAGTGTGTGCATCTTTGGCTTCTGCCGTCACACGTTGCTCAGGAACGAGGGCTGGCGTCCCATTGAGTTTCCCGTGTGGTCTCATATCAGGTAACACGCCAGTCGTGGTAATGTATAGCACACTGCTTCAGAAGGAGAAAGTCATGCATATTTTAAAAACTCTGCAGCTCGTATGTTTTCATCTTTTGCTTTTACAAATAAAAGAATAATTGTTTTTCAAACTTAAATAGTAAAAACCTCTTTTGCCATCTGCCTGATTTGGGAGTTGGTCCAGCATTATAGATGGGCTTCTCGTTTCTACCAGCATATTACAATGCATAACTAAAATGCTTAGGGCTTAACCCTCAAAACGAGGAAGGAGCGAGCAGGTGGAGCCTTCTTTGCAGATGTTTCTGGAGTTGAACTCCCTGGAATACAGTTTATTTCTGGGGATTATCACATTTTTTATTGACGTTGTTGAAGGATAGCTTTACACCAACACTGGGTAATCCTGGACTGCAGGCTTGTGCACATCACACAGCTAACAAAAGTCCTTTGTTGAACCGACAGAATGAGGGCTTCTATTTGGCTCTTCCCTTTACTGTGACCTCAGGACCTGTGTTAGGAGGTGAGTGATGACTTTGCTTTGGGAATGTGTACATCTCTGAATTGCCTCGTGGACACCTGCTGATGCTCAAAGACTGCTGTCTAATGACCTGGAAAATTAGAAAGGGACGGATATACTGTTGTCCTGGGCTGGGAAGCGCTGCAGGCCAGGAAAGCACAGCGGCAGAGCTCTGATGGATCCATCAAGACGTGTGCTGGCATCTGAGGCTCGTTTCCTCGCTGACCGACAAGACATAAAATTTAAAAGCAGGCCTCTGGTTTCCTTATTCGGTAATGATACTTTCAGTCTTAGTTCTGGAACTTCAGCAAAGAAACAAAGACGTTAGAGGATGGTCTGAGATTAGCAGCCGTCACCAGGAAACGTCCCCAGCCCCGTCCCTGAATCACAGGCGAGCTGTCTGCTCACCACAGGCCAGTGCCTGTCCTTAGCTGAAGAAACACACTTTGCTTTTTCTATGGGTTCATAGTGCTTCCTGGGTGTGATTAACTGCAGACCTGGCTCTGGTAAGGCGGCATGAGACCCTGAGCTGGTCAGCACTGGGGTTGGACGGGCAGAGAGATGTGAGGACACGTGATGTCAAACGAGGCATCCTTTACAGTTGGGAGGGTGTTAGGCAGTCACTCAGGAAGAGAGAAACATTGGGGCACAGGCAGACACAAGCGTGAGAAAATTCACTCTGGGGCTTGCCAAAAGTCCCACCATCTTGTTTCTACTGACTGGAGGATGAGAAAAAGGCAGAGTAATTCAGTTTCTGCCCCAAGTCCCGGAAGTCAGAGGAGCTGGGGTTTAACTCCGGGCTGAGGCCACAGGCCCGGGAAGCAGAGGGGGTGCCAAGGCTCTGAGAAGTCCCGGGGTTTGAAGGGCCATGAGCCAGGTCCTCCGGGATCAGGAGTGGTGATGCTGTGCCTCCAATGACCGACAGCAGGCTCTTTCTCCAGGCCCCAAGCAGGTCCGGCATGCTGCCCGTGTTGCTCAGGGCTGATCTTTGTTGTGGCTGAATTGCTGATGTGCTCCTGAGGCACCTCTCAGGCACACCCACAAGCATGGGCATGTTTTGCCCTCCTAGTGCTGTGCAGGGCAATGCAATGTCCCTCATTCTTTGCAAGTCCTGTGCAATGGAAGGATCAAGGCAATTCGCATATCTATCACTTCACACAACTGGAATTTTTTTGCATATGTGTTGAGAACATTCATAATCTACTCTACTAGCTACTATAACACATACAAGTCATTGTTTTATTATGTGACTGTTTTGTCAAAGGTTGGCAGTTGAGCTGAGCCCTTATACCTGTTAACCCTTTCTTGTCAAACCCTTCCTAGGCTGTGCTTCACAGTGCTTGAAAAGCAACTCTCTAGCTCCCATCTTTACTTGAGCTCATGTGATATCCTTCCCATATTGCTACCTGTGACAGACTCATCCTGTTTTAACGGCTGCACAGTTGTCCATTGTGTGGCCATTTGCCATGCTTTCTTTATCCATCCATCCCACTGATAGATGCTCATCTGTCTTTGCATCTACTAACCTGGTCAAGTGGACATATAATCCAACAATCCCAGAAAGTCAACTTTCAGAGCTAAGTAGTACTTTGTTGAAAATATGCAGCCACATTCTGAAGACCAACTAAACTAAGATTTGGTTGCAAACAAGATAACTAGACAACAGATTGAGCTGCCTGGTGCGTGCCAAAGTGAGTGAGTATGGTTGTTGTGATGGAGCTGACTGTGGAGGTTTTGTTGACATATCTGTTGGCATTTGGGACATGGAGAGGTGGGAAGATGCCAGCTTGGTATAGACCTGCCCTTGAGCATCTCAGGTTGATGCACACCTGAGGAAGCCTCCCATCTGCGCATGTGCAGAACCCCAGCATAACTGACAGCCAGTTCTAGATCCTGCATTCTGCTTGCTCATTCCTGCAGCTGGAGCCACGGGACCCCTGAGAGCCCCTTCCTGCAGCTGGAGCCACGGGAGCCCTGACAGCCAAAGCTGTACTCACCCTGCTCATTTCTGCAGCTTGAGTCATGGGACCCGAGCGCTCTTTCCCACAGCTAGTGGGACCCCTGAGGGCCACCTGGTTCTAGGCCAGCTCCTGACAGCTTGGTAAGGCTGTGCCTACCCGCTATCCACCCCCTGGGGGTTCCTGGTACCTGAGCTGGGTTGTGGTAATGGATTTTATTGACCAAGGGAAAATGCTGCATCTTTTGTTTGTTTCCCTGGACCAAATATAAGGCACATATTATGACTATTGTTCAATGGCAGGGACAAATTCTGGCAAGGATATGGAGAAAGAGAAATTGGCATACTGTTGGTGGGGATGGAAATTAGTTCAACTACTGTGGAAAACACTGTGGGGATTTGTTAAAAAAAAAAAAGAAATAGAGTTGACATGTGGTGTGGAAATCCCATTACTGAGTATAGATCTAAAAAACATAAATATGCTGTATCAAGCAGATACTTACAGTACCAAGTTTCTAACAGAACTATTCACTATAGCCAATAAATGGAATCAATCAACAAGTCCCTCATCCAATGAATGCTACGAAAATGTGGCATCATATGTATGTGTCTACACAGATACATGCACAGTGGAGTATCATTCTACTCCAATAAAGAAAGAAACCCTGGGCCCGGCGGCATGGCCTAGCGGCTAAAGTCCTCTCCTTGAACGCCCCGGGATCCCATATGGGCGCCGGTTCTAATCCAGGCAGCTCCACTTCCCATCCAGCTCCCTGCTTGTGGCCTGGGAAAGCAGTCGAGGACGGCCCAATGCATTGGGACCCTGCACCCGTGTGGGGGACCCGGAGGAGGTTCCTGGTTCCCGGCATCGGATCGGCGCGCATCGGCCCGTTGCGGCTCACTTGGGGAGTGATTCATCGGATGGAAGATCCTCCTCTCTGTCTCTCCTCCTCTGTGTATATCTGGCTGTAATAAAATGAATAAATCTTTAAAAAAAAAAAAGAAAGAAACCCTATCACTTGCATTAAAATAATTGCAGCTGAAAAATATCATGTCACATGGAATAAGTCAAATACTGAAGGAAAATACTACTTGTCCTCCTTTTGTAGTTTATATAGCTAAAATGTACACTTTACACAGCTAAAATACAAATACACACATAAATAAATGAGACAGAAATACCTGTGTGCATCAGTATTTCTGCAAATGTACTGTGATCAAGCTTTGGTTTATATCTCTGTTGAGTTTTTAAAAAATGAAATGCTGCCATATCTTTAGTATTCTGTGAATTTTAAGTTTATGATATATGTGTGAAACAGACATTTTTTCATTTTCCTTTTCTTTATTGAAGTCTTTGTTCGCTAAATCATTAACCCTTTGATTGTAATGTAAGTTAAATACATTATCTCAATTTTTTTAATGTTGAAAGCTAAGGATCGAGTCCCATCCTGACATTCACCTTTGGGACTTGAGCATTCTTCAGGATGTGTTCTGAGGACCCATCGGCCACCTCCTCAGAATGTACTACATCCCTTGAAGAGTTAGTGTCTCCCTAGAGCACTGCACAGACTGCCTCAGGTAGCCCACCAAAGAGTCGAGGAAACAGGCCACCTTCTCGGCATTCTTCATTTCAGCTTTCGACTGGCATGAAGAGGGTCAGTAAGTTACTCAAGCCACGCAGCCTGGGTGCTGTCCATGGCAGAGGTCAATTCCTGGCTAGCTGTGGGGTCTAAAAGGCCGGGCGGGCTTGGTGGCTCCACTGTCTGATGTTTCTGTGTGGCCATGGAGGGCTTAGGGGCAGCCACCTCTCATGACTTCGGTACAAATGCTCTCTGGTAGACACTGAGTCATGCAATCGACAGCTGCCTTCCCATGCTACCTGCTGCCCCCTGCTTCTGCCTGCTGTCTCGTTGCCTGCTTTCCGACTCCCTGAGAGCAGAGCTGGAGTTGTGCTTGTTCTCTTGTGGCTTTTTGTTATCTCACCCATGTCCCATGTGACCTGGGTTGAGAGAGACATGTTTCCTGTCAAAACTACCATTACCTCACAATGGCCAAATCAGGTTTGCCGCAACTGTGTGCAAATTGCTTCGCCTCTGTCGGAACCACTCTCCTTTGATGAGGCATCTTGACGTTACATGTGTGCATCTGCAAGCCACATGCCCTGTAGCCCTAGCTACCTCATATGTCCTGTGCAGATTGTCAGGAATTTTCCTGCTTGAAGGAAACATAAATGATAAGACATTATCGATATAATGCCAGTGCATCAACTTTCGGTCTTCTTAATGAGTTGGCAAAGGGCTGCCAAAGGGGAAAGTCGGGATCAGTGCTGTTCAATGGGCTACAATCGTGGAGACAGTTGCAGTGTCAGGTGTGGGAACGCCTGGTGATGGTGGTGTTCTGACCTCCAGGATGTCATGTCGCACAGTGTCAGAGGCAGCTCCTGGGGTGGCATGCGGGAGGTGCACCCTGCAGCCTGTGGCCTCACCCCAGAGGATGGCAGGCTCTGCTTGGGGAGGAGGAGCATTCCCTGGGCTAACTTCTGGCAGTTTCTGATTATACCATCAGCCCAGCAAGAACGTCCTGAACTGCTCAGCATTTGGACTTTGGGGAGAGAGTGGCGTTAAATTTGCAAGTTACTCTTCTTTTAAAAATTTTTTTGCAAGTTACTCTTAACATGTTCCTTGGGAAAAAATTAAAAAGTCAAGTTGAGATCGTTAGAATGTTTTTAAAGCTGCTGTTGGCATGTCACTGGTTGATACAGCTCTGTCTGTCCTCTGTTCCCACCGATGAGAGCATCACGTCACTCCAAGTCCCTCTGGAGCCGAGAAGAGAGTTACGACATGGGAAATGTGCAAGATGCCTGTTTTGAAAATTCAAAGATACTATAGTACACAGGAGTATTTTTCCTTTTCTATTCTTTTCCATGGTAGTTTTGTAGGTGTAGGGATTCCTCCTTGCCCCATCTCTCCTCCTCGTTTCTCCCCTCTCAGTATTCTCCCCACATTTTCACCACGTTGTAGTCCTTTAGTATCAGCTACAAGTTTAACATTCTACCGTTTGAGAGTATCATGGCATTGTAGGTATAGGTAATGACAGACAAGCTAATAGCATAGTGTCAAGATATATTAGCTGATTTGTTGGAAGTAGAGATGTGTACCGCAATATATGTTCTCACTATAATAAAAATCAGGTAAAATAAACCTGCACTACTATATGCAGCCAAAGTGTTTGCTGAAATGCTTATTTTCCTATGTGTATTTAATGCTCTTTACAGTGACAGGTATGGGAAGTGTTGGTTGTGACAACTGTAAAAATGATTGTGACTTTTCCCAGGGTGCAGGGGGTGCTGCCTAGCAGGGCCTGTTTCTGTTTAATGTTTGCCTCCCTTCAAAGAAAATAAGCAAAAGTCTGCATATCAAGAATACCTTAGAGCAGTAAGTTGTTGTATCTGGCTGTCAGGTTCATTAATGCTAAATTCGCATCATCTGCCAGGAATAACTTAGGGAAGAAATTCACTTCAAGCAATGCATGACTGATGGGTGACAGAAGACAGGAACTCTAATCAAGTCTTCATTCTTCCCTAATCTGCGCCAAAGTCGGCTTTGCTTCCAGGCAGCGCGCCTTAATTCGCAATGCCTGACAGAATTCATCATCTTCTTTCAAAGAAAATGCTTCTTTCTTCCATATTTTGCCAAAGTTTGGTGTTGGAAAAGCAGAGGTGGCTGCAACAGCTGGAGGGCTCCGATTACTTGGAAAGCCAAGTTGTTGCCCATGCCTGCCTCTGCGTATCCATGGTGCGCCATGGTGTTCAGTGGGGGAGGCCAGTCACTGGCCAGCCAGGAGCAGAGCGTAGGAGCAGGTGCCCCCAGGGCTCTGTAGCGCCAACTCCCATCTTTTTATTAATACCTGGACTTTTAAACACAGGTGAGAAATGATCTTCGAGTGGAAAATGCCACCTGTTGGTGACATGTAGCCTTTTCCTCCCTTCATTCACTCTTTGCCAGCGAAGCTCACCCCGCTGATCTTGTTGTATCATCGTGTTCTGAGAACTGGGACTTTCCCAGCTTCGCTCTTCACCTTCTACCCTGAGGGACTGCCAACAGAGGGGGACAATTCCTGTGTTAGATTTGTGCTGCTTGAGGGGTCTTCCTTCCTGTTGAGCAAATGTGCCTTGCAGAATTGAGCCAAGCTGGCTGTTCAATGCGTGCTTTGAGATCTGCACTGGAAAATTCAGTGTTGAAAATAGCTGGCTAGGCCAGAGTTGGCTATTGTACCTCAGCAAATAATAAATGAATTTTAAATGTGAGCAGTATTTTAATGGAATTTTTACTTAACCATGTCCAAGAAACATTTGATGTACTGTAATAACTTTATTAATATTACTTGATTAATATTTTCATCCAGAAGGGATTCATAAGGGTTGAATGATGTGTCTATGTGTTTATTTAATTTGAAAGGAAGATTTATTGAGAGGAGAGACAGAGAGCAATAGATTGCCCATCTACTGGTTCGCTCCCGCAACAGCTAGGCTGGGCTGCTCCAAAGCCAGAAGCCAGGAGTTTGTTTCTGGTCTCCCACCGTGGGTTCAGGGGCCCAAGGACTTGAGCCCTTTTCTGCATTTCCAGGCATGTTATCAGGGAACAGAATAGGGAAGCAGGACTTGAACTGGCTCCCTTATGGGATGCTGGCACCACAGGAATGGAGGTAACTTACTATGTAATGGAACTGGTTCCAGTATGTCTGTATTTTATGGTATTCAAAGTACTGAATGCAGAGCTTGAAGTCTCCAGATGCCATGCTTACTTACTGGGGTATACTACATCCACTAATGCTAGTAGTGCATTCCCTGTGTCTCTTTGATTCATCAAGTATGTTTTAGTTTGTTAAGGTTTTGATATGTAATATTGCAGATGTTTTTCTTTCCTGCTTTCGTAGAATGTTTGTTATAGTGTTGAAACATGTGGTTTCCTGGTGAGAGTGAAGGAGCTGGATGTGGCTCAGGCACTAGTTGCTTCGGGAGTCTGTCACAGGCAGAGGTGCAGTGTGATTTTACACACCGTGTTTTACTGCAGGGCCTGGCATGTCTGCAGACACAGGCTCCTCTTGGCTCTGCTTTTTCTGTCCTTTGCACATCTTGGTTTTGTTGTTTGCATTGGAAGAGTTGTCATCTGGGACTTGAGATAAACCAGACATGGCATGGGAATGGCCCTTGCATTGCAGCAAGACCCCTCAACTGATTCTCTTCTTGACACCCCAGTAACACAGCTGACTCCTGCTGCTCATTGGCACATTGAACTGAAGGATGTCACTTCTAAGGTAGCCTCCACAACAGACACAGACACACAACACGTATGCACACACTCATACACACATTCGCATACACTCACCTGCACATACATTCACACACACTCTACATATGCATGCTCACATGTAAACACACATACACATATACCCACATGCACAGTCACATATGCACACTCACACACTCACACACTCACACATTGCGATGGTGGCAGTGGAGCAGCCCCTTGCCTGGGTTGGTGGTGTCTGTGTAATAAGGTCGGGTCTGTGAAATGGTTATTCTACTAAGTTAGAGAGACTATGCATATTGGATTTGTTTAACACCTGCAACGATCATAGCACGAAGCATGTTTCAATGGCAGAACAAGCTTAAAGTTATTTCTGTAAAAACACAATACATGTCAGATATGCTGAAATAAGGCTCCGAAGTCCTGCTACTGTCCCCCTGAGGTTAGCAGGAAATATGCCTATATATTTGTAAATAAACATTTAGTGAAGTGAATTTAGTTGTAGAATGTATATCTATGCATATATGTAATTATTCATGTATTTATATATAATGACACATAAGGGACTTCCAAAAAACTTTTGTAAGAATAGAATGAGACGGTAATACAAATTGTTCATGAGGTTTTTACAGTACGCTCCTTCTGTAGGCTTATGTTTGATCATTATTTTTTGTTTTTAGTTTGCATGTATTAACTGTATGTCTTCACACAGAAAATTACCTTTGCTATGTAGTGGCTTGAAAAACCACACACACATGGCTGTCTCAGCATAGCTGTGCAAGACTCTACTCCCATTGGCCCCGAGCATGCCAACCCTTCCACCAGGCAGTGCACAGCACATGGCTGAGCTCTGAGAGCGGGAAGTTATCTGGAGCAGTGTCTCCATCTCACCAGGGACTTCTGGCCCTCAGGACTGAGCTGCTGGATCCAGGCCACATGCGAGACCCAGAACACGGGGCCGTCTCAGTGAGACCTGGAGCAGGGGGCCTCAGGGGACCATCTCAGTGAGACCTGGAGCAGGGGGCTTCGGGGGCTATCTCAGTGAGACCCAGAGCACGGGACCATTTCAGTGAGACCTGGAGCAGGGGGGCCTTGGGGGGCCGTCTCAGTGAGACCCAGATCAGGGGTCTCGGGGGCCATCTCAGTGAGACCCAGAGCACGGGACCATTTCAGTGAGACCTGGAGCAGGGGGCTTCGGGGGGCTATCTCAGTGAGACCCAGAGCAGGGGGCCTCGGGCGGCCATCTCAGAAAGCAGCCAGGTTCAATGAGACAATTGCTGAGCTATTGGTGGAGGAGCTGGGAGGGAGGCAGGATGGTGCTTAGGTGGGAGTTAGGTTGCAGGGTGCTAGCCCAGTCAAGTGTCTGTCACTGAGATAAACTGAACTCCATGCACCTAGTTTGGGTGTCTTTATCCCAGTTCTGACCTGATGTTTGGGCAGCGTTTCTAGAGTTCCAAGGAAATGTGGCAGGTGCTGAACCCACTGAGCATGGGGAGAGCCATGCTTCGGTGTCACAAGGAACAGCTTGTCTTTAATTCTTCAGCAAACACCCATGCAGTGAATGAGTTAACAAGATGAGGAATGAAAGAGTGAAATGAGACACAAGTTCCAAACTCACCACGTTCTTTTAAGCTTCAGTGTATCGCAGGGGCCCCTGGAAAAGATGGATTAGATGGCAAAATTTTTTTGGTGCAAAAAAGCTTTGAATCTATGCATATTTATTTCATTGTAAGCATTTTCCATAAAGTCTTTAATGTTCCAGGTCCCCATATGCTATAATGAAAAAAAAAGTGCTTGAATGGATTTAAGATTAAGTTATTTTTATTCAAATTGTACAAACATTTAGTAAAAAGAAAAAAGATGAAATTTAGGAGCACATAACACTGAAAAGACTCCCTTGAAAAAATTGCTAGTTTATTAAAATAAATTCACTGTAACTTTCTTTTGTGGCTGAGTTACCCTTTTCTCTCCTTTTTTTCCCCATAATCACTTGCCATATTTCCAAAAGGGTTAAGACTGGGCCAATATCAAAGCTGGAGGCCAAGACTGCAATGCTGGTCTTCAGAGAGGTGGTAGGGACCCCATCACCTGTGTCATCACCTGTCTAGGTGGGCATGGTTAGGAAGGTGCAGTCAGGGGCAGACCTGGGTACCTGATGGCATGAGAAAGGCACATGTCTCAGCTGCCAGTCTCAACACTTTCCCCAGAAGAAAGGTTACGGGGAAAGCGGCCTACGGGCAGGGCTCCCAGCCTGAGAGATGCAGTATTTCTGGACCCGAAGGCATGTCGATGAATGTGTTTCATAAGGCACACAACATTTGATTCAGGAAGTACAGAGCTTCCAAAGATAGAAAAGTTTTTATTCATGTGCCAGGGTGCCTCGCAGGGTTGAGCAACACTGTGGTGCTCACGCATCTGCCTTTCTATAGAAAAACTCTTTGTCCTCAATTGTGACCCATGGTGGTTACAGGATGGCTCCAGTTATGAAACATGTTGCATGTCAATATGACAGAACCCTCAGGAAGAACTTCCAGTGTCTAGCTATTTACAAGCTTGAACAAAATGGCCCAGAAGCCCCCAGTCAGTAACAGTCCTGCTGTGGGGGGAAGAAGTAATCGCTGATTGAGGTGAGAGCCAACACCTGCTGGGGACACCATGGCCATCACATGGCCCAGCACCTCAGCTGGCATCCAGCAGGCCTTTCTTGACTGTGTGCATTGAGAAAACTGGCCTTTGAGAGGAAGATAAATTTAGACGCAGTGTCTAAAAATCTGGAAAGGTGGGATTTTATTCTCTTGAAGATTTTCTTCACTGCGGGAGCCTTTACTGTGGCAGTGCTCATAAACTTTGTGATTGAGTTGTGGCTGTGTAGGCGATGCTATCGTGGACTCAGGTCATGTCAACATTTCATTATTGATAAGATATTATGATAGCACTGTACTGTGCCAGCGAGTCTCACATGAGCCTTCCAGGAGCTGGAGCCTCTTCTATAGTTGACGAGTTCTGGAGCTGCCATTCCTACAGCAGGTACTCCTATCCTATGTCAAAGTACCTGGGTTTGATCCCCAGCTGGGCTCCAATCCCAGCTTCCTGCTAAGGCTCACTCTGGACATGGCCTGTGGTTAAGCCTCACCGTGTCTGTGGTGGATGCAGCCTGCGTTCTGACTTGCTGGATGTGGGCTTTGTCTCACCCCAGCTACGGCTGGCACCTAGGGGAAGAAAAGGATGACTTCACAGTGCTTGTTCTCTTAAACACGCTTGCTCTCTCGACCTTTCAAATGAATGCTACAAAAATTTACGTTATTCTGAAACATATAAGGCTTTGTGAGGAGAGGACTTCAGTTATGAAGACTGATAGCGACAGCAGTGAGGCTGCCTTGCACCTGCTCTACAACTGGAACGCCTTTCTTTAGACTTGCTGATTACTGATGTTTTCATACTTTCATTCCTTATAGTGCTGTCTTGAACATAGCTTTGACGTGAGGAGTGGCAACCCAAGGGCAAGCTATTTCTGCCTTCTGCTCGTCTTCATCTCACCCTTTTCCTCTGTCTTGCCTCAGCAGTCTTTTCATGAAACATAATATGCCTGATGACGTGCGGTGTGCACCCTGGCTCCTTCACCCAAGGAGTCGTCCTCAACACCTCCTAATGCCTCTGAGCCGGCTTGTGTCTGTTCAGTAAATCTCTGTTCTGCTTGTTTTGAGGGGAAATGGCGTTTGTTGATTGCCCCTGAAAACTAGGAATAGTTGCAATCCAGACACAGATATTGTGACTAATAAGCAGCAAAGGGAACATTTTGAAATGAGAATATCACATATTAATCAGTGTGAGCACTTGGCCCTTACTGCCCAGAGGATATGATCTAGTTTTGAAGTAGACAGCAGTGGGTGCAGAGCAGCTTTGAACTGCCAGGTGCTGGTGTTGCATTGTAGTGGGAAGAGCTGGTTCCACTCTCTTCTGTTCCTGTTCCACTCCAGGGCCTGCCGCTGTCCCTGGCAAAGCAGCGAAAGATCTTGGGTCCCTGCACCTTTCGGGAGACCTGAGTGAAACTGCTGGCTCCTGGCGTCGTGCTAGCCCAGCTCTGGCTGCTGTGGCCACTTGTATAGTGAAGCGCTTTAACAACTGGCTAGTTCCTGTGAGCAAACTGAAAGGGCAGAAACGTTTACAAACAGTTATTGGGGCTCCCATTAGTGATGGGTAGTTTTAAATAAGCTACTAACTGGAATGATTATACAAACTGGGAGTCAATATTTGATTTACATAAATCTGTTTAGGAGTGTGTGAACTTTATAAATCAAAGAAATAGAAATGTTCAAATTTGCAAAACATAGGAGATTAAAGGCTCACTCAGAAGTTCATGGAAAATGTATTATAAATAAAAACACATGACTTTCAAAATGTTTTCACTGAAATAAACATATTTAAATTAATTTTGTTCAAAAACACTTGGAAAGGTCCTCCTCTAAGAATTATATTCAAGTTGGTTATTTTTTTCCCCCTCAAGAGGTTCATATAATTTAACTGTACCTTTGGAAAGTTAAGATCCATTCTTTTGTCTACAGGGAATATCATTAGCTATAATCACACTCATTTAAGTTAAACTTGCCAAATTTTATTCATTTATGTTTTAAAGAAAATGAGAGATAATTAGAGGAATATGCTTAAACTCTTAGTATTTTACTTTCCAGCTAAAAATTGGCCGTGCATGAGACTATACATCAGAATAACAAACAAAAATGAACAAGTTTGCAGAAATGGGCAAATGATGCCTTGCGTGGAACTTCATCTGTCACGCTTTGGTTCATTTCTTGCGGTGATTACCATTAAATCACATGCACAATTTTCTGTCTGTTTTTATGGAGATTGACCTTATGCATACAGAGTTCTCATGGTTTTCTAAGCACTTGATGCTGGACAGAAATGAGTTTTCTTCTCCAGTCCCTCATTAGGCAAAGTGAGAGTTCTGCATTTGAAACATGGCCTTGTGTGTGATTACCCAACCATGTAGCATTGTTACTGGCAAACAGGAAGTGGTGCCTTAGAGATCACAGCTGCCCGAGCCCTGCCCTGGTTTTCCAGCTTTTCTAACACACATTCGAAGGGACTCCTTTGTCACTTGCCAAACTCTGCTTGTACTTGTAAAGCCAAAGGGCCTTATGACTGATGCCTTAGAAACATACATCAGCTTGTTACATCAACCCATCAGACTTTGACTTAGCAATCATAGAATGTCAATATGTCTTTATGTTGCATTGTTTTTCACAGACATTGATAGGAGCTATGAGCTGATTTCTGTGTTGGGTATGTCCGGAAGTAACTGCTGAGCCTCCCTGGATCTTTCTGGAGCCACTTTTCAGATTCTGCTTTGTCATGCTGCTTGTCTCTGCATGTCTCCATTCCTTTACTTTACAATAATCTCCACTTTTCACTTGTCATCGCAACCTCCTGCTGAAACATAATCAGTTATTAACATAGTCTGCTGCCTGGCACAGAGTAGGTGTTCAAAAAAATTTTTTTTATTGAATGAATAACCCGATAAGGAGTAAAGAACCTTATGGATCTGCATTTTCGTTCATTTTCCTAGCAAACAATTTGAACAGCGGGAACATTGCTATGTGCTTTTCTCATTACATTCTGTCTTGCTTTTACATGGGAGACTGTTTCAGGAGCTCCAATGAAGGGTTTTAATATTGTTTGCTCATGCAGTT
This sequence comes from Ochotona princeps, assembly GCF_030435755.1. NCBI lineage: Eukaryota > Metazoa > Chordata > Mammalia > Lagomorpha > Ochotonidae > Ochotona > Ochotona princeps. The sequence goes on along the minus strand of NC_080852.1, from coordinate 40,109,534 downwards.
GGAGCATCCAGTAAAGGCTTCCACTGGGCTTCTGAGACGTGGGTCTAAGAGAGCTGAGGCTGAACGCTCATCTCCGTCTCTCCTCTTGGGAGCCTCGGGTTTGCTTGAAGGTTCAATCACTGACCCTGGTATCTTCCCTCTTCCCCATCGTTGCTGTCCTTGGCCATATAGCTTTCTAGGTCTTCCCACAAAAGCACCCTCCCCTGTCCCCTCTTTCTAGGCTGCATGTCACATTTAGCCTATGGAATATTAGCACTTCCACTGCAAACAAATGTTTTAAATCTACTTCCTGGACCCAGCACGGTGGCCTAGCAGCTAAAGTCCTCACCTCGAACGTGCCGGAATCCCTTTTGGGTGCCGGTTCTAATCCCGGTGGTCCCACTTCCCATCCAGTTCTCTGCTTGTGGCCTGGGAAAGCAGTTGAGGATGGTCCAAAGCCTTGGTAATCTGCACTTGTTGGGAGACCCAGAAGAGGCTCCAGGCTCCTGGCTTTGGATCAGCTCAGCTCCAGCCGATGCGGCCACTCGGGGAGTGAATCATCAGACGGAAAATCTTCCTCTGTCTCTCCTCCACTCTGTATATCTAACTCTCCAATAAAAATAAATGCATCTTAAAATAATAAATCTACTTCCTAGTCTGGCTTGCTCCTTCTTATTCCCTGTGTCTGGGAGGCTCACTGTGTGGCCACAACGTGTTTGGAATAGAGCTATCCTAGTTGCTGGACTTGAGCAGCTCAGTCGCTATGCCTGCAGTGTCTGCAGCGGAAATACCTTGTCCACACTGCCTTCTTCTAGGTACAGAACAAACACAGAGAGTACAATTCCAAGGGGAATGTGTAATTGTTTGTTATGTAATAACAGTGACTGATGGAAGACTCGTGACTCACAATATTACCAGCTCAATCTGCTCCAGAGAAAATTGGTAATAAAGGCGATAATAGCAAGAATTACCACTTATTAGTGTCTCTCAAAAGCCAGCAATAACTAGACTCTTTGAACACCACAATCCTGCTTCAACCTGTATAGACAGCATCACTGGGAGGTAGATAACAGTGTCCTTATTTCATTCCCAAATAGTTAGGATTCAGAGCAACCTGTCACTTACAAAAGGTCATGAAGTCAGGAGGTAGTGATGCAGAGAGCACAAGGCAGTGACTTCACCCTACAGAATCCCTACGAGCTCTTTGAGTTCAGTGAGACAAGGATTGGTGGTATTATCTCCAATCTCTCATCTCCACTTCCAGTTCCCATTTTAAGCCTATGTTATTCCTACTGAGCTCACTGTATTCGTGCTATTTCACCCCGAATTTTAAGCCCCTATAGTTTAAGATACCATGCATTTCTCCTCATTTTGGTGGTAGGCAAATGGGCATAGATAGAAGGGGTTGACAAAAACATATATTTGTGGTGTGTTCGCAGCCAAATCCCAGAAACATACACCAGTATGTAAAGTTAGTATCTTGATTGGTTATTTTATCAACTAAAAATTCCAGGACTTACTCATCTTTGCTGTACTGGATTTGAGTGAAGCATAATTGAAAATAAAAGCAAGAGTTAAACAACAACAACAAATTGTAATATCAGGTGGTGCTATCTATTTTTGTCCTCAGTATTGTAAAGTTCCTGGGAACACAAAGCATGAAGTACAGTCCAAGAATTTCTTTAAAAATGCGCACCTGCTGAAGGAACTTACCCATCAATAGGTTTATATTCATTAAATATTCTCAGTGGATTTCCTTCCAAGGTCTCAGTATTGCAGTATTTTAAGAAACATTAAGCTAACCTCATTTTAAAATGATTTATTTGTTTCTGTGGAGAGGGGACAGAGAAAGAGAGAGAAACAGAGAGCAAAGAGGGAAAAGGGAGACAGGAGAGGGGATAAAAGGATAGAGGAGAGAGATGAGGTCTTCCATAGTTCCCTCCCCAAATGCTCACGGTGGCTGGGGCCTGGATCAGCAGCCTGGGATGCCAGCTGAGTCTCCTGTGTGGAAGCAGTGGCCGCCTCATCTGGACACATTAAAGGGAGATGGATCAGAAGTTGGACAGCCGAGAGTCAGACCAATACTCATAGGGACACTGGCATTGCAGGTGTCAGCTTAGGATGCTACACTACATTGCCGGCCCCCATTAACTAAAATGTGTATGGGTCACTAAATGATTAAGGTATTACTCTAGAGCTGCTAGGCATTTAAGAATCTGCGTGTCTTTCGTTGCAACCTGATTCTTTCAAGCTATTTTATTTGGAAAAGTAATGCTGGTGTAAGCTAGCACCACCACCTGAGATGCTGGCAACCCATATGGATGCTGGTTCAAATTCCAGCTGCTGCACTTCTGACCAAGCCCCTTGCTGACAGACTGGAAAAAGCAGTGGAGAATGGCCCACTGTTTGTGGAGACCAGGACGCAGCTTGCGGCTTCTGGCTTCTGCATCACTCTGGCCTGTCTGTCACAGCCATCTGGAAGTGAAGCACTAGAGGCAAGTTTGCTCTCTCTGTCTCGATTTGAAAGCCATAACTTTGGCTTTCAGATAAATCAATCTTTGAAAAAAAAAGAAATAAAACTGCCTACACAGTGGCAATCTGATCTGTGTTATTGCTCTGTGAAAGAGCACTCTGTGACATCCTTACACACGCTGACTGATTCGTACACAGCACACGCACACACTCTCACACTAGACCAACACGCATGTGCATAGCTAATGCTGTGCCTGGTATCTAAAGCTCTGACAAATGTTGATGAGCAAATTTAGTACAGTGTTTGGAGAAGTGGAGCAGGCACAAATGAACCCCTTACAACCATCCGCGTGGAGAAGCCCGGCATTCTCATTAAGGAAAAGGAAAAAGAAGCCAGTCTGAGAGAAAAGAATTATCTGGTCAGCTTCTTCCCCAATTCACCATTTTAATTTGCTTTTTTAGACACAGTTGGACTTATTTATTTCTAATAATAAAAAAGTGAAAATCAACAACGCAAAGTTTATGCTATGTATCCTTTCTGTCTTGGACATTTCATTATTTTTTTATATGAGATGCTGAAAGCTTTGTAATATTATCCATATTGAGTTTGCATTCTGGCTCAAAGGGATTAAAACTTGAAATTATAGTAATTATTAAAACAAATTTATTTGATTCAGTTGTTAATTAGACTGATATATAATAAGGTTTTCCATGTTGCTCATCTGGGCATGGTAGAAATTGGACAATAGCTTTCATGGGTTTTACTCAAATAAACCCATTGTAAATGCTTAGCAGAAAAATCATGTGTCCTAGGTATGTCTTGCCTGTCAATATTTTCTTAGGTAAATATGATACTAATACAATAATCAGAGCAGTAGAAGTTGCTTATTTTATATATGTGTATGTAAAATGATTGTGTTTAGAAACACCTTGTCAGCTATCTGCTTGAATGAGAAAAGTTTCACCAAATCCATTAGGAAGTGGATTAGCTGAAAATTTACTCTGTCCCTCCCTTATCGTCTTGGCTGATCGATAATCAGCTTCATTTCCCTTAATGAGTTGTTTTCTCTTGCCCTGACTGTAAGCTGGTGAAGCATGCACTCAATACTGACATGTTGACAGTGACTAGCAGGCCAAAGCACAGCTCTGAGTGCGCCTCTTTCTCATAGGCGAAGGCCAAGAAATCGATGTGGTCACTGGGATGCAAGACAAACCTGTCATAAAGAGCAGTCTGTGTCCTATCTCACACACGATGAAACATTTATATTTACATGAATTGTAAAATACTATCTGGGTCAGAAGCAGAATCTGGAGCAGAACTTCTTTGGATTCTCTAAGTCTGAGAAATAAGATTCGAGTTACAGGAGTTGTGGAAATTCCTGTTGTGGGGATTGGGCATGGCTATGTGGGTGACATTGATCCACTTACCAAACAGAAATGGAACTATGTAGCATTCAAAAATATTAAGATGACTTAAATTCTTAGGATATCAGATAAGGCTTTAAGCCTACATTTCCCTTCTAATTGTGCTTCTTTCATTACCAGGTGATAATGTCATTGGAACATTCCAGACCTTCAGTGTTGGACCCACTTGCTTCTTTGAAGGGTGGCAAGCTGTGGAGAGGATCTTGACTGATCTCGTGGAGAGGATCTTGCCTGGTCTCTGAAGTTCTGTAAGTCTCATTCCTTCTTTGAACAATGAAGTTTGGCTCGGTGTTCTGTGGGATCGTGATGACATCAGACAAAGGAAACCGCTCGTTTCTGTAGCGTGATTTTTCATTGCCTTGTTGACACTGCGAGCTGTGCTGTGTGCTTAGAGCCACTTGAAATCAAGGATGGAAGCAGCATATCACTTACACTACACGGTAGAGTCACCAACACTTTCTATGCCTCTGGCAAGTCGTGATTGCAGGCCTTTGGGCACGCTGTCATCATCAGGAGTGTTTATGCCTCATTCCGGGAAGAGAACAGCAAGAGAAGATGCCTTACAGGCTGCCTTTGTCTTATAGGCTGGCAAGGTATTTATTTAGAAAATAAGAATATAAGATGTTGGAACTCTTTTTGGGAGGAAGGAGTTTGAAGGGAAAGGGAACCTCCTGGAAGTACAAACCTTTGTGTAATGAGTTAATGATTGGGCCAGAAACTGGAAGGAAGAGTCGTGGGGTCAGATGACTGATGATCAATAATGGGATATGCAGGTGTATCTACCCAGATCCGGTAGATCTCAGCATGAGCCCTGCTCTCTTCAAATCACTGATGACAACACAGGACAGCACCTGGCGGAGGCATTCTCCACCTCTCTCGTGCACACATACATACTGCATTAGACTATTCTTGGGTACATGGGACCTTGAATTACATTCATCCAGTACAAGATAAGGTAGAAAATAGAGCCTTAGTATAACAAGAAAATTATTGAAATTCAGTTCTTTCATTTGCTATTTTAGTGGCTTTGAATTAATGTGTTGACGCCTGCTGAGGCCTCCTTTCCTCCTAGAGGTTAAGATTTCAGGGCAGTAATTTCTGATCTGTGTCATTGGAAAGGCTCCTCTGTATGTGACGTCATGGGAGAAGCCAGATTATCACTAGGACTTCCAGCACAGTGTCTTGCATGCAGTAAAGAAATCAACTTTGGAAAGGCAGCGTGTTCTGTGCCTTGCGAGGTGATGCAGCTCATGCAGTAGATGTTTCCCTTATTCGCTCATTGTGTTGCTGTGGGAGATAATCCCAGCATGTGAGGGTCTTGCCTGCTAGGCCTGCCTATGGGGTTGCCTACCCCATTCTTGCCTCTGCCTATCTCACGACAAGTTTTCCTGGAAGCACCACATCCTTTTAGAAACGTAGTAGGAGCAGAAATCGTCACAACTGAACCTCCTGGCTTGGCTGTGGCTGGGCAGTAAGCTTGCTTCAGGGGAAAGCCTGCTGTATCAGTCTGTTGTTTCCTCAGAACAAGCTACAGCAGGATCAAGTGTCTTCCATAGCAACACCTTACTGTTGTTGCATATTAAAGTAGCAGCCGCTCCCTCGCTCATTAGTCCTTTGGGTGGTCTCAGAGCCCACACGTGTCCACACCTCTGCCCCCTGAGAGCCTTTGATGGGGCTCACAAGCCAAGGACCCGCAGGCAGAGCTGCCTCCCTCTCTTCTGTGTCCCTCACTCTCCAGGGGAGCTGTCCAGCTCCCTGTTCTGTGGTGGTAGCAAGGACTGCAAGCAGTCCATCTGCACAAGTATTTCCAAAGGTTCTGCTTGCATCAGGTTCAATTCTGTTGTGTTGGCTAAAACAATGGGAAGCCCAGAGGTGGCATGTGGGAGGGCACTGGCACTGGCACTGGCAGAGAGAGGCCGAGAGGGTGATATGTGTCACCCATCATGACCCAGTGGGTGGGCTACTGGCACTTGTACATTGGCTGCTGTCCAAGCAGTGTTGCCCAGGGCCTGTGAGAGCATCCAGGCTCACCTTCACCTTGGTCTGTAATGTCTCTTCCTAATGTGTAGAACCCTTATCCCCAACTCATGATGAGCTGGAGAAGATATTCATGACAATATGAAGACACATTTTGTTTCACTGCCAAGTATCTGACCAGTGTCCTGGCACAGCACTCAAGGGACAGAGCCGTTTGTGCAGACTTCAGTTGTAGAAGTTAAAGTCTAGGAGGTCCAAAACAAGCAAAAAAATAATTAAGGGAGAACACACATTTTCAGAAACTAATTTTCAATAGTTTGAAATTGCAAGGAGGGAAAATGTTTAAATTATTGAACTAGTGATTTAAAACCAACTCGAGGGACTTGAAGAGAGAAACGCTTGGAAGGAATCAGGTTCAGCTATGTATTTCATATGATCTCTCCACTAGATTCTCTGGTTTGGAAAATTCCAGCAATAATATTTTACATTAAATGTGTATGTGAGACAGGCTTAGGCCTAGCAGCAAGACACTCACATGCCGTGTGGGAAGGCATGTGTTCGAGTCCTGGCTCTCGCTGCTGAATCCAGCTTTCTTCTCATGCAGATGCTGGGAGGCAGCAGTCAGGCCCAGGTAGCTGTGCTCCCGCCCTCCTGGGAGGCAGCGGTCAGGCCCAGGTAGCTGTGCTCCCGCCCTCCTGGGAGGCAGCGGTCAGGCCCAGGTAGCTGTGCTCCCGCCCTCCTGGGAGGCAGCGGTCACGGCCCGGGTGGTAGTGCTCCCGCCCTCCTGGGAGGCCTGGATTGAGGTCCCAGCTTCTGGCCCCTGCCTCAGCCTAACCTTGACAGCTGAGAGAGAGCTCTTAGGGAGTGAATCAGAGCGTGAGATCTTGCTCTATTTCTTTGTCTGAAATAAACACACAGAAGTCATTGAGAGTGTTTCCAGAGGACCATTGCTTCTGAGATGTTTTGTGAGTATAAAGATGTCATAAAACTCTTGGACTCCAGGCATGTCAAAGAAATTAACATTATAAAGAAAAAAAGAAAGCAAAGAAATTAATATAATGAAGGAAATTTACAGAGTATTGTTTTTAATGAATTATTCCTGTTTGGGGAAGAAATTACTGCGTGTAGGAGAGCACATCAACATTTAGGTGGGAGGTAGAATTAAAAGATAAGTTTATTTTGGCGCAAAAACATTGGAAGCTGCGCAAAGGGTCTTTGAAATCTCTATGTGTGAAAATGATACACACATCAATTTCAAAACACTTTTGCAACAGAAGAAATGCATCTTGTATTTGCATTTTCCTATGAACATTTTAAAGTACCTTTTGTATGATTGGCCAGGCATTCTTCCAATATCAAGACAATGGTCATCTTCCCTCTCCTGAGAACTTTCTAGAGAATCAAGTGCTCTGGTCACTTGCCAGTGCAAAGAGTTTACTCTGAACAGGAACATGAACTGGGCATGACTCAGAAGTTGAGCTCCAGCTGAAGATGCAAGGTGGTTCCCAGAAGCTGGGAGGCGCTGTAGAGGGCCAGGGAGATGCTGACCAAAGTGGCCCAAGGCTCCATTAGACCGAGGTAATAAATGCTTGAGATCCATTGCACAGAGTTCATGGCAGTCATGCAGTAAGGCACTACGAGTCCAAAACTCTTCAAAGGGTGGACTCCAGAGTTTTCAGTTACATAGAAATATGGCAAGTAGGTGAGGAACTGGGTTTGCTCATCTCTCTGCTTTAATCATCAACATTTCAAATATGTGTGGATGTTACTAACTTAAAAACTTATAACGGTGTATATAATTCATTATATATATATATGTGAATACACGTTAAATTGGACATGTTTTAAGTGGCACTCTCACGGTGTGTACTTCACCATGGTGAGAGTGAGTGTCCCATTAAAGTTTGTGCCCAAGTACCTTGGCTTGCCTCTTCTGGATGAGGAACCTGCAAAGCCGAGAGGCTCTTAGGCCTGTGGAGAGCAGGTTCTCAAATCCGTAATCCTGTGAGCATGAGCTGGTGCCACAATAACTCTGAGAGTATTTGTCACCTGGAGTGGAAGATTTTGGCGCAGGCTTCATTAGAATTCTTGGTGTATATTTAGATGATGGTGCCAACTTAAACTTTTGAAAGCTAAAAGGCAATCTTAGCCAAAAAAAAAAAAAAATCAAACCCAAAAATAAACAAAGAAAAGGTTTCCTGAAGGTTCCAGGTGAGAAGCCCTAAGTGGGTGACCCTGCAGTGAATGGCTTCGGAGTCTGTTAATGTGGATCTCAGACCCATCTCTGTGTCTGTGTGTGAGATTTTGGCTTCCTCATCTGGAAAATGAGGACTCTTCCTGTGTTTATTTGTATGAGAAGCAGAGAGGGACAGAAGGCATGCCATGGCCAGGACGAACGCTGGGTGACAGGACCCAGTGCAGCTTCCCACAGTGAGAGTAGGAACTCAGTGACCTCAGCCATCACTGCCGATTCCCTGGCTCTGAACTGATGGACCGGAGCTGGGAATTGGGTCCAGGTGTTCTGTGTGGGAGATGGCATCTTAACTGGTGTCTGTCCAGCCAGCCCACCTGCCCCTCCACCCCCCATGAAGAGATCTTGACAGTGATTATCTCGCATGTTTTTGATGGCAGTGAAAAACTTGAATGTAGCAGTGTATATAAAACTCTAAGTAGAGTCATTTATCCGTCCAAAGTTATTGATACTCTTCTTGCTATCCTGAGACAAAGACTTTGCCAAATTATCTGCTGCTGGGACCATAAATCCACTCAGAGGATCAAAAAAATATATTTCTTGAAAGAGACTTGAAAGTTGTCTTTCTTCTCCTGTATCACTTAAGAAGACACGGCAGATGGGGGTTTTGGGGAAATAAAAGAGAAAAAGCAAGAGCATGGAGCTGTCAGGGACTTAGGGCCGAAAAATGAAATTTAACAAGACTTGGATCATGCAGCTTCTTGAATAGAGGGATTTAGAGTGATTGGTGATTGTGTCTGTGAAAATGGACTTTGGCAAGATATCTTTACCTCTGAAAATCATTTTCTTCACGACTGAATTATTAAAATAGTCTGCTATGTTATTTGGGAGTGTCTCCACTGAATGTTGAAATGTTTGTTAGACTGGGGCTTATACACAGGGTTACTGCCAAACATTTGACCCATTTTAGTCCCTGAATCAGTAGCCAACAGCAAATCGAAGCAGCCACTGGAGGGTTGAAGCTAGTGAGAATGCTCCATCCTTGTTGTAGAAAAATCTCTGAGAATTAGCAAGGGCAAGCGAGAGGCTGTCCTGGCATGTGTCAGAGAGAGCACTAAAGGCTCTCCTGGCATCTGTCACAGAGAGGGCATTAAAGGCTGTCCTGGCATGTGTCAGAGAGGGCACTAAAGGCTGTCCCGGCAGTGCTGTCCGGGCTTGCCAAGAGCAGGCTCAAGCGTGGGAGGAGGGAGAAATGGTTGCTGTTCTAAGACATAGTAAGTGAATATGAAAAGCCCTTTGCCCTGAGAACATGATGAAACACCCCACCAAGTAAGTAGCTGGCACTGGTTAACTTGGCATTTCATTCTATTTCTCTGTTGTCAACCAGAAGTTGAAAGGGAAGGAAATTTATCTTTTGTAACTTTGTCTTCATCATTGAGTGTCTGCATGAAATGAGTTTTGGATTACCACTCTGTAATTTTTTCTACTTCTCTTGAAATTAATATCCATGGATAAGCAAATTAATCCTATGCCGTTTCTTCTCAGTATAGGCATGGCACACAATGCGTGCAGGGTGTCAGCTCTACCCTGGCCCCTCTCTGAAAATACTGGGCTTTGTTTTTTTTTAACATACTCCTTTCCCCCTGGCCACTGACTTGCTCATTATCCCTCCTTTTTCTGCTCAGACACTTGCTCTGGGGAGTCTCAGGAACACACATGGTTGTTATTTATGGGTTGGCTTTATACCTGGATTTGTAACAGGTGTAGAGAGGATACAAACTGACGCAGAGCTGATGGGGTTGTACTACTGTGGGATTCCATGTGTAGCAGCAAACACCGACACCGATACAGCCTGGCACACACAGACACACCTGTGTGTACTCGTGTGGATGTGGTTTCTCAGGGAAGCTGTCAGAGGAAGAGGTCCAAGATGCTTGTTTCCAAGCAGAAGGGAAAAGAATCATTTGGGTGAGATTTTCTTGGGAAAATCTAGAAGGTAGCAGTTCTAGAACAAGCTGGTTAAAAATTTGAAATATATGGCAAGTGTTGGGATGGAGCAGTCTGTATCATCATAAGAGATTGCCAGGAAACTGTGGTTTAATTTTGAAGGTTAAGGTTGGTCTTTCTGAATGGGGAAGAATGTTCTAGACATAGCTACTAGCCTAGAGAGAGTCCTCTGTCTGTTAATAGACTATCTGGGGAGCAGGGAAGAGTAATGGCAGAAATGGAATCCTAATGAAAACTCTTCATTTTAACTTACTGTTACTAATAGTATGTCAACACTTGTCCGTCAGTTGTAATAAATATTCTATATCAATGTAAGGCATCCATAACAGGGAAGATTGCACAAGGAAGAGAAGATATATTGAAAACTTCTTCACTATCTTTTTTTTTTTTGTAAAGCTAACACTTTTTTTTTAAAGTCAGAGTTGTGGGGAGAAAGGGAAGAATGAGAAGCATCCCCAAAGACAGAAAATGAATTAGCTTTCAAATACTTTAACTACTGTCAAAAGATTAAATGGGGAAAAGGAAAATATATCAGGTTTGACATTATGGCATTTATCTATGTTTTTGATTAAAAGTTGTTTCAATGATATAGTTGAAGGAAGAAGACAGACTGGCACTAAAAAAACCCACTATGGATTAAACAGATTTTAAGACGCTGAACTGCTTGGGCATTCACATTGCAGGATTTGATATGGTACAAACTTGAATTATGTTGCGTGCTGACGTTGACTAGCCAAAGCTTGATGATCAGGAAGCAACAGTATGAACCCAAGGACACAAGTCAGTAGGGACTGTCTCAGGGACCACTGCTCAACTGCAGACCCTTGCCCACAAGCCTTGACCTTGGTCTCCCACTTCTGCCCACTTGTGTGCTATTGCCCGCAGAGTTTGCCCTCAGTCTCTGGAGCCAGCAGTCTGTGCACTCAAGAGTCAAGACACTGTCGGCCCTGCTCTTCTTTCTAAGTCACACTATTGTTTTTTTACAAACAGCAGTCGCCAAGGAGTAGTAGTAGGTAAGTTTTCAGTGGCCACAGTGGCGAGAGTTTGTAAGGTCGGAGCGGGGAGGAGGCAGGGAGAGAGCCCCCAGTTCTCTTCAGGTTGTTCCTAGGAGGAAATTTATCGTGACTTCCCACTGCTTGCATAGATGAGAGGAAGCAATCCAGAAAATGAAAACAGCCTGTAATTCCTTTTCCTGCCAGTGTTAGAACCCCAAGAAGAATCAGTAGCTTGTTCCAGAAGGTTTTCCCTTAAAATTGAAGAATGAACCCAAGTCAGATGTTTTCTGATAATAGCAGGATCGATCTTCCAGGATGCTTCAAGACTTCTCCAGGAGGCAAACATAGCCAGTCCCCTAGGAGGGAAAATTCTCATTTTCTGGCTGTGGGAAGAAATATCAAAGCGTGACAGCCAGCCCAGCACGTCACAGGGGCGGACCGAGTGAGGCGATGAAAGCGCTAGTGTAGTCACACTCCGCATGTTGAAGAGAGTGAAGGAAATGCAACATACTAAGATGTGGCCTGTATAAAAAAGAAAAAAATCATACTTCAGATTTCTGCAAATGACACCTATGCCTTTTATATGGCAAAAGCCTCTGGTGAAAGCTATAGTCCATGTTAAAAAAAAAAAAACACGGTATTGGAGCCTAACCACAAAAAATGTGAATGAAATGTCAGGGTAAATAAACATCGGTTAAAATCAGTGATCAGGAGATGTCACAAAAGCTGCTGTGGAAATTCAGTTGCACAAAGTACTACTCCCATAGTGCTTTGGGAGGCGAGGATGGCCACAGGTCTCCTCTTGTTGTCTTTGTTAGCTGGAAGACAAAGGAGCCACGTCTTGCATGACTCAGAGAAATGTGGCCTGAGCCTGTAATATTGTTTCCAGCAGATTGTCTTTTCAAAGACAGTACTTCTCCAGAAGTACTTGCTGAAACAGTTAACTGCTGGAAGGCCTGCATGTCAGATAATGTTGCAGGATCTCAACAGGCAGAGGAAAGTCAGACCAGTTAGAAAGGGGGCCAAGGACATGGGGGCTGCAAGGATGACTCTAGGCATTTTTCTAGCTACTTAAATTTCTATAAAATTGACTGTTTAAAGACAAATGATACTAATATATCATAGAGTTGCAACTTGTGAAGAAGTAAAACATATTACAATAATAACAAAAAGACCAAGGGAGAGAAATGCCAAGTATGCTACAGTTAGGTTTTAGAACATGTGGGATAATGTAACACTGAGTCAATATCATCCCAGAGGGCATTGTGGGGCAGTGAGACTGCTGGACACGGGACACCAATCATTTCTAAAGCTCAGAAATGTTATGACACAGATATTTAATACTAATATAAATCAAGGCCTTTTATTAATAGTAGTGTAGCAATATTGGTATAACAGGACTGACACTGTATGATATTCAGGGCAGAAGAGAAGTTATTTAAGAATTCTAGTTTCTGCAGTGTATCAACCTACTACTTATCTGAAACTGAGGACTGTTCCTTAAAAACTGTCTTCTAAAATCAAGCTTTATTTCTAAAAAATAGACTTTGGTAAGGAAGAATGTGCTCTAATGTGTGGTAGTCAGAAAGTAGAAGTACCCATAGATATTCAGGGGTACCCAGCAGCATGGGCAAGCACGTGCAATCCCAGCATCCTTTAGGGGCACCCTGTGAATGCCAGGTCAGGTCCTATCTACTCCACGTCCCATCTTGCTCCCTGCTAATGCCCTGGGAAAGCAGCAGAAGATGGGCCGAGCCCAAGGTTGCTGGCACCCACATGAGAGAAGAGATGGCACTCTAGGCTCCTGGCTCCTGTGGCCCAGCCCAGGCATTGCAGCCTTTTAAGAAGAGACTAATAGATGGAGGATCTGCCTCTCTCCCACCTTCTCTCTCTGGCAGTGACTCTCAAATAAAGAAATCTCTTTTTCTTAAAGCAAAAATATCACTCAGAAGTTCTTTAAAGAAGCATTCTTTCAATGCATCAGTCGCACATTGCTGGCCGCCTGTGGTGAGGCTGTCAGAGTCCCAGGAGGGTTGCTAAGGGCGAGCAGGAAACTTCAGAAGTAATGTCTGCATTCATGCTGTTGATTTTGTTATTGGTTTCACTGGGGAATGATATGCCAGTACGTAGCCCATGTTGAACTTTAGATTTCAAATTACATCCTGAAATACAGGCAGAAGATTTTGCATGAAAGCATGGTTCAATATTCAGAAATCACTGTATAATTTAGCACTGTAACAGGAACACAGGAGAAAATCAAATGCCCATAAAAATAGCTTCAGAGAAAGCATTTGACAACATCCAATGCATGCCCATGACAGACAGCAATACATGAAACTCAACCTCAAAAGTGAATTTTGTTGACTACATAAGACATCTGTGTATAGTGGAAAGATAACAGGACACTTAATATTCAAAGCCTTAAAGTCTTTACCCAGTAACTAAGACTAGAATAAGCAGTTCATACTCACTTATCCTTGTAGTGGAGGCCTCAGACCATGTACTATGGCCAGGACAACAAAAAGTGCAGATTTCAAAGGATTTAATGTGTTTTTATGAAAAGACTGTGCTCATACAAAATCTTCAGTTTTCCCCAAAACAACTCCAAGAACAAATACAAAATCAAGTTGATAGGACACAAAAGAAATATCCCAAATGCTCTTTTATTTCCATATATTTTAGTAAGAAATGGTTTGAATGCAAAATTTTAAATACCACCACTTAATGTAAGGTTCAAAAATTGCATGATATTTGACTTTGTATTGTAGATATAATATCAAAAATATAAAAATATAATATCAAACTTTTTGATATTTTTAGCAAATGTAATTAGTTGTCTCGGTGACATGTTTTGCTTTGCTGTACATTTAAAGTAAATTTGTGATTCTAAATTTATTTTGAGTAATTTGATTTGTACTAAATTTACTGCTTTTGAAATGTTAGTTAAAAGTGATGAAATTAGGAAGTACAAAAATAGCTGGAAGTGTCTTTTGGATTCTCTTGAGTCTGTCATATACAGCTTACGGTTTCTGTTTTTTGCAAATCCCAGGTTCATGGCCAGGAGTTGTTAGGTATTGATATAATTATCTTGTGCAGTCTTGCCAGTAAAACTCAAATTGCAGACTGGAAGCTACCTAAGACATTCAAAACTTGGATTTCCAACCAGTGGTTAAAACCTGAGGCTGACATCAAAAGACATATAGCCTATATTTTATTCATTCACTGGAAGAACTTTCTATAAATCTCTTAATGTTGTCAATGTCTTATAAAAATGCTTTTTCTGTCCCAAATTTAGGAGATCGTTCAGATGTGTGACTGTCTTATTTTGTTGTTTTTCATTGTGCTGTGTGAGGAATGCTAAGTCTAATACTAGCTGTAAAAGCCCACATCACTGCTTTCATCCCTTCCTCAACATTTTGCTGAAATCTCTTGATGCTGATTTTCTCTTGTAGTCACTTGGTGTTAACAATCAGAGCTTTGATTTTTTTCGGTCTTAACCTGTCATGTTTCAAAGAAGAAGCTCTGGTGACCAGTTTGATGTTAGCTCTCTTGCCAACGTTAGCGGACAATTTCCTTTTCCGATATAGCTTTGGTGTCCGTTTAGTGTTACAGAGCATCAAAACTCATAGAAGCTCTTTCTGTTTATTCTGGACAAGTGAGGATGTATCAGTTCTTTGTTGTGGGACTTACTATGTCATATTGGCCGTTAGCTGTGTCATTTAAATACGTTTCTCGAGATTGTGGCCATTTTTGTTACCTTACTAATTATTAATTTCTATTTTGGATAAGAAGTTCTTGCAGGTTATATTAGTCAGTCAACGATAGACTCTTACAAGGATGCAAAGCAGAGGTTCCCACGTTCTCAATGATACAGCAAGCCAAACAAATGCTGTGTGAGTATTTCTGGCAATAGCTTACTTATTTTTCAGTACAGTGGTAGGTTTCCAAATCTTAAATATTCATAAAAGGAAAAGTATTTATCATCATACTGATTTCAAAAAGCCATCTAAATTTTGACGATTGCCCCTGGTTTTGATTATTCAGTATTTTGCAGTTGTAAACTATACTAAGATGTAGACTGAGCAAACTCTTCGCGTCTGGTTCTCCATGGGATAAATACAGAACGGGAGGCTAATTGTTTGGGAATAGCACAGAGACATCACTCCAAGCTGCAGGCACACGGCTGGTAGACTCGAGTCACTGACTGTTCTGTGTAAACCACTTGGCACGGGGAGTAGCTTGCAGTCACATTCCGCAGTTTAAAACTTGAGCTAGAAATCACAGGCAGGTGATTCTTGATCACAGAGGGTCTGAGAATTATTGATGCAACCTGTAAAATTCAAGTGGTGGAGTTGTATGGAGGGGAGCATGGAAAGAGAGGCACAGTCATCTCCGTGGCACTCGAGCTCACACAGCTAGAGTTCTTCAGGATGGTCAGGAACAAGCAGTGCCATCCCAGCAACACATGGCAAGTAGTGAACGGCAACCAGCGCTTTCAAACACACTGCACAAGAAAAAGTTCCAGGACAAACACCTGGGTTGGGAGTAGCAATGTTTCATCAAGCTGCTTCCTTGGGGACCTTCATGGCCACGGAGCGTGGATCGGGAGCCACCAGTGCTCTAGTGCCTTCAGTGCTGCGATGCCTGTGGACCGTTTTGTAAACATCCACTTTCTCTTTCTTCTTTTTATTGGATTATCAGATGCACTCCGATGGATAGAATTCTTCCTCCATTATTTATGATGAAAGTATAACACATTAGGGGATTTGGTGATATCCCAGCTCTCTGTGTCCTTTGGAAGGAGGAAGCATTTTGATACTGAATTTGATTATTTATGAGTAAATGATGTCATGCAAGTTTTGCTTTCTGCAAAAATTAAGCAGCAGTGTAAATAAGGAGATATTTGAATACAATCCCCCGAGTGTGCAAAAGCAGTTCCAAAGCCTGGAAGGCAGGTGTGCCATGCAAGTTGTGCGTCTCTGAGCAAGTTCTCGAATTGAACATGTTTGGAATATTTCACTAAAGGAAATATATGGATAAGGTGGTTTTAGCTGTTCTGTAGCAAACGCTAACGGCGTTCTCATGTGACACAGAGCGCAGCCGTGCCGGGGTCCTCTAGCACAGCCTGCTCAGCTCTCGTGGCGCGATGAGACCTGGCTCCTTGTCGAAGATGACTGTGTGTTAAGTTCTCCACCAGCATTGTCTGAGAGAACTGTCCAAATACTCCGACCTCTTTGCCCCGGGTCTGTTTCCATAAATGAAATAGTTGTCTCTGTTGTGAAGAAGGTATCCCACATCAGGTGTATTTAGAGCATATGTTTCTGCTCCATGCTGACACTGAGAGTCTCTGAATGCATGTTCAGCGTGGAACTCAGATCTTGGACGCAGCTGAGCTGTTGTTGAACACTAGAAAGTAGGAATCTAGTGTCCCGTGAGGTTACACCATTGCAACACAGGAATAGCAGGCCTCAGAGGTCGTGCTTTGTCCTCGTGGGAACGAGCTGACACGGTGGAGGCAGGACCATCCGTGGATCAGGGCCTGCACAGTGCGGCCCTGGGACCGCACTGTGTGACTGCCTGATCTCCCCGGGGTCCTGGAAATTGTTGTCTGCAGACAGACATGGCCAAGTCCACAGCTTGAGGGGGAAAGTTAAAATCTTTGATGACATAGCTAACTTTCTCTGCCTTAGGTAATTTCATTACTCATGATACCTATAATAAATGTTCTTAGCAAAATCTTTCAGAGTCAAAGGCAACCTATTGATCTGCCCGCCTCAGATCAATACTATTCCATCACTGCGCACCGTTCAATTTAGCTACCTGCCGTGGGCTTCCCTTTGCTGGAAAATACTAAACAGTGCATTTAATATTTGGAACACCTTATTTCAAATTCATTCTATTGTGTTTTTAAAATACTGTATACAACTTCATCTACTAAAAATGTTGTTAGACTAGCATTCGTGAAACATTTTGAAACAATTCGCAATAATTTTAGTTACTTTGAAGCTTTTCAGATTGTTCAAGTTTTGCTTTATTTCAGTAATTGTAATAACTAAATGTCATAGCTAAATGTTTGCATTCTGGGGTCTTTGCACTTGGAAACAGGATCAAGAGATTAACTGTTTGCTCTACTTTCTTTAAAAAAAATATTTATTTGTTTGGAAGTCAGATTTATAGAGAGGGAGAGACAGAGAAAAAAATGCATGCTTTGGTTCAGTCTCCTGAAGCCAGGACCCAAGAGCTCCCTGCAGAGCTGCCGGGACCTGGGCCATGTCCTGCAACTTTCCCTGGCACAATAGCAGGGTGCTGGGTGGGAGGTTAAGCAGGTAATACTCCCATTAGCATGGAGATGGATGGGAAATGAAGCGGGTAGTACTCCAACTGGTTCCCAGAAGGGATATCGTTGACATGAGGCAGCTTTGCCAAGGTACATCACAACACCAGACAAAGCATAGGATTTCTGTTGAGAACCTTTTTGAGGTCAGGAATTGTAGTTGTGTCGGTTCAATTTGGTGTCACCCTCTCAGCATCAAAAGAGGAAGCTGGAATCTTCTTTCCATGTGTTGGTATTTTGCCATGGCCTTAGGGATGGGCACACACATTCCCTGTTGGATCGGTGAAGAGTGCCATGGGATGCCCTGCTAGGTAAAGACAGAGATGATGATGTCTCAAAGTTAAAACCAAAACAAGAATATGTTGAACATAGTGTTGCCTGGCACTGACTTGGGTGTCGGGTGTGGCTTCCTGGGCATTGTGGGATAGTTAGCTGTATCCTAGACCTCGGCCAGCTCACTGATCTCTGCCAGCTTTTTGCACCATCATCCCCTTGTGGCAGCAAGAATGTACTGTCAGGGGCATCCTTGTCACCCAACCATTTATGGATTATTGAGGTGAAGCAAAGACTAAGAGAAAAATTAAAATTATACTTCAAGGAATGTCTGTTTTCAAGGCTGTACTTGTGGCCCAGTGTGGTAAAGTCACCAACCATGGTGCCATATGGGCACTGGTTCAAGTCCAGCTATACTGCTTCTGACCCAGTGCCTGGGAAAGCAGCAGACGATCGCTCAAGTACTTGGACCCTGCATTGTTATGGCAACCCAGGTAGAGATCCTTGCTCCTGGTTTCAGCTTGGCTCAGCCCTGGCTGCTGTGGCTTTGGAGAGTAAACCAAAAGGTGAAAGACTCGTTCGTTCTCTCTCCCTCTTTCTCTGTAACTCTGCTTTTCAACATCAATCAATCAATCAATCAATAATAAATCTTTCAGACAGAAGAATGTCAGTCTATGGCTATGTTCCTGAGTGTACCCCCGTGAATTGAAGGGTGAGATATTGAGATTTCCAAGTTTTGCTCACCTAGACATTGCCTTCCATTTCCAAATGTGTTACACATTATTTTACACACATAAAAGTGTGTTGTAAGACATGCCACGCAAAGGAACAAGGTGTAGTTTCTGAGTTGCAGTGGTCAGATTGCCTCTTCTTCGCTAATCAGTTCTGCATGGATTTGGACAGGGCATGGAAGGCTGTGTGGATTCCACTTGTCAGAAAGCACAGCCCCCTAAGTATGACGCAATACGTTATGTCCACAGAGCTGCAAGGAAGGCTGGTATCCCATAGAAGAGTACCTAGTGTTGTCACTCCCCTTTGTCTTCTCACCTACTGGGAAGGGTGGCATAGTTGTTGGGAGCAAGGCTGCAGAAGCTTGGACTGTGCACTGGGTTGGGGTTCTTCAGCACAGCAGTGGGTGATGGCTTACAGCCCTACTGAGTCGCTCCTTGAACAACAGAGAGCTCTGCTGCTTTTCATTCCTCACCGTTGCTCAGTGTGTCTGTGCGTTGAGTGAATCCTTGCTGTGTCCATTTCTTTGGGGTGTACAGAGTGAAGAGTTGTCAAGTGTTTGCTGTCGTTGACCAAGGATATCGGTATGAATAGTAGTTTTTCCTAGGACCAGTTGAAGGAGAAGCTGTCTTTTCCCTAGAATCAGGGAGATTGTAGAATGGCTTAGGGAGGAACTGGACACCAAGCAGAGTTGAACCAGATTCTACAGTGAGCTGTGTCTAAACGAAGCTGGACTGTTGGATTTTCTGTTCTAAACTCCATTCCCTTTTGTTACTCAGGCAGTGCAAGTTTTCTTCATTATTTCTTTTGAAACCCAGAGTGCTTACCAGGATATATGGAGTTCCTTGCCATCACTGCACATTGTAGAAGGTGGAGCAAAGTCCTAACAAGTATGAGTAGTTTGTCCAAGATCTGATCTTAGACCATAATCTTCTATAACTTTTGCTGAAGTTGACTCTGTGCTTGTTTAGCCAATGACCAGCTGGGAAGTGAACCAATCTTTGGTTTACACAGCATCCAGCATCGTATGTTAATGATTTCGTCTTTGTAAAAGACCTAAGCACAGATCTTATTGATACTGTTGAACCAGCTTCATTGTCAGTCCATTTTTTCACACGTTTAAACTTTTATGTTCAGATGTAAATATGAAAAATAGTGTTATAGCTAAAATATAAAATATTTATCTCAGTGCTTCTTGTTGATTTGTGTGGTCTTAAATGTGGTGGCTAAACCATTTATTAAGGTATTTAAATGGCCAGAGTAGTTTTAAACTCTGTGAGAGGTTGAATCAGAGTTTTTGGTTATTGAAATGTAAGATGTGATTTCTATTTCATGGTAATGGCGTTTTTCCTTTTCTATTTTTTCCTAGAACTATAATTCAGAGTTTATAAGATACTTGCATCGTTTTTCTTATGACAAATGGAAAGTACAATTACAATCAGAATATTATAGCATCAATATGTTTATACAGATGTTAAAGCAGATTCATCAACATTCATTCCATATGTCTGTAATCTAGAATTCTCTTCTCTTGTTAAACAAGGGATTTTAAGCCAGAGTAATTTTTATCAGTATTGGATGGGCTTCCATGTGATAATGGGTAAGGGGACAGAAATTCGACTATTGTGAATTTCTGGGGAAGGCAGAAACTGAGCACTTGGTCTCAATTTTAATGTTCTACATTTTTTTATAGCAAATAACTATAGTGATAAGCAGTGTGCATGTTTTCACAGGAGTCCACAAGTTTGCATACACATCAGTATCAAGATATTCATCACAAGAGCTAGAGCAGTTCTTTGGCACACACTGAAATCTAGAACCAAGTGAGGACGTGTGTGCTCCTGCCTTCCGCCATACTGTGGCTTGAAAAAAACTTCAACGATATGAAAGGAGAGAATAGCCTTCCCATAGTTAGAGGAGTAGGGCCGGAGGGCTACCAGGGACTCCCAATTTCAAGTTCCTCTGACTTTAGCCATCCTGGAATCTTCAAGTTGCAGGTTTCTGGACAGGAAGCCACAGTTCACATCAGGAAAATGGAGTGTCTTCTGACCTTTGGGAGTAGCTCCATAGTTCTTAATCCCAGTGTCATTTCATTTTGTTCTCATGGAAACTATTGTTCTTCCAATTTTCTTGACTGTTAGTGGCACTCTGCATTTCATGTGAAATTAAAACTCAGGAAGCTACACTGCCTGTGAGTTTAGGAACAATGCACACGAGAGAAGCTAACATAGTAGTCCCAGAGAGTCAGTCTGCTGATCACAGTAGGATCTGAAGCACATTGGACGGGCTTGCTGGTAGCTGCCACTACTTCCTTATTATTATTATTTTTAATCTTAGAGTGATTTACTTGAAAGGAAATTGCAGGGAGGAGAGATAGTGTGGGGAGAGAGAAGAGAGAGGAAGATGAGGAGTGAGAGACATGCCCATGCGGTGCTTCCGCCCCAAATGGCTGTAAAGTCTTGGTCTAAGCCAGACCAAATTCAAGAGTCTGGAATTCATGTGTGTGGCAGGGGACCAGGACCAAACAGTTTGGTCAACTTCTACTACATTCCAATGCACATTAGTAAGGAGCTGTGTTGAAAGTGGAGCAGCCAGTGCTCCAGTCAGCATCCAGATGAGATGCCAGCATCCCAGGACACATCTTAACATGCTGGATGTGAGTGTTGAACCATCCTGCATACCAAGGAGAAGTATCACTTGGTCTGGGTGAATGATCTCTCTAATGTGTTGTTGAATTTGATTTGCTGGTGTTTTGTTGATGATTTTTACATCTGTGTTCATAAGGAGTTTGGAAGTCCCTCCATTCCAAATGCTTGGGGCACGTGGAATTGAAGTTAATTCTTTAGAATTTTTGTAAAATTCAGCAGTGGGACCATTTGGTCCCAGAGTTTACTTGTTAGATGGTGGGGAGTCTTTGTGGATGATTCAATATCTGTCTTGGTTTTTGCTCTATTTCAGTCCGTGTTTTGGTTGTTAGTCAATGTAGGTTTTCCATGTTTTCATGATTTAATTTTGGTAGACTGTCATTTCCTCCAGGTTTCCATGTCTGTTGGAAATTCCTCATGTTCTTTTTATTTCTGTAGTATTTCCTCATGTTCTTTTTATTTCTTTGATATCTGCTGTAACATCTCCTTTCATTTCTATTTTATTAGTTTGCATCTTTATTTCTTGGTTAGTTGGACCAATGGTTTATCAATTCTGTTTATATGTTATAGAAAGCACCCCTTCATCTCATTGATCTTAGTTTCAATTTTATTTTATTTTTAAAAAAGATTTATTTATTTTTATTACAAAGTCAGATATACAGAGAGGAGGGGAGACAGAGAGGAAGATCTTCCCTCACATGATTCACTCCCCAAGTGACCCACAACGGCCAGTGCTGCGCCGATCCAAAGCTGGGAACCAGGAACCTCTTCTGGGTCTCTCACGTGGGTGCAGGGTCCCAAAGCTTTGGGGCGTCCTCGACTGCTTTCCCAGGCCACAAGCAGGGAGCTGAATGGGGAGTGGAGTTGCCAGGATTAGAACCAGCACCCATGTGGGATGCTGGCATGTTCAAGGCGAGGACTTTAGCCACTAGGCCACGGCACCGGGCCCTCAATTTTATTACTTCTTTAATTCTACTGATTTCTTTTCTCCTACCAGTTTTGAATTTGATTTGTTATTGTCTCTCTAGATCTCTGGGATGTATTGTTACATCAATGACTTGCTGCCTTTCTAGTTTCTCAAAGTGAGCACTGATCGCTGCAAAATCTCCTCTGAACAACACTTTAAATGGGCATGTTCAGGATTCCATCTTTAATGTATGTTGCTCCCTGAGCTCACTAATTTTGTTCTGGCACTGGGATTGGTCACATTTCAATAGGAAAAACAAAAGCTGTTAATGTTATGGAATAAGGAATTTACTATAAAAAATGCCTTGATATTGATGTGAGAGGGGTTGAGACATTAAAAGTACAAATGCAAGAGTTTAAGGATGTCAGGTAAATGACTTTGCAATTGTGGGTTCCTGAACAGATCAGAACTTACAGGAGAATTTGGGCCATGTGTAAACACTCTGCCATGGGAAAAAAAATCAAGAGAGGGACTATTGGAAAAGTGTGTAACAGTCTGCTGGTTTGTCGTGGCTGTTGTGTCTTCACTGAGGAGCAGCAGGAGAGGCAGAGTGGAAATGTCTACAGTTGTGTTGATCTCTCATAACCTCCACTCCTTGACAACCTTCAGCTTGTTCAGTCTCTGGTGAGAAACATACCTGAGTTAGCTGACTGCAGACCATGTAATCCCCAATATAATCTAATTAATTGCACCACAATCCATTATGTATCTGTTTTCCTTTAATAAAAAAGTAGCCCAATGTATCAATCAAGCAATGTGATCTTCATATCAAGCTGCATTTAGTTGACTATCATTCTGTCCCATACTTGTTTTCCTTATTTGGAAAGATGCCTAAATGTAGAATCTTCTAAGACTTGTGCTTTCAGCTCTATCGTGTGAACAGCTTAGAAATCATCACTCCTATCCTTACAAGTCAAATGCTGAATAAACTGAAAACCAGTGACTTTTCATAGCTATCAGAGACTTGAGGTGATGGGGCTAACCTCATCATGATGTCTGAAGAGGCAGGTGAATACAGGGAATCTCCACAGAGACACACGTCTGGATGGTAACCTTGACTGCAAAGAATTGGCTGACATTGCTAGAATGAAAATTGACCTTTTGTTGGGCATGACAGAGGCCTAATTTGAGGGTTTAAAATTCTGGGGACGACTACTACAGCTCTGGCATAGTTGTATGAGTCTTCCAGGCAGGAGCTATACGTGTGCTTGCATGGTCTGCAAACAAACGGTACCCCTCCAGGGGGAGCCGCCTTCTCAGGGTCTTGTGTGATAGGAGGTGGTCCTGTGACAATCCAGCCCATCCGTATTCTTATTGTACTTGACAGGTGAAGTGCATAGGCATGTGCTTGTAAAGATTATATTCCAGGGTCTCAGTGCACTCAATCACTGACATTTGATCACAAGAATATAGATACTCTAAGAGGGCATGGGTGGTATAGATTATACCATACTATACCATCAGCATGGCACCTCAAGTGTTACTAATGGTTAACAACAAACTATTAACAACTGATGTAAACAATTGGACTACAATTGGTAGAGTTCAAAACTCATTTGGGACTATTACAGATACTCAAACTCTGCAGAGAAAAAACCATAGTAGCGAAATGAAAATTAAAAGATTCCAGATAGCTGATGACATGCTGAGGAAGAGAAGCAAAATTAGAAGGTTGGCACTCCTGAGCTTCCTGTCTTAGTGTAAAGTGTAAAAAATCACAACATTATCATCTTTGGGAAGAGTAGACGGCTCAATAGAGCATCATAGATTCCAAATATACACTCACACCAATGTGGTTACCTCATCTTTCACAAAGAAGCAGCGATCATTTAAGTTATTCAACAAACAGTACTGAAATAGTTGGACACTAGCAAGAAAACATTTCAATTTAGACATGGGTCTGATAACCTTCATTAAAGTAAGTTCAGACTGGGTTGCACACCTAAACCAAAATTGTAAAACTTTAGGTGTTTTAGAAAATACCACAGGAGACTATCTCAGAAACCTTGGGTTTAGTGTTAACTATTTTTTAAAAATGACAACAAATATGTTACTCAAGAAAGCAAAAACGGATGCATGAAACATTTCATCTGACAAAGTATGAAAACAGTGAAGTATAGATTGAAAAAGTATTTGTGAAACACATAGCCTTTAAAATGCTTGTAAATATAAAAGAACACTTAAAATCCAACCACAGAAAGGAATCAGTACCTCAATTCAGTACCTCATTGCTGCTTTGAGAGTTCTTAATAATGTATGATTTTTATAGGCTTTTTTGTATGCTCATGTGTCACGTATTTCACAGTTTTATTGAAATGTCTCCAACTTTAATCAGTGAGGTGCTGGATGCTTGGGTAGCAAGAACTCAACTAATTCAGCCATTGTCTGATGTGTCTCAGGTGCCTGAGCAAACAGTTAAGTCAGAAGAGGAGCAGCTGGAACTCAAAAGGTGCTCAACTAGGATGTTGGCATCCTGTGCAATGCTTTAGTTTTCTGTGTCACAACACCCATCCCACTGAATGCCAACATTTACAGCTACATTGCTCAGTTTCCTAAAAGTGAAAGTTAACCAAGTTGTCCTGTGTTAAGTGGACATATAAGGAAGTTATACACAGTTACAAAATAGGGGGCAGGCATGGTGGCTCAGAGGCCACATGCTCCTTGGGATGCTGTGAGTCACTAGATTGGATTCCCACCCCCATTTCCAATCCTGTTTCCTGTTAACATGCGCCAGCAGAGGCAAGTGGTAATGTTGTAGGGTTTTTGACCCCGAGTACGGCAGGAACCTTAATTCTTGTCTCGCAGGAAAGAAGAATTTTCGTGCGGGCAGAGTTTAGTTTTAAACCAAGATTTATTACAGAAGTTGAGAAAGGAGACTCCCGTCCTAGTG
Organism: Ochotona princeps; assembly: GCF_030435755.1. Lineage (NCBI taxonomy): Eukaryota > Metazoa > Chordata > Mammalia > Lagomorpha > Ochotonidae > Ochotona > Ochotona princeps. The sequence goes on along the minus strand of NC_080852.1, from coordinate 40,084,650 downwards.
ATGGGAGGGGGCTCTGAGATAGAAAGGACCCTTACCCCCTGCCATAGTGGCAGAGGAAAAGTGGAAAAAAGAGACCCTTACCCCCTGCCATAGTGGCAGGAGGAAAAGTGGAAAAGAACGACCCGTATTAATGGTGGGGAAAGCATCTTTTAAAGGTTCCCCTCAAAGATGTTTCTCCAGAAACAAAGGAAAATTCCTGGTTTTCATGGTACCTGGCCTGCGACAAAAAGCCACAAAGGTGTCACCAGCCAACTTCCTTGGTCCCTTTCTAATGATAAGAACAGTCTGAAGCCCTTCCCCTTGGCAATGGCTGGAGACAGAATCGGGCTGAGGTTTCAGGTGGGGAATTGATACGTTAATGCCGCCCTTGTCTCTTGGGGAAGTATGTTCCTGATAAGTTAAGATATGCACTTGTCTTAGGAGAGACATGTTCTGATGAATCCCAGACATGGTGGGGAAAATACCCCTTTATATTTGAGAAAAAAAATGACTTGGGGACCCAGAATACCCTAACTGCCTACTACCCAGTCTAACGCCTCTCACAGTAATGGCTCCTATTCTTGGGTTTCTGCCAAATGTTTCAGAGATCCAAATGAACTTCCAGCCCTTACTGTTACAGACTATGGGATAGTGGACGAGCAGGTGGGATAGCTCTATCCCTGACCTTTCAAATAAAGGAAAAATAATTGATTTTTTAAAAGTTCATTAAAAAAAGTGTGGTCAGGCCAAAAGAACAGGAGATGATAAATGACAAAAAGATTTGGAAGAATTTGGTTTGGAGGAATCTTGAATGCTTACTGAGTGAAAGAAAACAGTCTGAAAAGGCTGTGTTCTCTGCCTTTTGAAGAGGTGAAACTGTAGAAAAGTTGCTGGGAGTTTGAAGAAGAGCAGCGTCAGGATCAGGTCCAGGGAATTCTTGGCCTAGGGAAACTGTGTTCTGGGATGACATCAAGCATTTTTCATGATCCATCAAACCGTGAAACTTTGTGTGAATGACAGGAGTGGCTGACAGTAATGTATCATTAGTGGGCCACAGGCTGCTAATGAAGTGTAAAGGATTGGTATGTGAGCAACCTTCTATCTGCATGTGTAAAACTGTTCTGCAAAACAGATTTCAAGAGTGCTTGGTTATATCCTATTAATTCAGAAAGGGAAGCTGCTTTACAGAGGCCTTAGGATGCACATGGATGGGTGGGATTTAGCACACTGCCTAGGTTTAAAAAGGAAGTTAACTTCAGTTATTAATAGTATGACTATTATGGTGATATGTGTGCATTAACAGAGTAGAATCCAATGCAGCGAATGCTATTTTTTCTTTAATGCATTTGTAAATTTAGAACCTGAAAAATGTAAACTGTCACTGTTTGCCCTGAAGAAAAATGTTTTCCTGTATAATTAAATAAAATAGGAAAATATCTTTCATGTTCTCATGCATAAACTGACAATTTCTGTGGTGTTTGATTGTAGCAATTACTTTGTAACACAACTACAAAGAAATATTTATTCAGAAATCACATTGTTTTATTACATTTTTACATTTGTTCATGCACTGAAAAAACCACAATCAAAATATTGCCATGAAAAGACAATATGCCTTTGTAAAGACATTGTGTATTGAAATATTTTCCATTATGGGACTTGTAGAATAAAAAGCCTAGGAGACAAATGATTTTTTTTTCCTTTACTTCAAATAAAATCACTGTGGGAATACTATCTGCTCTTCATAAATCATCTTTTCTTGTGCAGAATTTTTTCTAGGCCGAAAATGTATACAATTTTCCTATCCATTTTTTCCTTTGGCAGATATGAAAAATGTAGAATTTATTAAGTGATGGTAGGATTTTTGAAACCATCAAATGCAGATCCCCTTAAATGTTCCTGAAGTTTGCTCAGCATACTTGTGCCTTAAATTTGAAGTGTTTCTTGCAAAGCTAAGAATCCATCATTTGGACAATCTTCACTTCTAGGCCAAGAAAGTCCATCTGCAGCATTCACATAGGAGTTTAGTTTGGGACATCTATAACTTCATCATTCCAAGGACAGTCTAAGGATTGGACTGCTTCAAAGGCATGTCAGATGCTTCACCTGGCCATTGAGTTTGGCACTGTTCAGATCACATACACGTTTCTTTTGTTACAAACAAAGTGGTTAATGGCTACTGCCTTTTTAGGGGGACAGACTAGCATCCATCGCTGGTAGTGAGCCCAGGCAGTCCTCCTTGGAGAATACCTATGGGGCATAAATGTCACAGACAGCATTTCTATGTCCTTGGCTGATGTCTTCCCACTCTGTCCTTAGAGAGAGAGAGGCCTAGGTGCCTTTAACTCTCTTCAACCTGATGTTGTTAGTCAATACTTGTCTTCCTTCTCTTATGACTTTTTGCAATGGTAGAGAGCTTGGCGCAGTGCTCAATCAGCATTGCTCTGTGGTTCCAAAATTCTGTAAGAGTACCAAGAGTATAATCTTCAAGGAGTATAAGCTCTTGGGTCTTTTATGGATCCTGCAACTTTTAGTATTGAAAGGGGCAACAACAGCTACAAATTGGTCATGGGTTTTCTGTGTCTCTCTCTTGGTTTCTGGGTTCAAATGTTTGTTGTGTCTGTTCAGGAGGTCCACATACGGGAGACGTTAAGTGTTTACTTGCTGGCTCATTTCTTTCATGCAGAGGCAGGTCGTGTGAACAAGGTGTTAAGCAGAAGCATGCATCTGCTCAGAAGACTTCGTTATTGATTCTGAGTGATTCTTGCCTGTACTAAAATGTAGAAACACAGAATAGATTTTAATGATTTTAAGGTAAATTCTAATGCATTTATTTACCCTATTCTTTGTGTGAGGCATCTTCAAAAACGTTTACATGTTCCTTGATACTCATTAGCATCTACATTTTAAATATAGAAACAGGATCACAGGTTTACTAGGAGTTCTGACATGGGATGCCCACCCGGGGTGACTCAGCTGCATTGTCTTCCAGTGCTGTCCTGTGGCCTCTCTGACCAGCTCAGCCACCTGATAGCCTGTCCCGATGCTCCTTGTCTTCCCTTTCCAAGTACTCCATAGAGAAGGCAGGTGGGCAGATGGCAGTACTGTTGTAGTCCTGGGAGAGACAGCAGAGAGAGCAGCAGGCACAGCCAGGATGGAGGAAAAATACCTCCCCTACCCCGCAACAGGGCCAAGCCCAGTGAGGTGTACTCTCAGAGGAGCCAGGGCTGTTCCAGTCTTCCAGTGACCTTGGCACAACAGAATATATCAGCATGAAAAACAAATATTCCTTTGCATCTTGTCATTTTGCTATTGCTTGTGTATCCTAGCTTCTTTTTGCCTAGGAATTTAAAAGGAAAGCTTTTGTTGAAAGATAGGTCTCTGGTGGCAGAGTCAAACGTAGCTTGCATGATAAGCATGGACACGGAGAGGGTTGTGCCACGTATGCTCTGCATATAGCCTGTTCCCACACTGGCTTATCTTGGCTTCTACTGGCTGAGCACTGCTTAGAGCAGCCTCCAGTGCAGGGGGCATCAACATCTTCCTTCTGGATCCTGTGAGGACCGTCATGTGGCTCTCCCATCCTCCCATGCATGGCTAGGAGCGAGGAAAAGGCAAGAAGCCAGGATCCCATCTGTGTGGGTAGTCTAGGAAGGACAGTGGTGCCCTACCAATTATGGGCATCTCTCATATTTCATTCCTGTGGCTTTTATGGGTTGCGCACTGCAATTTTATGCCTTTGTGCCCAATGAGGTGACTCCTTGGGCTGCAAAGCCAAGTCTTCTGCTCCAATATGGTCCAGGACAATCATGGACATCTTCTGGTAAAACAGTTTTCCATGGTACATCCTCTGGTGCAGGCTAGCACTGTGTCTTCACATGCAACTAATAAAATGATGGGGGAAATAGTTATACTGCAGATGTGCCCCAGGGAGACCTGGTAGTTGGCTGTGCTTGGGTTGGGCTTTTACTGTTGCCTCTTACCTGGTCACGTTCAGTATCTGTGTTCAAAGATTAGAATGTCAATACTGTGTTGGTCTTGCTAATGGATCCACAATTGCTAAGCCCAGTCAGAAGGCTCCCACCAAAGGTCTCCAGGTATAGAAACAGCTACCAAACCTGTCAGTAACTTCAAATTTATATGCTACACCTGACGACCCAGAAAAAGACTATTAGACTTGCCATGCAGTGAGGAGCTGCAAAACATCCTCTATGGGTGGGCAACTCTCTGGTTCTCTTCTGTAACAAGTCTTGGCCAGTTGGGGACTTAGCCGTGTACCAGCACAATTACCTACACTGTGGTACCGGCTGGAGCCTTGAGAACCTGATGGTGATCCTCATACCTACAGTGTCAGTGTTAGCTGTAGAAAGTTAGAAATGCTTCAAACACATTAGAGTCTGCAGGTGGTTAGCCCCATGCCTGAGAGATTGGTGCACAGTGACGTTCTAGTTGAACAGTGTCTTTTCCAAGTTTGCTCATGTGAGAACTACCTGAAAACTTGTAGCAAACCCATTATGCAGTTGTGTTCTTCTGCTACATCAGAAACTCTGAGTGGACCGCTTTACTCAGTGTTTCTATGCAACCCCTCCTACCACAGGGAATTCACATATTGGTCCTACGAGCCGTGAGAGCCTCTTGGGAGATGGCCAAGTATGTATCTCCAACTATTTTCTAGACTTATACTGATTCAACTGGAAATAATGTCTTGTATCCAGTTACAGAGCTCCCCACATCCTTGCTGACTCCTGGAGCATCTGCTAATGTCAGCATCCTGGGAATTAGAAGCCTAGAGATGTTAAAAATGGAACGTGGTATACCTGTGGCCAATACGAAGGAGAATGTGAATTCAGGAAGTTGAGGAGAGCTTAATGCAGAGTGCAGGGAGAACTTGAGGACAGGATGCATCCCTTATTCCTCTTCCTGCCGTTGAATGCTGCCGATGCAGACCCTCCAGCCTTGTGGGTGTAAAGGCCGAGTGCACGCCTGGGCTGAGGGAAGAAGTAGCTCAGAGCCTCAGGCTGGTGCACCTGGCCAGTCACAGAGCTGATAACTCTCTCCGACATCTCTACTGAAATACCAGATGCTCTTATTGGGTCAGTCATTGGAAGGTGCACCTTGTCTTCCTTTGGCTAAAAACTTTATAAGTGCTCCTCTTCATCTTGCATTGGAACAACACGGATATTATGTGATAAGAAGTACCTTGGAAAGAAAACATGAAAAATAAATATCCCACACAGAAAGGGACTCCAACGACCATCCCATCAACCTACTGCTATAATAGGGAAAGACACCTTGAACCTAACAGGAGAGAAACAGAAGACTCAGCAAACTTGCTGACTTGACATTATGGCAAAACTTCTCAACTTCTGTCTCTGACTTGGCAGGTGCAAACATCCAGAGAAATAGATGGTTTCTGTTCCAAGGGGCACTAAATGCACTGCTGGAGATACATTAACAAATTCTAAAAGTGAAGAAAAAAGCAAAATATTCATTATTTGTGGTGCAAAAATACTAACAAATCCATGGGTAACAATTTTTGAAGTCCACACAGAGTTGTTATGTACCATGAATTTTCGTGTGTGTTTGGAAGACTCCTCTCATGCATGGGTTAAAACACCTTTTTGCACTAAAGCAAACCTTTCCTTTCATTGCACTTTCCATTGATATTCAGGAGTATCCTTGTGTTCTTACGCGCAAGACATACCTGTGCCTGGGAAGAGCCTTGTTCATGGTGGAAAATGCAAGGGGTGCAGTATCCCTGCAGGTCCCCTTTAATTCTCCATCCGTGAGCATTATTTTCACAGAGTCCAAATCTAGAATAACAACGAGTGTGGGCAGGCCAATGTAAATAGCATAGTCGGGTTTCAATAGAGAATTGCTTGTAATTATAGGAAATATTGTGTAGCGCTGATGACCAATTTGTGATCTCCACTCCAAAGGGTAGATGTGTTGGTCTGTGTTGTTCACTGCCGTCTCCCCAGTGTTTTGAATACCTCGCGGGAGTAATTGCTTCATAAGGGCAGGCTGAGAACAGGGATTAAAGAGGAACTTCCCTAGTTATGGAGCTCCTGTCTCCAGATTAGTTTTTGCTTTCCTGATAATTATTAGTTGAGTGAGTTAGTGAATAACTGAGCATAAATTAAATGAGGAGTTTTCAAATCTTCATTGAAAATGCATTTTATGAAAATTCATGTGCATGAATTTCAAAATTGTGTGCAAAAATCAACATCTTTTTAAAAAATTATTATTATTATTATCATTTTATGATACAATTCCATAGGCTCCTGGGATTTCCCTTATCCCCTCCCCTGTTCCCCCCCACCTATTTCCTCCATATCATTACTATAGTATAGTTCTTCATACACAGTCATATGTCCATCATTGCGGGCATGGAAAATGACATAGAGTCCAGCATCCTATTGTCAAGATACAGTAAACAGGTTCATTGTAAGTCCTTCTTTGTCTGGAAGTAGAGATGCATACTACAGTGCATCCTCACATCTGCCTATGTTAGTCTCCATTTCACAGTTACTGTACATCCCCTTAAGTGAAAAGTCACAATACAAAATCAACAATAGGAAGAAAAATAGAAATTTACAATGCCATGAAATTAAATAACATGTTACTAGATATGACAGTCTTTATTACACAGCTATTATACATCCCCTTAAATGAAAAGCCACAAAACAAAATCAACAACAGGAAGAAAAAAGAAATTAAGGAAAAGATCCTTAAGTGTGCACACGAAAAAAATCAACTGACATATAAAAGAATGCCAATTAAACTCACAGGAAACCTCTCACAGGAAACTCTACAGTCAAGAGAATGGAGTGACAAATTCCGGATTCCAAAAGAAAAAGATTGTCAGCCTAGGATAACATATCCAGCAAAGCTTTCTTTTGTCTTTGAAAATGAAATAAAATTTTTCCACAGTAAAGAAAAGCTAAAAGAATTTGCCTCTGCCAAACCTGCCCTACAAATGATACTTCAAGATGTTCTCTTGACAGAGAAGAGGAATAGCACCTACCAAAACCAAAGGCAAATGGGAAGAGCATCCCAGTAAAATGACAACAGAAGACTAAACCAATGAATACCCCCTTCCTAGGACAGGACAGGACCAAAGTACCACCCATGTATATTAAACCCTGAATGTAAATGGCTTAAGCTCAATCAAATGTCATAGATTAGTAGACTGGATTAAAAAACAAAACACATCTGTTTGCTGTCAAGAAGAGACATATTTCACCAACAAAAATCAGCAGAAGCTATCAAACAGTAGCATCATTTTCTTCAAGAAGGTTCTTGATTTTCTTTTTCATTTCTTCAGCGACACATTAATCATTCAGTAGCATGTTATTTAACTTCATGGTGTTGTTAAAAATCAACATTTTTTAATTTCATTTTTCCATGAACTTTGTAGAATTCCTTCCTGTTGGAGAGCAGATATTGGAAGGGAAAGGCAAAGGTGCATTGGATCAGAAGTCCTTACTCACAGAGGAGAAGTACTCACAAGTGACCGTGGGGCCCATCAGTAGCTCCACGATCCTAGGGTGAGCCTGTCACACTGCAGGCTGACTTCTTCTAATGGGAATTGTTCTTTTTCTTTCAAATACAGTGTTTATACTCATATTCTAACTTCTGTAGATTTTTCTGAAGTTCAAGGAATATTTAGTTAGGATAAACCTGGCTTAGTGTTGCTGTGTGAACGAAGATAAGCAGTGACCCAGATCTGCGTTCCACGTATGCCTCTCTGAGTCAGGCAGTGACTCCGCCTCTAGTGAGGGAGGAGCAAGAGCTCAGGATGTGTTTGTGAAACTGGAAACTGTTGACCCGATTGTGGGTGTTCAGTGTAGTGGTCAGGTTGCTGCTTGGGACACCTATGTCCCGTCTGTATGCCGTGTTGTTGGCTTTGGTCCCTGCCTGACTTCAGCTTTCTATAATACAACACCTGGGAGGTAGCAGGCAACAGCTCAGCTTTGGGGATCTGGATGGAGTCCCTGGTTCTGGGCCTACCTGTGGTAGACAAATGAACTTCGGCAGCACAAGGCTTCGAGGCATCATTGAAGAAAAGTGAGTGGTTCCTCTTACTGGTGTGTGAGTTCTTTATGGAGTCAGTCTACATGATTAAATTTGAATGGGCAAGTGGAGAGCTGTGAGTGCCCAGACAAGGACTCTTAGATCATAGACCTGGTGTGACAGGTTCCTGAACTCCTCTGCTGCAGGAGCCACCTGTTCAGATATCGACGCCCACAGGCCTGCCTAGCCCTGCCAGGGTTCTGAGTTCATTGGTATGAAGTGTGACCAGGGCATGGATGGGGAGCATTGAGCTTCCTGGGAGAATGCAGTGTACATCAGTGTTATGAAGAAGCGAGGTGTTAGGGAGAGAACAGTGTGGGAGAAAGAGGCTGGCTAGACAGACGGAGGAGTTAGTGCGCAAAGGAGAGTCTGGAAGGAAATTCATCAAGAAGATGTGAACTGCACAGCAAAGTCAGCATTTCTTCCTGAGACCTAAAGCTCACCCGTGTAGCAGTTCTCCTAATGCTGGCACATTTCAGTTTAAATTTCATTTCCTCGGGGAAGCGCTTCTGACCTGCTGGAAAGGTCAGCAGCTGTGTCCAGTGTTCCCAAAGCCGCCTGGACTTCTTTGTCTAGGTGCTGTGCACCGTTGACATGACCCAGGCTTTTCTGTAGGTGCCACAGCAGGTGGTTGTGTGTGCATGAGCTCACCTGTGGCTGTGGATTTGTGCTTATGGACCATGAGCCAGTTAAGGAGCAGCTTAGGATGTGTGTACCCCAATCAGTGTGCCTGGTTCCAGCCCCATCTCTCCTCCCGTTTCCACTTTTCTGCTGTTAAACCCACTGGGAGGCCTAGACACGCTCACGCAGAGAAGGCTCCTGCGCTGCCCTGAGCTCCTCCTGTGTTGACCCTGGCCCGGCTCTGGCTGTTACAGGTTCTGGGGAGCAAAGTAGCAGGTGCATGTGTCTGCTTTTCTGTCTCCTTCTGCCTTACAAAATGAATAGTAAATATATAAGTGAAAAACAGTGCATCTTATCAATAAACTGCAGATGAATTTCAAACTTCAGGGCACTGACACAGACTTACTTTCTAATTACAATTTTCATGGACACGTGAAGTACCTTGTATATAGAAGCACACACAGACATTTCATTAAGTGTTCACAGATGAGAAATGTAAGATTTAAGCTGAGAGATACTGCATGTTTTCCTTCTAACGCGTTTTCTCTCCACTTGGAAGGGTAAGTAATGAAGCAAGCATACTCAAAAACATGTTGAAAAGCAAACCTAACTCTCCTACCCTTTCAGTCTTTCGTCATTTATTCTTTCTCTCTAGTCCTTGACATTCAGCAAGGTATCCTCCTCTCTCTGTTTGCACTGGCTAGCATCTTTCTAAAAGGTTTTGCTTTTCTGTTTGTGTGATGCTGTCATCTGCCCCTGTCTTGAGGACCCTCTCTGCTGGGCTTTGTAATGCAGATCCTAGCAGTCACCTGCTTCAGAACCACAGAATATCATTCTTTGTAGGCCAAAGTCAAATTTGAAGATGCCATGCTATGTAACTTGCAAAGACGTAATTGTTAAAGCTGTAAAATCTTTTCTTAGCTCACTGGCCAAGTAGCCTTTGGCTAGGTTTGGGTTATGGACCAGTATAGAGACAATAGGGACCTTGAACCAGGCAATGAATGACTGTCAGTGGTACCATTACCTGTATTAGTGTGCTATATTCACCTTTATATAATGGAAGGTTTTGTTTTGCTCTTTTTTTTGGGGGGGGAGACTGGCTAACCTTACAAGATTGATAGGAGAATAAAAATGATTCTAGGAAAGGATGTTACTTTAAAAGAGCTTTAACATGCCTGCACACTTTAGAGTTGGTATCTGATAGCCAAAGAAACAGTAGATTTTAAAATACTATTTACCAGAAAGAGCTTAAAAGAAAAGGAGACTGATTGCTTGGAACAGGTGGTAAGGAAACAGAGGATGCAGTTTTTCAGCCTGTTTGGTTTTCCTGAAGACTGTCCTGTAGAAAAAGAGAATCAATATTGACAAGATAGATCTGATGCTAACATAAAAATGAGACTGATTGTTGTCCCTGATTCCTAACATTTTCCTAAATATTTTGTTTGTTTTAAAGATTTAGTTTGGTATTTTTATGGCAGCTTTACAGAAAGAAGAGAGAGAGGGGTGGGGAGTGGGGATTCCTGGCATCAAAGGGGTGGAGACTTGTCTCCATAGTGAAGAAGAGGGAAAGCAGGCTAACGTTGTTATCTTGGAATGAACAGAAAGGTTCCAGGATTGATCTCCTCTTCAAGGGTTAGAACAGACCCAAACCTGGGGAAAATCCTACTTTTTCTCTGTGGTCTCCCAAGTGCTCCTCTGGGGGAAAGAAGTGCACTTGACCTTTAGGCCTGATGGAGTCTTAAAGGGCAACAGCTCTTGTTTATCTTGGCTCTCAGCTCTGTAAACCATCTTCCTTCCCACTCTGTTTATAGTTTAAAGCCCAGGCTGTTGCCTCTCACCTGCGGGCTGCTGTCTGCTCCTCTTAGGCTTGCAAAGGAGACCCAGTGGTGGCAGGACCTCGAGTTGGTGTCGGTAGCTGCCAGAAGCTGATGGCCCCCAGTCAGTCCTCCTTTCTTTACGGATGTAGCTGCATTGTTCTCTGGTGAGCCATAGCACCAAGTCAACCCCAGATGCACACATTCCAAGGCCTGAGCTGTTTCTTACTGGTCTATAGGGAGAAAAATTAAAATGTGAGAGTGCAGGATTAAAGATATGAAGCAAATCGACAGTGGTTGTGTCTGAGGGATATTATGAAAAAATAGAGCCTGTGTTTAGATGTCTTTCGTTTTTCTAATAATTTATTTTCCCCTATTTTACCATTTGCCTTTCAAAGATGAATTTTTTAAAAGCAATATTTTACTACAGAGGCTTAACTATCGTAGAAATTAAATTCCTTCTTGTTGACCCGACTCATTCCTGGCAAACACATAGCTACCCACAGTTTTTGGTAGACCAGATTTTCCCATTGGAGAATACAGCAAAATCAGCAGTAGCAACTACACCCACAGTTATTTCTGTTGCTGTTAACATGATGATTGGTGTTATTTTCAGTCAATGACCTCTGAATCTGATGGATAAGGAGTTCTCTCTTTTAGTCATCTCATACTTTATAAAGAAGTTAACTGAAACTTTGGAAGATACATAATGTTAGGGGATAATTTCAAAACATTGCAGCACCTGCTCCTCATACAGGTGTTCAAAGATATTTTGAAAGATATTTTCTTAACTCACTAGGAGACACAATAGCGTGATAAATTGGGTTCAAATGAGGATTCAAGAGACCCAAGTAACTGCAATCAATGAAAGACGAAATACTGCAATCAGAAGGGAAAGACAGATTCTGTTAACATAATTAATTGAGAACTAAATAACTTAGGTCCTTTGGCATTCCGAGTTATCCTGGATGAAATCAGATTTCAAGTCTACATGAACAGCCATGTCTTTTGGAAACCAACTTGAACCTGGGCAGTCAGAAGCTGCTGCACCTCCACCACAAGCCACCCTAACTGCTGATCCACTTCACCCAGTGAAGGATTTTCATTGCCTATCTTTCATTTCTGCATCTAAGGATTTGATCATTCAAAAGGAAGAGAGAGAAAGAGGGAGAGAGGGAGAAAACACGCTCTTCCATCTGTTGGTTCACTCCCCTAAATGGCCACAATGGCCAGGGTTGGACCATGCTGGAACAGGAGTCAGGAGCCCCATCCTAGTCCCCCACATATGGCTGGCGAGAACCCAAATACTTGGGATAGCTGTTTCATTGCCAGGTGTGTTACCATGGAGCTGTACTAAAAATGGAACAGTTGGGATTTCAACAGACACACGACTAGGAATCCTGTAACAGTACAGCATCAAACAGCAATCACTGGAGAGCTGTTTCTACTAAACAAGAACCAACATATTTCCTGGCTAAAAAGTATTTTGCTTGTGTGCATCTTCTACGGGAGACCCTCTCCTTTTCAGCTTCTGAGTTGAGATGAGTAGTGAATAGAAGGCAGACATAGGAAGGATCTTGGGGCCGGCACTGTCGCTCAGTGGCTTTCGGCGCTGCCTGCAACGCCAGCATCCCATACTGATGCAGATCCCAGCGAGTGAATCTGGGTAAGCAGCAGAAGAGAGCCCGACACTTGAGGCCCTGCACGCACGTGCAAGGCTCGGATGGGACTTCAGGCTCCTGGCTCTGGCCTGGCCCTGCCAGGCTGTTGCGGCAATTTAGGGAGTGGATGGAAGACTTCTGTCTCTGTTCTGCATTCCTCTCTGTAACTCTGCTTTTCAAATAAATAAAATGTTCACAAGAAAGAACCCCCAGGCAGGCCTCTGAGCAGATGATCCAGTCCAGCCTAAAACATTTAGTTTTAGATTCTAAGCAAGCCATTGCAACAGAAACTGGTATTAAGTATCTGTGTAATGGGTGGAAGATTGGAATCCTTTTGTGTTCTGTCCAGCTCTTGACCTTGTCTCTCAGTGACTGCTGGCCGGGGTCTGCCACTGGCCATCGGGGTATTGATGCATAGAACACAGGGTGGTCCAGCAGGGTTCTACACGTCTCTTGCTAGGAGAGACAGAAAATTCAGCTCTTTTCCCCACGCACCAGTGTTTCCTGGGCTGTGCAGACTTTAGGACTGAAAACCCTGAAGTGTCTACCGTTGGAGATGCGTGGCTGGATAGAAAGGGGTGGCGCCAGTCAAGATCCACGTGCTGAGATTCCCCTCAGTCCCTTCATGTCCAGCAGAGCCCCTGTAAACAGGCTTTTAGGTTCTTACTGTTCCCTATGCTCTTGTTTCTGTTGGGGCTCAGAATACAGTACCCCAAACCTGGCACTTTGGCCTACTGCCAGAGATTAGAAACCTCAGGGAGAACAGCCTACTCTGACCTGGTTCTGCCCTCTTGCCTCATGTCCCTCCTCTTCATCTTGGCATGACTTGGTAACTAGAGTCTCTTCCCCAGAACAAGTAAGAACTCCAGGGAAGCCACTCTCTCGCTTTAGAGGGTTCCTGCCTCTGGCCAGGGGGAAGGAGGCGTACAAAGGGGGCCAAAAGGGGTCTGCATGGGCAGGCCTTGCTGGGACCCCTGCGGTCTGTTCCCTTGGGGTCACACTCTTTTCTCCAGTTGCATTTCTATGAGGGTACTAGGGCTCTTTTTTGCTTGAGTCTCTGAAGGACCCAGCATCCTCCTGCCAACTTGTGTTTAGTTATAGGCTGTCAGCCCATAACCTCAAATGAGGGCTGAGGAGACACATTGCACAGGAAGCCGTGGGCAGGTCAGAAAGTCACCTTTCTAGGTCCTTTATTCTGGTTTCAGAAAGTGGAAAGCAATGGGAGACAGGAGGGTAGGAAAGGATTGGATATATCTTGCCTCTGAGATGCATTGCTTCTGGGCACACATTGACTCTGGAAATGGCTACGCCTGTGTCCTGGGGCACTCATTTCATGATGTTCAGTGGCATGACTGCATCTATGACAGCAGGTCCATGTGAGGGTCCTGCTGCTCATCTTTCCTTAGATTCTGACTTCAGTGACGCCTGGCCTGTTGTTTCCTCTTGGTCATCCATCATGGCAATGACCAGCCATGGGTTAGATAGCTGCCCCTACCTCAGTTTTCTAATTTCTGAGTGTGCACATTATTATCCAGGGTACCTTAGCAAGCTTTGGTGAGGGCTCTGTGGGAGTATGTTTCTTCTTTTCCTATGCCTGTGTTTTGGAGGACTTACTTGCAAGACAGATTCACACACATGCCCATAAAGCACTCCCATTGTTGACTCACTCCCCACGTCAAATCTTGGGGGCTGGAAATTCAGTCTGGGCCCCTTTAGGCAAGAACCTAACTCCATGACCGATCACCTGCTCCCTGCCAGCGTGCACACTGGCAGGGGCTGGAGTCAGGTACAGCCACTGCGGCTTGAACACACCTACCCTGCTGCGGCGTGTGGACTCATCCCAGCCACTGCAGTCTCACTCCTGATCCTATAGCTTCGTGCCAAGATGCGTTCACTTAAGCATCCGATTCCTTGATTGGCTTTGCTCTGCTTGTAGTGTGCCCTAGAGGTTGAGGAAAGAATGATGACTTGAAAAGAAGGAATTGGGCACTAATAATCTGACCTGTCCTTCATTTTCATTGTGAGCAAGCTGCCTGCAGCTCTCATACTGTTGTCCCAAACTCACTAGCATTTTGCCTGGAGACACAAACTAGCTTCTTTAGCACTGCTGTAATTGATATTGATAGATGATATTTTGAGCACGCCTCCTTTTTTGTTGTTGCTTGGAGGGTTTAGAATCTTCAGAAGGAAGAATGTTATCCTCTCTTGAAGCTCATCTCGACTTAAAAATCAAAATCTGTGAAAGCTGTTGTTAACATTTTTTTTGATAAGTTTACTGCATTTTAGTTGGTCTCTCTTTGAATAGGCTGCTCGTCTTTCTAAATCGGATAGCCTCCAAGTGTTACTGTGAACCTGCAAGAATGTTCTCTGAACATTTCCTGAGCAGTAGTCAGGATATCTCCTCCTGTCTAGAACTCCTTTCTTCAGTTTGACCGTGACAAGCTAGACATACTCACAAATGTGTATATATGTTCATATTTATGGGTATGTGTGTGTTTATAATCCTTTGATCACAAACCTCATTGCATTTGTGCACAAAAATATCAATTCTTGGATAAAAATGGAAGCCAGAAAGCATTCTGCTTTTGAGTCATCAGGCCCTGTAAGAAATTCGCAAAGTACATTTGGACTCAGAGAACACTTTCCTACTTCTGATGTTAGTTAGGATGCATCTTACCAAATCGAATTATTCAAATGTAAACTCGTGCGCGCACACTGGGGATGCGAAAAGCAAATTGTTTCCTAAGTACCAAGTGGAAAAAGCTATCCTAAATGCAAAAACAATTCTTCAAAAAGGGACTTTGATCAAAGAGCTAGAATTTATTCTTGTGCTGAATATCCATTAGAGACAAAATAGACGACTTTTAAAAAGAAATATCTTTCACTATGGAAAAAACATAAATAATTCATGGGTAATTTTGCTGTAGTGCTTTGCTGATTCCTAATTAAATCTAATTAGAATCAATTCTTTTTATCACATACAACTTCTCTCCCCACCATCTTTATTTCTAAGTTGTTTTGTGTTGACAAAACAATGAGCTGTTCTAAAACTGTGAGCTGTAGAGAGGCATGTTTGAGACCTGCAAGGCTGGTGTTTGGATTGTTGGTGGTTGTCAGGGAGGGCAAAACCAACCAAGGATTTTCTTGCTTCTCTGAGCTGAGGAGCATCAGGTAGGGGGAGGCAGGTGTCAATACATGGCTGTCAATGACACTGAAGTTGTGCCTTCCTGGCAGCCAGCTCTCCCTTTCATTCCTGGGAAGCTATATTTTGTATTTGCTTGCTTTTCACAATGGTTTTGTGAAAACTGAGTTGCAAATAACTCCCTAAAGCCCACTAGTTTGCTGAACAAAACAGTTTGACAAATGCTTATTAATAAAAGCTGTACTCTAAGATTGCCTGAGTGAAATGTCCCATTGATTGTCATTAATTATCATGTTTATTCACAAACAAGTTCCTGTGTTCACCTGACACTTCAGCAATTTAAATATGGGTTAGAACCATTTGGGTGTGTAATACCTAAAAGCAGTCTTTCTTAAAAACCTGTCAAAGTGTACAGAAGATCCCATTGACAGCACCGGAACACAGCAGGATTGTGCTTCAGCAATTCGTCCTTTCCACAGAAGAAAATGACCTTTCCAGAGCAGAAGGCTCCAAGAACACCAGGCAGGTGCCAAATGGATTCGTATGTGTCCTTAGGGTTTCAAAGAGGCACAGAAGTAGCCAGCTAACAGCATTTTAACTCCAACCAAAGCCGTTAGAAAGCCTCCGACCTCTGGAGAACCCATCTTTCTAGCCCAGTGCATGAGGTTGCAGCCTCCATGGGGCAGCACCCCAGCAGCATTAACTCTGAGCAGGAGCCCAGCCTCTGGCACCCTGTGAGACAGAGGCAGGCAGCCCTGGAGGGCAGTTGGTAGGGCCTGCCACTCAGCTGTGCTCTTAAGAGGATCTTGATAATTGTAAACAAGTTCCTTGACCCATGTGCATGACTGCGGTTCTGAGGGCCAGATCTCAGTCACATGTGCTGCAGATTATGCTAGCCTTTGTGTGAAAGGACATGTCCTTTCTGGCAGGTCATGTATGGTATCATATGAACGGGACTCATTGATGGCAATGTGCCACAGGGTGTCCTGTGTCTCTCTTCCGCTTCCCATCGTGGTACTCACGGATGTACTGAATTTCCAGTCTGCCTCCATTGATCTTGGCTCTGACATGAGGCAAAGCCATCCACAAGCTCTTTTCACTAGAATGTAGAAAGGGAACTAGAAGGGGGTGCGACTCATTTCACAGCTTTGAGGTTTACCAAAATTTCAAATGTTGGGGAATATATCTCTGGTCTTGAAAAAGGTTGCTTTTCTTTGGCAGGAGTTCTTAGGAATTATCCTGATCATTTATTAATGTGTTTCTGTACACCAGACTTTTCCTGAATGTGCAGCAGTCCTATGAAGTGAGTTGTATTGTCCACATTTTATAGGTGAAAGTAGATTCAGTGATGAAGAAACTTGGGCCCCATTGCTAGTGGGAGTGTAGCTTATGTCTTTTGAAGTTCCAGGTCAGTGTTTGTCTAGTATGGATACAGAATACCTACCGATGATGTCAGCTGAATGGTCAGCAGACATCAGCAAGCAAGAACAGAGCTGATATTACCAAAGAATATTACTAAGTAATATCCTATTTGTTTTATTTTGTAGCATAATGAGGAAATAATCAACTTGTAGCCTTTGTGGCATTTTTCACAGCTGGATGACTTCTGAAATGCAAAACTTTATAGGGATTAAGCCATTCCTATATGGTACTACTTAATATTGACAAATAAGTCCCAGCTTTGCGATGGTTGAGGGATTTCAGGGTAGAAGTCGGCTATCAAGCACATGCAGAGCCTTCATTTCCCTGCCTTGCCTTCCAGGCTTTGGCACCTGACTGAGAAATTACAAGGCCTCACCACCAGGCCTGGCAAGAACTTATTTTCAACTTCTGTGCTTTGCTATCTCAGCTGTTTCAAAAGATGTGTTTCTAGGTTGTAGGACCCACGTTATCTTAAAAGTCTGGGGACTGATTTTTCCCCAAGACTGTCCAAGCTTTTGTTTAGGCTTTGGCACTGTCAACAAGCATCTATCTGAAGTGTATCACGAGGAAACCCCTGCCCCCCACACCTGATTGTCGTCATGTGAAGCATGGACTGTCACATACTGACCTCGTGTTGGAAACGAGCCTTTAACATGGCCTGAGTGATCCTGAAGTCCCCGACACAACTGAATAGTCAACAAGCTTTGTTTCAGTCTGTTAGGAAGTGAGCAGATACCATGTCAAGAGACTCACCTTCCCTCTGCAAGAAGGCATAGAGACTCACCTTACTTCTGCAGAAGGCGCAGGTGCTGTGGCCCTGGCCGGTTCTGTGTGGCACACTTCATCCTCTCTGTGGCTCTCACCCTGCTTCTAACCCGAGAATCACTTGGGAGTTCCTGAGTTTGGGATTGAAGAGGCATGAAGTACCAGATGATCTAGATGGTGTTGGGTGTAAAGGTTGGCTTGTGGGGGTTGGGGTGTCCCTGTCCTCAAGGCGGATCATCACTGCTTCCTTCTGTGACCCTGCCTCCTTCTCTGCCTTCACTGAAACACATCTAGCATAGTTATTGGGATTTAGTCTTCATTCTGACTCATGGAGCGTGTGGAGCACATCCCCGCTGCTCTGTGCCCGCGTGTGTCTATGGGTGACTCACATAGTCCACTGGATTCCAGCAGTCATGTGCAAGAGGGAACACAGAGGACAAGGGACCTCCAGAGGACAAGGGACCTCCAGCTTCCCCATCAGGCACTTAGCGATCACATGTGATTACCTCCAGTGAAAAGAACTTATACCGCATGTATCCTTAGGAAAACCTGCTTCCACATTTTAGTTGAAAACTGCCTTCTACTAAGTTCTCCTTTCCTAAGAATTAATTCAGCAGTTCTTCCCTCATAGTGGAAGGAGAAGGATGCTACCTGGTGATTATTCTATCTACCGAGTGGCTGGTGCTATTGCCTTTGGCATCCCATCAAAGCCTGCTGGCAACTTATTAACCTCCAGAACGATCCCTGGGAGACACGGCATTTGAAACCAGCAGCTCAGAGCAGAAATTATCCCAAATATCCTGCCGCATGGACTTGTTTTATTTTACAGAATTGCAAGAAGTCCCAGTTTTATTTTCCATCCTTCTGGGTGGGATTTAAGGAAACCCTCCAGCATTTTCAGCATTAAGCATTCCAGATCCCCTCTGACAAGTGGAAGTCGAATTGCCCTGCCCTAAATTCCTGACTTGTTGTAATTGGGAAGTGGCCCTTTATTTGCTTTGTCTTGATTCTGCCTTGGGGAGGCAGGGCTGAATCAAAACACCAAGCACAGCCTGACTCACCCTGTTACTGGCTTGTGCAGCTCACTTGTGGACTGTGAGAGGAGCTTCATAAACATTTATTTCCTCAAACCTAAGAGAATCATAAAATCCTTGCTCGCTAAACTGAGCAGCACTAATCTAATTTCATTACTTGTCATGGAACAATGGGGCTGAGAGGCTATTAAGGTTGTCCAAGCGTGATCATTCCTCATGATGAATAGACAGGCAGGAGGGAGAGCTGCTCCACCTGGGAGCAGGCGGCCAGGGCCACCATGACTGCCCAGCTCCCACAGCCTTGGGAGAGTTCCTCTTAGACCAGCCCATCCACTTGTGTGATGTTGAAGGGTTCCAGGGTTGGGCTTGTGAGCAGAGCAGATGGAGGCAGAGGTCTTCTGAGCACTTCAGCAGCACACTGCTGTTCCTGCAGCAGCAGCCAGGGGCCCAGTAGGTTCCTCTCCATCTGTGCACTCCCCGCTCCTCACAGTCCCCCACGGAGGGGCAGCAGTTTCAGCGTTAGTGTCAGCCAGAATAATGTCAGGGCGGAAATGTCTGATGGCGTTGAGCTGTGTATGGGCTGGGTAATGCTATAGAGAGGGATTCCTGTCGCCCGCAAGCGCATTGAGCACACACATACCTTTTATCTAGATGTGTGGGCAGATGACAATTAACTGAAGTCACTGGTGGTGAGGTGCGTACCTCAGAAGAGGTTTCTTTTGCATTTTCCTATTTTCTGTTCTTTGTGTGTTTCAGGTGGGATGCTCACATCAAGTCATTTTTTTATGCTTGGTCTCCTCTGTTCACCCAACCGAGTAACAACACACGTGAACAGAAAGTACTTCTAACATAATTTCTTGGTGTTTTTTAGATGAGTCTCTGTGACCAGCCAGCTGTAGTTCTATATTTGTCTAAGAGTCATATAGTTGATTTAAAAACTTGGGTGTTTTTGAATAGTAGGGATTTCCTTAATTTTGTACAATTAATTCCTGGGTAATCAACACATCATAAAGTTACTTTATTGCCCAAAGAAACGGTATTCACCTTTGGAGATGTGTTCTAACCCGAGAGTAAGCATCAGATATCACCTAGGGTAATAATATGTGCTTTTTAAATATATGAAATGTAAGCCTTAAAGTGTGACACTGACCTACATTGTACAATACTCTGTCCAGTTGAAGGTAATCTGTCTTCTCCATGTCATAAATTACTCAAACAGTGGAATTAGTTGTGTGCTCCATACAAACTCAAGATCAGGAATCTTTTTCCTGGTTGTACAAACCCTTTTTTGCCAAAATGATGTGATGAGCATTTGGGATTTGGCATGTTTCTTATGAAATTCTCTCTCAGTGGACCGATGCCTTAGTGCTTGACCCAAGGTGGCTCCAGTCAGCCAGCTCTGACTTGGCAGATGAATCCTGTGGGCCTGTCCAGGTGGCTGTACATAGTAGGTGGTTATCAAATAACCTTGCATCTTGCTGAGGCTATGGGAGGCAGGATAGTGTGCGAGTTTAACATGACTTCTGATAGATGCCCTGACTGTGATTACCCTGGCTTGATGCTAGCTGTTTTATCCCAGAACTTTCATGTCTTAGTCTTGGAAAAGTTGACCCAAGTGAAAGGAATGTTAACATCTTCATAAAAGTACTGCATAACATGTAGTCTATTGGGTAGATTGAAAAAATTCTCATGCTAAGTTAACCTAGTGACTCCAAGATAAAATTGGTAATAAAATATACAGAAAAATGGGATAGATAGTCTGAGATTATTACCATCCAAGTTATAACAGCATTAGGAAAGACTGTATTTTGGCTATCTGTCTTTTGAAATATTTAATGGCACGTTGAAAGTCCAGCAACGGAGTGATAGAGTTGATGTGTCTACTTAGTAAACCTAGTGACACATAGTAATCAGTCAGTGTGTGTTGTAATATTACTGGAGAATTAAAGTGTCACAAAAGACCCAAAAAACTAGGCACAAAGGGCCAAGGCCCTACCCAAGTATTAAAAGAATGTTGAAGCCACAACAGAGTGTCTTCTGTCTTATTTCCTATCTGACAATCACTGTGTCTGAGTAAGACCCAATTATTGACCTGTGGCCAGCAGGAATCGAGCCCCAGTTGTTAGCTTTCATTTAATTCTTCATTCATTTCAACATAAAACATGTAAGTGATCAGTGGATACTGCATGAAACCACAGAGCCCACTTTACAGGTAAGTAACGGGTCTGTGTCTCCACTCCACAGACCTTGAGGGCTGCCCTTAACCAGTCAGTGAGCACACACACAGAGGTGTGAGCAGGGGAGGCATTTGACAGGTTAAGCCCCTGTTTGGAATATCTGCACCCTGCACAGAAGTGTCTGGGGCAAAGTCCCACCTCTCCTGCAATTGCAGCTCTTGGCCGTACATGCCCTTGGAAGCAGCCGGCACTGACCCACGCACCTGTGTCCTTGCTACCCAGGCCTACTTCCAGGTTTCAACCTGAACCAGCCTTGCTGCCGAGGGCATGAGCCAACAGATTTCTTTCTCTTTCCTCTTTCTCTATCTTTAAAACACGTGAAAATAAACTCATAAATAAGCATAAAACTTTTGCCTCTTTATGAGTAAAAAGTAAATGCATAGATGCCTTGGGGCTCTTTGAAACCATAAGCATTTTTTTCCCATTTTGCCTACAGCCTGAAATGGTTCAAGCTTGCCTTTTGCTTCTGACCTATAAGTCTGCTTAATGCCCCATAAAGCTTTACGAGGCATTTTAAGAAATGGGGCTGGGAATCTCCGTGGCGTAGCGGCCTGTGGATTATGGCTTTGAGAGGGGCTGTACTTTCCTGGATCACTCTCATGAGCTGCCAGATAAAGAAATTGTAGCTCACAGGTCTGTTCCGGGAGAGAAGACTGGGTAGAAGATAATAGACACATGGCTGGGGTGAGAGTCCTGGCGGGAGTGGGGGGCATTGCGACCTCACCGTGTGAGGCTGAGGGGGAGGCTGCGGTTTTAGTGCAAGAGCGTGAGGATGCAGAGCCTGGAAGACAGCTGTGGACTCCACTCTACAGCTGTGCAAGTCTACTCTAAGATGACATGAGCAAGTTTGCTTGAAGCAAAGTCCAGGAACTCCTGTGGTGTGTGTGAGTGGTGCAGCAACAAAAACGGGAGAGAAAGGGCAGTGTTGGGGAGAGCTGGCCAGGCGGTTGGAGGGACGCAGAAGCTGGAGGTGGCTGCCAGCCACTGGAGCTCATCCTGCTGTGGAGGTCACACACCTGCTGTGGAGAATGCACGCCTGCCTGTGCTCTCGCTGATGGTGCTCTGTCTCTCAGGAGTGCCACATCATCCATGCTTCTGCCCAGGTTCAAATCCTTGAGCCATATCCACCCCTGCTGAGTTGGCCATTCCCTGAAGCATCTCTAATGGGTTCTTTCACCTCTTGTGATCACTCCAGGCCGTATTTCCAAAAGTGTTATCCGTAGTGTGTAACCTGCTTTTTCTGTGCTCTGACTGTTCTGTTCTCCTGCCAAAGGTTGCTAGAGATCCCTTAAAAATCCACATGTGGGGCCTGGCGCACTAGCCTAGTGGCTGAATCCTCACCTTGCAACTGCCAGGATCCCATATGGGCATTGGTTCATGTCCCAGTTGCTCCACTTCCCATCCAGCTCCCTCCTTGTGTCTTGGGAAAGCAATTGAGGATGGCCCAAAGCCTTGGGACCCTGCACCCACACGGGAGACCCTGAAGAGGCTCCTGGCTCCTGCCTTTGGATTGGCTCAGCTCCAGTTGTTGCAGCTACTTGGAGAGTAACCCAGCTGATGGAAGCTCTTTGTTTCTCCTTCTCTATATAAATCTGCCTTTCCAAGAAAAAAAAATCTTAAAAAACAAAAGCCAAAAACAACCCATACATGGCCACATCCCTGCTCTTCTTTTTAAAGCTTTTCAAGGTCCTGGAAAACTCTATCAAAGGCACTGTGAATGTCCCCAGGGCACCTTTTCCTGTTGACTTCTGTCCCTGTAAGACACACACTCCCTGTCCCAGACAGGTACAAGATTTCACTATACCTTGCCCATATCTCTTCTGAGCTTCTAACTTGACATTTCTCTGCTCTGTCTTCCTAGGCACCCACTGTGTCAGCCCACTGTCAAGGAGAGGCCGTATCATGTAGGCTGAGCCGAAATCTTCTCTTGTGATTGCCACAGGACATTCTGATCCTGGTGCTGTTCAGAATGGGTTGCTCAGATTATGGCCCCTTGGGATTTGAGGAAAGAGCGAGAAAAAGGTGTGTCGGTCTCTGGCCTTCCTTTCCCCTTCCTCCTGGAAGCTGGCCCTAACCCCCACAAGGGTCCCCTGGCCTTCCTTTGCAGACGCCCATGGAGCTGTGTTGAAAGGTGCCCTCCTTGTCTTCAGAGGGAGTGCAAGCATGATGCAGAGAAGAACACAACACAGAGGCTGGACTGTGTGCCCCAGTTACTGCCCTTATCGCACACCTGCTCTGTCCCATCTGACACTCAGCTGTCACAGGTTTCCCTGGCTCTTCACCTCCAAAGGCTTCCATGCCATGCAAAACTTGCCTTATGTGAACTGGTAACATTTCTCTTGTTAGGCTTTGTGAACTAGGAGATAAAAGATATTTCTTCTCCCTACCACAAAGTTTGTAACTCACACCTGGTTTGAACCACTATTCACAGGAACCACTCTACTTCACAGAAACCTTAGGCTCTGATGTAACAAAACAGCAACAATTCCATTGTAGATCCTAGAGCCACCAGAGCCTGTGTTGCCATCAAGGGAACATGCCAGCCATCCTGTTGCTGACTAAAGGCCACACACAGAGTGGACAACCTAAGCCTGGCCCATGACCCAATCATGCTGTGCTCCACTCTAACTTCCTTCATCCCATTGGGGGAGTCTTGAAATTGAGTCCTATTTGATTAGACCCCTGGCTCTGTGCTCTTTACAGTAGAGATAACTTTCTCCCTCCACCTAGTGTCAGTGACTGGATTGTCAGGTGAGTGGGTTCGATTTGATTTGAGCTCCCTCAATGACAGCATGCATCGCAGCTCCCACTCGGGCAAGGCTGGTCCCCTCCAGGATGCCCCCCGCTGCCTTCTGCACCTGTGTGTCTGCTCTCCACACTCCATTTTCCCCAAAGCCTCTCTGCTCACAGACTCTAGTTTCAGAAAAAGCAAGTAAGTGCCATCCCCGCCGCCCTGTCTCAAACTCCTTCATGTACCGTGGCATTGGCGCTGACTGTGTCATTCAAGGGATATAAACTCTTCTAAATTCAACACCAAAATTAAGAGGGTGGAACATTTTTGATGGGTCTGGCTGAAATTAAAGGATGCCTTAACAATTTTATGGGTGAATAAAATAAAACATCGCTTCATTATGGTGCAAAAGCCCACGTTAGCCACATGAGTTGAGAATGGGAAAGGGGTGATTCCATGAAAGAGAGAGAAAATATTTGTATTTGAGATGCACAATCTACACATTAATCTATGCCAGAAGTGTGGTCTGTGAGTCCTGTGCTCCATTTTGCAAATTGTCCTTCAGGACCAGTAAACAACATTTTCGCTTCATATCAACCATCTTGTCTTAGCCTCATCCAATGTTTGAAACAGGCTTTAATTGATTACTTTGGATTAGAAATGGTGAAACGTGTAAAGGTACTTTGCCTGTAAGCTGTGTCTTCTGAAAAGCCTAAAATATACAAGAAAGACACAGCAGGATCATTTTGCAACTAAGAAAATATGATTCCATAGAAGTGCTTGGGTGTTACACCACTTCCTGCCTTGCCGACAAGGTGCTTCTCTGCCAGCCTGGACCTTGCGGGGCACCTGCTGAAGTCTGCTTGTACATGTGCTTACTCCAGTACCCAGGGGCGGACCTATGATTTAATGCCTTTTCTTTAGTTATGCTGTGTTTCTTTCATGAACTTTTTGTTTCTGACCTCTATCTACCATGAGGCATCAAAATACTACGTTCAACGTAGTCCATTTCTTTCCATTGTGAAGGCTAAAGTACTAAGTAAAATCCCTGCAAGTCTTGTTGGAAATCTAATGTTTTGTTTTTTGCTATGGAGAGTAATAGAATCGAGGTTTCATGACACAGGAACAAGGGAATGGAAAATGATGCCGATTGGTTGACATGAGTTTGTCTCAGGCTATTTTTCTTTGTTGGGATATAACTGACAGAATTTCCTAGCTCAGGTGGAGGGGGACTTCCTGTTTTTAAGCCAGACTGGTCTCTTTGGGAATGTTTCGATGATATAGCAGTTAGCATAAGGGATCCCATTTTGGATCGGCTGTGTCTGAAACAATGATCTCCCCCACACTTGGTTTAACATAATAAATCAATGTGCAAATGCCAGGTGCACTTTGTTGTTGCTATTGTTGTTGGAACAACATGCATGTTGTGCCTGGCATGGGATGGATTCTGTGTTTTCTATTTCCCTGGGCAATAGGCTCTCCCTTGAGGGAGACCTACATGCACATGCACAAGGCTTATCATGTAGCTGTCCCTCACTGCGGAGTAAACAGAAACAGGTCTTCCCAATGACCCTCTAGTAGTGTCAACCAGGAGTGGCCCCCCAAGGGAGAATTGGCCATGTCTAGAGATATTTATCTTAGTCCAACTCTGGGGGCGTGCTCCTAGCATCTGGAGGACAGAATCCAGGGGTACAATTCATTATTCCTCAGGGAGCAGAGCTGCTCCTCACAGTGAGAAAACATTCTGTCCCAAAGGGCAGCAGCCCCGAGAGTGCACATCTCTGCTCCGGAGTGATTAGATCATCACTGTGCATAGAACATTGAGCTCGAACCCCGCATTGCTGTTACATCATGAGGCATAGGTTCAGCCACATTCAAAACAAAATCTTGCTGTGGAATTAGGTGTCGGTATGCACAATTATATGTAAACTTGAGTCAGGACTGCCAAGCATAGTTTAGAAAAGTACATAGGATGTCACTTGCTTAATTACCACTAACTTAATAAGGGAATGTGATATTTTGGTTTACTGTATGACAAGTCAATTAGTATGTATGAAAATCAGAATCTGGACAGGATGAAATAAAAACTTTTACACTAACAGTCTGTCTGAATTTCATCTTTGATCCAAAAGCCAAATAGGACAGAGAAGGCATTTTCCTAAGTTTTCTTTTTGCAAATGATTGGAGTATGACTCTCCTGTGATATTGAAGTGATAATCAGACTTCCTAAAAGGTTTCTGAGGCTTGAAACAGAGTCCAAGAATTAACTGTTTATCACTTTTCAAAGGAGCTAGTTCAGATTGCATAATGAAAATAGTTAGTCCAAGGTTAGGAATAGCACTGGTAGCAGTTACCCATTGACAAAATTGAGTGTCTGGGATAGCTCGTATAAGTAAACAATGTATTGATAAGAAATTGGTCTACATATCTTTGAGACAGTTTTTTGTTCCACTTTGCTTACCAGTTTCTATTCACAAAGTTAAGTCAGATTTACTCAGATCAAGATGGATAGACAGATAGATAGATGATAGTTAGATGATAGATTGTAGAAAGTAGGGGTCCAGTGAGTTAAAGTGAACATGCTGATGAGAGCAAACTTGCAAAAATGTTTAGATTGTTTTAATCATTCATATGGGAATAGCATTATTGTCACTGGATATCTAAATATCCAAATGAAAGCAAAATTTTAGGAATCTCATTATTTGAGATGTCTATAATATAGTGGAGCTTTCTGTTGAGGAAATCCTTCTGGATGGGATAGGTACCATCTTAGTAAATTAATATGACTGTTTAAGTTAAATATATAATCTTATTCATCCAGTATAAGTAAAACCAGATAGTATTTGTCTCCCGCTCTCTCCCCCCAAAAAAACCCAACTCATGACCCCCGAAAAAGGAGATAGTGTGCACAGCCTGTAGCCTGTGAAGGGCTTTGGGTTGCTTCAGGAATTTCCCAAGGACGATGCCAGCCTTGGAAACCGAGTAGCTGTAGTTACAGAAAGCGCTAGCCTGAGACGGTATCCGTCGCTGTGCAGCTTGTGCTGTTTGCTCTAGTTACGAGCCGGAGTGCGTTTCTCTTCAGTTAGTCCTAGTAACTGCTGCTTGACGTGAACAGATTGCAGTGTGTCTTTCTCCACCTGGCCTCACTGTTCCTGGAGAATGAGTGACACCACTGCCTGGGTCCACCCTTCGTCTTGTGTGCCCAAGGACTGAAGTGGGTATGTGATTCAGAGCCATTCCTGCTGAGGAAGGAAATGTTTTCATTCAGAAACAAGGGACTCGGTGTTTTTTAAATTTGAAAGTTCTGATATAACCGTGGGTCCAATTTATCCTTTGAAACTAAGACAAACTATCTTAGGAGAGTTTGTCATACTTTGACTCTGTAACTCTGTTTTGGGGTACTCTTTAGCATTTGAACACAGCTTTAAAACGTTCCATATCTGTGCAGGTTAGACAAATGCAAATCACACTGAGAGAGCGGGACATGAAGAAGGAAGCTTAAGGAGAGTGACGGTAGGATGGTTCTTAGTGGTAACTGCACTGGAACCTTCAGTGTCGTGTCAGGTTTCAGCCTCAGGTGACATGCAGGGGCTCAGGGCAGCGTCCTGTAGAAACCTTGTTCTGTTTCCAAGTGGGATTCTGTCATCACCGTTGTAGACTGTACCATCCACAGACTGATTTACTGATAAGAAGGGCAGAGTTGTCATTGGAAAGTGACAGCTTTCTTTTTAATTGCCTGGATACTCAAAGCCATGAGAAAAAGAAGTGAGCTTGCTGTTCCATGTGTCTGGGTAATGCATGCATTTTCCACAGAATATTATTGGATTCTAACTCTTTGGTATGCTTGTGTATGGCGACTGTAATAGCGTTCCCAAGAAACGAATCAAAGTGTATGTGTGGGTGTACACGTACATACTTACATATATGAACATGCATGAATAAGCACAAATGTATGACTTAAGACTCTATACAGAGAGAGGCAGTCCTTGAAAGGCCTTGTATCAGTGGTTATGGAGCTTGCAGGTCTGACTGTGTGGGCCAGGGTGGCTACCTGGAGGCTCAGGGAGCAGTTATCCCGGCTGCTGGCATCTCAGTGTGTCGGGATGCAGAATTCCTTGCCTGTCAGTGGGTGTCAGACGTTTCTCTTAAAGCGTTTACCTGATTGGATGAAAGCAAGCCACGTTGTGGTGGACAGTGTGTCTCGCTGGGAGTCCGATTTTGACATGCCCCACATTCAGAATTTAGCTGTACAGCAGCATTGAGACTGTTCAACCACACAGCCTACTTACATTGGCACATAAACTAACGATCACAGTGACAGGCTGAGGGACCAGACAGACATGAGAATCCATCCAGGACAGAATGGTATCCCACTGGATAAGTAATAGAAAGGCAACTTCTAAATAACTGTGAAGGGCTGTCAAGTTTGGGAGGAAAAGCATTATTAAGAACCTATATTGAAAACTCAAAGAAAACAAAGAGTGTCTGTGTGCCATTAATCCTTCTATTATCCCATAGATTTATGCCTGTAATAGGAGCAAATCAACAGAAAAGCTTCGAGGGAGTAGGAAGCCCCTAACTTGGCTCAGTGCTGAGATACTATGACATTGGGGGATTTCTGAGTTGAGTTGTGCCAAGGGGAATCACTGCATGGAGAGCTGCCCGACTCTGTGCCGTAGAACCAGCTGTAAATGAGCATCAGGTTTCTGGAGGGCCAGATGCTGCAGCTGGTCCTGATCCTTCAAGAAAGCCTGTGGTTCCCTGTGCTTTGGGTTGTACTAACATATCTAACATATCCCGGCCAAGGCCATAGTTAGTTCCTCATGCTAATCTGTAAGAATTAATTAAATAAGTAGCATATTTATAAACTCATTGAAGAAGAAAATAGCAGGTGATTTCAAAATACGTGTACCCGATTTCACTAGAAAATAAAAACAAAAATATATTTTCATATAAGCTACATGAACGTTAGGACACTTCGAAGACCAAGAAGAGCCGACTTCCAGAGCAGAAGTCCCAGACCCGTAACCAAGGCAGCACAGTAAGGTCACATGATTAACTGAAGAAAAACAGGTATCCTTCCACCAAGTCTGTAAGAACTGAAAATAAAAAGGAGAGAGATACCAATCAGAACTTTAACATGGATGCCTTCTGACTTCTCATGCAAAGTCTCAGAATCAGCCTGGCTGGATGGGAGGAGCGCAGGGCACTGTGGTGGCATCTCGGAATCAGCCTGGCTGGACGGGAGGGCGCAGGGCACTGTGGTGGCATCTTGGAATCACCCTGGCTTGACGGGAGGAGCGCAGGGCACTGTGGTGGCAGAGAGACTCCAATGAAGCTTTGTTGGCCATGGATTTCTGCTGTGGTTTTGCCAGAGACACTGTCCTAAGAAGCAAATATTCTGAGAGCCTTCAGAAAGTCAGCCAGCAAAAGCCTTGCATGTTCCTAAAACTGTGGCCATCACCTGTGCTCTGGAAAAAGCAAAGAGAAGGAAGGTGGTGAAAACAGTTTGCTCAACTTAATTTTTCAGTCAGAATTGTGTAACGTGACCTGGCTATGACCATTATGGTGTGTAGACCTCTTCTCCACCTTTAATCATGGGTCCTCTGAGGTGAGATATCTAATTGTCAACCAGGCTTCATCATTTCTTATTAAAAGAGGATCCAGCCCTGATGTCTCCATCAAGTCTCCATCAAGCACCAATGACTGTACTGCTTTCCCCATCCCCCACAAGCCACACTGTGGAGTAGCTCTTTCTTTTTGCTTCTATTACAGCAGAATTCACTTTCCTCTAACAGGAACATTTCAGTCTGATGTCTGGTCCCTCTTAGTACTTCACACTGGCTGTTCAGATGTGTTGTAACAAGTCAGTCAGAATTTATTTCAGTGCAAATGGGAGAAATCACACATAATTTTCCATATTATAAATTTTTCATAACATTTTTTAAAGACTCCTCATATGGAACCTCATTTAATTGTTTCACATTCTAGTATCAAAAGCTACATTATAAAATGGTATATTAATGGGATAAATTTAAGTTAGTAGATCTATTCAGGAGTAAAATTGAGTGAAAATAGTGCAAGTGGCAATTATAGCTTCTAATAGCACATTTGAAAGCTCGAATGTGTAGTCTAATTCATGCAATCTCTCCAATTATTGTCTATTCAGACTATTACCGATCTGTTTCACTATATTCTTGAAATAGTTTCCAATGGGTAGTGTATGTACATTTGCTGTTTAATATTTTATATACAGTTCTTTATTCCACAATGCATGTAGGCTCATGCTCATTAATGGTGATTAACTACTAGCCTGTTTCTTTTTTACTGTGTTTCTCTTAGTATGCTGTACTTGAAATAAAATGTCCTTGAAAGCCTTTGAATAGAAGGAGAAATCCTTGTCATTACTGTGGAAACACACACACACACACACACGCACACGCAGTGTGAGGATGGGTATTATGACAGTTGGAGCAAGGCTGAGAGGAGGACCTGCACGTCCTCTCCAAGGGCTCGATGATGAGGTAGAGATGAAGTGGGCAAGAAGGAGTTGCTGGGACTACAGGAGAAGGGGAGGAAGACTGAAGCCTGTAGGCAGGAGCTGGGGCACCGCACAGTGGTGCTGAGACCAAAACCTACAGGTACATTTCAGAAACCAGAGAAGCGCATGGTAGAGTGTGCCTTCCAGGGTGCAGTCTCTATTTCAGTGTATGCCTGAAAATCTGTGTGTTGGAACTGCAGTACAACAATTCCCATGTTAACAGAAGGAGGATTAGGTGAGACCTCGAGAGTGGGATACCCAGGTTGTGCCACTAGAAGCGGCACCCTGAGCTAGAAGCCTGCTCAGCCTCATCATGCAATGCCCTCTGCCACACTGTGATGTGCCAAGGAGGCCCTCACTAGATGGAGAAAGACGCTGGTGTCACACTCTTGGACCTTTGAGAGTCAGCTCATGTGGAGCATCTGGTTACAACTCAGGCAACTGAGCATAAACAGCGGTGACTTTTCCCCAGAGTTCTTTAAGCTGCTCTTTCAATGTGATCCTTTGGTTAACTTGATTTTATTCATTGATTAACATTTTTACTCATTCATTGTAAAACAGAGAGATGAACAGATACCTCTCACTTGGGCTGAGCTGTGTGAAAGCCGATCGCTGCATACGCACCCTAGGTTACACTCATGGGTGGCGGGAGCCTGACTTCATAAGTAAGTTATCACCACTGGGTCCCAGATCTGTGGCAGCAGGAAGCTGGAGTGGATAACTTAGGCCAGGCATCCAACCCAAGTGCTGTGATGTGGCTCTCTTAACCAGTGTCCCATCCGCTAGGCCACGTGTGTTCCAGACCCTAGGTCTCTTCATCTGAGTCGTGAGCACAATCTCACTGAGTCTCTCCATCTGGTGTGGTAACTAGAACATCAAGAGGTTTTGGCCTCACTCTCTTCTTTCCAGTGTGGAAGAGCTTAGGCTGGGATGTATCAGGGTAGCGCCTTCTCCCTGTCTCCTAGTCCTGTTTGCATAGTCAGCCAGGTGTGCTGGTGGCTGCTGAAGTCTGTATCTAGCCCTGGGATTTTGCATTGCAGAAGAGTGTTGAAACTCTTCGTGCCCTGGTCCTCCTGTCTGAAGAACAATCCCAAGTCATCCCATCATCCTCTCTGGGCCTCACCGTGCATGCCGAGAGGTGGATTTATGTGATTTGTCTAGAACCACGCTCTTAGATGTGGATGCTGGTGGCCTTTGGTGTCTTAGCCAAAACAAAGACAGTAGGAGTCTGCTGGGTAAGATTCCTTGATATTTCAGTGAAAGAGAGAGACTCGGCTTGTGGGCAAAGGACAGATCATGACATACCTCATAACTAGGGTGTAATGATTATAAAAATAACCCATGAAACGAGGCATTTGATAGAGTCTCTGATAACTTTAACTTCAGAAGTAGGCTGTGCACTGAAATTTGATTTCGGCAGCAAAGATGGCTATGGTCGGAGTGGCAGAAAAAGAATCCACCTCAATTTCAGGTACCTGGAGGTTAGTTTGGGTCACTCTGAATCACCTTGGGATACTTGCTGATTTCAGTGTCCTCAATGGGGTAATGGATGCTGGGGCAATTTGATGGCTGTTTCTAGAAGCTACTGTGGTGCAGAAATGATGTGTTTTTGTGAACACATTTCTAATCAGGAACACACTGAAATCAGCACCAAATAAATGACAAACATTTCTATCATAATGTTCCCAAATTAGCCCTATAATTACCCTATGTCCTCTCGGTGAACTCTCTAGAGGTTAATCTCACACACATACAAAACAGTCCTTTCCTTGGACTCTGAAATCCCCAATCTGTCATGAACAGCTCGGAAAATACAAAATGATTCACTACTTTTTTTCCCAAATGAATATCGATTCTTTTTTCCTTTTCAGTGACTGAGATTAGATTTTGCTTGTGATTATCATGACCTTTTTACTTAATTATGTTCTAAAATAATTGGCTAGAGGTAGAATCAAAGACTTTATCTTCATTATGTGAATTAAAGTGAGGCTAATGGGGAGTGATAGAGAACATATCCTACGACAAAGGAGTTAATATCATTAGATCTGTGCACCTTACACAGAGGCTAAGACAAATCAGATGTGTGTTTCAAATTCTATCTCCCTTTGAGACGCTGTTTGCTTCACAACTTACTAACTTCTAGGATAATGAGAGAGATTTTCTATTCCGCTTTCTGTTTTATTTGAAAGAAAGGCATTGCCCCCATCAGAGTGTATGCTAATGGCGGCTCTGATGGCGGCACCTGCAAGTCCCAGTTTGTTCAGGAATGGTGAGCTTTCACTCCAAGTGCAGCAGCCGAAGACTCTACCTGCATTATGGAAATGATTCAGGTGAGATGTCTTTCCCACCTTCCGTGCTGGAGCTTTGTTCTCTATGTACAACACAGGGTTTGCTAACATTTTGGTTAGTGATTCTCAACCTTACTGGTGAGAGAACCGTTTTGTGTTCTTAATGTCCATGGCATTAGAATATTTTAACAACTTTATTGAGATAAGATTCTCACACTAAATATTGTCCTAATGTAAAGCATAAAATTTGATGTTTGTCAGTAAAGTGGCTGTTATGTAAAATTATCACATTATGAATTTTTACACAACTTTGCCACCTGAAGGGGAAAGTCTGTGTCTCAGCTGTCGCATCATCTGTCCTGTCTCACCCCATCCCCAACTGCGCCTACACCACTGCCACTGTGTGCAGGGTCCCAAGCAAGCACTGGTCTGTTTTGTCTCTCAAGATTTCCCTATCCTGGAGTTTCCATGGATGGAATTATGCAGTATGTAGTCTTTTCTGGTTGGCTTCCACCTCTTAGCCTAATGCTTCAAGGATTTTCATGTGGTGGCATCTCATAGCCAAACGGGTAACCTTTATTTTGTTTATCTGTTTGTCAGGGAGTAGTTGAGTGATTTCTGTTTTAGCACTGCTACATATGACACTGTTACAAACATTTGCGTCTTAGCTTTTGGACACATATCTGCAGGTGCAACTGTTGAGTCAGATGGGAACAGGGTTTAGTCACTTGTTGGAAAGTTGCTACATCAGTGTGTGTCATTGCCGTGAGTGCTGGATGAGAATTCTGACTTCTTTAGATTCTCAGCAGCGCTTATTCTCACACCCAACCTAGTTAGGATGAAAGTATATATTGTTAAACTTTTCTCATAGAGATTTTCATTTGCATTTGTATAATGACTAATGGTGTAAGGCAGGTATTCTTATATTCGCAGGAAATTTGGATAAATTTTTTGCATTTTAACTGAGTTGTTTTACCATATGAGTATTTTATTTGAAAGGTGATTATATATTTACATGTATCACTTATCTGATTTATAAATTGTGGTATTTCTTCCACTTTCTAGATTGTCCTTTTTCACTTTATTGATGCCACCTTTTGATGTGCAGGAGTTTTAAATTTTGATGAAGTCCTATTTTTTTTTCTTGTTCAGGATTCATCACTTAGGATTTGTTGCCAAATTCTAGGCCATCAAGGCTTATTTTTTATGTTTTATTCTAAGAGTTGTATAGATTTACCTGTTACATATAGGCTGCTGGTCTAATTGGTGCTAAGAGTCCAGCTTTATCTAATTGCATGTGATTCTATAATTAGCCATGACTGTTGAAAACACTATTCTCCCATGTAACAGTCATGGTACTTTTGTCAATTAGCCATACTTGCATGGACATATATCGGGGTACTCAGTTCTTATTTCTGGACGCTCAATTCTGTCTGCATTGACTTTATTTCGATTGTTTCTTTTTGCAATGTTTTAAAAGGTTTATTTATTTTTATTTGAAAGGTAGATTTACAGGGAGAAGGGGAGAGAGAGAGATATCTTCCATCCACTGGTTTACTCCCCAAATGGCTACAATGACCAGAGCTGAGCAAATAAAAAACCGTGAACCACAAGGCTCTTCTGGGTCTCCCACGTAGGTGCAAAAGCCCAAGGACTTCGGCCATCTGCTGGTTTTTCAGGACATAAG
Source organism: Ochotona princeps (assembly GCF_030435755.1). Classification (NCBI taxonomy): domain Eukaryota; kingdom Metazoa; phylum Chordata; class Mammalia; order Lagomorpha; family Ochotonidae; genus Ochotona; species Ochotona princeps. Next base: position 40,050,652 of record NC_080852.1, on the reverse strand, counting down.
CAGAGAGCTCAATGGGAAGTGTAGCCGCCAGGACACAAACTGGCACCCAAATGGGATGCCAGAACCACAGATAGAAGATTAGCCTGTTATGCCAACATGTCCCTTCCTTTTGAAATTTAATTAATTTTGAAAGGAAGAGTTAGGGAGCAGGAGGGTGAGAGAGCAAGAGAGTGAGGTGCTAAGAGAGCGAAAGAGGGTGAGGTGCCTGGAACTCCTCTTGGAACTCCAACCTTTGTAGCAGGGCCCAGACACTTGGGCAGTCTTTCACTGCCTTCCAGGCCCACTAGCAGTGAACAGGATCCCATGTGGAACATCCTGGACTTGAACAGGGATTCCTGTGAGATACCGGCTTCAGAGGTAGTGGTTAGATCCACTGTGTCACAACATCAGCTTAAATTCCATTGTTATGCAGTAAGTTATAAGTTAAAACGTTTATGTTATTTAAGGATTGTTTTTGACTATTCTGTGACTCTTGCAATTCCATGTTAATATGAACATCATCTTGCCAACTTCAACAAAACAATACACCAGGAGTCTGATAGGGATGTGCTGGCTCTGTGGATCAGGGGGCCATCCTAACAGTGTTGAACATGACCTTTAAGGTCAGACAATCCATGAGCATACGTCATGGAGGTTTTGTTGAGTTACCTTTTGTCTTAGAGTTTCCAAAGTGGGGATACTGTATTTGTTTTGTTAAATTAGCCCCTATTTTCTTCATCTTGGTAACATTTTAAAATAAATTGGTCTTATAGCTGACAATGTATCCTCAAGTATTAATCATTATAGACTTGGATACAGAAGTTACCATCAGTGAACACATTCGGTATTGTTTGTTGCTTCCCATTGGAAGGCGTGAATGGATTTCTCCTCACCTGCTTGAGCTGACAACAAGCTCTGAAAGTGCAACACTACTGGAAGTGAGGGAAGCCCCGCCTTTCGTTGTGAAGTGTGGTGGCAGGTGCCTCCTGCTGCATCTGTTGCAGAAACGCAGTAACCTGAATGCAGCCACGTTGCCTCATGCAGCAGAAGTCCCGTCACCACATCATGCGGCACCTCTGGGTGGTTGTGTTTAGCCGTGAGACGGTGAATACGGAGAAGGCAGTGGCGTCTGTCTTCTAGCATGCAGATGTTCCGAATTGCCCAGCCCCCACAAGTGGGCTGTAGATGGAGAGTGACTGCTAGAACCTTCTGCCTTAGTGAGAAACAGCATATGATGCCATCAATTAACACTGGAATCTAAATCTGATTCTATTTCTGGTGCCTTTCCATCAATTTCTTCTATAATTTGGACATTGATTTATTTTATTAATATAAATTTGAATTGAGTATAGAAAATTAAATTGAGACCATTTTAACAACTACTCAGAGATCAATTTATATGTAAAAATGTCTGAGAATAATGAAATGAAATTCTTAGCAAAATGATCATCCAACACATTTGTTGCAGACTTACAGTGACATGTCACATATATGCCTTTTTGGCCATTACATATATCATACATGTGACATATATGATATATCAGCATTTCATCTGGTCACATTAGAGCCATTACAAGGACTTAGTGCAATGCATTAAATAGCGTGTCCTGCTGATATGGTGTAAAAGTACCCTATACAAGGTTACTCCAGTGAAGGTTGAGTGCAGACAATCCTGAACAGTGCATCACAGCTGGTCATGGCAAGAAACGGCCGTGCCCCTGGTTGATGTGCTTCCTGTCCTGTCCATGCTGTTTCAGAGCATTGTCCTTTCCTTATTGAAATTGAAAAGTCTGCTGTAACCGAGCTTGCTATGTTAAGCCAGGACCAACCTCTTGCATGAGAATCTCGTGTCTGCCAAAGCTCTTGCTTTCATCATCTCATTTCTAGTTGACTTCATCTCTTGTTGTTTTGTTCACTTGTTTTATGCACCATGGGTGCGATATGTAATAGGTCATCAGTACACACACACACACACATCATATACCCCATGTCCTGGCAGGTTATCTCACTATCCCACGTCTTTTTCAGTAAGTCCAATCAGTGATGCTTGCACAGCGCTGAAGTCAGCACATCACTGACTTTCTCACAACAGGTCCCTGCCATTAGCAACCAGGCTGTATGTGTGAAATGTCATCATGTTTATGTATATGTGATCTCAGTTGCTGGCCTGCAATCACTCAAGTATTATATAATTGAAATATCTGAAGTAGATTATTAAGTGCCTTAGAAAATCAGTCTTTTTCTGACATACTGACAAGGAAGAAAATACATTAAAACTTAATGACATGTATAATGCCTTGACATTCAGAAATGAGGCTTAATCGTGGAAACTTGCTTTAATTTTCCATGAGGACCTAAGTGGAAATATGTACGTGCAAATACTAGGATCGAAGGACATTTGCTAAATTTATGTGGGACGGCACGAATGAAGTGGCTGCCCTCAGCACCAATTTGCATGTAGAACTTGAGTCCAACCAGGGAGAAAAGCTCTGGAAACTAGCATGTATTAGGCAATGGCTGAGCAGTTTGCGTCTGCAGAAACTTCAGAGACTCAGGGTGACGACACCTGCCCCCACCCCGATTGTGGAATGTCCCAGCTCGTGAACTCTGAGTAATATGCTTCTCTGTTTTCTACCTTGCTTAGTCTCAGCTATCTTGGGACAAAAGGACAAACTGGTTTACATCAGGGAGGTGTGGGTGCAGGCTCACTTCCTCCCCCTCCGCAGCGTCCCACACATACACCATCTCTCTTGCTTTCCTTCTGACTTCTCTCTAAGCTGTCTCAGGTACGTGGTTCCTGAGCTCACGGCTGCTGAGCCATGACCTTTCCCAGAAGGCTTTCCCCTCAACCTGAATGAAAAAATAGCACTAGAATTGAAAGGCTAGTGAAACCAGAATCCAACAGACAGCAGCAAAACACAGAGCAGCAAGGGTAATGAGTCAGATATTCCACATTGCAACTCTGCCAGCACTCTTGCTCAGTGTCTTCCATCCCAATTGGAGCTGCAGCATCAGGTCAACTTGGTTCAGCACACCTCTCTGGCCGTTAATGTCAGACTCCTCCCCTGTTCCTCACAGGAGAGACTGGGTTTGTGTAGACAGGAAAACACCCGTGGTAATTATTAGCAGCTTATTGCAAAATGGCCGATAATAATTAAGATTTATTGAATGCTTTGCACGCCAAATATAATTTTGTGTGTTTTGCATGATATATTCCATTTAATCATCATTTGCACTGATTATAGTCTCTGTGAAGATAACATATGAAAGCCTTAAGGCAAGGAGAAATTGAAATCCTTGTCTTAACCACTTTTGTGCGGTGTGCACATGATGCTAGGTGTTCCTAGAATCCGGTTCCTTAACCGTTGCCCTGCATGCCTGTGTCTCAGCATTTGTCATGCCCTGCACAGCCTGTGAGCATGTCAACTTGCATGTTATTTCAGTTTCACTCAGCATGTCTCCTGTACAATGAGTGATGGGGATTACTCTAAGTGTTCTCACATTTCTTTCGTGCTAGATGTAGTATCCCAAGCCAGGCCTTCCTGGTGAAGGCCAAGGGCCTTATGTGAGAGAGAGAGACCGAGAGAAATCTTTTGTCTGATGGCTCACTCTGCAAATGCCTGTAAGCAGCTAGGACTTGCGCGGTCAATGTCAGGAGCCAGGAGTTCAATCTTGATATCCCGTGTGAGCTATAGAGACACAGCTAAGTCACCCACCATCTGTTACCTCCCAGGATGTGCACTGGTGGGAAGCTAGAAGCAGAGTGAGTACTTGAACTCAAGTCCTCCAACATGGTATGCAGACATTGAAAGCAGCGTCCTAACTGTTGGACCTAACACCTACCCCTGGCTGTGACTTTGAACAGACTCCCTGGTTGGACCCTTCCTGATGTGTTCCTTCGAGTTGCTGTGTGAAGCTCTTTAATTCCTGTAGACCACATTTCCTTCTGTTTCTGTCTTTGCTCAAAATGCTTGCACAAGCACAACACTCCTTTGTAAAACTTGTTATGTTGAATAGTCTGATGTTTTATTTCTGCTTGTTATACTACAGATATTGGTATGTGGCATTTATCAACTGGCATTTTCCCATAAGTATTGGAAGCATCATTTTGGCATGCCCACAGGCTAGCATTTCCGTCTGCACCTTACACATTTGAAGTCAGTGTCATTGTTTAAGGTGAAAAGGAAAAACTCTGCTAGCACGCCTTTGTTTATCTGGCTGTGGGCTGCTAACCAGCAGCTGGAGGCGATCTCCTTTCCAGGTTGCTGTCGTCCTGTGATGAATGATGAAGTCGCTTCCTAGGTAGATTTGAGATGGGACTACTATCTAGAAAAGCTCATCTGATGATAAGGCCTGGATGAGCGTTGTGGACATTTAGTGGGGTGGCAGGGGTGGCATGAAGTAGGGTTTCTGTATCTGATCCTCCATTCCTTGTGCCTGGCATGCGTAATCAACCACATGTGTCTCTACTCTCTGAATCTCACACCTCTCCCCATGAGTATTTCACCCCTGAGAACATGCTTGCATGTATGTGCATTTGAATAACAGAATTGCGTGCCAGGGGGAAATCCTGCTGATTTCTCAAGCTGCGATCCTCCCATCTCATGTGGAAGCCAGTGGCGCCTCTGTGCTAGTCACGGTTTGGGTGGCCTTGATATGGCAGGCCATTTCACAGCCGGTCAGGTCAATCCTACAATAAGCCATCTTGCCTGCCAGGGAAGTGCGTCAGGCACTTCTATTTTAGCAACATCCCGAGAAAGTGCAGTTCTACCAGTTGTGGGAGGCAAGGCAGGGAACTTCTGTTACCCGAGATTATTGTTTTGCCTGTACGCTGTAGCTCTGAATGAGTAACAGATTATGTTATAATTACCTTTTTGATCCTTTCTTAGGCAATAATAAGAAATATTTGATTTTCTTTTTCAAGGTTAAGCTTAGTAAGCATTGCAGGGTTTCTTTCTGCATTGTATACAATTGTATATAATTTGTACTGTGTACAAATGCATTATATACAATTGTGTAGTTTCCTTTCTGGTGGTAGAAAACTACAAACAGCATCAAAATATCGGCCTTCTGGGAGTGTGTCACTGAGAACATTCTTGAAGCTTTTCGAGCAGAATGATTCAAAGTGCTTGATTTTTGGAAGGGAGCCCTGTGGCATCTCTCACTTCCTAAGACCATCCACACTGCACAAAAGTTGGGTGAACCCATGACAGGACATAGTTCCACAACGTTTGGTTCAAATGTCAGGAACTCCACTCTGGTTTTGCACGTGGGTGGCAGCCGCCTAAATGTTTGTGCCAGTACCTGCTACCTCACAGGAACATTAGCAGGCAACAAGATAGAGAACACAGCAGCTGGGGCTTGAATCAGGATGACCCAAGAAGCACCCATCCCCTTTCATACATTTTGAGTGATAGTTTTCTAAGAAATGTAATTCTGAGGCCCGATGCTGTAGCCTAGTGGCTGAAGTCCTTGCTTTGCATGTGCTGGGATCCTGTGTGGGTGCTGATTGGTATGCTGGCTGCTCCACTTCCCTGTGGCCTGGGAAAGCAATGGAGGACAGCCAAAACCTTGGGACCCTGCACCCACATGGGAGACCTACAGGAGGCTCCTGGCTTCAGATTGATGTGGCCACTTTGGGAGTAAACCAGTGGATGGAGGATCTGTCTCTCCTTCTCTCTGTAAATCTGACCTTTGAATAAAAATGAGTCTTTTAAAAAGAAGAAAAAGAAATATAAATCTGTGATTATTAATTACTGATTTGTAGTAAGATATTAAAGCATTTGCTCTTGAATTAATATTTTTTAGTTTATTTTATTTTTATTGGAAAGTCAGATCTACGGAGCAGAGAGACAGAAAGAACTTCCATTTGCTAGTTCACACCCCAAGTGGCTGCAACGGCTGGACCTGGACCAATCCATAGCCAGGAGCCAGGTGCCTCCTGCAGGTCTCCATGTGGGTTTAGGGTTTTACGGCATCGGGCCGTCCTCCACTGCTTTCCCAGGCCACAAGCAGAGAGCTGGATGGACAGTGGAGTATCTGGGACACAAGCTGATGCCCATATGGAATCCTGGTGGTTGCAAGGCAAGGATTTAGCCACTAGACTACTGCCCCAGGGCTCTCTTGAATGGGTTTTATACAATATAAATGAGAGCTCATTTCATAAAAAACTCTCTGTTAATGTCCTTTTACTTCTTCAATTACTGTTACTATCCACATTAGTCCCACTAGGTTTTAAAATTTCTTAGAGATCATTCACATTTTGTGCAGTTCACTTATGTTTGCCCAGATACAAACAGAGAGGAGAAGAGACAGAGAGGAAGATCTTCCCTCAGATGATTCACTCCCCAAGTGAGCACAACGGCTGGTGCTGGCCAATCCGAAGCCAGGAGCCAAGATCCTCTTTTCTTCTGGGTCTCCCACGCGGGTGCAGGGTCCCAAGGCTTTGGGCCGTCCTCAACTGCTTTCCCAGGCCACAAACAGGGAGCTGGATGGGAGTGGAGCTGCCAGGATTAGAACCAGCGCCCATATGGGATCCTGGCATGTTCAAGGCGAGGACTTCAGCCCCTAGGCCACGGTGCTGGGCCCCAATGTTGTATCTTTTCAGGCCCTTGGGTGATCTTCTGCTTTCCTTGGTGCGTTAATAAGAAGCTGCATCTAAAGTACTATCTCTGGGACTTGAGCCAGGAGTTCTGCTCTAGGATGTGCGTGACCCAGGAAGCACCTGCCCCTTCCACACTTTTAACAGGTGTCGTTTATTTGAAAAGTCACTTGTTATTTATTATTTTTGGTTATTCTTTTGTATTATAGGATGGTTGTGCCACTTACTGGGAGTGTTTAGTCTATTGGAGGTACTTAGTTTCAGTCCTCTTAACAGCCCTAATTTTCCTGTTTTTCACTTTTTGAATGAGACATTTTACATTTTTCTTCATTAGTTATTCATTACTTCTCTTTCATTGTCTTCCTGGATATGCAAACATTTGTGCCTGAATTAGTTTTACGCAGTAAACCAACGCTCGCTTCACAAGCAATTCCTTTTGTGTGTGCTAATGTGGTTAGGCACAGCAGTCCTACGTAATGTCAATGCGCTTTGGGAATTTGCATTTTGTGCAGTGTTTCTGCTTCACCTTGCCCTCAGAATTACCTGATCACCCAGTGTTGATTCCCTGTGGGATCCTTTCCTTCTGTCTGAAGGACTTGCGCTTTGCTCTGCCACGAGGTAGATGAAGACAGCCGTTGGTTGTTTCACCTGCAAGTGGAGTCCGCTGCATCGGGGTTTGCGTCGGCAGATGCTTTCTCTTGGTTGAAATTCCTATTTCTCTCCAGGCTCCCATTTTTCATGTTGAAAAGCGAGCTTTCAGTCTTTGTGTTGATTTTTCAAATGTAGCACTTGCTTTCTTTGGCACTGTTTAAGAATGCCTCTATCTTTTCATTTTAAGCAGAGTGAATGTTCTAATATGGCATGCCCTGGTGCTGTTTACCTTCTCTTTAGTTGGGTTGCCACCATTCCCCGAGTATGTGGGTTGACGGTTTTCATGAGTCTGGGGGTCTCAGCTATCCTCATATGACCACAACGTCATCATTCTCGCTTTGTTTCCTTCAAGACTAGAAGTACACCTGTTGTCAACATGTCCACTGGGTCTGCGAAGTCACTTCTGCTTCACACTTTTCCCGTCTTTTTTCCTCAAGGTCAACTTGGGCATTTTTGGGGATTTCTATTCATTTGTTATCTTGTTTGCTATCCGCAGTCAAATATTCTTTAAAAAGAAGATTTGTTTATTTGAAATGCAGAATGACAGGACTCGAGAAACAGATAATTAGAGGATACTGTGTCCACTTGTTCATTTCCCAAAAGGCCACAAGATCCAGGGCAAGAAGGGCTAGGGCTTTGGAAGTCCATCTGTGTCTCCAGTGAGTGGCAGGGGCACGGTCTGATGCTCTCCCAGGGCGTTGGCATGAAGCAGCTCTGCTGGAACTCCAAGCGATGCTGGCAATTAGAACAGCAGCAGCATGAGCGGCGGTTTAACCCACCGTCCCTCAACGCAAGCGCCCAGTTGCTGAGTTCTTATTTCAGACTTGCTCATTTCCATTTCCACATTTTCCATTCAGACGCAGCTGCAAAGAGCCCAATTCTCAGTGAATTCCTCCATTTTATCATCTGTTTTCTTGAGGCGGCAGCTGACAACAGTGTGTCCATTGTTGCGTGCCTGTGTGTACCTTCTCTCTGCCTGCACACATGCCCAGTGTTCCTGGTCAGTGCTGGATGCACACACCACAGGCTGAGGGGCGTTGTTTCCATGCTCCAGCGAGGATCCGCTGTGTTGCCTGATGGCCCAGGGAAGGAGGATGGGCCGCCTGGCTCCAGGGAGGAAATAAAGTGTCTAAATCACACAGTGATATTTTCAAGTGTTGCTTTTAAACCATGTGTGTAATCCTCTGAGTGATCCAACTGAAAAAGAATGGGACGTGCAATGATTCGCCTCCTAGATGAATCACAAATTATGTTTGTTTATTTTGCTTGTCTTAAAGCTGCTGCTGATCCTGCCTCGCTGCTGATTTCTGCGCCATCTTCTCAGATGATGCTCTTCTGCTCCCGGCAGTGTGCAGCTCATCACATGCCTCCCAGGGAACGGTAGCCTAAGTGTTCTAGCTGACTTCCTCTGCCCCTTCTCTTTGTGGGGTACCACTGCTTGCCCCTTCTCCTTGTGAGGAGCCCCTGCCTGCTCTGGGCTCAGAGCTCCATCTGTTGCATTCATGCCTTGACTCTCTGGCAGCATTTCATGCTTTTTTTTTTTTTTTTGGACCTGTGTCTCAGCCATGCATCCCCCGAAAGACAAACACGCTGAAGAAAAAAGCAGTTAAAAATTGCCCTCCATGAGATTCCTATATGCCCCAGATGCTGTTTCCTCACCCAGAAAAAAATTATTTTTATTTGAAAGGCATATTTTTACAGAGAGAGAGAAGGAAAGACAGGGAAAGAGATCTTCATCTACTGATTCACTCTCCCAAATGGTGACAATGACCAGGGCTGAGCTAACCCATACCTTACAGCCAAGAGTTTCTTCCTAGACTTCCTTGTGGATGCAGGGGCCCAAGAATGTCAGGCATTTCTCTGCTGCTTTTGCAGACTACAAGCAGAGAGCTGGACGGAAGGGAAGCAGCCAAGACATGAACTAGCACCCAAAGGGATGCTGCTTCTGCAGGCAGAGGATTAGCTTGCTACGGCACCACATTGGTCCTCTGTTGATGTTATGTCCCAGGCCCGCCAGTTTTTGTAAGATGAGAACATGTGCTGCAAGATGTGGTACCATCACTGGGGTAATAAATACCCACACAAGATTTTTAGTTCTCCGTGTTTCTGAATTCTAGTATGTTGCCACAGTGCATTCTTGCTGCAAGCCCAGTATGGCTTTGACTTTGGCAAAGATACTGTGGAGAGTTTTAAGTTCTTTACTCAGTGTTACATTCATTTGCTCTGACATGAACCGTCCTGTTCGGAGCTCATTATCTTACTGGTTCATGTTTCCAACACACCACAACATTTGACTTGCCATTAGGGTCTGTTTTTCTCCATTCTCAGCTGAGTACTCATGTAAAAGAACACTGCTTTAACAGATAAGGAGCCGAGATGTTGACTGTGCATAGAGAACTTGATCCGTTTCCATATGATAGCTGAGTCTGGGGTAGGCAGGTCTGTGGACTCTTGACCTTCTGCGTGTACAAAGGCGATTCTTCAGCACTAACATGCTTGGTTTGACTCCAGGCTGAAGCTTCCTTTCCTGATTGTGAGGTTTCAGAAGTTTGGGATTAGAGTCCTGCATCCCCGAGCAACAAGGACACGTTCTGATGCAGTGATCTGTAGGCAAGTCTGTCTCATCATACCTAGATAGAGTCAAGATGGCATAAAACAGAAGAGACGCGGCACCTGATGGACCGTTGACCTCGAGTGGGACTGGCAGGATTGGAAGTGCTCTGGCTGAGCGGACAGTGGATGTGAGTACCCAGGCCAGGTATCAACAGCAGTGTGCACATCAGCTCAGTGTGACTTATGGAAACAGTCCTGGCTCTTCAGTAACTTTTTAGTACCACACTTTTAAAGATCGCTTTTTTTAAATAACTGTCTGAAAATGCAAATCCACTGTCCAAAAGTTAAAAAAAACCTTATACACATAAGCATTTTACTTATTTCAAAGTGTATTTATTAATATTTGCTGTTTAAGCTTCACAAGTAAGGACAAACACAGAAACCCATTGGCCGAGGCCCACCGGAGGTAGGGTCGTCGGTGTCAGTCTTGCCCCCGGGGCCGATGTCTGTGTGATGACCAGGCCTGTAGTGGATCCCACGGCTCTTTCCCAGGAGGGATCACTCTCGCAGCTCCTAGGCAGATGACGTTCTGTGGTTTTCCGCCTCTCTCGGACGTCTCACTCCACGTTTGCAAGCTGCGTGAGGAGCACCTGGAGGTCTGTCGAAGCTCTCCTGCCCTTCACCGCGAGGTACCACTCTGTATCATCATCTCCCCCACACTCCAGGAGAACGTGGATTGATGATTCGGCAGAATCCTTCTGACTTCTGATGTGTCCACGTCCTTGGGACACTCTTGGAAGTTGAGGGCAAACCTCTTGGGTGTTCATCCGGGTGTCATCCGCTGCCCTTGGTGATGCCACCTCACGCCCAGGCAGAGTTCTGCATTTGGACATGCTGCCATGCTTCAAACGCAGATCCTCTTCCTGTGTCTCCCTGAAATCTGCTTCAACCTCTTGTTCACGGGTTGAATCATAGAAGTGATGTGTGGAGGGACATTTCATTGTGGTACTGGAAGGGACGTCATTTATGTCGGGGAGTTCCATCAGCGAAAAGCAGAATATTGAAAAGAAGTGCTCTCCTTCAGTGTTTTGCTGCCAGGTTAACTCGGGAGGCACGTGGTGGAGGAGCCGGGTCATCTGGGACTGGTTGCTCCTGGTGTGGCTGAAGGCCCAGGGGTTCTCCCCGTGCTGCGCCGCAGGGGCTGTCATTCAGAGCTGCAACGTCGCCCACACGAGATCCTTGTCCTGAGTGTTGATTAGGCCTCTTTCCAGCTGCAAGCTGGGGAGCTGCACACATGCAGTGTTGGCTCTGATGAGGAGCTTGCCTCCACAGCTAGCTTATCTGGAGTTCCCAGGAGTCTTCTGCTGCCTTCATGTCAGTTCCCATAGACTCACACTGCTCACTGGCATGCTGTGTGATGAATGGCTCTCCTCCAATCCTTTAAACCTCCTGGCAAGAGGTTTCGTATCTCCTTGCCATGGTTGAATCCAACCACTCCTTGTGACACTGGCATGGCCAGGTATCTATGCCAGGTCTGAAGGTCTTGGAAAGTCTCTATGTGGTAGAAATTTGTCCGGACTTTTGCGAGTCCCATGACTTTTTTTTAAAGCATATCCTTCAACCGTTTCTTTGGCTCAGTTCTGTTCTATGTGTCATAGCCATGATGCATTGCGCCTGCCTGACTGGAAGCTGCAGCCATCCCTGAATCGCTACCTGAAAGTTCCCCCGCGACTTTGCCTTTTATCTCCAACATGATGTGATTTTGGCACACATGGCCGTGACTGTGTTATCCTTCGAGGCTGTAATGATGATAACCACATGTGGCGTGGTCAAAGGAGATGTGGGGGGCAGCTGCTGGCAGAATACACCACACTGTTTCCGAGTGCGCAATGTTTCCGAGTGCAATGTTTCCGAGTGTGTGATCTGACCCCCATCCCACCTTGGATCGCAAATATGTAGATGAAAATGTGATCTTTCTGTTGATATTCACTCAGGGCAGAGAAGTCCAGTCCAGTGTTGGCAATGCAGCACTTGTCAACCTTTGTGATAGAACAGAAAGGCTGTCGGAGCAGCGGTGGCATGTGGGAGAGTCCTTGACACATCTACTATCTGAGTAACTTGTGAATAAGAAGAAATGCCCGGTGCTTACTGGGCTGTGAACCACCAGGGCCGCCAAGCCCATTCGCCTCAGGATGCTTCTCATTTTCTGTCATTAACTCGGTCTTAAAATATTTCTGTATGCCTTACATGTTAGCAAACTCAAAGGAAATGAATCTTTGTTAGACATAAAGTTGACAGAAACCCTTTGTTCCAATTCCTTCTAAGCTTTTTAAGAAACTGGGAGGATGTGGAATGAAGTTTGTTTTCCACTTGGTGCAATTGTACTGTCTCGCCATTAACTTCTGGAAATCAGAATGCCCAGTTTGAATGACACAAATTTGTTCCATTATGTTGCATTGTTTTTCAGATAGAGAGTCTTAGGAAAACAGCCAACTTGGGAAAGAAAAAGGATTTATAGAATTATAGCTTAAGCTTGAATTTTGACAATTGACTTATTCCTCTGAATTCCATTAAAATTATTTGATGTATTATTTGTGAAAAAAGATTAATCATCTGTGTACTCTTTTAAATGAAAACAGAGTAAAAAAAACTGCTTCAATAGTATTTCATTTCAAACTTACTTATCTCCATAACCATCGGCATGGTCCAGTCAGGCACGGAATGCTGATGACAGCCTGTAGGCTGGTGTCTATTCCACTGAATGTCCTGTCTTTTACTCTGGGATTGGGGTAGAAGTGCTAGACAGGGAATCCAGGCAGCCTCTGATTCCTGCTGCTGTGGTCCGTGTCTGCATCCCTGCTTAATGCTTAATGCCTGGGACATACTTGGTTCCTTGTGATGACGATTTCCCAGGTGGAGCTGTGCTAGTGTTGATCCGCTTTCCTAACCCACATGCATCTTTATTGCTCTAGTGATGTCTGAAGAATGTCCCTCTGTCTCCTCCTCCAGCCCTGCAGGGGGCACATGCACCTGTTACCAGGCTGCTCACATCACAGCATACTTTTGCCCTGATCCCAGCGTTTATGCCATGGGTGAGTGAAAGAGCTAGTCAGAACTTTAAACCCATCTTGGGTGGGACTTTTGGAAGAGAGATCACTGTTTCAACCCTGAATTTATGAATCTCTTAGCAGCCACCTTACCATCAAGGGCAAAAAAAGGCGTGTCTGGGAATCCAATCAGTATAGACTCAAGGAGTGAGGATGTGAAACATAGCTTGGTTTTCATGACATCCCCGTTGAAATGCAGATCAGATTTACAGAGAGAAAGATCTTCCATCTGCTGGTTCACTCCCCATGTGCCCTCAATGCCCAGAACTGAGCCAGTCCAGAGCCAGGGGCCAGGAGCTTCCTGCTGGTTTTTCACGTTGGTGCAAGGTCCTGAGACTTTGGACCGTTCTCTACTGCCTTCTCAAACCACCAGCAGGGAGCTGGATGGGAAGTGGAGCAGCCGGGACAAGAACCAGCGCCCATCTGGGATCCTGGTGTTTGCAAGGTGAGAATTTAGCCATTGAGTTAATATGTCAGACCCAATTAAGGCATCTGAAACCACAGACCCTGTTTGTTTGTCATAATGTATGTGATAAACCCCCCACTTTCTGTGCCCTTCCTAGTCCAGTTTCTACTGAAGCCCCCACTCCACTTTGTATCTATTGCTCTGTGGTCCAGCATTTAGATCTGAGTGTTCCATGGACTCCTTGTGTTTGAATTTCTTAATGTAACCTTAGTATATCACTGACTTGCCTATCTCTAATTTTTCAACCAATAGAATCTTTACCTTATATTCACATTGTAATATGCAATATATTCATATCAAATTCTAATTTGTAATATACTCATTTTGGTTTTGGATTTATTCATGTTTACTTTCTGAATTCTTGCTATGTGAGTACAATATCCAAATATGTTTGAATGGGCCCGGCGCGGTAGCCTAGCAGCTAAAGTCCTTGCTTTACATGTGCCAGGATCCTATATGGATACCAGTTTGTGACCTGGTGGCCCCATTTTCTATCCTGCTCCCTGCTTGTGGCCTGGGAAAGCAGTCAAGGACGGCCCAAGGCCCCAAAGCCATGGAATCTTGCCTGGGAGACCTGCAAGAGGCTCCAGGCTCCTGGATTTAGATCAGCTCAGTGCCGACCATTACAGCCACTTGGGAAGTGAATCTGCAGGCAGAAGATCTTCCTCTTTGTCTCTATTCCTGTCTGTATATCTGCCTTTCCAATAAAAATTTAAAATGGACGGGCAGTGGCAGACGTGCTAAGTGTGTCTGTGATCACCATTCCTTGCTAGATACATACATGGAACTGCACCATCTTATGTCCTGACTATCTGTAGCTTACATGTTACATCTCGGTAGAGTTGAACATTGACATTGGTAAGTGCCCCACTCCTATCCTTACATACATCCAAGGCTTTATCACCACAGAGATAGATTCCATCTTCTGAGAGCTGGCACAGTTGACTTAATTAAGGAATTTCGTATATGAGAGGTTACTAAATTATTTAACTTATAAATTAGTTAAAATGTGACATTTCTTTTAAAAGTATGGATATACCAAGCAATACATTCTATTAATCCAAATTTATATAAAATTTACAATTAAACAGCATCCTCACCTAAATCTCATTTTTAAAAGTGTCTCCTCCCTATATATTATTAAAGATTTATTTATTTTTATTGGAAAGGCAGATATAGAGAGAGGAGTGACAGAGAGGAAGATCTTCCATCTGATGATTCACTCCCCAAGTAGCCACAGTGGCTGGAGCTGAACTGATCCAGAGCCAGGAGCCAGGAGCTGCTTCTGGGTCTCCCACATGGGTGCAGGGGGGTCCCAAGGTTCCAGGCCATCCTTGACTGCTTTCCCAGGCCACAAGCAGGGAGCTGGAGGGGAAGTGGGGCTGATGGGACATGAACCGGTGCCCATATGGGATCCCGGCGCGTGCAAAGCGAGGACTTTAGCCGCTAGGCTATCATACTGGGCCCAAAAGTATCTCCTTCCTCTTAATAAAAGTTTGAATCAGCCCAACAACTGAGCGGATCAAACATACGTGTTCTGTATAGTGCTTATTTTGGTCACATTCTTGAGAGACACTGTCCTGAAACGATTCCTCTTAGTTTCTCCTGTGATAGTTCAGGAATGTCAAACATGTATGGATTTGTAACTGATCTGAGAGTTTAAAATGGTATTGTCTCAATTCCTTTCAACCGTGGACCTGTTGTCGCATTCTCCGAGCTGGAATCTGTGTTGAATTGTTCTAGAGAGTCTCCTCTGAACAGCCCCAGACATCAGGGAGTGTGCTGCTGCTCTGGGCCAGGGCCCCGAGGGAGTCAGCTGCGGCAGGCGGGGGCTGTCCTGGGCTGGGCACTGACCCGGCCAGACAGGTGCACATTAGGGATGCTGCCCTGCGGGTCCGAGGCTGAAGTGTGAATTGTCCTTGTCGGGGCTCGTTGTGTGTGTTGGCCCCTTCGTCCTCCCTCATTTCTCCTCAGCTTTGTTTACTTTCCAGGGGGGACATGCCTGAAGGTGGACAGTGTAAAGGTCCCAGAATAAGCCAACTACACAGGTCAGAAACAGAGCTGGGATCACTATTCAGAATTAGTTTAGGGCAATTTTTTATTTAGGGAATTATATACTGCTGTAAGTGAAAATCATTCTTTCCTTAAGAAATAACTAATCCAATGTGCCCTGCACTGCTTTTAGTTTTTTTTCAAGAACTCCTGAAACTTTCAGATATTTCTTGTTAGATCGCCTCCAGGGAAAGCTTCTAAAATTCTGTTGCCTGTGGCTGAAGATACTGCTGAGCCTAGCCTCCATGTGTAGAGGGACTTGGTTTTCCAAGATGTGAATCTGTGTGATTATTCATTTTAATGATTTACTGATTGATTTGGAAAGGAAAGCTAGGGAGGGGGTGAGACAAGAAAAGAGCTGGACATCTGCTGAGTCACTCCCCAAATGGCCACAAAGGCCAGGTCTACGGCAGCAGCCTCATGTGGTGCCGAGGCCCAAGTGCCTGACCGTCTCGTGTTAGCTCACAGCTGTTATCGGGTAATGTGGAAAAGAGTGCTTTTTCACTCTTATCCGTGCCACACATCACAGCGTAAATAAAGCCCATTTAATTCTAAGTTTTTAAATGATTTCCTTTGTTTCCCTTATCAGCTTTGTATGTTCTGCTCAGGTTTGTTCTGATTCTCCCTCCTGCCTGGGTGGACGCTATGTGCTCAGCATTGCTGCTCTGCTCCTCTGGCTGCAGACACAGTGTGCCATGCAGGGTCCTGCTTCTCCGCGGCTCACCTGCCTCCAAGGCTGTGCACGTGTGTCGTGCCCCTGCTTGCTCCCGTCGCATCCTCCCAATGGCTCTGATACACACTTCACATTCTGCTGCCTTAGACAGGAACTTGTAGTTAGCTCTAAGTCAGCCAGGAGAGGCCACTGTCCAATGAGGTGTGGAGAACACACAAACACAGGTAGCACATTCCAGAGCATCTGCAGCATGGCGCTGTGTAAAGGCCTGAGGCAGAAAAGGGGAAGATTTGAGGAAGACACCTGTGCATCGAGAAGCTGCTGGGGCAGATGTAGTTCATTCTAGAAGCTACTGTTTGTTTCTGGTGATGCTGCAACCCAAGTTGCTGGAGAAGTTGAGCCTGTACCAGCCACTGGATGCTTCCTGTGACTGTCATTTCAAATGAGATAAATGGGGAATTTTGTCCTGGAGTGTGGCCACAAAAAGTAAGGAGGGGAGCTATGTGACACATACAAATCAAGAAAAGCCATCTGCCTTTTGTGTTTCGGTAGGGGTACATCAGCAAGACGGATGGACGAGGGACCACATCAGGATACTCAGAGTCCACGGGTGTGCAGGTGACAGTCAGGTACAGGTTTAAAAAATGTAGCTAAGGAAAAGCCTGCAGCTTTGAGCAAGAGCTGGCAGAACAGTTAGGAGGTTTGGGGGTGTACCTCCCACCTCAGCAAACCTGATGTTGTTCAGCAGTCCAGCAGCCCAAGTACTGGATTCCTGCCTTCCAGCTCTCGGCCCAGTTGGGATCTGCTGTGGACATTTGGGAAGTGACGAGCTAGATGGAAGACCTCATTCTCTGTCCGTCTCCCTCTACAGTGTGTGTGTGTGTGTGTGTGTGTGTGTGTGTGTGTGTGTGCCTCTAAAGTGAGTAAAGAAATGTTAAGAAGGTTCAAGTTTGAATTCTGGCATTGTGGCAAAGTAGGCAAAGCCACTGATGCTAGCATCCTTTATGGGGTTGTCCTACCTGCTTGGCTTCCCACTGAGCTCCCTGTTCACACGCCTGGGGAAGCCGCAGAGCTGACCCTGGTTCCCGGCTGCCCACCATCCACATGGGAACCCTCGCTGAAGTTCTAGCTTCAGTCCTGCCTGTTGCAGAGCTGAGAGGGGTGAAGCAAACTTTGCAATATCACGGTCTATGTCCATTGCTCTGTGACTAAGCCCTTCAAATAAATTCAAGAGATCTCCAGTTCCTTATTAAACAAGAGTATATGAGACCTTGATCTTAATTGCTTTCACCTGTGTATATTTTCAATATTTATAGGGAAAAGGCTAAAACATGGGAAACCAAAAATATTCTTTGGCAAATGCATTGGTAGGAATTATTGTCTGGACCTTATACTTTAGTGATGTGTGTGGTGATTTCATTCATAAAAAGCAGATTCAAGGACAGATTGGTGTACACATGGCCTTGGCTCTGTCACCACCTGCATTCCCATCCTCCTCACAACCCACCAGCTTTCTTGAGAATTTCTTTTCCTCCTTTCCTCACCTTCCCCTTTTCAATTTCCACTTCCTTTTCTTTGCCGTTTCTTCATATACCTGCTTATCCAAGAGAGCTGGGCTGGTGTTGTGCGTGGAGTTTTGTATTAGGACTTTAATACTCTGGTGAAATCACTTCTGTGTGACTTGCAGCATGTCGTAAGGCGGGGTTTAGTGTTGGCTGTCATTGTGTGTTTGGAAGCACTGCTGTCAGGGAGTGACTTGTCTTCCGGGACACAGATGTTTGATTTCTATCATGATGCTTACCTTTCTCTGGTTCGCCTTGTGGCCATGATCCTTTTCAAGATAGATGAACAGAATAGAAATGTGACATCCTAAATACTCACTGATTATTTTTCTGAACACACAGATATGTCACCATGCTTTCCTGCCCTCGTGTTAGCTAGCAAGATGATCTGTTGCAGAAGTCATAAGGGAGAACAGAGAGAGAGGAGAGAGAGAGAGAGGAGAGAGGAGAGAGAGAGAGAGAGACCAACCATCTGTCTGCAGGTCCATTCCCCAGATGGCCATGATGGTTCTAGCTTGGAAGGCCAAAACCAGGTGCCCAGGACTGTGTCCAGTTCTCCAAGAGGTCAGCAGGGGTCCAAGCATTGGGACTATCCCCCAGGGTCCTCCTAGGCACACCTGCAGGGGCCTGGATTGGAAACAGAGCAGCTGGGATTCAAACCTGCGGTCTCAGAGGATTCTGGCATTGAAGGAAGTGGCTTGACCCACTGCCCTACAGTGCTAGACCTACATGATTTTAGTGAAAATAATGTTTCTCTTCAAGTAGTTTTCATTTGAAAGGTCTAACTTTTGCCTAGAAGATCCAAATCAAAGCCACAGTTTGTGATTCTCTCAACTATAATCAGAACATATGCAGTTTGTCAAAATGGCAAAATATTATTTCCACCTTCGCAGAAATACACATAAGGCCCTAACTTATCAACTAATATGGTTATGCTACCAGCATTAGCTCATCCCTTAACTTCTGTTCTCTGCATATGTGTGCTTGTTTATTGCATTCAGCACGTGTCGTTGAACGGCAAGCAGCAACTTTTCCCTGCAAAGAGCAGGTATCAAAGAAGGAAGACATGCAATCCCCTGCTAACTGCAGGGTGACGTCACATTGGGAGGGAATCATTCATGCAGGAAGAACATGTTAGAGCGAACTTATCGTTGAGACATGCTTATATTGTGCATGTGAGGACTTCGAAGACATTATTTAAGAACTTCAAAGAGGTGTAAGCATTCTTGTGTATAATCAGGGAATTGTGACCCAGTACTGTTTATCTGCATTGTCCCTGTTCCAGAGACTGGTTAAGATTTCTGTTTTGTCTGATAAAGATGTCATTCTCAGCTTGAATATATTTGGGTGAAAGTTCAGAAGTTTGTTAGATATATACTTGCTTGTTTGAAAGCTTTACATAGACAGGAGAAAGAGGGAATCTTCCATCCGCTGGTGCATTCCCCCAAGTGGCCACAATGGCCAGAACTGGGCCCATCTGAAGCCAGGAGCCAGGAGCTTCTTTCGGGTCTCTCCCATGGAGGCAGAGGCCCAAGAACTTGGGACATCTGCTGCCTTTTCAGATGCCTTAGCAAGGAGTTGGGTTGGAAGGGGAGCAGCTGGGGCCCATACACATCACAGGTAGAGGCTTAGAGTTCTGTGCCACAATGCTGGCCCCTCAATCTCTGTTTTTTACCAATTTTTTTTTGAAACAGTGAAAAACTCAAGAAGTGTGAGTCATGAACGCATGAGCATTGTCATGTAAGACTTCAGAGCCCAGAAAGAAGTGAGGTCTGAGCTGAGGCTCTCTGGGCTGACAACCCCAGGTGTCCAGCCCTGTGGCTGCAAGTCACAGGTGCAGGGGAACATGCCATTGCATGGCCAGCTGCAGCCCAAGTTGCTGTGAAGTCTTCAGCCACTTATTCAGGTTTCTCAGTTCCTGAGACCTTTGTAGCTATGTCTTATTTTATTCCTATTTTTATTGTTTGTTTTTTTCTGTAGGTTAGTGTAAGGTAATACCTAAGTTTGCAAGATAGGTCTATCCAGAATGGAACATGCATCTGTCCACATCATGTAACATCAAGTTCATTACAAATGCTTGGTGACTGTCCCTTCTTGTCAATACACGTTTATTTCAATCATCTGTGCCATCTCAAATCCTTAGACAATCCCTAGCTAATGTCTAAACTGGTTTTAAACGTTGTGTCAAAGCCATTATGCTTCCCAGGATATTACCTGTTCTATCTACGAGCCCCAGATCAATTGAAAAGACTCAGTAGTGAGTTAATGCCAGTGCCAAGAAAGACAGGGAGAAGATGTATCCTCTGTGTGCTGGCTCAGCCTGTGGTCTCACCACTGAGTGTGGCTGTGCACATGCCGTGTTGCACACTTAAATTACTTATATTATGTTTGAGAAACTGTGTGGATAAGCCACAAAGAGTGCTATTGAACAACCTTAGGGGTGGTTGGAGGGATTGCTGCAGAACCCAATCTGGATCCAAGATGGATCCAATTTGGAGCAAGCTGGTTGCTGACCCTGAGTGGTAAAAAGCCAAGCACAGAGCCAGGCATCTGTGGTTTAGTATATGAAGTACTTGAGGCAATGGGGTGACGGTCCTTCCAGATTAAAGTTGGGTCATAGAGGTTCATGTTCAACATTTGTTCAGGTGGGCAGTGTGCACGGCACTCCTTCAATTTGTTAGTAATTCTGTGCTTTGAAGCGGATTTTGACCATGGCAGCGTACACCATATGCATCCTAAGGGCTGTGTGCATGTTGGGGTGATTTTGCTGGGGCCTGGAGAGGAAACCCAAGACAAGCCTGAACACTGAATGTAGGGCTGGCTGTGCTACGACCTTAGTTTGGGAAGTGAATATCAGGGAGTGGTTAATTTGCCATCATACAACAGACCAGACAACTGAGAGGGTGGCTGGAGGCGAGGGGAGGCTGTGTCCTGGTGGGGTCTCGCACTGCCCCCAAGGCATGGTAGAGGGGCTTGGCTTGGATTTGGTGAACCTTATCTGCACTAAGATTGAACTGCCAAGCTGACCTTGGTGTTTGTTCTCCATCACTTCCATTAAGCTTCTCGCATTTAGAAGTTGTATCAGTTCTTACTCTTGGCAGCTATCATGGATCAGCTACATGTTTAATTTTTCAAGATTCTGTAATGTCAGCTTGACATCAACTTGGATACAGGTTGTAGTTCTAGTCTGTAGTTCTAGTCCATTTCTAATCCCTGTTTGGAAAAGTTGAAAGAAACTTTCCGGAGATGGTGTCCAGCTAATTGTGTGGCCACTGAATTTTCCTAGAGAAAACTTACTTACAAAAGAAAATAAGTGTTTAAGAAATCATGACATAAAATCTATTTGCATACGTGTAACTGTGTTATGATTTATCTGCATAATCATCTTTTTGTGTGTTTATTTCATAAAACAGAACTTTAGTACACAAAATTAAAAAATAGTTGGGGGCTCGATGGATGACTCAGTGCCTGAACCTCATCTTGCGTACCTGGGATCGCATGTTGGCGCTGGTTCATTTCACGGGTGCTCCACTTCCCGTCCAGCTCCCTGTTATGGCCTTTGGAAGGCAGCAGAGAATGGCCCAAAGCCTTAGGACCCAGCACCCATGTGGGAAACCTGAAAGACCTAGCTTCAGACTGACTCAGCCCTGGCCATTGTGTCCACTTGGGCAGTGAACCAGCAGATGAAGATCTTTCTGTATCTTCTCTCTCTGTAAATCTGCCTTTCTAATAAAAATAGATAAATCTTTTTTTTAAAAAAAGATGAATTGTTGGCACTGCCTTCAGTAGACACTGAAGTATTTTATCTCAGGCTCATGGTATGATGAAGCAGGCAGCTAAACCTGCGGCTGTTTACAGACAGCTGTCTTTCCAAGCAGAGGTCTAGAAATAAGAAACCCTACTTATTTGCAGAAGAGATTGCAATAGAGAGGACTGGAGTTCTTAGCCAGAACATTCATACTGGTGCCCAGCTTTCCTGCTGGGGATGCCCTGAGCGGCCCCAGCTCCTGGCACTGGTTTAAAATACGCTGTGGTGGCTGGATGACTGAGTGAGAGCGGTGGGCGCCAGCAGAAGGGGGAGGTCAGAGGGCAAGCTGCAGAAACAGACACCTCTGTTCTTGACAGTCCAGATAGCATTGGTGTTTGCCTTGCCTCTAGTGTGAGCTGCATTCCTATTCACTGTTGACAGGGAAAGCAAAACAGCTGGGGCAATTCCCATCCTCTTTTTTTAATTAATATTTCTATTTCTTGAAGTGGCAGGCAGAGGGAGTGATAGAAACAGGGATGTGCTTTCTGCTGGTTCATTCCCCAGTGACATCAGCAGCCAGCTTGTCCACAGAAGCCAAGAGCCAAGCACTCCCTCTGGGTCTCCCGCCCGAGTGGCAGGGGCCCCAGCACCTGAGCCATCCTCTGATGGTTTCCTGGAAGTAGGATAGGGAACAGAACCACAGGAGGACTGTGTCCACCGGCCTCGCAAGCAGCTGCTGAACACTGTAGCATGAGGCGTGTGCCTCGCTTCTGCTTTCTTACTGCTGATCCTGACTTCTGTAGGGCTGCTTTACTCTTGCTGTTCTGTTAGGAACAGGAGCGACTTCCGAAGGTCACAGCAAGGGGCGTCTGAGTTGACTTCCCTAGAATTGACTTCACTTGCTCAGCATCACAAGGCGTTTGGAGGAAGTGTAATGGCTCCTGCTTACCTTCTGCTGGCTGGAATACACAACCAGTGGAATTTACAGTGTTCCCAGACCTGGAAGTGAGGCTGCTGCTCTGTGTGGTTGTGAATGGATACACATGGCATCATGTACAGTGTGTGATTATAAAACCAATTTATAGTGAGGAAGAAGTTGGAGGTAGAAGAACGCTGCCCCTGCTCCCTGGGGGTCTCATTAGTCCACACCAGGACGTGCTTAGCTGAGGTCTGGTAGAGCTGCGTTGATGCGTGAGGGCCCCACCTCATCACAACATTCAGATGTACAGGAAAACAGGGCAGTAGGATCCGTCTGTTGGACTTTTAGTGGTGGATGTTGCTGTGTCCTACAAGAGGCCTCGCTAATTAGGACGGCTAGCGACAGCTCTGCTCTGGAGTTGTTGGTGTAACTTGGTGGTGCTGAGCCTTGCCTTAGCTCGCTTACTGATGGCGAGGACTGCAGCTCCCCAAAACATCTGGATGTGACACATTCAGGCAGCACAGAGCGCGTCGCAGCCAGCGAGACGCCTGAATGCATCCCCTGGCTTGCAAAGAGGTGGTGGCACTGCACCCATAAACACAGAGTCCCCCACTGGCCATGGACGCCATGCTGTGGTGTGGGAGGAAGGCATCTCTGACCATGGGCAGGATCTCCATGACCATCGCCCTGTGTCAGGGTGGAGCTGAGCCGCTGCAGCCCGTGGCCGAGAGGCAAGGCGTGTCACTGAAGGGCAACGGGTAGGCACATGTGGTCTCCTCCAGAAGAATGTGCCTCCATCAGAGGTGGTTAGCACAAAGGATTCACAGCAAACATTGGCTAGGCTTTCATGCAAACTTGATCCTGGGAAAGAAAGACAGGGTTTGTGACTAGACAGCAGGTGTTGTCAAGGGGATGTGTATTTCACATACAGACACCAACGGAAAGATATTTAAATGAGAGGCTTGCTGGCTAGGTTGATCAGAAATCGCCCCCTGCTATTTCGGCCCTAATCAGAAGTCAATGGAATTAAAACCAGCTCATGGTTTCCATGCCAATAACAGGACGCATAGAAAGGCCCCGCCAGCTAGATCCGCGCCCTCACCCCAGCCTACCCCAGTGATGAACACTGCTTCGTTTCCAGTCACTGTATTTTATTTCACATCCCCTAACGAGCATTGACTTCCAGGTAAACAGACACACACATTTTTTATAAGGTTTGAATTAATAAATAGGTGCCTTGAAGTCAATATTCCCGAAGAAAGACATATATTATTAAACCCGATGTTTTTGAACTAGGTTAATTAAAGTGAATGGAAAGTAAACAGCGATGTCTCCTTTTCACCAGCAATTTGAGGGGCAGTTAGCATATTTGTGAAGGTGTCTGGGAGAGATGGTCTTAATTCGGTACATTATCGATTACATCTGCTTCTGTGAAGTTGGGCTTTCTCTCAGTGTCAGTTTCCACAGATAAGCAGCCACTATAATCGTGCTGTCCCCCCCAACAGTGTTCCCACAATAGCTGGTCCATCTGCATTTATGTTGCTTGGTTGACCCTAGCTGCTGTGAATATGGGTTCCTCTTTGCTGGAACTCTCCCCAGTTCTCCCTCTCAGTGTCCTTAGGCTAAGTGTCCTCTGGCTGTGTTGGCTGTGTTTGTCCTGCTGAGAGAGGGTTTTCAGTACCCACTCGGGTTTGTGTGTCACCCCTAGGCTGTCTTCTTGCTTACCAGAGCCACACTCCTCTTCCCATAAACAGTGCTATCTCTTCTGGGAATTGAGGTTCACAAGCCTTGCCGCGGGAGGCCCCGCAGTGCAGGTGTTTCTGTCCCCGAAGGCACCCGGTGGGCTACTTCCACGGCGTGCTTAACCAGTACAGGGATTGCTGGATCACAGAAAAGTTTGGCTGTTAACTTATTTTTAACGTATTTTAAACAATTTTCATCTCATAGTTCTGGTAATTTATGTGAAAGGCACATATTTCTTCAAGAAAACAAATTCATAACACTGGAAAACATTTTTAATATACCCATATATATTTAGGAAATTAAATTCCTTCTCTGAATCTTCCCCCAGAGATAAGCAAAGACCTAGCTTCACTGGTGAATTCTGCTAAATATTCAAAGAAGAAATAATAGTACAATAATGCATTCTTTCAGAAAGTGGAAGAGGATCAGAAAACTCATTTTAAGAGATGGTGCGACCCCGATGCCAAATCCTAATGAATACAATGAAAAAAGATTATGTAACTGTAGTCCTTTTCGTTGGTGGTATGTCATTTAAATAGAGAGCAAATCCAGAAAAACAAAAACCATGCAGTAATCATCAGATGTTCTCCTGTGGCCGTTGTGTGGCTGAGCTTTGTGTTTCTCTTGTCTCTGTGGCACCTGTGCTGTTGGATGGCAGGCTGTTCCTGCCTCGTTTCTTCTGACAGTGGACGGTATCCCTCAGTGCAGTCTCCCAGGCTGGTCACTGTTCTTTTTTTCAGACTTGATAATTTTATACTCTTGACTGTCAGAGTTAAGCTGAGAAGTTGGTTGTTAATGTAACGGAAATTCCCGAATAATCATTTGAAAGTTTCTCTCCCTGTTTTTAGATTCTTTGTGTTTGCCTGTGTTATTATGCCTCAGAGAAGATATTTCTTGGTCCAAGCTGTTGGTTATCTTTCAGACTTTCTGAACCTGGGTGTGTGTGTGTGTGTGTGTGTGTGTGTGTGTGTTCAAGATTCAGAAAGTTGTAGCAATTATTTCTCTTCGAAGATCTTACAAGCATTTATTCATTTCTTGTCTCTGGTAACACGTGTAAGTGAATGTCTACTCACTCCAAACAACCTTGGAAGTCTCCCAGGCTCACTTTATATTCTTTATATTTTTTTCTGTGTTTATGTGTTTTTCTTTGTTTAGTCTGAAAGATTATTTCAAAAGATTTGGCTTCAAGCTAAGAAATATATTCTTTTATTATATTAATTTTCATCACTGTTTAAACTCTCAAATATATTTCCAATTTTATTTATTTGGTTCTTTAGTTTGAAGTTTTCTGATTGGATCCTCTTATGATCTGCTTGCTGAATTTCTCCTTGCTATCCTGAACCGCCTTCCTAATATTGAATTGTCTGTGGGAATCCTTATGCCTCATTCAATTTATTTCTTAAATTATTTATTTATTTACTTATTTATTTGGAAGGCAAATCAACAAAGATTTAAAAAACCACGCACACATGCACACATGCACAGTGAAAGAGAGAGAGAGAGAGAGAGAGAGAGAGAGAGAGAGAGAGAGAGAGAGAGACCGATCTAGCATTTGCTGATTCACTCCCAGATACCCACTGAAAAGCCAGGCCGGACCAAAGCCAGCAGACGACTGCCTTGTGATCTCTCCTGTGAGTGTGAAGGGTCCCGGTGTTTGAACCATCTTTTGCGGCTTTCCCAGCAACATTCCCAGGGAGCTGCTTTTGGAGCAATGTAGCCAAAATGGGAACCAGCTCTCCAGCATGGGCTGTGATATCACTAGCAGCAGGTGAACATTGCTACATCAAAATGCTAGCCCTTTTCAATTATTTATCGGGCGGATCCTCATTGATTTCCATTTCTTTGTGTTCTGTTGGTGTTTACTCAATGTGTTCATTTGAAAATGTTGTTACCACGTTACCATGCCAACAAACATGGTGCCTTGTTAAGGTGTCTTATACCCCTACATTATTTTATGTGTGCAGCACACAAATACTTCTGCCTGGTTTATACGATGACTTTTGCAGTAAAAAATTTTCTCTGGCCATGAGTTCTACAGTGTTGGTTGAACCTGCATATTAGTTTGTTTCCAGATAGGCACTTTGGTGCATATCTGTGTAGCTGTTTGAATTCATTCTGTGTCCCTGCTATCTGCAGGCACCTCAGTGTCCTGGGCTCTGGGAATGGTGGGATTACATCTCCTAGGATTCCCTGGTGCCTGTGAGCATGGCATGCTTGGCTATGCAGTTCCCTTCAGTTTGTCCGAGCTGTCCTGTGGGTTAAGATGGGTGTGATGCAGGATCCACACTCCCGAAGGCGTCACAGGGGCTAACTCCAATTACTGTGGGCCCATAGACTTGTGTTCATGCTGGACTGGTGGTTGTGTGGGGTTTCTGAGGGGATGCCCAGCTGCTTCCCTGGACCAATGCGGGTGGGTAGGCAGCGCTGGACAGTTGTTGTATCAGGGCCTCAGTCCAGACAGTGGACTTCTCAACTGCGTCCTGACACCTCTGCAATCTTGGGATTCAGAGGTCATTACACTGAGGCCGTGGCAGCTTCTGCTGTTAGCCTGTTTGTCAGCTCAGTTCTCAGGACCACCAAGGAATCCTAGAAAAAGCAGAAGGCTGCCTCCCCTGTGTTTAAGCATATTGTTGAGCTCCTCATTGGTTCCCCTGCCCATACACATCCTCCTTCAAGCTGTAGGAGCTCATCCTAGGAATAAGGAAACCATGACAACGCTGTCAAATTCACATGCACTGGGTGTGTGACATCCTTCTCATGGACGTTACAACTCTTCTCACAAAACAAAATTTGTAACCAAGCAAATAAAAATGTAAGCAGGCATTTGCTTGGAACGTGATGCGCAAAAAATGAATGTAGTTATGTGTAGGAACTTTACTAATTCCTTTCAATATTTGGCCATTGTGTGCAAAAAAGTGGTGAGCATTGGCAAAATAAGAGTCCCCTCTGGGTACCAGGTCCATCTGACATGCTGTGTCTATCACGGGCACCAAGTTGAACTTGCCTGTGTTTCTGTTCTGTCTACACTCCTTCCCTCTGTCACTCCACAGCCCTTGGTGACAAGTGTCTAGGCAACCCCCACAGTATTTTCTCAGCCTCTTTTCTACTCAGCCTGGTCTCCTCAAAGCCTCAACAGACAAGGAGGTAACCAAGGCTGACTGTGCATCTCTGCCTAGAACCAGACTAAACCAGTTCACAACAAAATGATGATCATCTGTATCACCCAGACAGGTGCAGTCAAGGTGTGGTGATGACCAGAACACTTATGTAGTGAGGGATGGATAAAGATAGCATCAGGTCCAATTATGGTGTGTGCAGGGAAGAAGTGGCCCTCCTAAAGCGAGACACAACTGATCGCTTCATTATTTGATTAGCCTGTGATTGTACCACGTTAATTTATCAGGTCTCAACTAAGTCTGAAACCTCATTTAGAAAATGCAACAGGGATGCCAAGATAGAAACCAAACATATTTGTGTCTTGGGCAGACAGTGCTAATTGGCCTTTCTCCAGGTACTTTAAGGGCAATTAGGAAAGAGAATTGTACCAAATGGAGAGGCTGTCTGGAGGGAAGACTTTCACAGCAGGCTGGGAATGGGTGCATCCTGCCTTGGAATGGTCCATCACGCAGCCTGTCAATAGAATTCTACAATGCTGGCCGCAGCAGATAATTTCCATGTATTAGTGTAGCATAAAAAGTGTTACATACAGGACCCAAGAAGCTCAGAGTGCTAATTCTCTGTGGGACACTTTTTCATAAATGTCAGGAGACCACACTCGGCTCCAATCATTTCTTTTACTCAGAAGCCTAGTGACATCTGACCTCAAGTCTTTCTAGTAGTCAAACCACACACTCTTCCCAACTGGGTCCAAGCCTGGCAGATTGTTCCATGTGTCAGACATTGACAAATGTTGCTGTTAGGAGCTGTTGCATTTGTCCCATGTATGCCAGCAGCCTCGGTCCTTGAACAGTAAGGCCCTGTACTGCCCAGAACAGGAACAGAACCTGCTGCGTTGGTCTACACTGGGCCCTCTGTGGACACGGGGGAGTGGTCCTGTGTTGGCAGGTGGAGGACCTTTTGTCCTTCCTGTGGGCCTGGGCAGGTGCAGTAACACATCTCCCTTGCCTGTGTTCTGTCCTGTTCCTCTGCTCTCCAAAGAACACTTGACCAGCTTGGGTGCTGATGGGTCTTTGTCCAGAGAGATGATTAATTTAGTTCTGTGAGACGAGTTCTATGGAAGGCACTGCAGAAGAAAGGGGGTTGAGGAAGGCAGCGATGCTGGGAGACACAGCATGCAGAGAGAAGAAATCTTCTTGTGAAGTTTAAGTAACAAGAGTGCAGCTTGTTTGGGTCCCTTCTCCTTTCAACACCAGTGGAAAAATCTTCTGAGAAACACTGCCCCAGCATGCTGATGAGCAGAATAGAAGGGCCTTTACAAAAGCTATTAAAGCTACTTAGAGATAGAATTTGAGGAGGAAGAGCAGTTTTGAAAAGAGGCATGCCGTTTTCATGGGTTACCAGTTATGGGATTTAGCAAAGTTACTGAAACCCCGTGTTGAGCAGTGCTGTGTCACAAAAAAGCTGCTAGGAACAGCCCCTCACTGGGGCCCAGCCACACTGAGCATCCCAGTGTAAATCTGTGCTCCGTACGAAAGTTTTCCTCATGTGCCCAACAATACTAAATGTTACGGAGATTTTGCTAAAGGTATAAAAGCGATAGTTTGAAATAAATACATGAACCTCTAGGGATATCTGCTGAGAGTGCAGGAATATCTCCCTGTGTCGTATCTCCCAGGTGCAGACTACAAATGGCCTGTTCTCAGTTCTGGCCTGGCCCAGAGTCCTGTGTGGTGCCCTGGGCCTGGTCCCCTCCTCCTGTGCGGGGCCATCCCCCAGGCCCCCTCCCTCTGTGCAGGGGCCCTCCCCCAGGGCCCCCTCCCTCTGTGTGGGGTCCTCTGCCCAGTCCCCCTCCCTATGTGTGGGGTCCTCCACCCAGTCCCCCTCCCTCTGTGCTGGGCCCCCCCAGGTCCCCCTCCCTCTGTGCAGGAGCCCTCTCCTAGGTCCCCCTCCCTGTGTGTGGGGTCCTCCGCCCAGTCCCCCTCCCTCTGTGCTGGGCCCCCCCAGGTCCCCTCCCTCTGTGCTAGGGGCCCTCTCCCAGGTCCCCCTCCCTCTGTGTGGGGTCCTCCGCCCGGTCCCCCTCCCTCTGTGCGGGGCCCCCCAGGTCCCCTCCCTCTGTGGGGTCCTCTGCCCAGTCCCCCTCCCTCTGTGCGGGGGCCCTCCCCCAGACCCCTCCCTCTGTGTGGGGTCCTCTGCCCAGGCCCCCTCCCTCTGTGTGGGGTCCTCTGCCCAGTCCCCCTCCCTCTGTGTGGGGTCCTCCACCCAGTCCCCCTCCCTCTGTGTGGGGCCCTCCGCCCGGTTCCCCTTCTCCTTAGTGTTTGAAGATGACACTGAGCTCCCCGCACAGGTACACTTCCATTGCTGTCATTGCGTCTCCTTCCTCCTACCTGACCATATTAGGCCATCACCTTCATAAACTTAATGTAAACATGTAAGTGAATTTCCTAGAAGAGATTATGTTTGCCAGAAGATCCATTTTTTAAAATGTCCCCATTCATAGCTCTAAGGAAACCATTTAATCAATATGATGGTACCCACTATGATCTACAAATGCATCTGACTCGTGAATTCACATGCCAAGGAAAGAGTAACTCAGAAATTCCATATAGCTGTGTCACTGCCCAATAGTGTGGATAACGTGTGGAAGAAATTGAAGTGGGTTACTGTACTCCTTTATAATGCCAGGGAAGATATTTGCAACCAGGCAACTGAAGCACACGAGGTTGGAAGAGTAATAACGCTCTATACAGTCACGTGTACATGTCCAAAGAAGTACTTTGAACTGGGCACAGCCTGAGATGGCTCCCAGCAGGCAGGAATTAGAGGCCCCTTGCAGAGTTGCACTTGGGGAAGATAATGTAGAGGAATAAGTCTTTGAACATGAAACCTTCTGTAAAGGAGAGATGGGAGACAAAGAGCTTCCTTCACTGAGATTCACTAAATGTATTCACAAGCATGGCCTCCTGGCATTGATTTAGCCTCCTGGTGGGAACAGGATGCTGATAGAGTACGGGCTTGTCTGTGACCAAAAGCTCAACAGGCCCATTTGGCTGTTTGCGTGATTGGGGGATGTAGCCTTCATCTGTCCCTGGGGAGACTGTTTAACACTTTCTCAGGGTTACTGTGAGTTTCCAGGAGGGCTGCTGTCATACCATCAAGCAGACGGATGGAGGGGGCAGCAGCTGGTGGACATGGGTAATCCGTGCTCACGTGTTGCTGCTGTCTGTGCTTGTTTGACAGGGAGCTTGCTGTCAAGCCATGTCTTACCAATTCTAGAATGCATCAGCGATATGCTTCCTAGCGTTTGAGTTCTAACTGGTCTTTGGAGTACAGCTTTTTGAATGCTGTATCAGGTCAGGATGAGGCTCATGACCATCACCTGGTTAGCTATGTTATAGATTTGCTGACTTATGAAATAGATGTGGGGTGTTAACATTCTGAAGGAAGTACCACCTTGGGGCATTGCCATGGCTGTGCATTTACTTCCCGATGGCTTCAACTCCATTTTCCCTCTTTAATGGAAGATGGCGCAGTCTTTCTGCCGTAGATGGAACCTCTTCTTCCTGAACGACCATCTATAAATCTTGAATGTGCTTCGCCTTCAGACCCTGAGACCTGGAGCTGTTGCACACACGGACAGAAGCTGGGATTGTGTCACAGAGCCAGAAGGATAGAGTGGTACAAATTAAGCAAGCTGGCTTTGGTAGGATTGTGTCATCAGTGAGTGCTCCTGTGCATTGAGCTTTTGTTTGGGGTGTGTGCTCTGCCCCAGGATCCTGTAGATGTACATCTCTGTAATCTGAAAGTGCTTTGTCTGAGGGAGGCGCTAAGAAATCTGATGCATTTGTCAACTGTTGGGCCCATTGTCTCTGCTTTGGAAGTCGTTGGTCTGTCCCCTCTGTTGGCGAAGATGACATCTTTTCGTTTGTCCACTGTGGTCCCATTGTCTCTCTGCTTTGGAAGTCGCTGGTCTACCCCCTCTGTTGGCGAAGATGACATCTTTTCGTTTGTCCACTGTGGTCCCATTGTCTCTCTGCTTTGGAAGTGGTTGGTCTATCCTCTCTGTTGGCGAAGATGACATCTTTTCATTTTGTTGTTGCTAACCTCCCCTGCCTCTGTACTTGCTGTGCAGTGATCTTGTAACTTGCTGAACTCTTCATGTAATGGAGCCTGAAGCCTTTGGCTGTAATATAAATAAAGAATATGCTATCTCAAAAATGAAAGAAGGAAGGAAAGGGAAGAAATGGAGGAAATGAAATATTTAATTTTGTATTATATTGTATCTGTTCTCTTTGGATCAATATCATTAACAGGATAATTGATAAGAATTGCATTGTGGTAACTGTGATCATATTTGCCATGAACCTGGGAATATAAAGTATCAATAGATTTTATAGCAACAGTAAATAAAAATACATATTATATATGCATATATATTTGCATAAATATTTCTGCTGCTAATCCAACAATGACAGTTGGCCATGAACTCAATGGTCATGGCCCTGCCTTCTGGAACTTTCAGTTCAGTGGAAATAGGAATGCTGGTAGAAGATCAGAGAGTGACAAACTAAATAATTTCAGAAAGTTGTAGGTATTATAATGAAAATGCAGAATGCAGACATAAATGCTTGGTCTCCCATGGACTGTAGACACTTTCTCTCAGGTGTGCATCCTTGAGTGAGAATAGCAAGCCAGATAAGGAAATTGCTAGGTTTAATTTAGAGCTTTCTTTGATTTTTTCACTTTTTCTTAATTGTTTCATTTTTTACATGACTTTAAACTTGATAAATTCTAAACTGGGCTACCAAAGTGAACTTATATAAGGCTGCTTCTTGGAGTAGATAAAAATAGGCAGGACTTTGTGCATTGCGTGTCCTAGGTGCGAATCTGCCTGCAGGCAAGACACAGGGAGTGTGAGCGCAGGACTCCTGTCTCGCTTCCTCTCTCAGCTTGTAGACTGACTGCTTGGATGACTGTAAGCATGGGCCAGCCAGGGTGGGGGAGGCTGCATAACCAGGCCCAGCTCCTATCCTCTCTCTCTCCTCTGCGACTTTGAGGTAGGAGGATAAGATTCTGTAGCCTCAAGCCATGATCCCATAAGGCAGCTGGAGGCAGTCATAACATCTCACTGTGGCTTTACTGAGAAGCCCAAGGACCCAGGATGTGTGGGGAGTTCCCGTGGGTGTGCAATGCTGCTCTTGGTGAGCCGGAGTGTGAGTTCTACATTCTCAAAGACCACTTCATTACCCATCATCATCCACACATAGATATGTCCCACTCAAGTGTCTTCCACCAACTCGGAATTTTGGGACAGCCCACTTACTCATTCTTTTAAAATACGTGATTCTAAGATTGCACAGCGTCAGCATTCTGCCACTATTTGGGATGCGACATTCCCATGTAGGTGGGTGCCATTCCTGGAGACTGTTGGGTGCCATGGCTTTGGATGTGTCTCTGGCATCCCTGGTCATCACTGCTTGCCATCTGCTCATAGCGCCAGTGAAATTCCTCTAGGACCAAGGGCCACTTGAGTTCTGAGTGTCATTGTGCTGCTTTGGGCTTTGCTGCTCTGCTTGGAGGCAAGACAATGAAGAGAGGATGGAACCCTGGTACTTAGGATGCCCCAGGAACCCCAGCCAACTCTGCGGTACCTAGGATGCCCCAGGAACCCCAGGCAACTCTGCTTTGAGGACTGACCAACTCCACGAGGAGTCGATGCTCAGGTCTAAAAGCCCCATTCTCTCTGATCTTTTTTTTTTTTTTTTTTAGTTTCTTGATTTCCAAGTGCTAGTTATATCCATATTCTTACCACTTCATGGAAATAAGGCACCAGCGATCCTGTCCACTTCAGAAGATGCCCAGGTCCAGTCTCATGGAAACTCTCAGAGGGTTAAATGCACACGACCTCCACTAAATAGCAAGAGAGTTATTCTGTGGGTGTCCACACTGATTTCTTACACATCATATCTGCTTCATAGGAGTCCATGAACATGGAATCAGAAATGAAATTAACAATCTGCAGTTGGCCAGGAGGTGTTCCGCATCAGGGAACCTGGCGCCTGCCCCCAGCTTCCAGCCATACAGACTCAGGGTGAGGCTTGGGTGAGCCTTTGGGTCCTGCTCCACAGGCAGCAGGTCCTTGTTATGTACTGGAGGCCCCCGCTCTAGCCCTGACCCAGCCCTGACCCAGTCCTGTCCTGGAGGTCATTTAGGAAATGAATCCATGCATGTACATGGCTCCCTTATTCTGTCTCTTTCTTTATCTAGCTAATAAAAATTCAAATTACATTTAAAATGAATTAAAAATCCCTAAGACTCGTATCAAAAGTTTTGTTAGGCCACCAGCTGGAGACATGAAATAATGAAACTCAAGGGATGTGGAGTTAGTGTTACCTTGGGCATTTCCTGGGCCTTGGGAAGCAGGGAACCAGGAACCCTTTTTCTCAGAATTCATCAGGCTGAATGAAGGCTAAATGACACTTGGAAAGAATGGGTAAATTAAATGACGACTAAGTGGAGCCTTTCTAATTTACCTTCAACAGGTGGAGAATTGGCTATTCATATTTTCTTAATGGGTACAGATTCAGATATTTTAAATTAAGTTTATCTTTTGCCATATAGTCTTTTTTTGGGTATGCATAGATTTCCTGATGGACTTTGGGATGTGCCTGCCTTTTTCTAACCTTTCTTTACATATGGTCTCCTTACATCGTTATCATTCATGCTTACGTGTTAGGTAAGCAGAGCAGTTATTGAAATCCATTGTTGGCAAATTTGAAGAATTTGAAAATTTGAGTAATTTTCCTTAAAATGCCAGCTGTAGCTAAATGTGATACAAAGGGCCCCACACAGTGTGTGGAAATACTGGACTGTGAATCGCATCATAGTGAGCTTATCTGTAAAAAGCTTGGAATTCTGATATGTGATTTAAACAAAGTAATTGCCATGGTGTTAAACCTCAGAGCCCCGTGGCTCCTGTACAACACTCTAACTGTGCTTGCTGTGTGATGACATCCACCCCGTGTCCAGAAGACTCTGAAACTGTCTTGCAGGAGTTTGTAGGCTGCTCAGAGTTGCTGTGACAGCTGTGCTGGCTAGGCGGAGCAGGTGATGGGCTGCAGCCCCCGAGCACTCAGTGCCAGCCAGGAGAGATCGCTGCGGTCATCCGCCCCTGGGGTGACCAGGGCCGGACGTGCGCTGTACAGCGCATGGACAAGGCCGAGCTGTTGTGCATGTGAGGCAGGGCCGCCTGACAGGGCTGGAATCTCGCCTAGTGACAGTTGTTTACAGTTGCAGTGAAGCCTGTACTGAAAACAAGGAAACTGAAAGCTACAACATGGTGCTTTTCTTGATTTTAATTTTGCAAGGATCTTGTACCCTTGAGGAAATATGCTAAACAAATATTTTTGAAGGACTTTTGTCTTTTCCCTCCGCTCTATTTCCACCTGGAAGCCACCATCTATTTCTGGTGTCCGTTTCTACTAGCTGTCACTCAAGCTGCCTTGACTTATCTGGGGTCAGAGAAGGTATGTGTGAGGTAAAGGAGAAATAAACTCCCTCCATGGCAGCTGGCTTTGAACCTGAATGACACAGGTTGAAGAAGGGACGGGGCTGTTGGTCCAATGCCTGCAGCCTTAGACGATCACAGAGCAGGGGAAGCCGGTGTCACTGCTCCTGGCGGTAGATGATGTAGCTTGCTGGAGTTGGCTACACTTGCTTTGTGTGAAGACTGAGAAGGGAAGTTGTTCAGTACTCACTGAAGTCCTTCCAAACAAAGCTGCAGCCCAGGGATTAAATGTGCGATTCCTTCTGAAATTCCAACCTCAGTGGCTTTCACTCTCCTTCACTCCACTAGACACAGTGAATGAGTCTCAGTTTGACTTTCATCTTTGCTAATTTGTCTTAAATCAATTTTTGATTGAGTCATTAGTTATTAACGTCACTGCAATTTTCCCCTGCTGTTGGGATTCCAGTTTGGAACAAAGAGCTCTATCCCACATTTGTGTGAAAGTGTTTGAGCGTTTGGTCTTTGAACAAACACATGTGTACAGGAAGGATGAACTCTGAAGTATTGCGAATAAGAACCCAGGCATAGATAATGATTTGAAAATAGCCTCCTCATTTGTGTGTGTTGCGGGTTTGGAAAATAATTTATCTTGGGTTATACAAACCATGTTTTTTTTTCAGCTCATTTCACAAAAGAGGAGCTGCCAAAAACAAATTCCCACAGCAAGGAGATCTTCGTAAAAGCAGTGCCTTTGTCCACCCAGCACTTTCGATGCTACTGCTGGTTGCTTTTGTTGTGGCGGTTGTGGTGGTGAAAGAAACTGAATCCTTTTATTCTGTAGATTGGCACAGATGTAGAAAGGGTGACTTTTAATTTATCTGTGATGCAATGAGCCTCTGTATTGTTGGACACCTGCTCGGTATGGCATGCTCTTGCCAATGTAAGGATGAAGCAGACATGATCTTGCCTGCAGAGTGTTGTAGACTTATAGTAGTGGGGGAGGAGAGGGTCTGTGACTGACGTCATTGTTAGCCTAGCCTGTGTTAGCCTAGCCTGGTTAGGAAGCACTAAACCACACAGCACTGGCTAGGTGTGCAGGAGTGACTCGGAAGGCCCCAGTCACACGAGGTTGGAGTCATTGGAGGACGCTTCTGGAATGGAATTGTGCAAGCAATGGTTTGTCAAGAGCGGATTGGTTTTCCAGAACAATCTCTCCCTTTTCAAAGAGAGAATTGGAGACTCTGGATAAAGTGTGCTACGCTGTTTAAACACACACACAAAGCATTCTCTTTAGTCTGTCTTGGCCACACATGGGAGAGCGGTCCAGACTCCCCTGTTTCAGTAGGAGGATAGTTGATCCTTGCGTGGTCCCATGATTCCCACAGCCAGGCCCCTGTAACCCCAACTGGGGAGTTGCCAGTTTTGGCAGATATAACTACTGATGAGTGAATAGTTAACCACAAATGTCATTTTTTGCACATGGACAAATCTGCAAATTATTTTTAAAACACAGGTTCTGCAGGACCCTTTGGAGTATTTTCAGCAATGAAAATTCATTTTTTTTAAGCTATGGTTCAGGAAGCACTAAATTTAGAACCAATACTGTATATTCGGTTCAGAATTGTAATTTGGTTCCTTCTGTCTCAAAGCAGTGAGTCCCCATGCTCAGCTTCTAGGGGAGGCAGAGACAGTATTCACATTGGCTGCTGTGGCCAAGCTGGCCTCTTCCT
This sequence comes from Ochotona princeps, assembly GCF_030435755.1. Lineage (NCBI taxonomy): Eukaryota > Metazoa > Chordata > Mammalia > Lagomorpha > Ochotonidae > Ochotona > Ochotona princeps. The sequence goes on along the minus strand of NC_080852.1, from coordinate 40,014,244 downwards.
AGGGGGCTTACAAGGTGGTTAGTTCACACCTCTCAATGTGTAATGGGTAGAGGTAGCATCTGGGGATCTTACTAAATGCAAGGTCTGGATTGGGAATTTGGTGACAAGCTGTAAGGTGAGACCTTGCTGCCTCTCCCTGGCACACAGAACAGAACAGACAAGAGATGAGGACTCGTGGAGGGAGGTCATGGTAGGAATGCTTAGTGGGAATTCTTATGCACCCCAAACAGAACTGTTGGATTTAGATCTAGCTTTCCAAATCATTCTTTGGAAAACAGCCTGCCCAATTAGCCACTGTGGTCTGTTTCTCATTTGTTAAATTGCTATGGAAATGCCAGCTTGCCCTGGATACATCAGCATTGCACTCTGACTGTGCGGTCTTAGGTAGCTTGTTCAGGATCACAGCTTTAGAAGCCACACCTTCCTTGCCTGTGTAATATTTTTTTGCTCACCAGTGCGACAAAGAATGCATTCCAGTCATTACCTGGGACCTGGGGGAGTGGTGCTGCGCCATTGCGGGTGCCCACACCCCTCTCATGCCCCGATGGAAGTCTGTGCTGGCGAAGGGCTTCCTCCTTCAGTCATGGGCTCCTTTGGTTTGCTTCTTCTCTTGTACATTTTTGCCCTTGGCTTCTACTTACCTGTTTGGTTTCTTGCTTCCCGCTGTTGGACATACATATCTGGGCCATGTTCGGGGGGAGTGAGGCAGAAAGCGAAAGGGTAAGGGGACAGCTTGCTACCCCTGTGGTAACAGCCCTCTTACATGCTGCTCGAGCCTGACTTGAGCGTGGAAGGCAGGAGCTGCATGTCTAAGTGTGTGTACACCAAGATCTCAGTGATGTTAGTATGACTGCAAGAAGAAAAAGTAGAAAAAGGAAGAAGATGCTTTGTAGTTAGCAGTTGCCTCTGGTAGGAAAAAAAAAAATCAGTTTCAAGTTTTCCTCTTCCTTTGATAACCATTTAGAGTTTTAGATATTCTCTACATGTGTATTTTACTTTAATGATAAGAATCTTTAAATTTGAATAGACTCTGTTTTATTTCTCTGCTCTGTATATATCTGCTCTAGTTCCTGGTCTCGAGTCGTTTGGCATTGGTACAATAGAGCCAATCTCTGAGTGTGTGCTGTCTGCCAGGACCTGCGTCTAATTGCTTACACATACAAGCTCTCACGTGTAGCTCGGTAGAAGGCACAACTGCGTAATGGGGAGAGAACTTTCTAATACGGGATTTCTCTTCTTTCCACTGTCTATGCCTTCCATCCTGCTTCCTCTGTGTAGTCTTCCACCTCTTGGAAATCTGATGGAAACCAATTTCCAACCATTGCTTTTCCTGCTAGCTCTTCCAGCTACCTCTTTCCCTCTGTAAAAGGTTTAGAACTGGCTGCTCCACGTTCAAACATTACACCTCACCAGTAACCACAATGAGAACACATGTTCAGCTGTGTCTCTGTCAAAGGAGACATCCAGGACCCTTGTTTGTAATGAAGTATCCCTCCTCACAGGTAACCTTAATGTTTCTTATTACAATGAGAATCGTTTAAAATGAGATGCTGTATCTCTTTGGTTAACTACCTGGCTCACCTTATCCTGCCCTGGAGGACTGGAGGAGGTCACGAACTCTGTCCTAGGCCAGCTGATTTCCCAGTCTGTGACATTTCCTCAGTTTATTGATTGATTGAAGTGAGCCAAGAGCCTTTACTTGAGGATGCTTTTGCCTTTTCAAATGTGTATGGGAAGATATGGGATGATAGTATTTTCCTCAATTCAATTTGGTACTGATGCACTTTTTATTATGTTTAAAGGCAGATATAAAAAGAAATGGACTACATATGCATCTTGTAATTTATTCCCGTTAAAGATTGTTGGAATTGTGCATCCCTTGAGCATGGATGGTATGGTGTTGAGCGGTAAGGTCTTCTTCATTTGAGAACTGCACAGACCCGCAGAGTTTATGGGAAAATCAGCAACAATGGTACAGTGGAAAGAACTGGTACATCGAGGCTTGTGGAGCGCTCTGACGGGCTGCGTTGCTTATCCTTGTAAGAAGGGTGTTGTGAGCTCTGAGTCAGCCAACCCCGACATGTGACCCTGCCAAGATTCCCTTCCCATAATGTACCTGTCCTGTGTCCTCCATGTCTAAGGGAACTACCCGGCGTCACCTGGGTACCTGTTAGAAATGCCAGTTTGTGTGCTTTCCCCAGACCTACTGAGCAAACGCTCTGAGCAGAGCAGTCTGTGCTCTGTAAACCTTCCAGAGGCATCAGATACAGGCTGACATCTGAGAGCTACTTTGCAGGGGGGTCAGGCAAAATACCTTCCCCTACAGCCCTCACTCAGTTCCATAAAAGAAATGGAACACTTGACGAGTGTGTGTGTCATCCCTGCACAGGGGTCATGTCAATCTTTGTGTCATTCCAGTTTTAGCATATGCTAAAGTGTGTTTGCTCAGTTGAGAAGTTCAGAGCCCATGCTGATCCCGGCTTCTCCTGGGTTCCTGCTGGTTCAGGATGAGGCTTGCATGTATGGATGTGTGCACTCAGAACAGCCCCAGGAGTGTGCTGGTTCCCAGTGTTAGCACACCTCAGGATGTGGAGCCAGTAATGGAGAAAGGGAGCTCACGGTCTTCGGTGGAATGCTGTATGCGGGAACAGGTGGGAAACGTGATGGAGAGTGGTCCTGCTGTGAACCTCTACAAGCCTGCTCTGCGTTCGCTTGTGCGGGCATCAGGTGCCAATGTGTTCTTCGTGCTTTCTTGGACAAACACGAACTCTAAAGCATTTCTTCCTGTTGACCCTGAAACACCTTGCGACAGAATTAGTAAAGGCATCTGCCTTGAGAGTTGGAACACTTTCCTCTCGCCTCCTGTGTGTGTCATGAATAGCTTGTGTCTGTAAAGGGTAGAACTAAACCCAACAATTGCACAGTTCCACTCTGGCTGCTTGTGGGCAAGGCTGACAGAACCCTGCCTTAGGAAAAGCTCTTGTAACTGAGACGTTTCTGCTGAAGAAAACACTGCCCTTCCTGGCTCTCTGGGATTCGGGGGTGCCCTGAAATGGAAATAATTTCTTCTAAAACTTGTAGCATAGGGACTCAGTACCCAAAGAGTTACAATTTGTTAAGGTGATGATTGTATTATTTAAAAATCTTGAAGTGAATTGACCAGAGAAAGGATTTCTGTTGGGGGATTTAAATCTGTGGTTTGAAGAAGGTTTCTGAGGAAGAAAACCTTAAGGAGAAGAAGTGGAAGGAGATTTGCAGGGTGACAAGGTGAAGAAGAACCTGAGGGCTCCTTGAAACTCAGCCAGCTCCCACAAACAACTTCTGGCAAAAGAAAATGCCTTTTGCCTTCCTTTTGCTGTCTTCCACAGTGGGAGTAACTTTGAATTTCAGAAACTGTGTTTCAGTTGGCATTTTTTTCTTTGTATTTGTTTAGCAGCATAAAAAATAGGAAGTATGCTGAAATATTTATTTGGAAGAGCAGACCACTTTACCCAAAACATACTAGAGAAGACCTGCTCCACAATTGAATGATGAATACATGTTAGCAGCTAGTGTACTAAATTGTTAAGCAGTCATGAGTTAGTTTGGTCACAGTAGGATGAATTTTCAAGGTTGCTGCTGGAGTTATGGCCATTTGTGAGCTGTAGTTGGCTTTCTATTTATCTTCCTGTGGATTCTTCCATTATATAATAGACCTTTCTCATACAATAAGGTGTTAGTGTTTGTAATAGTCTTGAAGGTGGATCATCAATATTAGCCCTGCCCAAATCACTGCTTACACATGTTCGGAAGTAGACAAATTGGAACGCAAGAAAATTCTCTCCTCA